>NW_022145606.1:7920478-9170478 GCF_000002235.5 Strongylocentrotus purpuratus | reverse complement strand
CCCCCCCCCCGTTTATCACATCTATCTCTCTCTCTCTCTCTCTCTTCCTTCGTCTCTGTCTCACTGAATCTAGCTCCAGAATTGACACATACAAGAAAGAGATCGGCGCCAAGAAACTTCCCTAGTAGTAGTAGTATTGCTTTTGAAACGTGTAGTGGGTGAATAGTTCAAGAGAAGTGTGAGACAAAGCGAACGAGTCCTGTATGGGAAACACCTTAGATTGAATGGGGTGCGCCCCCCTCTCAATATAAAATAACGTAATAAGATTTTTTATCGGAAATCCTTAAATATGCAAATCCTTTGGGTTTTGCCTTTGATAGCCTATGGAAACATATTATTATGAAAATGCTGCTAAAAATGTTTTAACCTCATTTCCCCTCCCCAAAAAACTTTTTCCCAACACCCAACGGAGTTTATTAACCGACCTGTCAACCTGATCGATTTTCTCCAGATTTGTCATTTTAACTCTTTTAACCCATTTTCAACAGGGATCAAGCGGTTCTTCTATTAAAGACTTTGGGAAAGAGAGGATTCGGTTAACGAGGGGTTAATTTAGGTCCCGTGGATAGCCTTGACATGATTTCCATGTCAAACTTGCATTTCCTGTCACTCCCATCTCAAAACAAAACTAAACAAAAATGACGGTGAAAAAGAAAAAAAATACTGAAATTAAAATACCCATATGAACACTCCCCCGCGGTACCATGGCTCAAGATAAATGTATTATTGTTGTCACCGTCATTATGTTATTTAATGGTAATGAAAGACTTGATCGAATTGAGAAAATGTGCGTTGCGCGGATGCAGTATGGAGAGGGAGTTAGGGAGGGAGGGAGGGATGGAGTGAGTGAGAGAGAGAGAGAGAGAGAGAGAGAGAGATAGGGAGAGAGAGAGGCAAGAGGGAGAGAGGGAGGGGAATGAGAGGGGATAGGGGGAAAAGAGAGAGAGAGAGAGAGAAGGGGTGGGTGAGGGGGTGAGGGAGGTAGATAAGGCAGAGAGGGGGAAGGAGGGGCAGAATGAGAGCAAGAGAGAGAGAGAGAGAGAGAGAGAGTCAGAGAGAGAAGGGGTGGGTGAGGGGGTGAGGGAGGTAGATAAGGCAGAGAGGGGGAAGGAGGGGCAGAATGAGAGCAAGAGAGAGAGAGAGAGAGAGAGAGTGTTTTTTTTTTGGGGGGGGGGGGGGGGGACGTAATTATTAATGAGCATAACTGTGAATGAACACAATATAAACAAATCAGCGATCAGCTGCAAGAAATAATAATAATCGTTTTATTTTTGTAATTATTAATTTGTTGAAGGTTGTGATCAATCAAATGCAAACTGACAACGTTGGAATTTTCTTTTTCTTGATTTCACTGATTCCTCTATTAGGTTTATTCACTGCTATGTTGTTCATTTTATCCCATCTTAATGTCGCTTGTCAATAAGAGCGATCGAATAATAAGTGATCTTTAATGTCTATACATTCAAGAGCACGGTGTGAAACTTGAAAAACACCTACTTTCGTCTAGAAAAAGGCCCTAATTCTTTGTAGAATTTAGTCAATTTTTATTCACATTGGTTTACGCAATATGAAGTGCCTACTTCCAAAAGGAACTAAATCCACTTTTGATGAAAATTGAGTAATTGATATCAGATCATTGTTCACTTAAAGATATACTATGTCCCTTTCGCAGCCAACATCAAATTATGTAGAACTTTGCAGGAATTATGAATATTTCATGAATATCCTATCTGTAACATTTAAACGTTAGCAATGTGCTAATATTCAAATTATGAAGGAAACCCGTTTACTTGCTAGACTTCACTGTCAGACACTATTGAGTGACAAACTGGCCCTTTTTCTTCTTTGGTAATAACATACATAACATGAGCTGTAAAGGGTACATGAGCATTTGTTTACATCAATAACAACCTTTTTGTAATGGCCATAATTAAATTGATTGAATCTTTGCGCAGCATAAAACGTATGACCATTCGGTACATTGGTCTGAAAATCAGACTATTACTTACTGGCTCTATAGCTCTTAAGTCGATTCGACAACTAATAGTCGTTATTTTCCCACTTAAAGACATTTTCAAGCCCCCTTTCTTTTAGGGAAGTTCTAAATTAGTATTTACTTTCAAATGCCATTGGAATTTAACCTTTTCATTTTTTTGGCCTGCAAATGGGACATAGTACCTTTAAGTACCCGTTTAAAAAAACTATTTACCTAAATTTTTGGAGCAATTGTGAACAAATGCACCTTTAAATATCACTTTTCCATAGATGCCTGTACCAAATCTGGTTAACAATGTCTTTTTTCTCCAAAGTTGCAAAAATAGATTTAGCTCCTTTTGGATTTATAACTCTTCATATACATTTAATTGTTATGACTAGACTATGTTGGAGTGTAAAATAAGAATAATTCATTTTTACCAATATGCACTGGAGTAAAAACTGATTTATCTATTTCTTGAACTAACTCTGAAATGCTATGGGTTAAATGCAGTACGGGATAAATGTTTATACTCGCCAACATTCTTTTCTGGGTCATTATCAGGGTCATGAAATGGAAAACGTGTGAATTGGGTCAAAGGTCAATCCAGCCCCTCCTCCACTTACCTTCTACCCTTTCGTTTCCCCTTTCCTCCACTGTCTGCAAGCCTATCTCTCTCCCTCTCTCTCCCTCTCTCTCTCTCCCTCTCTCTCTCTCTCTCTCCTCTCTCTCTCCTCTCTCTCTCTCTCTCAATCATTCCCACCTCTCTCACCCACTCTCTCCCTCTCCCTCTCTCCCTCTCTCTCTCTCTCTCTCTCTCTTAATCATTACCACCTCTCTCTCTCTCTCTCTCTCTTAATCATTCCCACCTCTCTCACTCACTCACTCTCTCTCTCTCTCTCTCTTAATCATTACCACCTCTCTCTCTCTCTCTCTCTCTCTCTCTTAATCATTCCCACCTCTCTCACTCACTCACTCTCTCTCTCTCTCTCTGTCTCTTCCTGTCTGTCTTACCGTCTACCCTTCTCTCCGCTCCTCCCTCCCCTCTACCATCCCACTGCTCTCTTTCTCTCGATCGATCTCTCCCGATCTCTCTCTGTCCGACTAAGGGCGCGTTCATGCTTGATTTTGACGGCCAGAATCAGGCATCTGTTACGCGTTTAGTTTAAAACACGCTTGCGTTCATGCTCACTTTTGTAGAATCACCGAAAAACGGCGATCACGATCGCCGATCGTAAACTCACAAAAAGATGCGTTTACAATTTGTAAACGCGTTTAAATGGGGTCAACGCACTGACCTCTAGTGGGTCTACGTAGCATGCGCACACAGGTTTGCGAATCCAGCTGAAGGCCACCCAAGGAGAATTGCCTGGAGAAGTAAGCATGAACACTACATCGTGGAACTGCGATCACGATGAGCGTTTACGATGAGCGTTTCAGATCGCTCATTCTGCCTTCAAAATTTAAGCATGAACGCAGCCTAACTCCCTCCGTTTTGCTATCTTTTTTGTATTTCTCATGCACACACATGACTTCTCTCTCCCCCTCTCTCTCTCTCTCTCTCCTCGATTAACTTATGTTTTTCTTTAATTCTACATAAAATCAATTCATCTCTCTATAATATACCATTACCCACCCTCCAACGCCCCCCACCCCCTCTCTCTCTATCTCTCTCTCTCTCTCTCTCTCTATCTCTCTCTCTCAATCAATCCATCATTGAGAGTCAAGTGCACGTACTTTTCTCGATCAATCTGTCTTATTCTTCAATTCTACATAAAATCAATTCATCTCTCTATATATACCATTACTCCCACCCTCCAACCCCCTCTCTCCCTCTCTATCTCTCTCTCTCTCCCTCTCTCCCTCTCTCTCTCTCTCTCTCTCTCTCTCTCAATCCATCATTGATAGTCAAGCGCACGTACTTTCTCGATCAATCTCTCCTATTCTTTAATTCTACATAAAATCAATTCATCTCTCTATGTTTAACATTACCCCCACCCTAACAAAACTGACAAATTCGATAAAAAATGGATAAATTTTGAGAGGATTTTGATCCTTTAATAGGAGTATATTGAATTTCCCACATCATTTTCAGTCATGATGTTGCATTATTATTTATTTTTTGTTTTCTTTCCCTAATCTACATGTACACTGTTGGTCATAATGGTGGAATATTGCAATAAATTGTCGAAAATTAATTGTATTTTCCCCCGGCCCCCAACAGGAAAAATTCCTCTGTGTGGCCATGCCTTGTACCATAATGCATGGCCCTGCAGAGAATTTTTTCCTGTTGGGGGCCGGGGGGAATTCAATGAATTTTTGACAATTTATTGCATTTTCTTCGTTTTGGGGGATTTGTGGAAGGGGCCGCGTACCCTAGCAAACACTGCGTACAGTCATGATTCAGGGGCTAAGCAATGGCCTCGTTACTGTGAGGCCCCAGGATAAAAACCGTGTCGATCAGCTATATATTAGTGCCCTTTTGTGAGGTATTAATCCTCATTACTGTCAATTATGACTTAAGGACGTAGGTCCCTTAGCTTATTAGCATAGTAGCACACATATGATTTAACAGTCACGCAAAACAAACACTCGCAAATTAATATTCAATAAAATCTGAGAATGTATGCCATTATCTAGATCTATTAGAAATAAACAATTTTTTAAAATCCTTCCCTAAACTGGGGTAAAAATAAATATTCCACCATTATGACCAACAGTGTATGTTCTGTATATACAGTATCATGGTTGATATTCGTTATGTATATCTTATAATGAAATATTATATGATATTCATTGGAACATGTGTTCAAATATGTTATCTTGAGATTGATTTTCAATAAATGGCCTGTTGGAGGGTCCAAAAAATGGAGAGAAAAAAAATAACCCCACCCTCCAACCCCCCCCTCTCTCTCCCTCTCTCTCACCCCTCCCCCCTCCCACTCTCTCTCTCTCTCTCTCTCTCTCTCAATCAATCAAGCATTCCTCTCGTCCTTGATATTTTCTTTCCTCCCCCCCCCCCCCCACCACCCCTAGCACCGTTACTCTGTTGATGTTGCCCCCATTTAGGCTTCGTTCTGCATCCACAATGTCTATCTGGCTGCCTGCTGATATATTACATCTGTATTAACATTTGATCTTTGACATCTTTATAATACCCAATTTCTACCTACTTAAGCAGGCAGAAGGCCTCATACACCAAACCCGCTTTGAGCTATGTATTAGAAGTCATGAAAACGGGAAAATGCATGTTCGCATATATCCTTCTGAAAATACAGTCAAACCTGTCTATAGCGACCACCCAAGGGAAACACAAAATGTGGTCTTTGTAGACAGGTGGTCTTAGTAGACAGGTTCCTTTAAAACATGTTTCAATGTGAGAAACCATATCCAAGGAAACCAAAAATGTGGTCTTTGTAGACAAATGGTCACTAAAGTAGGTTTGACTGCACGAGTAAAGTCTACCACAGTAATAAAATCCATTTCAAATTAAAGTAGAAAGTTGCAATAATTAATATATTGTATCACCTATTAAACTACTCCCATTGCTTAGATCACCCTGTTTCATTCATTAATTGTAGTTGTTTTATTTGGTGGATGTTCCGTGGCATAGTGGTACCTGCACTTGACTCTCAATCCAAGGGTTGGCGGTTCGAGGCCCTCCGCGACACTAACGTCTTTTGGCAAGACATGAGTCCACACTTGTCACTTTCGACTCTGGTTTAACATCGGTATATGCAGAAGGGTGAAAAGTTCACTGACGCTTTCTCAGCGCCGTGCTTGTCCGTAAAATGCCGCCTGGCTAAAATGCTCCCCAGGGAGTGAAGAATGTGCACATTTGTTATTGTTTGCGGGCGAGCCAGAATCAATCCGATGACTGAAGTAATAATATAGTTGTAAAGCGCATGAAGACATCGTTGATGTTTTAGTACTTTCGTGAACCCAGGTTATTATTATTTTAGAAAAACGCGGAAAGTAAATTCTGAAGAAAAACAATAGTATAAAAGTATAGTACAAAGTCCCCAAATTATAATGGTTTACTTTTCGAAATCGATCTATAACGTTCTGAACTATTCCAATTGCTCAGGGCTTAAGTAATCGCAATTTAATAGCATATTGCTTATTAACCGTCGCAAAGAATAACTGCGCATTAGACACACTGTTATAAAGCTGTGGATGTCCATTTCTGAGTGAATGGAAGTTGCTTGATAATTATTTTAAAAACATATACCGAACCCAGAATTTAATTCAATTCAATTATTTCTCCAAATATGAAAAACATAGGGAAATACGTTAAATGAAATACATACTACAATACAATAATAGAACATGTACAATATATATAAAACGAATCTATATGGAACAATGTATGTTTTAAAAAGAAAAAAAAATCAGCAAATGTAAAAGGGGTAGTCAAAAATCTATAATGATTTATCAAGGACTACCCCCAATAATAACCACAAAATAAATTATAATTAAAAGTAAAAATAAGGTCAAATGATGAGGTGGTACCAATATTGAGAAACAAGAGGGAGAAAATATCAAAGACAGGGCAAAAGGTGCATCTATTATGTTGTATATGATGGATCACTTTTGGAAATTATATATTGTACAAGCATTGCATTTTATAATGGGTTCCTCATATTTCACGTTAATGATTATTTACTGCCATCATTATTTTTTTGTCATTATGCTATATTTTGCTGTCCATTAATAACAATTTAACTGTTATTTTGTGGAATGTGAAACAATAAAAGCAAAACAAAATAAATTATCAGGAATTATCTTAACTTAGCCTTACATGAATACAATAAAATAAATGAAATACAATTAGGTTTGCCATGCATGATTAATGTGTACGAGCCAATCTACATTTCATCATAATTAGTAAATGGATGATTATGTATCATAACCATTAAGCCGACCCCAAACAAATACCCGTAGATGTTGTGAATGTCCTTCTTTTTCCACAGCGTAATTGCATTAAAACTCATTATAGTAATTGTTTGACATTCATTGGGCTCAATCTATTAACTATTTCCATTTTTTGTCGAAGGACAAATGCTAATTATTTAGAGTAGAATGCTTATTCCCGAATAAAATTGTGAATAGATTAAACGCTGCCAAGTCATTCACATCTATCTATATTAGATTAGGTTGAGTTCTGGTCATGCGATTGCATTGTGAACGAAACGGTGTGGACTCGATCAGAAAAGGTTGAACCATTTAAATATTGGTGTGTACTGCAAGGATCTTGAATCATCAAAATCGTAAGAAATTTGGCCCAGTCTTGATAAGAGTAACAATCACTGTACACATAAATATGTATATGGGACTACACAAACATGTGGCATAAAAATGAGTCCCACATATTTCTAACGTTGTTGCATGTCATTGTTAGAATATAAAGGCATTTGAAGAGCCATGTCTTTCAGGGAACATTTTCCTCTGATGTTCTTCTACACTTGCATAATGACAATGAAAACGCTCACAAATTATTTTTCACCCTCCCCAGAACTCAACCTTCTCTTTAAAACATAAGGTTGGCTCAAAAGCCGACTCAATGCTAAGTACTAACTTGGACGTCTCCATTATCATTCAAATACTGCGTGATCAGAGGTTGATATAAACATTTTTTTTTTATTGAAAGTGTTATTTATCCTTTCCCACTTAATTCCATCAACCAACTATATGTTCAGAATTGGCAAATAATCAAATTATAATGAGAAACCTGGATTCATATGATATTCAAATTATGTTTATAATTGCAGATCTAGAGGGGGAGATCCAGAAGGATTTTCCCAAACATCAATGGGTTTTAAGGCACCAATTAGTCCAACAAAGATTTGATTTGATTTTGATTTGATTTGATTTTCTTCTGCATTCATATAAGTACACAGTTTTTCGATAACAATAATAACATAGATCAGAGTACAATTATTATTTGTCTGACAATGAATCATAAAAGCAAATACATACATATATAAATTGTTATTTTTTTTAAACGAAATGATAAACTGTCATAAATACTAAATTTCATCAAACATTATAAAACATTATACAATCATTTGTGGAAGAAGGACTGTCATTGTAAGCAGATTGCTTGATAATACGACAGCCCCAGACAAAACTCATGAAATAGATTAACACATATTTTATTGAGCAGAAACGGATAGGTAATTGAAAATACAAATGTTGATTATCGTGATATTGACAATGTAGGTGAGGATGATGATGATGGTGATGATGATGATGATGAAGATGATGATGATAATGATGATGACGATGATGATTATGATTCGAATGAAAGAAGAGATGACATTATGATAAAGACTGAAGAGTTGACACCAAAAATTTACCTTGAATATTCTGATAATAATATCGTTTTAACTTTGGCCTTAAATGAGTAAAAGGAGCAACATGATTTAATAGATTCTGGGAGAGAGTTCCATAGGTCAGGACCATGGTGTATACTATGGATCTATGAGCAATTAGTAATTTCGGGTTTACGAGATGAAAATTTGAGGAATTACGGGTAGGGTAAGAGTGAACGGCTTTATTCACATAGTGAAAAAGTTTTGAAATGAAAGAGGGAGCATATTATTTAAATACTTAAACATGATCAGTAAACTTTGTAGCGAATTTATGTCGAATACTGTTAGGGTTTTCAGTTTGTAAAATATTGGACTTGTGTGAGATAAATATGGTGAACCAGTCAGTACATATATTACGAAGGGCTTTCTTTTGCAATAAATATATAGAGTTGATTTTTGGTTTTGGCGCTGAGGCCCATACTAAATTGCAATATGTTACATACGGTAATATCAATGAATTATAAAGCATAACAAGCGTACAACATGGGATTAACTTATTCATTTTATATAAAATACCAACATTCCTAGAAATAGAAGTAGTGATATGACAATCATTTTCATTCCAATTTAGATTTTCATCGATAATGACACCCAAAATGTTGTTGTTCTCTTTCTTTCGAGAGGGAAATTATCTATACTGATGTTGAAAGGAAAGTCAATGACATGAGAATCTGCGTGCTTAAAATACAGGAAATTTATTTTATTTATATTAAGGGATAACTTATTGCATTGAAACCATAGAGATGATTTTGGTAACTCATTATTAAGTGTAAAAGTGTTTAAATCATGATGTCATCAGCAAATGTTTGTGTCATCAGCAAATAGGACAAATGATAATAAAGGTGCTGTATTGGTTAAATCATTAATTTGGAGTGCATATTAGAAAATGAAGAATAGACTTTGAACTCAGGGTCAAATGTTGAAATGATGAATGAACATTTGGCAGACGTGTTCTTATAGCATTTTTATTGTGTTTGTTTACATATTAATTATCCAATACCACATGCCATTTATATATCCGTCATGTCTTGTTCGCTTCTTGTTCTTTGATTTTGATAAATACATATTTATTTTAATAATAACAAAATTGGATTTATGTAGAGCTTAATACGAAAATAAATATAACTAAAAAGATAATGATGTCAGTTTTAAAGGGGGCAGCTTGAGCCCCTATATATACACAAAGAGAGAGAGAGAGAGAGAGAGAGAGAGATTAAGAAAACGTCTCACAAAATATGCCCTTGTTCTGTTTTGATTCCAACATAATAACCCGTAACATTTCCCCGAGTGTTGAGTGATATGTACTATGTTTTTTTAAATTTAAAAAAAAATATATATTACATGTTTGTTGACAAAAAATTCTATTTTGAATTGATACGCTTCATGCTCATAATTGTGTCGTGTGTTTGGATTAGCCCACGCTCCTATCCTGTTAACAGATTGAACAACAGTTGACAAAAGTAAATGCCATACAATATGGAATGTCATCGCTTTGTGCTGGTTTGAAACATTTTTGTTTTGTCTTTAGGCATTTGATGTGAACACTTTGGTGGACTTATTTTTGTGTGTATAGACTCTCACTTTTTGTCTCTCAGTGGGATAATATTGGAAATTAACTGTTTGACAGGTATGCCATCCTTGAGATATTAGCCCGCCCCCTCCCTCCGACTCATCTTCACTCCCCACCCCTACCCCTCTCTCTCTCTCTCTCTCTCTCTCTCTCTTTCTCTCTCTCTCTCTCTCTCTCTCTCTCTCTCTCTCTCTCTCTTCCTGTGACCCACGCGCCCTCCCACTGTTTCACATACACACATTTTCTCTCTCTCTCTCTCTCTCTTTCTCTCTCTTTCTGTCCTACATACTCTCCCTGTTAACATACACACCCACACAAACACTCCCTCTTTTTGTCCCACATACACGCACTCTCTCTGCACCAATCTATATATGTCTTTCATACGAACTCCCTCACCCCCTCCCCCCCCCCCCCCACCCCCACCTCTGTCTCTCTCAATCCCTCTCCCCTTTAATTTTCCCTCTCACTCTAGTGGACGTACTATGATCTACCCTTTCATCTTCCGTCTCGATCTCTATGATACAAATCCATGACAACGTCTGACATGGATCATGCCTGTAAGCTTGGCCTGACTGAACAGAACAGGTCATTGTAGTCTAGCTGTGACTCAATGCGAGGACACACGATTAGCTACCGATCCCTTGATCTGTATGTCAGAACCGAAGTGGCGTATCCAGTTTTAGGGTGAAACCGGAGTACGCCCCTCGAGTCCCCCCCTCCCCCCCAGGAAACAAACAAGTAAACTAGCTAGCAAACAAGCAAGCAAGCACAAAAATAAACAAATAGAAATACGATTTGCCATTGGTCTATACAACACGCAATTCTTACTGTCTTCCGGTGTACCCCCTCGGCCCACTTCTTAGTAAAAGCAGGACCCTCTACAAATGGAAACGCCACTACACATAAGGTATTTCATACGGATGAAAACTAAGTCATATCCAATGCGGCCCCGTCACTGGATTTCGACAAGCGAGTATAAAGACATGAATGTGTCTGTGTCTGTGTCCTTGTGTGGCAGGATCTACGGAGGGGGAGGGGGAGGGTAAATACTTAATGAATCGTCAGACTGGTTGAAATGTTGATGAGAATTACTTTAAATTTGATATCAATAACATAGAAGAAGAAAAGGAGGAACGACTCGCTTCAAGATAAAAATGGAATGAAATAATCGAAAAATGACGGCAAAACCAACAAAATATCTTCCCGATAATAGTTCAAGAAAGACAATGAAGCATATCATTATTATTATTATTATTATCATTATTATTATTATTATTATTATTATTATTATTATTATTATTATTATTATTATTATTATTATTATTATTATTATTATTATTGTTTTACTTATTTGTATACAGAAAATAACTATCATCAACGTGTACAATAATATTATGAACATATAATGTAAAAAAGAAATAAATTATCAACCAAACCAAAAAAAAAAAAAAAAAAAAAATGAATATACATGGCATCAGTAGTTCTACACAACACACGTGATATCAAAGAGAAAACGAAGGAGAGATAAACACATATAGCCGAGAAATATAGCCGAGAAGATGGGGGAAGATTATATAGAGAGGGAAAGTAAAAAAGGGAAAGAGATAGAAGGAAGGAAATAGAAATAGAAATATAAAGAGAGAGAGTTAGAGGGGGAGGGAGGAAGAGAGAGAGAGAGAGAGAGAGAGAGAGAGAGAGAAGTAAAGGGTATACGGAGAGTTTGTATGCAATATTCACAAGTATACATGAAGCATTATTGCTAGACAGTACCGATGGAAATTAATATTACACACACATGATTGAATGCACAGACTGTGTGCACAATACATCTGTTACGCCTATAAACCATATATGTTGTACATATTATACGTGTTTAAAATATATATTTACATGACATATATTTAGTTATAAGAAGACTTTAAAAACACAAAAACAATAAGGCTTATTTAGATTGATATTGAACAAGACAGCAATCGTAATCTTACTGATAAGGACAATGCATACCCCAGTATTCAGGTTTCAAATTCAGGTTATTAGACCTTTGCCAAACGCATCATTCAATATCTGAGGCAGCCCATTTTGACAGTAAACATTGCACTACATCAAAACATGGGAATCATCATTTTTGGGGGAGTGCAGGATCATTTTTTTTTGGTGAGGGTAGCATAAATACGATTCAGCAGTAGTGTACCTTGGCTCTAAGAGATTGAAGGGGGGGGGGGCGGTGTTCCCTAGCTATCGGACAATATTCAAAATAATGGGACCACAATGTTCAATATCAGTAACCTATTGAGTTGCAACACTAATGGAGTACGGTATTACTAGGCCTATTTCGGAAATGTAAGTGGAGATCAAGCATATTTCAAATCTGGGTGGAAGGTTGCACAAATGCAAATCAATGCTTTGCCAATGGACATTATGTCCTGGCTGGGATTCGAACCCTCAACCTCGGTTTTGGAAGCGAGGTGAATAAACCACTCTACCAGGACATACCTATAAATCGTGTCATGGGAGGGTGACGACGTCGACGACTATTTCGCGATTCCTCTCATCTCCCCCTTTTTAAATTTTAATACATTTCGACCATTGTTTTTTTTTGTGGGGTAGGGTGTGCCCCCGTGCCCCGGTGTCCCTCCTAGGGACGCCTCTACCGTTCAGGCATTGTATTATATCCTCCTACTCCCCGCCCGTTCCATATACGCCCCGTGGGAAAACACTTGTGCGGATGAAGCAGTTTGGTGAGATGTCTTTCAACATAGCTCTAACGAAGGAGAACAGATTTCTAAACATGCTTAACCTGCAGTCCAGTAGGGTGTATCGTCCACTAAAATTCCAGGGGGTGGGGCGGGGCGAAGGTTGGGAGGAGGGGGCATGGTAGGCGGGACTTGCCCCTCTAAAATCGACGTGGCTTGTAAGGAAAGGGCAGCGAGAGAAAGAGAGAGATAGAGAGGGGGAGAAAGAGAGTCTTAGAGCCTATATAGGGAGGGAGGGGAGGTTGAGAGCAAGAGAGAGAGAGAGAGAGAGGGGAAGGGGGAGAGAGAGAGAGAGAGAGATAGAGAGAGGAAGAGAATCTTAGAGCCCATATTGAGGGAGGTGAGGGAGAGGCAGAGAGAGAGATATATATATATAGAGAGAGAGAGAGAGAGAGAGAGAGAGAGAGAGGGGGGGTGGGGGTGATATACACGAAACAAAGAAAGTAATGGGGATATAGATCAGGGAAGAGAGAGAGAGAGAGAGAGAGAGGGAGAGGTGAGATGTGATGAGATAGACAGAGGTAAATGTGAGAGGGAGAGGGTGAATAGGAATATTATAACTGTATGGCTACCAATCAACCTCCGGCTCTTTCTCTACAAACAAAGGACCGAAGTTTCACCGTTCAAGTGGCATTACAACCCTCTTTTTGCCTTATCACCTAAGCAAAACTACACCCTTCCTGTTTAATATTTGCTAATTCAATTCAATTCAATTCAATTCCTTGTGGTTTAAAACAACTGATTTGATTTGATTTCTGCATTTGTCTAAATATAATAAATGAATAACAAAAAACATATAAACGTAAGTTATAATACAAAATATACAAACAATAATAACTTCATGTCAACTTTTTTTTTTTTTTTTTTTTTTTTTTTTTTTTTTTTTACATATAAACATATAATAACAAAACTTAATATTTCTATAACATATTATTTTAAATTAAACTATTACCCGAACTATCTGTGGAAAAGGTGCAGGAAACAGCAGTCATAAGTAATGCTTGACTAGGATGGCGGCCTCATCAATTTTGTTAAAGTAAAATCTAAAAAGAAAAACACGATCTTTGTGTGTGAGTTTGTCAGAGTTTTGTCCACAGTCTTTCCAACAGATAGAAGTGTCGGGCTGAGATTCGAACCCTCAACTCGATCTTGGGTTGAGAGTCAAGTGAATGAACAACTGGACCACGACACGATCCTTGGTATGCAGTTCGTCTCACAGTCACAGTGGCCCGAATTCACAAAGGAGGTTTGTCGACAAACCTAGGTTTTTGTGCGTCATATGACGCGTTTTGACGCACATAAACCTAGGTTTGTCGAAACAAACCTCCTTTGTGAATTCGGGCCAGTGTGTTTCGCTTTCTAGCATTGTATGAATTCAGTCTGGATACAAGGACCAATCTACTATTCAATTCCTTAATGTTTCTTGACACACGTTATGCTTGTGTCAAAATCAATCATCTTAAGGATTTACATTCACGAGGCTGTTCTGATTCTGCTTTTCTTAAAGGTACTATGTCCCATTTGCAGGCCAAAAAAATGAAAAAGTTAAATTCCAACTGCATTTGAAAGATAATACTTATTTAGAACTTCCCTAAAAAAGGTGGGGCTTGAAAATGTCTTCAAGTGGGAAAATAATGACTATTAGTTGTCAAATCGACTTTAGGGCTATAGAGCCCAAAAGTAATAGTCTTGATTGTCAGACAATTGTACCGAGTGGTCATACGTTTTATGCTGCGCAAAGATTCCATCAGTTTAATCTTGGCCATCACAAGAAGTGGGTTATTGATGTAGACAAAGGCTCATGTACCCTTTACAACTCTTTTCATGTATGTTATTACCAAAGAAGAAAAAAAGCCAGTCAGTCACTCAATAGTGTCTGACAGTGAAGTCTAGCAAGTAAACGGGTTTCCTTGTATAATTTGAATATGAGGACACTGCTAACGTTTGAATTTCACAGATAGGACATACATGACATATTCATAATTCCTGCAAAGTTCTAAAGAATTTGAGGTTGGCTGCAAAAGGGACATAGTACCTTTTAAGGCTTGTTGGGGGCTTGCTCCAAATGGTAGGGCATTTCTCATCTAAAGTGTCGGAAGCGTAAAAATTCAATTAAATAAATTAAATAAGCACAATTTCACTTAAATTGTATAATCGGATGTGAAAAAGGATGTCATTTAAAACACATTTCTGCAAGGATGTAAAACAAGAATGTGTTTGAAGTCGAATATTGATGAAAGAATACAAAATTTAGGTTTTCTGCGTACAACATAAAACCTAAATTATGTATCCCATTATCAATATTTGTCTTAAAACACTTTTTTTTAAAAAGGAAAACTTTGCAGAAGTGTGTCTTAAAGCCACACTGTCCTACTTGTAGCTACTTGCTCCCTCTATATAGAAAACAATGCCTTATGTTAATTGAGAGCTGAGTTGATGAGATAACAACCTATCCAGTGACCTTGCAGCGTGGTCTAATCCCTCCTTTAAACTAGTACAGATAAGCATTAAATGATATCTTCTTTCACATTATGTTATGATAGAATTTAAGTGAAATTTGCCAAACAATTTTCAGCGAATTTGGGGCTCCCAACATTTCCGAGGGGCTTTAATTGGATGGATATCGAATAGTCAGCCCACTACTTAAAATGTTCGGCAATGCCCATCCATAATTGAAATCGTTTTGCTGAATGATTCGTCATTAGTTTCTGCCTCTCAGCTCGCTTCTTTTCCATTAATAATTAAGTGGGTCTTCCAGGCACTACAACCAGACAGTGAATTGCCGTTCTTAACAACCACCTCGTCTACACACCACATTGTATGGTGATCATTTTGTCTACTTAACATTTTGTCTTTATTACCATTTAGGCTTTGTTTGTTAATCTCGCTCACCTTGCCACCACTATTAACCCTTTGACTACGTCATTCATTCTCCGCCACAAGCTTGCTAAAGGAGGCCACCCGGTTGCGGTGGGCAAAGTGTTAAAGGGCATCTTGCAGGCGACCGCATCACTTATAATGTCAGGCGGAGGCCATGCATAATACAATGCCTTACGCGGAATATTTTCATTAGGTTTTAACGCTCTACTTGTTTCGCTCATGTGGTTCATTTTTTCCTATCAATATTTAAGGGCATCTTGCAGGTTTACCCCCGTGCACTACCTACGTTGTCTGGCTATAGTCCCGGGGGTGTTTCACAAAGATCCCAAGTCGAACTTAACTCTAAGATGGACTTGGAAATTATGAAGAGCCATTTGAAGCCTTAAATGATATATATTGAAAAGCGAAAAATCAAGTATTTTAGACTCTTCATAAATTCCGCATTAAAAACATGAAATCTCCTTGATAAAAGAAAAAATGAATGATTTGAATCAACATTTTATGCCTTTAAAAATAACTTTTGCAAAATAATGTCATATAGATACTAACGGCTTTCCATAATTGTTAAGTCCAACTTAGAGATAAGTTCAAGTTAAGATCTTTGTGAAACACGCCCTGGTAAAGGATGGTGTCTGGCAGGGCTGTCAATGGTCTGTCATAGGCCTTGCATAATAGAAGGAGTCGCGCTGAATTTTCAGTAGGCTTCAAACCCTTGTCTATCTGGGTTATCAAGCTCATTTCTTTCACCAATACAACACTGTTCCACAGCTAGGCGGTAATTCACAATACTTTTGTCCATGGATCATTGTTATGCCTGCGGATGATTGATCATTGAACCAATTTCAATTGTGTGTAATTGGGTGCTGACAGACATTGTATCAATCCAATTATTTAAGTCTGGGAAACGACCTTTAAAGATAAAGACCAGTTTATGGTCATGTGATTGCATTGTGACAGAAACGTTGTGAAATCGATCAGAAAAGGTTGATCATCTAGCATAGATGTACTGCAAGGGTCTGGAATCATAAAAATGATAAGAAATTTGGCCCAGTCTTCATAAAGTTACAAGCACTGTACACAGAAATATGTATATGGGACTACGCACACGTGCACGACACGTGCGTTTTTATCTCTCACACATCAATAGATAAACTAATTTACCAAATATATCAATTAGTAGGCGGTTTCCCGGCATAGTTTTTATCATCATGTATTATTCAAAACATATTCGTTCACATGATTGGTATTAAATAAGAGCTTCCATTTATTTTTTTGAAATTGGGGCGTTTCCAATACTGGTCCTTACTTTTAGCGTCACCGTCGAAAAGACGTGACTTAGTTTCGAAACGGGGTCCGTCTGAGCCGGTTTGTAGGCGAGGACAAAGATTGAACGTACCATTAGACCAACTCACATCTCACACATGAAACGGTGAGCCTACCCAATCCACACCTGGGTAGAGAGTGGCAAATATAGATAAATGTCTTGCATAAGGACACCAATGCCTCGCCGCGGTTTGTTTCCATGACATTTGCACAGCCAATCAAGTATTTTCACCACTGAAATACGACACCTGTTAAATACAGTGATGTAAACCGTATGTACAGGCCTCTTTTTTTCTCCCCCATGCTCTTTATTCGATTCCATTAAACATAAGTCATATTACACTTGAATATGTAAATTATACAGAGTGATTTTATAGAAACAGAAATACGTTAGTGAATTTTAAACACTGATGTTTTAGTCAATTCATACTATCTATCTATATAAGCATCTTTTCCTGGTTCGGAGGTTGATTGCATCATCTCTCCATTTCACTCTATCTTCTGCCATTCTGGTGCACTCTTGCAGTTTTAGTCGACTCCAGTTCTTGATATTCTCCAATTCATACGTCGATACATAATAACAATTGATCTAATTGACATATTTCAGTACATTGACTGAGAGTTAAAAAGATACCGAATGATAATAATACACCATGGAAATAACAAAAACACACACCCTCGCCCACACCCACACCCTCACCCACCACACACACAACAACATACCTGTCATGACAACGTTAGATGTAATTTATATTTTGAAGCAATTGTGAAAAAACACAAATTTATCGAGCGCATATTAAAAGGTACGCTTTAATCGTTATTTCATGATTGTTGAAAAATATCTTATTTGGAAAGAAATTAAAGACCCTATCCAATAGAAATAGGTATACAACTTTAAAATAATAGAAAGCTGAATGAAAGTAGAATATAAATATTAAAGGAATTATAAATGCTTTCCCTTTAAGCATGGCACCACTTTTTTAAAGAAAATCAAAACCTCATATTTTAGGATTGGGTAATTTGGTCTCATATTCTGAAACAAAATCCTGGATTTAGCTCATGTTTCAATGATAATGATAAACCTTTAGGTCAGTCAGGAACTCCATGGCCTTTACAAGCTGATCGCCTGTCCGATTATCAAGATATTTATGATTGGAAATCGAATTCAAATTTTGCGTTTTTCTAACGGTTTTCATAACACTACAGTCTAGTGGAGAAACAAAACGAGTATGGTAAAACCGGACACTCAGAGAATTTTACATTTTGGAAGCACTTCTTGATCATTTTGAAGCGCAATTTGTTTAGGACTTCAATATTACACCATATCACAGACACTAATAACACAAAGGGCTGTGAATCTCAGATTTAACAATGCTAAACGATGCCTTTAAAGGTAATACAAGGGACTGTCGGTCGGATCAATATTTTCAACCCCAACCACTTTACCATGAATGATGCAGGAAATGACGATGAAGGGCGAGCTCTCGATCATGTGCTTAGTGTTAGGACGGAATTTGAGAAAATATAGTCATGACATTTTACTTTTGAAGACAATGATACACAAACAAATAATAGTAAAATATCACAATGGCAAAAGGGGGAGATATAGTTATCAATAACAGAATCGTAGGTAATCAGAGTTGAAAGTGTAGCCTTTTGTTTTACTGTTGATATGTTTAAATACCTTTTCTTTTTGTACCACTTCATTTATCAATGGCCTACATCTATAGAGGATACAGTATGTATAAATTACGTCATATTTTGACAGTATAATGCCGTAGAGTACCAAAGTGTGACGTCAAACTGGCCAAACTGTGAGGGTTGCTGGCTCCAAACAACGTCGTGCTTAAAGGGGCTGTAGCATGACGAGACTATGCGCCTTTCCCGAGGCCCACTCGGGGAAAATCAGGTATAATACGACTACGGACGACGCGACCACAATAGGCCTACGTATTCATATGCGTGCAACAATTATGCGAAACCGAAGCGTGAGGAGAACTTCGGTCTGTTTCGCGAACGCTAGCGCGCACTGAGTCCATTCGTTTACGCGCAGTTGTCCAAAAGAAGACGTAGATGGCATTTACCAGTATTTCCCATGCTACAGCCCCTTTAACGATAGCGTGCCCTGCTTCAGGCCATTGCTGAATTGATTTTTCGGTGCCCTTCATGCGCAGGCTCTGTTGTTCGTACCCAGTAGCCTGGACGACGACCGAATATGATGTTAGCACTTCGGTACTTTAATGATAGGCATTTTGATTAAAGTCAAATACCGAAGAAAAACTCTTATGATCGCAGTTAACAATTTCTTCCACTTTTGAGAATTCATTTGAAACTAAATGTGTTTAAAGGCCTATTATAAATACAATTATGTATTTGGTCGCCACAGTTACTAGATTAAAAATCAACGTAATTAATTAAAGGGGTTTCATTAAAGAAATATTGGTCTAATGAAGGTTATTGTGCTGGATTATTTAACAGTATGAAGCAGACTTGGTTCTAAAATTCCTTCAGAAAAAAAGAATATTCATTTAATTACTTTTGAGTATAATCCTACCCAGTCATTTTGTTTCATCTACTTCAAATTCATTTTTACTTCTGATATTCATACCTGGCACCTTTTGATAAAGATCTTATGATTTCAAATAAAAAAGGTCAAATTTTATAAATATACCATTGATAATAACATTTTAATTCAAAATATTAGTAATGTTATCATAGAAGTTGGCTTGGAAAAGTGTGATGGGGAGCGTTTTCCCTTCTTCTATAGTCATATTATTATGTATTTAGAATGTTGTACACTGTACATATATATGTGTGTAATCAGGTGTTAGATGTTAGGTGTTAGTTGTTAGTTGTAAGGTTTAAGGTGTTAAGTGTTAAAGGTTACAGTTCGTTATTATGTTACAAGGGACCAGCACCACATAAGACTTCATTGTTATTTCTTGCCAGTTTCCTCAATCGTATATATATATAATTGTATTTTGTGTTTATCTTTCAATATGTTATTTGTATGTTCTTTAATTATCTGTAAATATCAATGTTATGATTATGTATGTTTTTTTTATAATTATGACGAATGGAATTTTAGTAAGAAAGGCGTATAGTCTATATGAGTCTTTACAGATGTTGTGATGAATCAACGGACGTAGTGTCGTCAAATTTAATGAACAAATCCTTGTTAAGTGCCTCGTCACAAAATATTTCAATCCCTGTTACGAATAATTGTATTTCAAAAGTCAGAATGCGAATTGCACACATTAATTATTGCTAGGTAGGAAAAACATTATGGCTTTTCCTACTTAGCAACACGTAATGTATGTTATTCGCATTCTGACTATTGGAAATACATTCGTAACAGGTGAATGGAATAATTTGAAACGAGGCACTTTAACAAAGAAATGCGCATTAAATTTGACAACGAAACGGTAACAGCATATTCGATGCAATGGTTCTGTATTCCACACTTCTTTATACGAGTTTCGTATGATTTCCTTATCAGCTAAGTAGACTACCTATCCCTTACTCAGGAGTAGTCCCTTGCAGTTCGACCTGGCAGGACTGTCGGCATACATTTGCTGGAAGCCAGTTCCATTATTAAACTTTGGGACGGAGCGTTGGGCAAATACAAACGGATCTATGTCGCTTCTGGCTTGGTTCTCCCATGTTTGTGATATGTGAAGGAAAATAGGGCTTTCAAGGGAAAGGCAGAGAGACCATTGACTACCTTGTGCTCAATTCCCAGTCTACATGCAGAGTGCCTTGTAGATAAGGTATGCCACTAAAATGTGCTGATCATCTCAGTCACACTGCTGGCTCTCTTGTATTTCCCATTGTGATGTAGCGTGCTGATGTAGAGATCTCAAGAGTTCTCAAGATGAGAGTGGATAGAAAGAAGCGGCTTATGCCATTAGGGTGGGTAGCGTCGCGTCGCGGCGCGTTGACTTGAACGCGACCATTCGTCCAAAGCCCCCCCCCCCCCCCGGTTTGACCGAAAGGGTGCGTTTGAAGTGTCGCGTCGCGTCGCGTTAACTTGAACGCTACCATTCGTCCAAAGCCCCCCCCCCCCCCAGTATGGCCGAAAGGGTGTGTTAAAAAAAAAAAAAAGTATTTAAAAAATAATAATCTTGTAAATCAAGGGTATCGAATAAGAAATAAACCTCGTTTGAATTATATTTGGCATCTGTAACCCCCCCCCCCCCCCCATCACTACGCCAATGTTTTAGGTTTGTTGGCGGGATTAATCGCAACTGTTCCCTTCTTTTTACCCTTTTCTTTTCCTTTTCCTCTTTTAGCTCTCCTCTTTACCTTTCCCTTCCCCCATTTTTGGGGGGGAGGGGGGAGGCAAGAGCCCTTCGCCCCCGTCTCCCTTTCTTCTTCTTTCCTTTATCTTCTCTTTCCCTTTCCCTTCTCTCTCTCTTTCTCTCTATTTTTTATTTTTTGGCGGGGGAGGGGGGTGGAAGACAAGAGCCATTCGCCCCCTGTTTCCCTCTTTTCTTCTTCTTCCTCTTCTTTCTTTCCTTTATGTTCTCTTTCCCTTTCCCTTCTCTCTCTCTCTAGTATTTATTTTTAGGGGGGAGGTGGCAAGAGCTCTTTGCCCCCGTCTTCCTCTTTTCTTCTTCTTGCTCTTTGTTCTTTCCTTTATATTCTCTTTCCCTTTCCCTTCTCTCTCTATTATTTATTTTTAAGCGGGGGGGGGGGGGAAGGGGGAGGAGGCAAGAGCCCTTTGCCTCCCGTTTCCCTCTTTTCTTATTCTTCCTCTTCTTTCTTTCCTTTATCTTCTCTTTCCCTTTCCCTTATCTTCTCTTTCCCTTTTCCTTTCCCTTCTCGCTCTCTCTCTCTCTCTCTCTCTCTCTATTATTTATTTTTTGGCGGGGGGGGGGGGGGGAGGCAAGAGGATTAATGAAGCCCGGTCGCACGTGTCCAGTCTCTCTTCAGCGCTCTTACTTGAAATTCGATGCTCTGAACGGGTACATTTGGAATAAGCCCCCCCCCCCCGTATGTGCCATTTGGTCGCGTTTTCTCACCTGACGCGCCTTAACAATCCAACGCACCCTTTCGGTCAAACCGGGGGGGGGGGGGGGGCTTTGAACGAATGGTCGCGTTCAGGTTAACACGCCGCGACGCGACGCTACCCACCCTAATAGTATAAGCCGAAAGAAGCCTGGGTATCAAACCTTCTGCATGGGACAACCTGCATAATACAAACAAAAAGAGAGAAAGCAAATGAGATTAAAACTAGCTGCACTACATTAGATTTTTTTTTTAATAGTACCTTCCCACTTTTAGGTCTTACATTTTGGTTTTATTACAAAATGATAGACTTATGTCTATCTGATAGGGCCTTTTTTGAAGAATAGAGTAAAGGTTTACATTCATTTCCAATTATTGAACAAGGAACTTTAAAATTGTTTTTCTTATATTATTATTATTATTTGTGAAACATTTGCTACATACAACAGGCAGTACATGTAGAGGTAGAAGTCTATTGAATAATATTAAGTTGTAATATAAACATAGGAGTATCTACTGTTCAGTTGTCTGATTTTGTGAGAAAATTTTGATAGATACGGTATGTAATATTGAAGAAGAAAAAAAAAAACCTTTGAGTACGTATTGTAATATCATGCTGAGGGAATAAAGTGATTTGTTTATTAAGTAACACCGTAGTTTGTCACCTAAATAAAGCTAGAGAATAAATGAGAATTACAAGATATAATGCAACATTATAATTAAGATGGTAATTGGTGATTAGTCCAAGATGAGTGCGATGTTGGCATGGGCTTAGCCTTAGATTATACAGCCTGAATATTTTCGAACTTTATACAAACATACCTTGCCAGAGTTCAACTTACATGAAGGTGTCCTGTTCCTGAGATCTACACTATGACATATGATGATCAGGTACTGGTAGTGTCTGTTGCACATCTGTGGTCATTATCTGCTTTGGTTGCATAGGATCTACAATTAAAAGAAAACAGAAACTTAGTAAGGTTCGTGCAAGTAATAGTATCAAATGCTTGCATTAGTTATCAGTTTATAACTTGGTTCATGTCCTTTAGACTAGAGTTGGAAATACCCATGACATACCAAATAAAAAAAGGGGGTAGCAAATAGTCCTGAAACTTTACTTTAAACAAGGTAAATATTCGGACATTACTAATATGTAAATAATATAAACCTATTTTCTCTCTTAACATGTAATTTTCCTCTAAATATTTCAAACAAGGCACAGTGCCATAACTTAGAAGTTAGAGCACAATCAAGAAAAAAGAGGTTGGGGGTAAAATTAGGAAGCTTGGAATGGACACCCTTTTTGTTTTGTTTTGTTGTTGTTGATATAGTCTATCTAGCCTACATCCGAACTAAGCTGGACCTGGTTACATAATGCCACACTAGCAATAGCATGACTAGATCTAGACTAGACCCTAGCCTAGGCCAGGGCTTATGCCTTGCCCTTAGCCCGAATTTTCTGTCTCTTTCGTTCGTTAGCCTCTGATTTGGGTAGGGTTGGCTAAAGAGAGGAGCCAACTCTACCCAAATCAGAGGCTAACGAACGAAAAAGACAGAAAATTCAGGCTAGACTATGCTATGAATACTAGCCTAGGCTTTACAGTAACTCTAAAGTGTAGCCTGTTAATATAGCCGCGCCAGCTCAGGAAACGCAGTCGCTTATTGGTGGAGTGTTACAGCCGGCTAGCACCGGCGAATTGAAAATCATAAACCGCTCCACGAAATCTCATCGGCTTGGACTAGCAATGAGCCATTTGCGCAGTCTACAAGTCTACATCTACTACCGATTACTATCGGTAATCAAGCTATGAACTGAACTTAACATTATGAAATGTGCTGTAATGAAATAACCTACGGTAAACTCCTGATTGTTTCTAAAAATATTACCGTCGACGACTTAAATTAGAGTTCATTCAATCAGTTAATATTCTTTGGTCAGAACAAAGAAAAAAGGATGGGGTAGGGGATTAACCGGGTAATACGTTGTGACAATGCGCGAACACATCACAATCATTTCAGATATCTTCACACAAAATTGATCTTTACTTACTTTTTTGGTATCCGTATGGTATCACTTTGATGTCGATGTTCGCCTGAAGATTTTCTGCTCAACTGAGATGTATTTGACAAACTTCTATTATAATAGAAATTCACTTACAAGAAAAATGTTTCAGTGTTCGTAATTGAAAAACTTCAAAGTCGAAGTTCATAACAACCGCCATTTTTCGTCATTTTCTTGCTCAAATCGTAGGGAATTCTGGGAATGCAAAACAATGTTTTATGCATTACCTTATACATAAAACATTTTGTCGATGGCCAATCAACAAACAGTAGTTGGCGTATTTTTTACGTCATTGCTCATGAATATTCATTGACCCTCCAAAACCGTCGTTCAAATCGGACAAAACCCCCATAATGCATCCAATGCAAAACCTATGAAATGTCAAAGGTCACGATTTTAGTTGGCCCTCTAGTCCTCCTACGGAGGACATACTGTGTATGATCGAATCTCTTTGCTTACTACCATTGGCTTTAATACTACCAGGACAAGAGCTGAAGTATGTACTTTTAAAGACCGCATGACATCTCAAGATTCAAACGACTGTATAATAATGTGTCGTGTTGCATGATTATTGTCCTCGAATGCTAGATATTTAGCGGTATTATTTTAGTATTCTACTCTAACACGATCGCAACTCATCAATAGTGATCTGTCAGTATGACAGGTTCAGTGACCCCCCCCCCTCACCTTCCCCCTCTTTCCCTCTCCCCTCCCTCTTTCTTTCTACCCTCCTCTATTCTGACCTTCTCTTTCTCTCTCGCCACTCTCCCTCTCTCTCTTTCGTCATTTCTCTCCTTCTCGATTTCCTCGTCATATCTCGCCTTGGTCTAGTTACATGTAGCCAGCCGTTGAATATTGTATTGAAACCATTTTTAATTTGTGTACAACAACATGTTTTTCTTGAGTGTGTATATTTTGGTTCAATTTTGTTTACACTATTCAATTTCATTGTAAATCAACCATTATGAGTTTCTGAACTTTACGTGTTGATGTTTTAAACAGAATAAATAAATAAATAAGAAAACAGAATTCTTCATCAAGTGTCTTGAACCATCCGCTTCAGCATTTCATATCCTGTTGCTCCACATTATGCGATTAAATCACCAAGAAAGCTTTTACGAGGTCTTCCCCTCTTCTTCTTTCCAAGTAGACGACCTTCTATTACTCTAATCATCAAGGTATCATCATCAAGCCGCATTATGACCAGAATTCACAAAGGAGGTTTGACGACAAACCTAGGTTTTCGTGCGTCATATGACGCGTTTCGACGCGTTTTTACAAACCAGGTTTGTAAACAAAACGCGTCAAAACGCGTCACATGACGTGCATAAACCTAGGTTTGTCGACAAACCTCCTTTGTGAATTCGGGCCAGTGTGTCCAAGCCATTTCTTCCGTCTCTCTCTGATCGATTGAATCAGCACCCACTTTTCTTGAGGTTGATGCAACACCCCTTCATTCGTAATTTACGCCAGCACCACGTTTTGACCGCCTCCAATCGCTGAATGTCCTTCCCGGCGAGTGTCCACGTCTCCGACCCATACAACAGTACACTACATACTAGAGACTTCACAAGACGCTTTCTCAAACTAAGTTCAATATTGTGGCTCATCATGATATCTTGTCGAAAGAAGGCAGCTCTGAACAGTGCTCAGCTCAACTACTTAGAATAAAAAATCAACCTAAAGCCTCGGTCACAAATGCCATTACGAACTGCTACAAACGCGATACGAACGATCTTCAGACAATGGAAATTCGGGAAGACAATGGAAAAACAGGGAGATTCATACGAAATTATCGTTCGTGCGAACCTTTGTGACCGTAGCATTAGGCAGTGGGCCATTTTCGTAATGTAACCAGTTTTATACTTCAGTGCCATGATACGAATTATTTGTACCGCCTGTTACGAATAATCTTATTTCAATAGTCAAAATTCAAATTGCATACATTTGTTGTTGCTAGATAGGAAATCATTCTAGCTTGCCCTACCTAGCATTGACCGTTACCTTTAGAAATACGCGAACATGATAATGACGTAGTACTTAATCTGAACATGGTTTTTAGGATATACATTAGGGTATTGAAATTGCCTTTGAATTGATTTTTTGTCTTTTTTTTTTAATTGTCGGCCATAATACCAGCTAAATCTATAAGATTCGTACAAATTTGCAAAATTAAACATGAATGATATTATGTTAATGTTAAGTTTATGATATTAAGCTATGGTTATGATATGTATGAATGGAAACATAAAAACAGTAATTTTTGAGCGACAGGATCGACGGGGGCCATGCCATATAATAGTGACATCTTAATTCATGATAATTTGCATAAATTTTTCACAATGAACCATGAGGACAATTTGCTATTATAACTTCTGCGGAGACCAATATATGTATTTTCAAGAGTTAAATTTGAATGCCCATGTTATACCACAAAAAATGGATACAATTTGCCTCTCTCTCCTCCTCTTCTCTCTCCTCTGATCTCCCTCTTTGGCTGTCAATATTCTCTCCCTTCGCGCGTCCCCCCCTCCACACCCCTCTCGCTCTCTTTCTCTATCGGCCTCTATACCTCCATCAATGTATTTCTAGATCGTTTATCCTCTCTCCTCCTCTTCTCTCTACTCCAATCTCCCTCTCTATCATTATCGTATTCTTTCGCTTCGCTCCCCCTCTCTCTCTCCCCCTCTCTCTCTCTTTCTTTCTCTCTCTCTCTCTCTCTCTTTGCCATTATCCCCATCTATGTATCTCTTAATCGATCCTCATCTCCCTCCTCTCTCTCCCACTCTCTCTCTCTCTCTCTCTTTCTTCCTACCTCTACATGTCCTTATCTATCTATTTATCTATTCTCCCATCGTTTTGTCTCCCAAAAACATTTTTCTTCCCTCTCCTTTTCCTCTTCTTTTCTTTGTCACATAGACCACCCCCCCCCCCCCCTCCACACCACCACCACTACTCAACGTTAGCCTAAAAGCACAGACACCAAATTTACACTTCACCACAATTCCCTAAAGCCTTGACCAGAGCCTAGATCTGTCAGTTTATGGCTGAGAGCAGCCAACGTGCAAAGTATGTTGTAGTCTCATAGCGCAGACACTGTTACGTACAATGGCTGACAAGGGTATGTGTCTGCAAACTAGCTCAATGTCTGTTATGATCTTGTGAGGGTTTAAAGGTGAACTTGTCATAAATCCCCGCTAAATCCGCGCCGCCTTGTCATTTCCATCATAACTATTTTTGCTACCCATGCAACTTCCCACGTGCAGCCATTACTCAAGTTCAGCTAAACATTCTGGCAGTCTATATGAGAAAAAATGTCTTTCCAGCAATTTCTATCCTGGCTCTCAAGAAAAATATGAATACATACAGTTGACGATATAAACACATTAAATACATAGCTGTGTTAAAACAATTATTACATAATATATATAATTGACAGAAAATATAACAAATGAAGATTAAGAGTAAATCATCATTCATCAACACAATAAGAAAAAGGAAAATGCAATTTCTTGGTCACATAAACAAAAAGGCACTTGATGACGACGATGATGATGATGATGATGGTGACGTCTATCACAAAAAGTGATCTTTTGGGACAAATACATTAAATATACAAATTCCGTAGTTCTTGCGATGATGTAAGCTGACGATAGGTTTCGCAAAGATGTACGTAGTGAAATCGGATGGGTATCATTCAGGCGAGTCATTTAATACGAGTCCATACAGATGTCTCAATAATTGTATATCCATTAACCCTTTTGTGTTTCTTGTTTTAAAATGTATCAGATAGTAAAATATCATACTTCACAGGCAATTTGGAAATAATCCAAATAACCGTTATCATTATCAATATTATTATTATTATTATTATTATTATTATTACAATAATACAAATAAAGTATACATAATTGAACTAAGCATTTTTTACAGCATGGCATTCTGACAACTCACAGTTTCATTTTTAGAATGCTCATTATAAAAGCGGGGGTATCCACTTTTCTTACTGTGTTTTGATTGTTCTGAATATAAGTGACAAATCGTAGAAATAAGGAATCCAGAACAGATGTTTTTTCTTCTCTCTCTCTCTCTCTCACTTCTTCTTCTTCTTCTTCTTCTTTTTTTTCTTCTTCTTCTTCTTCTTCTTCTTCTTCTTCTTCTTCTTCTTCTTCTTCTTCTTCTTCTTCTTCTTCTTCTTCAGTACAATACGTGTTCAATATATGATACGTGTCTATTTCACATTGTATCATTTGCATGTATTTTGTATGTTGCAGTTTTATTTGAGAACTCAAGATGTGTCAGCTTTTGACTGCGACTTTGAATTTTCATCAAGAAAACCTATCAATTCAATTCAAATCTATTCAGTCTTATAAAGATAAGAGAGAGACGTGTAACAGATATCACGGGGTATTCTGTAGGTGTTGCCTTTTATTTACCGGGCAGGTGTTTTCTGTTTCGCATTACAGGTCATGGTCTAATTCCTATCTTAAAGCCCCACTGTCCTACTTGTAGCTACTTGCTCCCTCTATATAGAAAACATCCCAAATCGGTGCCTGTTGGTCCCACATGATCCTTTTTTTCTTATGTTAGTTGAGAGCTGAGTAATGAGATAGCCACCTGCCAGTGACCTCGCTGTGTGGTCTAATTCCTTCTGGCCCAGTAGTGTTGACGGTCTTTAAATATGTATAACAAAAAAGCATATGTTACCATATCTAGATTTTGGGACAAGCCCCCAATCTGTTGGGTTGGGGCAATTAGCCCACATTGTCCCCTTCCACAAGTTAGAATTAAATTAATACAATAACAAACCAAGACGATTTGTTACCTTTTATTCGTGGTTTACTATATCTAGATCATCTCTTGGAATGAGCATATTCCGAATCGTATAATTTGCATATTCATAACAACTTAAACAGTACTGCAAATTCATCGGTTATAACATTCATATACCAGTGAAAAACAATCATTTTTTTCCTGAGGTACAATACATTGTTCATTTTTATATCATTTTACCAAGAATTAATGACTGTCATAGCAAGGTATGCGAAGATATTCAATAGGTGTTAGTTTTACTCATCTAGGCAGATGTTATTGGTTTCGCGTAACAGGTCATGGTCTTATTCCTATCTTAAATATATATATACATGTATGTAATATTTGGCGCTTTGCTACCTTCACTGTATAATAACAACAACTAATTGATTGTGGCTAATCTCACAACTTTACAGCAGATTGTACTGATATTTATGGGTAGAGGTTTATTGTTCCTACTTCCATTACGATGTTAACAATCAATTATTCAAAGAATATATATGCAGATTCAGCACTCAAGTATGTCTTTGATCTGTTGTTTATGGGGAATCGGTTACAGTAGTGAACTACAATGTGTATGAATAATTTCCATTATATTGTAAGGTATCTTCTTGTTGACATTCATATTATCATATTATGATATTGTTAAAGAAACTGTACATTAAATAACTCTATGTTAACTAAATTACATGCCAATTCGTGTATGTCTTTTTTTGTATTGAAATTGTCTTTTTTATTTTTTGGTCACTAATTCACGGTACATTGATATATTTGACAAATGATTCACACACCAGTGAAAATGAACATTTGATTACATAATACATTGAATGTTATACAGCTTATTAACATATCAAAGATCTTCTTTTTTTTTTAATTTTTTTTAATCTGAATGTGGATATTCATTGGGCCATGCCCTGCCACCTGCTGTCATGGGCAGCTTTTTTTCTCATTGCGTATAGCAATGTATCTCTCCATTTTGTACGATTTGATTAATAAGGAAATGAAGTTAGAAATATTTGGTTTAACTAATTTGCATCTATTTAGGTAAATTGTTTTGTTTGCAATTATTAGTATATGATTAAAAGAATATAATTCTTCGATAATATACCAAGAATTACCATTTGTTCGGTTAAAATCGAGAAATCAAACATAGTCAGCTCTTTTCCGAGCTGATTCCAAAAATCTTGTACTATTGTAAATTTCTCAAAAAAATGTTCGATCGTTCCATTTTTTAGGTCACAAAAAGGACATAATGGGGAACCAATGACTTTCATTTCATACAGTTTGTAATTCAAATTCAGAATATTATGTAATACTTTGCACTGAAATTCTCTGTAAATTACATCAATTGTAGTTGAAATGATACCTGAACGAGCCAATGACAATTCTGTATCTGAAACATCATATATTCTGTTTATTCAATCACCGTTATGACATGAGATGATGAGTAAAGTAAATTTGCAAGATTGTCAAATTTCACACAATACCAGTCTTTACTGCTGGTTTATTTTGTCAATTTAGAAATGTGCTGAGTCACCTGAGTGTTTTTGTTATAGTTAACCCGTTGACTACTGAATTATCTAATTCCCATAGACTTAACACAGGGACCACCAGGTTTCAGTAAGCAATGGGTTAAATAGTGAGAAAATGTTCATGATTGAAGTTGCCCATGTGCTAACCATTTGATTGAAATTAGTGTAGAGTGAAAACATCTACAATGATGAGATGTGTGAAGTATGTTCAACATAATGTAGGCTTTTAATGTGTTTAATAGATAGATCTGTGTGTGTTAGTACCTGAATTATAATTTAAAAAGTATGTTATTATAACGAAAATTAAAAAACATAATTCTTTAAATACAAGATTTGTATTTATATGTGTATGCAATTAAAGTAAGATACAAGCAACATAAATTATGACGCAAGGATACTTTTGTTTTAAGCTTTCGTCCTCAAAGGACATCCTCAGAAATTTAATCTGAAACACAAAAAGAAACCACAATCCTTTAAAAGGCATGATGAGAACTATTAAAGCACTGGCTGGTGCTATTATGTGAGAACAATTCACAAATATGTATACATTTATATATATATATATATATATATACATGATTTAATGTCGGAAACATTTTAACAAAGCCATTCAGCACTAGTGATGAGTATAATGTGTAAACGGAAAAAAAGAAATCGAATTTGTCTTATTAGACTTTTTCTCAATTATTACGTCGATCTAGAACTGCTTTTAATCAGGAATGCTAATAAAATTACTTATAGAATTTACTGTTTATTGAACAAATTAACTAAGCGTAAGATACTAATTTCAAAAGATACATTATTCACAGCTGTAACGAAAATCACGCAATTACAATTATTATCAGTGTTCATCATTTACTATTAATAATCAAGTTCTAATCGAAATTGAACTAAAAATGAACATTTTCTAAAATACCTTAAAGTCGATCTTCAAATGCTATAATGAAAGTAAGTTTGAATATTTTATACTACTCAGTGTTATTCAGCATAATGAATACAAAATAAATTATCCACATATATTTTACAAACCAACATTAGCCCTTAAAGGTAATACAAAGTTTTGGTATGGGGTCATGAATTTGGTTCAAATGAAAATTTTGAAGCATATGCGATCGTACAATATTCAGTGATCGTTGTCGCGGTTGAATTTCGAGTCTAAAGTTATGAAATTGTAAAAAAAAAAACTCTTTATGTTGTATAGCTCCCTCTAAAGGTCAATATATTAATTAAGCTATAAAACAATGTTTCTTGACTAAAATCGATCGACTAACTATTGCCGTTTAGAAGTTATATATCACAACTACATATTCTGAGATTTTCATGGTCGCAGCTACCATTGTACAGCCGTAGGCGCTATTTCAAATTCATCAAAATTTACCGGGAGCACCGGTTAATTTTTATATTCAATTTTTCTCGAAAGCAGAAGCGTTTTAGGGGCTAATTTTTGTAGTGGTTATAATACATTTACAGGGGCATCCAAATATATCAAAATTGTAAAGAATCACTACCCGCCCAATTTTCAAAATTTCCCAAGACTTTGTATTACCTTTAACATTCCATAGTATGTGCCAATATTAAACTATACGGTATGTGCATTTTGATGAAGCGTGTGCTATGATTTAATTTATAATTATAAATAAACTTTAAATCCCCACTGCACTATATAGCTACTTGCACCCTCTATATAGCAAACAATGCCTAATCGGTGCCTGTTGGTCCCCCATGATCCCCTTTTTCTTATGTTAATTGAGAGCTGATTTGATGAGATAACCTCCTGTCAGTGACCTTGCAGGGAGGTCTTATTCCCCTGGCAAAACTAGGGCAGACGGGCTTTAAAAGAAGCGTTCTACTTCTGTTCGTCCACCTGAATTTGCAGAAAGAGTGACAATCTTTTATTTTCCCAATATAATTCAATAATATGTACAAAACCAAGTGCAAAATAAATTATCAAAACATTCCCGACAGGCATACTGAATAGTATGTGTATCCGAAAATGGTTTATGATTCAATTTTTAATCGAAACTAAACATTAAAGATAAAGACCAGTTATAGTCATGCGACTGCATTGTGAAAGAAACGTTGTGAAATCGATCAAAAAAGGTTGATCATCTAGCATAGATGTACTGCAAGGTTCTGGAATCATCAAAATGATACGAAATTTGGCCCAGTCTTCATAAGGTTACAATCACTGTACACAGAAAGATGTATATGGGACTACGCACACGTACGCGACACGTGCGTTGTTATCTCTCACACACCAATAGATAAACTAATTTACCAAATATATCAATTAGTAGGCGGTTTCCAGGCAAATTTTGTATCATCATGTATTATTCAAAACATATTCTTTCACATGATTGGTAGTAAGAGCTTCCATTTCATTTTTTGAAATTGGGGCGTTTCCAATACTGGTCTTTACCTTTAAAAGAAATTATATATTTGATGATTTTCTCTAAAGGGAACTGTAACGGAGTAAGCAGTTTACTTAGCCACGCTATGCGGAACTTTGCTAGCATTTCGTATTGTAATCGAATTGTAACAATGGCCTTATAAAAAACAAACCAAATTCCAGAAAATCCTATAATAGGGGTCTCATCTATAACCACTGACGAAATAATTGACTTTCATATTCATGAGTCTAACTATGATTCACTTTGTTAAGCACTAAGAACAAAGCAAATTAATCATTACAGGTAGTAAAACGGTTTCGAATTAATCCCACGCCATTGTCTACTCACACAAAGACTCGGTCTTAATTACTCTTTAAATTGATTAACCAATATAATTCATCATTTTTCCACCGGATTGAAATATTCAACAGAGTCCCGGAATTCGGTAATCTATTCCCATTATGTACCTGAATCAAACGTATTAAATAAATAGCATTAATACCAATGTCACGCCCACAATGACAAATTGATCAGCAATTATAATGATTCTACTGTATAGGCTGAATAAGGACAGACTGTAATCTAACAGCATTTCAAATTAGTTATCGCATCATAAATGGGCGTGTCTTAGTGAGATACAATCGAGATAAAAATTAATCATATATTTTGCAGACTATTCCGCCCAAGGATAAAGGTATGCGGAACTGCACACATGCCCTGCACATTTAAATATCGTTAGAAGGTGGTTCAAAAGGCAATTCCTTAAAGGTATTATTCAAATAACGATAAGCGTGGGAATGGAACCCGCATAAATCATTTTAAAACAATTGTTTTATTTTCACTTTTATTAGAAACCAAAATGCAAGGTTAGTATCGACGTATGATGATTGAGTTACATATTTTGCAGGTAGTCTCATTTTATGAATAAATTAATAAATATATTCAGGCACAGACGAATCGAATATGCGGTCTACTAAGCCGAAGCATTGCCATGATATTCCTATCCAACGATCCGTTCTACGAACAGGGCAAGTTGAACAATAAATATGAATTCTCACCCTTTCTGCAACAATGGAAGAATCTACACAACAGAGTATTGATGTCAGCATTTCTGAATAAATTAGGTCAAGTCTTTGTGACGTAACATTTTGACCGATGTATTGCACTTACAATTCTACCAGGCAAGTTGATGAACAATAGCACACTCTAAGCAGGAGTTCAATTATGTAATTGAAATAATGCGTAAAAGAATGTTTAATTTCGTAACAACCATTCAGGCAAACACATCATATCCTGCAGCTTTAAAGATAAAGTTGAGTTCTGGTCATGCGATTACATTGTGAAAGAAACGGTGTGGAATCGCTCAGAAAGAGTTGGTCATGTAGCATTTAAGTATTGGTGTGTACTGCAAGGTTCTGGAAACATCACAATGATACAAAATTTGACCCAGTCTTGGTGAAGTTACAAGCACTGTACACAGAAAGATATATATTGGACAACACAAACATGTGGCATAAAAATCCATCCCGATTTTTACGCTGTTACATGTAATATTTAGAATATGAAGTCATTTCAGGAAACATGTTTTATCTGAAGTTCTTCCACGCTTGCATCATAACAATGATAACGCTCACCAATTATTTCTTTACCTCTTCTCAGAACTCAACCTTCTCTTTAAGCCTCTTTCAGCTATGACTATCATTATCTCTATCATTATCCCCAACTAATAAAAGTTTTCTGTATCAGTGAAAACATTATTTGGGTATTTCCCCTCTCCGTTTACATGACTCCTTCCACCAAACTCTCCAGTCTTTCTGTTTAGATGGCACATACGTCCCGTCCTGCAACGCCCTCTCATCGGCCTCCAACCGATCCCCGAGCTGACACATAATGTTCGGTTCCGTCCCGTACGGTTTCAAAGACCCTAATTTCTTCCATTGGAAATACGTGTTATACAAGGCATCATCATTGTCCACCCTCTGCAGATAGTCGGCCAGCTCCTGCGTCGTTCGGAAGTCCTGGATGTGTATGAACGAATTAGGAGGCGCCACTTTCTCGTAGTCGCTCCTTGGTGGTCCAAAGACGATCGGGACCAATTCCCGCAGGAAAGACTGGATCCAGAACTTTTCAGTGATGTAGTCGGTGCATTCACTGTTTTCGAGGGCGAGATAGAATTTGTATTGCCTCAGGGTTCGGTCACACCCCTTGGTTCCCGCCTTGCAGGTAAGGTTACCGCAGCGGCCGTACATGTCAACGGGTACGTGCCTGGAGGGGAACAATCATAAGAAATAATAACCGTTTACAAATTATAATCAATAAGTGATACAGGGCTTCTCTAAAAGTGTATGTTGGTCCCCCTTAAAGAGAAGGGTAAGTTCTGAGAAGGGGTAAACAAATAATTTGTGAGCGTTATCATTGTATTATGCAAGTGTGAAAGAACATCAGATAAAAAAAATTCCCTGAAAAGCATGGCTCTTCAAATGTCTTCATATTCTTAAATATGGCATGTAACATCATAAAATTGAACGGATTTTTATGCCATATGTTCGTGTAGCCCATATATATCTCTGTGATTGTGATCATTGTGACAGTGGTTGTAATTTTAATGAAATTGGGCTGAATTTGTCATCATGTTGATGATTCCAGAACATTGCAGTGAACACACATAACTATATGCTAGGTGATCAACCTTTCCTGATCGATTTCACAACGTTTCTTTCACAATGCAATCACATGACCAGAACTCAACTTCATCTTTAAAAGCAGAGGATGGAGAGGAGAAAGGAAATCAAATGCGAATGTTTAAGGCTACTGGGTGGGAGAGGTTGTGGGAGGTGATCCATGCGTCTCCCTTTAATGTCCTTTATCCCCTCTCCCATCCACTATCTCTTGCCTTATCCTTCTTATTATCATTCATTTCATAGTGTCGATGGAATGGGTTGTATCCCCATGTTTCCCTGTAGCTAAGGCACTAATTGAGCTTCCTAAATAAATCTTACCTTGCAAGTCTCTCAACAAAGTCTTCCCTTGGCCAAGATGTCCTTTGGCAGTTCGACGCCATCCACGCCACCAACTTGGTCCGATTCTGCGCCCAGTTTCTATTGTCCTCTGGATCTATCTCAGGTTTCCCTGGTCTGTATTGCCCATAGTCCGCGCGGAAGTCGGAGTCGTATCGGTACGTCATAATGTAGTCATAAGAGGTATTGTAGTACCGTTTCGGTGGTATGACAATGGGCCGAGTGTGCCGAGGACTCTCTAGCGTATAGAACACCCACTTCTGTGCTGGTGGTCGATGATTGTGCATCTTATCCCAATCCCAGTGAGACCAATGAAAGAGGACCAGTGCCTCGTTGTTCTGCATCGTCTCGAAATCCATATCAACGGTTAGCTCCACGTCGCAGACACTTCTAGGGCATTGTATCAGGTGTTGACCTCCACTGAATCCCAACTCACCGGCTCTGCTGGCCCATAGGTGAACTTTCCGATGGCAGCGGTGGGATAGGGTCTTGGTAATCCTCTGGGCGTCCCGAGTCTTCTGAAGATCAATCTCTTTCTTCAGCAGAACGGACTTTGCATCGAGTTCTCGAAGCTTCTTGTCCAGAACATGTGGCTTAGTCTTAAATAATATAACGTTCTTACTATTGTTTAGTATAAAGTTACTCCTTGACTCGCCGACATTTACCATGGAATTACCATTTGGTTTAGGTTGTATTACCATAGAGTTACCCCTTGAACTGGGACGTTTTACCATGAAGTTACCATCTGGTTTACGTTGTATTAACATGATTCTATTCCTTGAATGGAGATGTTTCACTATGGCGTTGATGCTTGGAGTCACAGCTCGGTTCAAACTCTCTGCTTCCTTTTCTTCTTTGTCACCAGAGATGTTCGAGGGGCTGGGTTGCCTTAACCCATCTGGCCCAGGTAACCTGACAGACCTGAGGATGTCTTCGTCCGGGTTGAAGTCGGTCTGTTGCATAAGGAGTAACAGTTGCAGGTAACAAGCAGCACTAAGCATGAGAACCAAAACCAAGTACTGTCTTCGCAATGCCATATTCATGAAGGTCCTAGAATAAAAAAAAATGAAAGCAAAACTGAATACATTCATATTAAATACATTTATAAGCAGAAGAATCGCCTTTTTAACCTGTCTTTGCCTTCAAACAGTATACAAGCGTCCCAGAAAAAAATGAAACCAATATATATCGATGTTTTATCAAAACTTAATCACAATTATTATTAATAGATGACACATATTTCTAAAGCTTAGATCCTCCTCTTTAAAGCTGATATTCTAAGCAAATAAATGTCCCTTAATTTGGTTCCTACGGCAAGCATATGTTATTGATAAGTTTTTAAATTACATAGTATATCACAAAACAATTCTGGCTACTCGAAATCCTTAATTGAAATGTCGAAAATATCCGCCTCTCTTTGCATAGAAAATCAGTCACGGCGCTGGTCTACTATATATGACATCACGTCCGGGAGGCGCGTTTCCGTTTTACACCCTGCCCTAGGCTTTTCTCCAATAAAATTTTACAAACCGACTGGTATTCGGAGTCTAGTCGTCCACATCTTGCCTCGGCGCTCTGCCTGCACACCACCAGAACTCTGAAAACGTCACGTAGCGCTAGCTAACTCTCTATACTAACTAGTTGATCTTCCTAGTCGTATCATTTATTTTTATCCATTAATACGCAATACTCTAAGAGCGTGAGGATGCGTGATCAGCTCGCAAAATTTAGCCCAGCGATAACAAAACAATAATATATCGGGAAAACCGTCTTGAACAAGAAGACCCTCGCATCCCCAATTGAAATTGTACATAAGCTTTGGCTTCGCTATTCTTGACGTCGATATAAACAAACTTAGACTTCGGATACAGCATGTTTCGTGTAATTTCTTGCCGAAAAGCCTAGGGCAGGGTGTAAAACGGAAACGCGCGTCCGGGAGAGGGTATATTCACGTACCCGGATGTTCCATAGAAAGCATGTACAGAGAGATACGATTTTCTGCTTATTTTTGTTTCAAAGGCTGAAAAGTCTAATAAATCATAATGCTATGTACAATTCTTTACCTTCCCATAATATTTCATAGTATTAATATCAACATCCCTTTTAAAAATTATGAGATATACATGCCAACGATGTGCTATTAGTCGATATTTTCACCATGTAAATTTTGTTTTGGTGTTGAAATCGGCCCAGGCACGGAGTGAACACTGTAGCTGTCTGGTAAGTGGACCCATACACAGTTCATTACCATACAGCGATCTCCCGATGGTTTCTTCTTCCTTTTCCCCATGTCTTTCGCCTTCCTTGGCCCTGAAGATCCTTTATCTTCTTCCATGCTGTGCATATTGTGTGATCTACCAATTCTGACACCGGTAGTCGGGAGCAAGTCTTTGTTAGTTGTTTTTCTTAGCTGGTAACGTCGCTTTCATTCTCTTGCAATTGCCGATCAACTAGCGCACGTACGTTCCATCACAAGCAAGCCGCGCCTAGAGCAGCGGCCTGGTCTTACCTCCTTCTGCTCGTTTCACAAACGTTCGTGCAAGAGCCGCATCACTCGCGGATGAATATCGTTCGATCACTATACGTTGTCAAAAAATTATAGAGGAAGCGAGCTTGCATGATCTCATTTATGTTTGATATTTTACAACATAAAATGTTTAACTGGTACTGTATTCTTTTTTGAAGCAGTCACACATATCTATGATAAGTACTATCATAGTTCTAGGCCTATACGTTTTACAAAACTTCTCCTGTACCCCATCTGATGACAAGATAATGCATCCGCCTATTCATACGTGCATGATTTAACCTGGTTTCCCAAGCAGTAAACTCGTCTTAATTCTCTACCAAATAGGTGAATATGAGGATATAAAAAGAAATCAGCGACTGGAAAATGTTGCTTAGATATTCTTCATTCAAATGAAAACAGAAAATCCATCAAATATACTCATTAACAACAACAAATCTAAGCTCTGACAGGATATCATTTACGTAGGGATATCACTGCCATTCACTCTCACTGAGCCCATGAGTCCCGTTCGTGACGTCACGGATAGAGGCCCGACTCTACATGCACTTCCGGATTTCAGACTTAGATAGTTTGGTAGAGTTTACTCGCATAAATTCACCATTCTAAACTTGTTTTGTCAGTTGGACACCATTTAGTGTTATTCCGGGGGTTAAAAGCTTTCTGTTGATGTAATTATCTCAATATTTAGGATTGTCTTAGAATATCAACTATAATTGAATGCAACTCATATGATGCATATTTCACCCATGAGTGATTAAACACAATATGAAGAAAGGGTACTAAAAAGTCATTCGGCGACCGGTATCTGAATTTCTGAAGACAAATCACTTTTCTAGAAAGTTCATGTGTTGCCCTTTCATATGACACTTCAATCAGGAAAAAAGAGCCAGAAATAACAAAGTTCTGTTTGTTTAAAGTAGTGCTTGCATTTCCGCATTTATTAAACGAATACGTTCCACTGGCTGCCTGCCCTAACAACATAGAAGACGAATGACTTCATGCATAGCTGATCGTCAACGAAACCACAGACAGCTAGGGATAATGAATTCGTTTAATGAAATTATGGAAATGGGATGTTTTGTTTTTCGAATGAGGTTTTCTGCATTGTAAACGGGCTTAATTATCACTTCGGAAATAGTGATATTAATGATGCAAACAGACATCTCATATCATCCGAGGACATTTTTTATTAGTATCACTATCGGAGCGGAAATGTGTATGCTTATGTTAATCTAACATTTATCAAAGGATATCGAATATATTATGCTTCATTAGATTTCTTGTACTACAACCAAATCGTTTACTTCCCTGTTCGTCTATTCCCATATGGTATACACCTAGCCCATCTGCGTTCCATTTGGTATAATAATCATTCCATCTACTAATCATTTGGTATATCACCATTTAGGCCGATAGTCCTTTGGTCTAATTTCCATTTGATCTTATCTCCAATCAGTGTACTACCCATTTGATCTATTGCTCATTAGTCTACTTTCCAGTCGGTCTACTTACCTGTTTGTCTAACGCCCATTTTGTTTAATATTGAAATGGTCTAATAATAATTTAATATTATGGAAATGCGATGTGTTTTTTCTGAAATATATATGCTTCATTATATTTGTTGTCTACAACCAGCTCGTTTACTACCCAATTCGTCTATTCCCATATAGTATACACTTGGACTAATGATTATTCCATCTACTTATCATTTGGTATATTGACCATTTAGGCCGATAGTCCTTTGGTCCAATTTCCATTTGGTCTTATCTCCTATAAGTGTACTACCCATTTGGTCTATTGCTCATTAGTCTACTTTCCAATCGGTCTACTTACCTGTTTATCTAACGCCCATTTTGTCTAATATTGCAATGGTCTAATAATCATTTAATCATCTAAATAAATAATCATTAAAGGACTAACTGGGTTGTAAACGAACCGGTCGTTTCAAAGGCAATTCACCTATAATGTCTGCATGGACAGGAGTGGAATATCAAAGCTGAAATAGTGGAAAGAACCTCCCAGGAAAAACCAAACTACTGTCTTTAAACAAAAATAGGAGTGATTCCTGACTCGACACCCATGGACAGTGAAAACGAAGTGAAAATGGAGTGAAAATGGAGTAAAATGGAATGAAACTAGAGTGAGAATGGAGTGAAATTGGAGTGAACGAGGAGTGAAAAGGAAATAAAAATGAAGTAAACAACTGAGAAAAAATGGAGTAAAACAACTCAATTGATAACTGACGTGACTCCCGGGGGAGGGGGGGGGGGGGGGTGAAAAAAGATCGAAGATTCACTCTTTCCGTTTCAGAGAGTACTTTGGAGAGGATTCGTCTTTAAAAGTAAGGAGGTGATTCCTGACGGTTTTTAAAATTAAATGTTTAGTTTTTATGTATCAAAATCAAAGAACTATCACAATGACCAAGACTTTAAACAATATAACTAAGGCAAGTAACAACGGAAAAAATAAATATATAAGCAAACCCAATGAAAATGCCCTAATTTATATATAAACCTATAAACCGGGACCTACATCATACAAGCTTTGCTTTTTAGTAGATCCCCGACTTTATTGATTGATGTATATGATTGTATTCTCTGTTATAACTATTATCATGTACATTATGTTTTCTATATTGTATGTTTAGTTATACTAACTACCATTGTTCATTATGTTTAATTATGGTATCTTTGATAACGTGAAATAAATAAACTTGAAAAACTTGAAAAAATGTTTTCCTTTATTTTCATATACATCATAAGAACATCATTTAAAGTCTATCCTCCACTTTGTAAAGTGGAGATCAATTATTATTTTGTGTTGCTATTCTACACTTTAAATCTTTAGTAGACGTAATGAGTGTCTTAAAACTATGCATATTAGGGGAGATCCCTCTCACTATGAATATGACTGACAAAGAAAGCAGGCAAACTATACAGTTCCTCAGGTAGACAAAGGAACATCCCTCACTGCTATTATGTAAAAATGTGTCACATGCAAGCCATATTCACCTGTTCTACACATTTTTACATAATAGCAGTGAAGGGATGTTCCTAATTTGTCTACCTGAGGAACTGTATATTTGTCCGCTTTCTTTGTCAGTCATATTCATAGTGTCTGGATCCACCATCATAAACATATTACTACAACAGCAAAAGACATACGTTACTAATTGTATTTCGATGTCATGGGCCCTTTAAGGCTTTCTCAAGTCGACCTTGAATTTGAAGCCCTGACCCTCCAACTCGTGAATTCATGACCCTCACGACTCGTTATTCGACACGTGTTTATTGTGATAAGCATCTCCATAAAAAAACACGATATAGCATTTCTTGTAATAACAAAAAAACACGAAGTTTGACGAACGTTCCTTATTGTTACCATTGTCTGTGAATGAGAAAGATTTGTTGGAAGGAAAAGTAGAAGGTTCTACACCGAGAGGGAAACCGAGATTTCATATTGGGAGGGGAACGGTAAGATATAGAGTGGAACGACACTGCAAGAGTGTACTAGAATGGACGAGAACGGAGATATGAGGAAGAATATAAGTTACAATCAACCTCTGAACCTGGAGAAAATACCTTGATAGATAGATACACAAATACACTGCCAGCCAAAGGGAAACACGAATTAGGTCATAGGTTTTTTTTAATTGTTATAATTACCCTATTCGCGACATTTTCATCTAGTCAAAGACGAGAAAAGAAAGGTGTAGAATCGTGATATGATTTTACTATCCCCTTCACACGTTCGTGTCAAATTTACAGACTGCCGAGAAAGTCGGTTAAAAGTGATTAGGCAATGAACCTAGATAATTTTTATTTGTATCAGCCCTTAAAATGAGATTTAACTCTGACTTAAAGTTATTAGATGTCCTAAAGTTGAGGAAAATGAGAGAAAGAGGGAAATAGGATAGAAGGGGAGGGATAAAGAAGAAGAAAGATAGAAGGGAAAAGAGAATAGGTTAGAAAGAGAGAGAGAGAGAGGGAGAGAGAAGGGTAGCGGGGAAAAAGAGTCAAATGTTTAGTATGTCCTTTTTTTCCCAAACCTAACTCACTTTCTTAAATTGACAGCTTTATGTTTATTCCAGCATGAGAAAACACTAATGTTAAAGAGATTAATAACGGATTTTGGGCGATCATTGGCCATCAAAAGATCCTAGTTAAGCAAATACGAGAGACATATGCGAGCGAGAGGTGAGATGAGGGATGGGAGAGGGGAGAGAAAGAGAGAGAAAGAGAGAGAAAGAGGGAGAGAGAGAGAGAGAGAGAGAGAGAGAGGGGCAGAGAGAGGACACACAGAAGAAAAGAATAGGGAGAGAGATAGAGGGGGAAGAAAGAGAGAGAGAGGGGGGTGGGGAGAGAGAATGACATAGGGAGAGAGAGGGGAGAAAGAGGGGGAGAGAGAGGGAGAGAGAGAGAGAGAGAAAGGGGTGGGGAGTAAGGAAGGGAGAGAAAGAGAGAGAGAGAGAGGGGCAGAGAGAGGGAAATAAGTGAGTTTCTTTCCACGCTGAATACAAAATCCAATAGTTTTGATAAACCACTATGATATAAAATCATGTTGCAGCATCAGCAGTAGTAGTAGTAGTGGTAATAAAAGTAGTGATGGTACTCGACTGTTCGTAGTTGCAGTGGTAGTAGTAGTAGTAGTAGTAGTAGTAGTAGTAGTAGTGGTAGTAGTAATTTTGTTGTCACCCTTTAGCACACAATGAAAATTGAGGGGGGGGGGGTTAAAACCCGACCCCCCCCCCTGAGTAGTAGTAGTAGTAGTAGTAGTAGTAGTAGTAGTAGACGTAGTAAGAGTAGTAGTAGAAATAATAACTATAATAATAACAATGATGATAATAATAATGATTATATTGATAATGATAAAAAAATAATGATAAAAATAATACTAATAATAATCATCACCGTTATCCCCATCCTCATCATCATAATGATAATAATAACTTAATTCTTACAAAGCGCATTCCCATACAGTATTATTCTCCAGATTATCGACCTTGCACATTATCCACTCCCCGCATGCGATAGAATGAATGGATGTAATAACACATGACATCATCTCTGGGGGCCCTTTTCACAAAACCTGTTTTCTATAACAACTGCTAAAATTCTGTGACAAAGCTGTTCTCAGCGAATCAGATGCCTTGATTTCAGTAGCTTATAACAGTAGCTTGTAACTTGTTATTGATATCAAGTTTTATGAAACAGGCCCCTGGATTATATTACTGAAATGCAAATTAAAAATTATCATTCGAGACAAAAAAGGCTTGAGGTCAATGCAATTCTTGCCTAATGCGAAGCCAGACTCTACCTTATGAAATAGAAACGGTCTTTTTGAAAACATGATATGATAATTTAACCATTAACAAAACCATTAAAATTTACTTTTGACATGGACATCTAATTCAACACGAATTCTTAGCACAGTACGAATCTCTTGCTTAATGTGAAACCAGACTTTACCTCGTGAAAGTAGAAAATGCTCTTTGAAAACATGATATGATAACTTTAATCATTAACAAAACCATTGAAATTTACTTTTTACAAGGACCTCTAATTCAAAACGTATTATTAGCGCAATACGAATCTCTTGCCTAAAGTGGAAAATCGATTCTACTTAATGAAAGTAGGAAACGCCTTGTGAAAACGTGATATGATAATTTAAGTGGTTTCGAGCCACAAGAATAACATTATTTTCAAGGTATTTTAGTTTAGTAAAGCTAAACATAACATAAAATGCCGTATGCCTACAACAAGGAAGTATACATTTATGATCAATAGGACACCAGATATATCACAATTCCCCATTTTGTTTTAATTCTATTATTTTAGGTTGATGATTTTAAAGACCAAGATGATAGTGATAATAATATTAATAATTAAGAAAAAAATTATAATGATAATATCGTAGATGTGTTGATGATAAAAATACTGATAGTGATATCGATAATGATAACGATACACTGTACCACTACTACAACAGCTACTACTATCACTTCTACTACTACTATTACTTCTAGTAGTAGTCATAATAATGATAATAATAAAATTAAGGTTAAAACAAGTATATTAACGATAATGAATACAATAATATCATAGAACATCCTCCTCATCATCATTCTACTACCTTTACCTCTACTACTATTACTACTGCTGCTACTAATTATACTACTACCACTACTACTATAGTACGAAAAGTAATACTAAGAGTAACTTCAAGTAGATACGTTCATCATCTTTTGAAAAAACACTAAACTACAATTTGAAAATAATGTGCTTGTGGTTTGAAACCACTTAATGTTATCACATTTTCTGGTTGCACCAATCGTAGTCAAAAGCCTTGACGTCCAATTTGTAATAACTGAAATAAATACATTTGTGTAGAATATGAGAAATCGTGGATCGGAAATGTAACCAGACGAGAACTTAGACAAAACGACTATAAGCTTAAATGATCATTAGACCAAGTGATAAGTATATGAAATGATTATTGGACCAATTGGACAGTAGACTGGCTGGGTGTAGACCATATGGAAATAAATCAATCGGGTAGCAGACGAACTAGTTAAAGACCAAACGGCTATAAACCTAAGTTTTTTAAAGTCTTTTTAGTGTGATTCATGTATGTGTTCTAAAAGAACGGTTCTTGTTTAAAACAACTTTATAGTGATGTTAATAATGTGATTTATAAGATTTATATTAATAATATGAAGTGCTCACCTTTGATAAGTCGAGAATAACTGCTACTCCTGATTATAAATCCAATTGGTTGGTTGCTCCCATTGAGTCTCTCACACACAGGCCACAGTTTGCATCCATTTGCGGAGCACTCCAAAGTCTCAAGTGATACATAACATCTTTGTTACATTGTAGCGCGCGGTAAATACACGGACGCCCTCTTGCAATATACTCGATCAAAGTAATGATTTCAATTTTGATATCGATACAAATCTATGCTACGTTATATATGAGACTCTCACACACGGGCCATAGTTTTCATCCATTTGTGGAGCACTCCAAAGTCTCAAGTGAAACATCTCATCTTTGTTACATTGTAGCGCGCGGTAAATACACGGACGCCCTCTTGCAATATACTCGATCAAAGTAATGATTTCAATTTTGATATCGATACAAATCTATGCTACGTTATATATGAGACTCTCACACACGGGCCATAGTTTTCATCCATTTGTGGAGCACTCCAAAGTCTCAAGTGAAACGTAACATCTTTGTTACATCGGCCACAATGGTCCCGAGATTTTAAATGATTGCAGTGCGCGGTAAATACACGGACGCCCTCTTGCATTCGATTAAAGTAATGATTTCAGTTTTTATATCAATACAAAATTAATCTATGCTACATAATATAGTGTCTTTGACCGGTTTGCAACAATACCAATAAAGTATCGAATGGTTGCATGTTGTTTTTCCGAATCTTCATAATGTCGAAGAATCGTTATTCCGTCTATTTTTCCCGAAAAATTAAATGGGGTTCATAATTCGGAATACGAAATAGGGTCAATTACTCAAACAAAATTAAAAAAGGATTCATGATTCCAAAAAGAACATACAGAGCCTTATCTCACCATTCGGAATAAGGAATCTCCTTTTTCACATTCGGATTTTTGAGCCCTATTACAATTTCGGAATCACGAACCTTAAAAATAATGCAAATACCTATTTCACTTCCTGAACTCCGTGTACAAATTAATGTTCAGATAAATGAACATTCGGGCAAGCACAAGAAATGCTCGGAGTTATGAACATCATGTTCCTAATCACATTCATGAACTCCCTTTCATGCGGAAATATGTGTTTAGAAATTATGAAACTTTGGAAAAACGAACCTTCGGAAAAATCGAGCGCCTTCCATTACGCCGTCGAAATTAGGCTTAATGTTCAACTCGTTCTCAATCAGCATAAATATTTCAATTCTGATTTCAATTCTGATTATTTACTTGAATTTAGATAAGAAGATGACTTGAGGAAGCAATGTGCGAGATGCTTAAACTATTTTGAGAAAGAATAGTTTCTAAAGCCCTATGAAATTTGCAAGAAATTTCTTTTTCTCTTCATTTTTTAGACAGTTGCTAAAGTTTCCAGAAACGATTAAATGGATTCAGCTTTCTGTCATAAGCCTTCTGGGGAAAGTAACAGAGACACAATCATATACAGCAATAAGTGAGTAAATGAATGAATGGATGAATGAGTAAACAAATTAATAAATGAATGATTAAGATCCAGATAGAGAACATTGTTATTCTTACCCTCAAAACCATCGTCAACTTTCCGTTTATAATTATAAACTTACGCAACAGTAGATGGCGCTATGTAAGAATACATTTCTTCTAGGATTAATTGAATGTCGTTTTTACCTTCCAGTTACAATTTATACACACACACACACACATACCAAAATACACGCACACGCACCTCACGCAGTTACACACACGCACACAGAAACGCAGCACCCATGCACGCCACTTTGATGCTCATGGTTTTCTGCTGTTTTTAAGTCAATGAAAACGATGTGATACATTCCATCTTTTATTTAGAGCCTACTAATTCGATTACGGTGTCTTTCATTATCATTCTTATTATTTTTGCCATTTGGTCCTTAAAGGTAACGCAAATTTTTGGGAAATTCATAAAATTAGATGGATAGTAATTTATTAAAACTTTGATATATTTTGATGCCCCAGTAGATTCATTATAAGCACTAAAAATAGCCCCTAAAACACTTTTGCTTTCGAGAAATGTAATAATTAAAATTTACCGGTATGTACAATCTCTATGAGAGGGAACTATTTTGAAGCTTCATGAAACTTCTGACCAATCAGAAGCAACTTTTGGTGACGTAACTATCCCAATCAAGCAGCTGTCACTGAACCCTCCACTATGTAGTGTAGAGTACAGTGATAGCTATGGGCCTACTTATCTGGCGACATCATGTGTTGGCACTGTAGGAATAGGATATGACCTCTCTATGAACTCTTCACTACGATCACGTGACATTGACATACATCAATAGTTCAACATGTTATTAGAAAACCACTACATTTGCAGTAGATATGGCGATTGTAGCCTTAACCTCTCTCTCTCTCTCTCTATATATATATATATATGTGTATATCTCTCTCACTATGTTGTTATTTCATTATGGTCTCGATTTTCATTTTTGTAATCAAAGTTATCATCAATAACGCAATCATCATCAGCGTCGTCATTATAACCACCATTGTTTCCATCATGCGCAACCAACACCATCATTATCGATCATCATCATTATCACTGTCATCACCATCAACATAGCTACATGAATATAATAAGCAATATCATTTATCATCAATATCATCATTATCATCATCGTCTATCGTCGTCATCATCGTCATCAGTATCTTCATCTTCTCATCATCATTATCGGGTCTTTTCAATAAAAAATGACATAAAAACAAATTGATTGAAACGGATCTGTCAGAGAAAGTCATTTTATTAATCTGCCACCTCATTTCGCGACCATGACAGTTTTCATCTTAATGCCTTGATGCAAATGTTATTTGTAGCACACACATCAATAAAACCAAGAAATGACAGAAAGATTGCCTTTTATATGCAAATGTAACAAAGGATTTAACGAAATATATTGATGTACATATGTACCAGCTAACTCATAGGCCATCATTAAACTGAAACAATAGCTGGCTTACCAAAGATCTGCCTGACCTAGTAAGAAATAGTACTTTAATCAAGAACTTCTTTTAACCATATAACAGGTCGAATATATAATGCAAGTCATTTAAAAATAAAACAATATTTAAGCCTTGAATAATTGAAAAAACAGGTAAAATTACTGTTGGTATGATAACTGATAATTTCTTAGATAGTTAAAAGCCCCACTGTACTACTTGAGGCTACTTGCTCCCTCTATATAGAAAGCAATGCCTAATCGGTGACCATTGTCCCCCATGATCATCATTTTCTTATGTTAATTGAGAGCTGTGTTGATGTGACAGCCACCCGTCAGTGACCACTGACCACGCTGTGTGGTCTATTCCCTCCTGGCCAAACTAGTACAGACGGCCTTTAATATGTCGCTCATCAAATAGGAGCATGGATGACTGACCACCCCCCCCCCCCCTCCCTGGAAGTTCTTTCTACTTTCTAGCTCCACAATAGCTATACATGACTATTGTAATGTCAATGTCAATAACACAACACTTATGCCTAAATTCTCCATCTCCAAGTCTTTACACATGAACTCTCTTTCAATAGGGACTTTTAGATTTGCGCGGACTGATACGTGTGACGCCCTTTCAAGGCAGTGCATTAAAAGGACGTTGACCGTAGCAATCCCTATTGTCTTTGTGTGAATCTAAAAGTCCCCATTAACTCCTTTTGTAGACGTTGTCCTACTTTTGTAAAAAGTAAATTATTGTAATTATTCCACTAAGAGTTTAACAACATAGAACAACGAGATTCCACTGCAGTTTAACAACACTAAACAAAAAACGTGATTTCACTTTGAGATTAACATTAAGGAACCACAAAGTACATGTACACTCCTTTTCATACACGCATCTGCTTTATAAATAGCAAATTTTAGCAATTCCACTTAAGATTTCACCTAAAACATGTTGTAATTTAAGCACTTTTATTTTCACTTGAGAAGGTAGAGTAATATTGCTCTTGAATTTGAAGAGGCACCATTGCTTTTAAAGTAGACATTCATTGATTTTAAAAACTAGCTTTATTTTTATTATTGCAAATTTGAAACTTTGATTCGACAAGGTTATCAAAATTCAATGCTTGGAAACATTCGAAGTAACGATTATTATAAATAACAAAACGCTTAAATACAGCCCCGGCATAGCACCTGAAGCTCTCTCTGAACGCTGCTGAGATGTGTGAGATCACAGTATGGACATGACTTGCACAAGCAGACGATGTCCCATGACATCTTACACATTTTCAGTGCCTGTGTTTTCATCTTCTCTTGAGTTTTTTCTCTTCTTTACTACCGTTAGGCTAAATGTATAATCTATTGTCTCACTCTAAACCCCGTGCATGGTTTTATTTTGATGACAAATGCAGCGATACAAAATAAAGGAATCTGTCGCTTGTAAACAAAATAAGACGCCATTGTATATTCAGCTGCACACACCAAGGTATGTTCGGCGTTTCAAGAGGGAACAAATCCCGTCCTTAATATCATTCTGGGGTTTTTTTCAATTTGAAAGTCTGGTTTCTTTAATTGTTAATTAACACCTATCCTGTTTATTTACAAGCAAAAGATTTCAGTTACCAGAATCGGGTCATATCCCCTTTTGAATGGTTTGTCATGCCATTACATTTATATACACTAAACTAATTTGAGAAATAATAGCTCTGCATTTATGTTCATTCTCTATGGGATGTCGTCTGCTTGGGCAGTGTTGGTCCATATAGTGACGTCATAAAAACATAGTTATTTTTCCGGCGAATCTCTTGTATATCCCAGCTGCTACGGAGGTGTTTGTATTTGTATTTTTATAAATCACCCGATATGTAGTTGACCTAAAACTTGTCCGATGGCCATCTGTTAGCTTACCAGTTTCTAGTGATACATTAGTTGACATATTTATAATCTTCTTTGAATTTCACTTTTAATACCTGAACTAAAGAACATAATTTGAAACGGGAATTATATTTCTCCTAAAAACAGAGAAGGTATTCAAAAGCACTTCTCACTCAATCAGTATAGCTACTCTCAAATCAAGTGACACTGCAATGTACATGTACCTGTACAGTTACTTTACATTATATTACAGATTACAACTCTAACCCTTTACCAACTGATTTAAAATTGTGCAACCTTTCTAAAAGTCCATTTGCAAGCAACAGCGTGATCATTCCGTGAAAATCCAAAGAAGTCTATTTCCATTTCCATTCAGAAGAAAGGGGGAGGGGGTCCAATCTGTATGCCTTTATTGTTTATTGTCTTAGACGCGTGCCTCCATCTGGGAGACTTTTGAAACAAGTTGTGTGCAGTTCGTCAGGAAGCTTATGAGTGAAATATAAAGGATTTCCAGAATGAAAAAAAAAGAAAAAAAAAATCAATTGTTGAAAATCATATCTTTCTGTTTCACATAGAGGTAATAGTATTAGGATTTGGATTGGGTATGCAAATGTTCAAAGACTACTGTAATTGGTCTTGAAAAGAATCTAAATTCCATTCAGATAATTATGTCAAACAAACTTTCATTCACAAATATCACTAACTAGTAAGCCTTTTGCATGTTTTCATGTCACAGACTGTAGGCCATTTACACTTCGCGAACACCGTTTTGAAAAATTGTTGACTTTTTTTGGACAGCCATTTTAAACACTGGCACAATATTTGTTATGGTAACACAAGTGCGATATGCTGCCCATTTCTGTATCTTATAAATAGCACAGAGCTCAGAGACTACTTGTAAGACCTATGTTGCGTGCATGCAATTTACACACTGTGAAATTTTTAAAAAATGCAGTTCACCAGTTATGGATCAAGCCGGTTATTGTTGTCAAAATACATAATGCTATTTCAGGCAACCTAACCCGGGCTCGGTTCAATGAAACTTCTTATTAATTACATATGTAAAAAAAAAAAAAAAATATGATGAGACAACTTTGCTCTTAGCCAATGATGCAAGGACATCAGTAGTTTATAACATGTATTGTAACTTGTTATTGATAACAAGTTTTATGAAACAGCGCCCAGGATGGAATGACCCAACTCTTCCCTCCTTACATCCATAGCTGTATGAACATGAGATGGTGTAGGGTAGCTACAGCAACCATGGTGGGTGTAAGACTGACAATGTAGAACAGAGAATTCAACCCTATTGGCCAAAGCAAATTACTTTGTATCGGCAAAGGCATTCTGAGATGTTGGAAATTCACCTCCTCAACGAGTTCGATTCCTAGCAGCTTGTACCTTGTTAATCTCATCACATCTGAATAAAGCCCCACCGTTGCTACCAGAACTCTATCGAGGCTGTCTACCGTAGCATACACTTGCTCATGATTATGGGTTGCTACAATGGAAGTGCCTACGCGACCTTCCCGGTCAAAGACAGTGACCGTGCTAGGCGTGATATCACCGGTACTGGTGATCATTATGCCGGTCTTGGTAACGCAGATGTGCTGCGGTCGGATATTCCCAGTGGGGACCACTTTCTGTGGGTTAGGGTTGCTACCGTGGAATATGCAGATCTCTGGGTTAAAATTGACGGCGTAGATGTTGTCATGCTGATCGGTGCACACCCGGACGCATCCTCCAGATGGCTTGCAAGCGTACCTCATACCTCTACTGCTTCCGCTGACGGAGTTGTATACAAAGAATTCATATCCCAACCTTGATATGATTGTCCTGCCACCTGAAAGGAAGGCAACATCATAGACGTCACCCACCTCACTCCCAAGGTATGGAATATCATCTCCTGACAGAGTAAAGCGGTCACAACCTCTCTTGTTGTTGCCGTATCCTACAACCACTGCATCATTCGACAGAGCTGCGAGCCCGAACAAGCGTCCTTCATCCAAAGGGAAAGCTTTTTTTCTTACAATACTCATTGAACTATTCAATATTGTTTCTGGCATGCCAGTATCATTCCTGCAAACTTGCTGCTTTCTTCCTCTCTTGTTCCTTCTATGCTTTCTACGTGAAGTCTTTATATGTTGCATGGCATTCCCGGTTTCCAGACTGCTATTAGTCTCTATGTCGTTGTCGCCAACATCTATACAACCTAGGGCAAGGAGCTCATCCCCAGCCGGGGCAAACTTTACACTCCTTCTTAACTCTTCCACACGTGGTGTAGACTCTTCGTCAGTGGCCTCCTTTAGTGAATCCTCTAGATCGGCGCATGTCAAATGGTCAGCTTTGATCATATCAGAATCTGAAGGTTTACTTGCATGATTGGTTAAGAGTTGGGCAGAATTACTGATCCTACCAATAACGTTTGTGCATCGACAAATACAGCTCTCCAACTGGTTGGCCAGGTCATTCCTGATGTTTCCTATCTTCTCGAGTAATTCTTTCTCATGTTGCAGGAGAGTTGCCACCTTGTTGGCAAAGGCCGCTCCGACTTTCCTCTCCAAGCCACTCAGGTGGGAATTCATGACATCTCTTTCTAGGGCAGCCTTGCTCAAACACTGTTCAATGTTGGCGTTTCTCGTCGTACTCTTCTCAAGAAGAGCATCTCTCTTGGTTTTCAACTCCTTTTCTAACTCCTCCTGCTTCTTAAACTTGTGACCTTGGTGTCTGTTGATATAGCATCTAATACAGATGAACTCACCACAGGGCTGGCAGTAAATGTTTCTATAGACACGAATATGCAATGGACACAATTTTGATGATAGTTCGTCTTCCTGACTTTGTGCAATGACGTCCGCTGTGAGGATATCTTCTAGACCTTTGGCTAAGAAGTTTGGTGTCAATCCTGCCACCCGTTCTTGATCCAGTTTGGTAAACTTCCTGCAGACTGGGCAGACAATGTGATTCAGGTCCTTATGCTGCTTGTCATTTGCTTCTAAACAACCCCTGCAGAAGGAATGGCCACAGCTAAGAATGGTAGCATTCCTTAAGACATCAAGACACATTGGACAGTTCAAACACTTGAGTATTTCTTCTTTCGACCTGGTAGCCATTGCGGTCTGCTTTCGCGATCACACTGCACAGGGGAAAAATCGAAAAATACCTTTGTCAGAACACTCTTTATATACATATAGTGGAAACTGTTTCATTTAAAACAAAGAGACCAGGGACCTATTTCAAACTTGATATAAAAAACAAGTTACAATAACTCTTAAAGCTGTTATACGTATTTAATTGTCAAGTTCTATGAAACAGGGCCCTGATATGACAAAGTATTTATTCTAGCCCCCACTCATTAAAGTATTTCGTTGTTGTTTTTCACCCTCATAATTATAACAAGGCATTTTCACAGTCTAAATGTCCTCGTAATTATGGTTTCCATAGGAGGTACTGCATGGGAGATTATTACCGATACGCATATAAGAAGAAAAATAGTAGACATGAATTCATAACTCATTCCTATATGGGGTGACCAAAGTTCGCAGAGATTTAATCACGTTTTAAAGAAAATATGATATTCGAACCATGAGGGCCGTGGTCGAGTGGTTTAAGGCGCTTGACTTGGAGATGCGAAGGTCGAGGGTTCGAATCCCGACACGGCACTAATATCCTTTGACAAGATAGTAACCTGCACTTGCTACTCTCCAGCCAGGTGTTAAATGGGTACCCGGTAGGATGCGACCTTCATTGTTGGTCAAACAGTTTTCGAGCGTCATTTAACGCCTGGCTGGAATGCTCCCCAGGGAGGGGAGATTGTGCACACATTGTGTGCGGGCAAGAACTTAACCCAATGACCGGGGTAATAGTTGATTTGTAAAGCGCTTAGAGACATAATATTAAGCGCTATATAAAAATTAAATATTTAATTATTTCTCATATTGTACACAACTTGATTTAGTTCAATTATAACCAAATATACGTCAAAGATTTTGACTACGATTGGTGCAACCAGAATATTTATCAGCAAAAGATTTCAGAAATATCGAGATCTCCAAATTCGATGTCAGAAAGACATGCGCTGCAACTACCAAAGAGTCATTACAACACGAGACCTAAACTCGGGCACAGGAGTTTACAGCTGATTTCTTAACAGCTAAAAAAGCAATTCATCAAATATAAGATAATTGCAGTTGGTATCGCCTCTTATTTTACAATTTGGTTGACATCTCCTCTCGATATGAAGATTCCTGCACCCTTTTGTCGGTAAGTTCAAAATTAATACCGAAACGGGCGCAAAAGATAGCAAAATCTGCTGATCTTTTCCCAATATTTTCATACTTTCAAACCCAATTACAAAGAAAGATTTATCTGGGTAGTTTAAGGTTTCTCTTTCCATTGGTGGTATCAGATATTTTATATCTTACCGATATCTATCCATAGGGAAATGTCAGCGAATACAAGTCAAGTGCGAACTATGGACACACGTACAGTCCACCATATTATTAATGTTTCCGTTTCTACATTTGTGTCGTTGGCTCAATAACTGTTGACGCGGAGCCATAACAAGTATGCCAGGTGCATGAGCAGAACAAGCCAAACATGTCGGTACACATTGCATCCATTAAGTTTCATAACTATATTGCATTTGATGCCAGGAATTTAAGATAGGAAAAAAAGGATTCTTAATCCTTAAATTAGCCACATATTGAGATATTATTATTTGTTTTAAATATTTAAAAAAATCTTTTTCAATAGTTCGACGACATTTTTGCCCATGTACACACAGAGAAAAAGATACGCCTTATTTACTTAATTGCTGCCAAACATTGTTTAAAAATTGAAACGTATCTTGAGATACTCACTTTCCCGTGAATGCAACAAATGCTTTTTTGAAAAAGTATGTGAGAGACGTCCTTCTATTTCTAAAAACAGTTAAGTTTCGAGATTGGAGACCTATTTTACCAGAAAAATTGTATTTTATTCACCCACGAAATTTACGCCTTAGACTCCTTTGCTTTATTACGGTTGTTAATAATGAAACGATCTATGATGTAGACTTGTACTCCCTTTAATCATGTTCATTGCCTTTTACGAAAAAAATATGTTTTGTTCGATCCAGGAAGTGAGTGAGAATGTGGTTTTAGTATTTACGGATATGACTCATGTAAAGCAACATTCATACCCGTCCTATGGGCAAAGTTGAGTACAAGCTTTTGTTGGCTTGAACCCAATATACTTCCGATGATAGGGTCCAGGCGCGTACGCAGGGGGGGGGGGGTGGTTGTTGTGGGGTTCAAACCCCCTCAAAATTGTTTAAGTTTAAAAAAAAAATACAAAATACTTTTTTTTTCTTCAAATTTTAAAAACCCTCCCCTTGACAAAAAAACTCCTGCATTCGCCACTGATGGTGTCACAGTGTTCGATGATTCTAATTCAGGCGTTAACTGAAACTTATATTCACACTCTAAAACAAGTATAAATGTTTTGAGAGTAGTATACTACGCACTTGTCAGAGCTTTAAAGGTAGCGTAACAGACATGTTACCTTTGTCCGCCTCCCAGGTCGGAATTCCAGTTGAAACCAGTAGGTTCAACTGGTTTTTAATATTGAAATTGAAACAACGCTAACTGGGGCCAATTGATTTACCAGTTGATTTACCAGTTGAATTACCAGTTGATTTACCAGTTGATTATCCAGTTTATTATCCAGTAATCAATCAACTGATAATCAATAATCATTATTAGCATCTGGCCACCAACCACATATACAAACTTTTGCAATTACCCCATCAAAATGATCATTTGAAGTAGATTACAGATGTGTGATATTTGAGTTGACATTTATAGTACGAGCATACATTTACAAATGTATACACTTTATTTCCTGGTTAGTAATAACATATATCAACATATTTAATTTTACGTTTTAAATTAGATGAAAAACATGATCAGCCATGTGTAATATATTTGTCAATAATTTACTAAGAAAATATAAATCACAACATTTATGTGCATGTCACATTTGCTTGACAGATCATGATAATTATATTTTCTGTGAAAATATGCAAATTAATCACGAATATGCATAAAATACATTGAACTGGTTTTTCAACTGGTAAATCAACTGGTATTCGTACTGGTTTTCAACTGGTAAATCAACTGGTAATCATCTACTGGTTTTCAACTGGTTAACCAACTAGCTGGTACTCATCTACTGGTTTTCAACTGGGAAATCAACTGGTAATCATCTACTGGTTTTCAACTGGTAAAGCAACTGGTAAATCAACTGGTAATATCAACTGGTCTCGGATGTCAACTGGTATTTATACTGGTTTCCAAATCGTATCAACTGGTATCAACTGGTACCAGTTGAGACCAGTTCAAACCAGTTAATACCAGTTGGAAATCCTTACTGGTTTCAACTGGTATCAACTGGAATTTCGACCTGGGTTTGGTTTATCATCTTCGATGCGCTATGATTAGCCCTTATCAGTAATCTCTGTTCCATTCATCATAATTTACTACCAAAAGATCAAATTGGAAGCAAATGTGGTATAAAATACTCAGACACAAAAAGTAGACAATTTTGGCCACAAATGCTACCACAGCTATCCCAAAACGTAATTTTTATTTTTATTTTAAGCGAAAGTCGTGTTTAAAGTTATTGTAATTATAATGACAAACCACTAGAATCGGAGAGCTCGTTTTGTTTGATATATAATTTGCCATGGTAGCCCGTATATTGTTTGGAGATTTCGCCAATCTAAAATGAATTTTGGCAAGTGAACATTTGTATGGAAATCTTTCACATATATCGAATCATCTTATCTAATTTGTTGAACATCTTTAATATTGCAGTGTTATTTCAAATTCAAAACACAGCTGAATTACGAGTTATGCTTAGAAATGTTGGCTTTGTCCGTTATCCTACTCATTTGTTTAAAAATAAGTTATCGTTATGCTTGATATTCTCATGAGAATTTTCAAGTGGAAGCTTACCGTTTGCCTTATGTCCGAAACAGACGACGAAACGCGCGAGGCCTTCAGTCTTTCCCCTAATCAGCATTGTTGATTGTGTTAACTAAATGCATCTCAGCTACCAGGGATTCACATGTATCTTGTTCTGATTTCAGTCAAAGTAACAGATAAAAACTCACTCTAAAGGTTGTTCTTGAACGTGTCACGAGGAAAGACGATGTCGTTGATTATGTTGCACGATCAGAAACAGATAGGTTGTTGTCTATTAAATGACGAATCTGTCATTGGCACTATGTCGAAACACGCAGTGCTCTGAAAACAATCGCCCCGGAAATGAATCGTAATACATATTACGTGTGCAGAAAAATGTTATTACCCATAATCCTAGTCACAAGTACAATCTACGGACAAGATACCCTGACTTAGATAATGAAAGGCAGAGGGAAAAGTATATGTAGAAAGGTGGTATAGAGTGCGCGTACCCGGAACGAAAACCTTCTACGTGAAATGTTTTGCAAAGTCACCATTATAGCCATGTCAGCATAGTATTTGGATACATATTTTTTGCCTAGTCTGTCGGAAAAAGAATAATTGTGATGCTCATGATATAATTGGCCCGAGCTAGCTATTTAGGACAGTACTGTATTATTTGGAAGCTAACAGCGACAGACAAAAAGAGCATTTTAGAAGAAGAACAAAATTGTTAATAATTTAATCATTGCTGCCGAACAACTTTGATAGATGTATGAGGATGTCCGGTCTGCGTCATTTTTTTTCTGCGGCACAGATTGGGGCTTTTTTTTTAAAGAGGTCTTGATTTATCCCTAACCCTAAAACTAACCCTAACCCTAAACTTTCACATAGGCTCAACACGCACCTAACCACTATCTGTGCCGCAGAAAAAAATAACGCGTCCGGGCTGGTGTTACTCTTTCTTAACATTATCCCGTATCGTTTTCACTGCAGTGCCATTTCCTCCTCTTATTCAATTTTCTTTTCTTTATGTCGGCTACCTACCTGGCTACCTAGCTGCCACCGTCAGCTGCTGGCGATTGGCGACCACATCTGCACATCTTCTTGTTGTCTTTCTCCATTTGTTTATATCCTGTGCTAATCATTTGGCTTCTGAATATGTGAGACCAGGCGCGGATCCAGGATTTCTTAGGGGGGGGGGCCCAAATTTGAAATTATGCGAGCCAAAAATTGGAACGTAATGGTGACCAGCAGTAACGTAATGCGGGGGGGGGGGGTGGGTGCAGGGAGGGGCGAGTTTCCCCCCTCCCTCCTCCTCGAAACGCGATAGCTTTGACGTTTCATTAAATTATTAGAGAAAGAAGACGATTCATAGTACCGTTCTCTGAAATAATCCTCGTCTGAATTCAGGTTCACCCCCCGCGCGAAGCGCGGAAACTTTTACGTTTCATTAAATAATTAGAGAAACAAGACGATTCGTTGTACAGTTCTCGACTCTTAATCCTCGTCTGAAAACAGGTTCCCACGTCCCGCGCGAAGCGCGGAAGCTTTTACGTTTCATTAAATCATTAAAGAAACAAGACGATTCGTTGTACATTTCTCGACTCTTAATCCTCGTCTGAATTCAGTTTTCCCCCTCCCGCGCAAAGCGCGGAAGCTTTTACGATTCGTTAAATCATTAGAGAAACAAGACGATTCGTTGTACATTTCTCAACTCTTAATCCTCGTCTGAATTCAGTTTTCCCCCTCCCGCGCGAAGCGCGGAATCTTTTACGATTCATTAAATCATTAGAGAAAGAAGACTATTCGTTGTACCGTTCTCGAAAATAATCCTCGGCTGAATTCATTTTCACCGCCCCCCCCCCCCCCGGCCCCTCCTGCGCGAAGCGCGGAAGCTTTTACGATTCATTAAATCATTGGAGAAAGAAGACGATTCGTTGTACAGTTCTCGACTCTTAATCCTCGTCTGAATACAGGTTACCCCCTCCCGCGCGAAGCGCGGAAGCTTTTACAATTCATTAAATCATTAGAGAAAGAAGACAATTCGTTGTACCGTTCTCGAAAATAATCCTAGTCTGAATTCATTTTCGCCCCCCCCCCCCCCCCGGGCCCCTCCCGCGCGAAGCGCGGAAGCTTTTACGATTCATTAAATCATTAGTGAAAGAAGACGATTCGTTGTACCGTTCTCGACTCTTAATTCTTGTCTAAATGTAGTCCCAACCCCCCAACCCCTCCTGCGCGAAGCGCGGAAGCTTTGACGTTTCATTATTATTATTAGAGAAAGAAGACGATTCGTTGTACCGTTCTCAAAAATAATCCTCGTCTGAATTCAGTTACCCCCTCCCCCCTCCTGCGCGTAGCGCGGAAGCTTTTACGATTCATTAAATCATTAGAGAAAGAAGACAATTCGTTCTACCGTTCTCGACTCTTAATTCTTGTCTAAATTCAGTCCCACCCCCCCCCCCTCCTGCGCGAGCGCGGAAGCTTTTACATTTCTTTAAATCATTAGAGAAACAAGACGATTCGTTGTACCGTTCTCGATGCTTAATCCTCGTCTGAGTTCAGTTTCCCCCCTCCCGCGCGAAGCGCGGGGGCTTTTAACGTTTCATTAAATTATTAGAGAAAGAAGACGATGCGTTGTACCGTTCTCTACACTAATCTTTGTCTGAATTTTAAAGATGTTCTTTGTCTGCTCCTTTTTCTTTCTACGTCCTCTTCCTTTTCTCTCCTCTTTCTTTTTTTAGGGGGGGGGGGGGCGGTGACTGTTTGGGTACCGCCCCCACCGCCCCCCTGGCTACGCGCCTGCAGTCATATTAACACATTTTGATACCTTGTCCGACCCCAGAAGCTCAGACGTTTAAGGCAATAAATTACGGTCAGACAAGCATTCAGGGGCCCGCCTTAGGGCCCCTGGTGGGGTCGAGGCGTTGGAGCCCCCGGAAGCTCGGGGTTTTTAGGCGTTTAATTACGGTCAGATGAGCATTTTTTATAATCCTTATTATTTTGTCACACTGGCAGAACACTTAGGCGTGGGGTCAAGGGGACAAAGCCCCCCAAAATCAGGGGTTTTAGGCATTAAATTACCGTCAACTGAGCATCGAAGGGCCCGTCTTAGGGCCCAAGGTGGAATCCAGGGGGCAGAGCCCCGGAAGCTCAGGGGTTTTAGGCGTTAATTTACCTTCAGATGAGCATTTTGTTATAATCCTTATTATTTTGTGTCACTGGCAGGACACTATTTGGCGTGGGATCCAGGGGGCGGAGCCGCCCAAAATCAGGGTTTTTTAGGCATTAAATAACCGTCAAATGAGCATCGAAGGGCCCACCTTAGGGCCCTAGGTGGAATCCAGGGGGTAGATCCCCCGGAAGCTTAGGGGTTTTAGGCATTTAATCACGGTCAGATGATCATATTTTGATGCCTCTTTATTTGTTAACACTGGCAGTTAACTATTCTTTCTTTCTTGCTCTCTTTTTTTTTTTTTTTTATTTCTCTTTAGTATACTTTGTTTGTTAAAGTGTGGGGGGGGGGGGCTCGAGGCTCCCGATTCCCGCCGTTCCTCGGGCCCTGACATGTAGGAATCTCAAGAATCATATTTCTTGCCTGGCTGTAAATTTAGGAATTTGTCATTTTCCAACAAACGCATAAAAAAGTATAATTTACTAAAAAGTGAGGAAAAATCTCGGAAATTATGTAATTTCAGCATTATTTGTAATCCACAATTATGGAATTAGAAATAAAACACGTTTGAATTTGATTTCCCCCAAGCCCCCCCCCCCCCCTCTATCAGTACGCCAGTATCTCCTATTTTCCTTTTTTCTTTCCCTTTCCTTCCTTCTCTATTATTTTTTTGATTGGGGGGGGGGGGGTCAACAGCCTGGGAGGCAAGGCCCTTTCGCCCCCCCCCCGATCTCCTTCTTCCCCCTTTTGTTTTCTTCTTCCTCTTCTTTCTTTTCCTTTCTCTCCTCTTTCCCTTTCCCTTCTTTTCCTTTCTTCTCTCTTTTTTTTTTTTTTTTTTTTGCCGGGGGGGGGGGGGCAAGGCCCGCTCGGCCCCCCCCCCCTGGATCCGCGCCTGTGTGAGACCTGTCCATTCTTTGATGTTATCAAACCACTGCTTTCTCTGTCTGCCTCTTTTTTTTGTCCTTCTACTTGGCTTTCGATTACTTGTGCTGCTAAGGGCTCCCACTGCCACACAGAATGTGTCCAAAGTAACCCATCTTGAGGCGGGCCATTTTTCCAAGGAGATCTCTTTCTGTGTTTAGTTCTTGCAGAACACTGAGGTTAAGGCCCGGTCACACCGCCCGAACTTTGTTGGAGCGTTCCTTGAACGGTAGGGAGAGGGGGCCGAATTTCGACAACGCTCGTCACCGCGCACAAAATGGGAAACAAATCGAAAACACGGGCGTTGCCTTAGTGGTGCACCGCTGAAGCCGGCGTTGCTTTAGCGTTGGTTTAACGGTAGCGAGCATTGGTCCCGCTCCGACACCTCCATACCAACGCCAAACCAAAGTTCATTACCGCAATGGATCGCTGCTTCAACGCCCGACACCGTTCCAGCAATCCCGTGTCCGCTCGTAAAACGCTTACATCCGCTCCACCAAAGTTTGTGCAACGTTTAATCATCGCCCGGGCAAAGCTGGCGAAGCAGCGGTGGTCCAGCGTTCAATATTTCTGCGTTGGTCTAGCGGACCAAATCGTCCACGAACTTGCGTCTAGCGGTACCAAACTTTGACTGGGTGTTGTTTGAGCTGTGGTGAACTTTGCCGGAGCGGAAAATTGCCCGCTCCTCACCGCTCGCAATATTTTGTGCAGCTCAAAACTTTCGGAGCGGTAGGAGGGACCATCAGCGGTGGCCGAGCGTATACGGCGTTGCCTTAACGGGGGCCAACTTCTGTTAAACGGTGGTGAACGGTTACGAGCGGTGATGAATTTTTTCATCGCTCAAGGAACGCTCCAACAAAGTTCTGGCGGTGTGACCGGGCCTTATAAGTTCTTTTGTCCTTCCAGCTGATTTTTAGCATTTTCCTCCAGAACCATGCACGTTTCTGCTGCCATGATGCGATTTTCATCGGCTTTGAGCAGTGTCCCGCTTTCAGCATCATAAAAGCAAAGCACTCCAAACCAGGGTTTTGATTAGTTTATTTTCAGAAAGGTTAAAGCCCCACTGTCCTACTTGTAGCTACCTGCTCCCTCTATATAACAAACTTCCCCAATCGGTGCCTGTTGGTCCAGCATGATCCTCTTTTTCTTATGTTAGTTGAGAGCTGAGTCAATGAGATAGCCACCTGTCAGTGACCTTGCTGTGTGGTCTAATCCCTTCTGGCCCAGTAGTATTGACGGTCTTTAAGATGTTCCTGTCGTTCCAAAGTACATGCAGGTCCACCATTCTTTTCTTTGCTATAGCTATTCTGATCTCTATATTACTGGTACAGCTGGCATCGCTGTTCTTTGTAGATCCAAGATATTTGAAGCTAACTACATCTGTAACTGTTTCCCCGTCGATCTGGATGCTACAATCGGTATCTGAGGTTTTACCAGCAACTAGGAGTTTAGTCTTTTCAAAATTTAAATGCAAGTTTCTTGCCGGCATCGTTTACTGCGTGTGTGCGACTTTACGTTGGAGGGGGTATACCTAAAAACATTTTTAGGTGGGAATTTTTTTGCGTAACCTAGAATTGTTTTATGCTGAACCCATCTTAAATAACCCCTTGTTGTGACCAGTTTCATAAACGTGACTATTATGATTTTGTGACTGCAATTGTCATAGACTTCGGTCCCGAGACACAATTGATCATGTCTGATTGGCACACGTATGTAAAACCAAATTAAACCCGCCTACATGCACACACACACGCACACACACACGCACACACACACGAAACACCCTTATACACTCACTTGGACGCTCATCTCTTTCTCCTGTTTTACGACCATATCCGAAAACGATGTGATACAATCCATCGTTTATTCAGAGCCTTCTTCTGTAACGGTTTCTTTGATTATAATCCTTATTATTTTTGTCAACTTTGCCCTTAATTCGCAGGCCTGGCGGATGGGAGGTGTATCTCTCTTTCTCTCTCTCTCATTTACATGTATGTCCTAAGAAATTGTACACTGCGTAATGCATCTTTGGAGATGAGGTAGAGAAAATTGTCGTGTTTATTTGGGTGCTTTCCCCCAAATATGTGATTTAGATCACGATTAAAATCTTTATATCAATATTTAATCTTCGTTTGAATAGTTCTCTGAATGATTGATTTGTTCATTTGTTCACTCATTCAGTCAGCCACTCGTTTACTTATTCACTCATATATCTACTCTATCACCCATCTTTGTAAAATTTCATTCATATTTTCATTCATTCAATTAATCAACTAGTTCATTCCTTCATTCATTCATTCCGTCACTCATCCACTCACTAAGGCTAGCCGAATTTTCCACTTTTGGTCAACAAATCCCTACATTGAGCTGGACAAACTACATTTAAACAAGCAGACTGCCTCAACGCAAACGAATTGTTTGAAACGAATGTGACAGAGAAACCAATTGTTTTAATTGTGCAATGATAATTTTCATTAATGCCTTGATACGAATGTAATTTGTAGCAGACTGCATTAATTAAACCAAGAAATGTGAGAAACTCTACCTTTCATAAATGAAATTTTGAAATATGCAAGTGTTAACAAAAGGATTAAATAAATTATTCAAGCTTACTCATAGTAGAAAAAACAATATTTAAGCTTTGAATAATTAAACAACCAGGGGAAAATGCTGTTGTTGTGATCATTGATATTTGTTTAGGTAGTATGATATGTCGCTCATTAAAATAGGATCACGGATTACTGACCACCCCGAAAATAAATTATATCACCACAATAGCCATACTTGACTATTGTTATGTCAGTATGAATAACTCAACACTCGTGCCAAAATTAAACTACAATGTGCATTTCATCTCCATCTCCAATCCTTTACACATGAACTCTCTTTCATTAACTCCTTTTGTACATGTTGTCCTACTGTTGTAAAAAGTAAATTGTACTTATTCCACTGAACAACGAGATTCAACTAAAGTCTAACAAAACTGAACAAAAACGTGATTTCACTTGGAGATTAACATTAATGAACCACAGAGTACATGTACACTCCTTTTCATAAACCCATCTGTTTTATAAACAGCAAATTTTAGCAATATCACTTAAGATTTCTCAACAAATATGTAGTAATTCAAGCACTTTTATTTCCACTTGAGAAGGTAGAGTATTGCTCTGGAATTTGAAGAAGTCCCATTGCTTTACCTGAAGTAAAAACATAATTTGAAAGGGAAACTATATTTCACCTAAAAAGAAACAAGGTATTCATGAGCACTTCTTACATAGTATAGCTACTCTCAAATCAAGTGACATTATATAAATATATACCCGTGCAGTACCGTACATTTTATTACATATTTCACCAATAACCCTCATTCAAAATTATATTAACTTTTGCAACCTTTCTAAATGTCCATTTGTAAGCAGAAGCTTGATTATTCCGCGAAAATCCATAGAAGTCTAATGCCTTCATTGTTTTTGTCTTAATTGTGTGCCTGCATCTGGGAGACTTTTGGAACAAGTTGTGTGCAGTTCGGCAGGAAGCTTATTAGGGAAATATAAAGGATTTCCAGAATGCAAAAAAAAAATCATAATTGTTGAAAATCATACTTTTCTTCACATAAAGGTAATAGTATTAGGATTTGGAAATGTACACAGTCTTGGTATTAATCAAAATTTCATTCAGATTATTATGTCAAACAACTTTTCATTCACAAATATCACTTACTAGTAGGCCTTTAGCGTGTATTCATGACACAGTAGGCTCATTTACATATCCCAAACACTGTTTTGAAAGACTGTCGATATTGTTGGATAGCCATTAACATCGCTGGACATTATTTGTTATGGTGAAACAAGCACAATATGCAGCCCATTTATGCATCTTATGGATAACACAGAGCTCAGAGACAACGTGTGAGGCCTTTGCTGTGCGCAGTTGCCATTCAATTTACAAATTCTGAGATTCAAATAAAATCTGCTGCAGTTCACCACATCATATCTGAACGAACCTTCATGGATAAAACCGATTGTCATACAAGTAGAAATACATTATTCTATTTTATTTCAGGCAACCTATTAACCCAGGCTCGGTTTCATAAAACTTCTTATTAATTACAAATGTAAACAAATTAATAAGACAACTTTGCTCTTAGCCGATGACGCAAGGACATCAGTAGTATATAACATGTATTGTAACTTGTTATTGATAACAAGTTTTATGAAACAGGGCCCAGGATGGAATGACCCAACTCTTCCCTCCTTACATCCCTAGCTGTATGAACATGAGATCGTGTGGGGTAGCTATAGCAACCATGGTGGGTGTAAGACTCACAATGTAGAACAGACAACTCATGAAATAACTGCATAGAATTTTCCGACGCAGTCTGACATGTTGGAACCGCACCTCCTCAACGAGTTCGATTCCTAGCAGCTTGTACCTTGTTAATCTCATCACATCTGAAAAAAGCCCCACCGTTGCTACCAGAACTCTATCGAGGCTGTCTACCGTAGCATACACATACTCATGATTATGGGTTGCTCTGATGGAAGTGCCTACGCGACCTTCCCGGTCAAAGACAGTGACCGTGCTAGGCGAGATGTCACCGGTACTGGTGATCATTATGCCAGTCTTGGTAACGCAGATCTTCTGCGGTCGGATATTCCCAGTGGGGACCACTTTCTGTGGGTTAGGATCGCTACCGTGGAAGATGCAGATCTCTGGTTGATAATTGACAGCGTAGATGTTGTCATGCTGATCGGTGCACACCCGGACGAATCCTCCAGATTGCTTGCAAGCGTACCTCTTGCCGCTACTGCTTCCGCTGACGGTGCTGTAAACAAAGAATTCATCTCCTTGCTTTGATACGATTGTCCTGCCACCTGAAAGGAAAGCAACATCATAGACGTCACCCACCTCACTCCCAAGGTATAGACTTTTGTCACCCGACAGAGTAAAGCGGTCACAACCTTTCCGGTCCATGGCGTATCCTATCACCACTGCATCCTTTGACAAAGCGGCGATTCCGAAAAGGCGACCTTTGTTGAAACCCGTTGCGCTTGCAATACTTATTGAATTATTCAATACTGCTTCTGGAATGATGGTATCAGGAGACTTCACAAAATACGTAGCATACCAGGTTTGCATATTCATGAAAGCTGGTGGCGCTCCTGCTCCTTCAGAAACCCCAGCATCATCAGTCGTATTTTGACTATTGTTACTCCCTTTGTCCTTGTCGCTGACATCTATACATCCTAGGGCAAGAAGCTCATCCCCAGCTGGACAAAACTGTACATTCCTTCTTATCTCTTCCACACGTGTTGTAGACTCTTCATCAGTGGCCTCCTTTAGTGAATCCTCTAGATCAACACATCTCAGATGGTCTGCTTTAATCATATCATGATCTAAAGGCTTACTTGCATGATGGGTTAAGAGTTTGACAGAACTACTGATCTTACCAATGACTTCTGTGCAGCGACAAATACAGCCTTCAAACTGCTTTTCCAAGTCTTTCCTGATGCCTTCTATCTTCTCTAGCAATTCTTCCTCATTCTGCTGGAGAGCTACAACCTTGATGGCAAAATCATCTCTGACTTCCTTCTCCAAAACACTCAGATGTGAATTCATGACATCTCTTTGTAGGGCAGCCTTGCTCAAACACTGTTCAAAGTGGGCCTTTCTCGTCGTGCTCTTCTCAAGAAGAGCATCTCTTTTGGTCTTTAACTCCTTTTCTAACTCCTCCTGCTTCTTAATCGTGTGACCTTGATGGCTGTCGATAAAGCATGTAAGACAGATGAACTCACCACAGGGCTGGTAGTAAATGTTTTTTATAGACATTACTATGCAATGGACAGAATTTTGATGATAGATCTTCTTCCTGACTTTGTGCGATGACGTCCATTTTGAGGAGATCTTTTAGACCTTTGGCTAAGAAGTTTGTTGTCAATCCTGCGACCCGTTCTTGATCCAGCTTGGTCGACTTCCTGCAGACTGGGCAGACAATGTGATTCAGGTCCTTGTGCTGCTTATCATATGCTTCTAAACAACCCCTGCAGAAGGAATGGCCACAGCTAAGGAAGGTAGCGTTACATAAGACATCAAGACACATTGCACAGTTCAAACACTGGAGTTTTTCTTCTTTCGACCTGGTAGCCATTGCGGGCTACTGTCGGGATCACACTGTACAGGGAAAAATCGAAAAACATCTTTACATATAGTGGAAACTTCCTAAATTCAAAACAAAGATACCAGGGACCTATTTCAAACTTGTTATAAGAAACAAGTTACAATAACTCTAATAAGCTTTTACAGGCATTTAATTGTTAGAGGGCAAATTTGCCATATAAATGCAGCATTTGTTATCTATAGCAAGTTCTACGAAACAGGGCCCTGATATGACAAAGTATTTATGCTAGCCCCCGCTCATTAATGTCTTTCGTTGTTGGATTCACCCTCATAATTATAACAAGGCATTTTATACAGTCTAAATGTCCTCGTAATGAGTGGTTTTCATACTGCTTGGGAGATTATTAGACATACGCATATAAGAAGAAAGCGGTAGACATTATATTCATAACTCATAGTCCTATGATGGGGAGACCAAATTTCGCAGGGATTTAATCACGTTTTAAAGGAAATATGATATTCGAACCATGAGTGTCGTGGTCGAGTGGTTTAAGGCGCTTGACTTGGAGATGCGAAGGTCGAGGGTTCGAATCCCGACACGGCGGTAATATCCTTTGGCAAGATAACCTGCACTTCCTACTCTCCACCCAGGTGTTAAATTGGTACCCGGTAGGATGCGACCGTCATTGTTGGCGTCATGTAACGCCTGGCTGGAATGCTCCCCAGGGAGTGGAGATTGTGCACACATTGTGTGCGGGCAAGAACTAAATTCAATGACTGGGATAAGAGTTGATTTGTAAAGCGCTTAGAGACATAATTTTAAGCGCTATATAAAAATTAAATATTTAATTATTTCTCATATTGTACACAACTTTATTTAGTTCAATTATAACCAAATATGCGTCAAAGATTTTGACTACGATTGGTGCGACCAGAATATTTATCAGCAAAAGATTTCAGAAATATCGAGATCTCCAAATTCGATGTCAAAAAGACATGCGCTGCAACTACCAAAGAGTCATTACAACACGAGACCTAAACTCGGGCACAGGAGTTTACAGCTGATTTCTTAACAGCTAAAAAAGCAATTCATCAAATATAAGATAATTGCAGTTGGTATCACCTCTTTTTTTACAATTTTGTTGACATCTCCTCTCGATATGAAGATTCCTGCACCCTTTTGTCGGTAAGTTCAAAATTAATACCGAAACGGGCGCAAAAGATAGCAAAATCTGCTGATCTTTTCCCAATATTTTCATACTTTCAAACCCAATTCCAAAGAAAGATTTCTCTGGGTAGTTTAAGGTTCCTCTTTCCATTGGTGGTATCAGATATTTTATATCTTACCGACATCTATCCATAGGGAACTGTCCGCGAATAAAAGTCAATTGCGAACTATAATCACACCGTCCACCATACTATTAATGTTTCCGTTTCTACATTTGTGACGTTGGTTCAATAACTGTTGATGTGGAGCCATAACAAGTACGCTAGGTGCACGAGCAGAAATAGCAACATTGTTTGTACACACTGCATCCATTAAGTTTCATAACTATATCGCTTTTTTTTTTTTTTGTGGAAATAAATCTTTATTCAGATAAAATCATGGATAACATCGTAGTACATAAATATTCATAACAAAGCACTTAATCACATGTCTAAATGAGGTCAAATCAAATTATATCTCTATATAACTATATCGCATTTGATGCCAGGAATTTAAGAAAGGAAAATAAGCTCCTTAATCCTTAAAATGGCAACATATTGAGATATTATTATTTGTTTTAAACATTTAAACAAATCTCATGTACACACAGAGAAAAAGATTCGCCTTATTTACTTAATTGCTGCCAAACATTCTTTGTCAAATTGAAACGTATCTCGAGATACTCACTCTCCCCTGAATGCAACAAATGCTTCTTTTTTTTTTAAGTATGTGAGATACGCCCTCCTATCTCTAAAACAGTTAAGTTTTGAGATTGGAGACCTATTTTAATAGAAATATTGTATTTTATTCACCCACGAAATGTTCTTAACACAATTTACCTCTTACGCCACTTTGCTTTAATACGGTTGTTAATAATAAAACTTTAAAAAGATACATGATGTAACTTTTTACTGACTTTTAAACATGTTCATTGACTTTTACGAAAAAGATCTTTTATTCGATCTAGCGTACATCGGTCCAGGGCCCCGTTTCATAAAACTTGTTTATCTATAACAAATGCTTAATTTCTATGATAAATTTGCTATCAGCAAATCATACGCCTTGATTTCAGTAGCTTATAACAGTAGCGTGTAACTTGTTATTGATATCAAGTTTTATGAAACAGGGCCCAGGAAGTGAGTGAGAATGTGGTCTTAGTATTTACGGATATGACTCGTGTTAAGCAACATTCATACCCGTCCTATGGGCAAAGTTGAGTACCATCTTTTGTTGGCCTGAACCCAATATACTTCCGATGATAGTGTCCAGGCGCGTACGCAGGGGGGGGGGGGGGGGGGGGGGGGGGAAGGGGGATGTGGGTTAACCCTCAGAATTGTATAAGTTAAAAAATAAAACAAGATACTTATTTTTTATTTTGTCTGTGTGTGTGTGCCAAAAGCCTCCCCCCCCCCCCCCCCCCCCCCCCCCCCCCCCCCATTGAACGGAATATCGGTCGGCGCGATTTTCAAATTGTAAAACCCTCCCCTTGAAAAACACCTGCGTACGCCACTGATGGTGTCACAGTGTTCGATGAATCTGGTTTAAGTGTTAACTGAAGCTTATATTCACACTCTAAAACATGTATAAATGTTTTGAAAGTAGTATACTACGAACTTGTCAGAGCTTTAAAGGTAGCGTAACAGACATGATATTTTTGTCCGCTCTGGTTTGACACCTTTGATGGAACATGAACAGACTTATCACTAATCATTATTCCATTCATCAAAGTTTAGTACTACCAACAAATCAAATATGAAGCGATTGTGGTATACAAAATACTGAAACTCAAAGGTAGGACACTTTGGCAAAAAATGTTACTACATTTAACCCAAACCTGATTTTTTTTTTTTTTTTTTTTTTTAAAGAAAGTCATGTTTAAAATTATTTTAATCTAATTGGCATACTACTAGAATAAAAGAACTCATTTGGTTGTCTTGTTAGATACACAATTTGCCATGGTAGCCAGCTTAAAAGAATTTTGGCAAGGGCACATTGGCATGGAAATTGTTTAAGTATTTAGAATCATCTAATCTAATTGGTTGAACATCTTTAGTATTGGAATACTACTTCAAATCCAATACACAACGGAATTTAGAATTACACTTAGAAATGTTGTCTTCGTCCGTTATCGTACTCATTTGTTTAAAAATAAGTTATCGTTATGCTTGATATTCTTGTGAGAATTTTCAAGTGGAAGCTCACCGTTTGCCTTATGTCCGAAACAAACAACGAAACGCGCGAGGTCTTCAATCTTTCCCCTCATCAGCAGTGTTGACTGTGTATACTAAATATATCTCAGCTACCAGGGATTCACATGTATCTTGTTCTGATTTCAGTCAAAGTAACAGATAAAAACTCACTCCAAAGGTTTGTTCATGAACGTGTCATGAGGAAAAACGATGTCGTTGATTATTTTGCACGATCAGAAACAGGTAGGTTGGTGTCCATTAAATGGCTAATCCGGTATCGGCACTTTGTCGAAACACGCAGTGCTCTGAAAACAATTGCCCCGGAAGTGAATCTTGATACATATTACGTGTGCAAAACGATGTTATTACCCATAATCCTAGTCACATCAACGGACAAGATACCCTGACTAAGATAATGAAAGGCAGAGGGGAAAGCATATGTACTTAGAACAGAAAGATGGTTTTAGAGTGCGTGTACCCGGAAACGAAAACCTTCCACGTGAAATGTTTTGCTGAGTCATCATTATAGCCATGTCAGCATAATATTTGGATACATATTTATTGCCTAGTCTATCGGAAAAAAAACTATTTGTAATGCTCATGACATAATTGGCACGAGCTAGCTATTTAGGAGAGTACTGTATTATTTGAAAGCTAACAGCGACAGACAAAAAGAGCATTTTAGAAAAGACAGCGAGAGGGAGAAAGAGAGAGAGAGAGGGGTGGTTATTTTTGATATATTTATGGATAAAGATCTACACTGGTTTGTAAATCAAAAGTTAATTCTTGTTTAGAGATGTGATTTCGATTTAAACTACCACCAAATCACATGTACTCGATATAGAAAGATTGTTAATAATTTAATCATTGCTGCCGAACAACTTTGATATATGTATGAGGTTGTCCGGGCTTGTGTTACTCTTTCTTAACATTATCCCGTATCGTTTCCACTGGTGCCTTTTCTCCTCTTATTCATTTTTCTTTTCTTTATGTTGGCTACCTACCTGGCTACCTGGCTGCCATGGTCAGTTGCTGGCGATTGGCGACCACATCTGCACATCTTCGTGTTGTCCTTTTGTTCTCCATTTGTTTCTATCCTGTGCTAATCTTTTGAATATCTTTTGAATATGTGAGACCTGTCCATTCTTTGATGCTATCAAACCACCGCTTTCTCTGTCTGCCTCTTTTTCTTTTCCCTTCTACTTTGCTTTCGATTGTTTGTGCTACTAAGGGGCTCCCACTGCCACGCAGAATGTGTCCAAAGTAACCAATCTTGAGGCGGGCCACTTTTCCAAGGAAATCTCTTTTTGTGTTTAGTTCTTGCAAAACACTGAGGTTAGTTATTTTTGTCCTTCCAGCTGATTTTTAGCCTTTTCCTCCAGAACCACGTTTCTGCTGCCATGATGCGATTTTCATCGGCTTTGACTCCGAAACAGTCCCGCTTTCAGCACCATAAAAGCAAAGCACTCCAAACCAGGGTTTTGAGCAGTTTTATTTTCAGACCGGTTAAGCCCTACTGTCCTACTTGTAGCTACTTGCTCCCTCTATATAAAAAAAAAAAACTTCTTCAATCGGTGCCTGTTGGTCCCCCATGATCCTCTTTTTCTTATGTTAGTTGAGAGCTGAGTTAATGAGATAGCCACCTTCCAGTGACCTCGCTGTGGTCTAATAAATAATAATAATAATAGTGGGTTCTTGTATAGCGCTCATGTCAGTCAGTAGTATTGCCGGTCTTTAAGATGTTCCTGTCATTCCAAAGTAAATGCAGGGTAACCATTCTCTTCTTTAATTGCTATAGCTATTCTGATCTTTATATCACAGGTACAGCTGGCATCCCTGTTCTTTGTAGATCCAAGATATTTGAAGCTGACCTCATCTGTGACTGTTTCCCCGTCGATATGGATGCTACAATCGGTATCTGAGGTTTTACCAGCAACTAGGAGTTTAGTCTTTTCAACATTTAAATGCAAGTTGAGTTTCTTGCCGGCATCGTTTACTGCACGTGTGAGACTTTACGTTCGATGGGGTAGCTAAAAATGTTTTTAGGTGGGAATGTTTTTGCGTAACCAAGATTTGTTTTATGCTGAACCCATCTTAAATAACTCCTTGTTGTGACCAGTTTCATTAACGTGACTATTATGATTTTTGTGACGGCAATTGTCATAGACTTTGGTCCCGAGACACTTATTGATCATATCTGATTGGCACACGTATGTAAAACCAAATTAAACGCGCCTACATGCACACACACACACACACACACACACACACACAAAACACCCTCATACATTCACTTGAACACTCTTTCTCCTGTTTTTACGACCATTTCCGAAAACGATTTGATACAATCCATCGTTTATTCAGAGCCTTCTTCTGTGACGGTTCCTTTGATTATTGCAATGACGACCTTCGTCATTGCCTTGTTTTCGTTCACATTCTGCCCCATTCTGCATTAATATTCTCCTCCTTGTTTTCGTTTTCTTCCTTATCGTCAGGAAATCGCATTCGTTTTGCACGTAGTGCTTGTTATTCCTAGTTAGGTACTTTCCTCATGTCCTTTTCCTTTCAAATTTCATAGGCATAGTCTCTAACATGTCATCAAGGTCACTACATTCTTTGATTCTCGAAATCACTCATGCATAACCGTCCATGCGCCATTTTGTCCGTTTCTTGTCCTTTTTAAGGCCTTTCTGTCTTCCTTCCTATCTCCACTATCCTAGATCCTACACACTTCTAACAAATTCCTCTAAATAGTCTAAGAGATGTTCTTTCATCTGCGACGTATAACCTGCCCTTCAAAATGCCATCTTCGTACTCAAAATTCAAATCTGAAACCGACTCCGTCACAAATCTCTCAAATTCTTGAAAAATGGACCCCTAAATAATCTAAAACTGCCATAACTTTCTCATATAAATTCCGTTTTGTATTTAAATCTTACAATATCTTTATCTCATAATTGCACATAGCCATGCCAAATTTCACGCTCCAATGGCTTTGCATAACATAAATAGCGCCCTCTAAAGTTCTGGGAATTGGCTTTCTCTCTGTGGCCCTATCTCAATAATGGCTTGGCAAACCCGTACCCTTTTTTGGATTTAGATACTTGAAGATATGCCCTTTCCAGCCATATACAAAATTATATACCCTATTACTGACCAAATTTGAGAAAATTGCCCTCCAAATTCGCCATTTTCAAGAAAATTGAGAAATAACTTCAACTTGCTCTAAACCGGCGATCTTTATACCTACATCAATGAAACTTGGCAGACACATGTATCCATATACGTGACAACTGTCTGCTAAGTTTAGTAAATTGTAATGCCCTCTTCGCAAAGTTATCGCCAAAAATGATGAATTTACTATGCTTTACGTAATAGCGCGTTTGATGCGTGCAGTACGTTTTGCGCAAATGACAATGGTTTCAAACTGACCGCACTGAAGTGCCCTTTTGAATGATACCAAGTATGGTATATGTTCACGCAGAAAATTGTGAGTAAATCGCATTTGAACAAGGGTCACTATACGAATTCCGCCGAGTTTCCGCCCTATTAAAACACGTTTCGGCCATGACGTCATTTTTTAAGACTTTCATTCGGTTGTGTTAGTATGGGTGGCCGTTCGTGCCAAAGCACGCGTCGCAACATGTTCATCATGCACCAAGTCCTATTGGTTTTGCACGCAGTGCTTGCGAGCCCTTTCTAGATCCCTTCCTCTACTCCAATTCCCTTCAAAATGCGTAGGCGTAGTCTCTAGCATTCCTTCAAGGTCACTAAATTCTTCGTTCTCCGGAAACCCTCATGCGTGACCGTCCAGGCACCATTTTTTCCGTTTCGGGCCGTTTTGGTGACCTTTCTTTCGCCCTAACTATCTCCACTATCACAGAAGCTACAGACTTCTTACATATTGCTCTGGATATTCCGAGAGTAGCTCCTTCGTTTGACACGTAGAAACATGGCGTCATTGCACGCACATCGTTGTGACACGATTGCATTTCTAGTGATTCTTATTATTTTTGTCAATATTTTGCCCCTTTTCACAGGCCCGGCGGATGGGAAGTGTATCTCTCTCTCTCTCTCTCATTTACATGTATGTCATAAGAAACTTTACCCTGCGTAATGGGGCGCATCTTTGGAGATGAGGTAGAGAAAATTGTCGTGTTTACTTGGGTGCTTTCCCCATATATGTAATTTAGATCACGATAGAAATCTTTATATCAATCACTTAATTGATAGATGTTTATGTAATCTTCGTTTGAATAGTTCTCTGAATGATTGATTTGTTAATTTGTTCACTCATTCAGTCAGTCACTCGTTTACTTATTCGCTCATATATCTACTCAATCGCCCATCTTTACAATCATTTCATTTATATTTACATTCATTCAATTGATTAACTAATCAACTAGTTCATGTCTTCATTCATGCATTCACTATGTGAGTCATGCATGCACTCATTCACTCATTCACTCTAAAAGGCTAGCCGAATTGTCCACTTTTGGTCAACAAATCCCTACGTGGAGCTGGACAAACTACATTTAAACAAGCAGACTGCCTCAATGCAAATGAAACAAAAACGAAATGATTGTAACAAATATGTCAGAGAAACTAATTGTTTTAATTGTGCAACCATGACAATTTTCATGAATGTCTTGATACGAATGTAATTTTTAGCAGAATGCATCAAATAAACCAAGAAATGTGAGAAACACTACCTTTCATAAATGAAATTTTGAAATATGCAAATGTTAACAAAAGGATTTAAAAAAATTATACAAGCTTACTCATAGTATAAAAAAACAATATTTAAGCTTTAAATAATTAAAAAACCAGGAGAAAATGCTGTTGTTATGATAATTAATAATTTTTTAGGTAGTATGATATGTCGCTCATCAAAATAGGATCACGGATTACTGACCACCCCGAAAATAAATTTATCACCACAATAGCCATACTTGACTATTGTTTTGTCAATGTGAAAAACTCAACACTCATGCCAAAATTAAACTACAATCTGCATTTCATCTCCACCTCCAATCCTTTACACATGAACTGTCTTTCATTAAAGGTAAAGACCAGTATTGGCAACGCCCCAATTTCAAAAAATGAAATGGAAGCTCTCATTACCAATCATGTGAAAGAATATGTTTTGACTAATACACGATGATAAAAAATTTGCCGGGAAACCGCCTACTAATTCATATATTTGGTAAATTTATTTCTCTCATGGTCTGGTGAGAGAGATAGGGTAGTCCCATATACATCTTTCTGTGTATAGTGCTTGTAACTTTACGAAGAATGGGCCAAATTTCTTATCATTTTGATGATTCCAGAACCTTGCAGATGCTAGATGCTAGATGATCAACCTTTTCTGATCGATTCCACAACGTTTCTTTCACAATGCAATCGCATGACCATTACTGGTCTTTACCTTTAACTCCTTTTGTAGACGTTGTCCTACTTTTGTAAAAAGTAAGAGTTTAACAACACTGAACAACGAGATTTCACTAAGAGTTTAACAACACTGAACAACGAGATTCCACTGCAGTTTAACAAAACTGAACTCAAATGTGATTTCACTTGGAGATCAACATTAATGAACCACAAAGTACATTTGTACATGGACACTCCTTTTCACAAACACATCTGTAAATAGCAGCAAATTTTGGGCAATTCCGCTTTATTTCTCCAAGAAAATTAGTAATTCAAGCCCTTATATTTTCACTTAAGAAGGTAGAGTATTGCTCTGGAATTTGAAGAGGTACAATTGCTTTAACACAATTTGAAAGGGAAATTATATTTGTCCTGGAAAGAAACAAGGTATTCATGAGCTCTTCTTGCGTATCATAGCTACTCTCAAATCAAGTGACACTTCATGTATCTGTACAGTTACTATACATTTTATTACAGATTACACCAATTACCCACTATTTACACACCAATCAAGCCACTGCTTACAAATGGACTTTTAGAAACACTAACACCAACAAAATTGTCGTCTGCTGAACCGACCTTTGCGGCTGGTGTTAATATTTCACGTACAAATGTCCTATTCATTAACACTAAGCAGTGGCTTGATTATTCCGCTTGATTATTCCGCTAAAACCAAAAACCATAGAAGTCTATTTCCATTTCCATTCAGGGGGGGTCGTCTAATCTGTATGCCTTTACTGTGCCTGCATCTGGGAGACTTTGGGAACAAGTTGTATGTAGTTTGACAGGAAGCTTAATATGGGAAATATAAAGATTTCCAGAATGCAAAAAAAAAAAATCATAATTGTTGAAAATCATACTTTTCTTTACATAGAGGTAATATTATTAGGATTAGGAATTTTGGATTGGGTATACAAATATACAATCACTACCTTGATTGGATATTACTCAAACTTTTATTTAGATAATTATGTCAAACAACTTTTCATTCACAAATATCACTGAATAATAAGCCTTTAGCGTGTATTCATGTCACAGTAGGCTCATTTACATATCCCAAACACTGTTTCGAAAGACTGTCGATTTTGTTGGATAGCCATTAAAATCGCTGGACATTATTTGTTATGGTGAAACAAGCACAATATGCTGCCCGTTTATGCATCTTATGGATAACACAGAGCTCAGAGACTACTTGTGAGGCCTTTGCTGTGCGCAGTTGCCATTCAATTTACACATTCCGAGATACAAATAAAAACTGCTTCAGTTCACCACATCATATCTGAAATAACCTTCATGGATCATTATTCTATTTCATTTCAGGCAACCTATTAACCCAGGCTCGGTTTCATAAAACTTCTTATTAATTACAAATGTTAAAAAATAATAAGACGACTTTGCTCTGAGCCAATGATGTAAGGACATCAGTAGTTTATAACATGTATTGTAACTTGTTATTGATAACAAGTTTCATGAAACAGGGCCCAGGTTGGAATGACCAAACTGTCTACTACTTAAATCCCTAGCTGTATGAAAATGAGATCGTGCCGGGTAGCTATAGCAACCATGGTGGGTGTAAGACTGACAATGTAGAACAGAGAACTCAAGAGCATACTGCTTTGTATTGGCCAAGTCAATGTGAGTTGTTGGTATTGGAACCTCACCTCCTCAACTAGCCGGATTCCTTGCAGCCTGTACCTTGTTAGTCTCAGCACATCTGAATAATTCACCACCGTTGCTACCAGAACTCTATCGAGGCTGTCTACCGTAGCATACACAAACTCATCATCATGGGTTGCTACGATGGAAGTGCCTACGCGACCATCCCGGTCAAAGACAGTGACCGTGCTAGGCGTAATGTCACCGGTACTGGTGATCATTATGCCAGTCGTGGTAACACAGATCTGCTTCGGTCGGATATCCCCAGTGGGGACCACTCTCTGTGGATTAGGATTGCTACCGTGGAAGATGCAGATCTCTGGCTTTATATTTACGGCGTAGATGTTGTCATGCTGATCGGTGCACACCCGGACGAATCCTCCAGATTGCTTGCAAGCGTACCTCTTGCCACTACTGCTCCCGCTGACAGTGTTGTATACAAAGAATTCATCTCCTTGCTTTGATACGATTGTCCTGCCACCTGAAAGTAAAGCAACATCATAGACGTCACCCACCTCACTCCCAAGGTATTGATCCTCATCACCTGACAGAGTAAAGCGGTAACAACCTTTCCGGTCCATGGCGTATCCTAAAACCACTGCATCCTTCGACAGAGCTGCGAGTCCGAACAAGCGTCCTGTACCCAAAGGGAAAGCCCTTGTTCTTACAATACATGTACTCATTGAATTATTCAATAATGCTTCACTGCCAGCTTGCTTCTTTCTTCTTCCCCTGTTTTTCCTACGCCTTCTACCAGTAGTCTTCATATGTTGCATGGCATTCCCGGTTTCCAGACTGCTAGCTGGTGGCACTCCCGCTTCTTCAGAAACTCCAGCATCATCTGTCTTATTTATAATTCTACTAGCCTCTATGTCGTTGTCGCCGAGATGTATACAACCTAGGGCAAGAAGCTCATCCCCAGCCGGACGAAACTGGACATTATTTTGTATATCTTTAACATGTTTTGTAGACTCTTCAAGAGTGGCCTCCTTCAGTGAATCCTCTAGATCAGCACATGTCAGATGGACAGCTTTAATCATATCATGATCTAAAGGCTTACTTGCATGATGGGTTAAGAGTTTGACAGAATTACTGATCCTACTTATTACTTCTGTGCAGTGACATATACAGTTCTCCCAATGCCCAGACAATAATTCCCTGATGTTTCCTATCTTCTCTAGTAATTCTTCCTCATTTTGCTGGAGAGTTGCCACCTTGTTGGCAAAGGCAATTCTGACTTCCCCCTCCAAGCCACTCAGATGGGAACTCAAGACATCTCTTTGTAGGGTAGCCTCGCTCAAACAATGTTCAAAATGGGTCTTTTTTGTCATACTCTTCTCAAGAAGAGCATCTCTCATGGTCTTTAACTCCTTTTCTAACTCCTCCTGCTTCTTAATCTTGTGACCTTGATGGCTGTCAATATAGCATGTAAGGCAGATGAATTCACTACAGGGCTGGCAGTAAATGTCTTTATAGACATGACTATGTAATGGACAGAACTTTGATAGATCATTTTCTTGATTTTGTGCACTGCCGTCCACTTTGAGGATATCTTCTAGACCTTTTGCTAGAAAATTTGGTGTCAATCCTGCGACCCGTTCTTGATCCAGCTTGGTCGTCTTCCTGCAGACTGGACAGACAATGTGATTCAGGTCCTTTAGCTGCTTGTCATATGCTTCTAAACAACCCCTGCAGAAGGAATGGCCACAGCTAAGGAGGGTAGCGTTCTTTAAGACATCAAGACACATTGGACAGTTAAAACACTGGAGCTTTTCTTCTTTTGACCTGGCAGCCATTGCGGTCTTCTGTCAGGATCACACTGCACAGGGGAAAAAATTGAAAAAAGGCCTTTATCAGAACATTCATCACATACAGTGAAACTTGTTAGAGTTAGAAAAATAGATACCAGGGGCCCGTTTCAAATTTGTTAAGAGTAACTCTTATTTATATGTATGTAAACCAATTATATGCATTTGATCAAAATAGAAATTCAGCACTTATTGTTGATAGCAAGTACATGTATAATGAAACAGGGCCCTGATATGACGAAGTATTTCTGTCGGCCCTAGTTCTTTGAAGTCTTCTATTGTTGGTCTTCAGTTTTCACCCTCATATAAAAAGGTATTTTTCAGTCCAAATGTCCTCGGTAAAGAGTTTCTGTAGATAGTACTGCATGGGAGATTATTACAAATGGGAGTATAAGAAGAAAAGTACACGGTAGTAGTAAGGCTGTGCAAAACCGTGTGATGAGGTACCGGAGTACACTCCCAGGCTTACAAGCGAATACTCGAATATTCGGACGCATTGTTGTTTTTTTTCTTTAAAGGTACTATGTCCTTTTGCAGCCAACCTCAAATTCTGTAGAAATTTGCAGGAATTATGAATATGTCATGTATGTCCTATCTGTTAAATTTAAATGTTAGCGGTGTCCTAATATTCAAATTATGCAAGGAAACCTATTTACTTGCTAGACTTCACTGTCAGACACTATGAGTGACTGACTGGCTTTTTTCCTTCTTTGATAATGGGCGCGTTCATGCTTGATTTTGACGGCCAGAATCAGGCATCTGTTACGCTTTTAGTTTAAAACACGATTGCGTTCATGCTCACTTTTGTAGAATCACCAAAAAACGGCGATCACGATCGCAAACTCACAAAAAGATGCGTTTACAATTTGTAAACGCGTTTAAATGGGGTCAACGCACTGACCTCTAGTGGGTCTACGTAGCATGCGCACACAGGTTTGCGAATCCAGCTGAAGGCCACCCAAGGAGAATTGCCTGGAGAAGTGAGCATGAACAGTGCACCGTGGAACTGCGATTACGATGAGCGTTTACGATGAGCGTTACAAATCGCTCATTCTGCCTTCAAAATCAAGCATGAACGCGCCCTATAACATACATGAAATGAGCTGTAAAGGGTACATGAGCATTTGTCTACATCAATAACCCACTTCTTGTGATGGCCAAAATTAAACTGATTGAATCTTTGCGCAGCATAAAACGTATTACCATGCAGTACAATGGTCTGAAAATCAAGAGTATTACTTATTGGCTCTATAGCTCCTAAGTCAATTTGACAACTAATAGTCATTATTTTCCCACTTGAAGACATTTTCAAGCCCCACCTTTTTGAGGGAAGTTCTTAATTAGTATTATCTTTCAAATGCTGTTGGAATTTAACCTTTTCATTTTTTGGGCCTGCAAATGGGACATAGTACCTTTAAATTATTATTATTTTTTTTTTTGGTGCCACCACCATACCACGGGAGCAGTATCCCAGGTCCGTCTCCGAAAACTCACACAATTTTACTTCGAGTTGCAGTTAAAGGCGCTGATTCAATAATAATAATAACAGTAAACAATGCTGTTTTAAAAACCAAAGATGGCAGAATAATCTGTTTTCCTCCGAGTCCACACAGAAATCCGGACATTTGGTCCCAGTTTCTGAGTGGTGAGTTTGGCAGTGATTGAGCTGGGAAACATTTTTAACTAACGGTACCATGCCGGCAGCCGGCGCTCTCCCTGGCATGGTTAAACGTCGACCTGGACAGTGCCAGGTGACCGGGATTTATTTATTTCATTTTTTGCGGCCGAAATTTCAAGTACGAGAAATCGTACTTGAGTAATTGTAAACAGTGCGAGTACTCGAGTATTCGACTACTCGTAGCAGCCCTAGGTAGTAGACATAAATTCATATCTCATAGTCCTATGATACAAGATCAACCTCACTAAGAGTGCTGTTATCGAGCTGAACCAACATTATACAATCAGCAGACATTCCTGGCATATAGACGAAGTATCCTCCACCAATCAGCAGGCATTACCAGGACATGTGACCCTCAACATGATTATAATCACCGAAGATACAGAGCCTTGTATATGCACTAGTTAGTACCTCTCCACTAGGACTAGGAGCAAGGATTGTACTTCACATCGCGGCAAAGCTCTAAATGCTGTATGGCTGCTGAATTGCCTAGATATTAGTATACACTTTTCACAGGCTTCACGGCAAACCGCTGCGATACAATACATACCGATGGTGGGTTGCGGGCTGGCGTGCGCCTGTGTGAAGTTATCTACCGTAAATCGTAATGTATCAGACTCAGATCCTCAACTGTTTAATGCGTAAAGTTCTACATGCCCCACCACGCCAAGAAGAAATACAGTACTAGTTTATTAGTCATGAGTAAACAAATAATTATGACAAGAAACATCATCACAAAAGACAAGATAACTCAAAAAAAGCAGTCAGGTAAAATAACTACCACTGTCTGCACTAGTCACTAGTGCACCCCAGTCTATACGCTACACTACACATGATAAGATCGAAGCGCTACGCAGCTTGCTACAATGTACGTCCCATGCGGCAGTACAGTAGTAGGCGAGCATTACGCAAGAAGTTCTAAACTTCATGTCTCCTCCACACATTGCTAACTCTTCCCGTCCCACTGTTGGTGCTGATCGAAAGTTTTGCTTCCAAGCCCCACATGTCTGATCTTGCAAGAGGACAGATCAATTTCTATGTTTTTTTAAAAATACATGTATGTAATGACTGCTTACGTGCTCAGCTTTGAGTTTCTAGAACAGACGATGACAAGAAGCGAAATCGATAAAGCCAGGCACAAATTTGAATCAAGTGCCGTGCATGCTGCCGTAAACTGAAACTTTTTTTTTTTTGTGCTGTCATCTATGGAACGCCGTGAAGGATAAGATATCATTACAATGTAATGCTCGCCGAGAGCGTTATTTTTTTATGCGGCACAGATTGGGGCTTTTTTTTAAAGGGGTCTTGATTTACAGACTAAATTTTAGTGGTCGTGTGCGTACTAGTAGTAGAGGTCTATTTTTAATAGTGTTACATGTAATCCACTACTGTATGGAAAATCATTACATTTGTCATCAACAATTAAAATGCAATTGGAAATCTGAAAAGGAGGCAGCACATCAGAATGCGGCTGCACGAATTTTCATTTTCTTTCCGGTATATTATTTATTTCATAGGCAAGTTCAAATAAATCTCGGAGGGTTCTCACCTCCCTGGTATAACCATGATCCAGGGGCCGATTCTACCGGTCCAGCCCCCCCCCCCCCCTAGACCCCTAAAACGGTTTTAAAAAATAGGATAGTAAAGTAAATTTTACCTTTTTTAACACAAAAAACAAAAGCGTACTCTCCCCTGACCCCTCCCCCCCCCAAAAAAAAAACAATTAGTGGTCCTCCTCTCCAGCATCCCCCCCCCCCCGCTTATTCACCGGCCAGCTGAGTCGGCGCAGGATTTTTTACTCAATAACTGGACCCCCCCCCCCCCCCCCCCCCCCCCAAAAAAAAAAATGTATGTGCTCTTACAATTCCATGCATACAAAAGTGGATTATAAATGTTCGTGATATCACATGATTTTTTAAAATGCACGTTTCTCCAATTATGTTGCAAACTGACAAATTCCCGAATAGCCAGGAAGAGCATGCGTCACCAAGACCGGCATAATGATTACCAGTACTGACGACCTCACGCCTAGTACTGTCACCGTCTTTGATCGGGAAGGTCGCATAAGCACTTCCATCATAGCAACCCATGATGATGAGTTTGTGTATGCTACGGTAGACAGCCTCGATAGAGTCCTGGTAGCTACGATGGTACATGGGCAGGCGCGGATCCAGGATTTTTTAGGGGAGGGGGCCCAACTTTTTTTTTTTTTTTTTTTGCTCCCGAAAATTTGAAAATCGCGCCGGCCGAAAAGTCGCTCAGGGGTAAGCGGACACTTTTTTTGTTTTGTTTTGGAGCCTTTTTTTTTTTTTTTTTTGGTCCTCTGTACATGGGTCAGATGAAATGAGGTTAACAAGGTACAGGCTGCAAGGAATCCGGCTCATTGAGGAGGTGAGGTTCCAATATCTCAAAATGCCTTGGTTAATACAAAGCAGTATGTTCTTGAGTTCTCTGTTCCACATTGTGAGTCTTACACCCAACATGGTTGCTGTAGCTACCCGGCACCATCTCGTTTTCATACAACTAGGGATGTAGGTGGTGGAGAGTTTGGTTATTCCATCCGGGGCCCTGTTTTATAAACCTTGCACCAATCCCAATTTACTATTCGTTTAGTTCAATGATGGCCTAAGAGTAAGCTGGTATATATTTTTTTTAATCCTTTTTTAACACTTGCATCAAATATATTTCAAAATTTCATTCATGCATGGAAGGCAGCGTTTCACTCATTTCTTGGTTTTATCGATGCAGTTTTTTACAAATTACATTTGTATCGAGATTCGAGACATTAATAAAAAATTATTATGGTTGCGCAATTAAAACAATTTGTTTCTCTATCACATCCGTTTCAATGAAATCATTCTTATGTCATTTTTATTGAAGCAGTCTGCTTGTTTAAAGATGAAGGTGAGTTCTGATCATCCGATTGCATTGTGAAAGAAAAGGTGTGGAATGGATCAGAAAAAGTTGATCATGTAGCATGTAAGTATTGTACAGCAAAGTTCTGGAGTCATCAAAATCATAATAATTTTGGCCCAGTCTTGGTAAAGTAACAAGAAATGTACACAGAAAGATGTTTCTGGGACTACATTAATGGTGTCGGGCTACTAACCTAGATGTCTTAATCTTTCTATGCTCATTACACGGCCAGAATACATTTTCTACCAAAATTGTTTGGCAAATGACATTTATTTGTAATCTTGAACATTCAGTGCAAGTTTCGTTTGATTCTGTGAGAATTCATTTTCTATTTCTTACCAGAACTCACCTTTATCTTTAAATGTAGCTTCTCCAGCTCCACGTTGAGGTATGTTGGCTCAAAGTGGATTATTCGGCTAGAATTAGTGACTAAAAATGCAAAAGGATGAAGAGAGAGAGGGGGAGGGAGAGGGGGTGGGAAAGAAAGGTAGAAGGACAAAGAGAAAGGGGGTGGCATATTGATAAAGAGATGGAGAAATAAAAAGGGAACCGAGATAAATGAGACATACATTATAGGTGAATAGACAAAGAAACCTAGAAAGAAAGCAAATGAGAAAGTGATAGCCCAGAGAAATAAACTAATTGAAGTGTTACGTTATGTTATTCGATGAAACGTCTGAGCTTCCCTTCCTGCACCCACCCCCTAGGGGGCGCGCTTCTCGCTCTCGGTAAATTATTCGCACGCTCCGCGTTCATCACTACCACCCCCTAAAATAAAATCCTATAGCTACCCGCCTGCCACACCGTAGGAAATTGTGAACAATGGGTGCTAGAAAGATAACTCCTGATCAACCAAAAGCAAGTATATACGTCATGCATATATTCTTGTCCATTGATTGGTTAAAAGTGTGTCGCATCATTAAAAAAGGAACACCCAGTACTTTTTATGACTCCTAAGCTGAAAATGATGATTATTATTACAGTTAAAGGGGGTGTAGCATGGCAAACACTGGTGGGGGGGGGGGTGCTTAGGGGCGCTTGCCCCTCCCCCATAAAATGTAAACATGATTTATTTTCAATTCCATACAAGTGATTTATAAATGTTCGTGATATCGCATTATTTTCAACAAAATGCGCGTTTCTCCATTTCTTTTGCAAACTGTCACATTCCCAAATAGCCAGGAAGAGCATAATATTATGTCTTTTATAGTCACTAATGGGCCTTGGTGGCCGCTAACAGTGACACTCGTAGAACATTCCTTTCCAGAAGCTTCTGCGACAAGCACTGCCGGGAGATAACATGCTACCCACCACTCGGGCTGAACAGTGGCATAATGAGCAAAATCGTTGGGGGGGGGGGGGCAGACTAACAAAATCCGCATCCGCAGCGCCCGAGGCTCAAGGGGTATGGGTATCAGTGGCGGATCCACGAATTTCTTACCGGGGGGAGCACAAAATGGCATGGGTGAAATATATGTAAAATGATGAAGCGACAGAGCGAGGCGTCAACGGCGAAGGAGCGGAGTGACCAAGCGGGGGTGGGTTAGAACCCCCTCCCAGAGTAGGAAGCATTTGCAATTTTAGAACCACATTAGACGCATTTCCAGGCACTTCCTGGAGTAATATGTCGTAAAATTGCTTTCTCCTACCCCCTCCAAGAGTTGGGATCTTTTGCAATTTGAGAACCACATTTGGCGCATTAATGTCAACCGGCACTTCCGGGGAAAAAAGAGGCCTTCTGATTGGTTAGAAGTTAGAGAAATGCCCGATTGGCCCCGAGTCAGGCCACGTGAAAGACACGCAGTCTCGTCATGCTACACCCATTTTAAAGCAATGAAATATGCGCCGTCGAGACTTGGTGAATTGAAATTATATTGCTGTCATTTTAGCGACGTATATCAATGCAGGTATGAATTAGATGAATGAATGAATGCTAAACAAGCCTGGTAAAGATATATGTATATATATATATATATATATTTGATTTGATTTGATTTGATTTATTTACCAACAGCAATACATTCCATACATTTTATACAATAATTACATATACAGAAAGAGAAACTATTGGTTGGTAAAAGGGGCCAGATAATAGCACATGTGCTAGTCGAGCCTACCCCCTTAAACAGCTAAACAAAGTATTTTGTTACAAATCAGTTTAGAGAACGTAACAAAACAAAAAATAATGAATTTACTGTTACAATCGATACTTAGACAAAACAAGAATCAGTACTCAACAATGTCTTACAATATACAAACTAATAATGTAAAATATGAATTGTGTACACTTGATATTTCATTCATGACTTATTCAACAAATGACTTGTAACAGAATTCCGAAACCTATTTCTAGACCTTGTCAGTCTGACATCAACAGGTAATCTATTCCAAAATTCACTGCCCACAAAAGACAATGAAAATTGACCTTGTGTCGTTCTTAATTTTGGAAGACATAATTGTCCATCTTCTTTTTGTCTTGTGGAATAGCTATGTTCTATAATGTCACAATACTCTATCAAAATATGAGGCAAATTGCCATTGACTAGATCAAACATGAAAGTAGAAATTGATAACTCATGTAAATTATACACATTTAGGATTCGCAATCTTTTAAATAATGGATCTGAAGGAGTTCTCCATTCACTAAATGTTATGGCACGAACTGCCATTTTCTGTGAATATAATATACTTCTTAGGCTAGTCTTATAAGTGCTTCCCCACACCTCTATTCCGTAAGAAATATGTGGTTGTATAAATGCTTTATATAATAATATCAAAGTACGGCTAGGAACAAAATGTCGCAATCTAAATAGCACTCCAACTTTCTTTCTAATACACTGATTTACAAAACGAATATGACTCTTCCAAGACAAATGTCTATCAATGTGAACCCCAACAAAAGTGGCAACATCAACCTCTTTAATTTCCTCGCCAGCGATTTTTAGTTTACCATTTATACCTATTTTTTTCCTCCTACTACATATTAACATGAAATTAGTTTTCATTGAATTGATTGTAAGTTTGTTAGCAGTGCACCACTTATGTATCTTCTGTATGTTGTTATTCACTTCATTTACATAAATTTCACCCTGGTCAGCAGAAAAAGTATGAAATAGATTTGAGTCATCGGCAAACAGCCGAAAATTGAAATAATCAGTAACAGTTGGCAAATCATTTATATAGATTAAAAACAGAGTTGGCCCTAATACTGATCCTTGTGGAACACCACATCTTATCTTGTTCCTTTCTGATAACGTTTGACCTCACTGGACAAACTGAAATCGGTTACTGAGATAATCCTTAACCCATTCTAGAGGTAATCCTCGAATGCCATAACGAGATAGTGTACCTAGTAATATATTATGATTAATTGTGTCAAATGCTTTTTTAAAGTCGATGAACATACCCAGAGTTACTTGTCCCTGATCTATAGACTTCAAAGTTGAATTTATCAAGTTGATCAAAGACAATTTAATGATATATTTCTTTCGGAATCCATATTGATGGTAATAGAATATATCATTTTTTTCTAGAAATTGTATTAATCTGATATTTATCAATTTTTCTAACACTTTACCGATGACAGGTAAAACCGATATTGGTCTATAATTACCTGGATCTTCTCTTGGCCCTTTTTTGTGTAGGGGAGTAACCTTTGCAATCTTTATTTCATCTGGAACCTTGCCAGTTTCTAATGACAAGTTAAATATATATGCCCGTGGATGTGAAATATATGGAGCACTATCTCTAATTAATTGCACTGGAATGTTATCGTGACCACAAGCCTTTTTGGTATCAAGTAGCAGAACTTGACTCTTAACTTCAACTGCAGTTATTGGTTTCCAAAATAAAGATTGCTCTATATTCTGCCCAAAAAAATCACCATATGCTACATCTGTATTCGGCAATTCTTCTGCTAAATTCGGTCCAATATTTACAAAAAAGTCATTAAATTCATTCACAATATCAGATTGAGATGTCAGTTGCATATTTTCTCCATGAACCTTCTTAATTAGTCTGTCCACTTCAGCGCTTCTCGGTTATCTGTTTATTCCAGCTAACAATTCATTGATAATGGCCCATGTTTTATTTGTATCCTTTACATTATTTTGTAACAAATCGCAATAGTACTTTCTTTTTGCATTTCTTAGCAGAGTGGTCAGTACATTTCTGTATTTTTTGTACTCGTCAACAAGATCCTGTCGATGATTTGATTTTATAACTTTTGAATACATTGTATATTTTACACGAATACATTTCATGATCCCTCGAGATATCCATGGTTTTTTTTGCAGCTTTCTTCTTTCCTTACTGCTTAGTAACCAATGGTGCATGTGTATATAATTATTATGAATTTATATAAACGAAATGACATGACGAAATGTAATATTACCCCGGAATATTACATAAATGGCATAACATAACATAACATATAGCGCCTGAAATTTTTTTTTTTCACTGGTCTCACTCTCTCTCTCTCTCTCTCTCTCTTTTCTTCTTTTCTTTTTCTATTGATACCTACGTCTCATTTTCCTTCCCTTCTGTTTATTTCTCGATCTTTTTATATATTGCTGCCCCCGTCTCTCTCTCTCTCTCTCTCTAGGCTATATATATATATATATATATATATATCGTTTATCAATTTATTTACATATCTCTATCTCTTCTTTTTGATACTCTTCATTCATTTCCGTTTTTCTTTCTTTACGTTCTCCTAATCCATTTACAAAGCCTTCAAAGTGAACGTAATATCGATGCCACAACCCTGGATAAAGAAGACACATTATTATTAGTGTCATTATTAGTAGTAGTAGTAGTCGTAGTGGTAGTAATAAAAGCAGTACTAGTAGTACTAGTAGTATTGTAGTGATATGACTACAGGTTATAGTATCTTAAAAAGGTAACATATTTTATTTTTATAGAAGAATATAGACCAAATCAATAGTTATTAAAATGCCATATTTTCTTATTATTTTTACCCCACCCCCACTTTTTTTTTTTTTTTTATCCCGTTCTTTGTTTCTATTTTTAGGTGGTTGATTATCATTACTTATTTTTTTATCCATTTCGTTTCTATTTTTAGGAAAAAGGAGTAAAGAAAGTGAATAATCCAAACCAATTAATTATCAACAAGATACACATATTGATTAAGCAATCTGTATAAGGATTTTACCAATATATAGGCTGTATACAAAACTTCATGAACGCCATCACGTCATGTCTATTTTGGAATACAAAGACATACCAATGTACCTTGAACTTAATGACCCATATACTGATTGCAAAAAAATGAACAACTATATATATACCGTACTTTGGTGTTTGTTAATAATGAATTACACACAGAAAAACATAAATTTGGGGTGTCCAAATGAGGAAGAAGAAAACGGATTTCTCATACGTGTTCAGGCCGGATACTTGTGAAGGATCTTTTTCTTATCCATGACTATATAACTCGTGATACCGAAATTTAACATGTTCAAAGCTTGCTGGTGTAATCTGATCGATTATACGAGCATATACAAAATGATAAACACGTACAGTGAAATCAAATACATATTCCTTACTTCATCATCATCATACTCTATGTATATAAACAGACAAAAGGTTACACACTATACGTGATTCCGTGCATCGCTGTACCAGGTCACGGGTGGCTCCGGGCGACACGATTGTTATGCAAATAAGTAGAAGTGTGAGATATTGTGGCATTAGTCTTACGCCAATCCGTTTCCGGTTATAAATGCCGGGGGGGGGGGGTATTTACATATTAAGACATACGGGGGTGTGCCGGCCTAATGGGTCACCTTTTCACCAAAAATAATTCCTAAACATCGGTCCAATTTTTAACACAAATATCCCTAAACATGGGTCCGTTTTTTCAAAATTGCCCAAATTTTCGGGTGTTTGCATGGCGACCACCCGAAAATTATGAAAAACGGGCCTATTTCGAGAAAACTCCCCCCAAATTACCCTTGAAAATAGGTAAGGACTTCGAGGCTTGAGCGGCACACCCCGTCCAGAACAAATCTGAGACCCCCCCCCCCCCCCCGAGGGTATATATGAAATCGACGTGTTTGATGCACTAAAATGAAAAAGTTAAAATCTTCTCTCTTTTTTTCTTTCGTTACTTTCTTCCTTGCTTTATATCTCTTTCTCTCTCCTTTTCTTCATTTTTTTTGTCTCTCTTCTTCCCTACCACTTACTGTATTAGGCTCTAATACCCCCTCCTAAGTATGCTTCTCTTCTCTCTCTCTCTCTCTCTCTCTCTCTCTCTTTCTCTCTCTCTATATATACACTCTATATAATATGTCCCTCCCTCTCTCTCTCCCTATAATAGAAATATGCATGTTTATATGTGTATGTCCCTTTCCCTTTAATCTCTCCCTGCCCCCCCCCCCTCTCACACACTCTCTCTCTCTCTCTGTCTGTCTGTCTCTCTCTCTCTCTCTCTCTCTATATATATATATATATATATATATATATATATATATAACTATATTTGTCCCTCTCTCTCTCTCTCTCTATACTATTCCTAGTATATACCTATAAATATGTTTTTGTATACATGTCCCTCTCTTCTCTCTATCAACGGCTTGAGCGACGACTAATATCGAAAAACACTCGAGCATCATTATGACGTATGAAGACAATCTATTTGCTTATTGACAATTTCATTCGGTTCGAGACGACAGGTTTTGCACGCAATATATTCATAATCTATTCGTCGGTTCGTTCGCAAGTGCTTTACGTGTTTACTGGGAGAAGATTTCTTTAAAAAAATATCCTTTTATTATAGTTTTGCTCCTATTGTGGACAATAATTCATCGCTATGGTGAAACCGACTGTTTTTGCTATTGACCCATCGCAAGAGAAAGCCAAGCAGAAAGCGATAGAAGCTGGCCAAGTGGAGGTAAAATTATCAACTCTTATTCCACAATTATATTGCTTTGCATATTCACGAATTCATAACATGTTTGGGGAATTATCTGTTTGTGATAATGCGAATGTGTTGGATAGTGTTACTTTATAGAGTCGTTTAATATTATGTTGAGAGTATAATTGCTGTAATTCTGATGCGCTATAGATCTGTTTTAATAATGTGAAATGAAGGTGAAATGCATTATTATAATTTATTTATGAGGATGGTGGTGGTGGTGGTGGTGGTATTCGTCGTTATCGTGACGATGCAGATTTTCACTTATGCCTGTATACGCTTCAGCGGGAAAATGCATCAGTATTAATAGCGAACAAACTGATAGAATGATGATCTTGCTCAGGGGCTGTTCATTTCAGTGGAGGTTTAACTAGACTGAATAGTGGTGGGGGTGGTGATAGTGATGATGGAATTGGTGGTGGTGGTGATGGTATACATGAGGATAATGTTGTTGGTGGGGTGATTATGACGATGGTGTTGGTGGGGCCGTGGGGTGATGGTATTCATGACGAGGATTGTGTTGCTGGTGGGGGGCGGGTAGTATTATTTACACTGTACGACGATGAAATTGGTAGGGTTGATGGTATTCATAATGAGCATAATGTTGTTGGTGGGTATGTGATGATATTCATGACGATGGTGTTGGTGGGGCCGGTGATGGTTATAATGATGAGGATGATGGTGCATTCCTGGAGGGGGAGGGCGATTTTATTATGGTCGGGATGTTAATTATTGGGGCTGATGGTAATTGATGGTGGTGATGTGGGGTTCTGGTAGTCAAAGTGTAATGCACGATGCAGATTTTTCATTTTTTAATAAATTATTTTGAAATGGAAACTCATTATTGGGTAAACATTTTGTAAAAGCTAAACCGGCAATGAAATTTAATAAAATATATATCAAATTTCGAAAAGTTCAATACTCTACGGACAACAATTAAGATCAAATTTTGAAATTCCACGCTTGAATGGGCACATCCGTTTAACCCTTAGAAGGTCTGATTATAGGAAAATTGATGTCTTTGCAAAAAAAAATGAAAGCGCTTCTATAAAAGATCTTCTTCTTCTTTTTGAGAGAGAGGCCTTAATTTTGGGGTTAATGCATAATTTTTGTTTGGTACTATTCTGTATTATGATCATCCAATACATGTACATCATACGAATTATAATACAATATAATTGCAAATAGAGTACACAATATAAACAACTCAATTTTGTTTAAATGAATAAATCGTACCCCCCCCCCCCCCATATGGAAACGTTGTATCATCCGCTCAATCTGACTTGCGTGCATTGAACAAATATGCATTTTTCCATAAAAAAAGTGAAGTTTTCTAAAATGTGCGCTTCTTTCCAGCATTGGGGCGCACGGAAGTCACTCGGGTAACATTTCATAAAGTATAATATAAAAAGACCATATGCAAATTTTCTGTACTTTTGTCGAAAAAATAGATTTATCCAGCACAATGTCGTCTCTTTTTGCGTTGGAGAAGAGCAAATAGCGAGTTTCAATCACACTTTGGCCGCTCTCGCAAGCTCTCACTCGTTTCACTGTGGTCAAGAGACTTTGGGGCAAGCGGTTAATGAAAATACTAATCGTTAGCTTTCTTCTGGTATCAAACTTATTTTGATTGATTGTATAATTTTGTCGGTATAAAGGAAACAAAAAGGCTCGACCAATAACTTATCAGCGTCTGAATTGACATTTTGACCTTGAATTCCCTGATGCAAGCGCACTAATGACGTCATCTTCGCTAAATCGGTGTCTTTTATCGTAAAATGCGACACTTTCACAATGTTTATACATCTTTTTTTAATTATTAGTTAGATATAACATATTTTTTCTGATATCACTGAAGTTTTGGGTTTTGTTTAATGAGTAATTTTAAAATAAGACCCATTTTACCGTTTTAATTTACTGGATCGTACCTTTAAAGTCGCAGGGTAGAAAGATGCATTTTCCAACCGCACCAAATTTAATTAACGTTCCGACATTCTTTTAAATGGGTTCGTGTTGTTAAGAATCCACTGCTTTCTGCTCTAACAAACGTCCACATGCGGAGTCGTTTGTCAACTAAATTATTCAAATTTATGGATGCTTCCTGGCTTCCCAGGTGTTTGTGTTGCTGTTGAAGCATTTCATTCACCTACTATCATGCTTTGTACTAATTGCCAGAACGCAAATTTCATTTTGGTTTTATAGTTTCATCGGAGTCGTTTATCAACTATATGTATTCAAATTTTTGAATGCTTCCTCCCCAAGGTGTTTGTGGTGTTTATGCATTTCATTCACCTGTTATTATTCTTTGTACTCCAATTGTTAGAATACAAAATGCATTTTGGTTTTATAGTTCCATGCAATAAGTAAGTCAATAAAAGAGTATGTTCTGCACAATAAAAACGATGTGTGTCCCTATTGTACAATGTAATGTGTCCCCTCATTTTGTAATAGTTAATTTACCCATTCACATAATGGAACTACCTGCCCGATGAAGCCAGTGGCCTATGACCCCTGAGCACTCAACACCGTGTGGGAGTCAGTTCGTGATCAAATTCTTTTATGAGACAAATACAAGCAAACGTTTCCATATGTCCCCAAATTAAAACACAACACAACGACGAAGCCTTTCAAAAATTAAAAAATGTGGCTATCGATTTTTTGTTCGGGTGGGGGGGGGGCGTGATAAAATTAAGCTTGAACTCCAGGTCAATTCAACCCTTGATCAAAATGATTTTGTCAAGGTTATTGCCATGGTATGAAAGAAGTAAGATAAGGTAAACACAATGGAGAAAGTGGGAAATAAGTAGGACCAACATTTAGGAAGTTATGAGCGTTTGAAATACAAGTTCACAAAATTTATGGGAATCAAAAATTGACAATTTGGTCACTGGATTGTAATATCATTTAAGGACAACTCTCCCGTTTGTCGTTAAGAAAAATATCATCAATTTATCTTTTACCTTTGGCTCCTTTCTTCTTTCTCCCTTTATGTCACGTCTCCACTTTGTTATGGGTAGCATATATTATCTAAGGTTTCTCTAAAATGAAAAGACCCTCCTGATTCATATATTTTGAAAACTTTGCATTTGTAGTCATAATGTGTGTTGGAACGAATGGAAAAGTTGTCCGGCACTTTGTCACGGTGACACTACCGATTCAGCCAATTTGAATCGCCCATAATTATAGTGATTAGAACATTAAAAGTGTTCCTAAATTTTCCATTGTTTGTCCGATTTCGTTTAAAACTTTACCTAGTCTGCTTCTCTGATTTTCTGCTTTCTCTTAGAATAATTTACTTTTTAATTTGAATTTTTCTTTAATGGTATTGATACAAACTTTCATCCACACAGGTCCCTATCCAAACGGACAAACTTCAGAATGAATTTGCCGTTCAGACGCAAGCGGGCGCTAGACGAGGCTGTTGCGGATCGTTGCAGCGATGGCAGAAGATCTTTATCGGTGTAGTGGCAACAATGCTAGTAGTTGGGTGCATCGGTTTCTTCACTCATCGAATGCTTGTACGTAGCGGATGGTGTGGAACTGATGATTCGGTATGTAAAAGTAGAGAGAGAGAGAGAGAGAGACAGAGAGGGAAAAAAGATAAATGGGGAATAAATATTAAAAATGTTCTAAACATATCGATTCTTATAATAGTTCAGTTCAAATCGATATTGGGTCCAAAATAACTTTTAACAAAAGGAAAACTTGGATCTCACATGGACTTTCCATGCTTAACTTGATTTTGAATGTAAGCCTGAAGCCAGCGCGGCTTTAAATTTAGTAGAATCAATACGAGCCAATCTGTTCTGGGGGGGGGGGATTTTGATTTGAAAAAAAATAAAAAAAATTAATGACATTTTTGCCACCATCACCATCGTGAAATATTTGGTAGAACAGACTGAGAAGCTGCTCCGTGTTCAAAACCAAATCAATGTGCTCGTGCTCTTAATTGGTAGAGCATTAACCCTCATTAGGAAGTCCATCGGAGGCGAATTAAAGCCGTCGGTCCCCCTTTGCTTACAAGCAAACACATGCTTTCTTAGTTGTTGGGTAAATCAGTCCCCATGCATACTGTAACAAATCAGTGTTTTAGTATTGGACGAAGGTTAAGCATTTTCTGTTGTACGAGCATGCGCTATAGCAATATGGTGCATCGTTGATTTAGCAATTACCAAACTGAAGGAAAATGAGCATAAATTACATATTTTGATCATGTTGGTGCAATTATCATGTTTCTTTTAGGGATATTACTTGTATAGTAATGATCTAATCAGGAATAAGGGGTTATACTGAAGATTATATGTGAAGATTTTATGGGATTAGTAGAAATGTTGTGTTGAAGTGTTGTTTTACTAACGAGGACATAATTGTTCTTTTATACGGTTATGTATAGGGAAATTTTTAGGATGGTCAGGGTTGTGCATCTAGGGCTTTCCACTGCACTGTATCCGATACAGGTCAGCCTCACCGAGGCTGGCCTGATAGTTGGCCTGATAGTCTTACACCTAGTCTACACTTGTACTTGTGTTGTTCGAGTTTACCCTGAATGTTGGTTGGTTTGCATTAAAGGAATTCAACATGCAACTCATGACTGGCCTGATTTCTTCGACAGTGAAACCGTAGTTAGATAATCAAGATCGAGAATCAGTGACTGATTGGTGATTGATTGATTGATTGCTCGAAGGATGTTCAATTGACTGTTGCTGTGCACAACGATTGGGGTGACCGATTGCAGTCGACGGATGCATGATTGTTGAGATACCCCTAGTACCTGTGAGCAGTGATAACTCCAGCCATCAAGCTACGGGCATATATTTTGTCCAAACGGACGGAGAGCGCCTGGCCAGATACGGGGCATCCTGACAAATATTCCGTGTCAAGCCAAGGTGGCGAACCGTGTCCATCACACATGGTGTCAGAAGTGGGATAGCTGATGGTGTGGAGTGGTCGAGCTGACGGAGCTAGTGGACGACGGCAGTAGCACTGACGGAGCTGGGGGACCACGGGCAGTAAGTCTGACGGCGTCACAAGCTGGTACAGCTGACGGAGCTGGGGGACGACAGGCAGTAAGACTGACGGCGTCACAGCTGGTTGAGCTGGGGGACGACGGGCAGTAGGTCTGACGGTGTCACAAGCTGGTAGAGCTGACGGAGCTGGGGGACGACGGGCAGGAGGCCTGACGGCGTCACAAGCTGGTACAGCTGACGGAGCTGGGGGACGACGAAGGGCAGTAGGTCGGACGGCGTCACAGCTGGTCGAGCTGATAAAGCTTGGGGGCGACGTGCAGTGAGACTGACGGCGTCACAGCTGGTCGAGCTGAAGGAGCTTGGGGACAACGGGCAGTAAGACTGACTGCGTCACAGCTGGTCGAGCTGACGGAGCTTGGGGACGACGGGAGGTAGCATTGACGGTGTTGCAGCTGGTCGAGCTGACGGAAATGCGGAACGACAATGGAATCGTATAATGACCCAAACATGCTGCCAGACTGGTTTGACGGGGAAATTCCCATACTGGACTACTTGGAGCATTTCGAAGCATGCGCAATCATCAATAATTGGACGGAAAGAAAGGCAACGCATTATCTAGCAGCCAGTCTACGTGGGCCAGCGTTGAGGCTACTGGGGAAGAATGGTGAGGTAGAACTGACGTACAGTGCATTGACCAGCAGGCTCATACATCACTTCGGACCTTCAGGAAAAGCTGATGTATTCTTGGCCGAACTACGTTCCCGACGAAGGAAGCCGAACGAGACCCTTCAGGAATTGGGCCAAAGTATCAGATACATGGCAGCAATGGCTTACCAGGAGTTTGGTGCCGATGGACAGGATGAGCTGGCTCGGGGTCACTTTCTTGACGCAATAATGAATCCAGCCATCCGAGAAGGTTTGTTTCGGGCTCAGCCACATACCCTGGATGAGGCTATTAAAGCAGCTCTGAACACGGAGGCTCTTCTTCAGATGGAAGCAGAGAGGGGAGAGTTGTGGTACTCTCACCGTCACAGCCACAGCCGGGTACTGACAGGTAGCGATCGGCCTCAGCACCCTGATAGCCCTTATACATCCGAAATGGTGAAGAAGATGGAGAAGGCGCTAACTGATCTTACAGCCAGATTGGAAGCACTGACCCGCCAAGTAGCAAGTACGTCGCAGTTTGGCAATACAGGGCCACACTCCCGGGGAAGACGTCAGGACGGGCCTTGTAATGATTGTGGCCAACAAGGACATTTTTCTTGGAATTGTCCTCATCCAAAGATGTTGTACGCACATGACCGTCCAGAAATGAAGGAAGCAGAGACCAGACGTTGTCACCAGTGCAATGAAGCTGGGCATTTCTTTCAGAACTGTCCTCATAATCCAGCTGGAGGCGATGGGGTGGCGACTAAGCACCCTGAACAAGACGTTGGTGGTTCAGTTACCATTCCACCAGATGAGGATTCAACGAATGTTGATGCACTTGGGGGGACGGTAGATGACATTCTACCAGACGAGGAGACGGCTGGGGATCCACCAGATACCCTTCTACTAGTGGACGAGGCAACCAAAGACCCGTCAGAGGCTATCCCAACAGATGACGAAGTAGCTGGAGACCCACCGGACAACAGCCTAGCAGCTGACGACACAGATACAGGGTTGTCAAACGATGTCCAGTCAGACAAAGAGCCTGTTGATTGCTTCCCGAATGTCGATCCTCTAGCCGGTGATGCGTTACCTAAAGATCCACCAGGTACTGGCCTAGCAGTTGGCGAGGTGATCAACGAGGTGTCAGTCGGCGGCCCAGTGAAGCATGAGGTAGCCCAAGACCCATGATTTGAACTCTAGAACAGTTGAACACTTTTGGAAAGAACCATTTTGAACTGTCAGAAAAAGACTTGGATTTTAGTTTTAATTTGTTTTGATAACATGTTATGATTTGTTGTTGTTGCATAAGTTAGAGATAAGTTAGCTTGGGGACCAAGCTTGGGAGGGAAGGGAATCGTGTAACAAATCAGTGTTTTAGTATTGGACGAAGGTTAAGCATTTTCTGTTGTACGAGCATGCGCTATAGCAATATGGTGCATCGTTGATTTAGCAATTACCAAACTGAAGGAAAATGAGCATAAATTACATATTTTGATCATGTTGGTGCAATTATCATGTTTCTTTTAGGGATATTACTTGTATAGTAATGATCTAATCAGGAATAAGGGGTTATACTGAAGATTATATGTGAAGATTTTATGGGATTAGTAGAAATGTTGTGTTGAAGTGTTGTTTTACTAACGAGGACATAATTGTTCTTTTATACGGTTATGTATAGGGAAATTTTTAGGATGGTCAGGGTTGTGCATCTAGGGCTTTCCACTGCACTGTATCCGATACAGGTCAGCCTCACCGAGGCTGGCCTGATAGTTGGCCTGATAGTCTTACACCTAGTCTACACTTGTACTTGTGTTGTTCGAGTTTACCCTGAATGTTGGTTGGTTTGCATTAAAGGAATTCAACATGCAACTCATGACTGGCCTGATTTCTTCGACAGTGAAACCGTAGTTAGATAATCAAGATCGAGAATCAGTGACTGATTGGTGATTGATTGATTGATTGCTCGAAGGATGTTCAATTGACTGTTGCTGTGCACAACGATTGGGGTGACCGATTGCAGTCGACGGATGCATGATTGTTGAGATACCCCTAGTACCTGTGAGCAGTGATAACTCCAGCCATCAAGCTACGGGCATATATTTTGTCCAAACGGACGGAGAGCGCCTGGCCGACACGGGGCATCCTGACAAATATTCCGTGTCAAGCCAAGGTGGCGAAATCGTGTCCGTTACAATACAAACACATCGTACATGTTTTAAAAAAGAAGAAGAAAAATAAAACTTACATCAATCTATTTTGTTTCTTTTCCTTCCAGCTTGAGAGAGGTCATCACCGATGGGATGAGATGAAAGGAGACCATGATGAGAGATTTGGAGAACATAATGGAATGCCAATGGATGGTAAGCAACCCATTCTGTCTGTAGTCTGTACCAATTCCCCTTCTCCCCCCCCCCCCCCCTTCTCCCCTCCCACTCATACCTCACCAACTCCTTTCTACCCAACACCCTCCAAAAAAAAAGTTTCAAAACGGACAAGAGGAACTTTTGGTGATCCCACTTGGTTTTAAAATGTTGACTATTACATAAGTCCGACTGGTCATAAAATTGACAACACCTGTTAATGGGTCGACATCCGAACATTGATGAATTCCCCATGCGATCGAGCCCACTAGTATAGGCCTTTAAATAGTTCTGTTCATGCTCCGATTCTCCATTTTAGGTGATGACAGAGATGGCCCGCATGGGGGCGGCAGTGAGGACCAGGACGGCCACGATCGACCAGGAAGCTCTAGCGAAGAGGAGGGCGATCATGATCACCACAAACGACCTCATCATGGATCCCACGATGGACCCGACGATGGTCCTCATCATGGACCCCACGGTGGACCCCACGGTGGACCCCACGATGGACCGTACGATGGCCCCCACGATGGCCCCCATCCCGGCCCGCACCACGGCACCCAGCGTCCAGAAGGTCCCTACGGCGGGGAAGACGTACCTGCTTGAGCAGGTTTAGACATTTAAGGCACTAACTTGTTCAAAATATTTGGAAATCACATCATTTGATTATTCACATGATTTTGTATACTAGGTATACTGAAGAATAGATTTTGATCGTAAGACGTAGAGCGCCCTCAGCGATATATTAGTGGAGAACACACAACACACACACACACGCAACTCATTCAACGCTAATATACATCCCACGTGTAACCCAATACAACCAAATGAGTATGTTTGTTTTGGTTTTTATTCAGATTACACTATGTACATAGTAAAAGGTTTTTAATCGTGGATTTATACCTTTTGAACTACACGTATTTGGATAGTGAGATCATTTTGTCTATTTTCAGTTATCTTTTTGAATTTGTAATGATAAGTCATTTCTTGGATTTCACTTTACCCCGAATTCTGCGTCATTAAATCATGATTTTCTTGAGGTCAAATAAATCCTTATTCGTCAAGTGAAAGAGGACACTGTTTTCACTTCAGGCAATGGGTCGGAATATATTTCTGGTAGACATCAAATCAACATTCAAGGGGTTAATGTACTTATATTGAGTGCCTAGCCTGGTGGCAGTACTTGATCCGTTTTGTGCCTTCCTTTTTTCAAATGTGAAATTGAGAAGCCTTAATATTAAAACAATCAGTCGGCAAAATATAAGTCAACGAGCATGCAGTTACACGCCTGAAATTCATTTACTAGCATTATGCTAGCATTAAACATCACTCATGAGGTCAAAGTTGATGGCATATTCTTGTCAAGATATAAAATCTGATCTCCAAAGAAATGAGGACTAATTTTTATTTTCAAAATCTTTGGATATTACATCATTTGATATAAACGTGATATTGTTTACTAGGTATTCTGTGTGTTGGAACTTGCAATCATATAACGCGGTAATCGGCTGTTGCTATAGACATTAATTAAAGTAATGTAGTTTATTTGGGCCCTGGAGGCTAATTTTTGATTGAATAGTTAGGATGTTAAAATGTTGATCGTCTGCACATGTTTTGCAAATGTTTTAATTTTCTTTTAGCTCTAAAGTTTCCCATGTTTTAACAAATTGATGTTTTATGAGTCATATACCCCTTTTCAAATGCTGTACATAAGAATGATCTTTATTTCAACCTTTATTTTTCAACAGATCATGAGATTTTTATGAATAAAATAGGTTTTGTAAAATATATACGAATCCAATAGGAAAATAGCTTGCTATGTATAGAAAGAAAAATAGTGTATATTTGTTTCGAATTCTCACAAGAAAACGAAAATTCAGCTTATCTGTCATAAAACTGTGTTTGGGCAAATAGATTATCGTTCTTTTAGTTTAAATGTTTCATTTTCTACACCTTATGTATATTTAGTAATTCTTGTTCTTCTTCTTGCTCTTATTTTTTTAACCTACTCTGCCTTTCTCTTTTTTTAAATATATATACATATACATACATATGTATGTAAAACTTTCCCCCTCCCCCTCGCTCTCCTCTCTCTCTCTCTCTCTCTCTCTCTCTCTCTCTCTCTCTTTCGTCCTATCCCTTCTCATGCTTAGAGGGTTTTCTTGATTGATTGATACCCATTGTGTCGTCATCAATGTAAATATACCCTTTCTTTACTTTCATTGGCTGAATTAATGCTAATTGGATTAATTTGGGTGTTTCCGATAAAAGCATCTTGCACCATACACGTTCGCCTATTGTTTGTCGTGTCTTTACTGTGTTTAGTTTCCCGTAGCTGTTCGAATATTCAAAACCTGACAAATGAGAGGTCTAGTGTATTAGCCGATGAGAAAATGATTGCTTAAACAAGAAAATGACTCTAAAAACGGATGGTTGTGTTACATCATGAGAAGGAAGAGTGAGTGAAAGACTAACAGAAAGAAGGAAAGTGATATATAAAGAGGGAGAGGAAAAGAGAGAGAGAGAGAGAGAGGGGGTAATACCAAGGCTCTTGAAATAGGTCTATGGGTTGACATAGAGAGAGGGAAAAAGACAAACGGAAAGAAATGAGGGACAGAGAGAGAGGAGGAGATAGGGAAAGGAAGTGAGGGGGACAGTGAGATGGGGGGGGGGGGGTTGTAAAGAGAGGTAAAGAGACAGCCAGATAATGGGGAGACAGAAATAAAGAAATAAAGGGGACATAAAAGGGGAAGGGGAATAGAAATAGAGAGAGTGAGAAAGGCAGAAAAACAGAGATAGAGAAAGAAAGAGTGGGAGTAAGAGGGGGAGGGGGTAAAGAGAGAGACACACAAACACAGTGATAGAGGGACAGACAGAGAAGGGGAGACAGGGAGAAAGGATGTAGAGAGGGGAGTGGGAATCGAGAGAGGTAGAGAAACTGAGAAAGAAAGATAGAGATAGAGAAAGAGAAACGAGAGGAGGAGCTAGAGAGGTTTTGTTAAAGGTAAAGACCAGTATTGGAAACGCCCCAATTTCAAAAAATGAAATGGAAGCTCTCATTACCAATCATGTGAAAGAATATGTTTTGACTAATACATGATGATAAAAAATTTGCCGGGAAACCGCCTACTAATTCATATATTTGGTAAATTTGTTTCTCTCATGGTCTGTGAGAGATATAGGGTAGTCCCATATACATCTTTCTGTGTATAGTGCTTGTAACTTTACGAAGAATGGGCCAAATTTCTTATCATTTTGATGATTCCAGAACCTTGCAATATGCAAGGTTCTGGAATCATCAAAATGATAAGAAATTTGGCATATTATGCTAGATGCTACAATGTAGATGATCAACCTTTTCTGATCGATTCCACAACGTTTCTTTCACAATACAATCGCATGACCATAACTGGTCTTTACCTTTAAGGCGCTGACTAAATTTCAGAGCAACTTTGAAGAATTAAAAAGAGAAGGAAAAGTGATACGTAAAGAGAAAAAGTGGTACGATTTAGGGTTGGAAGATGCCCTTTTCGTTAGGTTTCAACTTTATCTTAGGTTTGGTATTGAGGAGGGAGTAAGTAAGGATTTCGAATGAGAATTATTATAATGTAGTAACTCCATTTTACGGAAGGAGGAAAGATATGAATCATTCAGTTGCAGCAAAATGTAAATGTTGAATTTTTCATTTTTCATTTTTTTTTTTTTTTTTGGGGGGGGGGGGTGTACATCATTCTAAAATCAGGAACCTCTAAAAACACACTAACAAGTGATTTCGTAACTTATGATATTTGATTTCAATATAGATTTATTTACAGTTTCAATGCACACTACTCATCACAACACAATTTCAATTTCATAAATTTCTTTATTTAAGAAATACCAACAAATGATGAACCTGCTCAAGGTATATTTTTCTTTCTAAAGCTTACTTAAATGATTTTGCAAGGTTATCTTTAATTCTGGTAACAAAGAAATCTAAATTCTCTAATAATGATAATAATATTGGATATTTTTATATAGCGCAGACATCGACCACTCAAGGCGTTAGCATGTAAGCCGGCTATGCTAGCCTAACTTTTCGGTGCTAACAGCAGCCAAGGAATGTATTCCTACTGGTACCCATTTAACACCTGGGTGCAGAGTGGCAAATGTAGATTAATGTCTTGCCAAAAGACATTAGTGCCACGGTGGAACTTGAACTGCAACCCACGTGATCCACAGTCTGACGTTTCAACTTTTAGACCATGCACGAGACCTCTACAACTAAGCAAACTGTTTGAATTTAGAATAAACACAGTCAAGGCACGGGCAGAAAAGGAAAATGTAAAACAATTTTAGAGAAAGTGCATGTTATATAAGCCACTTCGGAGTTAATTAGCATTTTGTAAAAAGGACTCTCAAATATCCACAGATCCTTTATAAACATGGAGAAGTCCAACCTAGTTTATGCATCTTAGAATAATGACTACCAAAGTAAATGGAGACATTTCATGAATATCTTTTGGTTGCCCCTTTTGTAAAGAAAACTTCCCCCATGCGTATCATAGAATGTACCAGCGGTCCCTAAATAAATGAAGATTATAACATAACTTTCATGAGCACGTATCTAGTATTCATCTCCGTGGGTCTTATAATTACGTTCAAATGACCTTTATCTGTCAATATAGATTAGGATAGTATCTCCGAAGAAGTGGTTTATTAGAGAGGGGAGGGAGAGAATGATTGTGCATTAACTATGACAAGGGAGGACAAATTGCATAACACTTGCAGAGATATTAATGGCTTCAATATTTCGAATTCACAGGGTATTCAGATTTCAGTAAGTAATAGCAAACCACACACGAATACTTAAATCATCGATACACAGTTCTAACGAATACTAGAAATGGATATTATTCAAGCTATCTTTAATCTAATGCTAAATATATTACTCATTGCGGATGTAGTATCGAAAATAATATCGCTAGTGATATTCGTTTGTCTCGCATTGTATGGTCAACAAGGGATCGGAAAGATCACGACGTTTCGTGCGCCGCTGCACGAGCGATATTATTTTCAATATCTTTAATCTATTACAACATTGCACATAATCAATAAGGTGTTCCACAGGGATCGTTGCTATCCCCTGTTTTCTTCTAGGCTGCTAGACACCTGGCTGTGTTGCGTCTTCTGCTTTATTCCTCGCTGCTTCGGCTTCGGCTTCCTTCATGAGGTCGTTCTTGATGAAGGCAGCTTCCATGATGGAATGGATGGCCTTTAGCGCCCCAATCGTTGCGGGAAGGAGAGCGACGGCCTCGGCGGTATTCTGCTTCAGATACCTGTGGTCGTAATAGTATAAAATAGTTTAAAGCCCCACTGTACTACTAATAGCTACTTGCGCCCTCTATACAACAAACAATGCCTAATCGGTGCTTGTTGGTCCCCCATGATCCTCATTTTCTTATGTTAATTGAGAGCTGATTTGATGAGATAACCACCTGTCAGTGACCTTGCAGGGAGGTCAAATCCCCCTGGCCAAACTAGTACAGACGGCCTTTAATCTGTCAAATCTAAAAAAATTGTAAACGTAGAGGCAAACATTCATTATTAGCGAAATGATAGTCATTTTTTCTTTTTTCAAATTGAAATTGCGCAAATGGCAGTGTATTATTCTCACCCCTCTTATTGTGTAGAAAAAAACAGAGGGATTCAATTTTCACTCATTGAGAGAATCCACAGAGTATTTTGATCTAAAACTGTGCACGTGCTTTCAAAAAATCATTTTGCTGCTACATACCAATTTCGAAATAAGTTTTATCACATCCCTGATAAGGGCTAAGAAAGAGAAAAGAGGGGAGGCATGGGCCTGTTGTCCCCTTTTCCGTTCCCCCCCCCCCCCCCTCCCCACCACTCCATTTTTGTTTTAAAATAAATAAATAATAATTAAAAAAGGTGAAATTAAATAACATAAATCAATAAATAAATGAATCCGCCGGTGGTAGATGACTTTATATTTACTTTTCTACGAAGTCCTTTCGGATGGGTAATGTCTTGCAGGCGAGGCGTGCGGCTGTTCTGATTGGCAGGGCGTTGTGGGGAGCAAGAGAATCATCGTAAGCCTTCCTTGCTACCTGGGACATCTTCGTGTCGTCCTGGGCTTCACCCATTCTCTGTCAAGAATTGAAAAAAAGGGGCATTTCATTGACCGATTTTTTGTTGTTCCCTCGGGAATTCTGTTCTCCATCTCTTCTTTTTGATTTAGCTCCTTTTGGAATTAATCTCTTCATATAAACAAATAAATACTATACCTTCATGATGAGGATGAAGAATGCAACATCCCAGTGCATCTCCAGAAGGATCTTAGACGCCGCCGTGACACCGCCCTTGGTCTTCTTCTTGATCCCCTGAGCCTTCTCGTGGTCGAGTGCCTTGACGACCGCGGTGTAGACGGAACCATCTTCCTTGGTGAGGTTGTTGACGGTCTTGATACGGGAGCGCATGTCCTTGGAAGCGAAGTGAAAGACCTGGCCCATGCTGTCGTACAACCTGGTGCGAAATAATAATAATAGCTCACATTTATAATACTTTGTTTCTAGGCGCAGTACATATTATTACCCCGGTCATCGGATCCAGGCTTACCCGCACACAATGTATGCACATTATACACTCCCTGGGGAGTATTCCGGCCAGTCGCCATTTTACAAGTGCCACTTGCTCATACAACCACATTAACCTTTCGCATCCTACCGGGTAACCATTTTACACCTGGGTGGAGAGTGGCAAATGTAGATCAACGTCTTCTTGCCAAAGGACAATAGGGACTTTTAGATTCTGCACGACCAGAACGTGGACTGCCCTTTTAAGGCAATGTGACGTCCTTTTAAGGCACTGGCAGTGACGTCACATTTCCTTAAAAGGGTAGTCCGCGTTCTCGTCGTTTATAATCTAAAAGTCCCTATTAGTGTCTCGGCGGGACCCGAACCCCGTACCTTGTGATATGCAGTCGGGTGACTTATCCACAACACATCTACGAAATAGTCATGCGTTGATAATCATAAGTATCTCACCTTGCGATCTCATCGTAGCCCTTAAGGAACGGTTCAAAATCGACATCTCCAGCGGCAGACTTAGCTGCTGTAAAGTTATTCCTCACCACGGTCACGTCCATCTTGGCAGACAGGTTAACACAGTCTTGAACTTAGTTCTGATGATGCAATCAAACAAAAAGATAACATTTAAAAAAGAGACGCTTGGCAAATATGGGGACAGAGGAAGGAGGCTGTTTAAGATTGATGGGAGGTGAAGATAGAGAGAGAGAGAGTGGGAGAGAGAGAGAGGGGCGAGAGAGAGAGGGACGAGAGAGAGAGAGAGAGAGAGGGGGGAGGGAGGGACAGAGAGAGAGGGAGAAAGAGAATGAGAGGGGAGGGAGAGAGAAAGGGTGACGAGAGAGAGAGAGAGAGAGAGAGAGAGGGAGACACAGAGAGAAAGAGAGAGGGAGAGAGAGGGAGAGAGAGAGGAGGAGACAGATAGAAAGACTGAGAGAGAGAGAAAGAGAGAGAGAGAGAGAGAGAGATAGAGAGGCATGAAGGGGGTGTGGCACAGTGCCTCAAGCTGCCACGTTTACACAGTCCTTAAATTAAATCTGAAGATAAAATACAAATATTAATGATGATAAGGATGATAACAGTTGTGTCTTATCATTTACATAGCATGCACAGGAAACCCTCCTGAGTATTACTACATGCATTTCTCTCCCTGCGCGCCCTGCGATAACGATTACCACAGCATTGCCAGGTACCCATTCTACATCTGGGTCGAGAAGGGCGAATGTGGATAAAATACTGGGTGCAGGGATAAATGCATCGAGTGAGGATCGAACCTATGACCTGCAGAAGTTCAAGAGCTTTCACTAACATTTGCTCCCACATATAGATTGACAGAGCTGTGTTATCAGTGGCGGTTATGAGAAAGGGAGTGTACGATTTTGGCTCTGAACTTGCGCCCTCTATATAGAAAACAATGCTTAATCGGTGCCCGTTGGTCCCCAGTGATCCTCTTTTTCTTATGTTAATTGAGAGTTGAGTTGATGAGATAACCACCTGTCAGTGACCACGCTGGGTGTTCTAATCCCTCTTGGCCAAACTAGTACAGACGGGCTTTAAAACAATGTTGAACGTTCGCATGGCAGATTATGAGGGCAGAGGAAGCGGCGTGGGTGGTTGGGGGGGGGGAGGGGGGGGTCTGATCTGTGAGATCAGTAACGGGTTAAAAGGGGAGGGGGTGGGGGCTTCATCTGAAATGTTGGTGCAGTCTTGAGTTTAGTTCCAAAGATTAGATACAACGAAGAGATAAAAACATAGTTTAAAGTGTGAGACAATTGGTATATACGGGGTAAGCAGAGGGGATCGTAGCATATTGGGAGGTGTGTGTGTGTGTGTGTGTGTATGTGCGTGTGTGTGTGTGTGTGTGTGAGAGAGAGAGAGAGAGAGAGACAGAGAGACAGAGATAGGGGAGAGAGAGAAAAAGAGAGACACAGAGACACAGAAAGGGGGAGAGAGAGAGAGGGAGAGGCAGAAAGAGAGACAGAGACAGAGACAGAAAAAAGGAGAGAGAGATGAAATATGTAATATATACCTTTAATGTGCATTAATGTACATTAATCGGTATTCTTTTATAATTCGATCATTAGTACTGACATTGAATTTCTTATTGAATGCAGAAACAGAGTAGCATATTCACATTAATTAAACAGAGAGTTTTGCACATAAACAAATGTATGATATCTAAAGTTAAAAAATAAGTCAGGTAAATTATTTTCCTTCTATGAAGAAAACTGACGAACAAAACAGTTGTATGGGATTAAGTGTTTGCCAACTGATTCCACAGCAGCGAATGCATTGGAACAAATAATAATAATAATAATAAAAACGTTACTTATAAAGCGCTTACCACCGAAGTCTCTAAGCGCTATACACACAAAATAGACTGATATACAATTACATCTTATACAAAACTAAAAATGCAAATAAACCTACAAATTACAATACATATGGAATACACATCAAAGTGAACAGAGTTAATTAATCATCGAACGCAATTTTGAATAAATGTGTCTTGAGACTAGTTTTGAATAGGTTAACGGTTTGACAGTTTTTTACATTTAAAGGTAATCTGTTCCCAAGTTCAGCAGAAGCTTTGCGAAAGGAGCGATTACCATAAGAGAGAGTTGACACAGAAGTAGATACGAGGTTTAATTGTGAAGAAGACCGTAAATTGCGTGAGGGTTTGTATTCCTCGATTAATTCTTGCAGATAAATTGGTGCCAATTCATGAATGCATTTATAAGTTAAAACTAAGATTTTGTACATAATGCGGTATGTCACCGGCAACCAATGCAATTCGCGAAGTACTGGGGTGATGTGTTCACAAGAACGCGTGCGTGTTACAAGCCTGGCAGCAGAGTTTTGGATTCTCTGGAGTTTTGCAATGTGCGACTCCGGAAGGCCATAAAGAAGGCTGTTGCATTGATCAAGACGGCATGTAATAAATGCATGTATAAGCGTTTCGGTAGATTTTTTATCAAGAAAATTTCTAATACGACCTATCTTGTACAAGGCATATGAAGCTGAGCGACAAATATTTTTTATATAATCATCCATCCTAAGATCATTTTCAAAGATGACACCAAGGTTACGTGCACTTTTGACAGGTTGTATCGGAACATTAGCAATTTCGACAGATGGTAAATGGGAGGACTTTCTGAATCGAGATGTTACATGTATCACCTCAGTTTTATCCTCATTCAACTTCAAATCATTAGCAGTGGACCAAGCTTTGATATCATTTATACATCTTTCAAGTTTAGTAATAACAGAATGGTCGGAATCACGTTTCAAAACAACATAAACTTGGGTGTCATCTGCATATATCATTCGGCCTAAACCATGCGCTTCAATAATATCTTCAAGTGGTGCAGTGTACAGAGTAAATGATAAAGGGCCGATGACGGATCCCTGAGGAACACCTTCAAGTGGAACATGATGTTTGGATAATGAGTCATTAATGACAATAGATTGTGAACGATTCATAAAGTAGGTTTTAAACCAATTCAAGGCAGTACCTGATACACCATATCTATTACGTAAGCGATCAAGAAAAACATCATGACTGATAGTATCGAAAGCCGCAGAATAGTCTAAAAGTATTAAAACAGCTTCATCACCTTGGTCCACAGCTAACAACAAATCATTATATACACGTAAAAGAGCAGTTTCAACGCTATGAGAAGATCTATAAGCAGATTGCATTTTACTACACAGATTGTTTGATGATAGATAGCCCTGAATTTGAGAAGCACAAGCACGTTCAATTGTTTTAGCAAGAAACCATATGATGAATATCATGTTACATTATAGCCCCTATCATTTATCTGGTGAATAAAGACTTGATGTAGGAAATCGAAATGGAGGACAAAGAATGTATTACGTTACATAGGTGAAATATCAGAGTGATCAATTAGGTGTCTAGTGAATACATGAGAGGCACACGTGTGCGTACGGCTAGGAGGTGTTAATAGATAGGCATAATTATATCACAGTACTGGCACTGTACATACCGGTAATAGTTTTGTAAAATGTTGTAGTAGACGTTTAAAGATAACATGTAGCGGATAAAGTTGAGTTCTGGTCATGTGACTTGCGCTGTGAAAGTTATGCCTTCGAAACGCTTGGGAAATTATTGGATTGGATGGAATATGTGGCATATATGAATAAATGTTGAGGGTTTGGAGGTTATTCTAAAGTACAAGGAATCAGCTCAGCATCACTACACTTTACATGCCATGTACACAGAAAGGTGAATTGCCGTTTGGTCCATAACCAGTTCGTCTACTACCCAATTAGTCTATTCCCATATGGTCTACACCTAGCCTATCTACTGGTCTAATAATCATTTCGTCTAATAGTCATTTGTTCATATTTCCACATGGTCTAATCTCCAATTAGTCTACTACCCATTTGGTCTATTGTTCATTTTGTCTAATAACTAGCTGGATCCACTGGAATTAGGCTAAATGAACCATAAACTAAAGTGGTAGTAAACTTAGTGGATATTAGACCAAATGTAAATTATACCAAATGACTAATAGTCTAAATCATCATTTAATTAGACCAAGTGATGAGTAGACGAAATGATTATTAGACCATCTGGATAGTAGACGGGTTGGGTGTAGACCATATGGGAATAGACCGATTGAGTAGTAGACGAACTGGGTGTAGACCAATCGGCAATGAACCTACATTTAGATATATGTATTGGAACATACACTTGAAATATTGCAGCTATGTCTTGTCGCATTACGAATACTTCAATTCGTGGGGCAGTCGCCTTAAGCCGGGGACAATCACACACACACGCACACCCACACATAAAGACACAAAAAAATGAACCAGCTCACAAAATATTATTCATCGTTCGAAGAGCTCACTGAACTGAATCTTTAAACTTGTACATTGTCTGTTGCAAGAATAATCTCCGTGATAATTATCAACTATTGAATTTATAACGTCCATTTTCCTGCCGGTATATATAGATAAGAGAGCTAAGATAACTTATTTCCAGTCTTCCATTGGTATAATGAACACTGCAAGGCCGGAAAGCATTGAGCAGATGGGAAAAGAATAAGTACATTGAATTAAATGTGATCTTAAAGACTTCCGGAAAAATATAGCCTAAAACAGTCACAAAAGCCATATTAATCACCCATTTAAATGTGCAATAACGTACTACGAAATCGGAACATGATGTCTATGGCTTGTACAATTGGGTATTAAATTGCCCCTTGATTTAATTTCGCGAATGTCTTTGCAATCAAGCTAGCAAGATGAGCTTTGAGGTTTTCGATTAGTTACAACCAGCCTTACTTTAGTACATAATTTTTTTTTGTCATGTGTAAAATTTGCAATGTTTTGTTTGTTATATATTTGTAAAACTGCAAAAGAAAAAGGAAATAAAACAGAAGTAAATAAATCAAATCAAATTATCTACCTGTGGTGGGGTTGCATGTGTGTTTTTTTTGTTTTTTTTAAAGTTCACGGAAACTTTAAACTTCAATTATTAACCCATTGTCAATTAGAACCAAGTGATTTCTGTGTCAATCCAATAGGAATGAAAGAATCCTGGGGGTGTTTCACAAAGATCCTAAGTTGAACTTATCTCTAAGTTGGACTTAAAAATTATGGAAAGCCGTTAACATCTTTGAAAATATTTTGTAAAAGTTATTCTAAAAAGCATTAGATGTTGATTCAAATCATTCATATTTTCTATTATCAAGGAGATTACATGTTCTTGATGTGGAATTTATGGAAAGTCTAAAATACTTCAATGTCTGTTTATGAATATATCTTATTTTAATGCTACAGATCGCTCTCCATTAATTTTAAGTCCAACTTAGAGTTAATTTTTACTTAGGATCTTTGTGAAACACCCCCCAGTAGTCAAGAGGTTAAATAATGTGAAAAATTACTTATCCTCTCCAAGCGCTATAGTTAAGAAAGATAACCAACAGTCTTTTTCAAGAGTATACCAACAGTCCTTTTCAGGACTAACAAACCCTCAAGAAAGATTACCGAGAGTCCTTTTCAGGACTTCTTAATCCCCCCTCTCTCTCACATGGTGCACCCGCAAGCCTACTGTGTAATGTGAAAGATGTTATCAAAACTTACCAGAGGTGGGTAAAAATGAAGATTTCGAAGACCGTCCTATTGGGAGCACACCTACAAACACGTCTGGTCCGGTTCATTGAATGTCACCGAATAGAAGCCTGGACTAATCCAGGGTTTTACCGTAAGAATCCAGATAGCTGGTATATCAATGATACTAGCTACTCGACAGTAGAGATAAGATACCAGTATTTGTCCTTCTGAAGGTCAAAGGTTAACCTATTGATCATGATGACGAGACGGTTTGGAGAACGATACGCTGATTTGATCGTTCAATCGTGCATGCCCCGCCCCCTTTCTGAACCAAATATTAATGTAGATACAACAATTGAGCAGCTCCACGCACGCCCACACCCACACCCACATACCCGTCCACACACACGCACACACGCACGCACACACACCACACACACACAGAGTTCCACATACGCTTGTTTATTACGTATGATTGATGTAAGCCTATCCTAATTGATGTTATGGTTTAATAGAAAAGTGACAATTACCATTTCAACATTATAGTCGATAATTGATACTTTTCTTGAATTTTATCTTGTTTTGTAAAATTAATGTATGCATTTGTATGTCTTGCTTGGCAATTTTAACAGATTCATGTTTAGTGTCTTATCTATGAAAATAGGCTATTAAAATCAATATTACAATTACAAGTACAAGTTCAATTCCTATTACATTTACTATTAAAATTAATATTGCACTTAATATTACAATAGTTACCATTATAATTAATATAACGATAGTTACTATTACAATTATGTTTAAAATTACATCTACTATAACGATGACTAATACATTTACTATTACTATTACTATTACAATTACTATAACGATTATTAAAATAATAAGCAAATAACTACCGTTGGTGAAGGTGATGGGACAAACTATCACTTTCGAGGCGATCTGGATGTAGCTATCTTTCCGAAGCGAAGCTGAGGAAAGATAGCGTAAACATTCAGATCGCCGCGGAAGTGATAGTTTGCCATCGCCTGAAACCAAAAGGTAATTATTTGCTTTATATTCCACATCGAAACATTTCACTTCTTCCGTCATTTTAGAGCAACAAGTCATCAATTAACATCTAGCAAACGGTATACGAAACGTACAGTGTATGCAGTATGGTGGTGTGATCATATAGTTCGCGCGTGACCAAAGTTCGAGTACTAGGCGCTTAAAGAGGAGAGCAATACGCAGCGTATACAATTAAAGTGCGTTGCACTGTGTAGATAATACTACTATCTACACAGTGCAACAAACTTTTCTTCTCCCATCAATCCCATCAATGATGGGCGAACTATCTTTCATCACATGATTTACTTTTGACCAATCGTAGAGCAAGATTCTTAGTATGTGGAATATAATTACTTTTATTTCTAATACAATTACTATTACAGTTAGTATTACAATTACTATTATAATTACTCTTACAGTTATTACTATTGCAATAAGTACTATTACATTTAATATTACAATCACTTTACAACAATTACTATAACAATTACTATAACTACTATTAAAACGATTATTACACACTCACATTTAAACACAGAATTGATCTATTTTAATTGAACAATGAGTAACCTTTACCGTGTATTAGTTCTCGTAAGGTGATAACTAATCTTAACGTATCGATGTCAAGTAAACACTTCCGACTGACTGAGATTCGACAAGAGCGATGCAAACATTCGGAAGATCGTTTTCCTGTCTGTAATCAATGAATGACGCACATAGCCCTAACATACATGGATAGTTAGATAGATAGATGGATACATTGTATTTTATTGCAGCTTTTTTTTCATGAATGGCACTTTCACAACTGAATTGCACATGAGTTACACAAATTGAAAATATATACATCGTACACAATTAGAGAACATTTAGATAAAATTATTAAAACGTGTCACGTTACTCCTGCCGAAATACCATAAACAATTAAAAAACATTTAATGAACATAATTTCAAAAATGTTAGTTTCAAGCATGTGTATGCTCTGACTACGACTGATCAATACCCTAAGCTATTACAACCTTACCCTAACTATAACCTTAGGTTAAGCTTTAAACCTAATGGAAATCCTTTCTCAGACAAACTGGAGCGTGATAAATCTTTGACTATTTCCTTTTCTTCGGTTTTTTGCTGTTTAAAAAAAAACAAGAAGTAAGCATTTAGGGTTTGTTCATCCTTTTAGCTCACTTTCTACGATTCGGTTACATATTTTTTTTTAAAGATGATATTCAATGTTTAATGAACAGGCTGTGACATCCTTTAAGAAAATGTAAAATATATATTTCAAACTTTTGATTGATTAGTTGTTTTGTAGGTTTGGGATTGATTAATGAATTCATTCATTCATTCACTCATTGGTGGATTGATTGATTGATTGATTGATTGATCGATGTAGTAATTGATTAAGTGCTTAACTGGTGAGCCGGTTGGAATTTTTATCGATGGTTCCTTTGGTTAAATTTTTTGTCAAATTGATTTATAGGTATCAACCCTCCTCATTTACTACTTCTTAGACCTTCAAAGATGCATAGTCAATCACCAGGATTAGCCTACAGTTTTATGATCAACAGGCATTATGTAATACTTTGCATTTTCCACCAATCGTCCCATATGGAAAATCTTAAATTTCCCTCACCCGAAGACTCTCCGACGAGTTCGAAATGGTATTTCAATAACAAAAATTGGTGTCAGCGAATTACGACCTACTGCACAAGTAAACTTACCATATACAATCTCCTTTAAGATGAGCTTCTAGACTTAACGTGATTCACCAGTATAAAAATAATCTAATCAAGACAACACGAATATCATGGCTAATTCTAGACAAGAACATGACAAAAGATTGTCTGAGTAAACCAATTAAAGCTTATTCATCAAAAGATAAAATGCTTGACATTAACAACTTCTGATAGCATACGCAAGGTCATTTTCATATCCAATCGACTTACATTTGTCAAGTAGGCAAGATAAACATAGCACGTGACTGTAATCATGTAATCATGTTTAACTAATCAACAGCGATTAGTTTACGTCAATTCGAATGAGGTTCAAACTCTGCTTATCAATATTCATCATAATTATGAACGAAATCAGTGCACAGGTTTGTAACATGCTATTTGTGTAATTTAAAACAAGGTTAACGCTTCGTTAAGATATGATGCGGCTATAACCGCGGTAATAACCGTGGCATATTTTAAATGATGATGTAAAGTATAGTACGCTTCGCATTTCTGTGTCTTTTAACACAGAGCTCATGATCAAGAGACCTTTGTTTAGCGAAGTTTTGCATTCATGTATACGTTTAAAAAAACGCGGCTGCTTTTTTGCGGCGGTTTACCGCATCACATCTAAACCGGCCTTTACTGTTTTTTTCTCTCAATTTATGCATGCTAATCTCTAGAACCCCCTGGTTACCATCTAGTCGATTCCCCCTGCTATGTAAAATCGCATCTCTATAGATGAGATTCACGTTACATACATGCGTTGTTGCTATGTCGGACAAGGCTCTCCTAAACTTGTCGGTCGGCAAGAGAAACTTGAAAAGGTATCCATGAAGTAAACACGTCCATCGACTCAAATTTGTCAAATAAGCAAGCCCATTATTACTTGTACCTTTAATCATTGTAGTGAGGGTTACGTTATTCTATTACGTCATTTAAGGAAGTCACACGTAGCAGTCCACTATATCGACGTGCATATCGAAAAGTCCCTAAGCTATGAGGGACATCAGTGCACACGCCTTTAAAAGGCCATTCTCGTAATATAATCATATGTATACAAGCTTTTGCTATATCCTAACCAAATGATTGTTCCAACGCGGTCACGTGTGATTCATTTACTGAGTCTGTCACAATTATTTAGTCAATGAAAAAGCGTGCAATTGTTTTCAGTACTATCCAACGATTTTTAGAACGCGAAGCGCATGCAGTGCTAGGTGCGTGTAAAGGTTTAAAAGTGCACTTTAAGTTTAAAGGAAACAAAACAAAGTTTCTTATTGTTTAGAGATTTATTATATTCTTGCCCATTAATCTACAAGATTCCCCACCATAGTGTATGAGAGAGGCATGGAGTAAGAATAATATAAAGTTTTTCAGCACGACATGGGCATCGCCATTTTCTTGATAACTTGACGAATATGTAAAGTCGTTTATGAAGTAAATGTATTCAAATTTATGGATGATTCTTTCCCAGACGTTTGTGGTGATAAAACATTTCAGTTATCTGCTATTATCCTTTGTACTACAATTGCCAGAACGTAAAATTGCATAAATAAGTTTGTGCTCTTCTGGGGTAAAGGTTTCTCATGAATATTCTCGTTTCAGAATACCTGCACTTCTTCTTTGGGGTGAGATTTCCTTTGAAGAGATAGTTGAGTTCTGTTGCAGAGGGCGCAACACAAAATAATTTTGTTTGTCACTGAGATAATGAAAAACCGAGTGTCAAATTTGAAAGAACATACAATTTAAATGACAAAATCATCTTTGATAATGACACAAATCAACAGTTATACAAATTAATGTTTACGTCAAACAACAAGGAATTGTCAGTTCTTTGTAATAAACAATTGGTCCATGTTTTCATGCGTTTATTCAACGATCTACACGCGCTCTTAATCTGCTAATGCACCTATAGGCCCGGTCACACAGCCCCTCCACGAGCGTATCGCGGCCGAATCACGGCCAAAAATTTCTGCCCGTGAAGCAGACGCTGTTGGACGCTTTGAGGTCGCGATAAAGACGCGATACAGCCGTACTTTACCCGTCGTTACACGCGGTAAGAAATTCACACGCGGTTGGCCGCGCGAAAAAGTTTTGGGCTGCCCAAAAATTTTGACCGCGGGTAATCGCGGGCGGTACACGTGGTACACACGCGGTAAAGACGCGGTACAGACGCGGAACGAACGTGCTAGGACGTGCTACGGCCGCGGTTAAGACGTGGTTACACGCGGAATTGGACGCGAAATTTTAGCGGGTAATCGCGGGTGGAGCACGGTCATAGCACGTTTGTTCCGCGTCTGTACCGCGTTGTTATCACGTGCATTAGCGTGTGTACCGCGTGTAAGCGTGGTAGGCCGCGGTACCGCCGCGCTTCACCCGCGATAAGGACGCGGAACAGTCGCCGGCGTCTGTTCCGCGGGCATACCACGGGTAAACCGCGGGTAAGCCAATTTTGCACATTTTCCACCACGGGCAACCGCGGGCAAAAAAAAATCGCGAAATTTTACCCGCGATACAGACGCAAAAGGCTGTGTGACCGGGCCTTATCATAGAATAATGCACATACAGCCTCGACTCGAGTACCGGTAGGTCGTATAATGAACTCGTTCGCATGCGTCATTTGTATATAAATGCATACTTCTTATTTTATGAGGTCCTCGATCGTTACGGATTTATTCCATTCACGTGCCCCGATATAATATTTTCATAGAACAAATTCCATAGGCCTTCATCACGTGCTGTTAGGGAAAGGGCAGGCCATAAAATCTGTCCGACAAAGTAGCAACCAATGTATGCTTAATTTGCATTCGGCTATTGATATCACAGCTAGGTGAATGTATAGTAGCTCGTCGCAAGGTTGGAAACCTGTATGAATTTAAACACACTTTGGAAATGATCTATTAAGAAAAAATGCGTGTAATGGTATCTGTTTCGGTTTCCGGTCTGCATTTGGCAACAGAAAGATGAACTCATTGTGGCAGTAAGGTCACGTGCGAGGCTTTCCTATTTGTATTGGCATGCCCATTGAACCGCCCACACATTTCAGTAAACACGCTAAACGTATTGTTGATAAATGTATTATATTATATGATCTACTGGTGTCAACAACAAGGAAGAAGGCAAACAACTATACGAGTAAAATGGCGTCGGTAGTCCGACATGTGTTAGTTCCGTGTATGATTGTGCTACTCGGTTTGTCTTGGGTGGCTAACGGGGTTGATTTCCAGAGGGGTCCGCCGCCTTGCCCTTGTTCTGATCCAGCTCTGTGTGATCCTATACGAACCACTCCAAAGAAGGAGGTGAGAACATTATGAGCTGGAAGGATTTTTGATTATTATTGCACCATTTTCAATTTCCATTTTTGCAGGTTAAAATTGCATTTGGGGTCAATATTTAATTTGCTGAATATCAGTTAAATTGCATTTTGTTTTACTGGTCGAGGTTAATCAGCATGATTAATCTGCCTTACTTTATTTTTATAATACCACTTATACTACTGTTAATGATGATATTACTACTACTTCTACTACTACCACTACTACTACTTCTACTACTACTACTACTACTACTACTACTACTACTACTACTACTACTAATTCTACTACTACTACTTCTACTGCTTCTACTACTTCTTCTATTTATACCCGTACTGCCGTTTCTACTACTACTACTACTACTACTACTACTACTACCCCTACTGCTGCTGCTGCTACTTCTACTACTTCTAGTTCTACTACTACTACTTCTAATACTACTACTACTACTACTACTACTACTTCTACTATTACTACTTCTAGTACTGCTGCTGCTACTTATACTTGTACTGCTGCTTCTACTTCAAGTACTACCACCACTACTAGTACTACTACCACTACTAGTACTACTACGACTACTAACTAGTACTGCTACTGCTACTGATATTACTACTCCTCTTGCTACTGCTACTACAACCACTTCTACAACTACTACTACTATTACTACTGATACTACTACTACTACTACTACTACTACTACTACTACTACTACGTATACCTGTACTGCCGCTTCTACTACTACGACTACTACTACTACTACTACTTCTACTACTACTTCTACTTCTATTATTATGACTAATAATATGACTCCTCTTCCTCCTGCTCGACTTGTACTAATACTATTACGGCAGCTACAGTACACTTCTTGTTTTCTTCCCCAGGCTTTCGTTAGCACCGCTTTGCCTTTCCTCCCTTTTTAGTGACGTAATAATAATATAATTGCTCGGCGTTTATTTACAGATTCACGTATTTTCTGCCAATGGAGCCAATTGGAGGGACTACTTCTGGGACAACATCACCACGGTGGCTGTACAAGATGGCTTTGATCCTCAGATGATGTGCCACGCCCACTCTAAGGGTGTGCGGATCGTTGTATGGGGTACGTTCACTCTTCAGGGGCCCGTTTCACGAAGCCTTTTTCCAATGACAAATGACAAAAATCAGTGACAAATCTGCTGATAACCAATCAGAAGCAAGGATTTCAGTAGCTTATAACAAAAATTGTCATTGTCACTGATGATAAGTTTTGTGAAACGCCCCCCCCCCCCCAGATTTGCAACTTTGCTCATCGTTAGGCGCATGTTTTTCTTTAATGTTCTTTAAGGATTTATTTTCTACATCAATATAATTCCAGATAACCAATTAAAAGTAATACACATTTTTGAGAAATTTTCAAAATTGGCTGGATAGTGATTATTTACAATTATGATATATTTGGATGCTCCTGTTGATGTATTATAAGCACTAGAAAATTTAGCCTCTGAAACACTTTTGCTTTCGAGAAAAATTGAATATCAAAATTTACCGGTGCTGCCGGTAAATTTCGATAAATTTCAAATAGCGCTTACGGCCATACAATGGTAGCTGCGACCGTAAAAATCTCAGAATATGTAGTCGTGATATATAATATCCAAACGGAAATAGCCAATTGGGCGATTTTGGTCAAGAATCATTGTTTTATGGCTGAATTAATATCTTGACCTTGATAGAGAGAGCTATACAACATAAATAGTTTATTATTTACATTTTCATAACTTTAGACTCGATTTCACTCGCGACAACGATCACTGAATATTGTAGGATCGCATATGCTTCCAATATGTTCATTTGAACCAAATTCATGACCCCATACCAAAACTTTGTATTACCTTTAAGTCTTCATCATGTTTATCTGATCGTTCCATGTCATGAAATCATGCAGGTTCCTTTTCCGTTCAAACTCTCTTCAACGAGAGCGCCCGCAACGCCTGGGTCGAACGCACCCTGAACTACGCTGTTGGGAACTTCACGGACGGGTATAACATAGACTTTGAGATGCCACTGCTGAAATCCCAGGCTCATGTGCTGACAGCGTTGGTCAAACAGATCAGGGATGCATTTAAAAAGGCCTTGCCATACTCGAAAGTGAGTGGATTTTTCTTAATTATGGATATTTTCATTGTTAGCGTCGTGACCTAAAATTAGTTGTACTCTTGATCCCAATCACGATCCCTTTTCTTCATCATCATCATCATTACCGATATATTCATAATGGAACTTATCATCATCAAAATGACCTTAAATTACAGTTTATTGGTCGTTTACTTGATTGTACCCGTTCACCATTCTACTCTGATTTCCCATTCACGAACTCGTTTCATCATCATCATCATCATCATTACCGATATAATTATAATGATAATTGTCACCATCATCATCACTATCCTCATCATCATCATAAAAATGCGCCTCAAAACGATGTAGATTAAATAAATCAATAACATGTTAACAGAGTGAATTTACATTATACCCGTATTTTTACATATTTGTTTTAAGTGACATAAATAATAAGTAAACGAGATGTACAATTCGATTCTCTGGTTTGCCTTAAAAAACTAATTATATCACCTTAACAAAATAGTTGTAGATTATATAAATGAGATGTCCTACGGATTGAATATAAATTATGTCTCTCTCTCTCTCTCTAAGTGCCATATCGTTTGACTTTGGCAATCATGCTGTTCCACAACTCCTAGCCTTCTGTATTAGTACCACTCCCAGTTCTTTCACTCCTCTCTCTTCCAACAATGTCTGCAATCTGTCCATCCAAAGTATCCTCCTTCTTCCCACAATTTTCCCTGTCAAAGCAAGATTCTCTAGGCCTTCTTTACGTGTAATGTGACATATGAACTTCAACCGCCTAATCAACATCTCACGTATCACTTTCCTTTGCACTCCAGCTCGTGTAAGAACTTCCTCATTAAATCCAGGGGATTTAGTACCGTGCAAAATTATGACATAAGAAAACAATACACAAGTCGATGATCCGATTTGACGTTGATTTTCATGGTTCTCTCCATCTCAGGTAACGTTCGATTCTGCTTTCTCACCTGACTGCACGTTCTTCGGTCGATGCTTCGACTACCGTTCCATAGGCGAGATCGTAGACTACATCCTCATCATGGCTTACGACGAACTCGATCTTGTAGGTCTGAAGGCCATGGCCAATGCACCACTCAATATAACAACACAAGGTAATCAGTCAGGACATATTAATGTCCACTTTCCACTATTTCCCATGATAACATGTGTTCGCTATTGGCGGGAGAGGGCGCTTTAGCAACTTGTACTACCAAGTGTGTCCATAGCCACTAAAGAAGTGTTGAGGTCTGATGAATAAGGCTTCAGATTCAGACTGTGAACCACAATGCGAGAAGTTAGAATCCCTCCAACAAAAATAAGGTCCTTTGCCAAGAATTTTAATCTACATTACGTTTGCCACACTCCACCCAGGTTAGCTAAATTGGTTCCCGGTTCGATTATTCGTTCAAATGAACTGAGCGCTAGTAACGGTCACCGGAGCTAAAGCCAACAAAACCAACAATTTTCATAAAATAGGGCCCAGGTGTCTCCTACGAGAGTCAAGAGCCTCCACCCCGTTACCTCACTGCTTCCATGAAAGCCACTTGATTATTACGATTAAACGAATTCCCCTTTACCGAATGCTGAATATTAGCTTAGTATCTTATGGTAATTGAGCTCAAAGAATCGGTAAACTTTACTATAAAACAGAATATCAAAGTCATAGCAGTGTTTCTTGAAGACATTTTTTCCTCAATCATTTTGTAGGTGTGGATGACTTCATCAAAGCCGGTGTACCTCCGGCCAAGCTTGTACTTGCCAATCCTTGGTACGGCTATAACTTCCCCTGTACGCTGTTAACAAAGGTAACTTGAAAACCAGTTCTGTAAGTTCAGTTCAGTTCAGTTCGGTTTACTTTTAGTTCTGATATGTCTATTTCAATTAGACATCTACCCCGGACAACTATCTTAGAGGGTTGTTGTCCGGGGGTAGTTGTCCGGGGGAAGCTGTCCTAGGCGGTAGTTGTCCCAGGGGGTAGTTGTCCGGGGGAAGCTGTCCTAGGGGGTAGTTGTCCCAGGGGGTAGTCGTCCTGGGTAGGTTTCCTTAGTGGGTATCTGTATCTGTCTCTGTCTCTGTCCGTGACGTACAATCACCAGCATCTGGTTGTCGCGTACGACGTCGTCCGGGGGTAGTTGACTGGGGTGGTTATCCGGGGGGGGGGGTGGATGCCCAGGGGGTAGGTGTCCGGATACGCATTATACCACTTATCTCATTGACAATAATGTTGTCAGTCTGTCCGTAGCCGTCGGGTTAAGCCCCCAAAGTCAGCTTGATTTCATATTTATTATGACCCAACTAGGAAATGAAATCGATTTATAAGAAAAAATACAAACCGAGATTTTTTCCGAAACAAATTTGTATACTTGTCAATACGCGGGTTGAGCACGTCGATCACACTTGATTTGATTCTATATACAATTGACCTGACCCCAGAAAATGATATCGGAGATTCGCGCAAGCGCAGACGCTATCTTAAGTGACTTTGGACGGTAGGAAAGAGCTACTCACTACTCATACATGACTGCTACTCAATACTTCGTTCAAGCTGGTTATTGGTTTATTTTTTCTTTAGAACGACACTTGCAATTATAAGTTGGGTACATGGAAACAACAAGGCTATGGTACTATCATGGAACTACTGGCGAACAACTCTACGACCGGTCGAAAGTGGAGCGAGGAATACCAGTCACCATATTTCGATTATAAGGTGAACTTAAAAAAATATTGATGAACCTGATAATGATAATTATATAATATTGAATGGCCTTCAGTGGGATACAAGGGTATGTCACACGAGCTGATAGGCATGTTTCGTCGAAACGATCACGAGTGAAATATTCCCCAAACGAGTGCGATATTATATAAAAGATGCATAGCAGTGAGGGCATTAGTAAGAATTACCCACGCAAGGTACCTTTAAATTTGGAACAATCTAATAACACGCCCGAGGCGATATGTGTTTGACACCGAGTGTGGACAATTTTACTTATGCCCGAACAAAATGATGTGTTTTTATAAGATGATGTTTTATTTGTTTTATAATAAGGATATATTGACTGCTTTGAGAGGCATAGTGGTTTCTATAGGGTCAAGGGAAACTCACAACCTGCTATGACCCCAAGGCGCTTGCGCCGCGGGGTCATAGCAGGTTGTGAGTTTCCCGAGACCCTATAGAAACAACTATGCCTCGAATATTAAAAGCAGTCAATATATATTTTATATACCGAATGTCATCCATAAGTTGAAATCTTGGCATAGCTGTGTCCTCCATTTTGCCTCTTTATTGACAAAAAATTGGAAAAAAAACCCCAGTATTTTGCGATCGAGACTAGTACACAAAATGGCGATCGGTCGTCTGCGCTGCGTGGATTGGTAGATTCGTCGCCTGAATGCAGCGACCAAAATCAAATTGCACTCAAACACCGTTAACGGTATTGCGCATCGGTCATCGCACAAAAGAAACTTATACGGTAACACGTAAACCAAAATGGGGATCGCAGCAAAATGACGTCACGTTTCACAGCCATGGAAAAAGTGCTATGAAAAATGGATATAAACCGGTAGAGCCGGGAAAAATGACTATGAATTTCAATTAGCGGGCATGGTTAAGAACATGACTGCATTTTCAACCAATCAGAAGACAGGATTAGTAAAGAATCTTAAAATGAGGTATATAAAATGTGTTATAACATGATGTTACTAATGACCGGTCATTAGTAAAACTACGTGTTACGGCAGCTACAGTACACTGCCTACAGTTACATGCCTGGTCACGTGTATGCTCTTAACCAATCATTTGATTAGGATCCGCTTCGTCATCTTGTGAACCCTTGTATCTCATTGAAAGTAAAGCCATTTAAATATTATTCTTATTAACTGAATGTTACCTAGTAACGCTATTTCCACATTACTATCATCTATTACACATCTATGTTTTTTGTTATTAACTTCAATTTTTAACACAGGGATTAAAACTTACACATCCATTGTTCCAGCCTTTGTGTATTTATCGCTCATTCGCTGTTGTGAATATTTGGAGGTCCTGTGAGTGGCCGTAGTGCAGCAACAAAGGCAAGGAATAAATCAATAAACTACTCTTATATAAATATTAAACAGTTCATATGAAGCCGCATAGAACATCACATGTATATTGCAACAAATAACCCAAAACATAAAAGAATTTGTCAAAATGTGCCTGATTCTACCAAATTCAATGTGGATATTGAAAATGGTTCAAGTAGCTTTTACGGATTTTTGAATGTTGTTTCTCTTTCTCTCTCTCTTTCTTTAAATCTTCCGCAACCTTGATCTCCTCTTCTTTCTCTCTGTCTTTCTTGGTTCCCTTCTCTCACAAACCCTCTTTCACCCCTGTTCTCCCCTTCCTTTTCCTTTTTAGGACAGCGAAACTGGGCAGACTCACCAGATATGGTATGACGACCCGACTAGTCTCACTCTACGCTTTAAGATGGCAAAGAACAAACAGCTCTATGGCGTATCTGTATTCCAAGCCGATTGTCTGGATTATAGCACCAATCAAAAGGCTGTTATTGAGACTAATGCAATGTGGGACGCTTTCCTCGGAGAATAACATAGTTTTTTTCTCGCAAAGTCAGTCCCAAAACCAATTCCATGAAAATCACAAAACTCTTCCAAAATTAGTACATTTAAAAAACGCGATTTGATGTTTAAAGGTTAACAAGAATCTCCCTTTTGATTTTAATTGTAGGGTTTAAATGTTAAGATAATTGGATACCTGGTAAATTTCATACTCGTGGCTGAAATCGACCCCGGCACTGAAATACTTTAAGGCCTATGTTACTTTTTTTCGAATTATGCAATTGGCACTGTACTGACAATGCCTCAAGTTTGTTGTGTACCCATTTGTATGTGAAGTGCATATGAATATCCGCCATATTGAGTCGGGGGAAGGTGTAAGATTACCTAAGCATTTTTATACATATATTTTCTAATTATATTACAGAGCACTTGTAACTTTTTTTTTATTCTCAAGGGGTCTATAAAATAAAAACCGTGCTCTTTATTAGACTCCTCCACTGTGCTTCACCACTGTGCCAATCTTAAATGATTTAGGCCTATTTGAATAATTATATATTCATTTGTCGTATCTGTGGTTATTGTCATATTATTGAATTTGTATATAGTGTATATTCATTTGATTATGTTATATTATGCGGGAAAAATAAAGAAACCTTGAAACCTTTCTTCATCTCAAATGTGTAATTACGTTGCATGTATTGTCAATTTTAGATGTGATTTGGATAACCAACCTTGGGGTAGCTGTCATGAAGCTTGTACACTTGGACTTTCTAATGTCCAGCACATGATGCTATTATAACCATACAACACCTACGTGGATCCTTGTCATTTGATTGGACGATTGTTGGTCACATGATATTCAATAGATGGTATATTGCACGGTCGTGCATTTTTGGTTATATGTGCCGTGCATTTTTGGTTATATGCAGACTGCGTACCTAGTACCTCTCTGCTGCATGTGCGCGTATCCCTGCGTGTATCTGACGCGAAGGCAATCTGCATGTAATCGAGAAGGCTTGACTCGAACTTTAATTTATCTTTATAAGGAGTAAAGCATAATTTGTTGATTAACGTTCTATTAGGTCTTCTTCGATGTTGTATAAAACAAATAATTAATGTTTTTCATTCGTTTAATAGTGCAAATATGTTCATTCGTTGAAAGATTAACGTTAATTCTATTCAACTCGGCTGACGCCTCGTTGAATAGAATGTTAATCTTTCAACTCATGAACATATTCGCACTATTGAACTCATAACCATTAATTATTTGTATAATATTGTCCACTGGCCAGTACCAGAAAGGGATCTAGATGTCCGCACTTTTGCTAAATGAAATGCTTATTCATGAATTGGTAATGTTTCAACAACAACAAAACAATTAATAGTTAGTCCGACAGAACATCGGTCTAACCTATTAAGTATTATATCACTATCTTCCATCTATTTTTCATCCTGATTGTGAGAAGAACTTGATAAAATATGTTGTGTACAAATTAACGATACATCACAGCCATTTAAAGGCATTGTTTAAAAATGTGTCAAGTCTTACAAATATGAGATGCATGGCCCTACGCGTTATGAGTGTCTGTGATATGGTGTAATATTGAAGCCTTACAAAATTGCGCTTCAAAATGATTATGAAGTGCCTTAAAGTGTTAAAATCTTTGATTGACCGGTTTTACCACACCGATTTTCCCCTGTTAACTGCAGTGTTATAAAAGCCTTTAGGAAAACGGTTTTTGAGATTTCGAATTCCAAACATAAATATCTTGATAACCATGCAAACAGCTTGTTAAAGTCATGGGATTCCTGACTGACCTACAGGTTTGTAATTTTGATTGCATCATGAGCTAAATCCGGGATTTTGTTAAGAATCTGAGACCAATCCCTTTAAGAAATCTTCTTCTTCGAGTTAACGGGTTTTCTTCATCACATCGTATACTAGTTCCTATGTACTACATACTTTACCCTTGCTTCTGGTCAGTTTCTTTCACTATTTAATCGCAGGACCAGGGACCCGTTTCACACCGCATTTTTTCGATGACTAATGAAAAACAAACAGTGTCAAATCTGCTGGTGAACGTTCAGAAGCAAGGATTTCACTAGCTAATAACAAAAACTGTAATTTGTCACCGATGACAAGTTTGGTGAGTTGGGGCCAAGAAGTTAAGTTTTATCTTTAACTTCACCATCTTAATGAATCGTTGCTGTATGGGTCCAAAGATCACTCCTTCAACGGATAACGCTTCTCTTCCTATCTCTCTACTTGTACTATCTAACATCAATTAGTAGACTTGCTGTGCAGTGTATATAGCAAAACAAAAGAAAGTTATATACAGCAGAAATACTCTTTGTTCTTCTTGTAATAACATGACATATAATGCATAAAGTAAATAATATAATGTACCATAATACATCCAAAGATTTAGATATATAAAGCCTAATATAGCAATTGTCTAAATATATTATAACTCATGTTATCCACAATAGGTAAATGATTCAACAATATAATCTAAACGAAACAAGACGAATATCATGGCTAATTCTAGACAAGAACATGATAAAAGTTTGTCTGAGTAAACCAATTAAAGCTGATTCATCAAAAGATAAAAGGCTTGACATTAACAACTTCCGATAGTATACGCAAGGTCATCTTCATATCCAATCGACTTAAATTTGTCAAGTAGGCAAGATAATAATAATAGCACGTGACTGTAATCACGTAATCATGTATAACTAATCAACAGCGATTAGGTTACGTCAATTCGAATGAGGTTGAAACTCTGTTTATCAATATCCATCATAATTATGAAGGGAATCAGTGCACAGGTTCGGAATAGGCCATGTGTGTAATTTAAAACAGGGTTGTTAACGCTAATTCGTTAAGATATGATGCGGCAATAACCGCGGTAATAACCGTGGCATATTTTAAATGATGATGTAAAGTACGCTTCGCATTTCTGTATCTCATAACACAGAGCTCATAGATCTTTGTTGCGCGCAGTTCTGCATTCATGTTCAAACGTAAAAAAAAAACGTGGTTGCTTTCTTGCGGCGGTTTACCGCGTCTTATCTGAACGAGCCTTTACTGATTTTTGTTTCTCAATATGATGCATACTTCTCTCCTTAACCCCCTGGTTACCAACTCCTTGATTCCCTTGCTACGTAAAACCGCATCTCTATAGATGAGATTCACGTTTCATACATGAGTTGTTGCTATGTCGGGCAACTCTCTCCTAAAACTGTCTATCGGCAAGAGAAACTTTGAACAAAAGCTAGGTATCCATGAAGTTAGTAAACACGTCCATCGACTCAAATTTGTCAAATAAGCAAAACTTTTGCTTGTACCTGTGATCATTGTAGTGAGGGTTACGTCATTTCTATTACGTCATTTAAGGACGTCACACGTAGCAGTCCACTATGTCGACGTGCATATCGAAAAGTCCCTAATCATTGCTATGAACGACATCAGTGCACACGCCTGTAGAAGGCCATTCTCGTAATATAATCAGATGTATACAACTTATTCCTAGATCCTAACCAAATAATTGGTCCGACGCGGTCACGTGTGATTCATTTACTGAGACTATCACAATTTTTTGTTTTCAATGAAAAAGCATGCAATTGTTTTCAGTACTATCCAACGATTTTTAGGACACCGCGAAGCGCAGTGCTCAGTGCGTGTAGAAGTTTAATATTGCACTTTAAAGGAAACCTCAATCCAAGAACGAAAACGTGACTTATTCTAAGAGATTTATTATATTATTTCCCATTAATCTACAACATTCCCCACCAAAGTGTATGAGAGAGCCATTAAACAAAAATAATGTACAGTTTTTTAGCACGACATGGGCATCGCCATTTTCTTGATCACTTGACGTACTATATGAAATCGTTTATGAAGTAAATGTATTCTAATTTATGGATGCTTCTTTCCCAGGTGTTGGTGATGATAAATCATTTTATTCACCCGCTATTGTCCTTTGCAGGCGCGTACGCAGGGGGGTGGTTTTGGGGTTAACCCCCCCCCCCCCCTCGAGTTTTTCTTATGTGTATGTTTATATTTTAAAAACAAATTAAAAAATTAAAAAATTATGCCAATGGCTGACCTAAAAAAAGGTGACCTTACCCCCCCCCCCCCCCCCCCCCCCCCCAACGGAACAAAATGTCAAATTTTCAAATTTCCAGACCAAAAAAAAGAAAAAAAAGTGTCCGCTTTCCTTTAACTGTGTGTGGGCCTATGCATGTGTAGCACTGTGGGCATACACACACTTTTTGAGGTAACTGCGCACTCTTTGTGCACGCTAAAAAAAGCCCATTAAACTTGAGCGTTATAATGACACAAATCAACCGTTATACAAATTATTTGTTACGTCAAACAGCAAGGAATTAGAAGTTCTTTGTATAAAACAAATGATTCATGTTTCCATTCTTTTATCAAACGATCTACCCGCACTCTTGTTGATTCTGCTAATGCACTATCATGTATGCATATACAGCCTCGACTCGAGTACGGATACGTCATCAATGAACTCATTCGCATGCGTCATTTGTATAATTATTACTATTAGATGCACACCTCTTTGTTTTAAGAGGTCCTCGATCGTGACGGATTTATTCCATTCACATGCCCCGATATAATATGTTCATAGAACATACGAATTCCATAGGCCTACGTCACGTGCTGTCAGTGAAAGGGCAGGCCATAAAATCTGTCCGACAAAGTAGCAACCAATGTATGCTTAATTCGCATTCTGGCTATTGATATAACAGCTAGGTGAATGCATAGTAGCTCCTCGCAAGACAGGAAACCCGTATAAATTTCAACACATTTTTGAAATGATCTATGAACAGAAAAAATGCATGTAATGTTATCTGTTTCGGTTTCCGGTCTGCATTTGGCAACAGAAAGATTAACTCATTGTCACGTGCGAGAGTTTCCTATTTGTATTGGCACGCCCATTGAACTGCGCAGATATTAAAGTAACCCACGCTAAACGTATTTTTGATAAATGTATTATATTATGCGTTCTACAGTTGTCAACAAGGAAGGGGGCCATCAACTATCCAAGTAAAATGGCGTCGGTAGTCCCACATGTGTTCGTTCCGTGTATGGTTTTGATACTCGGTTTGTCTTGGGTGGCTAACGGGGTTGATTTCCAGAGGGATCCGCCTTGCCCTTGTTCTGATCCAGCTCTGTGTGATCCTATACGAACCGATCCAAAGAAGGAGGTGAGAAAATTGTGAGCTGGAAGGAATTTTGAACCATTTCAAAAATGGAAATAAATTGCATTTGGGGTCAATATTAGTTTGCTGGACATCCGTTTGGTTGCATTTCCTACACATAATTTGTTGTTAATGTTAATCAGCTTGATTAATATACCTTACTTTGATATATATAATACAACTTATACTACTGTTAATGATGCTATTACTACTACTACTACTAATACTGCTACTACTACTACGACTACTACTACCACTACTAATATCACTACTACTACTACAACGCTAGCACTACACTTCTACTAGTACTTCTATACTAATACTACTTTTATATACTGCTGCTTATACTACCATGTCTACTACTACAATTTGTTTTACTATAGTCTACTACTTATACCTGTACTGCTGCTTTTTCAAATACTACTAATTCAATAACTACTACTACTACTACTACTACTACTACTACTACTCAGGGGCGTACGCAGGGGGGTGGTTTCGGGGGTTCAAACCCCCCTTTGGTATTTTTATGTGTGTAAACCCCCCTAAAAAAACCTAAAACTCTCCCCCTTTGGATTTTTTTTTTTTTTAATTAATAAAAAAAAAGGTGACCTTACCCCCCCCCTTCAAATTTCGAGACCCCCCCAAAAAAATGTACGCTTCCCCCCCCCCCCCCCCCCCCCCCCCCCCCCCCCCCCCCCCCCCCCCCCACTGAGCGACTTTTCGGCCGGCGCGATTTTAAATTGTTCGGGAGCAAAATATTTTGGGCCCGATTTTAAACCCCCCCCCCCCCCCTTAAAAAAATCCTGCGTACGCCCCTGCTACTACTTATATCTGTACTGCAGCTTCTACTAGTAGTACTACTATCACTACTTTCACGACTACTACTGCTTCTACTACTACTACTACTACTACTACTACTACTACCACCATGGGTGTCGATCCGTAACTGATACCTATTCATCAGGGGGGATGATCTATTCATTCATCCCCCCCCCCCCCTGATGAATAGGTATTACGTAAGTATCGACACCCATGACTACCACTACCATTACTACTTATATCTTTACTGCCATTTCTACTACTATTATTACCACTACACTCTAAGAAAAAAGGGTGCAAAAAAGGGTGCAAAATAAGAGTTTGCACCCTTTACATAAAAATGAACCCTTTTGAAGGAAAAGGGGTTCAAATAAGGGTGCAAAATAAGATTTTGCACCCTTTCCACAAAAATGAACCCTATCGACCAAAAAGGGTGCAAAATAAAAGTTTGCATATTGCATGCATATTCATGATTACTTTACACGTGTTCACATAAAAAATACATTTATCATGATTTGTTAAACAAATTATGACAATACACATCAATTTTGTGATTTGAATTTTTCTTCGGCAATCATTAAACAAATAGATTATGTTGTCTGATCATATTACAATTACATTCACGTTTTAGCAATAGATACATTGATTATATGATTACTAACCAATAAACAACATGCATGTTTAATATGTATTTGTGTACGAGCAAATAACACGAGTATTCCTCGAGTATGGGAGAAGGATTGCACCTTTTAAAGGGTGCAGGACTGAATCCCTAAAGGTGCTGCTATTGCATCGGTTTGCACCCCTAAAGGAGCAGGATTGAACCATTAAGGGGACTAACATGTCTCCTAAAAGGTGCAATCTGGCACTCTCCTTAAAGGGTGCAGGATTTAACCCCTAAAGGTGCTGCTATTGTTGCATCGGTTTGCACCCCTTAAGGTGCAGGATTGAACCATAAAGGGTACTAACATGTCCCCTAAAAGGTTCAATCTGGCACCCTTTTAAAGGGTGCAGGATTGCACCTTTAAAAAGGGTGCAGGATTTAACCCCTAAAGGTGCTGCTATTGTTGCATCGGTTTGAACCCCTAAAGGTGCATAGTTGCACCATTTTTTCTTAGTGTGTAGTGATACGACTAATTATGACTCATAATATGACTCCTTCCCCCCGCGCTCGACTAATACTAATACTATTACGGCAACCACTTTTTTTTTTCTTTCCCAGGCTTTCGTAGCACCGCCTTGCCTTTACTCCCTTTTTATACATGTACATTCGTTGACGTCATAATAATACAATCGTTCGCTTTTTGTTTCCAGATTCACGTATTTTCTACCAATGGAGCCAACTGGAGGGACTACTTCTGGGACAACATCACCACGGTGGCTGTACAAGATGGCTTCGATCCTCAGATGATGTGCCACGCCCACTCGAAGGGCGTGCGGATCGTTGTATGGGGTACGTTCACTCATCATGGGATCCAATTTAAAGGGGATGTAACATGGGAAACACTGGTTAACGCCATCTACGACTTCTTTTTAACAACTGCACGTAAACGAATGGACTTGATTCAAACGGTCAGAATTACAATATTTATAAATATTTTGGTGACTTTAAAATGCTTTGGGCGTGTTGCTCTTTCTCAATTTACTATAACTTGTAAAGGCCAAACAAGCGAAAACCATTTCAAAGTCACCAAAAGATTTAGAACGATCGTGATTCTGAACTCTTTTTAAAGAATAGATACAATAATGACATCTCAGTTGTAGCATGCTTAATAGTCCAACATTTCAGACTAACTGATAGCCAATGATTTACCTAACTTTTGAGGAAGTGGGGGTATTGCTAATTGTATTAAAAATGCGATTTCTACTAAAATTCAACCAAGTATCATATTTGCAATTATGCTTATCGTTATAGGAGCATGTTTAAACAAATATTCTTTGAGGATTTATCTTCTTCATCAATATAATTCCAGATAAACAATAGGAATTCAACATGTTTAACTGTTCCATGTCATGAAATCATGTAGGTTCCTTTTCCGTTCAAACTCTCTTCAACGAGAGCGCCCGCAACGCCTGGGTCGAGCGCACCCTGAACTACAATGTTGGGAACTTCACGGACGGGTATAACATAGACTTTGAGATGCCACTGCTGAAATCCCAGGCTCATGTGCTAACAGCTATGGTCAAACAGATCAGGGATGCATTTAAAAAGGCCTTGCCATACTCGAAAGTGAGTGATATGTTTCTTAATTTTTGATTAATCATGGATATTTCCATTGCAAGCGTCGTGACTTTAAATTAGAGTTTATTGGTCGTTTACTTGATTGTACCCGTTCACCGTCCTACTTTGATTTCCCATTCACGAAGTCGTTTCATCATCATCACCACCACCATCATCATCATTACCGATATAATTATAATGATAATTGTCACCATCATCATCACTATCCTCATCATTATCATCATCATAAAAATGCGCCTCAAAACGATGTAGATTAAATAAATCAATATGATGTTAACAGAGTGAATTTATATTATATTATACCCGTTTTTTTCTTTGGTTTAAGTGGCATATCAATAAACGAGATGTACAGTTCGATTCTCTTAAAACAAATATTTGTAGATTAAATAAATAAGATGTCCTTCGGAGAGACTAAATTATATATATGTACTGTGAGAAATTATGACATAAGAAAACACAAGTCGATGATCCGATGTGATGTTGACTTTCATGGTTCTCTTCATCTCAGGTGACGTTCGATTCTGCTTATTCACCCAATTGCACGTTCTTTGGACGATGCTACGACTACCGTTCCATAGGCGAGATCGTAGACTACATCCTCATCATGGCTTACGACGAACTCGATCTCGTCGGTCTGAAGGCCATGGCCAATGCACCACTCAATATAACAACACAAGGTAATCAGTCAGGACAAATAAATGCCTACTTTCCGCTATCCGGGAGACGATTAAACGAAATCCCCTTCACAGAAAGCTGAATATTAGCTTATTATCTCATGGTAATTTAGCTCAGAGAATAGGTAAATTTCACTATGAAAGAGAATATTAAAGCCATTATGATAGCAGTGTTTCTTTAAAGCCTGTCTGCACTATTTTGGCCAGGAGGGATTAGACCACCCTGGTTGATCACTGACAGGTGGTTATAGGCCTATCATCAAATTAGCTCTCAATTAACAGAAGAAAAAGAGGATCATGGGAGACTACCGGGTACCGATTGGGCATTGTTTGCTTTATAGAGGGCGCTAGTAGCTAAAAGTAGTGCAGTCCCGCTTTAAGACATTTTTCTTCAATCATTTTGTAGGTGTGGATGACTTCATCAAAGCTGGTGTACCTCCGGCCAAGCTCGTGCTTGCCAATCCCTGGTATGGGTATAACTTCCCCTGCACGCTGTTAACAAAGGTAACTTGAAAACCAGTTCTGTAAGTTCAGTTCAGTTCAGTTCGGTTTTCTTTTAGTTCAGATAACTCTATTTCAAGTCATTTTAGTTAAGTTCAGTTAAGCTCTTTTCATTGCGGCCACTCAATACTTTGCTCAAGCTGGTTACTGGTTTATTTTTCTTCAGAACGACACTTGCAATTATAAGTTGCTTACCTGGGGACAGCAAGACTATAGCACTATCATGAAACTCCTGGCGAACAACTCTACGACCGGTCGAAAGTGGAGCGAAGAATACCAGTCACCATATTTCGATTATAAGGTGAAGTACAAAATAATGATAAACATGATAAAGATAATGATATAATATTGAATGGCCTTCAGTGGGATACAAGGGTATATCACACGAGCTAATGAACAAGTTTCGTCGGAACAACGAGTGAAATATTCCCCAAACGAGTGCGATATTACATAAATAATACATAGCAGTGAGGGCATTAGTAAGAATTACCCACACAAGGTACCACTGTAACCGTCTAACACACCCGAGGCGATAGGTGTTTGGACTGTTTCGAAGATACCGAGGTGGGTAATTTTACTAATGCCCGAATAAATGATGTGTTTTATTTGTTGTATAAGATGATGTTTTATAAGATGAGGTTTTATTTGTTTTTATAAAATGATGTTTTATAACATGATTTTACTAATGACCGGTCATTAGTAAAATTACGTGTTAGGCGAAATAATTGCCTGTTCACGTGTACGCTCTTAACCAATCATTTGATTAGGATCCGCTTCATCATCCTCTTAACCCTTGTATCTCATCGAAAGTAAAACCATTTAAACATTGTTCTTATTAATTGTTCCACATTACATGTGTGTCAGTGTTTTTAAATATTAACTTCAACTTTTAACACAGTGAACAGACATAAACATACTCATCCATATGATTGTTTCAGTATGTGTGTATTTATCGCCCATGCGCTGTAAGTTGTGAATATTTGGAGGACATGTGAGTGTCCCTAGTATAGAAACAAGCAGGCGCGCCGGAAGCAGTTTGGGATGGGGGGGGGGCAAACATTCTAGGGGCTCACCTTCCAGGGGCAGTGACGTAATGAGAAAAAAAACGTTCGGAAGGGGGGGGGAGACGAAAAATCTGCATCACCACCTTACCATCTTACACGTTACATTTTTCAAAGTGGAAAGAAAGGTGTAAATTGGCGTGGGGTCCAGGGCGTGAGCCTCAGCAGGGGTCAAGGGGCTGAGCCCCTTTAGGTATTTAATTACGGTTAGATGAGCATCGCGGTGCCCTCTTTAAGCCATTGACATGTTCCAGGGGGGGGGAGAGCCCCCATAAGCTCTGAGGTTTTAATATTTAACTACGGTCAGATGAGCATCCAGGGGCCGCCTTAGGGCCCTTGATGGGGTCCAGGGGGCATAACCCCCGGAAGCTCCGGGTTTTTAGGTATTTAATTACGGTCAGATGAGCATCCAGGGGGCGGAGCCCCCGGAAGCTCAGGGTTTTTAGGTATTTAATTACGGTCAGATGAGCATTTTTACCTTATTTGTGACATTGGCAGGTCACTTATTTTTTCTCCCCGTCTTTCTTTTTTTCTTCTTTAATACACTTTTTCAAAATGTGAGGGGGGGGGGGCTCGAGCCCAGGCACTTTGCAGACCATGATATAAAGGTTTCTAAATAAGCGTATTTTTAGCCCGACTGCGCATTAGGGAATTTCTTATTTTCCAAAAAATGCATAAAAAGGTATGACCTACAAAAAAATACCGAAAAATCATGTCATAACAGCAACATTTGCAAATCACTGGTATCGAATAAGAAATACACCCCCTCATCAGTATGCCAGCGTTCAGGGGCTCATGTCTTCTCACCCCTATAACAAAAAAACAGACACGCTTTCCCATTTTCGAAAAATATGTCCACGATATGCGCATATCGCTATTATAAAGACCTCCGTTAATAAATACGGTATAGGTGGTATGCGCAATGTTTATGAAATTTAATTCCTGTGAACTTTCCTTTTCTTTGAATAATATTGTATGTGTGATTTAATTCAGGTTTGTATTATTGTTATGTTCTTTTGGGTTAAAAATACAAACCATGTTTACTCCTTTACTGCTTTTTTTTTTTTTGTGGAAGGGGGGGGGACGTTTTTGGGGGGCAAAAATGCCTTTTGCCCCCCCCCCCCCCCCCCACTTCCGGCGCCTATGGAAACAAGGCAAGGAATAAAGCAAGAAATTACTCCCATATAAATATTTTACAGTTCATATGAAGCCGCATTGAACATCACATGAATAATACAACAAAATTAATAACTCAAAAATAGAAAAAATAGTCAAAATATGCAAGGTTCCAAAAAAATATGGATAACGGAAATGGCTTAAGTAGCTGCAACAAATTTGTTAATGTTGTTTCTCTTTCTCTCTCTCTCTCTCTCTCTCCCTTGCTTTCTCTCTTCCGCAACCTCTCCTTTCTCTTTCTCTCTTTGTTTCTCTCTGTCACATTCCGTCTTTCACCCCTGTTCTCCCCCTTTAGGACAGCGAAACTGGGCAGACTCACCAGATATGGTATGACGACCCGATTAGTCTCACTCTACGCTTTCAGATGGCAAAGAACAAACAGCTCTATGGCGTATCTGTATACCAAGCCGATTGCCTGGATTATAGCACCAATCAAAAGGCTGTTAATGAGACTAATGCGATGTGGGATGCTTTCCTTGGAGAATAACTTTTCCTTTTTTTCTTTCTACAAAGTCAATCCCAAAACCAATTCCATAAACAAATCGCAATTCCCTTCTAAAATTAGTAACATCAAACACAACATAATACAAAACAGTTCAAAAATCTTTGAACACATTATTGGTTAAGAAGAAGATCTATGAAAATTAGACAACATAGTCAACATTTGGCAACTATAGTCTATGCATAATAAATGTAATTGTTCCATATAATATGAGCAGACGAATGTAATAATCAAGGTCGTGGTTAAATTTTCAAGATTGAAAATAAGCTCCCTTTTGCTTTAATATGATGGGATACAGATTTCATTCTCGTGGTTGAAATCGACCCTAGCACTGAAGTACTTGTATGCCTATGTCACTTTTTTCGAATTATGCAATCGGTATTCTGCTGGCAATGCCTCAATGTTATATTGTTTTCTTTTTGATGTAGTCAATGAAACTTTTCAATAAAATAATGCCATGATAAACAAAACTCATTGTCTAATATGCAACATAATCTGTGGTGAATCCATTGCTTTCAATAAAAAGTACGGCTTAACTCTTCAACTTACATTGACACACAATTTTGATTTTTTTTTTTTTAAATGAATAGCTATATTCAATATTAAAATCAGCTCTTTATCAGCTCATTGAAAACTAATCGGCAACAGCCCACAAGACTGACAACCCTCTACACCAACAACCAACAATACCAACAGTCCACGAGACCGAAAACTCACTAGACCGACAGACCACAAGACCGATAGTCCGCGAGATGGCAGCCGAGGAGATCGACAGCTTGCGAAACAGACATCCCACTCGAATGGCAATGTGGGTCCAGCGAACATTCTGAACAGTTTTCAGAAGGTCCACGAAACGGATGTCCCAAGGACCGACAGTATTCTGACAATGAAAATATTTCAAGGTTTATGGGACCAGCATTGCAGGCTGTTGTTGTGGGCTCTTCCTTCCCTGGCCATCAGTCTCGCGGGCTCTACCCATTTGTATATGCAGTGCATGTGAATTTCCGCCAGATTGAGTCGAGGGGGGGGGGGGGGGTGGGTGTAAGATTACCTAAGCATATGTATACATATATTTTCTAATTATATTACAGAGCACTTGTAACTTTTTTTATTTTCAAGGGATCTATAAAATACAAGCCATGCTTTTTTTTAATAGACTCCTCCACTCTGTTTCACCACTGTGTCAATTTTAAATTATTTATTTGAATAATTGCATAATCATTTGTCGTATATTTGGTTAATATTATGTTATTGAATTTATATATAATGCATATTCATTTGATTATGTTAGATTATGTGGACAAATGAAGAAACCTTGAAACCTTTCTTCATTTTAATGATTCCTAAATATCAAAGATGTGACAATATACATACAATGTGTGATCACGTTGCATGTATTGTCAATTTTAGATGTGATTTGGATAACCAACCGTGGTAGTAGGTCGGCAAAGCTCTTATGAAGCTTGTACAGTTGGTCTTTCTAATGTCCAGCGCATGATGCCTCGCTTCCAGGTAGTTTCTTTCAATATTGAATCGCAGGACCAGGGACCCGTTTCACATAGCATTTTTTTCAATGACAAATGAAAAAAATCAGTGACAAATCTGCTGATAACCGTTCAGAAGCAAGGATTTCACTAGCTAAAAACAAAAACTGTAATTTGTCACCGATGACAAGTTTTGTGAATTAGGGGCCAGAACTTAACTGCTATCTTTAACCAGGTCCATGCTTTAACTTCACCATCTTAATGAATCGTTTCTGAATGAGTCCAAAGATCACTCCTTCAACGGATAACGCTTCTCTTCCTATCTCTCTACTTGAGCTATCTAGCAGCAATTAGTAGACTTGCTGCCTGGCGCTTGATAAGAAAAACAAATATTTCACTATCAGAGTGTCATGAACTGCACGTATTATACACAAACTTTTGTTTGTGAATACATCTTTACTGTTTTTATGTTACAGTAGTGTAATTCAACGCTTCTAGACGAGCATTGGGTTAAAAACATAGATCCATTCTAGAATAAGACATACAAGTGAAATACCGTTCCACCCCCCCCCCCCTCCTAAAAAAGTAATAATTGGCATTGGTTTCATAATATAAATGAGAAGAAACTATGAAAAGAAATGCTGCGCTTATTACTATGCCTACCTAACTGTCGATTTTTTTCTTCTCGTAATTAGTTTAGGCAGAGGTTCTTCCCGAAAAGAAATTTAGTATCATTTCTAGAATTAAAGTTGAGAATATAATATGTCCTATGTTTACCCTCACTTTGTAAGCTTATATTACTTCAACATTCTGTACGTCCTCAATGACTAACAACATGTCTTGTAGTCTTGAACGAAGACCAAATCTGCTCTGTCTGTTTTTCTTATCATCTTAGACCAGATGTATTACAAATAAATAGTAAGCTTCACAGGCATGTAATGACACAGTAAAGCTGACTATTGGGTGGATATTTAGGCAGATACTTAGGCAGATTTTCTTCATAAATTGAATTTTCAATATTTCACTCTGTGAAACAGGGCAATTTCTACAAGAAAAAGAGCAAGTAGAGACTCCGAATCAACGAAATCTGACCATCTAGGTAAATGAAAAGCAGATAATCTCTCAACTCTACAGATAATCTTGATAATAGAACTTTGATTTGCAAGACACCAAGAGCGCAACACATCGTAAGATAGACGTGCGTTCAGTGCAAGATTATCGAGGTCAGCGATTTGTGACGAGCAAACTATACAGGGTGTATCATAATAAAGGATATTGAAGTTTAATGACGATTTATATGGAAACTACTGATTTCATAATCAAGCACTTATGTCTGTTGTAAAGGACAGAATGTCCTCTTTTTAATGACACCCCAATCATACTTCTACTGTCACAGTTGACTGAATAACAAAGCATTGCTGTCCACCATGTGAAAGGTGCACTGTGACAAGTTAGCATTCAAAGATTAGTGCTTGTGTCAGCCCAGACATATTGAAATGCTGAACAATGAGTGGATTATGTGTCTAAGAAGGAAATGTCATTAAAAAGAGGACATTCTGTCCTTTACAACAGACATAAGTGCTTGATTATGAAATCAGTAGTTTTCATATAAATCGTCATTAAACTTCAATATCCTTTATTATGATACACCCTGTAGAAGACACTCGAAATCAGTAAAAATAGATAAATTTTGAACTCTACAGATAATCGCGACATTTGAGCTTTGACTTGTAAGATATCTATCTCTGCATTCCCGTATGGAAAGCGAAGTGTTGCAAAATACCCACAAAACCCTGATCAGAGGTTTCTCTTTGCGCGAACAGAGAGACACTACTGCACGTGCACAATAAAACCTTTGATCACAGGGGTTTTTCTGTTGCTCGTGCAAAGTTAAACTCCTGATCTGAGGTTTGGTGTATTTTGCTACACTCCGCTTTCCATAGTCCCAGTGCTAAAGTACAGTATCACCTCTGGCTGCAACAGTGAATCGGTAATTTATAATTATACAAAACTTTTGTATCGTCTGCGAACAACTCCAGTACTCCAATCCACCCATTGACTGCTGAATGCTCCCGTCCACGTCGGATTATAACAGGACCTAGCAAGTTACGGAAGGGGAAGGGTTAAGAAGACATTCTTGAAGATGACGGAGAAGATGGACATCGAGGTGGTGAAGGGCTGCTTCAAGGCAGCCAAAAAGGAGGATGGGACGATCAACATTGAAGAACTCATGCGAGGATACGAAGAGATTGCAAGGTAAATAAATGAGAGGATTGGTTTTTCGATTAGTAATAGTAGACTAGGAATGAGTGTTGTGATATTGAAAACAGTAGTAAAACTATTATACTACCATGTATAATAATAGTGATAGTGGTAATGGTGGTGGTGGTGGTGGTAGTAGTAGTCGTAGTCGTAGTAGTAGTAGTAGTAGTAGTAACCATATTAGTAATAAAAAATAATGATAATGATAGTAGTAGCAGCAGTATAAGTTTTTTTAAACAGTAACAGAAGTAGTAGAAGTAGTTGTATCATTGAAGTAGTAATAGTAGTGGTGGTTGTGTTGATGTTAGTAGTAGTCTGAGTATTAGTAGTAGTATTAGTAGTTGTAGTAGTAGTAGTAGTAGTAGTAGTAGTAGTAGCTGTAGCAGGCGCGTACGCAGGGGGGGGGGGGGGGGGGGTTGGGGGGTTAACCCCCCCTTTGCTAATTTTATGTATGTAAACCCCCCCCCCCCCCCCAAAAAAAAAAAATAAATAAATAAAAAAATAAATAAAATAAAAAAATAACCTAACCCCCCCCCCCCCCCTTTTTTTTTATTAAAAAAAAAAAAAAAAAAAAATTATGCCCACGACCTAAAAAAGGGTGACACGACATTTGCTCCTGCGACAATTGCTCCGGGCTTTATTTCGTCTAAGATGTAGGGTTAGGGTTAGGGTTTCAATAGGTTTTATGTTAGGTTTAGGGTTAGGTTTAGGGTAGGGTATAGTGTTGAATCCAGGGTTGAAGTTAGCCATTCGATTAGTGTATGAAATTTACAGCGGAGCAATTGTCGCCGGAGCAAATGTCATGGAACCAAAAAAGGTGACCTTACCCCCCCCCCCCCCCCCAACTGATCAAAATGTCAAATTTCCAAATTTCGAGACCAAAAAAAAAAGAAAAAAAGTGTCCTCTAAGGTGACCTATACCCCCCCCCCCCCCCCCCCCGCCGCTTATTCAGCTGCTGGCCGAGTCGTTTTTATTTATAAATGTTAAACCCCCCCCCCCCCCTTGAAAAAATCCTGCGTACGCGCCTGAGCTGTAGTAGTATAGTAGTCTAACAACAGAAGTAGCATAATTATGATCAACTTTGAACTACATTCTTCAAAAATATCATTGAGTCATTTGTGTACCTCCCACACAACGACGAACCTTGTAGAGCGTAACACCAGTGCCCCGTTCCATAAAACTTACCATCAATGGTAAGTTTTGTGCAACCCGGCCCAGAACGTAGGACTCTTCTATTTTTATAAAAGAGGGGGTTTATCGTAGAAAACTGGTGACTCGAGTGTGAATGACAACACGTACGCTGTGTGTGCGTGACTTGTCTTCTCTCTCTCTCTCTCTTTCTCTCTCTCTCTTTCTTTCTCTCTCTCTCTCTCTCCTCTCTCTTCTCTCTCCCTCTCTCCTTCTTCTTCCAAAAAACGGGGACAAATCAGGAAATTATATATAACTCTAGTAAATGCAGATGCACATAACCATGCGAAGTCCATTGTCATCCCTCTGTCTAAGATGGGCGGGATCACCCTGCAGTACGAATACGCGATTCCTTCACAAGCAGATCGATCCGTGAAGATTTAGATCTGCTCATGCAGCGAGTTCAGAGTGCCATTAATTTGTTAAATTTCAGGCAAACTAAAGATCAGAATCCAGTGTCTCGTGAGAGATATAATCTAATCCCTATTCAACTTTCTTCGTTAAAAAATCGTCCATATGATGCTAGTTAGGAAGATTAAGTCATGTACCTTACATTTTGGTACACTAACAGGACATCTATAATTAACCCCACATGGAACATAAACAGGAAATCTTAAAAACTGGTATATTTCCCTATAAACCCCAACCCTAATTTCAAAACAATATAACTGATTAAACTAATGACTGATGAATAAACCTACTGTTTATTGGGAGGTCTATAAGTTTCCCCTGCCTGCAAACGTACGTAGATGGCAGTAATTCTATTTTTCAAACGTTAACAGGACATGAAAATGTCCTGCTGGATGACCATGTCATTTTTTCTTTCTATTATACCATCAGACTCTACGACATGATGGGTTCCTTATTCACCTTTGTCTCCAAGGACATGCGATACCGCCTCAAGGCTCTCGAGACCCACCGCTCCGACAAGAGTCTCTCCGACAACTACCAGACGGTCCAAGCCGTGCTGGACTACGAGACCAAGAACGGCATCAAGAGGAAGTCCAAAAAGGGGGCCTGTCCGGAAATCGCGCACTCCATGAGATGCACTTCGACATCGAGTTCTTCATCGAGATGTTCATCACATTGGAAGCAGGCAACGACGACAGCAAATGCTCGGAGCTCTCCCGCGAGGCTTTCGACAAGACGCTGAGTAACAACGTGAACTTCGCCGTGCGCCAGGCGGCGCGGCTGGCCATGAAGTGGCTGCCGACCAGGAAGGTGTTTATAGATAGTAATCTCAAGCAGGACACTGCGCAGGCGCTGGAGTTGATCGGACCGACTACCGATACCATGAGGCAGGTTTATAACATCATGGAGGCGGAGTTTTCAAAGCATAATATCAAAATTAAATCCATCCTAGTACAAACTGATTAATGAGTTCACAACTTACGATTAATATTTCTTATAACATAAACTTTATCAAATGGACGGTGTTAAAGCAGCCGAGTAATACTACCAATTAACTTCACCTGGATAGAGAGTTGCGAATATGATTTTTCGACATAAGGACAATAGTGATATGAAGTAATTTCTTCCTACATGTTGCCAATTATCTTCACCTGGATGGAAAGTGCGAATATGATATTTCGCCATAGTAATATTTACATACGTTTTAATGTGCGTATGTTTTGTTTTTAAATAATAATGATAATTATGATAACAATGATAATAGTGATAATAATAATTATGGTGGTAATGATGATAATACTGATAATGATAATAATTAACTTTCCTTCAAATATTATTTATGAACTTTGATAGAGCCTCCTCGAGAACTCCTCAATAAATATCCATAAAAAGAAATTGGATTAGGACTGAGGAAAATTTAAAAAAAACATAATCATACATCAACTTCAGTGGTATTATTTGTTTTACGTATTTTTGTTTCAAACTAATCGCTGTAAAAGCAATGACTAATTCTCTTTTTAAAAAAGGTTATTCGTTGATTTATTCATTTACTTTGACAAGTTAATTTAAAAATGTCCCTGTATTTGTATACAATTTCCTACGTCATGTGACTTTTTTTCTTTCTCGCGGGGTGAAAGGAACCAAGATTTAACACAAATACATTCAAGTTCTCAATTCATCATTCATTATGAAGTCTTCTTTAATGTTATTACAGTGGTGGATCTTGAGGGCAGGGTGGGGTCAGGGGCACACCGTTCACCCCTCGCCCAATCAAAATATCCGCCCCTATGGTGAACATGAGAGTAACACCTTGTAAATATCTACATTTTTTTAAATGTATTAATTTATTTTCCACGTAATGGGAAGGATCAAGCTTTTTAGCTAAAAGCTGGTCTTCAAAGGGGTCCATCCACAAAATAAAAATACAATTTGTTGATAAATACATTTAAAATATGATTACATACAATTCATTTTCGGGGGGGGGGGAGTATATAATTAATCAGACCTGTCCGCCCTTGCATTGTCGATTGAGAGACTGCTTCCGTCGAACTCTCTCCTCCCCCTCCCCTCCCCCCTCTCTCTCTCTCTTTTTTTTTTTTTATGATACCCCCTTTTCTTTCTCTCCCCACCTCCCATAATTGACCCCCCTCTCTCTCTCTCTCTCTGTTTGACCCCCCCCCCCCCCCCCCCCTCCGATGTTTTTCTCTCTCCACCTCACGCTATCCCCATCCCTCTCTCTATCTCCAATACTATTATGAACCCACACTTTTCTATCTCTCTCCACCTCCCACAGCCTGATGATACCCACCTATCTTTTCGGTCACTATCTTGAATTATACCCTCCTCTCTCCCAATCTTTCTCTTTCTCCCTCACTCTCTTTTTTTTCTCCAAAACAAGTTCCAAATAGCTGATGAATACAACAGCGGTTATAATGGGTAAGGTATAGAGGGCAGTAGACTTGATAAGGGGAAAGGAGGCAGAAACAGTGCAGTGAAGAGAAAAATGAATTGTATGGCAAATAATCACAGGAAGTAAGCAGGAGAGTTGAATTGCAGGGGGGGGGGGAAGATTGGGAGAAATAGAAACGGAGTAGCAGAAAGATAAAGATCAAGAGGGAGAAAGAGAGAGAGAGAGAGAGAGAGAGAGAAAGGGAAAGAGAGAAAGGGAAAGGGAGAAAGGGAAAGGGAGTGAGAGAGAGAGAGAGAGAGAGAGAGAGGGAGACCAATAGATAGGAGTCATGATCTATAAAAAAAAAAAAAAAAAACTTCTTACACCTTTCCATTTCTTGTTTTCTTTTCCATTCTTTTTATTTCAGGGGGGGGGGGCCTCTTCATCCCCTGTATCCGCTCATTATAATTAGTATACTAAATTTTCCATTTCATACACCCAAGGTCATTTATTTACCTATTCATTTATTCATTTATTTATTCATTTATTTATCCATTTAATTATTCATTTATATATTTATTCATTTATTTATTTACTTAATCATCTATTTATTTATCAATTCTTTTTTAAAATACTGTGTACTTTCTTTCAATAACTCATTTCATTTTAGAGTCAAACCTACTTTAGTGACCACCTGTCTACAAAGACCACGCTTTTTTGTTCCCCTTGACAATGGTTTCTCATTGAAACATATACTAAAAGGAGCCTGTACATAAAGACCACCTGCCTATAAAGAACACCTTTTTCGTCTCCCTTGGGTGGTCTTTATAGACATGTTTCACTGAACAACACATTATCACATTGAATTTCTAAAGAAATGTATACATTCTAACAAACTATCAAGTTTCGTTGAGCAATCAATAGCTTAATTGAGTTTTTAAAAAGAGAGATAATATTTGTTTCGAAAGGAAACAAAATATATATTTGGTAAACAGTCTATCTTAGATATTCGAACGGTCAAACGGTTTATGGTGAATGTATACAGACAAGTAGCTGTAAAATGATACTCGTGATCAGGATGCTCAGAAATTGTTCCTCACATGATAAACAACCTTTTAATGTTCTTTTGAAGAAGGAAAAATCAACCTTTTCTTTCTACAACCAAAGAAACTAAACCAAAAACAACAATAACTGTATTGGGCAGTCCGTACATGGCCCTATATATTTTTAAGCCATGCTCGTTACTAAGAACTCGTATTAAAACTAATCCAGTAAATAGACTATACCATGCAGCATTGTTTATTCTTTATCATGTTTATTGGCTAGCAAAGGACTACAAGCTAATGACCGTTTTGGTACTCTTAAACTAGGAGTTAAAGAGCACCATTAAAACACCTCAGTCATACAGACCACATTGACTACACACTGACCAAAAGACCATCTAACTAACATATTAAAATATTATGGATAATTTTTAAACAGAGGTTGTTCTTTACAATCTAAAAGCTTTTCCGAGGATTGTCCGACATAGTAACCATTAATGCATGCAGACTGGATGCCAAGTATTGTAGTTCATTCATTAAAGGCCCACGTACTGCACTACTAATAGCTACTTGCTCCCTCTATATAGCAACCAATGCTTAATCGGTTACCATTTTATCCCCCATGATCCTCTTTTTCTTTTGTTAAGTGAGAGCTAATTTGATGAGATAACGCCCTGTCAGTGACCTTGCAGGGTGGTCTAATCCCTCTTGTAAACTAGTACAGATGGCCTTTAAAGGGTTAATGGCATAACTCATTACTTGGTCCCCAGGAATTAAGAAGCATCCATAAACGTGTATAGGCCTATGTTAGTAAACCGGTCTGCTTTGAGTATTAATGATTTGGGGTCTCTTGTTGGTCTGGGACCCGTTTCACAAATTTCTATTTTCAATGACAAATGACACAAATCAGAGACAAATCTGTTGATAGCCGATCAGAAAAAGGATTTCAGAAGCTTATAACAGAAACTGTCATTTGTCACTGATGACAAGTTTTGTGAAACACCCCCTGGTGTTCCTCTTGTTGGTTTGAATGCGTTAACATATTTTACTCCTTATCTGATTTTGCTCCTTTGCTGACAAGAAACTCTACGACCTCTTGATGGCCTTTGGATGATGCAAGCTGAAGCGGTGTTCTTCCCATCCAATCACCCTTCTCAATCTCCGCTCCTTGAGCAACGAGAAACTGCACGACATCTCGATGGCCATTGGACGATGCAAGCTGAAGCGGTGTTAATCCAAGATAACCAGCCTTCTCAACCTGCGCTCCTCGACTAACGAGAAACTCCACCAGTTCAAGATGGCCGCCAGACGCTGCGTAATACAGAGGTGCGCTGCCCATCCTATCACCTTCTGCAACCTCGGCGCCGCGACTTACAAGGTATTTCACAATATCGAGATGCCCTTCCTTTGAAGCAATGTGAATGGGTTTCAGACCATCAGGATCTGGGAGGTGAATCAAACTAATTTCTCGAGGGTCTGCGCCTTTGCCAGCGGAGAGATCCTTCAGTTTCTCGAGATTACCTTCTTTTGTTGCGAGGAACACACGATCCTGACCTTGCGGATCCATGTCGCTTCAGAATCTTAGCCAAAATAAGGTTATTAACTCTCAGGTATCACTAAACACCGTTGTGTTCAAGTACCGCTCTGTCGGAAGTGACAATATACCCGGTTTTTATTATTGAACTGGTAAGTGGTGTTTCCCAGACGTTGCAGCTATAGTTATTGAGCAACGTAGTCCTTGAAGTATCGTCAGTTCTCACTTTTTTTTTTATTTCACTATTAATTGAAGATTTCTTCAAGTTTCAGCTATAGGAATTGAGCAACTTTTAGTCCTTGAAATATCGTCAATTCTCACTTTTTGATTTCACTATTAATTTGAGTTTCCTTCAAGTTGCCGCTACAGTAATTGAGATAACGCCCTTGAAAGTCTTTGAAGTATCGTCGATACTCACTTTTTGATTTCACTATTAATTTGAGTTTCCTTCAATTTGCAGCTGTAGTAATTGAGCAACGTAGACCTTTAAGTACCGTCAATTCTCACTTTTTGATTTCACTATTCATTAGAGTTTCCTTCAAGTTGCAGCTATAGGAATTGAGCAACGTAATCCTTGAAGTATCGTCAATATACTCCTTTTCTTTCCCAAGCCCTTACGATCAAGCACAACTCGACAAATTGACGTGGAAGATGCCTTTTAGAGCATGTACAATGAAAAACATCTTACGATTGAAGCGTTGAACTTCATAGAGGGCGGTTACTATTCACATTGGCTGGTTTTATATTTGCTTATTCTGCTCACCATATTGACTCTAAACACGGTAAACATCATTTACAAGGATTTGATCCTAAAGGCTATAGTCACAAAGGAAAAATATTACTCTTGAAATATTTGATAAAAAGTAGCTTGCCAGTCATGCAGGTAATCACGTGTCCAACTGTGGGTATTCCTTTTCTTCCTAACTCAGTTCTACTTAGATAGGATATTGTCGAATTAAAGGCTTGTTCAGATATGGCGAGGTAGTCTGCCGCCCAAAATATTAAGTCAACTATTATTATTATTATTAATTATTACGTGTATAATGATGAACTCAACTGCCCGCGTTTTTATTGAGATCTGTGTTCTAAGATTCAAAAATGTGAAGTACATTATACTTGTCTTGACGTCATCATAAGAAACCTTTTTAGGTTAAGTTTAGCCGCGTCATAACCGAACGAGTCTTAAGGGTCAAATAAACACTTCCAAATGGGAAAAATATCGATAACGATGATGATGATAATAAATAATAACAAATACATATATAATACTAATGATTATTACGACAATAGAACATGAAGTATAAGTGCGTTGTAATTTACCGCAAGGAATTGCTGCATTGAAAGAATGTATTACTAAACTCTTGGTTCTGGTGTCAAGTGCCTTTAAAGTGTAAGTATTTGCATTTTTTACGGTCTTCATAATGTAAGGAGAGTCAATATGGTTTAGAAGAAAGCAAATATCATCTGAGATGGGTGTGTTGGCTGTGTGAAGTTCAATTCTAAAAATGACAAAGGCGACAAGGATTATTATTTACTAGATTTGTAGAGCTGTTGCAACGGTATTAAACTGTATAAACACTGAAAAACACAAGCATGTAGCCCGCTAGAACAACATGGCACTGTAATGATCTATCTAGTCCTGTGTTACTTTCCTTGTTGGAAGAAAGAAAGAAAGGTGGAGCAGAAATTAAAGCATGAACACATCCTCGTGACTAATCCCAATAATTTCATAACTGCATGGTTGCCGGATTCAGGCGCGTAGCCAGGGGGGGGGGGGGCGGTGGGGGCGGTCGCCCCCCCCCCCCCCCCCAAAAAAAAAAAGAGAGAGAGAAAGAGAAGAAAAAAAGTAAAAGGACGTAGGAAGAAAAAGGGAAAAGGAGTCGAGAACGGTACAACGAATCGTCTTCTTTCTCTAATAATTTAATGAAACGTCAAAGCTTCCGCGCTTCGCGTGGAAAGGGGGAAACTGAGTTCAAGTTAAGCATTAAGAGTCGAGAACGGAATAACGAATTGTCTTCTTTCTCTGATAAATTAATGAAACGTCAAAGCTTGCGGGAGGGGGACTGAATACAGATATGGATTAAGAGTCGAGAAATGTACAACGAATCGTCTTCTTTCAAAGCTTCCGCGCTATGCGCAGGAGGGGCGGACTGAATTCAGACAAGGATCAGAGTTGAGAAAGGCACATCGAATCGTCTTTCAAAGCTTCCGCGCTTCGCGCGGAAGGGGGAAAACTCCCCCTCCCTGCACCCACCCCCCTAGGGAGCGCGCTTCGCACGCTTGGCGTGCTCACTACCGCCCCCCCCCCCCCCCCCATAAAATGAAATCCTGGCTACGCGCTTGGCCGGATTCGTTGTCTACTTGTGTCATAGCTATTTCGGGCAATCACCGTATGTCAACAGTAAATCCAAGCTAGATTGTCTGTTGATTCTCGCAGGGAAATAAAATGGTGATGTTGGTTGATCAAATATCACCATTGGTGTGTATACCATGACGTCAGTTAAGGGTTAAGCCCGTCTGCACTTGTTTGGCCAGGGGGATTAGACCTTCCTGCAAGGTCACTGACAGGTGGTTATCTTATCAAATCAGCTCTCAATTAACATATTTTTAAAGGGGATCATGGGGGACCAACAAGCACCGATTAGGCATGTTTGCTATATAGAGGGCGCAAGAAGCTATAAGTAGTGCAGTGTGGCTTTAAAACTAGTTTTCCTATTTAAAGTGAAACTGGACTTCTGGGTCATTATATTCCCTCCTAAATTGGTACTGGTTCCCAGCAATTTTTTGCATCTTCCAACTTCAAGGTATTTTGTTATAAACCTACTGAAATACACACATACAAATGGATCGCATCTTCCGTGAAACAGAAAAAGGCAATCTGGAAATGCTAAAGGCTCTCTTTGACGGCAAGGCAGGCAGCGACCCGAGGGAAATTAGCAAACACTTTCAAAATGAGGAAGGACAGATGCCTGTCCCCTTTGCTCCACAAGAAGGACAAACTGAGATTGTTCTTCGTGAAGCTCATGTTGACAAAGGAGGACTATTACGGTAATACACATCTGCAGGCGCGTAGGCAGGGGGGAGGGGGTAACCCCCCCCCCCTTGATTTTTTTATGTGTATGTTTATGAGAAACCCTCCCCCCCCCCCCCTTTTGATTTTTTTTTTTAATAAAAAAAAAAAAAAAAAATTATGCCAATGGCTGACCTAAAAAAAGGTGGCCTCCCCCCCCCCCCAACGGAACAACATGTCAAAAATTCATGTTTTTTGAGAACCCCCCCCCCCCCTTTTGATTTTTGATTTTTGATTTTTTTTTTTTTTTTTGGGGGGGGGGGGGTTGGATTTTTTTTAATAAAAAAAAATTATGCCAATGGCTGACCTTAAAAAAGTGTCCTCTTAACCCCCCCCCCCCCCCCCCCCGCTTATTCACCGGCTTACTGAGTCGTTGCGATTTTTTTTGGGGACTCCAAAAAAAAAAATCCTGCGCACGCCACTGCACCTCTGTATTACGCTTCATCGTGTGTTCGTCTTGGATTGAAAAGTCTGACATCAATGGCGTGAGGGCGCTTCACTGTGCTGCATCGGTCGCCTAGATGTAATCCGGTTTCTCATTGGTGAAGGAGCTCAGATTATTGCTGGGCTGAAGGGCGGGAAATGGGAAGACGCCTCTTTACTACGCATCTTTATATGGTCTGGACGTAGAGGTGTTGTGCCTGGTCGAGTGGATACGGCGCCGGACTGTCGATCACAAGGTCCGCGGTTCGAGTCCCACCGCTGCACTAATGTCCTTTGGCAAGACATTGATCTACATTTGCCACACAGTCCACCCAGGTGAAGTAAATGAGTACCTGGTAGGTATTTATTCCTTGAAACGCAGCGCGCGTAACAGCTGCACTGCTAAAGCCAGGGTAATTATGCTGCATTATTGTACAGCGCGCTTTAGAGACTTCTGACAAAGTAAGTGTTAGGCGCTATATAAGCACTGTAATTATTATGGTCGATCGATTTGATGTTGTTCAGCATCTCGTTACCAAAACAGCACAATGGTCAACTTGATGTAGTCCAGTATCCTGTCAAAGGCGCGCGGGTTAAGAGGGAGGGCAAAGATGGCGCTACGCCTCTTCAATATGCATCAACAGGCGGCCATCTTGACGTAATATGATTGACGTCGCTAGCAAAATATCCTCACTTCGTTTACCATGGATATCTCAATTCTTTAATGACAATGGTTCTAATTGGAAAAATAAGTTTCGATACTGGTCAAATATATAATGAGGGGTTTACAACTTTGTTTACAGTTCAATTACAATATAGAATATATTAATTTATCCTACACTAAACATAATTTGCCAACATTTTATGAATCCATTTTGTCCTTGGTCCGAACTAAAAGATTCATTGATATGTTTAAATAAAGAAGGAAATATTCCAAACTAAATTATTTGGAAATATAGCAACATTACCTTTTAGAAAAAATAATGTTTTGTCGAAAATGGCAAAATGCAGGTTTGAACATTTATAATTCGATTACAATTAGTATCTGGAATGGGTCTACATTAATTAATGAAAAAGTAAACGCTCAACAGCTCTTATTTGAGTTAAAAATAATAAAAAAAATAAAAAAAAGCATTTCCGCAGTGTTGGTTAGATAAATTAAGTGACGGCAAAGATTTTGAAGATAAATGGGATATTTTGAATCTTATAGAAATAGAAACAGGGGATAAAAAATGATCCTGTTATGACTTAATGAAAGATTACTATCTTTTTTTAATATGGGAGAAGTCTTAAATAACCAATTGTCATTTATTTTTGGAATTCCCTTTTAAATTTAGATAACATCTTTCTCATCTTTTGCCGATTTCATTCAAACTTTTAACAGTCTACTTTTGTGATTGTCTGCTTCCCTCTATAGAGTAGTTTGCTCTCAAGGTTGGATCCCCCTTTATTCATAAAATCACGTACACAATGTCTGTTAAAATTATTATCTACTTCGGCATTAAATTCCTGTACCAATACTATTATAAAATCTACCCAATGTATTTTAATAATGATATTGCTTTTTAACGTTATTTGTCTTAATGCGTGAGGTTACTTGTTAAAAGTTATTATTGAACTAGATTTACATCATGATGTACTTTTTAAGCTTGTTCAAATTTTCGTTTTTGTATCAATGTTTTTATATGACTGTAGTTTTTGGAATTCTTAACGTGCCATTTTTAGTGATTTTATCATTCGTACACTATATTAACTTTGTCACTAAAAGAAAGGCCGGAAGTGGATGATCATTTCTTGATTCAATGTAATTATTGATAACGGGTACTGACTGTTGATCTCGTTATTGTCATCCTTCTTCTTATCTCTGAGCTCTCTCCTTTGTTAGCGATAATTGAACCCAAGTACTCAAACCGATTTACTACTTCAATCTTATTTCCAGCTACGGGGAAGTCAGTGTTATTATTATCTCTATCGACAACCATTATTTTTGTCTTTTGGGTTTTTAGAAGAAGTTCTTTCTCTCAATTCACTTGCCTGTTTGATCCGATTCAACAAATCAATAAGCTCTTCTCTGCTGCTGCAAACGAGAGTGGTGTCATCAGCATACCTTAGGTTCGTGATCTTTTTACCTCCAAACTTGACTCCCCCCTTGAATCCTTCCAGAGCATTTCTCATAATGTCCTCAGAGTAAATATTAAAAAGTAAGATTTCTTTATTTAATTCTTCTGAGACGGTTATGGTTAACGATTGAGGGAGAGAGAGAGAGAGAGAGAGAGAGAGAGAGAGAGAGAGAGAGAGAGAGAGAGAGAAAATTGATCGTGCAATGGAATGTAACATTCACCTCTCCCCCCCCCCCCCCCCCCCAAAAAAAAAAAAAAAAAAAAATGAAAAAAAAACTGAATGAAAAAAAAAAATTGTATATATCCCGGGTATATAAAATGTTTCGGATGAAAACAAATCCAGTATTAAAATTCTTTGAAAGGGAAGATCAAGGAGAAAAAGAAAAGTAGGAAGCAAGAAATAAATAAAAAGTAGAGAGAAATAAAGTAAAGACTGTAGAAAAAATAGAAAGAAAGGAAAAAGAAAGAATGAGCAAAGTTTCGGGACACATAAAACAATTTCCACATAGCGTTCTACCGCCCTCTCTCGGTCTCGTAACGTTAAGAATTTACAAGGACGCTCTGTGTTGCGATCGTAGCAGTTATTCTCCGCCACTGGATTAATATAACCGGAATTTCTACTCTTTTACTTAATTATCAGGTAAGTTTTTACGCTCATTTTCAATATATAGACAACAGGCATCATTTAAAATACATTTATTTGGGAATCATCAGTAATTTCGATGAAAATTACGGTGGATAATGCGACTGCTTTGGAGCGATGCCTTCGCCCTTCCCTCTGCCAATAACGCACCCCTAAGATGCCCGTTAGGCGACCGTTAGATTCGGGAAGCTGAAGCCATTCTCGTTTGCATATATACGTGTAACGTGATCTACGGTAGATCTAGCGACTCACTCGGTCGCGATGCTAATGTGTGTGAGAATGCAATGACTGTCAGTGAGTGACTGTTGTGATGATAACTGTCGTTCTTCTAGGTCTACATGTATTCAGTTAAATTTTAATTGTATTAGACCTAGATCGATGCTACATGATACTGTGTAGCCTTAAGGGCTCTCTCGAAATGTTTTTTTAATGATATTATTCGAGAGAGCCTTAAACGGCTCCCATACCCCTGCATGGAGAGGCATGTAAACAAAACTCAAAAGTGGTCCAAAATCACACTTTCGCGCACCCGACCAATATTGGACAGTGGCTTTGATAAATTTTGTCGTAGTTTTGGTCTTAATTACCGCTTTAATTTCAAAATCGGATCAAAAAATAACAAAATAAGAGCAATTTTCTTACCAGACCGATACAGCTCAGCTCCCTTTTCACGTGTACCGTGTGAATTCACGATGTCTACACAATGGTGATGACCTCTGACTAGCACTTCGTAAATGTGCTGCTTCCGTATAATGCGCTGAATAACACTCATACAGCGCATTATACGGAAGCAGCACAATTTACCCACAATTACGGAAGTGCCAGTCAGAGGTCATCACCATTGTGTAGACATCGTGAATTCACACGGTACACGTGAAAAGGGAGCTGAGCTGTATCGGTCTGGTAAGAAAATTGCTCTTATTTTGTTATTTTTAGATCCGATTTTGAAATTAAAGCGGTAATTAAGACCAAAACTACGACAAAATTTATCAAAGCCACTGTCCAATATTGGTCGGGTGCGCGAAAGTGTGATTTTGGACCACTTTTGAGTTTTGTTTACATGCCTCTCCGTGCAGGGGTATGGGAGCCGTTTAAGGCTCTCTCGAATAATATCATTAAAAAAACATTTCGAGAGAGCCCTTAAGGCTAATACTGTGGCCATGGTGGTATGCTAGTAAAGTCTAAAGTAAACACAAAGTGAGTAAAGTTTAATAAACAGCTGAGCTGGTCCAAGAATGAGGATCGCCTGCATAAACGAGGATATCCTCACAAAACGTGGACCTAATTTAATTTCGGCGCTGTGGGGGTGTAGGGTTCGTGAACCGCGCGTTGGCAATGCGAAAAAAATGAATTCTGCGTAATATTATAAAATACCTCCAGTTCACTGTCTACTTTTAGGGTCGCCATCTTCCCAAGGATTTAGCGCTCATAAAGTGAAAGTCTCTATACAAAGTCAATGTGAAATGCATCAAGAAAATCATTGCAGAATCCATTTTTCTCCTCCAACGCAGGATTGGAAATGCGGATCGTCCACGAAAATGCGGACGATCCACATTCACCACTACCCAATTTTCACTGGAAGCCGGCCAAAAGTTTGCCTTTGCATTTGGTTTTTATCTATGTAGATTCTAGACTTTGTTTGATTTAATAAACAAAAATGATGATTGGAAAGATTAACAAAAATATAGTCTTTGAGGCTGAGCTGAGTTGTGCATAAGGCAAACCAAGTGTTTTGTTGTTGTTGTCATCAGACATTGTATGATAGGGTAGACTCCACTCAATCAATATCTCAGTATCTTGCTTGAAGTACTGTAGTTTTTTCAAAACAAATTTTGTCTTTTGACAATCTCCAAGTCGGTGAAGCAAGACAACGGGGTTAACGGTGTACATGTACTTTTACATACATACAGTACATTTATATGTAGTTGAATATAGTTTTCTCAGAATGTTTTCATGAACTATAAAGTCTGATTTTTTTTCGGTCTAAGGACTTTAACCTTCATGTTCCATTTGACTTTAAATTCTCAGGGATCTACTTTCATTTCTCCAGTCCAATGCTTAATGTGATCATGTTGATATTATTGAATTCCTTAGACTATATTATTCTGGAAAGAAACTGCATCAACAATGATAAAAATTACAGTAAGAACAATATCATTTTCACGAGAAAATTTGGTTGTGTCATAGACCGAAAGCTTTAGTCTCTGATATCATGACAACTAGTCTAGAGAGAGACCAAATAAATGTAATACCTTCAACTGGCTCCACTGACCGTCTCTGTTGACAAATGCCAGTTTTGGAACAACTTTAAAATACCCCACCACTAAAATTGACCAAACATTCGTAGGGTACCAAATGCTTCACCAATGAAGCTACATCTCGAGACATAAGCTTTTTAAGTAACACTAAACCTAACCCTAACTCTAACCCTAACCCAGTTTTATTAAAGGAATTCCCCAAACCAGACGGTCATTTCTCTCCAGTAGTAGGTTCAGTGATGTCCATAATGTCCAAAGAGAGGCTGAGCCTGTAGACTATCAGTCCTGTCTCTCTGTCTGAATCACGTCTTATATCAAGCCCCAATCAACCCTCCCCTGGGGCAGATTAAGTTTCATATTGATCACGCCTCAGGAATGTCTCAATGAGTCTCCTTTCAACCTCAAGAAAGATAATTTCTTGTCAAATTCGGGCTAGAGTGTGAGTGGGATTTTCCAAGTTATTGTGTGTGTTATTGCAATCAGTATCCAAAAAAATTGAGTGCACCCCCAATACAAAAAGTTACAATTAATATTATAGCGATTTTGGAAACAAAGGCAACCATACTAACTTTTGACATTGATTAAAATTGACATTTACTCCAATATGTACAGTACATGTACAGTACTGTACATGGGTGTACTTGCTTTTGTTTGGACCCTTTTTTTTACAGTTTTCCATCACGCGCTACATGTACATGTACAGTACACTTTTCAAATGAAATTAATATTTTTACCTACAAATGTATCACAGAATGTCAACATTGTTATCGCTTTAAGATTTGCCATTTTAATATCACTGTACTAAAAGTTATTTTCATTTTTTGTTGAAGGTGTAGTCACTATTGTTAGATGTACATTATCTGTACATGTGTATGATTGGTACACTGTATGAAAAAACGGCCCCCAAAAGAAGTTTCCAGTCTGGCCAGTTAAATGTTATCGTTTTTCACTGAGAGTTCATTAATTGTACAAAGACATTTCAGTTTGAAAATGGGTCAAAATAACGATCCTGGAATTCAGAAACTCCCATCATTTGTACAGTATTGTGTTTGTTACAGTGTAAGTCTGTGATTAAGACCTCCCAATTCAGAGAAAGGGGGGGGGGGGGGGGGGGGGGAGTGAGAAAGAGAGATATAGAGAGGGAGATAGAAAGGGGGGGGGGGGGGGGGTCTTCGAGATTCATGAAGATTCTCTCGTCATCAGAAGTCCATTTGTTTGTTAGGTCTGCAATTATCCTCCTAATTCAGGCTGGCAGTTAGGAAGAGGAATGATCAGTAGATCCAATACCCACGTCTGACGAGGATAATAAACATCCGATTTGTGTTTCAGTCTGTAAAATGGGATGTGAGTAGTGAGTTGCACTACAATGTACATTGAAGTCAGATATATTAGAATGCTCTTGGAAAAAACCCTGCAAAAATAGAAAAAGCTCTTTAATGATATGAAAAATATACATGTACTGTAGTCAATTGTAGTCCTAATTAGAAAGAAAAAAAGTGTATTTTTGCCAGACTCTTAGTCTTACTTTCTTGTTAAATCCAAAATAGTTTGTAACAGAACATATTTTTTCGAAGTGGATGTTGGATCTACTGTTCATTCCTCTTTCAAACTGTCGGTCTGAATCGGGAGAATAATTACAGAATTAACAAACAAACGAACTTCTGTGTTTCATACTCTCTTGAATAGAATGTCTTAATTAAAAAAAATATGAATCTACAGTGTACAGGTACATGGGTATTTGATAGACAGAAATGAAGTGATAGGGAGAGAGAGAGAGAGAGAGAGAGAGAGAGAGATAGAGAGAGAAAGAGAGGGGGCAAGGTGAGGTAGAAAGATTCAGGTCATCGAGGTGAGTTCAGGAAACATGCACTTGAATTCTGAACAAGGAACTATTCACTTGATTAATGTCAACGGAAGTAATACAGGAAGGAACTAGGAAGTGATCTGGTATTTATTGTTTAATCAATAAGCTTGATGACACATTTTGTATCCCAAACACAGGTCTTTATCGTTCTATATTATTACTGTAGGCCCATTATGCCTGCTTCTGAGTGTTTAGGTTTTTGCAGAAATAATTTTCTTTGCAGGTAAAAACAGACAGTGCTGTAGGCCATCGCCTCCACATGAAATTTTATGTAAAGTTAAACAGAAAGATGAAAAGAATGAAAGGAAATATTTCATCAAGCATCCATGTTCGATTTATATTTTTATTAATTCATTTAATGGGTTGTATAATTAATAAACACAACCCTCACTGAACATGATATAAATTACATGTACAGTGTACATATACGTCAATGGAGTATAGCTACATGTACAGTACATTTATGTGAATACCATTCCTATTTCTATCCTGAGTTTAGCAGTAAGAACACTTTGGTGCAATCTCTACTCTTTTTTTTATACTGAAAAGGAAAGTGTAAATTTCACCTGTAGCCCTGCTATCAAATAATATTTAGCAGGTCAAGCGATTCAATTACACACAATACATTCCCTCCCTCCTACAAATAGCTGCTTGTTTATAGAACTGGAGCGATGAAACCAAGCATTAGCTGCCAAAATATCTGGAATTATTGTGTCAAAAGATCACTCCCTTGGCTCAGGGATACAGGTCAAGTGACTTTGACCTTTGACCTTAAGTGGGCTACTAAAATTCCATGCCTCATCTATTTTGATTTACATGTAGCCAAGCAAGGGAAGATACAATGGAAGCTTTTATCAAATTTTGTTATCATTTTTATTTGTTAGTGTCTTTAAAAAAAGTCTCTCATTTGGTACAAAGTTTTCCAAAACACAGCAAAGTTTAAAGCCACTGTCTGTACAACAACTATACGATGATGATAATTCATTTTATATTCCATTTGCTTTTTATCATTTTCATGCAGCACTCTGTCCTGGTCATCTTTTGGATTAAGTTTTTAAATCTCTGAGAGAGGATTCAGCATTTTTTTTCATTTTTGGATTCAAGGAATATTCTACGAAAGGAGAAACAAAATTCTGCTTGAAGGCTTCTCCAGAAAGGTAAGATTTTCAATGTATTAATTTCTCATTTCCAGGCCAGTGGATGTAATGAACTAGGTACACAAGTTCACATACATGTACATGTAAGTTTATTATGATTTTCATTGATGATTAATTTAATGATTATCAAATATTGGACAATATAGATTAATCAGATTCCCTGATGTAAATTGTGAAAATAAATATATAAAACCAGGGAATGCAGTGCAATCATTCTTTCACCATACAGTGTGGAGATGACTCAGATGAAGTTTTCCATTCAGGTGTGCTATACATTTAGTATGTACAATACATGTACCTGTACAGTACGGTATGTTTAAAAAAGCAGTTGCATACACATGTCCATGTACATGTACAATGTACATACTGAACTGTACATGGACACTTGTAGTTTTGTACATGTATCATGTATACAGACAAGTACAGCCTACATGTACACTGTACATATGTACAGTAAAGTACAAATACAAAAGGAGTACATACATGAACATGTACACATTGTACATGTACTGTACGTGTATCTGTATTTTTATATAAATATCAGTCAAGGATAAAGAATACTAAATGACAATTGAGTTTCTTTCTCTTCCTTTATTGACCTCACAGAGTACACTGTATGTAGCTTGTGGGTTTCATTGATTTTTTCCTCGGCTTAATCCTGTTGTTTGTGTCTCGGCTAAAAAACGTTGTTTGTGACTCAGCCTTTAAACCAGATACTTTTATGGCCTTTTCACATTATGAAGGGAAAACTTTTAAGTATAAAGAAACCTTATACAGGTAACAACAACAAACACAATGGGTGCAAACTGCAAAGGCTGCAAATTTATGTAACAACAATGGAAGTGTGTTAAATGCAGCACAGTAGATTAAATATCAGGACTTGTACAATGTACACGTAATGTACATGTCATGTACAGTACAGGTAGAGTGATATGTTTGGCGTGGGGAAAGAGATCACAAAATATTGTGGAAAAAATAAAAGATACACATATACTTAAACAAAAACGCCAAACCAAAACAAAGCAAAACAAACATGTAAACAAACAAACAAGCAAATGAAAAACGAACATGACGAGAGGGGGAAAAGGAAAGAAACACACCGCCCTTTATGGGATTAATGACAGACAAACAAAACAAATGAAGGAGAGAGAAATGTAGAACAACAAATGAATTACATACATGTACAATGTACACATTGTGTAGGATGTTGTACCGGTAGTCAAATGGCTGTGGTAGACCTGATTTTAATCTTGAATATTGTTAATTGACCTTTCACAGCGTGGGAGGGAAAATAATGAATAATTCCTTCTTTTAGAACAAAAATACAAACAAGGATTTGGTTCTTTTTGAGAATTGAAGCCCTACTGTGATCAAAACCCTGAAACTTTCAGTTTTGCATCCTCCCAAAATATCATGCTGTGATCATGCTGTCAGCATATTTTCATAATTTTTTAATTTTTTTTTAATTCCTTTACAATGTGTGTCAAATTGGGTGAATGCAGTGCAAATTCTTGTATGGATACAGATTTTTGTGTATTACTTGTTTTAAAATCTTTACATGTACTGTACATGAAATGCTGTGCATTGTACATGTACGTGAACAGTTTGACACATACAATAATCAATTTTTTCCATTGATCTACTTTTTATAGTGTTGCTCTATTAAACTTGCTCTATCAAATTAGAGTTTCACTTTCGTCTGTAAGAAATTTGAGAAACAATGTTTTCATGCGACAATTGTCACATGTTTTTATATTCTTTCTTACTTTCTTTCCCCTCTTTTGTTGCTCTGCTACTGGTATCTGTATGTTCTCATTTTAGATTTCATATTTCAGATTGTGGAATAAAACTTCAATTCTTGTGGGCGTGAGTAAGCATGAATCCTGCAACTCTTTGTTGTTGGTTCAGATGACAAGTTGAACTGTCATGACCAAAGAATTCCTCCATTGTGACTTTGTGGGCGGCTAGACAAGGGCCCAGTGATAACAGGAGACTGGGTCACTGGGTGAAGTTTGGAGGGGTAGGGTTGGTGTGGGGGATGGGTGGGAGGGAGGTTTAATAGATAGAACGAAAAGAACAGGAAGTCTGCAAGGTACATGTACATCTTTATTGTTTTCTCTATTGAATAGAAGATTAATGTGACAATGTACAGTGTAGGTTAATAATTTAAGGAATGTGACTGATACGATTAGCTTCAAGCTAAGAATTACACTCCTGTATATTCCCTTTGTACTTGTAGAGGATGTCCAGTCAGTCCCCTGTCAAGTGAATTTTCAAAAAAACGTTTTCGCACCGGTTTTTATATTAAACACTACAGTCTATTGGGAAAAATTAGTAAGGTAAAACCCGTCACTGAAATATTTGTTACTGTTTTAGGCACTTTATGATCATCACAGCCACTGATATTACATGTACATGTACTGTACATGTACATGTACATGTACAGGTGTACATGTAGGGCCATGCAACTCAGATTTGTAAAAATGGAAACATTGTTATTACGATGCCTTTAAGGGACCACATTTCCACCAATGTCACTTCAAATGATATTATTCTTAGACTTGGTACAGTGCACATACATGTACAGGTCCATGGCCAGATCAAGTCCTGAGCTTCAATTGCAAGGCTACAATGTATGCTGTATGCCATCAGGGTGATATAATTGTATGCTCTAAAGGTGAGGTGCCACTTTTCGCCCCATTCTCCTCTCTACAATACAATTCTATAGGTGCACTCACCTGTATCGAACCTCATACATTCAAAACAGGGCTACGTGTTTGTAGGTCTACTTCTACTTCGTATTGTCTGTTATTTCAAGGGGGTGGGGGGGGGGGGGTATTTCAGCTTCAAATGCATGACCAACTCCCATTATTTAGTCACTTTACAATGCACAATGAATTGATTCAGGGAAGGTTTTTTCTTCTTCCCTACAAAATGTTGTTGGTGTAGAGTTGTACAAAGTCAAAGGTCATCGGTTGTCCTATGTACATGTATGTGTACTGTACATGTTGTATTTTGTAGGCTATGTACAGTAGTCTTCTACTCTTTGCAATTTGTTCTTTGATTTGAACCAACTCCTTTAAAAAGGTCTATTTGTTTATAATGCCTGAATTTGTTCTCATTTTGTTCTTTTCAAACTTTTCAGAGATTAACTGCAGAAAGGAATTGTGTAATTCCTTTCTGCAGTTAATCTCTGAAAAGTTTGAAAATGGGGGCAAATGGCCAGATATTTGAGATAACCTACTGTACAGTACAAAGTAGAATTTGCAAATTTCTGTAATCGGTTAAATCTGAATAGAAGGTTCAGACCCAAACAATCTCTACAAAGCCCCTAAAGAATTTAATTGAATAGTGTGTGATCCAGCTACATGTACATTCCTAAAGGAATTTTCTTTCAAGCTGGGAGAGAGGCATTGTAAATGAATTCCTCCCTTTATTAAACCTCATTGTGAATGTACTGTACATGTATGTGTAGCATACATGTACTTGTAAACATAAATATACACGTACAAGAATTAAAATAGTCCTGCGACGTTTCACAACTAATGCTGTGTTGGCAAGTGAGGAAGAATTTTATAATGACACAACCTTAGGAGAAATAATAGGAGAAACAAAATACATTCAAAACCAGTGTTCTTCAAAATATGAAAATGGGGCGCAATAGTTGCGAACTTGCAAACAAAGGTAGAACAATTAACAAACAAAATTAAAACAAATGAACAGTACAATCTAACACTATAAAAATTAAACAAAACAACCCTCTCAATGATGCCCTAGATGCCCTAAGAACCTTCTATAAATAGAGTCTGGACCATTTTGTAACAGGTGTAAAATGACCAAGGGCATTATTTACTCAGTAAACTACCAAGTAGTTGACCCAGGCTGCAGTTAGATGACCCCATGACCTTTGAGGTCAATGCTGGTAACAAAATGCTGATATCAGTTTATACTTGTCACTTATTTCATATTCAATCTTGAGAGATTGTTTTTTTCCTTTTATTGCAAGGTCTTATCTTTAATCTCTCTACAATTGATTGAGTTTTTAACATTCATTGAAGTCATTTGTTTGTTCTTCACAGTTCATGAAAGTTGAACTTTTTTGCTTTGACGTCAATCAGCAACTAAAATCAGATTAAAAACTGATCAGTCCTGTTTTTTTTTTATTTGAATCTGTTTGCAGAATTTTTCTTAGAAGGAATGGCAAGTGAAATCTTCTCAGAGTTAAAAATTGCTTTACTTGTACAAATGTACAGTACACATGTGGGTCATTTCACGTTAAGTGTACACTTTTTGAAAAATGGGGTTTTCCCCATTTTGGCATCTTTTAAACAATTATTATTTTATGTTGGCCATTTTATTTGATGGACCTTATCAACAGCAACCTACAGTTCAATATTCATAACACTGCAAACATTATTTCTGTTAATTTCAGCATTTTTAGTGCATTTTTAACGGAAAAGGGATTCTCATTTCATAATTTTGATAATGTTCATTGATATCTTACATGAATCTATTGAGAGTTGTGTAAAATTTTAATGTTTTAGTGTCAGCACAGCCACTAAACATCATAAAACTTATTTGACCAAATTTGACCAATAAATGTGAAAATGATGAATATTTTTGTAAAAGGCATCTTTTCCGTTAAAATTAAAAAACATGTCCTCTCCATAACATTGAGGCCAGCAGCAGTGACTTAAAATGATATATATGGGCCTAAACTCTATTTAAATAATCTTCAGAATGTTTGAAAATGAGGACATGTCTCAAATCAATGAACAAAATATGTGATATATATTTTATTGCTTGGTTAATTTGATGACTTTATTTTCCGTTAAAAGTGTGTCCTCTCCATAACAGGTATTTTCTTCATATATTAAAGCACTGAGGCTTGCACTATCTATGGCACTGGTATACAATAATAATATGCCTCCATTTAATATCATGAAATGTGATTTTCCATCTACATAAGATGGTCAGTATCTCACACTAATGCAATGTTAAACTGAATGTCCTCTCCATAACAGAGTTACCCATTGTTAACAATGTACAGAAACAATTATTTTTTTTTATAGTATAATCACTTCCTTCATGTAAGAAAACATTGATATGTTGTTCCACTCAGTATAAGAATTCATTAAATATCATGTCAACAGCTATAATTTTATTTTGGTATTGATTTTCATTAATTCCTCTATGTAATTGGGTAATTTCTGAATGCAAAGACAGAAATATTCTCACAACATAGTCTGATATTAAATACATTTTAAAGTGCAATATTTGTAAGTGTGTAACTGACAAAATCTACTGATCATTGCAATCATTTACCACCCTGGTAGCAATATAATGTATGCCATTAGGTTGTTAAGGAGAGGACACATTTTTTTAACCAGGCACTTCAAGTAGGGAAAACAAATCCTCTGACCTTTGCCCCATATACATCCATCCCTATGTTTATGTAGTCAATACATTGGAGCATGGGAGTGCATGCACATAGCAGTGTTTTCCTTGGACCAACTGCAATGCACCACTTTTACTTATGAGCATGTGTGATGTTGGTCAAATTATGCAGCCTTGACAAATATAAGTCAAAAGATTACAGTTATTGAGTGACCATGATTTAAATTTTTACAACATTTAACAATTTGTCCACTGATGCATATTGTTTCAACACAATAAGGAGGGTGGACTAATGCACAATTTGGAATGTAGATTTTGAAGAGGACTTTAATACTTGCATCACATATTATGCATGTATTTGTACGATGCATTAAGCCAGAATATGTCACTGCAATTTAATATAAATTGTGATAGGTACCGGTAGTCATGTTTGTGGCAATATTCTATGGCATACATGTATGCTATAATATGTCAACTTGGAATGAATATCCCCGAAAATATGCTTTCAAGGGAGCAATAATCTAGTTTCTTTCAAATGGATTGAATATCATTGATCGTTTAACTTATAATCTTGCAGACAACATTGAAATTGAGCCTCATTACACATTCATGCTCTCAATTCTTTCAATTGGTTACATTACATTGAAGGTTTTCACCCTCTATTGTTCGTTTTACAGCAAGAATCGGCACAAGACATCAAGGAAACACAAAGAAAAGAATGATTCATTAATCTAAAACGTTAACAATGACAAGTGAACATAATAAGTACAGTGAGACAATGTGTCTTGAGGTGGAATGGAAAAGGTGGACAAATAAATTTGCAACAAATAAATCAGTTAAATGCCAAAATGGTTGATCCAAGATTATTGAAGATTTTCAAAAACTTTGACAAACTTTTTAATTTTTTACAGACACCAATTTCCTTTGCTGCAATATTCATTAAAAAAAAATCATACTTGAATTAAAATGATATACCGGTACATGATGCATGTGAATGTTCTTTTTTAATAATTAATTTATCAATACTGATACTCACTGTATCCAATGCTTAACTAATGAAAGCTTAATTTATAGGTAAAATGACCTTTGGTCTTCGACCTAATGACCCATCTATGCAAAATTGAGATGAGGAGGGCATTTCCTTACACAGCTTTCAAAAGTATCATTTGTGTTTATTAAATTTACAGGTATAAGTGCATCTCATGATTGGACTTAAATTTTTTTATTTATTTTTTATTTTTTATTTTTTATTTATTTTTTTTTGGGGGGGGGGGGATCACCTACACATTATATTTGTAATAGATACACATTTTATGTTGATGATCCCAGCACTGTTGATGGTTTATAGCAACAAAAAAGTTAAAAGTATATATAAAGAAAACTATATCACTTTACGACACTGATGTGTAGATTTGATCTGAAAATTTCTCAAGAACAGTCAATATATGAAGGTATAGACTTTTTGTTAAAGACAAGCAAGTGCCTTGTTATCTGTGAAGAAAAAAAAGTTGTTAAAGACAATTGTTTTGTTATCTGTTTAAAAAAGAACTGTGTTAAAGACAAGCAAGTGCCTTGTTATCTGTTAAGAAAAAAAAAGTTGTTAAAGACAAGAAGTGTCTTGTTACTGTTGAGAAATAGAACGGTTTTAAAGACAAGCAAGTAACTTGTTACAGTACCTGTTATTCATTTATCAGTTACAGTGTAGGACTTTCTGATCAGTTATACCAACAATTATGGAAACCTATATTCTCATATTGTTTTTGCAGGAATTTAAAGTAAGATGTTTTTTTTTGCTTATTACTCACTATAAATACTAGTTTAATTGACAATATGCATGGTATCGGGACATTTCCTACCTTATATTGCGTTATCTAACTTGGTATATGAAAATCAAAAATAAAGACTGGTGAATGTATTGATTACAAAAAAAGTAAATTGCATTTAAACATTCAGATGTCACTGTTAAACAAAGTGTCCTCTCCATAACATACAATGTATATCAACGAGTCACTCTTTGAGAGTTTGGATTATAGAAAAAATAAATAATAAGACTTGTATATAAAAACTGGTGTATCAATAGACAATATCAGTATTGTTTTTATTGTAAAATACTGTTTAAATAACATGAAACAATGTATGAATAACAAAACTTTCACGCCATATATTCTGAGATAAAGTTGGAGTTGTAATGATGGTGAATAATTTGAAGTTTATCCTCTCCAATATATGTCACTTGGCTCATATAATGTTCCAATAATCTATTGGCATGTTCTTACAGAAATGTTAGAAATGAATGATGCATAGCAATTTACATATCAACTAATATAGTAAGAGTTCATATTGCTAAGATTTGTTGTTAAACAAATGTCCTCTCCAAAACACGTCAATGAATTAAGTTTGGAAGCTCATATTTGATTAAAACTTGCATTCACTTGTTTTTTTTTACACAGCATCAAATAATTTAGACATAAATGCAACACTGTATACCAAATTTGAAGTCTATATAAGAAGAAGGACAAGAAATTCTCATGTCATTAAATAAATTCAACCTCCCCATAATTCAGTTTCCTATAAAATACACTAATTTTATGGCAAAATATGGCTTAAGTGAATAGGAAATAAGTGCATCAACATCTGATAAGTATAAAAAGGCATATAAAAGTACAGAAAACTATGTGTATACCATTTACAGGTATAATAAAGCTGATGTGTTCTTTGTTAAACAAAATGTCCTCTCCAAACGCCTGTTTTTGTTACTGTATTTCAATCAAATATTTCTATATGTAAACATGGGCTTGACGCTCTATAATTTTACACATTTCTGACATATACCCCAAACTTTCAGAATCTGTGCATCTTTTGCTCTAACAACAATTTTCATTTTTGACCCCCAGTGAGAAAAAAAGTGTACACTTAACGTGAAATGACCCATGTACTGTACATGTGAGCCCGCCTAGTACAGGTACAGTACGAATACGAACATGCATTTCTTTTCCTGTAAATAATCACGCCTTGCAATTTTTGTATGTGATTATTGGGCATGTTTCTTTGTGCATGGAAAGTTCATTGAAAGTGCCAAGTGCAATTTGATTACAATTGTTGTGAACTTGTGACTATTACAAGGAGGGCTTGTCGATGGATGATTGCTTTCGTCCATTTCGGAATGTAGAGCAGGTCATTCATCACTGACCGTTGACAACAAAACTGAGCAATCTAAATATTCATTGAATCACACCTTCTGAATGAAATATGCATGATTCCCAATTTCATAACGATCGTGATCACTGAACTTCATTGTAAGTGTGAGTTGAGCTGCAGCAAAAGACCGTTTTCGTAATGTAATCAAATTTTAATAATGCATAAATCTTTGTTGAAAGTACCATGTTACAAATTATATCATTCGCCTGTTACAAATAATTGCATTTTAATACCCAGTAGTAAGAATGCAAATCCCATGTTCTGCTACATGTACTGTACCTGTACACATGCTGTAGGTAGACAAACATGGCTTTTCCTACCTACAGTAACAACACAGAGTGTACATGCAATCCACATGTATGTATTCTGGCTATTGAAATACAATCATTTGTAAGAGTTGATTGAAATAATTTGTAACAAGGCACTTTAACAATGATTTGTACATTTAAAATAGATTATGTTACAAAAAAAAATCCTGTTTCACAGGGCACTATATATTTTCAATCATCAGGTTTCATTCACCATGAAACTCATTAGTTTCTTTGTTTTGGTGTACAGCAGGGTGCCTAGCCCAACTCTAATTATCCCCCTATTAGACCATCTGCTTTGATATTTTTAAATGATTTTGTTTGCAGGTTTTATACATTAATAGCTCATCTGATTTTTGTTGTACACCTGTACATGCACACTGGGAATATGAATTAAATCAACAGTACAGTTCTTGTACATATGTACGGTACATCCGAACAAAGAGTTTCAAGTATCGTCATAGAAATGGAAAAGATTTCACTTCTTTATTTCCTTCAAAATACTCTCTATGCAATATTTTTCTTTCACATGCTATCTCAATATCTCTCTCTCTCTCTTCCTCTCTTTTCCTCTCTCCCCCTTATATCTTTCCCCTCTCCCTATGGGCAGGTCCAAGCTATTGTCCCCTCTGGGGGTCAAATTTCATCTTTATATATATTGAACACACTATACCTTATTTTAAAGCTGAAACTATGAATTTTATGAATCTGATAAAAAATTTAAAAAATTATCAAAATACGAAGAGTGCCAAGGTCACGAACTTTGATTTGTATTAATTAGCGTGACGTACGGGACATTACATTTTTATTTTTGTATCTCATTTGAATTATTTATTTAAAATTAAACATCTCAGGACATAAAGACCATCATGCTAGAAAATAGGAAAAAAATATAAAAACTTTCAAAATTAATTAATTATGCAAATGAGGTAGGTTCCAAAGTGTGATGTCCCGTACGTCACAATTTGATCATAATTTGTTTAATTTTAATTATGAAAATAATTTTTTTTTTTAAAGATATTCTAGGAAGTTCTAATTTAGATGAATACCTAACAAAAAATAGGTTTAACAAAAATTTCAAAAATTCTGTGTTGATTACATTATCAAATTAAGAAATGTGACGTACGGGACAAGTGTGTGACGTACGGGACAACCCCATGTAAAACCAATGCGAGATGTGAAAAAGGAAATGACCAAAAGGAAAATATATACTGTGTTAGGAAACTTGTTGTATACAGGGATATATGAACATTCCAACTGGGTCCCTTCTAGGAATTTACTTGTTTGTACTTTTGTTGTTGTTTTATGTAATTGTTGTTAATGTAATTAGTCTTCAAGCCAGACCCCTGGTATTATCAACTTTGGTATTTTGCCAGTTGATGTCTCCAACATTGGCAGAATGCTAAATATGTAAATCAAAATAGTGTACTAGTTCCTGGAATGAGTCTAATGAAATTATATGGTAGTGGATGCACCAGAAGCTGGCTTTTACAACTCATAGATGCTGCAGGTAAGAATAGCACATGTATGCTATCAAGCTCTCTATGTGAGGTTTTTTTATATTCTATTTAAATGTCATATATGATGGTAAAGGATTACAGCATGCACTGTACATTTTATGGAGCCAGCTCAGGAATTCTGATCTCCTAAAAACTAAGTCATAACTTTTAAGGAAGGATAGCCTTTTTGAGTATTTCACACTCTCACCCACTTAAGATTTTTATCACTTTTACACCCATGCATTTTTGTTGAGTTTGCTTTAAATTAATCTTTTGAAGTGTGGAAAAGGTCACACAAACCTTTAGGGTTTTAATTTCTTATATCTGGTGGTGTTAATAAGATGTTTTAATCAATACGAAATACATTCAAGATTTATATTTTTGTATCCATCTTTCACAAACATGTAGACTACATTAATGTACATCAAAATTCTTGAATATATGACAGCAACATATACATGTTCTAATCTGTGATAAAAGGATATAAAAAAGACAATATGTCCAGCATTATCTTTGAATTCCTTCAAAATTCTATCAAATAATTCAAACAAGCTATGAAGAAAAGACTTCATATTTTTAATGTATCTTTCTTCACAAACACTTACAACATAAGAAATGTTCTTTGATGAAATATGATGTGCCGAGTGTGCCCCTGTGTTTCAAACAAGTTTAAATAAAAAATTTCAAGTTCAAGTTCATCTTTCATTATTGTTTAAAAACATTTTGCAATGTTGAATGGAATGGATAAAAGAAATGAGAAAAGAAGCATGACTACACATGATAGATGGGTAAATGGAATAAAAATGGTAATATAGTGTGTATGAATATTAATTCAATTTGTTTTCTTTGTTAAAGTAATATTTGTATTGATTTACGTCATAAATTAACACAGATGATATTAAGTGATGGTCAGAGGAACTAATTGGGTTCTAAAACACTCTAATTGTCACTGATTTAAGTTAAAATTGTTCACATTTAACAAATTTTGACGAAAATTCTCCATTTCAATGCATTTTCCCATAGGGAAAAGTTGTCCCGTACGTCACGTGTCCCGTACGTCACATGCACACATTTATGTTTTGATATATTACATAATAACGAAAGGTCAGAAAAATATGGCAATAGTTGTGATTTATGCTTGATTCCATAATGAATTAAGATATCATTACCTTAAATCTCATAACTTAATAAATTCAGAGAACTTTTATGATGAACTTATTTTTGAAAAAGTCAGAAATTCTCTGGTCCCGTACGTCACGCAGCACATTAATTACATTAAAAATTAATTTATGAATTGGTCAGAACTAAAACTTTTCACAAATGAACTAGCCCATAATAGCCACAGACTCATACCAAAAGATAGTCATATAAATAATGTCATCCATTGTTATTTCTTGTTTAAAGTCTCTGAATGTCCCGTACGTCACAAAGCAAATAGCTTGGACCTGCCCCTATACATGTACACATAGATCTATCACCCTCTCTCTCTCTCTCTCTCTCTCTCTCTCTATCTCTCTCTCTCCTTCTTTGCATTTTTCACTCTGAAATGATCATCATGATGTTATTATTTTGGTTTCATATCTGTTTACATGTCGAGATTTCCTATTAAAATATATGTATCATATATATTTTTTGTATGCATGATGTTATGGTTTTGGTTTATATGCATGTATTTTCGCAGTTTCTGTCAAGACAACAGTCTTCAAGGCTAACCAGTGAGAGCCAAGTCGCTCTCTGCTCCCAAGTATAATTTTTGCTGCAAACCAACAACAGCTACCTTGTAGTAGCCTTCAATTGTAAGTCTTGCTACCAATTATTTATTCAGACATAAATAGATAGCTCTGGAATTCAGACTAGTCATCCCTCACTCAGCTGTGAACTTCATTCCGAATTCATGAATGATTCAATAATACATACAAATATATACATGTAGGTCTGGAATTCAGACTAGTCATACATGTAGATCACTCAGCACTGAACTTCATTACCAATTGATAAATAATTCAATAATACATAAAAATAGATAGGTCTGGAATTCAGACTAGTCATTCATCAACCAGCAGTAAACTTCATTCCCAATTCATAAATAATTCAATAATACATTTAGGTCTAGAATTCAGACTAGTCATCTATCACTCAGCAGTGAATTCAATAATACATAAATAGATAGGTCTGGAATCTAGACTAGTCATACATCACTCAGCAGTGAACTTCATTCTCAGTTCACCCTCCATCCATCTCTTCATTGTGCCCATGCTGATATTCACTTGTTCACAATTTATTGAATGGCACTGTGCGTGAAATGCGTTTACAATATGGCCGCCACATGCATTTTGCATTTGGGAGTCCTGCCCCCCAAACAGGTTGCGTTGAATGGGGGAGATTGCTAGTATTTGTAAACTCTCAAACGTTTTAGCAAAATTGCATCTGCATGTGAAGCCAATTTGTAAAGTGATTGTTGTAATGCGTTGAGAGTTACGTGCAGTTTCATTGATGATTGAAAGTCAGCTCTTCAATTCGAAATGCAAATGTAGACCTGCCTATACATTTAATGTACATGTTTGTTGTACTTTTTATTGAGAGAGAGATAGAGAGAAAGAGACAGAGAGAAACAGAGAGAGATAGAGAGAGAGAGAGACAGAGAGAGAGTTTGCAGAGGGTGTGTGCTCTCTTTCCTAATATTAGATTCATTATTCATACATCACTCATACAAACTTGACATCCCATACTGCATGTTATTCAACAATCCCTCATTGTTTTCCAGAAACCAGCAAAGAGCATGGGGTTGTGTTTGCACTGGGTTGTAATTAACCAAACATTCTCAAAACTTGGACTCAATTTGCAAAATAGTCTACATGTAGGTAATAGACTGATCACATTTGCGTACCACTATGCATACTTTCAACTTTCATACGGTACATACTACATGTACACCTGTTAACTCCCCACATTAAACATTTATTCACATTGAATTAGAAAATTACATTAAAAGATAAAGCAAAATTTGACAGGTCTCTCATGTGCGGATAGAATGAAAATATAAATTTTGCTACATGTACAGTAGATGCCAGATCTTTTCTGTCTAGAAGGCCTACACTGTACATGTACATGTACATTTAAAAGTGTCAATACTTACATGTAGCTTGCCCGGTGGATTTACTGGTATTTGATATAAACTTGCCCCAGGCTAGAAGTAGTAGTAGTATCATTCATTGTTCAAATCTTACACAATTGAGCCTATTTTGAGCAAATAAATGTTGTCTTCAGTACACATTCATTTTAAACAGCTCTTCTTACTGAATAACAGAAACACTTTTGTCCTGGTGTCGAGACTAACCAGGTAATGCAAATATGTACAGGGCTCATATGACTGTTGGACGCAAATTTGTTTTGGTTCAAATATCCCAGCCATTTGAAAATGAGATGGGGAAAAGCTCAATATCTTTAATACTACGCTGCTGGGCAATTGCTCAGTCATTGGAAGGCTGAGCAAATGTCATTTGTATCATAGAATAATTGCATTTTGTGGATGATTTGAAATAAGCCCCCAGGGTTTATCTTTTTATTTCATCATGGAATGAATTGGATTCAACTGAATTGTAGAATTGGATTGAAATCCTAAGAATGGGGAGGCGATTACCTTTGATGGATATATGTACATGTATTATCATATTATACCATTTACTTTTTGTACCTGCCATTTACATGTACATGTAGACCTTCAGTTTACATTTTTACATCAAATAAAAAAAAAAAAAATTGGGCCAATTCCCTCCCCCACTCACATTTTCTTTTAGTACAATGTACCAGTATGTGATAACACCTTCTTTTTGTTTAAATGTTTAAAGCATATTTTGTGACAAAACTGACAATGGTTCATGAAGAACTATGATACAGCATTCATAGAAATCAACACTTAAACTTAATGTTTTATTAGATGTAATGATATACATATTTGTATTAACAAAAGGAAATTGGGGGGGGGGGGGGGCATGCATTACCAGTAGTTTGAAGTTGAACAAGAACAAAATATCAGGGATTGAAGGTTTTCTGTTTCCAACCACTGAAAACCAATCACTTCTCCTTCAAACAAGTCTCCTTCTGTGGTCAACATACATGTACATTGTTTATACAGTCAAGTCAGTCAAACCTGTCTATAAAGGCCACTCAAGGAAAACAGAAAAAGTGGCCACTGTAGACAGGTGGCTTTCCGAGACAGGTTCTACATGTACATTGTACATCACACATTTCTTTCTCAAAGCAGACAAAATATTTGGCAATTATAATATAACGAGTTTTACAAGAAAATATAAATATTAGAGCAAAGAAGATCAAAATAATATCTGTATTTATAATGCAGTCATCAACTCTTCAATTTTGTTTTGTTTTATACAAGTTTTCTCTCTCAGGGAAAGGCTGCAAGTGTTATTAAAAGTGAGGTATTTTGTTAATCTGTTTGCTCTCAAACCAAGCAGTCTCTAGGTGCGTCTTCATCATCTCGAGATTGCCAAATATCTCGAGATTGCCAAATAGCCCGCTATTTGAGAAATAATCCCGAAGTAACAAATCGCGTCTTCACTATCTCGAGATTCGACCTCGAAACTTGAAACTCGACCTTGAGAAATTAGCTCGAGATATTTTGCTCAGCGTTAGCGTGTATTGCGAATCTTCGGTCTAGTGAAGACGCACGGGACAAATAGCTGGATATTTTGCCAAATAGTAGGATATTTTGCAAACTATCCCAAGATATCTTGGGATATTATCCCGACCAACTATCCAGCTAATTTGCTACTTCGTTCTAATGAAGACGCAATTAGCTGGATAGTTTGCGATCGGGATAGTTCAAATAGCTGGATATTTGGCATTAGCTGGATAGTTTGCGATCGGGATAGTTCAAATAGCTGGATATTTGGCAATCTCGAGATAGTGAAGACGGGCCTTCTGTGTCCACAAGCTAATGTTTGGCAATGGGCTTTACACTTCAAATGGCATGTTGAACCTATTCAGGTGCTTTTATGTAGAAAATATTTAAAAAAAAAAGATTAATGATTGATGACTAGCCAGACATGGTATCCTTCAATTCCTAATCTGTCATTTTTAGTCTTTTTAAAATTAAAAGGCACATTTTTTCTGCATGCAACAGAAAACCCCAAATTTGTAGTCTTTTATCAATATTTGTCTTCGAACACAGTTTTATTTGGGAAATCTTTGCAGAAGTGTGTCTTAAATGTCATCCTCTTTCACATTATGATACAATTTGGTGCTCACAACACTTTAGAATTAGAGGGGCTTTAAATTGACAGTACAAGAAGGTGAGGAGAAGGAGAGGGAGGAGGAAGACAGAAAGAAGAGGTGCGATAGCTCAGTTGGTAGAGCAGTGGTCTCGTAATCCGGTGACCCGGGTTCGCAACCAGGTCGATGCGCTACAGCTAGTGCCCTTTGGTAAGGCATTAATCCTCGTTACCAGGTCCCTCGGAGAGGACCTAAAGCCGTCGGCCGTCTGGTTGCTTACTTACAAGCATTTATGCTTTCTTAGCAGTCAGGTAAAATAACAACCACCACCATCACATGTAGGTATCTGTATCCATTCTAGTCAGCTTTACAAATGTATGTGACAACATGTACACTTTACATTTACACCCTGAAAGCGCTGTCAAAAAGCAGTGTCCCTGACAAAGTATTGATTGTTTTGCGCTTTCACCAAGGTGTGATCTATAAAAAGCTGGAGATTGCCTGACTATCATGTTACCAATAGCTTTATAACACAGCGGGACCTACATGTACATGTACATGTACAGGTATACTGCTTGTTCAGACTAATGAAAGCGTACATATACAAATGAAAACGTACATGTACATACAAAACGCGATTAAAGAAAGTTTGTGTACTGAGAGACATCTTGCAGAAAAAAGGACATTCATGTACAATGTAAACAGCGTTTGGATAAGAATGTTTAATCAAGAAACTACATATGGTTATGAAAATATTAGTTGATGACAGCTGGCACATCATCATTGCATGCTCATGTTTATGATAAGCCCCTCCCCGTTCTGCAGATTTTAAATGATACAACGTTCAGATGGAAGCAGAACCCTGATGCTCTATCAAGTTTTTGTTCAGAACAATTCACAAACATGCATTTTGCTATAAGATACATGTACATTCCCAACGTTTCATTTTAAAACGAAGTTGCTCATACAAGACAAAATACTGTAAATATACAATGTACAGATCGGGTGTACATGTATGTACAGTGTACATGTAGCTACATGTACATGTACATGTACATGTACATGCACGGTAAACGTATTTGGCTTTCTTTTAGCCACACAATACTTTTTGGTTGTCTGAAAGGGATTGCTTTGTTATGAATCATGGGTTGTTAATGATACTTGTACTATGGGCCATTGATTTTTCACCCTCAATATTGCTGCGGTGTCTGTGCCTAATTGATAGAGCAGTCTCAACACATTGTTCACACTTACATTTGACACGTACGCCCCTTTCACACATGAAAAAATATACGGTACAATGTTTTGAGTGAATTACTCTGTAGCTGCGGACAAGAGTGTGTACTTTGTATTATCCCCATCATCATTTCATCATCAGTGTTTATGACATGTCTCACAAAACATTGAGATTATAAAAGGTACTACAGTGTATGTCCCATTTGCAGGCCAAAAAAAATGAAAAAGTTAAATTCCAACTGCATTTGAAAGATAATATTAATTTAGAACTTCCCTAAAAAGGTGGGGCTTGAAAATATCTTTAAGTGGGAAAATAATGACTATTAGTTGTCAAATCAACTTTAGGGCTATAGAGCCCAAAAGTAATAGTCTTGGTTTTCAGACAAATGTACCGAATGGTCATACGTTTTATGCTGCGCAAAGATTCAATCAGTTTAATCTTGGCCATCACAAGAAGTGGGTTATTGATGTAGACAAATGCTCATGTACCCTTTACATGTACAACTCTTTTCATGTATGTTATTACCAAAGAAGAAGAAAAGCCAGTCAGTCACTCAATAGTGTCTGACAGTGAAGTCTAGCAAGTAAACAGGTTTCCTTGCATAATTTGAATATGAGGACACTGCTAATGTTTAAATTTTACAGATGCATGTACTGTACATGTCACCAAATCACCTGTCAAACTATTCTAAATTCAACAGATCATTCATCAATCCTAAATCCCCAATTACATGTAAGTGTACAGATTATGCTCTGTATTTGTCTAATTTGAAATATTTCATTCCATCATACAGCGCATGTCATTTGTAACACAGCATACTGTACGTACAGTGTAATCATCTATTTCAAGTTCAAGTTTTATTTTCATTTTCAACGAGAAAACACAATTTACATACATGTATGTACAATAAATAAATTACATACCGGTAAATTACAAACAACATTTTGCAAAGTATACAAAAGTGATTATTTTGTGCTTAACAAAATATGTTGTATAATTCAGTTACAAGGAATTATTTATACGATAATTGTATCATACAATCTCGACCAAGAGAACAAATTATTTTGAGCCAGAAAGGCAACTACATGTATGTATGTATGTATTAAAGAGAAGGTTGAGTTCTGGGGAGAGGTGAAAAATAATTTGTGAGCATTACTCATTCTTATTATGCAAGTGTGGAAGAACATCAGTTAAGACATGTTCCCTGAAAAGCATGGCTCTTCAAATGCCTTCATATTCTAAATATGCATTTTGTAACATTGTAAAAATCGGGGGGCCGGCTTTTTACGCCACGTGTTCGTGTAGTACATCTTTCTGTGCAAGTGTTTGTAACTTTACCAAGACTTGGCCAAATTTCTTATCATTTTGATGATTCCAGAACCTTGCAATACACACAAATTCTTATATGCTAGATGATCAACCTTTTCTGGTCGGTTCCACATCGTTTCTTTCACAATGCAATCTCATGACCAGAACTCAACTTCGTCTTTAACTCAGAGGTAATGCCCTTCTGGCCCCTAGATACATCTGGTGGGAAACCAGGGATGCATAAATATACACAGACGAACATATAAAATGTAGTGTAGTTTCTGACTCTCAAAAGACGATATAGTGGGAAAGAATTATAATGAACATGTGGGGAAGAATAATAATGAACATGTGAGGTTTATCTCATAAGGCCCGTCTTCACTATCTCGAGATTGCCAAATATCCAGCTATTTGAACTATCCCGATCGCAAACTATCCAGCTAATTGCGTCTTCATTAGAACGAAGTAGCAAATTAGCTGGATAGTTGGTCGGGATAATATCCCAAGATATCTTGGGATAGTTTGCAAAATATCCTACTATTTGGCAAAACATCCAGCTATTTGTCCCGTGCGTCTTCACTAGACCGAATATTCGCAATACACGCTAACGCTGAGCAAAATATCTCGAGCTAATTTCTCAAGGTCGAGTTTCAAGTTTCGAGGTCGAATCTCGAGATAGTGAAGACGCGATTTGTTACTTCGGGATTATTTCCCAAATAGCGGGCTATTTGGCAATCTCGAGATATTCGGCAATCTCGAGATGATGAAGACGCACCTACATGTATAGTGATTATTGGTGATTGATGACTGTTATGACAGGCCATGTCAAACAATGGTTTTATGTCTGTACTGTATGTACAGGTGATGATTGGTAGTATAACCAGTAGAGAGTCATTCCTAACGTGATGATAGATGAGAGAGAGAGTGTGTTGAAAAATTATGTGAGAGAGGGTTGGTGTACAGAAATGTAGGATGAAGAGAAAGAGAGAGAGAGAGAGAGAGAGAGGGGGGGGGGGGGGGAGTACATGTACTTCTATCCACAAAAATCATAAAAACAAGGTAAATTTATGGTTAATTCCATGAACGTATTGTACGCTACAGTATTACAATGCATAATTGCATAAAGTATGTTTTATACTGTAGTACATGTACATCGAAGTACGGTAGACATGTGTAGCCTACGTTGTCAATTTGCATTGTATGCGCAATGCACACTCCTCCAAATTGATCCGTTCACCTTTCTTTGTGTCTTTCGTTTCTTTTCTTCCCTCCTCTCTGTTGAGGCATGATTCAACGTTTAGCTATGCATGCCTTCACATCAGGTGGTAATGGTATGCGCTTCAAACATGTACATGTAGGTCTCCTTCTTTCAAACCAACTAATAATTCTGCTCCTACACAACTGTACATGTAATTATTGTTTTGCTAGTGTGAAGGTTGTCTAAAGAAGCATTTAGAAATGTCTTACATATATGTATTGAGACATTGTTCTAGTAAAACACACGTGTATATAAAATAGAGCATTGTTTTAAAAGAAGGCTTGATAAAGAAGCAGGGACTAGTTCCTGTCTGAACGTCGTTGTTAAAAAAAATGGTGTAAATGGACAGTGGGCAAGCATTGAAACTGGTTTTGATCTCTTCAAAAGTAGTTGCTTCATATAAAATGCACTGTTTCTTTTATGATGTTGTTATCTTCATGTAGTACATGAACACCCCTTTTGGTATAAGATAATTCTTTATACAATGTTTCTTTTCACTTTTTATATGGATTTCCTCTAGTCCAAACAGGGTAGACATACACATGTACTGTATATTGTACATGTACGTGTAGGTCTCTTTCTTTCAAACCCACTTGTCCGTATAATTCTGCTTCACAGAAGAAGAATGCAGAGATAGATGGTTTCTGCAAAGGCCAAACCGCAAATGAATTACTTTTGCTTTAGGAGTTGTGTGGTATTTTTGGTCATTATTGGTCATTATTATTTTGTGGATGAACCATTTCATGTGTTCATTAAGGATTTGTACAGGTAGAAACCTTTTTGCCATTATATAATTTCATATTAGATTCATACCATGGGGTATTAGTACAGGTATCTGGTGTGGGAAACACAAAAGTTCTGCACTTTTCATTGACATCACAATCACAAATAGAGTTATTTGTTGAGATAGAATTTAAAAAAAGATTTTTGCCTGTAAGGTAGACTAGTGTCTTGGCAGGTAAGGAACATCTTGTTTGCATTACAATAGCTCACAAACAAACGTCTCAGACATAAATGTGTTTTGGAAGGAGAGAGCGTGGGAAAAACAGTCAAATGTCAGATACTCATAAACTGCACACATACATGTTGTTCTTGGTCTGACCAGGGACTTGGGATACAAGTGCAGCATATTTTGATCTTCATTGTACAGTATGTATTGTAGAATGTTTAACATGATAAAGCACACATTGCTATAAAAATTAGGCGAAGAAAAACTTTTTTTTAGTTTCTTGTCCAGAATTACTTGTACATGTTGTAGCTCACAAACAAACGTCTCAGGCATAAATGTGTTTTGGAAGGAGAGAGCGTGGGAAAAACAGTCAAATGTCAGATACTCATAAACTGCACACATTTGTAGGTCTGACCAAGTGCAGCATATTTTGATCTTCATTGTACAGTATGTATTGTAGAATGTTTAACATGATAAAGCACACATTGCTATAAACATTAGGCGAAGAAAAACTTTTTTTAGTTTCTTGTCCAGAATTACTTGTACATGTACTGTACATGTTGTAGCTCACAAACAAACCATCTCAGACAAAATGTGTTTTGAAAGGAGAGAGCTTTGGAAAACTGTCAAATGTCAGATACAGTTGGCCTGCTGTACATTGATGAACAGGTGTACTTTGTATTCAAGAATGTTCAACAACATAAACATCATACAGTGATAAGTACATTCGATGGCTCCACACTAAATAGATCCCTACATTATAGTTTTCTGTCCATCAAAGCTACATGTAAAGAGGGCAATCAAGATACATGTACTAAAATGTATTCGTGGTGTCAAAGGATATGACAGCATCTTTCTAAAATATATTTGTTATGTTCAGTCATATGTTGTATGGAAACGGATGTTGGTTTTGCTTGACTACTGTAGTCAAGAGAATGTTTGACATTGATCATTAGTCACATCAGGTTCATGTAGGTCAAAGTAAAATGTATTCCTGTTGGATATTGTCTGGACATTGGAGGTTAAGAGGGCAAGCGAGGCACATGTGTACATGTTCATGTTCATGACATCACCTTTCTATACATTGCACAGAAGTGGGCATTGTTTTGGCTTGACTGCTGTATTCAAGAATGTTTGACATCATCACAACATGCAGTCCTAGAAATTATGCATGCTCGTGGCATGACCAGGGTTTGACATTACTGCTTGAACCAGTGGGGGATGGTACAGATTTAGAACCAGTAGCAGCGTCTGGCGCTGGGCTGGGCCAGGGGGCATGTTAGAGGGGGCTTGGAGGGGTTGGGAGAGGAGGATGGCAAGGACGATGACTTGAGGAAAAAGAAAAGGGAAGAGATGATTGATAGAGAAGGAGATAAAGTGTAGACGTGTGAGTGATAGGCAAACTTGTCTTGGACATTGATCCAAGTTTCATTCATGTGAATTTATAGGAACTCCAAGATGACAGAATTAGAACTAGTAACCATGCCCAAAGTTGACCGAAAGAGAAGTGGAGATGAAGATGATGATGAGGATGATGATGAGGAGGAGATGGAGGCTAAATAGGAGGAGAAGGAGGAAGAGAGGAGGAGGGTGGGAGAAGGGTGAGATACAGGAGAGGAGAAAAAGAAAGAGGCAACCAAGAGAGGAGGAAAGATATAAAAAAAGGACGAGGTGATTAAAGAGAGGATGAATGGTGGAAGAGGAGGAGTAATGATGGAAAGAGGAGGAAAAGAAGAGGAGGAAGAAAGAGGGGAAGATTAGATTAAAGTCGGAGAAGGAGAATGAGCAACAGGAGCGGGAATAGAAAGAGCAGTGGAGGAGGAGGAAGAAGAGAACGAGATGGAGGAAAAGAGAAGGGTTACAAGATAAACAAATCAAGCGTGAGAGTGTGAGTGACAGACAAACACGTCTGGCCATTGTTTCAAGATTCACATAAGATGACAGAACGAGAGCCAGCAGCTACGCCTGTAGCTGATTAACCTACATTCTTAGCTGAGAGCAGGGAGGAACAAAACATCTCAAGGCTGTTAATAAGTGGGGATGCAATCTTGGTGTGTTTGGAAATGAACTTGTAAAGAGTGAGGAGAAGGAGAGAGAGGAGGAAGAGAGAAGGAGGAGAGAGAAGAGGAAGGGAAGAGGATCTCAAGGCTATTTGAAAGAGGGGATGCAATCTTCTAAGCTATTTGGGTTTGTTTGGAAATGAACTTGTAAAGAGGCTGATGATGAAGAAGGAGGTAGAGGAGAAGGAGAGAGAAGAGGAAGGGAGAAGGAACAAAACATCTCAAGGCTATTTAGAAGTGGGGACGCGATCTTGGTTTGTTTGGAAATGAACTTGTAAAGAGTGAGGAGAAGGAGAGAGAGAGGAGGAAGAGAGAAGGAGGAGAGAGAAGAGGAAGGGAAGAGGAACAAAACATCTCAAGGCTATTTGAAAGAGGGGATGCCATCTTCTATAAAGCTATTTGGGTTTGTTTGGAAATGAACGTGTAAAAGAGGAAGATGATGAAGAGAGAAGAGGAAGGGAGAAAGAGGAGAGAGAAGGGGAAGGGAAGAGGAGCAAAACATCTCAAGGCTATTTGGAAGAGGGGATGCAATCTTCTAGGCTATACTATTTTGGTTTGTTTGGAAATGAACTTCTAAAAAGGGAGATGATGAAGAAGGAGGCGGAGTAGAAAGAGAGAGAAGGGGAAGGGAAATGGGACAAAACATCTCAAGGCTTAATAAGAAGTGGGGATGCAATCTTCTAAGCTATTTGGGTTTGTTTGGAAATGAACTTGTAAAAGAGGGAGATGATGAAGAGAGAAGAGGAAGGGAGAAAGAGGAGAGAGAAGGGAAAGGGAAGAGGAGCAAAACATCTCAAAGCTATTTGGAAGAGGGGATGCGATCTTCTAAAGGCCATACTATTTTGGTTTGTTTGGAAATGAACCTGTAGAGAGGGAGATGCTGAAGAAGGAGGCAGAGTAGAAAGAGAGAGAAGGGGAAGGGAAAAGGAACAAAACATCTTGAGGCTATGTCAAGAGGGGATAAAATCTTCTAGGCTGTTTGGGTTTGTCTGGAAATGAACTTGTAAAAGAGGGAGATGATGAAGAAGAAGGCAGAGGAGAAGGAGAGAGAAGGAGCAAAACCTCTCAAAGCTATTTAGAAGGGTGGATGCGATCTTGTAGGTTATTTTGGGTTTGTTTGGAAATGAACTTGTAAAGAGGGAGATGATGAAGAAGGAGGCGGAGTAGAAAGAGAGAGAGAAGGGGAAGGGAAGTGGGACAAAACATCTCAAGGCTTAATAAGAAGTGGGGATGCAATCTTAAAGCTTTTTGGGTCTGTTTGGAAATGAACTTGTAAAGTGAGAGATGATGAACAAGGAGGAAGAGGAGAAGGAGAAAGGAGGGGAAGGGAAGAGGGACAAAACATCTCAGGGCTATTTAGAAGAGGGGATGCAATCTTCTATCAAGCTACTTGGGTTTGTTTGGAAATGAATTTTGTTAAGTGGGAGATGATGAACAAGGAGGTAGAGGAGGAGGAGGAGAGAGAAGGGGAAGGTTAGAGGGACAAAACATCTCAAAGCATTTTGGAAGAGAGGATGCAATCCTGTTATATATTTTGGCTCGTTGGAAATTAACTTCCAGGAAAGGAGAAGAACAAGAAGAAAGTAGAGGGAGAGGTTAGAAAAAGGGAAGCAGCACAACTTCTCAAGGTATCACGTTTTGAGGGGATGCTATCATGCAAGCTAGTACATGCGTAGGTTTGATGAAGGAGAGGGAGAAGGAGAATCTGAAGAAGGAGGAAGAGGAATGGAAGGAGAGAAAGGTAGAGGAGAACCATGGATAAAATAGGGCTTGCATGTTCCAGATAAGCGTTGATAATGATGACAATTTAAACAGAAAGTGTCAGCAATGTAAATTCGTTGCCCAAAATACATACAGTATGTCCTTCTTTTTTTAAAACTTTAATCAAGTGGCTTTCAAGTTTCAGGCCATATTTTGTGGATGAACTGTCAATGTAACACAGATGCAGAATGTGGGTTACACTAGTCGTATTGATTAAAGTCTTTTACATTTGAATCACGCTGTGCAGGCTTAGTAGGTATGAATGCGTAATGGGCAGGTGTGAGCAAGATGGGGTCCCATGGCGGAGAAACTACGGTGCCTGGGAACCTCGATCTAGCCACTCCAGGCAGCAGATTCAGACTTGCTTCAATTGAAAACATGGATTTTAGTATTGCTTCCATTGGAAACATGGATTTTAGTATTGCCTGCAGGTTCTGTTTGGATTTTTGGTGTCGAGCACTACAACAAACTTTAAAATAATCCTGTTATTTACAATTTACGTAGTGTTAATAGGACATACAATTTGTTGCAAAACATTTCTGTACTTTCCTTGACGTTCAATTTGGAATTTGTACAGAGAGAATATTAAAGAGCAATAACAACAAAAAAGGAGGGAAAAAAAGATTCCCATTGCCTCCATTTTTGTGGGAAAGTGCAAAATCCTATTTAAAGTGATTATTATTTCCTCACTTTATTTTTGTTTAGTCTCTTCAATAGATGGGGGAATTATGAATTCACAGCTTCATCCTTCCATGTTTCAGTGTTACATGAACACGTACATTTCGTCGCTGTTTTCACGAAGTGACGGTAATGAAAAAAAATTGCATTCACTTTGCGTGACGATTTTCCTCACTACCGTCACTTCGTGAAAATAGGGACGATTTACTTGATGATAAAGTTTTTTTTTTTATTAATGACTTGAAAATGAAGAAAATGGAAGAAAAGACAAAGTCTAGAAAACTGCCCCCTCCCAGGCCATCCTTTCTTTTTCCATTATTCCAACGGAGATGTGAACTCACTATCCTCTGCCTGTCACAGGCTGTGTCAAGTTTAAAGAGAAGGTTGAGTTCTGGGAAGAGGTGAAAAATAATTTGTGAGCGTTATTATTGTCATTATGCAAGTGTGGAAGAACATCAGAGAGATAATGCTCCCTAAAAAAGCATGGCTCTTCAATGCCTTCATAATATGACAAGCAACAGCTTAAAAATGAGACCTGATTTTTATGCCACATGTTTGTGTAGTCCCATATATATCTTTCTGTATACATTGCTTGTTACCAAGACTGGGACAAATTTGTTATTATTTTGATGATTCCAGAACCTTGCAGTACACACCAATACTTGTGCTAGATGATCAACCTTTTCTGATCGATTCCCCAACGTTTCTTTACAATGCAATCGCATGACAAGAACTCAACTTTATCTTTAAGTTGTGACTGGGCTTAGGTGATGAAATGACATCAAGGTAGATGTAGGCCGGGTGCCTCCTTTCCCTGGGGCCTCCTAGCATCTCCTTACATAGCCATGTGATAGATGGGCCTCTAAAACATCTTAACTCATGAATGTTACTTCATCCCAGACAGAGAAGGTCTCTTCACACTGACTGCAGAGTGCCTACCGTGACTGTGCAAGACATTCTGAAGACGCAAGCGTTCACACCTCTCTATTTCCATGCGTGTAGGAGCGCTGTAGGCCTACATGTACATGTATATTCAATTCAATTTATTTATGTTTCCAACTTTCCAACAAATGATTACAAATCAATTATAAACATTTAGAACAATTTAGGAATACATTTTGGAAACAGGCTTGTGGTAAAGGCTTTTGTTGGATTTCATGCAATACATGTAGGTCCAGGGTTTGATTGTTGCTTGGTGCTTTCATCCTCAGACAATGCATTTTGCCCACATTAGTCCCTCTCTAATATGGTGTATTTAAAATGTTTAAATGGTTACCTAGCAATCAATGCAGGGGTAACAATAATTGCAGGGCCCTCAGGATGAGGCTACTAGGCCTGAGTCATGTCGGGATTTTCATAAACCGGGTCCCGACGGCCTTGCACCGATCGGGACCCGGTGGCGTCTTATTTTTTCGTACCACGGCGAGCCCGGATTCCTGTTTTATCATGAATATTCATTAGGCAGGGCCGGGGAAAGTCTCGATTCTCTTGAATATTCATGTATGATCGAGGCATGCGCAGCATCGAATATCGTGTGTAACAAGTACGTTGGATTAATGGCAGGCCTATAATATGACATAGAAAAGCAATGTCATGGTCATTTAGATAATACAGTCATAAATGCTGTGTTTAATTACTAGTAAATGCCAAAATGTCAGTACCGGTAGACAAGATATATAGCATATATTTCAAGTAAGAGTCTTGATAGGCAATTTGTGAGTAGCCTAGGCCTACTTTTCTGAGATTAATGGGAGTCTAGTTCTTTTCATGAATTGGTAAATAATCAGTTCTAGGTTTGCTTTTTAGATATTACAAGCAGAGGTTGCATTATGGTATTGAATATGTGATACAGTATTATAAACTGTATAAAATAGATAACAAGAATAGGCCTACATACAGACATTTATCAAAAATAAAATACTTGTGTATTGCACTTAAATTATTTCTGTGATCTATGCTCACTTAACTGCATAAGGAAGAAAAGGAAGAAAGAAAAATGGGATTAGAAAGAAGAATAACAAAGTTAAAAAGTAAAATATATATAAATAATAAATGAATTGAAGAAATAAAGAATACGGAATAGATACCACGGAAGAAAGAAATAAATTGCAAGAAAATTGAAATGAAAAGAAGACAAAAGAAAAAGGGAAAGGAGCAAGATAATATTGAAACCATATCTTCAATCTTGTTTTCTTTTATCTTGCCTCTTGTTTTTGTTTAGGCCTAGCTACCATTTTTTCCTTTCCTTTCTCTTTTTCTCTTAAAAGTTCTCTTTGGTTTCTTTCTAAAATAATGAGGGAAGGGGGGGGGGGGGGGGTGGGGGACTCGATGATAATTCATTATTTGAAGGTTTACAATGTGAAGTCCACGAGTTATATGCACCCACTGAAGAAAATCCATGTACAGGGTTGCTGCAGGAACCCCAGCACCCACAGATCTAACGCATGATGAGACAAACTCGAGAGAAAACTACACATTCTTTCACATACATTGAAGAAAAAAAAGAAGAAAAAAAATCCAAGATATGTTGAACTCTTTTTGACCCCTCCCCAGGACGTCGATCAATTACATGTATGTGCCCCCCCCCCCCCCAAACTCTGGCTACGGCCCTGGCGATAATTACCCACTATTCAAATCTGACAGGTGCCCCTTTTTCTTCAACAAATGCCCCTTTAACTTCATAATAAGTGCCACTGTTCCATTTTCATAAGTGCCCCTTGTGATATCTGATAAAAGCCCTTTCATTTTTTTTTACTTTGACACGCGCCCCCTTAAACTTTCTAACAAGTGCCCTTTTACCTTTTGATATGTGCCCCTTTCCCTGTTTAATAGGAGCCCCAACCCCAACCCTTTCTCATAAATGCCCCTTTGACACATGCCCCCTTTTCCTTTTTTTATAATTCCCCTTTTCTCTCTTTCTCTGTCTTTCGAAAACTATCTTCTGCAAGGTTTGTTCTCTTGACTGAGCAACCTGTTGCAATTCCTTTCTGTCTCACTTTCAGTCGTACTTGTTGCCACTCATTTGCATTCACTCGTTATCAACTACCATCAACCATTCCATATTCAGTCCATTACTGTCCACATTTCAATTTCATTCTCTTCACTCTCCCTTTTTGCAGCCTTTCTAGGAGCTTTGCTAGAAGTAGAACATTTTTAATGTAGAGGCCAGAGAAACCGGAAAGTATGTTAATCATTTTATTCAAATATCTAACTTGAAAAAAAGGAAAGTGAAACATTGTTTAATTACAATATATTGACATAATTTTGTTAAAGAAAAAATTTGAATTTAACACTGGAAATTTGTAATTGGTTTGCCAGCCCCCCCCCCCCCCCCCAAAAAAAAAACACACTCAAAACACAACAGTGGTACCAGGGTTTTTGTTAGGAGGCCCATGTACTGTATAATTTTTATTCTTAAGAATAGTTTTCTCTTTTTTATTAATTTGACATTGGCATACCGTAAATTTCACCAGGAACCCCCCCCTCCCCCACATTAACAATCGACACTGCCATTACTTCTACCAACAGTAATGCTATAATTCAAAATTTCACTTTCTAAATCCTTCTAATATAAACATATAATCATATTTGTACAGAGGATAAGATAAGAGGATAGCAAGCCCCCCCCCCCTCCCCCCCACTCCCTGTTTTCTTTAGTTGGGAAGCATCGAAACATGATTCTATGAAAGCTATCAGTTTGGATACGAAAGGCAATGAGGATTAGCAGTTTCCATATTTAATGCATTTAGAGTGTTGTCTTTCAAACCTTCTTACATACAATACTTGAAGTAGCAATAATTTCATAATCTACAAAACTTCCCATACAGAAGTCCATAGAGGTAAATGAATTTTAACATGTATAATTATAATCAAAATATCATTGATTAATTCAATCTTTGATATAGACTGATAGACCTTTATCAATCAAATTTGAAGGAGACTCTTTCTGCCCAGTCCTCAGTTTCATCCTATAAGATGGTAGTTGACATTGTTAGAATTTTAATGTTTATTCGTTGAGGATTAGTTATCTTTAATTATTTGAAAGTCGACAAGATGATAAACTTCATTAGCTTTATTGAATGTAGTATTCTACAAACATATAATACAAATAACAAATAAATATCATGTAAATATTCCAGTTTAAACCCATCTCTATTGTCCTCTTTCATTATATGAGGGTGGCATCTTTAAGACGTAGTCTCGTGTATATATCTTCTGCATCCATCACTAAAGTTGTAGCCTAGTTTTCAGAAAAAAATATAACCCAAGTCTGTTGAATGGAAAAATGAAATAAGATATAACAAAAATCAACAATGACTAATAACATACACCCTGATACCTGCTCAGAAAAAGGAAGGACTGAAATTCACTTGGGGTTCTAGTGGGCAAACCTAAACTATTTTTTGTACAAGACTAGTTTAAATACTGACCGCATCTTAAATTATTACTGATGATCCCATTAAGACGATAGGCCTGCTGGAGCTCGGATCAGACAAGGTATGAAATAAGTAATACAATGTAATACAACTCGTGCTCATACCGGTAATTGAATAATACTCGGTTAAGTATGGGACATAAAATGACCAAACAACTTTGACCAGCGAATGTACTGGAAATAATGCTACTGAAACATACGTAATGTAGACTTATATTTCATCTATATTGACATTTAATTTTTAATCTAAATTACAATTGTGATATTAAGTCAATTATTCTTTTACAAGTCAACTGACAATGAAAAATATCTGTTTCAGATCTATAATTTTCTCCATGACATTTGTTCCACAAAAATTTATTGGGGGTACCTTCATGTATATTAGCACACTTGCTCGTATGAAGTGTAGTAGGCCCGCATCTCTAGATATGATCCCGTCAACATCTGTTCTTTGTTCCTCTCCTGAGTTTGCAAACCAGAATGCCTTCATCATCCACTGTAGAGAGGCATCATCCTACATGAGAGAAAACAAAGTAGGTACATGTACTTCAATTAAAAACTGATACTGATGGATACATATCAACCATAATACATCCTATAAACAGACTTTTATCAATCTTATTTTGTGTTCTTCTTCATCTTCATTGCTCAAGAAGTGAAAGTACCCCTTACAAAAAAAAAATGAGGGGTCCTGTATATACCCTACATGTAGTGCTTACAATGTGCATTTGATATGGCTCTTCTAAACACAGGACCTCCTGTAAATAAGGACAAATTTTCCTTTGTAAACATAGAAAGAAAAGACATCAATATTTGTATACTAGGTGCAGAACTAGAATAAAATATACCCTCCACTATATATGCTTGCAATGTCAACTTAGTTCCATTTCCTTTTGAGTGAATTAATAGGTGGTCGTTTAATATGTGTGTGCTAAATAACCTGATAACTGTACATGCATGGGACTTTCTGCTTCATCTTGCAAATATAAGAGATGTTGTAATGTCCCCCTTCCAGCTCTTCAGTTTCAATCTTTTGGAACAAAAAGAAGAAGAAAATCAATACGACAATCAAGGCATCCCTTTCTCCTTAACAAAATAAAATAGATCTAGCATAATTCAAATTAATAGATATTTTTATGTCATGGTTGGCCTTAATTTTAATATGGTGTGGAAATCAACATTCCTATTTAATGAACCACAGTACAAAGTAAAACTAAATGGAAGATTTAACTTGTGCATCAAACAGTGGTTTCTATGGCCTATGAACACGAAGCAGTACTAAGTAGAATTAGTTTATTATAACAAGAAGAGGTGGACTACATACCATATAAGCAGAGGCGGCGCTCCGAGAGGGGGGGGGGGGGGGGGGGCAGAGTGCCCTCCAATTTGGTCAAGTACCCTAAAAGTGCCCCTTTTTGCATACGAAAAGTGCCCCTTTTTACATAGGAAAGTGCCCCTTTTACTCTGACAAGTGCCCCTATTAAGTTTTTAAAGTGCCCCTTCCCCTTTTAATAACTACCCCTTTTAACTTGGATAAGCGCACCTTATACCTTCACATGTGCTCCCTTTCAATTTTAATAAGTGCCCCTTTTTGTTATAAGTGCCCCATTTAAAAATAGGCCCTTTCCCTTCTCATAAATGCCCCTTTTCATCTATGAAAATAGTTCCTTTTCATTCTCTTAAGTGCCCCTTTTCATCTCTTGTAAATGACCCTATTCACTTCTGAGAGATACTTGTTTTACTTTGACAAGCACCCCTTCCCCTCCTAGTCAGTACTCTTTTCATCTCTTATAAATGCCCCTTTTATTTTGACACGTCCTCCTTTTCCTTCCTATATAATGCCTTTTTTCCTTATAAGCACCCTTACCCCTTATCATAATTACCGGTACCACTTTTCGTCTTTGATAAGTGCCCCGTTTATTTAAACATGTGCCACTTTTACTTTTTAATAAGAGCCACTTCCCCTTCTCATTACCCTTTTAACAATGATATCTACCCTATTTCCTTTCTTATAAAGAACCTATCCCTTTTTCATAAATGCCCCTTTTCACTGCTTATAAATGCCCCCTTAAAAAACCTGATGGCTGCCTCTTTTCCGTCGACAAATGCCCATGTTCTTATCATCCCTGGTGCATGCCTCTTTGTTTAGGTGTAAGAAGTGCCCCATTTTCACCTCTGATAATTAGCCTTTGTACTTTGACACATGCTTCTTTTCTTTTCTGATAAGTGTCTTAACCCTTTCGATAAGTGTCTCCTTTTCCTCTCATCATTAAACGTGTCCCTAATTTCAAGCGACTAAAAGCAATTTCCCACAAAGCTCGCTCGCTACGCTTGCCCATAGTTATAGACGTTATAATTATGTAACTTATCACAGATCTATTCAGTCTTCCGTTATGAGATTGTGCTTATATAACCCCATCAGGATTGGGTTTTCCTCTTTATAAGATGTAATTTTTCGCACTGCAAGCCAAAAACTGCAAAGTATGATACTTAAGCAATATCTTAAATGCTGTATTAAGAGAAACAAATATTGAAATCATCCCTGATAATGTAATCACAAAATAGGGGTATATACCAATGTCAAAAAATGGTATATTTTCCCTCTGAAGGTGCCCTTTTCTCAAGAAAGTGCCCTTTTTGTTGGTGCCCCCCCCCCCCCACTTTGGAAGTTGCTCCGCCCAAAGGCTCCGCCGCCTCTGCGTATAAGTAAACATAATTGTCGACTACCCTAGGGGTCTTCTCTTATACAACGTCCAACAATAAATAGATTTATCAAATGAACTGCACACTTTGGAGAAGAAAAAATCTTTAATATAGGTCTAGATCTAGAAAAGTTATGACAACTTGACAAGCACACTGGACACACACAACATCTGAACATTAAATAAATGAATCCTAGGTCTAATTTGTTTGTTTTTGAATATTTTTATTAATAAGTTCCAGGTTTACGTCTAAATGAAATATGGTTTGGAGCTGTTTGATTATCCATGGTCACAAACAATTTTGGTCTAAAAGTTGACACGCACCAATGATGCAACTGAGCGAACGGATAGCACTTAGTCTTAGTAATACTAGTATAGCCAACAGAGTCGACATCTACTAAAGATATAAACAAGAATTAACCCTCTTGGATTATTAAAGAAATCATACTTCATAGATTATTTTAAGGTGTAACGTTAAATCTAGATTTAAATTCAATGGATGATTGGTGAATTAGATTCACGATGACGATCAAATTTGGAATAAAACCTGATCAGAAAGTTTTATCTTGATGCAGATGAGCACCGAAATTCCCCAACGTGGGCCTGCCGGAACCCCGGGGCTCTAAAGGGTGACATGAAGGCAAACCGCAGTCAAACTACTTCACGACGATGAAAATCAAAGTGCAATTTCAAGAGAAATATTTTCCTAGCCTTTTCCCCACAAATCTGTTGAGAACAGTCTCAAAATGTAAAGAAATTACAGTAGATCACGAATTACAGCTTTTTCAAATTAATGACTAAATTCTCTTAATCTACTGATATTTCAATCAATTACTCACCCATATGCATTCTCCGTGAACTAAATCTTCTCACTTTGTGCGAGTATAGCGCGCGTCGTGCATTCCCATCTCGATATGAATATTTAAGAGAATCGAGACTTTCCCCGACCCTGCCTAATGAATATTCATGATAAAACAGGAATCCGGCCTCGCCGTGGTACGAAAAAATAAGACGCGACCCGGTGTCCCGAAATCAGCTCGCAGGATTTGTCACTTGCCTCTATAAAAAGCGCATATCATCAGTATGTCCCTTAAAAGTGACCTTTTTATCAATCAAATAAATCAACACATGCATACCTCGCCTCAGATCGGTATATTTTTCCACTTGACATTTTTTTCATCCATGATTGGCGATTTTTAGTGCCATTATCGTGCCTCTAAAAGTAAAAAAACTGGGGCAAAAATGGAAAGACAACATTCGAGCCGCCATTTTGATTCATGCAGGTTGAATAAATCGGGTCAAAAAATATGAATGTTAGAATAATTAAACGGCTTTCTAAAAAATTCTTCTTGACAATATACCGATTAAATAATTTTTTAAAGACAAAATAAATATTTATCTCTTATTTTAAACATCGCATGCTTTTTTTTTAAAAGCTGAAAATTACTTGGTAATCACAAGAAGTTTCGATACGGATAGTTGTTGCAAGGCAAGTTCAGACTAGTCTCGGAAAAATGCGCACTGCACCTCGTTAGCTGTAATGCGTGCCCAAACGAAACCAAGCAATGACGTGATCGTAACGAGAAAAAAATCATTACAAACTACGAGAGCACAATTGGAAAGACAACTACTCAAAATTATCGTAAGCAGATACATAACTTGGAGGAAGAATACAATAGTTGTCCAAGAAAAGCCACAGAAATAGTGATATTTAAGGAGTTACTATAGGTACAATCATTATCTGAATGGGCCTCCTGCAAATACTCGAACAACACGTGTTTAAATTTAACACGAGGCTAGAAACCAAATACCGCCCTCTACGGTAAAAAGCAGTATAACAAAGGATTCGAGTATTTGCAGCAGGCCCCTTGCGATAAAAATGTACCCAGTTTCTCCTCGATTATCACTATTTCTGTGGCTTTTCCTGGACAACTATTGTATTCTTCCTCCAAGTTTTGTATCTGCTTACGATAATTTTGAGTAGTTGTCTTTCCAATTGTGCTCTCGTAGTTTGTAATGATTTTTTTCTCGTTACGATCACGTCATTGTTTGGTTTCGTTTGGGCACGCATTACAGTTAACGAGGTGCACTGCGCATTTTTCCGAGACTAGTCTGAACTTGCCTTGCAACAACTATCCGTATCGAAACTTCTTTTGATTACCAAGTAATTTTCAGTTTTTAAAAGAAGCATGCGGTGTTTAAAATCAAAGAAAAAATATCTATTTTGTCTTTTAAAAATTGTTCGATCGGTATGTTGTAAAGAAGTATTTTTAGAAAGCCGTTTTATTATTCAAACATTAATGTTTCTTTCAACCAGATTTATTAATCCTGCCGAGAGACCCGGCCAGTACAGTAGCTAGCCAGCAGCTGGCAACAACAACCCCATGGGGCGAACTGCTTTGCAACCCATATTTATATCAGCAGTTCGGATTGATTCAGGATGAGCTAGAATATGATTGGTAACAATTAAATACTTAAGTTTTAAGGTGGATTGATTTTAGTGGTGTGCAAAACTGCAATTTCTTACATATTTCATTATTTTTTTCGGAGCGTCGGTTCTCAAAAAACGAAACCGGGACCCGACGGCAACGGTCGGGTCCCGGTGTGATCGACCGTACCGACTCAGGCCTAGAGGCTACCCTAACAAAGTACAATATTTAAATACACACTGCACAATGTATGTCTTACTTTAGTGGCAAGTTAACATCGTGTTTAATAATGAATTATATTCAACAGTATTAAAAGAGGATTTAAAAAAATCATTCAGTCTAATTTCCACATTGATGCAAGCAGACTGTTTCCCCAGTGTATTTAAACCAACAGTTGACAAATAGGACTTCATTTCTAATGAATGAAAAACAAGTACATTTTAATACAATGTTTTAGTGTTGAGTTTGTCAATTGTGAATAGACCCTTGCGAAAGCCAAGGGGATTGTAAATAGCAGAGCTCATCAAGACTCCATCCCTACTTGTAATGGTGGAGGGCTGTTGAAACGTTCATATCATCATCATCTTGAAGCGTAATGTTATTACATGTGACACATAAGCTGATGAGAAGTTTAGTAGCTTGTTGATGTCTCCTTCTATAATCATTGGCAGCACTTTAATAACTCTGCAGCCAAGGGGAATATTAGTTCAAGTTTCATGTACATCATTGTATATTACATTACTTTTATTTCTGTGAGGTAATCGTTAGACTGACCGTCAGACTGCTTTACTCTTCTCCTTTTTTATTGTACTTTTCCTTTCCACCACCATCACCATCAACTTATTATCATCTCCATCATCATCATCATCATCATCATCATCATCATCATCATCATCATCCACAACCATTATCATCAACAACATCATCGACAACAACAACATCATTATGCTCTTTAACGCCATCATCGTCACCAATATCATCATGTACATGTATACATGTACATGATATAAAGCTCTGCATCCAAGGGGAATATTAGTTCAAGCTACATGTACATGTACATCATTGTTTAATACTAATTAATAGTATTACATTACTTTTATTTCTGTAAGGTAATTGTTGGACTGACCTTCAGGCTACTTTACTCTTCTGTTCTTTGATTGTACTTTTCCTTGATTGTACTTTTTCTCTCCACCACCATTCTCATCAACTGATTATTATCTTCATCATCATAATCATCATCGACAGCATAAAGTCAACAACATCATATCCTCTTCAACGTCATCATCTTCATCACCATTATCATGAACTTTAATATCCTTCTCAAGTTCTCATCCACTTCTGGTGCTTTTGGTCCTCTTCTCTTTCATTATTTGAATAAAACAAACATGCTTGCGTTTATTAACTTGCAAATTTGCCTGAATCATGTTTCAAAAGGCTGATTATAGGCTAGAAAAGAGTTGATAAACGCACATTCGCATGATAATAATTCATAAAAGCCTCTCTGATCACTGAGCAGACATTACACAGTCACATGAAGAGAAGAAAGTTCTTGGACCAATCTCTGAACATACGTACATGTACAATGTACTTGTGTACATGTATGTAGCTTTCTTGTAAAGTTGAAATGTTAGCTGTCCATCTTGGTTGCAGTTCAGTAGTCCTTGGTGGCTTGGGGGATTAAACCTGATTCTCAATATGACAAAATGATTGAATATCTTGGGTAGACAGATTTCAAGATGATCAAGCGCTGTCATCCTGATTTTGGATATTCTAGGATATACAAATACATGTACATGTAGGTAGGACGTACATAGGGCGTGTTTATCGGGGCTTGCCACTAGATATGTACATATCGTACCCCACTATCATACCCCACTATCGAACCCCACTATACGATCGTGATTTGCGGGATGTCGCGTTTATCGTCTCTTCACGATTCACAATAAAGGCCTTGTCTCTTCGCAGCTGCTCAGAGCCGTTTGACCCGGGAAGCAGACTAGCCTGGGAATTCCTATTTGTATGTGAGGTTCAAAACAGCTTTGCGTTTATCAGTCTCTCAGAAACGTGATTCTGGCTGTACAGTGTATGTCACATTCAAAACACACCTTTTTGCATCTGTAGATATGCCCATATCTAAAGCCCTTTAAAAAAGGCTTTGCGTTTATCACCTTCTAAATTTGCCGGAAAGACGTTTGAGAAACCTGATTCTAGCCAAAAATTTGGTCGATTAAACGCAACCATAGTCTAATAAGGCCTGTTTTCATCAGCTTGAGTTTGCCAAATAACCCACTATTTTTAGACTGAGGATATTATCCTGAAGCCCAAATTTCAAATTTGCATCTTCACCAGACTGATACGTTCATCACAAACTACATGTAGCTCGGACGGGCGCAAATAGCAGGATATTTTGGAAACAAGACCAAGATTTCTCGGGATATTTTCTCTACTAAATATCCCGCTAATTACAACTGCGGGCCGATGAAGACGCAAATGAACAGGTTAATTTGTGATCGGGATAGTTAAAATAGTGAGTTATTTGGTCAACTTGAGCTGATGATGACAGACCTTTAATGTACATGTAGCTTTATCATTGGTAGTCTTCTATCATGTCAATATCCAGACAGTTAATTATTGGTCCCGGCCACTGTCACTAATCAATGAAACCTGAGCTTTCTTCTGAATGGACGCTCATTGGTACAGCCCAGGTCCTACATGTAGGCCTATACCTATAGGTCTAATAATGTTGGACTGGTAGTAATTAGAGATGATTACTCATTGATGGTCTTTCATATCATTGTCCTGACTCCAGAAATTCAATGAGCAATCTCTGGTTGCTGTGTTCTCACCTCGGAGAAAGCAGTGCATGCTGGAGCGTGCTATCGATGATCGGGGTAATGATATATCCAAAAAGCAATAGACACATCGTTGTATCGATGTATTTGGCGCTATATACATGTCCATGTAAAAGCAGAATATTATTATTATTATTATCCCTATCTCTTTTAGAACAAGGCCGACAGACCTCAAATCCAGTATCACAACATGTCCATTAAGAACAAATGGTGCCCAGACTGTGATCTCGAAAACAGATACACGTTTACAGTGCATGTATGTAACCCTTACAATGATCAGCATCATGATAGACCTATCAATAGCTGTGGTCAAGTGTAGATTCTCATCCTTGGCTACCGGTACATGTGCAATCTTCCCCTAGACCTGTACAAGTACAAACAGACCGACAGACCTCGGAATCAGGTATCATGACAAGTCCATTATGTGGTGTCCAGACAGACTGATCCCCTAAACAGATATATCCCTTACACTAACAGATCAACATCATGATAGCCCTATCATCGCACAGTGGTCAAGTACAAGTTCTCACACATGTTTGTTCATGGTTTGTTCAGTCTTCTCCATACTTGAAGTTGGGTCTACCATCTTACCATATCAGGGGGTGTTTCACTAAGGTTCTAAGATGGGCTTAAAACTTATGGAGAGCCATTTGTAGCCTTAGAATAAAATATATTCAAAAGCAAAAATTGAAGTATTTCAGACTTTTCATAAATTCCACATCAAGAAAATTAAATCTACCATGATAATAGAAAACTTGAATGATTTGAATCAACATTTTATGCCTTTTAAAATAACTATTACAAAATATTTGCATAGATACTTAAACGGCTTTCCATAATTATTGAGTCCAAGTTAGAGATAAGTTCAATATGATCTTTGTGAAACACCCCCAGGTACAGTGTTGGTCCATCCCAGGAGTTTTAAAGGCTTGCCTTCATGTACTGTACATGTAGGTTCTCTTTGGTTCAACCAAGGATGTCTTTGGTATTAAAGATGAGGCTGATTAATTAATGAACAAAGCGCTGCTGATTGCTTTTACACCTGTTTTAATAATAGAGAGAACAAAATGGATGGATTTCATCTTATGGACATATCTCTCTCTCTCTAGTTCCATCTTCGTCTCTCACTTTCATTTTCTTTCTACAATGTAACTCTTTCCCCTCTCTTTCTCTTTCCCTTTCCCTTTCATACTCTCTATCTCCTCTTAACTCCGGCTCTGCCCCTCTCTTTCTCTTGTTTCTCTCTTTTTTTTAATTTGTAACTCTCCTTTTCCTCAATCTCCTCCCTTTTTAATTCATTGTACATGTATATATTTTTCTTTTCTGTATTCTCCCTATTTCCTAAACACATCAAAGGGGATAATTTATACAATTGTGCATGTACATGTACATTGTAGACCAATGAATGTATGCTTCATGTATACCTGTATACATTAGCCGGTGACTTCTACTATTATTCGTGGAACGCGTATCTTAGCCGATTGAACTCAAGGCGTGATACACCATGCCTGTGTAAATTGCCTGATTGAATTATCTTACCAGCCCTGTGTTCATACAATTTTCTAAAGCTAGTAGTAGCACCAGAAACATGGAACCCCAATCAAAATATCCTTTCTTTAAAATGCACTTTTTGCGACCTATATTTTTTTAATAGCTCATTCATTCATTCATTCATTTGCAGCCTGTCGTACATGTTATTCAAAATCATGACTTTTGCGAAATTGATAAATTATGCAACCTTGTTTAAAATACAGTCAAACCTTTATATTTACCATCCAAGGGAAACAGAAAAGGTGGCCACTAGCACTGTAGACAGGTGGCCTTTCTAGACAGGTTGTACAACACTCATTTGTTACTTGAGAGAGACAAAATACATGACAAACTTAAATAGGTGACCTTTATAGAGAGGTGGCCACTAAAGACAGGTTTGACTCTCTGTACATGAAAATACACATGTTTGATGTTTCAAAATCGTTACTTGGGTAGAGTGTCTCTGAACGAAAGCGTACATATTATGAACGCAACTTTAGACAGGAGACCGTTATAGAGAGGTGGCCACTATAAAGACAGGTTTGACTGTATGCATGTGAATAGACATGTTTGTCGTTTCAAAATCGTTACTTGGGTAGAGTCTCTGAACAAAAGCGAAAGAACACAGCCATAATACATGGCCACTAGTAAAGACAGGTTTGACTGTATGCACATGTTCAAAGACATGCTTGATGTTTCAAAATCCTTGAACATCTTTACTTGGGTAGAGTCTCTGGACAAAAGCATATGAACACAGTCACAGTCGTAATTGCTTGATTGAGTTATCTTATTTGACAGCGATTGCTTGATACAGGGGGAACAGATGTTTCGTCCTCTCGCTGACAGCAATCTATCTACCATTGCTTATACACGTGTGACACTAGGAATATAAACAAATGCAATTCATTGGAGTTTTTGGAATGACATTTTGATAAGGTTACTTGGTGCTAAAGCCTGAAAAAGTCACGATGTACATGTTAATTATACAGTGGTAGTCGTAGTCCACTACTTATATGAAAGATTCTTGAACAAAGTATTAAATGTATTTTGTAGACTCAAATCTCTTTTAGTCGATTAAAACAAAATGTCAATGAGAACTGCCTGTCCTCCAGTGTGAGGGAAAAGAATAATTTGCACATCATGTGAAACACATTCAACATGTTGGACCCTTCGTTGAAGTATTATAATATGCAGCACATTTTGCTCCATACTTTGTCTATTTGTAACAAGGGTAACTTATGACTTTAAAGGTAAAGACCAGTTATGGTCATGCGATTGCATTGTGAAAGAAACGTTGTGGAATCGATCAGAAATGGTTGATCATCTAGCATCTAGCATCTGAAAGGTTCTGGAATCATCAAAATGATAAGAAATTTGGCCCATTCTTCGTAAAGTTACAAGCACTATACACAGAAAGATGTATATGGGACTACCCTATATCTCTCACAGACCATGAGAGAAACAAATTTACTAAATATATGAATTAGTAGGTGGTTTCTCGGCAAATTTTTTATCATCGTGTATTAGTCAAAAGTCAAAACATATTCTTTCACATGATTGGTAATGAGAGCTTCCATTTCATTTTTTGAAATTTCCAATACTGGTCTTTACCTTTAAACCAACAGAGCTAAAAGAAAATATAATGACAGAAATTCATGAAAGATAATATCTAATAATATTAATGTTTGAATAGTAATGATCAATATTGGATATTTTATAGCGCATACATGTATACTGTACACGACGCAATGTGCTCAAGGCACTCCGATATAACCGCGGCTTGGGCTCTGGTACAGTGTAGGCTAACGTTTTTGGTGCTCACAGCAGTCAAGGAATTCCTTCCTACCGGTACCCAATCAACACCTGGGTGGAGAGTGGCAAAGGTAGATAAATGCCTTGCCAAAGGACAGTAGTGTTGCAGTGGGACTCAAACCAGGAACCATTTGATCTATCGTCTGGCGACGTATCCATTAGACCAGGACACCTCTGCAAATTGTGCCCTTTTATTTATTTTTTCAAACGAGTGTACAGGTACATTATGGGTCTCACCCTCTTTTCATCAAATATTGTTTTCTTTGTCGTATATGCCTTCTCTTCTGTATCTTTTACTTTTTAAATTTAATTTTAATATCTTTTTATGTCTTTCATCAAAGCTTTATATTTGTTCTTATCTCCTGTCCAGTTTGCTGCTCCCCAAAGGACTCCTGATTTCAACATAACTCTAACATGCCAGGGTGGGACGATGGGAACAGCCAAAATCTGACTTACTCGTCGCAGAAAGGCCAAGATTACAGCGCGGACTACCCAAACACGATCCTGAAATCAGTGAAAGAACAGGTAGAGATTCGTTGCTGGTTTTACAAATTGGCAACTCTGACAATTGAACATTTTTGCATGTGTCGAATTCTTGAAGGGAAACTTTAAATGCATGATTAATTATCACTGTACTATCAGTGAAAGAACAGGTAGGAATTCATTGCTGGTTTTCCAAATTTACAACTCGGGCTTTTGTACATGTTTAAACTTCAAATGCATGATTACTATGTCATTGTAGTACTATACCAACAAAAGGGACAAGAGAAATAAATATGATCATGATCTAAAATGATCTACAGTGTAAATAAAATCCTGTTTCTTTCTTCAAATCTGCAGCAAAAAGAAATTTATAGATAAATGATATAAATTAAATAATTGATTTTAATACAAAATAAACACAAATGAATGAATGAATCAAAGAATGAATGATTGAATGCATATAGTAAATAAATGAGTACATAATAATGATAGTTATATAATGATTTTAATATGGATTACAACCACTGACCTGAATCATTTACCTTAAATTGATTGTTGAAAGAAGGAGTGTTGAAAAGGTCTTGGAAATGTTGACATAATGTGTTGATAAACGGAATAAACAGCCAGACACTTTAAGACTTTTTTTTTTTTAATCTGGGGTTGGGACTTGGGAGAGGAGGGGTACCAAAATATATCATGAAATATGATTTAGTATTTTAATCTGTTATCAAGTGCGTTTCTTTCTCCTTTTAAACTATTTTTTTTTAGGAAGCCCAGTTTGCCAAGCTCACCCGCGAATTTGAGGCTGACAAGTTAATTGCAGCCAATCAGATTAACCGTAGCAGAGTCGACTCTGACACCGCCACTCTCAATAGCATCAGGTAAGATATTGACCAATCAGGTGAACTGTTTCATGCTGAATACAGTCCTTCAACAGTTATTGGACCAATGGGAGTAACTGTTTTAATCAGATTAATGGTAGTAGACTAAACTCGGACTCCACCAATAAAATCAGGTGTATTGACCAATCGGAAGAACTGTTTCATACTGAATACTCTCCTTAACAATTATTGGGCCAATGAGAATAACTGTTTTAAAGTAGCAGAGTCAACTGATGTATTGCCATTCTCAATAGTATCAGGTAAGATATTGACCAATCAGAAGAACTGTTTCATACTGAATACTATCCTCAACAGTTATTGGACCAATGAGAATAACTGTTCAAATCATATTAACTGCTGAGCATGAAGCCCACCTTACATCAACAATGCCTATGATTTTCCATTTTCGCTTGCTTTGTGTCAGTGGGCTTGGCATGCAAGATATTATTTGCATAAATTATGAGTTACATGTATATTTGACCTTTGAACTCATATTCATGAACTTATTTTGGAATTTGCACGTAAGCATGACATGAAGGAATGTTTGCCGCATGATATGGCATTTATGATTAATAATCCATTAATGTAAAGCCTGTTTTAAATGTCACTTTTTGAAAATAAGGTGCACATGCATTTCAACAAGTGTTATCTCTTGGTTCTTTGAAACCATGTTTGCACAAAATAATTTATCATAACTACTGGTACGCTATTATTATCTAAATACATTTTTAACAACAATCAAACAAAGTGGTATTTTTTCTTATAACAAGGGGTATGTAATACAGTATTTGGGTTGTATAAGGAAGACTAATTTGCTTTCATAATCAAGTCATAAATGGTATTGGTAATATTTAATCACGTTTTAACTGGTCATTAATGCAACTTGATTAGAAGGGGAAAAAAAAAGGAAAATAAAAATATCTCTACTTTGCTTTGAGATTTTATACACCCTTAACCATTGGCAAAACTTTTATTTGACAGTATTATATTGTCATGAAATATTATTATTAGTAGTAGCATCAGTAATAGTATTATTTATGGCAGCTTTTTCAAAAACTTACAATGGTTTTAGGGGGAAAGCGCCTTGAGACACATTTCTTATTTTTTTCACTGGTGTACTTACATCAAGACACTTTGACTATCTGCCTGTATTTATATTATTATGCTGCTACTTTTATTTATCTGCATGCCCTGCTCTGTATTACCTCTTTCCTATCGCCTGCCCCCTCCCGTCCCGTCCTTCCCACGATGCATCACACCAGCGAGACGAACGATTCGTTCTCCTGGCGGCGCTCAGGCCAGACGGAGTCCCACATGGACGAGGGCAGTAGCTTTGTGGTGGACGTCCCCTCCAATAACTTGCTCGATTCTTGTTTGTAAGTGCTTTGGTTGTCATGGTTACTTAATATTCTCCATACATTCTAAAGGCTTTCACACACCTTACAACTAGAATAGAACTTCACTTTTTGTTGTGTTGTGGCCTGAGAGTACATCGGACAGTCATTAAAACCCTTTGCATAATTAGTTGGTGTGATTTTCATCCAGCGTGCACTTCTAACAAGTTTGATTTTTGCAAGTTTTCTTGTTTTCAGTCATGCACTTCCATCATTGCAAGTTTCAATATTCTACATACGTTGTATGGCTCTATTTATATGTATTGATTATATATTATAATTATTTTATAAATTGTATTATTATTACTTTAATACAAGTCATGATGTCACTAATATGAATAGTTTGCATGATTCATTGTGATTTCATATGTACATGTAAGTGTGTGTTTATACAGTGTGTTTACATACAGGTAATATAATGTTGGAGCGCCTTGAGGACCTTTCAAGGTCGATACGTGCGCTATATAAGAATCCAATATTATTATTATTATTAAGTTTGCTACTAGTTTAATACCTGCATGCTTATACCTTTCACAACCGAATGTTCACAGGAGAAAATATTCATTACCGTTTCTGGAATGTCATGAACATACACTGTACATGTACATGTAGTTTTCCACACCTACGGCATTTGGTGGGGGGGGGGATATTGTCATATATATATATATATCTATAATAATAATACGCTAAGGCTACGCGGGGGGCGCGACGTCTCGGCGAGCCTTTGTATTCTATTGTTTTTTAATGAGATCGCCGACCGAAGTTGGTGCGGCTATCTCCTCCTGAACCCTCCCCTCGGGGTACCCGTGCCCGGTGCCATCGTCCGCGGGAGAGTCTACTCTGTGGAATTGGCTATACTCCGCCCGAGGTCCTCCTCCGTGTCGACGTCCAGGGCGAAAACAGACGCGACATGCATAATGCAGGATATGCGTGACGACAGAGATACCTCATGGATATTCAACATGACATCCGTAGACACACGACCGATGACTATCCACTCACATTAAGTTGCGTATTAAATGCACGATATACAGGGTCGGGATTACCCGAGTAAAGCATCTTTCTATAGGATATCCTTTGTAGTAGCTGCACAAGCAACAGAGATACACACGAAGCTGCCCGTCCACGTCCATACTTAGAGACCTATTTCCATCATTATTGCCGCGATTTTTATATAGTTTTCGTGAATGGAGGTATGAAATCAAAGCTTATTTTGTGATTATGACGGTTAATGTATACTACATTTTGATTATCATTTTCTAAAGGAAAGTTTTCACAAGAAAACCATTGGACTGACAGTTCTGTCGCAAGCTGCCTTCAGTCCTCACACATACAGAACACACAGTGCAGTGTAAGACCGGCACCACGCACCGCAGGCGTCCGAGGCCTGCGGCGTCGGTGTTCGAGCTGTCTGGAGTTACGCTGGAGTGTGTGTGAGTTCAGCTGAGCTGAGCTCGAGTCGAAGAGATTTGACACTTTGAAATTGTTATCTGTTGGTTTGCATCATTATTGCCGCGATTTCAATATAGTTTCGTGAATAGATTTACGAAACCTGAGCTTAGAATTAGTAAAAGTATTACTAATGTCTACGTTTTTAAACGACTGTCTGATTTTCTTGTGAAAATTTTACTTTGAAAAATGATTATCGAAATTCATGGTCAGAAATAATCACAATCTAGGGTCTATTAATTATGTTACAGTTCTTGCATCAAATCAATGCATGAAAACTTAGTTATTGAACTAGAAAAATGTTTTTTTTTTTTTAAATAGGCAATTAGACCTATGAAGTAGTAAGCCTGAAACCTTCGCCTACTAAACAAATCTCAACAAAGTGTAGGCCTATCCTTTTATGAATTAATGAAAAAGTAGCCCCAGAAAAAAGAGCCCCCGAAAGTTGAAAAAGTAGCCCCCGAAAATTTCCCAAAAATTTGAAATGGAGCCCCGGAAATGAAAAAACTTAATTTTTTGCCTGCGCCCCCCCCCTCTAGAATCCCGCGGATTTCCGCGGGTCCTGAGTTGAGTGTATATATAATATAGGCGTGGGGTCCACGGGTTTCAAGGGGCCATAAACCCCCAAAAGCTCGGGGTTACGTTCTTCAAAGTTGGGGGGGGGGGGGGGGGAGAGATCAGATCACGGCGAGTTGAGTGTATATACAATATAGGCGTGGGGTCCACGGGTTTCAAGGGGCCATAAACCCCCGAAAGCTTGGGGGGTTTAGGCGTTTAATTAGGGTCAGATGAGCATATTTTTAATACTTTATTTGTGACACTTGCGGGTCACTAATTGGCGTGGGGTCAATACGTAGAGTTGCGTAGTGTTGCGTACCAACTACACTGGCCTACATTACTATATGCTGAGGGACGGAAAGAGGTACGCAAGATGAACGAAAACAATTCAACATGTTTAATTTTTTTCGCGTAGTTTCGGCGTAGAAACTTGACGCAGAAAGTACGCCTTTTTACGCAACACTACGCTACTTGACTACGCAACAGTACGCTACCCTACGCTAGATCGTCAAAGCAGTAAAAGCTTTCTACACAGTAAGCAACCATAAGCAAACCTTTACGCCAGCCTACGCATAACCTACGCAGGGACTATTTTCCCATTAATACGCAGCCTAATTTCTGCGTAGTCGGTACGCCACACTACGGAACTCTACGCAGTTCCAGTGGCTTATAGAATAAATACAGGTACAGTTGGATCATTTTTTTTTTTTTATATAAGGCCAAATTTTAAAAAAAACATGTTTAGCGTCCTGTTTTTTCGAAAAATGGGAAGGAGGAGGCCCTTTTTTTTTTTTTTTTCTTTCAAAATGGCCGCTCCGTACATTTTCCCTGACACTCTGGCTATTTTTCAAGATGGCGGCCGACAATTTTTTTTTTTTTTTTTTTTAAATCAGAAATACATTTTAGCAGTGCTTTTCATGTTTTTTTTCTTTCAAAAAATAAAAAAATAAAAATGAAAAAAACAAAAATAAAAAAATAAAAATAAGAGGCGGCCCCCAAAAAGGAAGCAGGCGGGGACGCTGTTTTTTTTTCTCTCTCAAAAAAAAAAAAAAAAAAAAAAATATTAAACAATTCCAAAAAAATTTTAATTTTTTTTTAAAAAAATAAAAAATAAAAAAAAAATTAAAAAAAATAGGAGGCGGCCCCCAAAAAGGAAGCAGGCGGGGACGCTGTTTTTTTTTCTTTCAACAAAAAAAATTCAAAAAAAATTCAAAAAAAATTCAAAAAAATTTCAAAAAAAAAAAAATAGGAGGCGGCCCCCAAAAAGGAAGCGGGCGGGGACGCTAAACATGTATATTTTTATAATGGCCTGAATGGCAAATAAAGTTCTTGGTGGTTTTAATTTAGGCAGTCTCTATATATCTATTTACACCCCCCGCCCCCCTCTAGAATCCCGCGGATTTCCGCGGGTCCTGCTAGTATATATATATTTGCAGTACATAACTTTGGAGAAAATGTGACAAAAGCGGTATAAGAAAAAGGAAAAGCTAGATATTATGCAAGAGTAAAACAGCACAAAATACTAGCATGAAGGAAAAGTACATGTAAAACTGATTTGTTGAAGTTTGTGCATGTACTAGAGATGTGGTCTTGGAATTCTTTCCATAGACTTTGAGCTATGATTAATAATAATAGAAATAAACTTCTCAAAAGTCAAACCGAAAGTATTGTTGTTTGCTTGTATAAAATAATATTTTATACAAGCAAACAATGCAATGAGTAGGTGTAAGGCAGATATTTTGTCATCTCTCACTCATCTGCCCTTGAACTTTAATTGCGACTACCAAAATATTCAACCTACCCCCCAAAATAAACAATGATTTATCTGATTGATACACGTCTGTAAAAAACCCAACATTGTTGCTCAACTGTTCCGGAACTGCTAACCTGTTTTTAAATCGAAACTAACGACCTTTCGCAAACCCCCAAATAGATACGCCAATATTACACAAACATATATCTGATTGATATACGTCTGTAAAAAACCCACTAATGTTGCTCAACTGTTCCGGAACTGCTAACCTGTTTTTAACTCGAAACAAACGACTTTTCCACTACCAAACCCCCAAATAGATATACGCCAATAAACACAAACATATATCTGATTTATATACCTCTGTAAACAACCCACTAATGTTGCTCAACTGTTCCGGAACTGCTAACTTGTTTTCAAAACGAAACTAACGACCTTTCCACAAACAAATCCCCAAATAGATATACGCCATTCTTCCAACTTACATGACCTCACCTTTCCATTTAAATGATGCATACAGTACACCTGTGAATGGTTCATATTCCCTTGTGTGGTGTATGACATGACTATTTGCGTTTTGTTTGCATTGTGGCATTGGTGTGTTTACATTGCATATTTGTGGAGTGAGGTGGCCCTATTCAAACCCCCATTCAAAGCCACAGCGATTGGCCTTGTGTCAATAAGGTTTCTTGCCATGGCCTTGTTCATATTTACATGTAGAAGCCATTTGTAATGTTTCCTTGCTAGAAATGTAAATGCAGCATTATTTTGCCAGTGAGCACTCATGGCCTTGTTCATATTTAGAACCATTCATCACCTTGTTGTATTACATGTACATATGTGTGAATGTATCAGTATTGTGCCATTGAGGATCCATGCCCCTGTTCATATTTGAAGCCATTAGCTACCAACGTGAATGGGTATAACTCTGGTACATGTAGATGGTTGGATATGCATTAGACAGATAAATGGAATTCATAAAGTTAGATGATTTCTCCTAAATTGTAAAGAAACTTTGAATATAGTTACCCAAATACCAAATTGGCAGAACAAATACAGTGGAACTGTTTCATAACAAACTCATTTGATTCAAGGAAACTGCCTTGTTGTATAAAAGAAACCTTGTTGGTAATTGAAAAAATATCGGGGCTAAAAACTAAAAATAAGGACTGGGCAAAATGATCTTGTCAAATGACAGTTTGTTAGAATAAGGTTGAACTACATCAGAAATTATAACTGCACTCCAGAGTGAAACAAGGCCCTGTTCATAAAACAAGATCAATAACAAGTAACAATGACTGTTATAAAGCTACTGAAATCATGGTATTTGATTGGCTGAGAAAAAAAAAATCATAGAAATTTAGCCCTAGTTATTGATCTTTCAATGCTCCTCTAACTTGAGAGGAATTAGAGCAGCTTGTATCAAATTAGTTTTATTTCTAATCACCCAAATCAGTGGTACATTGTAATATTAAGTTAATCTTTTCATGACAGCCATTATAAGACGCTAACAAAGTTGGACTCATGGCACTATGAACACACTACAGAAGCTTTCTACATGTTTCAAAGGGGAAAAGGTTTTTTTAGTATTTATTTCTACAAGTATAGTTACTGCATATTATGATCATTTACAATTCTGACTCATCAAATTTTCTTTTAAACTTTAAGAATACCTGGCCTTGTTCATCTTACAATGCAGCTAGTTTTCCTACAAATTAGGCCCGTCTTCGTCAGCTCAAGTTAGCCAAATAGCCCGCTTTTTAAATCGCGCCTTCAGCTTGAAACTCGAGCTTGAGTAATTTACTTTGTGCTGGTGAAGATGGACCACAAATAGCGAGCTATTTTGCCAATTTTGCAAACTAGTCCAAGATATCGTGGGAAGATTTCCTGAGCAAATAACTCGCTATTTGCGTCTTCACCTGCCAAATAGCCCTCTATTCTGTGTTGGTGCTAATTTCCTGAATCAGAAATAGCGGGCTATTTGGCCAACTCAGGCTGATGAGGACAGGCCTAATTAAATCATTATATGGGCATCAATCATACTCAAGCTATCATTGAGTGTGCTAACCTCGCATACTTGCTTCAATGAGTGGCCTTGTTCACGTTAGGAATTAATCCTTGAATAAAGTTAATCTGGGACTTCAATGCCTTCTCTCACAAAAATAAGATTCAGATACATTGTACAAACATGTACAATACATGTTTTCTATAGTATTCTGTTCAGTTTACAATATGTAATCACATTGCATCAGCATTGAATGGTTTTATAGCCTTTTGGTCCAAAATAAATTAATCTAAAACCTGACAGGTCTATTAAAATATGGTCTACACCTACATGTAGCCTTTCTACTATTCTCATAGTCTAATAATCGTTTTGTCTACTTATCATTCAGTCTTATGACCTAAAGGAGATTAGACCAAATGGCTACTACCCTAAATGGCCATTAGACCAAATGATAAGTAAGGGAAATGATTGTTAGATCACATGGATAGTATATGGGGTAAGAATAATTGGGTTGTAGACAAATACTACTGGTTGTAGACGAAACGGTGATTCACCCATCGAATGACCTTCCCATCGTGAATTATTCCAAAATTATTCAAAGAAGATACACAAATCCCTGGAAAAAACAAGCCCATTTTAAAATGAATAATGGATTTCAGAGAATAAAAATACTGGTAATTGAGATCCAGATGCGAGTCATGTAATCCATGCATCGTATCCGTTACATTGGATGGCCCTCCCTAAGGAGAACAGATTCTAGATTATCAGAAATTACTTTTGTGCAGTACATAAGTCCTTGGAAAAAACAAGCCCATTTAAAATGAACAATGAATTCTTTAAAATCCTGTAACTACTTTGTAACTTTGGATTGAGCATTCCTCATTTATGCATTTGTAGACATAGCTATTTAAGGATATGTGCGTTCTATGCATATTGACATTAATACCGTACCCGAAGTATGAGAATGTTGTAGTTTTCCATGGAATTTACTGCTTGGTGTAAATATTGAATTGTAAAGTTAAGCTGCCATCATAAATACAATTGCATGAAATAATGATATCCCTGGTGAATGCAAATGTGTCGATAAGTAGACAAGTGTTAAAGTTGTTTTGGTCCAGTGGAAAAGTCTCCGGAGTCTGGTCTGTGAAACATAAGGTCCAGGGTTCAAATCGCTGTTGCAGCACTAATGTCCTGTGGCAAGACATTAATCTACATTTGCCACTCTCCACCCAGGTGAGGTAAATGGGTACCCGGCAGGAACTGTTAGAATGCTTGAGCTCTGTAATGGCAGTCGTAATAATAATGGAGCGCCAGGAGTGGCAATGTGCCAGACATGAGCGCTATACAATTAAAACTCCACTATTATTATCATATTCATTACTAGTTTACTATTACATTGCCTGTAGGCCTCTATACATGTATGTATACAGATTTTGATCCTTGCTCTAGTTACTCAAATACCTGTACATTGATGACCTTTTCTCTACAAGCAAACAAAACATAAATTGACATAACCAGTATGCCATTATTGATCTGGCTGTCACATGATATTGATTGCTGTTTCGTTTTATATGAATAATTCACAGTATAGCCTTGTCATAACAAAAATTATTTCAAGCAGCTCAGTTTGCCTCAAATATTGCTGTGTCTGCTATTTCTTTTTATTGGAAATGTTTTGATTTATTGGATACGGTATTTGTAATACGCTCTGCAATTGCATACAGTACACATACCAGTATGTGTAAAATATGATTTAACAGAGACTAAAGCAAACAACAATAATAGGGAAGAGGGCAAAACATTATGGACACGTAGGGTCTACTCTTAAGGTCCCCCCACCCTTCCAAAGTTCCACTCAATCTCTGCTATATTTCGTAGGGGTTTTCATAGGCAAAGGAACATGCAATTTCACCTTTCACAATCAATGCCGCATATTTTCGTGACGAAGATTTGGTTTATACACTGTACTTTCAAGGAAAAAAAGGTTGTCCCAGTGAAGTGTGTATGGCAGAATTCTTAGAAAGAGACCTAACCTATATTGCAAACCCACGCATTTGCCATCAGTTTGGAATTTGAGGAAGCGCTTTATCAAGAATATCTTTTTCCCTCTGTAGATATAAAATACAAAGTTACAAACTTTTTTATCACCTCCTTTTTGAGTACTTGTAGAAAGGAGAATGTTTGCTGTAAGAGGCAAATCAATGATAACCGGACATTTGTTTTCCCCATAGATATGAAATACAAAATATGTTATCACACTATCATCAGAGCGTAGCACATACTTGTAGAGAGAGAGGGAGGTGAATGTTTTGCAGAAGAGGTTGAACAATGATTACAGGAAATCTTTTTTCCTCTTAGATATTAAATACAAAACTATTTTCATCAGCGAACATAGTTGTAGAGCCTAGAGGGCAGAATGTTTTGCAGAAGAGGTTGAACAATGATTACCAGTACAGGACATTTTTTCCTCTTAGATATAAAAAAAAACAATATTTTATCACCTTCGTCTCTTTTCAATAGTACAGTATTTAAAGAAAGAAGAATGTTTTGCTGAAAAGGTCAAACAATGATCACAGGACATCTTTATTTTCCTCATAAATATGAAATACAAACTATGTTATCACCTACTCATTTGAGTAGTTGAAGAGAGAGAGAAGAATGTTTTGCGGAAAGAGATTGATCTTTCCCATGATCTCCATCACACATGATGAACCGCACATTCCTTAGACATGAGCCAGTCTTGGGTTTGTTAGCTTGAGTCAGTAATACAAATATACAATGACTACATACTTCTTATGCGTGGGGCAGATGAACAGAATGTTCTATTTTGAATTGAATTGAATTGAATTTATTTATGCATTTAGCATGGTGTTTGTTTTTTGTCTGACAAAGTTTTGAAAAAGAAAGGGAATTAAACTGAATTGATGTTATGCACTTGTATGATATAAGATCTCCATTTGTAAATAGCAAGGTATCTCATCATGCTTGTGTTCATCATGCATCAACAGTTTTTATTTTTGTTTTACATATGTCATAGTAGAATTCATGTTGTGTTGCTGTGTCTTTAGCCTAGGTCACAAATGCCATTACGAACTGCTACGAACGCCATATGAACGATTTTCAGACAATGGAAATTCGGGAAGACAATGGAAAAACAGGGAAATTCGTACGAAATTATCTTTCGTACGAACCTTTGTGACCATAGCATTAGTTTGTTTATAATGCATGATGAACTGAATTTTGATGTTGAAGTATTTTCTAAATTATTATTCTTGATTGAAACTTATTGAATGGATTGTAACTGAACGCCTCCTCAATAATCCCCTATCATTAACCATAACTTGCATGTACAGTATCTCATCTTGTTTGGCTTTAACATTGAATATACTGAAATGCACGTGCAGTATAGCTTGTTCTTCCTGTGTGTACTAATGATTTGATGTGAACCTAACACCAATTTAATCGGTTAACACATTTTGTGCTGTCAACTCTTGTTTTGTTCTCTCTTTTAACCTTGCTTAATTTGCTTTGTGAATATTTTATTTTGTTTCTACTCTGGCTTTCCTTTTATTTTATTCTAAATTTATGCCTTATTTTTGTTTTTCATTGCAGGAGAGAACTAGGAGAGAGAAACATAGACGATCCCAACATGGAGTCACTGCAGTACGCAGATCGTAAGTACTTCAAATTGGCTACAGGGCAGGTCCATATTAGATCAAGTTAAAATTAACGCAAATTAAAGCCAAAACTCCAGTCAGTTGCAAAGTTACATTTATAATCATCACCAAATATTCATTGTCAATATTGAAGATTATTCACAAAATTTAAAAGTACAAAATCAAGTCAAGCTGCTATTAATTTTGATCAACAACAAACAAAATTTGGTAAGTTATAAAATGTCAATGTACATGTGTTATTTTGAAGCGTTGAATCCATCATATATAATACTGTACAGATTCATCAGTTTAAAATAGGTCACTGAATTCAGATACTGAAGTACTTGTTAAGCCTGTCAATAACTATAATTTTTTAAATCCAAATAGTGCAACCTCTTCCTCCCTCTAATAAAGATTGACATAGATTATTATGTGAGTTTGGAGCCAGTGGCATGTATTTGATAGAATCACTCTGATTGAAAAAATGATTGAATGCATGTATATCTTTTTATCTCTATAGCATATGCCAGCCCGTACAACACAACCAGGTCACTGTCACATGACCCCTATGGGGGCGGAGACTATGCACCCCACCCTTACGATGCTGGGGTTAGTACCTTTAACTATTATCTGGGGAAGTCCCCCCTGACATGAAGTATATATTTTCTGGAAGCAGACAAATTGTCCTGCCTTTGATTTGTAATGAACATAGTTTTCAGAATACCACTCAAAAAATTTCCAAACCTGAATGGATTAGCTGTACCTGATCCTCAATTGGTACACTACATCTTTCTAAGTCAGCTTCTTGCTGTTTGTTTAATACTTATACTTGGTAGACCAGTTATCTGCAGCAAAGGCAAATCAACATTTTATTCTCGTTTTCTTTTACCCCCTTCATTATTACACTAGTAATAATAACGATGGTGTGTTCTTATAAAGTGCTCATGTCTGTCAAACTTGACACTCCTGGCACTCCGCAATCATTACCCTGACTTTAGCATGGCTGCCATTGCGACATCTAGCATTTCAAGGAATTAATTCCTGTCAGGTACCCATTGACATCATTTCCCAGTTGTCATTTTAATAATAAATAAATAATAAATTTAATTTATAAGTTGTCATTTTACCCGCTCTTCGTATATATTATGGATTTAAAGTTCCCCCAAATTTACCCCCATTGATTTTTACATTTCAGCTTCACACTGTGCAAAGTTAAGTTGACTGAAATTGTACATTGTGGAGTATTGTTGATCAAAGTTTCAACCCAACTTTTGAAAGACACCTTACATGTATTCCACAGAGAGACATCTTGTCTTTGTGTGACAAATATCATATATTAATATGAAGATAAAAAGAAGAAAGAACATAATTTCATGTTATGATTATAATAAACTCATCTTGCACACTTTTACTTCCTCATGCCACAGTCACAAGGCTATGACCGCCAGTCAGACTACGGCTCCCCCCAACACTCCAACTATCAGGAGTATCCTCCATCAGAGAGCGGGCAGGGGGGCTACGGGTATACAGACCCTCCTCCACCAGCCAACGATGAGTATAATGGGTACACCAGTGATGCCCAACCAAGGGAGAGCTTCAGGGAGGTGGACCCAAGAGCGGTAGAGATGGAGGATCCGTATGGTACCAGAGATAGGTGAGATGATGGGGGTGGTGGTGGTAGTGGTGATGGTGGTAGTGGTGGTGGTGGTGGTGGTGATGATGATGATGATGATGATGATGATGATGATGATGATGATTAGGATGATGATATTGATGATGATGCGCAACCAAAGGATAGCTTCAGGGAGGTTGATCCAAGGACGGTACTCATGGAGAATAGCATGATGTTAGGGATGGTGCTGGTGATGTTGATAACGGTTATGATGATGATGTCAATGTGGTGGTGGTAGTGGTGGTGTTGAGAATGGTTATGACGGTGATGATAATGATGATGATGATGATGACGATGATGAAGACGATGATTAAGATTGGGATTATGATGATGATAACAATGCTCATCAAAGGGATAGCTACCAGAAGGTGGACCTAATGGCAAGAGAGATAGAGGACTCAACTTGGACAAGAGATAGGTGAAGTGTTGTTGGTGGTAGTGATGGTAGATGATGATGATGATGGTGATACTGATGATGATAGGATGAATACCTGTTACGCTTCCATAACAAAAGCTGTACATCTTACATTTATCCCATTATACTCCATGATATATTGGAACGAATGATAATCAATCTAACTCTCTTTATCATCCTTTCCCCTTCTCTTCCTCCTCTATAAAGATACGACGGTGCTGGCGATGATGCACCCTACCGTGCCCCTTCCCCCATTGGACCAGACCCTTACAGCTCACTGCCAAAGACAGAAGACCCCTACCAGGCATCACCCGGATACAGGGATCAAACCTATACCCCTCCACCAGCAGGTGAGCCAAGCCCTTTTCTCCTCCCCCCCCCCCCCCTCTCTCCTCTCCTATCCCAATCCCCATTCTCCTGTTGGTAAGATCAGTAAGCTCTCATGAATATGAGATGTCCAAAAGGTGTTTGAAAGCAATGATGTATTTATCAGTTATCATTGGGGTATATAAATTACACCCATACCCCTCCACCAGCAGGTGAGCCACGCCCTTTGATCCTTCCCCTCTCTCCTATCCATCCCTGCTCTCCTTATTGCTAGATGAAAGCTCTCATGAATAAAAGATTTCCAAAAGGTTCAAGGAAGCAATGATATATGAGGACCACTACCCCTGTTCTCACCTTCCCCTCTTCCCACCCTATACCTTCCTCATCCCGATCCCTAATCGCCTTTTAGTTGGATTAATAACAGTGTGTTACAATATGGTGCCAATGCAAAATGTAGATATCCTGAGGTAATCACACTTTGTAATCTGATGTGCGTAAACAAACTTTGCTTCCCAACTTTGCATGTTTTGAACTCATTAAGCATTTTTTTAGTGTTCCTTGCTATAATTCTCTTTGCATGATGTGTACAGTGTAATTCTTGATTGATGCAACGTCCGATCATCCTCTAACTTTTCTCCTTTCAATACTCATCTTCCTGCATGCATTCCCACCTTCTCTCAATCCAAGTCGTCTCCCCAATCCTACCCACCCCTCCCTCGGGGGTCGATGACTACGGCAACCCCTGGGACGATTACCCCTTGACCTCCGACCCTGAGGTCGCGCCCAGCGATGTCGGGCTGGAGGCGTCGGGGGTCAATCCCCGAGATAACTACGACCATCCCCGCCCCGCTACTAGTGCAGGCCCAAGTATGCGTGTGTGTCTTTGTGTGTGTGAGTTTGAGGCACGTTTGCGGTTTGACAACTTTCACCAATCGTCCTGTTTTCCCTGACTAACCAACAAGTGATTTTCATAAAGTTGTTCAATTACATTTTTATTTTAGCTGTACGACGCTAGCTCCTTCCACAATCGCTCCGCATCAATATCTTACTCTAACTGTATTATTAACTTCAACCTTGGACCCTTCAACCCAACATTATTCCTAGTCATAACCAATTAACCATAACCCTAAACCTAACATAAAACACTATACCTAATAAACAAAGAAAAGCCCGGAGCTTTTGTCGCAGCAACAAAATACAAGTCAGGTTTACCTCATCTAAAGTTCCTGATCATAGTCATACCAGATTTAGGGTCCCTTTCTAGACAATAAACAAAGAAAAGCCTGGAGCTTTTATCACAGGAGAAAATGTCAAGTCAGGTTTACTTCATCTATTAGGCCCTGATCATAGTCATACCAGATCCAAGGTCCCTTTCTGGACAATTACATAGACAGACATTTACATGTTCATTGATGTAAAATAAGAAAAATTTTGCTAGTAGAGAATAATTTGTGAACTCTCTACCAAGAGAGATCTTGACGTGCAGAAGTGCTCATGAAGTTTGATTACTGCACAAACAACACATTTTGCACCCGTACACCTTACATTCTGGCCCAAACTGTACTTGTTTGACCTTACACAGCTTTCATCAAGTATCTTTAGCACAAGATCTTCATTTAAGTATTGTGACACTGCCATTATCAGACCATCTTCTTTGTTTGATTGCACATGTGGGACCTTATGCACGTGTGGTATTTTTGCACAAAGACAGATCTGCAAATGTAATGAAAACTGTGATAAAGGGTAATGACCCCATGTTCTGATGCTGACTTGCCCATGGCCATCATGATGAAATGTAGGTAGTTGTAATTACTGATAGAAGTTTTTCACAATCCCTATGCCGAAATATTTTTGCTCTCACCATTACCCTTTTTTTTATCATCATCATTATCTTGAACTGTATTCTAAGTGCATGAAAGCCACCAAATCTGTGGTATCATTGGTTAAGAACCAAGAGGTCTCTCTGCGTTTGTAATTTATAAGATGAAACTCTCTTTTAGAGAGACGCACAAGGTAATGCACTTGGTTTGTTCCTAAAAACTTGTCATGGAAACTTCTTTCCTCAGACAAACCCATTACTGAACCAGTAGCAAGATGGTGTTCAGGTTTCTCTGTGTTGTACAAGGAAACAAATATTCTTGAAAATACAAACCATTCTTACTTTCCTTCTACCTGTGGCCAGTTTTGCTAATCATTTTCTTTATATAAAAAATGATATAAAAGATTCCCATGTCTCCCCATTTTATAGTACTCACTGTACTCTTGTTTGGATATTGTTTAGGGTTTAATCTTCTTTATTACACTTATGCACATCCTGTTTGCACAAAACGATGCATACTTTGGTACATGTCATGACATGTTCCTTTTATCAAATTTCTTTTATCAAAATTGCAGTGATATATATAATTAGTTTCACTCTTGGGAAACAATGTATAAATATAGAAATTTATAGTTTTATATTCATATCTCCATTAAATCAATACGTGTCTGGATTGAAGTTCAGTTTTAGGAATTCATCTTGAACCTTGTATCAATGTTTATGTGAAAGATTGTTCTCACTATCCACTGCTCTGTGGTATCTGATAATACAGGCCTAATGCCTTCACGTAACTTTGTACTTCATTCAAACCTGTCTACAGCGCCCCCCCCCCCCAAGGGAAACACAAAAAGTGGTCTTTGTAGACAGCTTCCTTTAGTACATGTTTCAACGAAAAACCATTTCCCAAAGGAAACACAAGTTGTGGTTTTTGTAGACAGGTGGTCACTAAATCAGGTTCTATTGTACATGTATGCTTCGAAGTACCGTAAATCTCTGTGTATAAGACGCACTTTTTTGCTGCCGAAAAAAATTCAAAGTCGGGGGTGCATCTTATACACCTGGCGCTATGCCTGGCAATGTCTCCCAGCTCAGTAATTGGCATGTTGACTCACCACTCGGAAACTAGAACAACACTCAAATTTGTCCGTCATGTTGGTTTGAAAGTAATGGTATACGGCATACCACAAGGTTCTATCCTAGGTCCTCTACTGTTATTTAATTTTCATTAATGATCTTTATCAACTGTACCTCGCAGTTAAATGAAAGTCCTTCCCGCGTGGGTTTTTTAACACGGAACTGACTTGGCCCAAAAATAGGGGTGCGTCTTATACACAGAGATTTATGGTACAGTCAAACCTGTCTTAGGAGCTACCTCTGTATAAGGGCCACCTGTCCATAGTGCCCTAGCAAATTTCCTCCCATCAAGTAAGAAATGTTTTGTAGAACCTGTCTAGAAACGCCAGCTGTCTACAGTGGCCACTTGCCCTTTTTCCCTTGGGTGACCTTAGTACACAGGTTTGACAGTAAAACAAAGTTAAAGGATACGCGGACCAACGGCCATATCCCACATGTGCCACAGTATCCTGTTGGGTTCAGAGTGAGTGAAAGCTTCAGTGCATAGCGTACACTTTTAGTTATACAGTGTGTCCCAGAAAAAACGAAACCGAGAATTATGGATGTTTCATCATATTAATCATAATTATAATTTAGAAATGACACATATTTGATCCTCCTCTTTCATTTGATGCAACTTATATGATGCATATTTTATGCATGAGTGATTACAAACAATTTGAAGAGAGGAAACCAAAAAGTCATTTGTCGGGCGGTATCTGAATTTTAAAGAGAAAATCACATTTCTAGGAAGTTAATTGTCTGCCCTTTCATATGACACCTCAATCAGGAAAAATGAGTCAGGAATACAAAGTTCTGTTTGTTAAAAGTAATGCTTGCATTTCCATAATTTGATCATACGAGTTCAATTTCACTGGCTGCCTGGCATAGCAACAAACACAGGTGACAAAAGACTTAACTCTGTTTTGTTGACGATCAGCCATGCATCGTGTCTTTCGTCTTCTTTGTGCACGGCTGATCGATACTTCTCGGTTTCGTTTTTTCTGGAACGCACTGTACGTGTGAACAGGCCTCATATTTTGATGACATTCATAAAAAGATGACATGTAAATAGATATGATCTATGTATAGCACAAAGGTGTGTTTACATAAGTCTGACGAGTAGGAGTGTCTCGTCCACTTGACACACTGTTAACCCATGAAACGCCTTGGCATACTGGCTGTGGTCTGAACCAGACCTGCCAATCATTTCCCAAGGCTGTATGGGTTAACTGTCAATAAATGATGTTACGAGGAAAGAATGCATGATGCATCGACAATCACTGGTTGTACGCACGGCGTGTGCCACTGTTTGTACATGTATGTGTAGATTTCGGTAGCTAATTAGACATATAGATAATAGCACAGTATCTGTGCATTTGGTCACACCTGTTGTTGTATAGTGTTTAATTGTGAAACTAACGATCAATAGAAAATCTGTTACCAAACAGCGGATTGTGTGAAGGGGATACAGCAGTGTATTTACAACTTTTCTTGTCTGCGGGAATGCTCTTGGAATTTTGTGTCGCATTTAAGTGTCGTGTTTCGACAGTGATATTGAAGTATTGAAATTGCTCACCGCTCTATTTCTCATTTTGTTACTCGCTGGGATATGTGATGAATTAACGCCCTGGATTTTAAGGATTGTATCTGATTTCGGAGGAGTGATTACCAATACCGGTACTTTGTAGTGGAAGTGATAACGTGGAATATCGCTGTGCTGCATAAATGCTTAATCAGTTGAACTACTGTACATATACGGCTTTGCTCCCTATCTGAGGGACAGAGGAAACAAACTGGATTAACATTTTGATTGGATCTGTTGCATGTGGTGTAAAACCCTTGTTTTTTAACACTCTTTCCCATTTGTTAGTTTTTGTGTTGGTTGACTCAAGATTTTTCAGCACTGACTTTTTTAGTTGCTCAAAGGCTGAAAATAGGAATGCCAATAAAATAAAATTGTTATTGTTGCCAATTTAAAGAACAATATTCAATCAATTTATCCGTTTAAAAATTCCTTTCCTGAAAGGTTTATTGATAAAATCTGGTTTTGGAGTTGCTCAGAGGCTGAAAATAGCAACACCAGGATATCTCTTTATTGCCGTTCAATTGCCATTCATTTTCTCATTTTCTGGTTTCATTTCCCGTTAAAATGAGATGCGTAATCCTCAACTTGAGCCGGAGAGCTGCAGACCCAACGATGTGTCCAATTTGATGGGAAATCCACTGATTCCATGTTCACAGGTTTTAACCGTGGAATGAAAAGCCGCGTGACGGATTGCCATTATGAACCCATAATTAGATGAAGAGAGATTTACCCACGTGGATAACGCTGAATGGGACTAACAGGTGTTTACTACATGCTCTTCAGTATGAAACTGCTGGATTGTATAGGAGTCTTTTGTCATACTAATGATATGGAAAATGAAACCTAGTTGCATTGGATCTCAGTTTTAGCCATCCCTGTGCTAAATATAGAGCTCATTTGGAATTTTCTGTGGAATACCTTTTTGACAAAATACAAGTGATTCGCTCATTATTTGTTGGAAAACCTTGTAGACATTTAACATGCATATAAATGGCTAATGAGGAGACATTTGTTGCTTATAAAATATCATCAAGATCATGTGTAGTGATTTCCTTTGGGACCTGCATGTGTTTACGTCATTAAGCCCAGTTGTTGTTCAAGATAGTTCATCAATCGGAGCGTTTTTACCTAAAATGTGGATCTGGGAGATTTTGTGTACCTGACAATATGGCAACATTACCAAGTCTACTGTGTTAGAATTTTTAAAGCAGTGTTATGAATTGGAATTAAGTTGAATTCGAATTTTGACGGAGAACTCATCCGTGGATGCTTTGAAGGATTACAGGGCTTATCCTGGAGATACAATATGACACTTAACCCTTTGCGTTTGGGAACCTTTATTAAGTCTATGGGAGTGAGAGAATTCACTTGTCAACAGGTTAACATGATGGAGACAAATGTGTAGTTTAGTTTCTTCCGAAGTATGCAGTTCTATTAATCTGCATTGAAAACACAAAGGTGTGGAACGAAATACATTGTACATGTACATTAGATGACCCCTCAACTAAAGACGTTTATTGTTAATTATAATTATAGAAATTTTGTATGGGAGACATTATATAGCATTGGAGAGCTTGCATTGCTAGTATTGACAGATGAAGTTCGCTGAATCGGGGATGGAAAAAGTGAGCGGATGGTTCACGCCTCTTCAGAAGACGCAGAGTTTAGATGAACTCCTAGATGGTATATTGCTTGTTTCGTATTTCATTTTTATGTTCGCGGCGGAATACCTGTTGACTGGTTCTGCACCTAAAATCATGCTGCCTTTCTTTAGGGATGGCAGTTTTCAGGCAATAGCCTGAAATCAGGCACTGGCAAGTTATTTTCATACCATAGTTTACCGGTAGGCTTTTTTGTGTACAAAATAGCTCATTCTAGGTGATTTTCAGGCCCTCTGATCAATTCTCTCTGGCATCCCTGTTTCTTATTTACTGCTGAAGAGTGCATCAAATCTGCTTTGCGCTGTTTTTTCTATGCTTGCACACAAGCATGCGTAATATTCCCATTCTGTCTGATTTCTACTGATTGTACTTTCAAAGTAAAATGCAATTGACATCAAATGAATTCATATAAAATGAGAAAAAAAGAAGGGGCCATCATTAAAGCCCATCGAGGCTCGACAGGTTGATGGTCCCGAGAATTGGCAAATTATAACATTAATATTTCAATGGACGAGGAAAAAAATAAGGTAAAACAAAATTATTGTTATACAGTAGGCTTGCGGGTGCACCATGTGAGAGAGAGAGGATTGAGTATATCTACATGTATATCACCATGCAAGCTGACACTTACAAGCAGCATCTAAAGTTGTTGTTGGTGGTGATGGGGGGGGGGGGGGGGTTGTATTGAATTAGAAAATTAGAATAAAAACAACTGACAGAATAAAGATAACCTAGTGATAAGGAGATACATTTTAGCTTTCTTTGAAATGAATTTTGAAGCTGGATTTCTCTCTGTACACGTTTTACACTGCATGTATTCTACAACACAGATGGCCCATTCCCATATTTCAGTATTAAAACTGTTGTTTGTGTGTGTAGGTGTTATGCCAAGCAAAATCAGTGAAGGTTGTTTATTGTTTTAATTGACCCAAGCTCAATGCATAAGAGGATAAAAGGAAGTAAATATTGATTTTTGCTTTATGCATCAACACTTTATAGGTACTACATGTATAGGTGAAAATAGTCCATCATAATAATTGAGTTTCTCTTATAACGCACTTTGTTTTGTGAGTAATGTTGCTTTCAATGCACCACACTGTTTATTTACTGTTTTGCAGTGTTGCACATCCCCTCCATAACCTCACCCTCTCTCCTGTTTGGTTTGAATGATTTTTTTTCATTCATTGTATTTCACAAAAGTATGTTTACGTTCGGTTTGGTGTAGTTCCTACTTGAATTCATACTTGATCTAAGGGATCTAAGTTTTCAATATGAGGCTGTTTTCGTTCAAATTCATTCCGACCACCTCGAAACGCTGCCTCATATTCAAACATGATTTCTTCAATTATCAGTTAGCATAGAATTCGAATTTGTTTTTCTGATATTAATGAATAAACTGTAACCATATATATCTTCAGTTTCCTCCAAGATTGCGGTTGCTGCTGATGACAATACATAGGTCTTCTTCCAGTTTGTTTGTTTACTACCTTATCGTATTTATATGATTAATTTGTTTCTTCTCATCTTCCATTAATACATGTGCCGAAAAGGTCAGACCGATCATTAGTTCTTGTTAATAACTATTTACGATTGGTGCTTTTGTTCTAATAGAAGAGGACCCGTACGTATCATCTCGGCATCAACCCTACGATGATTACGAGACAGATAACAGAGGTCACGACCCTGACCTTGACGAAAGGTCACCAGCTGGTACCCTCGATAGGACGCCCTCACATGACCCCTTCATACCCCTGAAAAAGGTAAGAGAGTTGATTGATTTTTCTTCTTATTTTTCCTTTTTTTTTCTTTTATTTTTTTTTTTTTTTTTCTTTTTTTTTTTTCCTTTTTTTGTTTCCTTCTTGTATTGGCTGATTTCAGCTAACGGTATATTAAAGGTAATACAAAGTTTTGGTATGGGGTCATGAATTTGGTTCAAATGTACATATTGGATGCATATGCGGTCCTACAATATTCAGTGATCGTTGTCGCAGTTGAAATCGAGTCTAAAGTTATGAAATTCTAAATGATAAACTCTTTACGTTGTATAGCTCCCTCTCAAGGTCAAGATATAAATCAAAGTATACAAGAATATTCTTGACTAAGATCTACCGATTAGTTGTTCCTGTTCCGAAATTATATATCACAACTACATATTCTGAAATTTTCATGGTCGCAGCTACCATTTTTCGGCCGTAGGCGCTATTTGAAATTTATCAAAATTTACCGGGAGCACCGGTAAATTCTTATATTCAATTTTTCTCGAAAGCAAAAGTACTTTAGGGGCTAAATTTTCTAGTGCTTATAATACATCCACAGGGGCATCGGAATATATTAAAATTGTAAAGAATCACTATCCACCCAATTTCCAAATTTTCCCAAAACTTTGTATTACCTTTACAGCTACTGGAATTGTGGTATTTGATTGGCTGAGAGCAAATTTGTCATAGTATCTTTATTAGCAATTCTTATTGATAACAAGTTTTATGAAACAGGTTCATGGAAGGTTTCTTACCTGTAGAATGATCTGCCATGATTAGTCTGCCTTTCTCTTTCATTAGATGCTTTTTCAAGAAGGCTCTCAAAAATCTTCTATTCAATGGTTATTGTTATCTTTTTCTTACTTGTATGTTAATTTGTTTAAAGCGCTGTAAAACTATTTACATGTAGTATGTGCAAGAGCGCTCTATTAATGACTTTGCTGATATTGTTTCAACTATTGAAAATCTCTGTCATTTGCAAAACTCCTATTTTTCATGTTGCAAATGTTTTGGTCTAAGAGTATTGTAGATAGTTAGATACACATCTACATGTAATTATTATGAAGGCCATTATCACTATGCAACAATTCCATGTGGTTGTATCACTGTAAACTAGATATAGATCTGCAAAGGTTTCACATTTAAGTTTTGCTAAGCAAGTGGGCTCAACATTTAGGGTAGAATTTGTGTCCATTGCAGCAATTCTTTCTAATGAAAGCCTTCTTTAGAAAGAATGTACCACAGATGAACATTTTCAAGTAGATACATGCAGCTTTCACTGATGTGTTTTACCATATATGCTTTCCTGTAGCTGAATATGTGGAAAAGCAACACACTGAATATGATCCTGACGAAACAGGTATTAATTTTACATCTGGAAAGTGTTCATTTTACGATCCATACCACCACAAATTGTTATTAGTCCTGTTATTATAGCTAACCATTTGTTTTCAGCCAGAAAGTGCTCATTCGTCATAACTGTCATGAAACACATTTATATCAAAATGATTTACTAGCGTGGTATTCTGAGAAATATTTTATCGTGGTTTTAAAGAGAGGATATTATATTTCAAGACAAATTTTGAATCGCAACATTTATTTGGTGTTTGTGCACCATCATGAACCAGTAATGGGATATGAGATAGATTTGTTAAAAGGACAATTCAAAATTATTGTGCTAAAATCAAGATAAAATGATTTTCAGAATACTATCCCTATTTTGTTATCATTATTACATGTTAATTATTTTATCAGTCATGTTTCATTGATCAAGCATTACACAGTATTCAGAATGATTACAAAGTTTTGAAATTCTTTTTGCTCTGTACTCATGTTCAAGAATGAAGTTAAAACAACATTTTAAAGACAATATGGAGAAAGAAAAGTGGGGAAGAAATGAGAAAAGGTTTAAGATAAAAAAAAAGTTGCTCAAACTTTCACCAACCTGTTCCTGTTCTTTTTTACTGTTGCTTCTATTGAAACCAATTTTAAATCAGGGTGGACTTCCCCTTTAACTTTAGTGTGTCGCTTGTTTTCAGCAGCCTTTTCTTTGCATCCATTTGTTTCTCACAGTTTAACATCTAATAATCTAATTTCTTATTATTAGTCATACATGTATCTCTTTAGAGATGCATGGTAGTATTAATTTGAAATGTATATCTGTCATGCTACATCCAACAACAAAAAAGTCTTCAAGGATGGGCTCGTTCAAGATATTGTCTCAATTGTATTTCAAATCACATGAAACACTTTTTTTCATGTAGTGAGGATGACATTAACTTTGATAGCCCTTTTACAGTTTGGAAATGATTTTATAAAGAGTAAAATACTACTTTCAAATTTCAATCAAGGCGTGTGTTCATTATTGCATCATGAATACCCTGATGTGTATGGGAGAAATATATATACATTTTTTGTTGACTTGCCCAGTTCAATTTTCTTATTCCAAAGCTCATTCATTGTAATTCATCCTCAAACAAAAAAATCTAAATATATTTCCTCTGTAAAATACCTTAAAGGTAATACAAAGTTTTGGTATGGGGTCATGAATTTGGTTCAAATGAACATATTGGAAGCATATGCGATCCTACAATATTCATTGATCGTTGTCGCGGTTGAAATCAAGTCTAAAGTGATGAAATTGTAATTAATAAACTATTTATGTTGTATAGCGCCCTCTCAATGTCAATATATTAATTTAGCTATAAAACAATGTTCTTTGAATAAAATCGACCGATTTGCTATTACCATTTGGAATATATATACCACAACTACATTCTGAGATTTTCATGGTCGCAGCTACCATCGTATGGTCGTAGGCGCTATTTGAAATTTATCAAAATTTACCGGGAGCACTGGTAAATTTGTATTCAATTTTTCTCAAAAGCAGAAGTGTTTTAGGGGCTAATATTTCTTGTGCTTATAAAACATCCACAGGGGCATCCAAATGCGTAAAAATTGTAAACAATGACTAACCACCCAATTTTCGAAATTCCCAAAACTTTGTATTGCCTTTAATAAGGCTTGTTCAGATATAGAGTGGCAGAAAGACACCATGATTTTTGTTCAGGTGTGAAGTGAATGGAAACTGTTGCGCAAGAAAGGACTTTGCTTTATCTACTAAGCTCTGTGTCATAACATTCACAAATGCAAAGCCTCATAAATAAATGAAAAAAGCTGGGGTTTTGCCGCATCATATATATCTGAACAATCCTTATGAGACACTTTGCTAACTATTAGACAATTGCGCAGGATTAACTTTCATATATAACCTGCTCCTGCTTCTCTAACCCATTCTACCACATTGTTTCTATGCCCCTTTCACACTTGTCCTTTCTTTCCTAACAAACGTGCCATTTCCTTCTAACACGCAACAACAGCGCAATTCATTTTCCGGCCCTCCAAATATCTTTCGGGCCACTATCACCACCACCTCCCCACCTATCAAGATCTATTGTCGAGAAAGTCGTCTAAGTCGTCTCTGAGTAGTCTTGGTGAGGAATTCCGTGATAACGGGACTGTATAATTTGTGTAATTGTCTCTATTGACTATGCTCCAAGTCCAGGGGGTGTTTCACAAAGATCCACTGTCAAACTTAACTCTTAGTCGGACTTGAAAATTATGGAGAGCCATTTGTAGCCTTTAAATGAAATATATCCTCCTTGCTTGGTTCCTAACAGGACGTTGAGGAGTATCCCAGAAGAAGAATATTCAAAACCGAAGTATTTTAGACTTTGTATAAATTCCACATCAAGAACATGAAATCTCCTTGATGATAGAAAATATGAATGATATGTATCAACATTGCATGCCTTTTAGAATAACTTTTACAAAATATTTTCACAGATGCTAACGGCTTTCCATAACTGCTAAGTCCAACTTAGAGTTCTATAAGTTCAACTTAGGATTTTTGTGAAACACCCCCCAGCTGTAATAGTATGCATGAAGCCTGCATGGGGAATGCATTATTTATTACCATAAAACTAGACAATTTTGTGTGCATGAAATGCTTTTAATACAAATATTGCGAATTAAAATTAGCAAAACTTTAAAGCCGTGAAATTGTAAAATCACAACCAAAATCGTACTTAATTTTTGCAGGTGGTGAAAGATATTTACTGTGAAACTAGCCATTGTTTTTAATTTGTCTCTGGTTTCGTAAAATGAGTACCTACATGTATTATATATTTTAATTTAATGTTAAAGATAGCTACATGTATAACCATATGTACATGTAACATGAAAAAACACAGTTGGCTTGACAGTTCTTCGCAATAAAAGTGCCTTATTATTTTATTTGTTATTTATTTATCTATTCATTGATAGGTTTATTTTATATTGATCTAAATGCTTGTTATTATTTTTTTGCTTCTAGCAAATCCATTATTTACACTTGAATTCAGGCATTATATTGTACCTGTACAGTGTTCTTGTAATATTATTATTCATTTGCATAGACATGCATGCTTTACCAGCAGCCAATATATGGATGAATAATAATAATGAAATCAACTGACACTACATGTATATTGTCCTTTATATTATAAACATATTGCCCTCATCTACTGTACCACTCAGGCAGTGGGATTACAATTGGATAATGCATCCCCTCAAAAGTGAAAAACAGTCAATATTTACAATGTGAGGATTTGTGATACATGTGTAGAATATTAGTCCATTGTCCGTTTCAGTGTACATACATGCATGTACATGTAAGTTTGCAAAATGCTAATTTGTATCTACACCTGTACATGAATGTACATGTATGTATATCATTAATCGGAAGAGGTTGTGCTATTGTCCTCAGTGCTCTTTGTCTTATTGTTCATTGAATGTATTTGTCTCCATAATGTATCAACCTTGCATTTGACAAGAACGTGATTCATATTTCTGTACAGTGTATGCTGTATTATTTGACCATTCCTTCATTTGATCATTAAAGATAAACTTGAGTTCTGGTAATGCGATTGCATTGTGAAAGAAAAGGTGTGGAATGGATCAGAAAAGTTGATCATATAGCATGTAAGTAATGGTGTGTAATGCAAGGTTCTGGGGTCATCAAAATCATCATAAATTTGGCAGAGTCTTGGTAAATTAACAATCACTTACACAGAAAGATGTATATGGGACAACACACGTGGTGTCGGGGCTAGTACTACCCTGATTTCCTTATCTTTCTATGCTCATTACTCAGCCAGTATACATTTTCTTCCAAAATTGTTTGGCACATGACATTTATTTGTAATCTTGAACATTCAGTGTAAGTTTTGTTAGATTCTGTGAGAATTCATTTTCTTTTTTTACCAGAACTCAAGTTTATCTTTAATATGCCACATTATCAAGGAACGTACATTAGGAAAAATCAATTGTCCGCATACTTAAATTAAAGGTAAAAACCAGTTATGGTCATGCGATTGCATTGTGAAAGAAACGTTGTGGAATCGATCAGAAAAGGTTGATCATCTAGCATCTAGCATCTGCCAGGTTCTGGAATCATCAAAATGATAAGAAATTTGGCCCATTCTTCGTAAAGTTACAAGCACTATACACAGAAAGATGTATATGGGACTACCCTATATCTTTCACAGACCATGAGAGAAACAAACTTACCAAATATATGAATTAGTAGGCGGTTTCCCGGCAAATTTTTTATCATCATGTATTAGTCAAAACATATTCTTTCACATGATTGGTAATGAGAGCTTCCATTTCATTTTTTGAAATTGGGGCGTTTCCAATACTGGTCTTTACCTTTAAAATATTTGGTAAGTGTATGAATAATTGAGATGTCAACTGCATGTCTTTTAATGTTTCAACGTTAAATATGGTTAAATGCAAATAAATAATTGATGAAGAGGGTAGACCAAAAAAAAAAAAATCATTATTTTCTTTTATCATATTCATAGCAAGTGATGATTCATCAATATTTTTTTATTCATGCTTTAATGTCTCATTGTTCAATATTTTTAAATTGAATTTTTTATTGTCTTGCACAAATAAAGGAACGCATTACAAAAAAAGCAAATATATATAAATTTTAAAGATGGTTGAAAAAAAAATCTAATTTCATGTTTTTGTTCTTGAACGTTGCAGGTGATGGTAAATGGAGGGCCCCTGACCTACAGGAAGTGATTGATTACCTGGGTCATCCTAACCAGTCTATTGTTGCGCATGCAGCGGGTTACATACAGCATCTCTCTTACCAGAATGATGACATCAAGAGACAGACAAGGTCAGAAAGAATTCAATTTAAACGTAACATACAGGTATTCTTAAAGGGATCGTTTAACAATGTTAAATCTGAGATGCAGGGCCCTACGTGTTATCAGTGTCTGTGATATGGTGTAATATTGAAGCCCTAAAAAATTGCGCTTCAAAATGATCAAGAAGTGCCTCAAAAAAGTAAAAATCTTTGAGTGACCGGTTTTACCATACTCGTTTTCCCCAATAGACTGTAGTGTTATGAAAACCGTCAGGCGAACGGTTTTCAAAATTTGTAATTCCAATCATAAATATCTTGATAATCAGAGAGGCGATCGGCTTGTAAAAGTCATGGGGTTCCTGACTGACCTAAAGGTTTATAATTATCATTGCTTCATGAGCTAAATCCAGAATTTTGTTTCAGAATCTGAGACAAAGTTACCGGATCCCTTTAAAGATAAACTTGAGTTCTGGTAAAAAAAGAAAATGAATTCTCACAGAATCTAACGAAACTTACACTGAATGTTCAAGATTACAAATAAATGTCATGTGCCAAACAATTTTGGAAGAAAATGTATACTGGCTGAGAATGAGCATAGAAAGATAAGGAAATCAGGGTAGTACTAGCCCCGACACCGTGTGTGTTGTCCCATATACATCTTTCCGTGTAAGGGATTGTTACTTTACCAAGACTCTGCCAAATTTATGATGATTTTGATGACTCCAGAACCTTGCATTACACACCATTACTTACATGCTATATGATCAACTTTTCTGATCCATTTCACATCTTTTCTTTCACAATGCAATCGCATTACCAGAACTCAAGTTTATCTTTAATATATTGGCGATAGCAAGAGTTGGATACTTGGCCTAAACCTTTCCTTTTTGCATCAACCAACACGTATATTTGTGAAAAAAGGATATTAAAGGGGGTGTGGCATGACGAGACTACCTGTCTTTCCCGTGGCCTGGCTCGGGGCCAATAGGCTATAATAGGACTACAGACGATGCGACCGCAGTATTCATGTGCATGCAACATCAGGAGAACTTCGGTCTGTTTCGCGAACGCCAGCACCACTGACCGTTAATCAACTCCACTTGTTTACGTGCAGTTGTCCAAAAGAAGTCAAAGATGGCGTTAACCAGTACTTGCCATGCTACACTCCCTTTAATGTATGCCTGTGATGGTAGTGATGATAATGATGATTACCTGTAGTGAATTTATGTCAGATTCTGTCTACATTATCTTTGCTCAGTGAATCTTACCTTATTATTTTGTAAGCTTTCTTTCGTTTGAATAATTGTTGTCCCTCTTCTTCTTTGCAGAGAGATGGGTGGTATCCAGCCATTGGTGGGGTTGCTGGGCAACCCGGTGGTTGAGATCCACCGGACGGCTTGCGGGTCCCTGCGGAACCTGAGCTACGGCAAAGCTCATGAAGAGAACAAAGTCAAGATCAAAGGGAATGGTGGTATACCAGCACTGGCCAGGCTGCTTAGGACATCTACAGATAGAGAGGTAAGGATGGTGATGGTGACTGGTGGTGATGGTGATGATGGTGGTGATGGTGGTGGTGGTGGTGATGGTGGTGGTGGTGGTGATGATGGTGGTGGTGATGGTGGTGATGGTGGTGATGGTGGTGATGGTGGTGATGGTGGTGGTGGTGATGATGGTGGTGATGGTGGTGATGATGATGAAGGGCTGGTGGTGATGATAATGATGGTGATGGTGATGATGATGGTGATGATGATGATGATGATGATGTTAGTGAAGATGATGATGGCAGTGATGATGATGATGGTGATGGCAGTGATGGTGATAATGATGATCATGGCATTTTCGATGACAATGTTGATGTTAATGAAGAGGATGATAATGAAAATGATGACGAGTGATGATGGTAATAAAAATGGTGATGATGATATAGATGATCATCGTGGTTATTGGTTATGATGGTGATTGTGGTGAGGATGTGGGTGAAGTTGGTGGTGATGATGATAATGACCAAAGTGATGTCTGAGTTATTGGTGGCAATGATGATGAAGGAGATGGAGGAGGAGGAGGAAGAGGAAAAGGACGAAGAATATGATCAAGAAGAAAATGAAGAAGAATAAAAAAAGAAAAGAGAAGTACAACAAGGAGGAGAAGAAGAAGAGATAGAAGAAAGAGATAAGATGATAATGGAAGTGTTCTTTAGATAAATGGTAATACTCTTGCCGTCACTTCTAGTAACCATTTTGTTTCTTTCTTTTGAACAGACCAAAGATCTTGCTGCAGGGACTTTATGGAATCTCAGTTCATCAGAGGTAATTACATTTTATTTGTTCTTTTTCATCAAGATTAAGTACCGTAAATCTCTGTGTATAAGGCGCACCCCTATTGTGTTGTTTTGTTGCCGAAAACCTACGCGGGGAAGGACCTTCATTTAACATCGAGGTGCAGTTGAAGGCGCTGCTTTGTGCTTGTGAACTTGTCACAAATAATAGTAACAATATCGTTTTTAGAAGAATGTGTAAATTAAAAACAATAGAGTACCTAGGATAGAACCTTGTGGTACACCATTTGTTATAGAAAAAGAAGTGCGCCTTATACACAGAGATTTACGGTAATATTTTCATCAATTTGATCTTTTTCAAACCTCACAGTATATGTACTACCTTTCTTAATTTCCAGACAGTTTCTTTGACAATCTTTAATACTGCATCATCATGGCAAAACTACTCTATCCTTTAATCTTTTATAAAATAAGAGTATAATCGTCTTTCACTACATACTTATTTTTACTGACCTAACTCAAATGTAGAAATAAAATGTTTTTGCCAACATTGTTTTACTTCACTCAACAGCCTTTGAAGAAGACTATCTTGGAGAATGCTCTGAGTGTACTGGTGAACAATGTATTAGTCCCAGAGTCTGGATGGAAGCCTAGCGGTAACAGTCCTTTCAAGCCTGCTGACGAACCATGGACGAAGACGTTTATCAACTCTACTGGATGTTTGAGGTAAGATATACAGTCAAACCTGTCTATAGGGACCGCCCAAGGGAAACACAAAAAGTGGTCTTTGTAGGCAGGTGGTCTTTGTAGACAGATACCTTTAGTACATGTTTCAATGAGAAACCATTTTCAAGAAAAACAAAAATGTGGTCTTTGTAGACAGGTGGTCTCTGTGGTCACTAAAGCAGGTTTGACTGTATTTATCTGTATGCTTCACATAGTGTGCCTAGTACATGTACAGTGTGCTCTCAGCAGAAACATTATTATTGCCCCGGCCATCAGATCAAGTCTTCCTCGCAAACAATGTTTTCACATTCTCCACTCCCTGTGGAGCATTCTAGCCAGATGCCATGTAACGGACACTCCCTTTTATTATTACTTTAGTAGTCCTATTTTACGTTTTTTTTAAAAATCTAATCACAAAGAGGCTCTTTTCTTTGTGTTCCAAGCATGCAATTTTGTCTGAATTGTTTTAATTTAGAACTTTTTTTTTGTGATGAGCTCGCATTGAGGAATTAATTGTAAGTTCCTCTCATAACACTGTTACTTTTGAAAGTAATGATTACAAATTTGCGAAACCCCACTGAGACTGGTCAAAATGTGGTAGAAAATAATTGCATCACCTAGCCTTCCACACCAGTCTCTTATTTAAATAAGCTGTAATCGTGTAAACCCTTTCCCTTTTATAGGAATGTGAGTCTTGATTAGGAGGATGCTCAAGACTAGAAGAAATGGAGGGAAAGAGTGTCATGATGTCACAGAAGGCAGTAACCCCTCGTAAGAGGGACAATGTTAACATTAATAAATGATGATGATGTGGGTATGTGAAACAATTGAATTGATAGCCTTCCGCACCAGTCTCTTATTTGAATAATCTGTAACCGTGTAAACCCTTTCCCTACTATAGGAATGTGAGTTCTGGAGGCATAGAAGCCAGGCATCGGATGAGGGAGTGTGAGGGGCTGGTAGACAGTCTACTTCATGTACTCAGCTCTTCAATGAGAAACAATGATATGGATAATCAGGTAAGTGTAGGCCTCCTCATGCAATATATAATTCTTTGTATTTTTTGTTTTGTTGATATATTACTTTTGTGAATTCTAGGCCCAATAAAAACAAATACATGTCTAGCGTCCTGTCTTTTTGAAAAAAGGAAGGAAGAGGCCCTTTTTTTTCTTCTTCAAAATGGCCCCCACTTGGACTCGGGGGAAATGACATATGGGGTTTGTGTGGAAAGCCTTTTTTTTTTCCTCTCTCTTTGAAAATAGATCATTTTAACAGTATATTGTTGTTTTTTTTCATCAAAAAAATATTAAAAAGCAGTCAGCCTTAAGTGGTGCATATAGGCTGGTGGTCACCTCTAGTACATGTTTCTATGAAGAACCATTTTAAAGGGAAACAAAAATTGTGGTCTTTCTATACAATAAGGGAGTTTACAGATAGCACATGGTACAAATATCCACAGATCTTTTACACATGGAGAAGTTCCACTTTGAGCATCTTAGAATAATAACTGCCAAAGTCCGAGATGTGCTTCATGAGTACCTTTTGTTTGCTCCTCTTGAAAAGAATACTTCCACCTGCGTAACTTAGAATGTACCGTTGCTGCATACATGAATAATGTTACATAACTTTAATGAGCGCATATCCAGTATTCATCTCTGTGGGTTTTACCTTTTTGGTACAATGGCCTTTATCTGCCCATGCGCAGATTGTATCTGTAAACTCCCTTATTGATTACTAAAGCAGGTTTGACTGTATGACGCTAGAATAGAAGGGCTTGTAGTGGGAAATTTTATAATTATCACGATATCTCTCTTTCAGGTTGTAGAGAACACGCTTTGCATCCTGAGAAACTTGACGTTCCGTATAGCGAACGAAGCGAATCACCCCGATGCCATACCACTACGCAACACAACCTCTAACGTCCCGGATACTCAATCAAGATCACAACAGAAAAAGAGTAAGTGAACAAGTTTCAGGTGTGATGTGTCACAGTGAAACATGATACGATTGGCTGTTTGTGATGGAAGTAATTATGGACAGAAAGTTAGTTGGTGTATGAAATGTGATTTATATGCTCGCTTTCTTTTCCAAAGAGAGATATCTGAAATTTTCAGTTGTTTAGAGGCCCCTGTTTTGTACCAGTCTTTAATTCTTGATTTTGCATTGAGGGAGTACTTATTGTGCCTGTGATTGTGCTCTTATACATGCTACTCAAATATTGCTGACAATAGTATTACTAATACTATCATTGAATGTCAGTTCAATATTATAATTTATTGTTTCACCTGATGAAAAAAACATTGATGTTACTGATTTATTATATTTCATGAAAGCTTTATCCTTTTACCTGATGTAAAATTTGTTTACCTCCAGGCCCACAAAGTGGTTCTTTAATCTGCTTTGGGGGCAGTAAAAAGAAGGATGCTCAGCTTGCTTCCAATGGCACGGCAGGGTGAGTTGATCCTAAATGTTTTGATTGATTGAACATACAGTTGTAAACTAAATTATTGTACCCTTACCACGTTTTATGATTGTGAAGTACGTGAAAAATTGATTTATTGTCTAAATTTATGTTTCTTGAGAATGTGACAAAGTAAAACTTACATATAAAAGTATTGAACAGAGGCCCTAAAACAACAAGCCACCTTTCATTCTTTAGATACAAAAAAACATACAAAATCAACAATGGGAAATGAATAATTTAGTTGTTTCAAAATTCTTTGAAGAATAATTGATGTAGTATGCACACTTCTTTCTTTCTGGTAAGAGACACTGGACATTAAACCCTTCTAAGCTCATCCGTACTTTGAAGAATCATCGTAAAGATAAGCTTATCTAAAACTTGATATCATTGCACTGGGATTAATGTTGAACTTACACTTATTCCTTTTTTGCAGTAAAACCGGCACATAGAACCCTTCTAAGCTTGTCCATACTACGAAGAATCATCGTGGTGATAAGCTTAGCTTATAGTAATAATAATAATAACATGTCTTGTTTACCCAGGGTAGCCTCAGCAGTATTCATACTGTTGTCCCTGAGGGCCCTGCAATCATATTATTACCCCGGTCATCGGATTCAGGCTTACCCGCACACAATGTATGCACATTCTCCACTCCCTGGGGAGCATTCCAACCAGACTTAATTTTTACAAGCGCACACTTGCTAATCTTGAACTTGGATTGATGTTATATGTACACTTGTTGCCTTCTTGCAGTAAAACGGGCACATGGAACCCTTCCCAGCCGATCCCTAACCTGAAGAAGGACGTTCGAGGCGTTGAGAAGCTGTGGCAGCCAAGCATCATCAACCCATATCTCATTGTACTGTCAGAGTGCTCTAGACCGGCCTCACTGGAGGCAGCCGCCGGCACGCTACAGAACGTAACAGCTGGGGAGTGGCAGGTGGGTTGAATGGGAGATGGGGGATTCCCCTGAAAATAGGGGACTCCACTTGATGTAATTCATTATCTATGTGTGATGTGTCTGATCATGATGTAGCCTTTATGTTCTCATTGCTGGTACTATACTAACTGTTACAGCTGGAGAATGGCAGGTGGGTTGTACTGAAGATATGGGATTCCCCTGGAAAATAGGGGACTCCCCCTTGATGTAATTCATTATCTATGTGTGATGGTGACTTATGCTCTTTGATCATTCTTATCTTCTTATTGATGGTACGATGGAGCATGTTAAAGCTGAAGAGTGGCGGATGGGTTGCATACTAGATATAGGGCAGTCTCTTAAAGATTTGTTCCTGAAAAGGGGACTCCTCATGCTAAAATTCTTCTGTTTTGTTTTCTTGTTCATACGTTTTCTTGATCTGTTACCCTATTTTATTTCTATTTAATTTTGACATACATAGAATTGATACTGACATTGTTCATATAGTTTGCCATACGTCTGTAGCTCTGCCAAACTTTATACAATTCCATTTTGCACTTTTAAGAGAACAGCGCAAGTTAAAAAGCAAAAGAAATACATTTTCTTACTCAGTATTTTCTCTCTGCTTATTCTCGGAAATCATGAAAACTTGATACAAACATTGGGACACTTGTAAACTTAACTTGCAGTGCATTTGTAACTATTTTCTCTTTTATTTTTGCAGTGGGCAATGTACATCAGAGCTGAGATGAGGAAAGAGAAAGGTCTACCAATCCTTGTTGAGCTTCTGAGAATGAAGAACGATCGTGTGATGATAGCCGTTGCCAAGGCTCTCCGTAATCTCGCCATGGACCCTAGGAACAAAGACCTCATTGGTAAGAATAATATATTTATAATAATAATAATAATATTTATGAAGCCCAACATATCCATTTGTAGAAATGCTCAAGGCGTACACAAATAATTTAAATTAATATTCAATATACTTAAGATTAAAGAAATATTAAATGTTAACTTTACATTAGATCACACAACTTCAACTTCAACTTCTAAATAGCCTGAATGTGCAAAGGTGCTTGGAAACAGAAACACTTGAGTAACCAGGGGGAGAAGATAAATGGAAATGGAAAAAAATAATTCTTTTTCTTGTTTGTTTTTTGATAGAGGAAACTAAAATAAGATGACTTTTTTTCATTCAATCATTGTTCTTTGCTTGTATGTTGACAATTCTTTTATACTTCATGTTTACCCTATAATCGCCCATGTTGCACTGAAATATATATAAATATTATAATATGTGGTTTGAGTGCAAGAGAATGAAGCTTATAAAGATCATAAGATGTATGTCTTTCTTTGAAGGGATCGTTTGACAATGTTCAATCTGAGATGCATGGGCCTACGTGTTATCAGTGTCTCTGATATGGTGTAATATTGTCCTATAAGTCTCTCCAAAAAGTAACAATCTTTGAGTGACCGGTTTTACCATAATCATTTCCCCAATAGACTGTAGTGTTATAAAAAACCATTAGGAAAACAAAAAATGACATTTCAATTTCCAATCATAAATATCTTGATGATCAGACAGGCTTGATAATCGGCTTGTAAAAGTCATGGGATTCCTGACTGACCTAATGGTTTATAATTACAGCATGAGCTAAATCCAGGATTTTGTTTTAAAATCTGAGGCAATGTTACTGAGTCAATTTAAATGATGGAATTTATATTTATAACTTAATACTAGCTGATTACTTGTAAATCTATTTTTTTTCTCACAGGAAAGTATGGTATGCAGGACCTTGTGGAGCGTATGCCCACTTCAACCAGCGGCAGAAGGACCCCTAAAGACATCTCTCAGGACGGCATAGTAGCCATCCTAAACACCATGACGGAACTGGTCACGAAGAACCAAGAAAATGCTAAGTAAGTAGAGAGAGAGAGAGGGGAGGGAGAGGGAGAGGGAGAGGGAGGGAGAGGAAGGGAGGGAGGGGGTTTTGACGGAGAGAAGAAGGGAGAGAAGGAGGGAGGGAGGGAGAGAGAGAGGGGGAGGGAGGGAGGGAGGGAGGTTAGAGAGAGAGAGAGAGAGGGAGGGAGGGAGAGAGAGAGGGGGAGGGAGGGAGGTTAGAGAGAGAGAGGGAGGGGGAGAGGGGGAGAGAGGGAGGACATCTAAGGATATCTCTCATGAAGGAATCGTAGGTTACAAAGAACCAAGAAAATGCTAAGTAAGTAGAAAGAGAGAGAGGGAGAGAGAGAGAGAGAGAAGGGTATTGCTCACGAAGGCATCGTAGCCATCTTAAACACCATTAGAGGGAGGGGGTAGAGAGATGTGAGGGAGGGAGAGAGAGAGAGATGAGTTAAGAGAAGAGGAGAGAAAGAGGGAGAGACAAAGATGTAGCTTGAGGGGAAGGAGGGTAAGAGAGAGTTCAGTGCATCGTTTATCTCCAAGATGGCAGGCATGGTGCGTGGTTCATCCAGAGTTCAACCTCTCTCTGCCGCACACGCATATAAGGGATTATATTTAGATGGAGCCAGGGCAGACTTTGCACAATGCTCTCAGTGATCGAGAAGAACATGGAGCATTCTCCTCGCTCTCTTTCACAAGATGATCCTTTATGTATCGGCTTGCATGGTGATGTAGATATACAGTCGGCTTCCGGTTGCACCATGTGAGAATAGTCAAACAAATAGTCAACCTGTTCGAAACGTCGACCTACTCCTACCACCCGTCCTCTCCAACCAGCGCTATACATGTAGTTCTCCTTAGAACTAAAAGCTAAGAAAGATAACCAACAGTCCTTTTCAGGACTACACACACTCAAGAAAGAAATATTTAACGAGAGTCCTTTTCAGGACTCCCCAATCCTCCCGCCTCTCTCACATGGTGCAACCGCAAGCCTACTGTATGATCCTTTATTTCAATGCAATTTATATTTCCATTTGTCTTTCATGTGTAGGTCTCTGAGAGGTGCATCAGGTATCGAGCGTCTTGTCTCCCTCACCAAGGCCAATGGTATCTACCCTGCCTCAGTCATCAAAGCAGCATATCAGGTAGGTCCACAAAATAGTAAAGTGACTTGGTAACATTGCCTCAGATTCTGAAACATGATCCTGGATTTAGCACATGCAATCATAATTATAAACCTTTAGGTCAGGCCGGAATCCCATGACTTTTTCAAGCCGATCGCCTGTCTAATAATCGTTTTTTATAACACTACAGTCTATTGGGGAAAAGGAGTATGGTAAAACCGGTCACTCAAAGATTTTACTTTTTTGAGGTACTTCATGATCATTTTGAAGCGCAATTTGTTTAGGGCTTCAATATTACACCATATCACAAACACTGATAACATTGTTAAACAATGCCTTTAAAGGGAAATAATGATCCCTTTCCACACATGTGCAGAAGGTCATAAATCACTGACACCAGACTTGGTGGAAATACCACTAATGGGTGTACAAGTCTGCGCACAGCAAACCCGGAGTCCAATCCAGGAATGTATAAAGCGCCAATATCTAGTTGCCTAATCAAAGGCGCTGATGAGACTGAAAAACTACCAAAAATGTCTGTTCATGATTGTAACTGAGAAAGACATAAAAGCAGTGACTAATTGTAAGCAATCTAAAATAGATATGTCTTTAGTTGAGTTCTGAAAGTGGATAATCAACAAATATTTCCTAGTCTCTCAGAGAGTCTTTGGGTGAGGGGAATGTAAGATGATGACTTTACCATATGGGAAGATGGGTAGAAATGCAGAGCCTAAGGCCTGCTGGTCATACAACTGAAAGCTAATCCTGGTGATTGAAAACACGTGTTGGTTTTCAAACTGGGACCTTCCTGTTACGAGACCACTGTGATGTTGCCTCCTCCCTGAGACATCGCTCGATGACTATTAATGGTCTGTACAATTGACTAACGTCCTTTTTACATTGATAACAGGTGCTGCATGCCATGTGGGCCTATAAGGACATGCGACCCCAGTACAAGAAGGACGGATGGGAAGAGAAGTTCTTCCACGCATCCAGCACCTTCACAACGCTCCCCAGGAAAACCACGGTGGATGGCTCCCTGCCTCCGACGGCCAGCGGGAGCAAGAGCGAGCCCACGAGCCGGACGAACACGGTGCAGAGACACAGTGAGTGGAATGGAGGGTATAGTGGTGGTGGTGGTGGTGGTAGTGGTAGTGATGGTAGTGGTGGTGGAGGTTTTGATATCGGATGTGTAGATAGTATTGGGAGCAATAGTGAGCCGGACAAACACAGTGCAGAGACAGAGTGAGTAGAACCGATGGGGATGATGGTGGTTGCGGTAGTGTTGATGATGACGGTGGTGGTGCTGGTGCTTATGATATGGGATGTGTAGATTCAAACGTGAAGAAAGTATTGGATGATGGTGATGGTTATGGTGGTTATGCTGATAAAAATACTGATTGAGGCTATACAGGGAGTGATGTTATTGATGGTGATAATCATTAAGAAATTTTGGCCGTGGTTTTCATAGCAATGTTGATGCTGGTTGTGTTCCTAATGTTAAACAAATGACGATGATGTTTCTGGCTATTAAAATCTAAGGAGTATCTGTGACAGGATTTGTTGTAGTAATCCAAACTCCTGTGTTATAAATAATCTCCTGAGTCATCTCATCTTATCATTTCTAGGAAACGACTCCAACGAGATCAGTCAGCCGACCAGGCCCGCCCCTGAGCTAAGCCACACCCATCGTGATGAGGCCCCGCCCCCTTTTGACGACCCTTACAACGTGTCCCCCGGCCATCAGCCCATGTACGACGAGCGATCCGTTGACAGAGACTTCGGCGGAGCAGGTAAGAAAATACAGAAGAAGAAAAAGTAATGCTATATATATTACTCATTGCGGATGTAGTATCAAAAAATATATCGCTTGTGATATTCGTTTGTCTCGCAATGTATGGTCAACAAGGGATCTAAAAGATCACAACATTTTGTGCGCTGCTGCAACACTTTGTCAGGTGATAAAATATATTGTAAGCAAGCGTCTTTTATACTCTAAAAAAAAAGTAGTTTAAAGTTGATTCTCAGATTGGCCGTTTGTGGTAGTGTGACATGTTTCAAACAAAAATGAAGAATATTTTGATATGAGTATTGAATAAGGGTGCTCCGACATATCGCCACCATTAGTTATAGTCATATCAAGACATTCATTCATGGATGATATATATATGAGTAATTGTGATATGTCATTCAGGACACTATGGTTGTGGTGGTGGGTGTTAGGATGATATAGAACTTACATGTTTTTTTTGGTTTTTTTTGTATTATCTGTAGTATTATTTGTTTATGTACACATTGCAACAAAAAGGTTGGATTTCAGGTACAGACAGAAATACAAAGCAATACATACAGTCATGTAACAATAGTATAAATCATTTACACAATTTACTTGATATATATATAGTTAGTCAGTAAACAAAGTGTGTTTTACAGAAATAATGAATGTTTGTGGTTGCTACAGTTATGTATGTCATGTTTAGCATGTTACAAAAAAGCAGACCTTCACAAATTTCCATGATTATACTCATAATGCTACTGAGGGAATAAGTATGTTTTAAGGGATCTTTAGAAAGAAGCAAGACTGGTTAATTCTCTAATGACTGGTTAATTAGCTGATCAGAAAATATTTTAATGTATAATTTCATTCATGATTTCATCACAGAGAGAAAACGTGTTAAAGAAGATCCTTATTCAAATTATAGACCCAAATCTACAGGTAACAAGAGAACGGAATTGCATCTTTTACATTCTTTTATAGATATAATTAAGCTATAAAAAAGCTCCATACTCTATGAATACTAATATAAACTTTCTACTATATTATCATACTTCAACATGAAAAGCCCTTATTCTATACAAATATTAATACATGTACAGCTAACAACTCAATCATTCATACCCTTGTAAGTTTGAAGTTTGTTGTGACTTTACCAACCCAAGAATGAAAGGTGGACTGGCTGAATTAGAACCACTGTGTAATACTTTTAGATGACTATAAAGCTTTCATGTGCCACATTCTCAAGAAACATAAATTGGGGCAAATTAATTTTTCACATTCTTCAAAAAATTACTATACTTGGTATTAAAGGGTAAGAATGATATAATTTGTAACTGTATTAATACATGCATATCTACAACTGTATCTTCAAGAATGCTAAAAAAAAATCTAGCATGAATAATACACATATTTCTCTTATATCTACTAAAATGTCTGATTTCTGAAGCCTTACTTACTAACACTCTCTAATATTATATACCTACATGTAGCATTTCTTTTTATTTTCAGTCTACAAAAGTACTTTCCAAGCCAGAGTTTATGTCACTTAACTAAAGAAATCCTTGTATTAAGAAACTCTAGTTCTACTTATCTATTTGAAAGTGTATAGTTGCTATTGCCATTTTTTAAATTTAATTGATGCATGCATGATATGAACGGGTGATGAATAAAGAGTACTTGCGACAGAGTGCTTGTGAAAAATTATATTGGGTTGCTCAAAACCTTCACTTATAAATGACAAAGAAGAAGGAAGAAAAGGGAGCAAGAGGAGGAGAAGGAGAAGAAGAAGAAGAAGGGGAAGAAGGAGAGGAAGAAGAAGAAGAAAAACAACACCAACAAGACCAAGATCAAGATAGAGATCAAGAACAAGAAGAACAAGAAGAAGAAAGAGGAGAAGAAGAGAAGGAGGAGGAGGAGGAGTTTATTTTAGCGTACATGATCACCTTTAATGCTGTTCTTTGACTCTTCAAATTCTAGTTATTATGCAAACTATTAAACTAAAGCTCCATACATTGTAAATATATAGCTTGATCTTAAAACCAGTACTATGTTCCGGTACCTGTATGCAATTACAAGGGTTCATGTTTACTTGTATCTGCAGTACTTATCTTTACTATGCATGTGTGTTCCTTGCATAACCTTTGCTTTAAAATTATCTTGCTTCTATGCAATACTTTTAAACTATGTCAGTGACAGTTCTGTTATTATCTTGTTTGTTAACTAAATATCAATTGGTTTTATGCATGGTACTTTTATACTGCATTTATCTCTGCTTAATTTAACAGCCGGGCTGACGATTATTATGTTGATTAACTCTCTTTGATACCCTAAGTTTAGAATGGAATAACCCAACCTCTGCATGCTCCCATACCTCTGGAATGCTCCATGTTCTCTAACGGGGGTGGTTCATGAATGCATACCTGCATCATACTAATTTCTAAACCCATCTCTTTATTTCTTCATTGCTTCTCTCCCCAATGCTCTTCTTGCTCTGTGTATGTGTGTGTGTAGAGGATGATTTGATCCACCGCCTAGAACCCTATACTAGAGAAAGTGTGTCGACGTTCAATAGCCAAGGTAGGTGGAACACCCCTGTTTTTGTGAGTGGAATAACCCTCTGCACCATTGTTCAGCACTGCATCTTGACTGTTCCACTTTTGTAATTGGGGGGGGGGGGGGGGGGGGGGGTCATACTAGAAAAGTTGTTCAACATGAGATAGTCAACGAATGTGGAAACCCCTGTTTTGTGAGTGCAATAACGCTCTGTACCATTGTTTGGCACTGCTTTTTGTTTCTTCAACTTTCATGAAGGGGAGGAGGGAGGTCCAGAATCTTTTACTTAATAATTGTATCCATATTCACTAGCCAATGTAGGTTTAAAAAAAATCTCTTTGTGAATGGAATAACCCTATGCACCATGGTTTGGCACTGCACCTAAATTGTTCAAAGTAATATATTGCTTAATTATTGGAGAGGGGGGGGGGGGGTGCATTACTTTCATCGATGAACTGTTCTAGACCAGTCATATCAGTGTCTTCTGAAAGCCTATTTAAGGAATTTGTTTCAGAAAATAAAATAGGAGGGAAGATCCCCTACCAGGAACATTGTAATCTAGTGTAAAATATTCAGGCTGCCCCTTCTTCAGATGGTGGGGAAGGAGGAGGGGGAGGATATATTTTTGGTTATGTTTTCCTCTATACTTGCACATTGAATCCACATAACAATTAAGCACAGATTTCAACATATTTTCTTTGCTGATTTATTCAATTTCCTATCGCTTGCATGTTCTAATATATGCATTTAATGATTCTACTTTTTCTTATGTTATGGAAATGTTAAACCTCTCTCATTATCTTTCTTCCTTTCTTTCTGTCTCTCTCCCGCTTTCTTGCTTTACCCCTCGACTACTGAGAACCTAATTTCCAAATGTAAAAGAACCACCCAGCTCCCATAGGCAACGGGTTAAACGTTTATATGATGCATTGACCTTGAATAAATTAGTTCAGATTCTTTATTTGTTATTATCTAACCGCTTTTCTTTCCAATTAATTTGTTACTAACTGAAATTGTGTGACAAAATTTGTTTGTAACAAAATATTTGATTCTGTTTTCATTTTAACCCAGTTGGTGTCACAAGGTTTACTGATTAATTGTTGCAAACATACTATTCTACCATGGGTATTATCTTGAGAATAAATGTACATTTACCTCTTAATTACTGGGTGAAACTTCAACCTGTTTCTTTCTCAAATCGCAAGTGCCCAAAATATATACATGCTTTTCAACTTTACAAAATACACAGTTTACACGTACAAAATAGAGTGTTTTTTTCTTCATGAAGAAACGCAAAGTCAACATGATGAATTAAAACATAATTCAAAGAAACGCCTCCCCCCCCCCACCCCCCAGGGTATCCTTTTCAGATTCAATACTGTTTAGATAGTACAGTCAGACCTGCTTTAGTGACCACCTGTCTACAAAGACCACATTTTTTGTTTCCCTTGAAAACGGTTTCTCATTGAATCATGTACTAAAGGAACCCGTCTACAAAGACCATTTTAAGAGTTTACCTTGGGTGTTCGCTATGGACAGGTTTGACTGTATTATTTTATCTTTAATTTTTAGAGACAAATGAACAGTCATGTTTATTCATGCCTTTATTTCTGCCCTCCCTCAGAGCGCCTAGCTGATCACATGACACCTGGGGAAGAGATCGCCATGCAGCCGATGTCATCTGACTATGCTGTTAACCCCTATGCTAGCACCAACCGTAAGAGCGTACCCGTCGGAGGCGTCTCCGTTTACGGAAGGGTGAGTATTTACATTAATACTAATTAGATCATTTTAGCAGTGTGGTTTTCATGTTTAAAAAAGGAGGAGGCGGCCCCCAAAAAGAAAGCGGGTGGGGACGCTAAACATGAATATTTTTAAATGGCCTTATGTTTTCAGAAGGTCCGTCCATCTGTCCGTACGTACGTATGTCTGTACGTCCCGTTCTCGTGATCGCGTTATCTCAAGAACCAATCGATGGATTCCAGCCAAACTTAGGTCATGTATGTATCTTGGAGAGCCAATGAACTGCTTAGATTTGGGGGTCGCGAGGTCACAGGTCATGCACGTATCCTTCGAGCTCTGTGTTATAAGATACAGGAATGTGACCTGTACTGCACTTCACCCCATGAAAAAAGGCTTCTTTTATCATGTATTGTAGACTGAACATTCATGAAAAGTTGTATTCCATTATTGGAATATAATTTCTGATCTAAAATTTCAATTTTTTCTTCTTTTCCTTTTTTTTGCACCAGGCCCCTGAACCCCAGGTTGAGCATTCAAACTACACAACAGTGGACCGCTCAATGAGCCATGACAGCTACGACCGCAGCAAGGATTACGGGGATTACAGTACTGCTCAGCATGTGCAGCTCCAGGCCCAGGACGAACCGGCAGGCGACTCATGGGTGTAATGCTACACCCCTCTACCAGCCACACCCTGTTTAATACACCCCAACACATGTACCCATACTCTACCACGGCAGATTACACTCCAACATTAAGACCACAGTAAGGATAACAGTGAATACAGGTGCAGGATGAACCGGGAGGTGACTCATGGGTGTAATGGTCACCCCCTTCTACCAGCCACGCCTTGATATACTGTACCCAAACAGACCCATAGCGACGCTTGGCTCTACAACTACTGCATTGATTATACATGAAGCCATCTTTGTCATGCTTGAACAAGGGGATTTCTGTGACATGAGATACATGTAATTAACTGTAATCTAGTCAAACTCAGCCATGTGTATCAAATTCAGTTCACCGGGTAATCCAATCTCCAAATTTACGACATTTTTTTACGACATTTTTTTACGACATTTTTATTTCACTTTTGTTGGGCTGACAGCCAATGCAGTACTGCAGATCTACCCCTAAATTAGTCAACCTACCTATAGGGAAGTGGCAAAGTTCAGTGATGTGTGTAGTGTACAAATCGTAAGCCAGGCATATGCCAGCAAGCGGTTTTTAAACGAGCATATTTACTCTCAGTTTTTAGATGTTTTCTAGCACAAGTTGATCATTATCCAGTATCCACTTACTTTTACACAATGTAGCTTAATAATCAGTGTTGATATTTCTCTTTTGACGTTACCTTGGTAACGGAAAAGAAAAAGGGGGATTGGATTTAAAAAAAAAAATTATAATTAGATGTTGAACGTCTCGTACAGAATAATTCATTAGGTCACAAAGTATTTCTTTTGATGCATATATCACAAAAAATGTATTCTGGTGCACTTAAACTGTCACACAATCATGCTGAAATATAACACTAATGGTATTCAATTTACTACAATTCATACAGATTTAGAGAGATATATTTTGCTGTTACTAACGATTTTATATCATGGTTCTACTTAACTTTTGATACCGTATTCAATGTGAAAGAATTTGCACTATATTTTGAACTCTGAATGGTTATGCCAGCCCCCCCCCCCTTTTCCAACTCAAATGTGTACATGTAAACATTTGATTTGAGCACAAAATGCATCAGCTTTTCTATGAATCCTCATTCATTATAGGATTGGTGTTTATTCAACTTTCTGAAGTCATCTGACTAACTAGTTGCAAGCTATTCTAAAATTATATATATATTTCTTCCTTAACAACCATTGCTTCCACGGTTTTGTCACAAACATTTATAGCTTGAAACCAATTTTAATACAAACAGATATACTTAATTATGAATATTTTCAGCTTCCTAAATTGTCTTTTTAACAACCTTTCTGTCATTTCTAAGTGATACTAACATCAATTAGTTCAGAAATAGATAAAAGCTGTTATTATGATACACAACTTTTTAGATATATATTTCTGATGGTTCTTATCACCTACTGATAGATGAGAAATTGCACTGGTTGCATTCACTTTTGTTTTCCATCAATGGTGTTTACATTTTTCATTGATCAAATGGTCATAATCATCATGGCTTTGCCTAATATGAATACCGAGATGCTTCTCATCTTTTTGCATGTTTGTGTTGTCGGAGAAAGATAAATGAAGCTTTTAAGAACTGAAAGTAACCTAATGTCTTAGTTCTAAGCTTTTTTTTCTGATCTGATAACACCGGTTGTTCCAAATTACTCAAAGTTTTGAAGGATTGCTTCAGAATAGAGAAAATTATCTTTTAGGATACATGTAAAGACAACTCTAGGAAAACAGAAGTGGTGTTTACAGGCAGGGGGTTGCTAGAGCAGGTTACACTGTACATGTTCCACATTGGAATGGGATTTGCTTGACTGTTTTGCTGCCAAGACTTTTATTACACTTTTTTTATGATTAGATGACTTACAAAGATATTTCTACTAGATGTTCCAGCTTAGATATTCATGAGCAAAGATCGTTCATTCATGTAAATTGTCTCTTTTAGAGGAAACAAAATGTTTTTCGGAAGAACTTTGATGCAAAAATAACAAATGTACAAGGAAATAATGGGCTGGTCTTTGTACTCGGACTACATCAATTGCTCAACGTTAATGCAAAGCTGGTACAGACAACCGTGACTTGCCCCTTGAGTAATCAGTCATTCAAGCTTTTAATATTCATCAAATTATTCATGTATTCAGATTTATTTAAAAAATTCTGCCTTTGATTTTCTATGGAGTTGTAGTTCGAAATAATGCCCAAACCGTTATCATTATTCTTGCACATCATTTTGTTAGTAAGAGTACGAAAACCCAAATTTGTCATATAGCTACTACATTTCGGTAAAGCCATACAACAATATATTTGTGTACGAACACAGGGAAAGAGTCTGTGACTAAATGCATTATTTGATAATTCGTGGATATGTACATCAACAGTAACAAAAACTATGTAAATTGTACATTTTGATGATCAAATTCATTCATCATCTTAGCCAAGTCCAACAAAACGGTGGAAATACTTGTCTGAAGAAAAATGCCTTACGTTTCATTCTTGTACAAAGACTTATTTTTCAGTCATTGAATAACTTTGACAAAGATGTTGCTGATAAAGATGTTCATGATGATGATGATGCTATTTAAGATTTTTAATGTTGCACTGCTTTTTGTATTCAAGTGTAAAATAATTATGATATGTTTATGCGAAAATACAGAGAATTTGTTGTGATTGAAAGAGATACTTGTAATAGAAAAATATTGTTATATGGTATAATATATTGATCACCTCTCTCTTCCTCCCTGCCTACTTACTGTCTCTCCTCTTTCTCTCTTTCTCTCTCTATCTTCCCCCATCCCCCTTATCTTTTTCTCTTGCTTTTTTAATAGTATATGCTGTCCTCTCTCACACTCTCTCTCTCTCTCTCTCTCTCACTCTCTCTCTCTCTCTCTCTCTCTCTCAATCTCTTTCTGTTTCTATTTTTGGGGGTAATGATATGATTGCAGGGCCCTCAGGGAGAACAGTATTAATACTGATGAGGCTACCCTGGGTAAACAAGACATATCATCATTGTTATTATAATCATATCTTGTTTCATATTATGTTTACTCATTATCTATCCATACATTTTTCTGTATTTTTCATATTTGTTCTTCTTCTCTAAACTTCTTTATATCACTCTCCCCTATGTCAATTACTTATTTTATGCACTTGCAATGTACATGCTTATGTAACATATTGTACATATGTTTTTACACATACATGCATAGTAATGTCATTCTACATGCCATCCCCATGAAGCATAATGTAAACACCCAAAGCTCAGCTGCATATAGGCAGCTACAACATAGAATGGATTGGTCCATTTTGGTGACAGGGGTGTCTGAGGTAATGCATCTAGGAGGAAGAAAGATTATGCTATTTACCTGTACATGTATATTTGTATTCAATGCTAAAAGTTAAATTTTCTGTTTGGAGCCAAAAGGTTAACGCTGAAAAACGAAAGGAATTAGCGCCCTTCTGGCTTCAAATAAAAAAAGACGTTATGTGCACTGTGTTCTCTTCACAATGCTCATATTCTGATAATGATTTTTGGATGATTCCATGAGTTGGAATGCCAAGAAAATAAATGGAAATGATATTTTATCCAGAAGTATGATTGAGAATAAACCAAATAGAATTTGAAAAGAAGTTAAATGATAAAGGTACTATATGTAGATTGATGTTAATGTTTGAAATACTGTATATTCATGCATTGTTTGCTATTTATTCTTCACAAATTATGTTGTATTCATAGCAGTGTAAAAAAATTAAGACAGATAACAAGAAAAGCATTACAACTAGCTTGACTTGTGAGGAGAATTGCCGATATCTGAATAACCAAGTTGTAATTAAGGTACTAAGAGCTAAGCTGTCAATCTGTGTTGGCTGAGACATGAAAATACAAAATGTTAAAACAAGGAAACATAATAAAGCCAAAAGTACAGATGGAAAAAAAAAGGTTTTCTTTATTAAAGTAGGGACTTAAATATATGTGAAAATGTTCTGCTTTGAAGAGTTAATAATAGCTTTACGAACAAGTCAATTAGTTTCAGGTTTTACTATAACAGAAAATATAAAAGATGTTACATGTATATACTTTTTGTAATTACGTTCTCTGTTTAAAACTTAGCCAGATTTTCAATTGTAAATTCAAAGAGGGGAATTATATGTGTGGGGATAAAACATAACAAAATATAATCAGGATAATGTTTTTTTTTAAACATAGCCAGTCTTTTTGATACTCTTTAAACTATTGATTATGTAACAGCTAGTAGCACTGTGTGAACGTGTTTCTTTGAATTATGTTTTAATTCATCATGTTGACTTTGCGTTTCTTCATGTAGAAAATAACGCTCTATTTTGTACGTGTAAACTGTGTATTTTGTAAAGTTGAAAAGCATGTATATATTTGGGCACTTGCGATTTGAGAAAGAAACTTTTGTGAGATGTGAGCTAGGAGATTTTTAAAGAAGTAACGATTTAAAGTAACGACTTAAAGCTACAATGTGTTTATTATAGCTCTGTGCATACAATTCTTCCGTATGTTAGCTTTAATTAAGAGAGTTATTTTGTTAGTGTTTTTGTAATGTGTACAATAATGGATAAACTGCAGAGGATACGGTTTGTGTTCATGAAAGGTTGATTTAAATCAATAAAAAATACAAACTTGCAACATTTGATTTTCTTTGTTTTGATTTGCAGTCACTTGCTTGATGATGACATTAATTATTGTGATCAATTTCAATCCAATCTCTTTCTCTCTCTCCCATTTTCCTCTTTCCATCCCTCTCTCTCACTATCTCTTTCTTCTTGTTCTTCTCTGTCTCTCTCTACTTTTTCTACGTACTATCTCTCTCTCTCTCTTCTCCTTCTCTCTATCTCTTCTTCTATCTCTCTTCTTCTTTTTCTTTTCTCTCTCTCTTCTTCTTGTTCTCCTTCTTTCTATCTCGCTCTTCTTCTTCTCTCTATCTCTCTTCTTTTTTTTCCTCATTCTTCTCTCTTCTTGTTCTCCTTCTTTCTTTCTCTTTCTCTCTTTTTCTTTTTCTTTCTCTCTTCTTTTTCTCCTTTCTATCTCTCCCTTGTCTTTTCAACCTGTCGATCAATAATACTAATGATGTTCTAATTTAGGTGCGTCTTTTTTAATAAATAGCACTTACAGTATATTCCCGTCACTTTGATTTGAGTCATTTCTTTAAATTTTTGTATTGGTATGATATTGTGCCACTACAAACACTAGCCGCTTCAGGTAACAATAGAAAATTTTGTTCAGATGATCAGACACGGACCAGGGGCCTGTTTCACAAAGCCTTTTTTCAATGACGAATGTTTTTATATTTATATTACAATTTTTGTATTAATATATGATAACATGAACTACAAATACAAGCCGCTCCAGGTAACAACAGATAATTTTGTTCAGATGGTCATTAGGACCAGGGGCATGTTTCATGAAGCCTTTTTTCAATGACAAATGACAAAAATCAGTGACAAATCTGCTGATACCAATCAGAAGCAAGGATTTCAGTAGCTTATAACAAAAGCTGTCATTTGTCACTGATGACAAGTTTAGTGAAACGCCCCCCAGCTATTGCTTTTTGGATGCAGCATCGCACATGCTAAATTTGTCCAGTGCTGCACAATATGAATGCACATGGTATACACACCTGTATAGCTGTACATAATGAAGTGGAAGCTTGACTGTTTAATGTAAAGAGGTCCTTGTTATATTAGGTATCTTGTTACATCAGGGTAGTAGGAAAAAGGAAGAATATAAAAGAGCTGGGACCAGCAAAACAGTTTATATCAGACCTCTTTATAATGAGGCTCCACTATATATACTGTATAGATAGATTGGTTTCCACAATATCTCCTTTTACAAAGAGTGTATATTGGAAATTATTTACTGTACATACAATACTGGTACACACTATTCAGAAAATTGTCCTTCAGTTGAACTTCAGAGATATAGTGGCGGAGCCTATGGAAAAGTATAGCTGTACGTTATATAGAGAAAGGCAACATTACATGCATGACTAAGAAAGCAAATAAAACCCTTGCCCTTTACAAGGAGAATTACAATAAACCCATAAATGTATGAAAGATTTAAACAGAAACAGATTCAGGAGTGAGCACCGACCGGTACATTGGAGAAAGCAAACATTGCATGACAAAGAAATCAAACTCTGATCGTACCAGGAAACCAAATGATACAAATGGAACAATAAAAGTGTCTACTTGGCAAGCTATTTATAATGCATACAATATGAGAGTACACACTCTACACCTGTACAGGGGCCATTTCACAAAGCCTTCAATGACAAATGACAACAATCAGTGACAAATCCGCTGATAACCAATCAGAAGCAAGGATTTCAGTATGATAAAAACTGTCATTTGTCACTGATGACAAGTTTTGTGAAACACCCCCCTGCAGGTGTTAATTGGACGAAAGCAAACATTGCATGAATAAGAAAGCAAATAAAACTCTAACCCTACCTGCAGTGAGAAAAGTAAATAGATTATAATTAAACAAAGCAGATGTTTGATAGTGCACCGTTCATTTACACCTCATCAAGCTTACAGTTACATACAGTTACATAAACTAGATTTGTCATACCCTTGTAAATTAGATTCGTTGGTGTTTTTCAGAACTCAGAAATGAAAGGTGGACTGGTTGTATAGAAGACTTTATTGAATTACTTTAGATACATGTACCATAAGCACTCATACGTGACATTCTAAAGAAACATATTCCCAGAAAAATCAACTTTCACATACTTGAAAAATTACAAAACTTGGTAAGGGTAAGAATAAATTACATGTGCATGTAATTGTTAACTGTAATTTACATGTATGTGTGCATTGAAATACTATCAATTCTGCATAAGTCAAAGCTTATCGGTACATCTATGTCAAATTTCACTTGGAAAGTGTAAATATCACAGCTTTTGCATACTAGGTTGGTCCAAAAAAATTGGTTTAACTTTTTTTTGGTGTGTGTGATTTTGAGTTTTGTATGGTTCCTTTCATTACGATGCAAACTGGCAACACAACAAAAACTGATAGACGGCATGAAACAAACGCACTCATTCTATATATATAGTGTGGTATCTATCAATGAATACCTCCTTTATTTCTAAATATTTTATCAAAGATTGCTTGACAAGCTTTAGCTGCATAAAATATGAAAAAGTAATGTACAGTACAACAATGTCTAGACAACTTCACTTGGTGCTCCTACAGTGTACATGTACATGATGACCTCCAAAAATTATATTTTCATTTATCATTTTTTTTATTACATACACATGTGCTGTACGAAAAAAGTATGAACAACACGATTATACATACATTCTACAAGTACTGGCACAGTGTTTGTGTAAAAGAACTACCAGCAAGTGTTACTGACATTATTATCAGGAAATAAGAGGTCATAGTCTGCAATCAATTATGCAATAAAAAAGTATGCACCATGAATTGAAATCATGGTATCGTATGGACAATGGAGCTAGGTTTATAACTCAGTCGTTAAAAACAAAGAGTTACCGGTAACGCCATTCTGGCTCTGTACTGGGCCCGTTTCATAAAACTTGTTCTCAAATCTCAATATCAAATGCTAAATTTCTCAGACAAATTTGCTCTCAACCAATCAAATGCCATGATTTCAGTAGATTATAACAGGTTAACTTGTTTTTGATAATGAGTTTTATGAAACAGGACCCAGAACAGGCGATATTAAAGACATCTCAGATCATTTCATAACATTATTTTCTTTTCATTTCTCTTAGTTTTATTATTCAGTACAGTGAAACCTGTCAATAAAGATCATTCAAGCCTACAGTTGTAATAGAAATACATACTCACTGTTAGTTGCATGTATTATACTGACATACTAGCCTTAAAGGTACTATGTCCCATTTGCAGGCCAAAAAATGAAAAAGTTAAATTCCAACTGCATTTGAAAGATACTTATTTACTTCCCTAAAAAACGTGGAGCTTAAAAATGTCTTCAAGTGGGAAAATAATGACTATTAGTTGTCAAATTGACTTTAGGGCTATAGAGCCCAAAAGTAATAGTCTTGATTTTCAGACAATTGTACCGAATGGTCATACGTTTTATGCTGCGCAAAGATTCAATCAGTTTAATCTTGGCCATCACAAGAAGTGGGTTATTGATGTAGACAAATGCTCATGTACCCTTTACAACTCTTTTCATGTACGTTATTACCAAAGAAGAAAAAAAGCCAGTCAGTCACTCAATAGTGTCTGACAGTGAAGTCTAGCAAGTAAACGAGTTCCTTGCATAATTTGAATATGAGGACACTGTTAACGTTTAAATTTCACAGATAGGACATACATGACATATTTATAATTCCTGCAAAGTTGTACAGAATTTGAGGTTGGCTGCAAAAGGGACATAGTACCTTTAAGACAGGTGGCCACTTAGACAAGGTTTGACTGTAATCAATCATTTCTCTATCAATATAAAAGAATTATATATCACATGTACTTCCTTTCTAATCATGAGACATTCCAGTCTTCCAAGATCATAAACGATCATGATATTCTTAATTTTGTTTCTCTCAATTTCATTTTCAGTACAGTGAAACCTCCCTATAAATACCATTATACCCTAATAGAAATACATACTGACTGTTAGGTGTACATGTATTACACATACATGTATACTGACACATTAGCCATTGTATAAAGATGGTCATCAAGTCAAAGTTACATGTAGACTGTAATCATACTAATTGATAATTTCTCAATCAATAAAACAGAATTACATGTACAGTGTACTTCATTTTAAATCATCAAGGGACATCTATGATCATCACAACAATCATGATATTCTCAATTTTGTTTTCTCTTGATTTCATTTTCAGTACAGTGAAACCTGTCTATAAAGACCATCTCTGTTATACAAGGGAAACAGAGGGGGCCACTAGTGGTAGACAAAAGGAATTTAATAATAATAATAATACTGGTAATAACAACGTTGCTAATAAAGTGCTTTCCACCAAAGTCTAATAAGCGCTCTAACAAACAAAATACAACAAAAATACATATATTGAACAAATAAAAATTTAAAAATTACATAAAAACCTCTAAATTACAATACATATGAAATATACATCAATGGGAGTAAGTTAGTCATCAAAAGTGATTTTGAATTAATGTGTCTTGAGACAAGTTTTGAATTGGCCGACAATCCAGACAGTTTTTGACACGTAAAGGTAGTTTGTTCCAAAGTTCAGCAGTATAAAGGTGTCCACTAAGACAAGGTATGACTGTAATTGGTCTTTCAAACAATAACAAGGAATTTCTTCATACAATTTCACAAATACAATGTATATTGTCACATAAACATACAACAAATCTATGTACTGTTAAACATATATATATGTTTAAAAATGTAAGAAATATTTAATGGGCAAAACACACCTCAACTCAGCCCCCCCCCCCCTCTAAAAAGGATTACAATACATAAATACAAATTTAAAAAAAAAAAAAAAAAAAAAAAACTCAACCAGCAAAATTTAAAAATTTCAATTGAGTAATCCAACCTGTAACCCAGGCCCATGTGAAAGAAGTACCGGGTATGTAGTATTAAGGCAGTTGCGTGAAGCGTTGATAACAAGTTTCCCGCCGTAAATTAATAAAATCAAAACATTACATCCATGATACACCTGACTCTCCCTCTCTATATCTATTTTTGTCTCTGTCTCCCTCCTCCTCTCCCCATCCCCTCCCCCTTTTCTCTCTCCTTCAACTCTTCCTCCTTCTTAGCGAAAACAGGGGCGTGAAAAGACTTGTCCAGAACATAAAAATGATCATTTTTGAAAATTGTGTTCTAAAAGTTAGAACAAAATCATTAGGATAATTAACAAACCACTTACTATTAACATGTCTTTGTGTGTTGCTACAACACGTAGCTTAGCTACTAGTACTGTGCAATTGATGAAAGTCTAATTGTCCAAATCTGCAGTCTTTAACAGCTTCACAAAATTACGAGTTTTCACATTTCTAGTTTTACGATATTGGTTTATGATCATCATTTTATTAAATATTTTATAATTATCATGGCAATAAACTGGTGAAGTAAAACATTAACTTGCAGTATCAACATTCACAGAAACGGTACATTCACAGTTTCAAAACTTGACGCTCTGAATTAGCACTATCACACACAATATACATGTATTATTAGTTTTCACTATATAATAGTGATGATATTACAGACAGTTGCGACAACTCACTCAAAGTTCTGGGGGTGTTTCACAAAGATCCTAATTTGAACTTATCTCTAAGTTGGACTAAACAATTATGGAAGGCCATTATCATCCTTGAAAATATTTTGTAAAAGATATTTTAAAAGGCATAAAATGTTGATTGAAATCATTCATATTTTCTATTATCTTGGGAGATGTCATGTTCTTGATGTGGAACTTATGAAAAGTCTAAAATACTTGAATTTTTGCATTTTAATTTTTTTTTTGTTTGTAAGGCTACAAATGGCTCTCCATAATATTTAAGTCCAACTTAAGAGTTAAGTTCGACTTGGAATCTTTGTGAAACTCCCCTGGGTGGAGGGAGGCAAAAATAGCTTAATGTCTTGCCAAAGGACATTCTGTCATCCAAATGGACTCGAGTACGTCAAGACTCAAATGTAAAGCAGTTTGAAAATAGAGTACAAACTGTTTACCAAGTCTACACTACATCTCTGGGAAGCATCAGGTTTAAAATCGTCACAAATTTTAATTATTCAAAGTTTGAAAGTCCTTCATTTGCTTCATCTGAGGAGAGATTGTTTTTAAATGATCCCTCTCTCCAATCCCAAACTCTTTCAAATTGTCTTACCTTTATCCAATAGCATTTAAAAGAGTCAACTTTAATAGATTTCCTACAAAAAAAGGCAGTATAATAAGCAATCTACAAGTAAATACCAAGTGTATGTAAAATAAACGAGAGCAAATAATGAAATATCCTATATACATGTATACCATTATTTCAAAACCAAAAAAAGAGAAGAAAAACAATTATACATACATTTTTAAAAGAACAGAAAAGTAAACTACATACATGTATATATTACCTGTACATGATGTGATAATAAAATTCAAGAAAAATCAATGAAATTCTGATAATAAAATAAAATAAGTAATAAAATAATTGGCAAAATGTTCAAATACTGGCAAGCAAATGCAAGGATAGCTATACCCATGCTTCGCAGAGTCTGCTCACGACAAAATATTCATACTTCATAATTCAAACTTTTCATAAAAATCTAATCTGCACCTGTGGGCGTGTCCCTTCAATCTTTCACTACAGTCCTATGACCCGCTTCCATCTTTAAAACACATATTATACAGAATCATGATAGGAATAACACCTCACCGCTACAAGAACACAATTATTTATTGAAAGCCTCTATACATAATTGCACTATAAAGTAAAAACAACCTCTATTCAACCTCTATTCAATCTCTATTCAGCAGCATTATTCAACCGTCAGCAGTGACAATGATCCATTGAACTGCCTTAGAAATCAGTACCGGTGTTACTCCTTTAACAGGCAACGCACAATTTCATTTTCAATGTATCAGGTTTCATGAAAGAAAGTGATAGATATTGATAAAGTACACATAATTCTTTTAAATGCTTATAATCAGTGAAAACAAAAACATCTTTGGATTTGTATATATTGGTAATTCAAATGTTTTGTGCATACAATGCAAGTTGCTTCTAAAGACCTTCACATCTTCTCTTTAAATTTTGTTGTTACAATAAAACAAATTTGGGTACATGTACAACAATTAGTGTTTTTCAATATTTTTTACATGTATCTAAACCAGCTTCACAGTAGAATTCCCTGGTCCATAATTTCAAAGAATTTGTGGGAAAACCACTAAAATAGGCAGAATCTTGATTTCTGCGAAATAAGGGAGAGATTCTCGGCTCATGTTTGGAATAAAACATTGAAGCGTCATAGTACCTCTCTCTGCCTTTTCATTTCTTCTGATTTGTGATATTTTTTTGAAAATTCTACAATATCATTGTACTGCCAATCACAGCTTCAGCTATGACATACATTTGTTCATATAGAAGCTTGAAGCACTTAGTGAAAGCATACTGAAACAGGTAATTGTTCTACTAATTTTGAAGAAAGAACTAATTAATATATTGGACTTTGGTATTTTGGTACAATTCAATAACAATAACAGTCTTCTTCAGCAGTAACATGAATTAGATAATTCCTCAATAGGTTTCCTACACAAGGACATCTCACTAGACCAACAAGTCTTACAAACCTGCTATCAGTCTCCCTTGCTATTAACCTTGTGTACTGTACTTTGTTTTGAACTACAATCACAGAAAATGTAGATACCGAGTAAGAGAAAAAAAAAACAATATCTGTTTGTGGCTAATAAAAGGTGCCATTTAAAAGACAATGAATTTTTTTTTCTTCAAACTAATGGTGATGTCAATGTACAGTATAAATATGATTGAATTACATGTGGGACATAAACTGAAACAACAAATACATGTACATATACATGTAGGTCTAAAAAAAAGTAGCCTCTACCGTTGAATTGTCTTTGTGCAATCAAATATAAAAATGTTCATAAAATCTGGAATAACAATGCTAAAGAAACACAGCTACATGTACATGTATGCATGAATATTCTGGGGGCATTTCACAAAGATTTTTTCCAATGACAAATGACAAAATTCAGTGATAAATCTGCTGATAACCAAATACCAATCAGAAGCAGGGATTTCAGTAACTTATAACATAAACTGTCATTTGTCACTGATGACAAGTTTTGTGAACCCCCCCCCCCCCCCCCCAGACTTAAAATGTGCATGTATTGTATGGTTCAACTATGAATTTAGTGTTGGTCATTTGCCAGCCATCATGATTCAGAAAGCAATTGCAGTAGGATACATACATATGGTTCAATCACCCCCCTAAAGTTTCGACCCACCACGCCCCCTTCATCCTTCATTTCGCTTGCAAATGACCGACACACGCTGAACCTCAAATGCAAACTGAATGGCATTTGCAGATCCGGGTGATGAAAAGGTGAAAAGGTTAATTAATCTAGAGTACTTGTAATAAAATAAAAACCTTTGAAAAAAATGTCAAAGACCGCCAAAAACTCATGAAATATTCCTTAATTACATAATATATTTAATTCTTCATATTGAAATCCAGTGGCTACATAATATGATAAAATACATGAATTCAATATGTGGCTATGATAAGGTTAGGGTAAATTGAGTAAATTATGCTCATCCATAATATCCTGCGTTCTGTCCCAGATGGCTTGCATGGCTTCTTCGGCTGATACGACCAACTCCTTAGCTTTGTCCATATCCTGCAAACAATATCGTTGAATGAGCTGTCTTTTGTTCGGTAGCGTCTTGATCGCGAGGTACGCCATCTGCCGCACGAACCACGGATGGTACTTCCCAAGAGTCTCCCCGTACGTTTTCGAACAGAGAGTCGACGTCGGATCCGTCTCTTTAGCGGGAGTGAGTCGCGTGAGGAGGACGACGAAGAATTCCAACGCTCGGTGGAGCCGGAGAAACGTCCGGGAGCCGCTATCGCGACCCTTGTCGTTCTTCCGCGCTGTCAGGTTCTCGCGCATCTCGAAGTCGATCATGGTCTGGACGGTGGTGAATTCCTCAGGATGGTCTGTGCGGTGATCATGGATAATGTTGTTTTTATGTTTCATGTCATTAGCCACGAATCCGAATACAGTGCCCAGAAGCGATAGCAATCTACAGAAGGAAAATGGAAAAAAGAGAATAAGTATTTGCTTGTCCTTCTTAATCTCATTCTTCTTGTTTCCTGTACATGTACTTCTTTTTGAAGTTCTGCATCCTTCGGACTCCTTCCTACATGTACTTTAGTCTTCTTCTCGTCCTTCCTTCCTTGATGTTCCTTCCTTTTTCCTCCTTGATCTTCTTCTCTTTGTTTTACTTCTCCTTATTCTTCTTTTCTTCTTCTTCTTCTTCTTCTTCTTCTTCTTCTTCTTCTTCTTCTTCTTCTTCTTCCCCGTCTCCTCATTCTTCTTCAAGTTTCAACTTCTCATTCTCCTTCATTTTGATTTTATCCAAATATAATCATCTTGTGAGCAGGTGAGTGAGCTTTTAAAATTTATTTTAGGCGACTGCCTTCTTCTCAATTCTCCCTTTATATTCTTCCCTGGTATTATTAAATCGGGGAATGACATACAAATTACAGGCAAATACATCAAATCTAGATAGGCCCACATAATTAATGATAAAGAATACATAATTGTCCTAGACTCTTAGTATTAGACTTAGACTTTTTTCTCGAAGTGTGTCCCCCAAACATTATTACCAACACACGGGACTACACGAGTGCACGCCCTACGAATACTTCCTGGATCGCTACTGCCGTCGAGGCGAGTCGGGGCATGCAATCATTGCAATGCATGACCAACAGTTAGAATCAGAGTCAGAGTTTGAACAACAAGGTTACGGTCTAAATCTTACCTTGTAATCTCAGAATGCCCTCTGAGGTAGTGTTCAAGATCTATCGTTCCATCTTCGTGAAGGGCTGCCGTAAATTCACTCCGGATTTTCTCCAAATCGAATCCGTCTGGGGCCATGTTGCTTTGCGTTTTCGAACAGTTTTCAGATACAGTTAGTTGTCACAATAGTAACTTCTTGATACAATGTACATGCCGGGTATGTAGTCGGCGTGCGCAGTTTTTTATTTATGAGCAATAATGTGCGTCATCGCTAAACGACGCTAATCTGAGGGGGTGGTTTCTTTCCACATATTCATTGATGACGAATTAAAATCGATCCGTTCAGGGTTTTTCCGTTGCGTTGGCATAGCTATTGCCAGACCCACCTTGATTTATAAAGGGGAGTCGTTGTTCATTAACTTGTGTACATTTTTAATTAAATATTCCCATTGCCATTGGGAATCTGCCGCTGTGTTTGTGTTGTTTGTTTCTTGTTGTTGTTGTTTTATTGTTGTCGGTGAAGCTTGTTGTTGTTTCGTTTTTCCTGGCGGTTGCGCACTTTTGTTGTTGCTGTTTTGTAAAGTGTGTGATCATGCATGAGTGTTGCCCATGCAGTGGCGGATCCCGGGAGGGTGGTGGTGGGGGGGGGGGGGGGGGGGGGCTCCCCTGACAAAAACAGGTAAATGTTGCCTTTTTTTGTGAAGAAAAAAGAAAACGGGCCCCCTCCCTTGCCACCCCCCCCCAAAAAAAAAGTTACTTTTTGTTTTCTTTTGGTGCTCAATGAAGGAGGGGGGGGGGGAGGGGGTGTTGAGTTTAACAAATATGAGTGCTCCCTACCCCTCCCCCCCCCCCCCCCCCCCGCTTATTCGCCGCTAAATATTTTCTCACGTGGGCCCCCCTCTCTGGGCCCTCCCTTGCCGCCGGCTGGATCCACCCCTGGTGTAGCCTACATTGTATACAAAATAATATATAGAATGGGTTCCAGCACATTGTGGCCTAGACTATAGCAGCTAGACGATAAGGAGTAGATGCTCTAGCTCAAAATAAGCGGCTTAAAAAAACAATATAGACATTTTTGTCAATAAAAACAGCGAAATGGATGATTATTATTTTTTTTAAAGTGCGTGGCAGAAATTATGGGAAACTGCCGAGAAAGGCAGATATTTCTATAACATACAACGAGATGTAAAATATACGTGTATGATAGTGTCGGAAGGATGAAAGTATCTTACAACAATTCTGTCTTGGTAACAATTAAGCCTACTCAATACTCTCTACAAAAATCGAGTGATCACTGCATGATGTATCTGGAGAGTGAAAATATATTGAAAATAGAGTTAAGAATAATTCTTTTCTTCTTAGAGACATTTTAAGTTATCATGTCCTAAGTATGAAAGACAGAGGAATCGGCAGACTTCATCAGTTTGACGAATCCTAACCTTAAAAAAACTACTTGGACTAAAGAAGAAAACTGCTCAATCATTTAAGCCTTTATAAAAGGTACTGGAAGATACAAAGATTATAAAGACAAAATGAAGGGGGGGGGGATTTAAAAATATGTTTATTATAGCATGTTTGTGGACATACAGGCCCGAATTCACAAAGCAAGGTTTGAGCTCAGACCAAGGTTTGAGCTCAAACCTCCTTTTGTTTCGCCAAACCTCCCTTTGTTATTTACAAACCAGGTTTGTAAATAACAAAAGGAGGTTTGGCGAAACAAAAGGAGGTTTAAGGTCAAACCTTGGTCTGAGCTCAAACCTTGCTTTGTGAATTCGGGCCACAAAGTCTGAATAAAATTATGGCAGCCGAATAAATGCGCATACTAATAAATATAATACACATTATTTATCATTAACTTTATAGATTGACACCAAAACTGCAAAAATATTAGTTCCAACCAGTTCTAACTAACAAATAATGAGTAACGAGTACAAAGATTAATCCACCATAACCTTGCACTACGTCAATAACAAAGGTCAAGGCTTGGGTCAAGGTGTAAGTCTTTATCTCACACTGACTGCATGGGCAAGAATAATAATCACTGAAACGTAGAGCTGCAGAAGAAAGAGCAAGACGCCCTCTCACATCAAAGCCTGGCCAATCTTTGATCATCAAAATCGATGGATATAATAAACACAACAACAATGACAACAACTTATACCAACGTCGGATTCTTTAATAAAAACTTGTGTAAGGGACAAACTGAATTGTTTATGTGCATGAACACATATTAATATTATAGATACATGTATGAATAAATAAATAGATAAGTACATAAATAAGTAAACAAATAAATATATAAATGTTAATTAAATGCATTTAACAAAATGTATACATTGATAAAACAAAGATCTGGATAAATGAAAAAATACATGAATAAATGAAAAATAGATAAGTAAATATTAAATCAATAGATTAATAAATCAATAAAAAGATATGAAATAGAAATAAAAACAAAAGTAAAATTAAAAGGCCGAAATTAAACTGATGAAATAACAAATATTAAATCCTTACAAACTAAAATGTACAAATAAAAGTGTATATATTTTTTAATATAGGCCTTTAGTTTCAACGTGTATAAGAAATGTGAGAAAAAAAAGAAAATACCGTAGGCTTGGTGTTCTATGTATTTTTCTAAAATCTCCGATTTAATTTCCTTCCTTTTTATTCTTATTCTTTCTTTCTTTCTTCTTTCATTCTTTTTGTTATCTTTCTTTATTTACTTTCTTTCTTATTTCTTTTTTGTATGCCCTAAATAGCAAAACCCTTTTACTAAAATTGCAAGCAAGCCAATTGCTCGAGCCAGCACTTTGGGGCTTTCTATTAAACTTTCTCTGTTCGTTTGATGTCTTCCGAATGCACTTTACCCTATTGAGGCAATTTTTGATTGAAATAGATAAATTATTGATTGAAATATACATTGCATGCATGACTGTCAAATGAAAGCTCATGGTTCATAGAAAGTGAAACGTGTCATACCTTTTCCCTAAAAATACATAAGTGACTACAATCAGACATTTAAAATTTAATCTCGGCACCAGTTTTCAAATTATTGTAATTTCTGAATTCAAAATACATGTCGACTATATTTTGATCGTGAGTGGGCATATCAATTCCACCGACGTTATATCATCGCGAATTACGAACTTGCTATACCAGATTGAACGGCAGAGATCGGCGCAGTCGGAACCCGGTGGGGAAGACGTCATGTTAGGAGTAATTTCCATCGAAAAGGGGCTAAAATAGGTAACATCTACAACAAAGAATGTTGTGATTTGGTTTCAAGAAGCCTCCACGTCTGACCAATAAACGAAACAAAAACTAAGTGATGTTTGATTTGATTTGATTTTTTGTTGGGAAGTGTGATTAATTTTGAGCACGAATGATTTCCGGCAATAGTGATCGCAATAAGGGAGTTTACAGATACAATCTGCGCATGGGCAGATAAAGGTTATTTGTACCAAAATGGTAAAACCCATGCGCTCATGAAAGTTATGTAACATCATTCATTTATGCTCCAACGGTACATTCTATGATACGCAGGTGGAAGTATTCTTTTCAAGAGGTCAAACAAAAGGTATTCATGAAGCACATCTAGGACTTTGGCAGTTATTATTCTAAGATGCTCAAAGTGGAACTTCTCCATGTGTAAAAGATCTGTGGATATTTGGGGTCATTTGTACCATGACTTGTGCTATCTGTAAACTCCCTTATATTAGTTACATACTGTGTTAATTTTCATTGATTTCTTTCATCTGAATAATTTCTTACGTCTGTTTTATGTAATAAGCAACACTATCCCTTTTTATTTTATTTTTTAGTTTATCTTTATCTCCGAAGAACATACATGGAAAACAATCAAAACATGCAACAAACTTATACAGCAAAAGCCATAGACTCCTTGTAGTGTTTACAAGCTTCTGTTGATGTTTTGGGGACATGCTACATGACGACACATTATTCTTCTTTTTTACGACTTAAGTAAGTATTTGATAAAATCTCAAGTATTTTTTTCCAAATTCCTGAGGTCATAAGCTTTCCATTGATATATAGTTATATGTTTCTTGAATGTCCGCTTTGAGACCGTCATCGAAAGAATTATCTGGAACGCATTGATCATTTTGCCGTCATTATAACTCAAGCTTTCTTGTCAGATTTATCTTAGCTATAATATAGGGCTTACAAATAAATTTCGTGCTCGTATTAAGTGCCTGCTACAAACGGATAGCAAAAGATATTTTAAAGAAAAAAAAAATCAGTTGGAATTTCAAATAGGCTAAGCATAGCTTATTCACATTTCATAGTGTTTTTTTTTTTTATTTGCAACTGGCTGCTTTTATATCGGTCAATCATTACAGCAATTTCAAAATGTTCAATTTCAGTCAGCTTAAAAAAATCAGAGATTTAAAAAAAAAAAAAAAAAAAATCATTATTAAGCAACATTAAAGGGATCGTTTAACAATGTTAAATCTGAGATACACGGCCCTAAGTGTTACCAGTGTCTGTGATATGGTGTAATATTGAAGCCCTAAAAAAATTGCGCTTCAAAATGATCAAGAAGTCCCTAAAAAAGTAAAAATCTTTGAGTGACCGGTTTTACCATACTCGTTTTCCCCAATAGACTGTAGTGTTATGAAAACCGTCAGGCGAACGGTTTTCAAAATTTGTAATTCCAATCATAAATATCTTGATAATCAGACAGGCGATCGGCTTGTTAAAGTCATGGGGCTCCTGACTGACCTAAAGGTTTATAATTATCATTGCATCATGAGCTAAATCCAGAATTTTGTTTCAGAATCTGAGACAAAGTTACCGGATCCCTTTAAAGCCTTTAAACCTCGATTATCAGAATAGCCTCATTATTCAGTGTTGAAGATATAGAGGTTGAATTGTGCCCCCCCCCCCTCCTCCATTCATCGAATGGCTTGAAATCATTGGGAAATAGAAAGAGAAGGGAGCGGGGGATTCCGAGAGAGAAAGACATAAAGGAGAAAAAATCAGGAAAAAGATAAACACAAACAAGAAAAGAAAAAAGGGGGAAAATAGGAGGAGAAAGAGAACAAGAAGAAGGAGTAGAGGCAGAAGAAAAGAAAACGGATTGAAGGAATGAAAAAGAGAAGGAGAACATGAAGGAAAAGATTACGTATAGAAATGAGAAGAAGAGGGAGGATGAGAAGGAGAAGGAGAAAAAGAAAGGAGAAGAAGAATTTACCCCCAAAAAAGCATGAAGAAAGGGCAACGTGAAAAGTAAAAGATACGAATCCTCAACCCCCTCCCGCCCCACTTCATCGATTTGCGCTGTTTTCTCTCTCATTCGTTTCTAATTGGTTACATCGATCCGTAACCCTCTCCACCCCCCCCCCCCCCCACATGATACCAGCCTCCTCCGAATGACCAGGATACATTAGCATTTCTTTTTTTCTTCATTCTTTCTTTATTTCTTTATTCTTCTTCTCATTCTTCTTCTTTTTTTATCGACCCCTTCTTCTTTATATCCTCCTCCTCCTCCTCCTTCTTCTTCTTCTTCTTCTTCTTCTTCTTCTTCTTCTTCTTCTTCTTCTTCTTCTTCTCCCTTCCACCTCCTCCTTCTTCTTCTCCTCCTCCTTCTTCCGCTCAATAAACTGAGCAGCGCCAGGAGCATCAGTGACGGACATAATGCGCTATATAAGAAGCCACCATTATTATTATTATTATTATCATCATCTTCTTCTTCTTTTTAAATGACTTTCCATCAGTTTTAATCAATAAAAAATTATCTAACCTCCCCTTTTTTGATGGCGTGGGATTTATATGAAGCTTTTCATTTATTGTCCAGCTATGTATCTAATTGTAAAATTAACCCACTTCTGCGACGGAACCGGGTTAATATTTCTTACCTGTTCTTTATTTTCCTTTGCTTTGAATTTTTGATGGAAGCAAGGACAATATCTGACGAATATCTGGTTATGAAAAGATTCTATTTCTATTACCTGCTCTCAAAATCCACTGTTGATTTCTATTAGCATCTTTGTAGGTCATCATTTCTGTGCAGTCGCTCTTGCCGAAGTTAGTAATTGCTGTGAGTTAGAAAAGGTGCTTAGAAAATTCCTTATTTGATTCTTTGCTCAACAACAAAATTTCTGCATATTACCTCAACACTTCAAAATCACAAAAATAGATGGAAATATATTTGTATTAAAATTATTAACTGAAACTCATGTGCAACTTTTAAAACGTAGATATGAAAGCAATAAAGTAAATTTGAATGACTGGACTCTGCGCTATGGTTTGTTTGATTTCCAGGTTTACTAGGTTATAGTGTTATTTTTCCACCTTGAATCAATATTATTAGGCGTATACGACGCGGAAAGGGCGGGGGGGGGGGGGGAGGGTACAGCCTCCCTTCCCGGATTAAAATACCCAATATTAAGGCTTTATAATTATTTGAGCAAGGAGGTACTTGGAATTCCCTATCGGCAGAAAATAATTTTCGGGAATTCTTGCCTCTTGCGGACCCGACACAGCAACATAATTATCTATGCGCATCTTTCTTGCTCCCTCGACGTGGCGACTCCACCCAACATATCCCCCTCTCTCTCTTACTCCCTCCCCTCTTCTCTCAGGCTCTTACCCCACTCTCTCTTTCCTCTCTTTCATCCCCCTTTTCTTTTGTTTTCTTTTTCTTCTTCTTTTTTTTTCTCCTTTTCTCCTTTTCTTTCTTTTCTTTCTTTTCCTTCACTTTCTTTTCTTTTCCCTCTCTTTTTTCCCCTCCCCTTTTTCTCATTTTCCCGACAGCAGCGCAATTTTACCGACAATATTGACAGGTGGGGTGTCGCACCTCCCCCCCCCCCCCCTTAGCGACGCCCCTACCACCACCATCAACACCTTCACCACTTTGAATCGCGACCAAAACACAGTTCGAGACGTAAAATTAGTTTCCAAGCATTTTTGCGTCATTATGTTCGATCGTATCTCATTCCATGTTTAAGGCTTGCATTTTTCTATTTCTTTGCCTTTTAAGCTTTCCGTCTGTCGGGTTACTTTTTTTTATTCATCCACGCTTATCCATATCTATATAGTAATCTCTTCCCGAGCACGACATAAACATAAAGAGATAGAGTCGCCAATTCCACTAACTGAAGTGCTTAAAGTATTTAGGCCCTGATTTACCCTGAGTTAAAGCGTCGCCACTGGAAGCCGAAGAAGATGAAGGAAATGGCATAGTCAATTGATTAGGCAACTTTGACCGTCTTTAGATATTAATTCGTTAGAGCTGATACATTAACGCCGGGTGATGAAAAAGGCGATGTTTTGACAAAATTGAAGAAAAATCGGAGAAAATCAGAAAATCGGGTTTATTCGGATTAACGGCAGTGAGGTCAGCTTTCACACGGCTGCAGTATATAACATTAGAGAATTTTCCTTCAACTTCAGTTGGATTTTCTTTGTTGCGAAGAACTCGTCTCTAGCGTATACAAGCCGAAGTGGGGAAAGTCTCTAGGGAAGAACAGTTTTTAGAATATGAACCAAAATTTCTTTAGAGTATTAAGACTAAGTTAAAAGAAAATGTCGGCAATTTAATACAGAAAGGTTCTGAGATGAGCATTTGAACAGAAAAAAGTCACCTTTACTTTCGCAGATATAATGACGAAATGCAACTCATCAAATTGATCGAACAACTAAAACAGGCCCGTATGCAGCCAAAAACAAAAGTAAGCATAATAACAAAAAATACACTACTGTACATTATGTTACAACATAATTTATACACTAAAATCATTATGATAAATGAAAAATATTGCAAACATTCGAGGTATATATTCTTTATACATTGTACAATTATTTTCCAAGAACTAGCAGGTCTAAACAGTATGCATATTAGCATGAAAGAAAAGTATTATAACAATATAAACAAACAAACAATTAAATATCATCAGTCAATACATTTTACAGGTAATCAAAATATCGTGCTCAAAATGAGTCAACATCAAATTTTTACATGGTGGTACTCTTAATTTTAGTTTTAGTAGTAGAGGTAACAACAGATGTATATATTTATAACGAACGTCTACATTGAATAAAATAAAAGTATTGTCAATCCGAGAATTCCATTCAAATGATGTTCAAGGTAAAAAAATATATGTGTCACCTTTTCATTCTTTGTCATCATAGTTTACCATCCCCGTATATATTTCTTTCATTACAATCCTAACTATCATTATCATCTAATGTCCTTTGGCAAGACATTGATCTACATTTGCCACTCTCCACCCAGGTGTTAAATGGGCACCCGGTAAGATGCGAAAGCTAATGAGGTTTGATTAGCAATGGCGCTTGTAAAATAGCGACTGGCTGGAATGCTCCCCAGGGAGTGGAGAATGTGCATACCTTGTGTGCGGGTAAGCATGAATTCGATGACCGGGGTAATGTGACAGGTCGAAATGTTTCTTAATTCTATTTGTTGAGGAGGTCCCTGAATGAAGGATCCATGTCTCTGAATAAGGAGATCCCTTTAATTGTACTTCTGAGGTGGTCCCTAAGAGAGGGTATGGGGTGATTTAGAGAGAAGAATGGTGTCCCTAAAAAGGGAAGTTCACTTTGACCTTAGGTCAGAGAGGGTATGGGGTGATTTGGAGAGAAGAATAGATTTTTTGCCACATCATAGGGGAAGTGCACTTTGACCTTGGGTCAGAGAGGGTATAGGGTAATGAGAGAAAGGATATTTTGCCACATCACAGGTTGAGAGGGATGAGCATAGACCATGCATCCACGCAGGACTTAGGAGGTTGGATTTGACAGAGAAGCTAACTCTGAGTAGAACTTCATACTTAATAGTATTTCTGCAGCATCTATGGTAAGTTCTAAGTGGAATTATAATGTATTTGACATGCATCATTAGATTGAAACCTTATAGAGGAAACTTGATTACATGTGTAGTTGACAACTCTTGAGTGTCTTATTGAGTTGTGAGTTGTGTTTCACATTCCGTTGCTGTTATTATGTAATACTACTAGAAGAATCTATAGAGAAACACTCTGTATAGTACCCAGGTGGAATTATGTCAAAGTCAAAGTTGTCAAAGTCAAAGTCTTGCAATTGGTCAAATGTTGTCAAAGTCTTGCAAGTTGCATGTCACTTTCTAAGAATGTGAAAGTTATAGAAGTTATCATTTAAGTTACCATTTATGTTACAGAGTTCTTACTTCATCATTTGGTTGGAGATGGCATTTGGTTGGAGATGATGCACTAGCTAGTTGGTCTAATAGTTTTGGTGTCTTTGTAGGAGTCTCTCCTCGAGAGCTCAAGTCATTGTAATAGTAAAGAGAACTATACAAAAAGGCAATTTATATTTCTGTATTCATGATTACTTATGCATATTTGGGCATTTTATTGTTATACCTTGCTTATTGCTTTTGGATATTACAGTGTAACTATAAACCATAAAAAATTATGGAAAAGTATCCAAAATGTATAGTATTTCTATGGTGTGGGGAAAATGCCAAGTAGGACAATAGTTATTATTGATGTATCTATTCCTATGAATGATCATAATAGTTGTTATTGATGTATCTATTTCTATGAATGATCATATAGTTTTGCTGATGTTCAATATGTGAAAGAAACAAAAACTAATCTGTTTGCCTGTTTCTTTTTGTCTCATTAGGGGTTGATCCATCCTCAAAATAAATACCACATTAAACTCTAAATGACTTAATCGTGTGTCATATGTGCCTGCTGTTACAAAATGGCGTAATCGGCAGGATTTGTGGTTTTGAGAGTGGATAACCTGATTTTGCATTAGAACCCCCTCTTGAGGATGTCTTCACGTATTACTGGTGACAGATGAGACTGGTGACAGAGGAGACTGGACTACAGTTGAAGCACGCACGTACTGCACTACAGTTGAAGCACGCATGTACTACACTACAGGTGAAGCACTGATGGGGAAGGCATCTTCAGGGATTTCTGGCGCCCATACCATCCGGATGATATAACTTTCAGAAATGAACATTTAGGACTCTAGATCATTTTGAAGTACTGGTGTAGTTTGTGAATATATTTTACTGTTTGTATTCAGTTCTGTATATTTTTTTTCTAGCCAATAACCAAATCATGGCAGAGAGTGAATGAAGTATTGAGGACAGCACTGCAAGACCTAGTAAGGACTCACTAGAGGTAGAACTTCGAAAACTACAGGAGGAGCTGCAGAAACTGAAATCACAGGGAGCAAGTCAAGCGTGCCACAATGAGAAGGTGCCACCAGTATTGTATGTGTCCGCAGATCGTCAGATAAGGAGATTTTGGGGGGACGATGGGATTGATGAATGGATATCAGACGTCCAAAGTTTGTTGGCAGACCGGGCCCACCAAACTCCCAGGGAGAAGCTGCAAACAGTGATCAAATATACCCATGGGGCAGCCCGAATGGAGCTCGTCAGCCGGGAAGATATTGAGACTGCAGAGGAGGCATTCCAAGTCCTGAGGGGTGTTTTTGGAGATGTGGGGAGTCAGGCGTCCCAAAAGCGAAAATTCTTCAGCCGTGTTCAGAAAGGAGGGGAATCTTTAATAGAATATTCTCACGAACTCATTCGGTTGTTGCAAACGTGGAAGGGGTTAGGGAAGACCGATAGGCAGGAGACCCTCATATCGCAATTCATTGAAGGGGTTGGGGATGTAGATCTGCGGCGGGAACTACACCGCCGATCTCGTGAGGTCCCAGAGACGTTTGTATCCCTTTGTGACTGGGCAGTGCGATGGGAGAGACAGGGCACCAGCGGGAGGAAGACCGATAGCAGAGCTCAGAGGGCAGAAGTGCATGAACAGGGGGCGAGCCCGAGCCTGTCATTAATCTTAGAAGCCTTGCACAAACAAGGTCAGCTGGTGACAACCCTCTTAACCCAGCAGGAAGAGCAGAATCGCACAATAAAAAGGCTACTGGACCAACAAAATCGCCCGGGACCACAGAGCCGCCCACGCTGGTCTCCAGGTTGTTTTTTGTGTGGGGCAACCGACCATTTTAAAAGGAACTGCCCCCAGCTGCAACATCATTTAAAGAAAGTGCTAATACGTCAGCAAGCTTGGAAGAGAAGGCATCAAAACCGAGCTGACTTATTACTAGTTCCAGAGTCCGTTCCAGAGTCAATTCCAGAGAATATTGAAAACATGCCACCTAGTTCCGAGACTGGAACTCATACTTCAAGGTCCAAGCAAGATGATATACCTAATCCACAGTGGGAGGCACGTGACATTGCCCAGGCACTAAACCAGCTAGAGGTAGAGAGTGTGCCATCAGCCCCACACGCATTGTCAGATAATGATGAAACCAATGACGGTAGGGAGGAGCACGTATTGGAAAGCGAAAATGAACTGCCACAGATGGAACATGAGGAGACATCTTTGACTCCTAGCTCTCGCTCATTGCCGAACGGTGATGAAACAAATGATATGGAGGAACACCTGATGGTCGGCAAGAATGAACTGCCACAGATGGAACATGAGGAGATAGGGACTCCTGGACCTCGGAGGTCAACTCGATCCACTGCGGGAAGGAATACTAATCCATATAATTTACCAAAATCTGTGTTGAGTGAAGGGATGGATATTTCCTCACAGGGTTTCCACCTGTTGAAGGTATTTTGGTAGATGGTAATATTTCACTTATGTCAAAGTTACCTGAATTAATATATGTTTCTGTAGGAAATACGAGTATAATACACGATAAATATATGTATACATATCTAGATAATATTTGTTGCTGAGACAGCAACTATTTAACATGGGAGAATGTGACAGGTCGAAATGTTTCTTAATATTTGTTGCTGAGACAGCAACTATTTAACATGGGAGAATGTGACAGGTCGAAATGTTTCTTAATATTTGTTGCTGAGACAGCAACTATTTAACATGGGAGAATGTGACAGGTCGAAATGTTTCTTAATATTTGTTGCTGAGACAGCAACTATTTAACATGGGAGAATGTGACAGGTCGAAATGTTTCTTAATATTTGTTGCTGAGACAGCAACTATTTAACATGGGAGAATGTGACAGGTCGAAATGTTTCTTAATTCTATTTGTTGAGGAGGTCCCTGAATGAAGGATCCATGTCTCTGAATAAGGAGATCCCTTTAATTGTACTTCTGAGGTGGTCCCTAAGAGAGGGTATGGGGTGATTTAGAGAGAAGAATGGTGTCCCTAAAAAGGGAAGTTCACTTTGACCTTAGGTCAGAGAGGGTATGGGGTGATTTGGAGAGAAGAATAGATTTTTTGCCACATCATAGAGGAAGTGCACTTTGACCTTGGGTCAGAGAGGGTATAGGGTAATGAGAGAAAGGATATTTTGCCACATCACAGGTTGAGAGGGATGAGCATAGACCATGCATCCACGCAGGACTTAGGAGGTTGGATTTGACAGAGAAGCTAACTCTGAGTAGAACTTCATACTTAATAGTATTTCTGCAGCATCTATGGTAAGTTCTAAGTGGAATTATAATGTATTTGACATGCATCATTAGATTGAAACCTTATAGAGGAAACTTGATTACATGTGTAGTTGACAACTCTTGAGTGTCTTATTGAGTTGTGAGTTGTGTTTCACATTCCGTTGCTGTTATTATGTAATACTACTAGAAGAATCTATAGAGAAACACTCTGTATAGTACCCAGGTGGAATTATGTCAAAGTCAAAGTTGTCAAAGTCAAAGTCTTGCAATTGGTCAAATGTTGTCAAAGTCTTGCAAGTTGCATGTCACTTTCTAAGAATGTGAAAGTTATAGAAGTTATCATTTAAGTTACCATTTATGTTACAGAGTTCTTACTTCATCATTTGGTTGGAGATGGCATTTGGTTGGAGATGATGCACTAGCTAGTTGGTCTAATAGTTTTGGTGTCTTTGTAGGAGTCTCTCCTCGAGAGCTCAAGAGGGGTGAGTCATTGTAATAGTAAAGAGAACTATACAAAAAGGCAATTTATATTTCTGTATTCATGATTACTTATGCATATTTGGGCATTTTATTGTTATACCTTGCTTATTGCTTTTGGATATTACAGTGTAACTATAAACCATAAAAAATTATGGAAAAGTATCCAAAATGTATAGTATTTCTATGGTGTGGGGAAAATGCCAAGTAGGACAATAGTTATTATTGATGTATCTATTCCTATGAATGATCATAATAGTTGTTATTGATGTATCTATTTCTATGAATGATCATATAGTTTTGCTGATGTTCAATATGTGAAAGAAACAAAAACTAATCTGTTTGCCTGTTTCTTTTTGTCTCATTAGGGGTTGATCCATCCTCAAAATAAATACCACATTAAACTCTAAATGACTTCGTCGTGTGTCATATGTGCCTGCTGTTACAGTAATAATATATATCTGTAAAGCGCATTGAGAGGGCCTGCGGTCCTCAAATGCGCTATATAAGGACGAACTATTATTATTATTATTATTATCATCATCATCCTTATTATAGTTTACATATGCTTTCAACTAACTGTCCATTCTGCTTAACAAATTTGTCAATCTATTTCATAAGATTTGTTTTGGGCTCTCATATTTTCAAGCAATCTTCTAACAATGCGGTCCAGTTTTATTCTGCAAATAATTTCATAAAGTTTGATGTAAAATGATTATAATTATAATAATGGCCCATGTTAAAGCATGTATACGTATCATGTATACAAATATTGTTCCAAAATGGGTCTTATGAAATGTAAATGTGATTTTTGTGTTTGTTATTCAAATAACAATTGCCCGTTGGGGCAAATATATGGGGAACAAATAACAATTCGACAATCTATCCTTTAGTTTTTATTGTTATGAATATATTGCCAGAAAATATGTTAATGATAATAATAAATAACAATAATAGCGGTTTCTTGTATACCGCTCATGTCTGTCAGACTTGACACTCCTGGCGTTCCAAAATTATAACCCTTGTAGTAAAGTTGCAAAAGGGGAGGAAAACAAGTCCTCTGGTCAAACTGTGGGCAAAACGAGCGTTGAGGGAGTACCTCGTTCAGTCGTCGTCATCACAGGAGGCAATGAGTAAACAGACGCAACAAAAAATCTGAATAAAATACAGAACGAGAAAAATGAATAAATGGATAGATAAAAAAGATATAAATGTATAAATATATTTAGCGATGATAATCTCAATAGTAACGGTAATCAGTAGTAGTAGTAGTAGTTTTAATATACACCTGTAATACTATTGTTATCAATAGTATCATTTTTATTATCATTAATAGTATGATTATAATCTGGCAATGCTTGTGTTTTAATAAGTATCCACTTAATTAACCCTCCCCCACCATTCAACTTCTTGCTACCCACCTCTCTCTCTCGCTCTCTCACTCTCTCTCTCTCTCTCTCACTAACTCTCTCTGTCTCTCCCTCTCTATTTCCCTCTCTGTCTGTCTGTCTGTCTCTCTCTCTCTCTCTCTCTCTCACTAACTCTCTCTGTCTCTGCCTCTCTCTTCCCCCTCTCTCTCTTTCTCTTATTCTCACTAACTCTTTCTGTCTCTCCCTCTCTCTCTACTTCTCTCCCTCTCTCTCTACTCTCTCTCTCTCTCTCTCTCTCTCTCTCTCTCTCTTTCTCTCTTCACCCCCATCAAATATTTACCTACACACACAAACCCAACGCGTCTCACACGAATATATGAAATAACTGTTCGGCTCGTTTCCCATTTCGCGGACAGATGCGTCATTTTTATTGACTCAATTCGTCATAATTATGAATTGCAATCAAACAATTCGCTCCGTTTGACGTTAATCATTAACCAAAATGATGTTTGTTAGTCCGAGATGGTCCAATATACATTATAGGTATCGTTTAATTTACATTTTAACGCTGCAGCTATCATACTTTTAATAATTTTACACTAAAAATTGTAGTGAAAAATTATTTAGTGTGATTAATATTGTAATTATTGAATACAAACTCCTCTTCCCTCTTCTTCTCCTCCTCCTACTTCTAAAAGAGAAAATATAGTGATGATGATGACAAATCTTGACGACGATGATGATGATAATACTTTAACTTCTCTTACTACTACTACTACTACTACTACTACTACTACTACTACTACTACTACTACTACTCCTACCACTACTACTGCTACTACCAGTATGTACAACTACTACTACTACTACTACTACTACTACTACTCCTACCACTACTACTGCTACTACCATATGTACAACTACTTCTACTACTACTACTACTACTACTATTACTACTACTACTACTACTACTACTACTACTCCTACTATTACTACTACTACTACTACTACTACTACTACTACTACTATTACTAATACTACTACTTCTACTACTACTACTACTACTACTACTACTACTACTACTACTACTACTACTACTACTACTGCTTCTACCACTACTACTGCTACTACCAGTATGTTCAACTACTACTACTACTACTACTACTACTACTACTACTACTACTACTACTCCTACCACCACTACTGCTACAACCATTATGTACTACTACTACTACTACTACTACTACTACTACTACTACTACTACTCCTACTACTACTACTCCTACCACTACTACTGCTACTACCAGTATGTACAACTACTACTACTACTACTACTACTACTACTACTCCTACCACTACTACTGCTACTACCATATGTACAACTACTTCTACTACTACTACTACTACTACTACTACTACTACTACTCCTACTATTACTACTACTACTACTACTACTATTACTAATACTACTACTTCTACTACTACTACTACTACTACTACTACTACTACTACTACTACTACTACTGCTACTACTACTACTACTACTACTACTACTACTACTACTACTGCTTCTACCACTACTACTGCTACTACCAGTATGTACAACTACTACTACTACTACTACTACTACTACCACCACTACTGCTACAACCATTATGTACTACTACTACTACTACTACTACTACTACTACTACTCCTGTCACTACTACTGCTACTACCATTATGTACAACTACTACTACTACTACTACTACTACTACTACTATACTACTAGTAGTACTACCACTACTTCTACTACTACTACTACTACTACTACTACTACTACTACTTCTACTACTACTGTTACTACTACTTCTACTATTGACACTACTACTAATAATGATAACAATAATAATAACAAATAATGATAACAATAATCATTGAAATATTGAAAATAATATAAGCGATTAATACAAAGGCATGTTATCGCCGAACCATTATTATCCATTTTTCCCTTCCTACCGGGTACCCATTCACACCTCTGGATGGAGAGTGGCAAATGTATATTAATATCTTTGCAAAGGACATTAATAGTGTCACAAGGGACTCGAACCGCGGACCCTGTGATCCACAGTCCGGAATATGGACTGACACTCCTTGGGTGGGGGGGGGGGGGGGTGTTTAACAAAAATACTAATTCGCACTTAACCCTAAGTTGGACTTCAAGATTATGGAGAGCCATCTGTAGCCTTAAAATAAAATTCAAGTATTTTATAATTTTTATCAATTCCACATCAAGAACATGAAATCTCCTTGATAGTAGAAAGTCTGAACGATTTAAATCAAAGTTTTATGTTTTTAAAATAACTTTTACAAAATATTTCTATAGATGCTAACGGCTTTCCATAATTGTTAAGTCCAAATTAGAGATAAGTTCAACTTAGGATATTTGTGAACCCCCCCCCCCCCCAGGGACTCATTCGCGTGCAATATTTGTATAAGGTTTACCTCACATATCCCATCCCAGCTGTCATCACAGCAGCTATCACAAATATCATCTTCGTCTTCCTTTTTCCTGCAGAATTAATGGCAGACATTTCCCCCATATATTCAGAATGCACACATTCCAGGCGAAGAGGGCGGGCCATGCAAGGGAGAAAATAGTGGTAGAATACTGAGTCTCGTAATAAGAACAAATAAATTAAAAATTGATGACGAAATAATATTTGGAAGATAATGTGCAATGCAATGCACGAAGCGTTTACAGTGGCGTCCAGAAGGAAAAAAGAGTAATAAATAATGATAATCGTAATGAAAGAGAAGAGTAAAATCAAAACAGACATATATTTATAAAAGTGAAAAGGAGCACAAAATGGTGCTCGCAGTACCGTAAATTAGGGGTAGGAAATAGTAACAACTAATTATTAGGCATTTCGTAATGAAAAAAATTAAAAAATGTAAAAGCATCATGATAAAAGCATCATGATTTCAACTCTTCGATCTTTATCACAATGTCATCTCTTCTTTCATTCGAATCATCATTATCATCATCATCCTCATCTGCATTGTCAATATCATCATCCTCATAATTTGTATTTTCAATTTCTTATCCATTCTGCTAAATAAATGTGTTAATCTATTTTCATGAGTTTTGTCTTGGGCTGTCTTATTTTGAAGCAATCTGTTTACAAGAACAATCGTAGATATTTGATAATGTTTGATGAAATTTGGTATTTATGACAGTTTATCATATTAATATGATATCGTTTTTGATAGAAGAAGTGAGAGGGACACAGAAAATATATACATATTATTGCCTGCGTAGCTGTACACGATTTGTTTGTTTAAAGCCCGTCTGCAATAGTTTGGCCACGGGGATTAGACCTCCCTGCAAGGTCACTGACAGGTGGTTATCTCATTAAATCAGCTCTCAATCAACATAAGTAAAACGGGATCGTTGGGATTAACAGGAACCGATTAGGCATTGTTTGCTATATAGAGGGCGCAAGTAGCTAGTGCAATGAGGTTTTGATATATTCACTATCTTCTAATTGTACTCACTTCTTCTCCTCTTCTACTTCCTGGGCAGTATCTATTTCTGAGGCCGGCATGGGTTGAGTAGTAATGGTATCAAAACCTGTCTGGTATTGGTCAGGTTGTACATTAACCTGAAAGAATGTTATGTAAGAACAGACAATCAATAATTAAAGGGGTGTAGCCTGGCGAGACTACGTGTCTTTCCCGTGGCCTGACTCGGGGCCAATCGGGTATGAAACGACTACGGACGACGCGAGCGCAACATGCCTACTATGCACGTGCGTGCAACATACGCAAAACCGAAGCGTGAGGAAAAATTCGGTCTGTTTCGCGAACGCTAACGCGCTGACCCAGTTAATCAAGACCATACGTTTACATGCACTTGTCCAAAAGAAATCGTAGATGGCGTTAATCAGTATGTGTCAAGCTACAGCCCCTTTAAAACAACAATGATCATAATTTTGTTTGCCTAGAGAATCTCCGCAATGTTTAAACGACCTTCTCAAATTTCATGTTCCATCACTTTACGGTCAACCACACATACTATTTTCCAATACGCCACACATCGTGAACGCATTGCCAATGGCATATTTCACAAATTATCTGTGGTTACCTTCTTAAAAATGAATGATAGTAACAAAAAATATCCAGTAGAATATTGATATTTACCTGGTCAAGCGAAAGTCCGTCATCATTATACTCTCCATTCATTGTACCTGCTACGTCCCCCCTAGGAAGGTCTACACATAATTTAACACTACACAAAGCTTTCCAATATAATTATACCTGGACGTGCTCCCATATATATATATTGTATATGGCGTCATTGCACTTGAACTATATGTCAATATACTGTTACTGGTAATAGTAACCTTCGTTCAAAGCGTTTGAGCTTTGTCTCCTGGTAATGGAAGGACATGTACTTGTCTTTACAGTCACAGTGGCAGATCCCGGGGCACCATATTTTTTAGGAGGGAGGAGGGAGGGGGGGGGGGGGGGCTAATGACACATCAGATTTGGTTGTTTCCCTTTTTATTTATCTATTTATTTTATTTCACTGCATGGCAGCATACAAATACAACCGAAGACGCTTGATGTGACAATTAGCCAACATAAAGTTGTGAATCAATATTTATAATTTCAATCAAAATGCTTTCCATAGTGGGTGTTGCAATCAGTATCAGAGCATCGTTTAAAATATTAATCTCCACCTCGTTTGGTAGACCAATTAATATTTACAAATCCATAATGTTCAACTTACTCAGGGTTTGTGGTAAATTCTCGATTAACCAGGCTTCAGTAGTCCCAACCACGAATTTTGAATAGTAAACAAAATACGAAAATTAATTGTTTCAAGTTACGACAAAGACTCCAGAAATATGTATAAATGCATGGAAATTTGTTTCGCAAAACTTAATTCCTGTAAATATTCTTCCGTACATATTTGTTGAACTCATGATCATCCGGTACGTAAAAGGATTGTACACATTTGTGATTATCATCATGATAAACAGGGACAAATATTCATCAAAATCAACGTCATCGATGCATTGCTTAAAAGTATAACAGCACGATATGAAACATACAAATTGAAGGATTTTTTTATTTAAACAAATAAAAGAAAAAAAGTGAGTCAGTGGTAGAAGAAAACTAGAAAAAATAAGTTTTTTCTTACATAGAAGCATACTGCTAGTTCAACAAAGCAAGGATATCCCTTTTGGTATAAAAACAAATGGGAAAAGCTGATCTGATCAAGTAATATCCTCCTTGATCTATTCGATTCCTTAATTCTCCCAACTATATTGTTACATTTCAATTACATGTCAGGTGAATGTAAACATCACAAAGCAACGAATTGCCTCTATGTACGTACCTTTCCAGACATTTTAATGTTGAAATATTTCTAATGTCTTATTTTCAAGGAAAGAACGATTGGGAAAATTCATAAATGGTTGGGAGAATTCACTGTTAGAGATCGAGTGTCGCACAGTGACGAGATTTTTTCCAGGATTTTTTGCAAGTTAGAGGGTTAGTACAGTAGAAGGAATATAATAAGTAACATTTCATACACAAATTGCGCAGTTTTTTCATGAACTTTCAACAATGTTACCGATTCACTTTAATCATTTTTAGTTTCTTTTATTCTTTTTTTTTTTTTTATCGTAATTCATTTCAGTGTTTCTGTTTCGAAAGGGAATCATTTTTAATATCCAAAACGGCACGTCAATAGCCCTTCCTCCTTGTTTTAGACGTGTGCCCCCACCTGTCCCTGCCAGAGGATCCTAGACCCGCCCCCTGCTGTTGACGTCATAGCTCATAACAATCACTGACACTTTGGACCCAATAAAACTCTGAGACACGACGCATGTTTGTTTGTATTCAAATTTCTTTTAATATTTTCGTTACAAAAAACAAATACAGATTATCAGTTGTTCAATGTTTGAGATACAGAGAAAAAACCTGGGTGTACTATTATTGCTGTGACATCACACACGCACGCGAACACACACACACACACACACACACACACACACCCCAATGCATAACAAACATTTTTAAGTTAACGGTAATAATTTCGTATGCCTCCTAAATACAATGGTCATAACAGTCCTATGAAAGGAGAAGGATACAAAAAGGGCAAAAGAAGGAGAAACAGAAGTATGAGAGAGAGAGAGAGAGAAAACCCAAGGGGACAGCAGAATAATTGGAATGCTCAAATTAATTTAACATTACTAAACAATTAATAGCTATTGGAAATTAAGATTGATTTCTCCTTTTAGCATTAAACATTCTAAGGAAATATAGACAAATGATTTTTTCACGACCGTGCCATAATTATAATTAGTTAAAAATTGAACTTTATTTGAAGGAGAAAAAAAAATTAAATTCTGATGTGTAAATTATTATAGTAACTGTTTAATAAGTATGTACTGTATATAGACTCCGATATCGTTTCTCACCCTTTTTTCTTTATATTACTTATTTACGAATAGTCTTAAAGTTGAGATTTTGCTTCCAAATATTCTCTCTCTTACTCTGTTGCTTTTTCTCCCCCTCTCCCGAAATGTTGCTCCCTCCCACTTTATCATTTCAAACTAGAACTGGACCATTTCAAGTTAATTTTATTAAAAACCACACAAAACATGAAATAAACTGTTACATAAAAAAGAGACAGGTAATAGTACATTAATCAACATATATCCACTTGATGACATCACAAAATGAATGTTGTTATGACCCCTTTAGAAGGTAAGCTTGTAGCGGGGCCCTATAGTCAACAAAATACATACATTAACAATATGGCAAGTTGAAAAAAGGAGTGTAACGTATTCAAGGGACGGAAACGCTAAGCTACATAATGTAGAACACATAAATACTCATACACACACACGCGCACACACACGCACGCACACATACACACATATATACGTTCGTGGTGTAAAACGGGGAACATGTGATGAACGATACAGACCGATGACTCTTTTTCTTAAAGGATATTCGACAAAATAAAGATGTTTTCAGATCACCATTTATTTTTTAAGTATTATATTTGGTCGTTGAGACTTCTATTTTAAACTTTGAAAAAATTGAGGACCTCTCATACTTTCATTTAAACTAAGGACAGGTACTCCTTATTATTTTCGTTGGGGACCGAGGACACACCCACTTATAAAAGATTTCCCCATGGGAATCGAGGACACATACTGTATTTAGCTTTTAATGAGCTTATTATTCTCTTTCCACTGGAACCGAGGACAAACACAGCTTCCGAAAGGGGTCTAATGTCCCTACAGAGCCCACTACAATGCGTCTTAAAACCCCGTGATGGATTTAGGCTTCTGTACGTCGGTATAAAGTGCATCTTTCATATACGTGATTATGGACCAAGGACGAGTTTAACTGAATCAGTATAGAATGCAGACCATAGTGGAACGGTGGTGTTTTATATTTGACACACAAAAATGTTGAAAAACCTTGTAGTTAGTAGGAAAGTTGCAAAAAGGAAAACAAAAAGCTCCTCTGGTAAAACTGTCCTCTGGTAAAACTGTGGGCAAATTAAGCGTTGAGGGAGTACTTCATTCATTCTTCATCCTCAGGCCAAAAGATGGCCAGGTAGATGCCCAGGCAAGTTATACAGGGGCAACATATCACCTAAAGGAAATACAGAACGAGAAAAATGAATAAATAGATAGATTAAATAAACATGTATGATGATGTTAATAATTATCATCATTATAATAATAATAATAATAATAATAATAATACTATTGAGAATAGTAGTAGGCATACTAAAAGACTTTAAGGGAGTGTAGCCTGAGATCAACAGTCCGGAATATGGATTGACACTCCTGGGACTCATTCGCACGCAATATTTGTATACAATTTACCTCACATGGCCCACGACAAATCCATTGATGATTTTCTTCTCCCCTTTTCCTGCAGAAAGGCAGCAATTTCCCCCACATGTTCAAAGCGCACACGATCCAGACGTAGAGGGCGGATCATGCAAGGGGAGAAAATAGTGATAAATAATGATTTTCGTAATAAGAACAGAGTAACATTAAACTAGACCTATGATATGATGACCCTTCTGTATATTAACATTTTTATCGAAAAACTGTGTATTTATATGAATGCAGAAGAAAATCAAATCAAATCAATAACCCTTGCAATACACGATTTTTTTTATTTTTTATATGATCACTTTCTTCTAATTGTATACGCACCTCCTCTCTTCTTCTCTTCTCTTCTTTTCCTTCTCTTCTTCTTCTTCCTCGGCAGTATCTATTTCTGAGGCCAGCATGGGTGGTGCAGTAACGGCGTCATGTTGTACATTCACCTGGAGAAATGTAAAGTACAGACAATGAATAATTAAAACAACAATGATCATCATTTTGAGAAGCAGCATATCCACGATATTTTAAACGATCTTCACATTATTCACGTTTATTATACGGGCAATACTAATTTCCAATACGCCCCTGGTATACCAATACCCGTTACGGTGATCGTGCTTTTGCTGTTGCAGCCCCTAAACTAATTAACAGTGGCGGATCCAGGGGGGGGGGGGGTCTCTCTGGGAAAAAACGTGTAACAACACGTGATTTTTAGCCTTTTTTGGGGGGGATGGCGCTCAAGGGCAAGGGTGGGGGTGAATCTATATATTGCGGGGTGAATCTATATCAAAACATTAGTCGGGAAAAGGAACTGGAAAGAAATATCGAAGTACTGGAACAAAGACTCGTGACATCGAATGATAAGACCGCATTACTAAAAGAATTAAATGACAAAAAGTCACAACTTGAAACCTATCGCCTAAAAGTAAATGATGGAATTATCATGAGATCTAGAATCAAATGGATGGAGCTAGGAGAAAGGCCATCAAAATATTTTTTAAACTTGGAAAAACAGAATAAAGTAAATAAAGAAATGTGGCAATTGTCAACAGAAAATGGAGATGTTATTAGTGGACAAGATGGTATATCAAACGAAATCTTTAAATGTTATTCAAACTTATATAAGAGGAAAGACACTGAAGAGGTAGATATGACACATTATTAAACTATCCAGATATTCCTAAGTTAACTCCAGAATTATCCAAATTATTAGAGGCTCCTTTGACTGAAAGTGAGGTTTGTTTAATGCTAAAAAGTATGAAAAATAATAAATCCCCTGGGCAAGATGGCTTCACCGTTGAATTTTTTCGTTTCTTTTGGCAATATCTTAAAACGTATATGATCAGATCTTTGAACTTTGCTTATTTTACAGGAGACTTGTCGCAATCACAAAAATGAGGAATAATCACTTTAATTCCTATAGGAAACAAGCCTCGAGATTTATTAAAGAATTGGCGTCCTATTTCACTTTTAAATGTTATATACAAAATAGCATCTGGGTGCATAGCTAATCGATTAAAGCAAATATTGCCCCACTTGATACATGAGAATCAAAAAGGATTTTTGAAAGGCCGTTTTATCGGAGAAAATATTCGTTTACTTTATAATATATTATTATATACCGAACTTAATGACATTCCAGGCATGTTGTTGATGATTGATTTTGAAAAGGCCTTCGATTGTATATACAAGTTTCTAATCAATTTTCCTTGACTTTTTTCATTTTTGGCCATCGCTGAAAAAAAATGGATTCATCTATTTTTATCAAAATGCTTCTTCTTGTGTCACAGTAAATGTTTTTTTGTACAGAAAGATTTATTATAGGACAAGGGTGTCGTCAAGGAGACCCATTATCTCCATACCTGTTTTTACTTGTTAGCGAAATATTAGGAATTTTGATTAGACATTCCAATGATTTAATTGGCTTGCATCTACAGGGGAAAAATAGTTAACCACAACAATACGCAGATGACACCATTTTGACACTTAACGGTACAAAAGAAGATTTACAGAGCTCACTGAAAATATTGGGTGATTTTGAAGAAATGTCAAACCTAAAGATCAATATTACAAAAACTCATGTGATATGGATTGGGAAAAATAGAGCCTGCAAAAAACAGCTAATGCCAGAGCACAAATTAAATTGGGTATCAGAAGGTTATTCGAGATACTTAGGAATAGATTTTTCGGTTAACTTAGTAGAGATTGTAAATCATAATTATACTGAAAAAATTAAAGATATAAAACGCCTAATTATTTCATGGTCTAAACGAACCTTAACTGTTCTCGGAAGAATAACTGTAGTCAAATCTTTGTTGGTTCCAAAATTGAACTATTTATTCCTTTCACTTCCAGAACCGAATTCGCAAATTATGAAAGATTTAAATCGTTCTTTTTATGCATTTATATGGGGTAACAAACCTGATAAAATCAATAGAGAACAAATGTGTCAAATGTATAATAAAGGTGGGGTTAAGATGATTGATATTTACATTCATGCTAAATCCCTGAAAATATCATGGATTAGAAGATTTGTAACTGATTTTCAGATAGGAAGTTTCACTTTTCACATGTTCAATTCATTCTTGCCCCAAACCTATTTTTTCACCTGTTTATGGGCTCACATTATTTTAGAAAATTAGCAGACTTGACTCCAAGTCCATTTTGGAAAGAGGTACTTTTCAGACTTGGTCGAACTTCTTATTGACGACAGTGCAAGTCAACCTCTCTGGAATAACCCCCACATTAAAATGAATGACAAAGTGGTATATTTTGGGGCTTGGAATTTACGAGGAATACGTTTTGTGAACGACATCCTAAAAATAGATGGTTCTTTTTTTTCATATTTTGAGTTTCAGCGGATATTTGACATACAAACAAATTTCCTCCAGTACTATGGTCTTTGTAATGCAATTCGGTCAGGTTTTAAAATGACTACACATGTAGCTCTTAGTAAGGCCTTAGAACCTATCATTCCCGAAGCCGTGCACCTTGTGGTGAAAACAAATGTTGGTTGTTCACATATTTATCAGTCTTTGCTAAAAAACAAAGTAAAAGAATGTAAAGCCCTTACAAAGTGGAAAAGTTTTTTAGATTTTCAAGATGTACTTTGGGGTTCGTACTGTCAAATTCCATTTCAGTCAACAATAGATATCAACATGAAGTGGTTTCAAATCAAGATTTTAAATAGAATATTATATATGAAGGACAGTTTGTTAAGATTTGGTGTAGTGGCTGACAAGAAGTGTACTTTTTGTAGTAACAGTGATGAAACTATCATACATGTTTTTTGCTTTTGTAACTATCCTAATGAAGTATGGTCGAAGTTAGAGTTCTGGATATTTCGAAATACGGGGGAAAGGATCAAACTTACAAATCAAAATAAATTGTTTGGATTTTGCGGTAGCAATAATAATGCACTCAACTGTGTTCTGATGGTTGTAAGACAAGAAATATTTTCAGCTAAAATACGAAATCAACTACCATCATTTGATATCATTTTATCAGCTGTAAAACGTTATTATGAAATGGAAAAATATATATATACCAAACAAATCTCAGAGAGAATAAATTGAAAAAGAAATGGTTTCACTTTAGAAAATGTTTTGATAGTGTTGGAAATGTGCTAACATAAACATGATCATGTATTTTATGTTTGGTTTTTTTTTAATTGTATATTTAAAGTACTGATTTTGTCATAAATGTTTGTTTTTATCTGCCACAACAGTTTTCGGCCGTGATGATTATTATATGTGTTAAGCCATTATGTATGGATTTTTTTTCTTTAATTATTTGTATATGATATATGGATATACTGTATTTATGATGGAACTTGTTTTAAAAATAAAGAACCCTGTGGAAGGGGAAAACAAATTCCAAAAAAAAAAAGGGGGGGGGGGGGGGCCGGGGGGTGCAAATTATCAATTTTTCGAGGGCGAAAAAAAATGTGCTCACTACCCCCCCCCCCCCCCCCCCCCCCCCACCTCTTCCCCCCCCCCCCCCCCCCCTGAGTGACTTTTCGGCCGGCGCGATTAACACATTTTCGGGAGCAAAACAAAAATCCTGGATTCGCGCCTGCCAATTAATATCCGTCATTCCCCATCTGTAGAGTCTTTGAAGGAAAGGTGTTTAATAGTATAGTATTAATGACTGCTTTGAGAGAAATAGTTGTTTTTATACGCTCAAGGGAAGGTTAGAATTGTGCTAATAGCCCAATTGTAACCTTCCCGAGAGCGTATAAAAACAACTATTTCTCGAATATTAAAGCAGTCATTAATACTTTTATATGCCGAAAACAAAAAAGTCAACTAATGACACCACATTGGCCATTTCTAGTTTATCTGCACAGTTGTTTTTTATGAGTGTATCTTTGAGAGTAGACTAGATCTAGATTCTAGTCTAAGCCAGATATTTTTGCAATTTTGGGGGTGGGCCGGCCCTGTGGGTAATATGGAGAAGAACCTGCGCTTTCATATGACACCTCACTTATTGAGTATCACCTTCAGGATCACAACAGATAAAGGTTTGAATCTCGAATTGAAAAAAAAAACTTGACTTTTTTTGCATGGTCGCGCAATGCACGTAGACTGCATAGCGACTTTCAAATTACGGTGGGGGTTGGATGAAATGGACATAATAAATAGGCAGAAGTGATCTATGATAATTCATGCTTTTTATGTTTCGTGTGCTCGACCTATAATCTTCAAATCGCTTGGTAAACTGAGTCCAAAGTTAGACTTGTTTCACATGTGTATTATAGGCAATGACGAGCTTGCAACCTATTTTGAAAAATTACGGTGGGTGAACTTTCAAAAGTCAATGAGACATGAGGGCTCCAATGAAAGAGCTAGTGATAACGTACGTCGGGGTGGATGTGCTTTTCGTTTAAACAAAAAATGAATTTTTAACGATTTTTAACAAAAAAACGTCCATAGGCTAACATATTAGGCTGCTGACTCTGATCATGCTCTGACTATAGGGGGCGTTGTGAAATGAGACTAAACGGAGCCATATGTGTCTTGTTTGGAATTGTCTTGTCTTGTATGAAAATACCGACCAATTCTTCGCACACGTACGGTATCCTCGATCGCTCAAACCATTTTTTAACATGTAAACCTATGGGGTAACCATGGAGACTGAACTATTTTCCCGGTAACCATGGTTACTGGGATTTTAGAACTGTTTTAACCATGGTTACTGGGAATTCTACAGAAATAGTTAAAGTTTATGAATGCAATTTCGACCAATCAGATTGCTGGATTTCTTAAGTGAGGTATATAATAATCTATAGGGCACCTTTGTTTAAAGTAAGTTGCCAATCGTCTGTTATAGTTATTACTGTGCTACTCGCTTTTTTTTGTGGTAGTACCACAGTTAATCATTTAATGTATGTTGATGATCTTGTTTTTTTTAGTCCATCAACTGCAGGTTCACAGAGCTTGCTAAATGTTTGTTCACAGGTATAGACAACGATGTTAAATGTAATGCGAAAAGAGTCACGTTAAGATTGTGAATTGTAAATAACATTGTTAGTTGGTTTTTCCAGATTTTTGTTTGTGTGTTGCTAAACTTGATGTTTTTAAAGAGGCTAAGTACCTAGATCATCTTTTTTTTTTTTTTTTTTTTTTACTGATCTGTGTGATGTTATTTATAGACAGTGTCGTAAACTTCATGCACAGGGCAACACCGCACCGTAAGGTGCTATACGAGCCCTTTACGGTCAGATTAAAAAACGCCAGGAGATTTGGGAGCAGCCAACTCAGCACCACTGCGCCCGTAGGGCTTTAAAACAAAATGTCCCGGCGCCCGTAAGAACTTTACGGCAGCCCGAAAATTCCCAAAATGTCTGTTTTTACTCGCCGTACGGGCCCAGGAGTGTATTATGTGAAAGCTCCATAACAAGGTCATTGCTCTCGCATCGCGTGTGCGCACGTTATCAATGCAATGCGCATTGCAATGCATGCACAGTCTGTTTACGAGCTAGGCCATTGCTGCCCCGATCGTCTGTACTGTGTGCACACGTTATTTCTTATAAAGGTTGCAGATTAACAGTGTTTGATATTGCCTTGCTTGTCGATTCATTTCATAATACACAGGTTCTCGTTCGTGACGTTATGTTGTTCGTGACGTTATGTAATGGTTCTCGTTCGTGACGTTATGTTGTTCGTGACGTTATGTAATGGCGATGCACCGCTATTCGGGTATTCACAATGGCACACAAATACACGCGGCTACACCTTGTGAGTTATACTGCACCATAGTGAATACCCTCAATGCGCTGCATCGACCATAACGAACTCACATGCACCTGTACATAGTGAAAAATATCTAGTAGACTCATGATATTTACCTGATCGAGCTGAATTCTATGGTGGCCCTGAAGGGACATCGCGAATAGACTAAATCGTGAAAAATTGGCGATAAAATTCACGATATCGTCAATTTTATCGCATATTTTTCACGAAGAAATTCACGAAATTGACGATATCGTGAACTTTATCGTGAACTTTTCACGATGAAATTGACGATATCGTGAATTTTATCGTGAAAAGTTCACGATATAAAGTTCACGATATCGTCAATTTTATCGTGTACTCTATCGTGTACTCTCCTGACGGGCGCTTCGTAAACAAAACCAGCCCTAGCTGGGGGAGACAGAGAGAAGGAAAAAAGGGAAAGGGAAAGAGAAGATAAAAGGAAAGAAAGAATAATAAGAAGAAAAGAGGGAAACGGGGGGTGGGGGCGAAGGGCTCTTGCCTCCTCCTCACTCCCCCCCCCCCCCTCCCCGCCAAAAAATAAATCAGAGAGAGAGAGAGAGAAGGGAAAGGGAAAGGGAAAGAGAAGATAAAAGGAAAGAAAGAAGAGGAAGAAGAAGAAAAGAGAAAAACGGGGGAAGGGCGAAGGACTCTTGCCCCCCCCTCCCCCCTGCCAAAAAATAAATCAGAGAGAGAGAGAGAGAAGGGAAAGGGAAAGGGAAAGAGAAGATAAAAGGAAAGAAAGAAGAGGAAGAAGAAGAAAAGAGGAAAACGGGGGCAAAGGGCTTTTGCCTCGTCCCCCCGCCCCCCGCCAAAAAATAAATAAGAGAGAGAGAGAGAAGGAAAGGGAAAGAGAAGAAAGAAAGAGAAAAACGAAAAAGAGGGAGAATAGGAAAGAAAGGAAAAGAAAGAAAAGAAAGGAGGCAAGAGCCCTTCGCCCCTGTTTCCCTCTTTTCTTATTCTTTTTCCTCTTCTTTCTTTCCTTTTATATTTTCTTTCCCTCTCCCTTCTCTTTCCCTTTATGGCGGGAGGGGGGAGGGGGAGGTAAGAGCCTTTCGCCCTTCCCCCGATTCCCTCTTTCCTTCTTATTCCTCTTCTTTCTTTCCTTTTATATTTTCTTTCCCTTTCCCTTCTCTCTCTTATTTATTTTTGGCGGGGGGGGGGGGGGGAGGAGGCAAGAGCCCTTCGCCCTTCCCCTGTTTCCCTCTTATTCCTCTTCTTTCTTTCCCTTTCCCTTCTCTCTCTCTCTCTCTCTCTCTCTCTTATTTATTTTTTGGCGGGGGGGGGGGGGGGGGGAGGTAAGAGCCTTTCGCCCTTCCCCCGTTTCCCTCTTTCCTTCTTCCTCTAATTCTTTCTTTCCTTTTATCTTCTCTTTCCCTTTCCCTTTCCCTTCTCTCTCTATCTCTTATTTATTTTTTTGGCGGGGGGTGGGGAGGGAGGAGGCAAGAGCCCTTCGCCCTTCCCCCGTTTCCCTCTTTCCTTCTTATTCCTCTTCTTTCTTTCCTTTCATATTTTCTTTCCCTTTCCCTTCTCTCTCTTATTTATTTTTGGCGGGGGGGGGGGGGAGGAGGCAAGAGCCCTTCGCCCTTCCCCTGTTTCCCTCTTATTCCTCTTCTTTCTTTCCCTTTCCCTTCTCTCTCTCTCTCTCTCTCTCTCTCTTATTTATTTTTTGGCGGGGGGGGGGGGAGTGAGGAGGAGGCAAGAGCCCTTCGCCCCCCCCCCGTTTCCCTCTTTTCTTCTTCTTATTCTTTCTTTCCTTTTATCTTCTCTTTCCCTTTCCCTTTTTTCCTTCTCTCTGTCTCCCCCAGCTAGGGCTGGTTTTGTTTACGAAGCGCCCGTCAGGAGAGTACACGATAGAGTACACGATAGAGTACACGATAAAATTGACGATATCGTGAACTTTATATCGTGAACTTTTCACGATAAAATTCACGATATCGTCAATTTCATCGTGAAAAGTTCACGATAAAGTTCACGATATCGTCAATTTCGTGAATTTCTTCGTGAAAAATATGCGATAAAATTGACGATATCGTGAATTTTATCGCATATTTTTCACGATTTAGTCTATTCGCGATGTCCCTTCAGGGCCACCATAGAATTCCACCATCATCCTCTCTACTCATTGTAACTGCTAAGTATTCCCCAGAGCGCACCTCCATACACACTACACAAGATGTGCAATATAATTATACTCATACTTCCCATATAAATATACATTTATATATATATATATATATATATATATATATATATATATAGCGTCATTGCACTTGAACCAGGAAGCCGTAACTATGTCAATATTCATTTTTTTTTTTTTTTTTGGGGGGGGGGGGGGGTAATGACCCATCAGATTTCTTTTGTTTTCCTTTTCATTCATCCATTTATTTCATTCCATTGCATGGCAGCATACAACCGAAGACTCTGGAAGTGACAAGCCAAAATAAAGATGTGAATCAATATTTATAATTTCAATCAAAATGCTTTCAATATTGGGTGTTACCATGAAGATCAAAGCGTCATTTAAAGTATTAATCTCCACCTCGTTTGGTCGACCGATTCATATTTACAAATCCATAATGTTCAAATTGCTCAGGGTTAATTAATTTGTGGTTAATTTTTGATTAACCATTTCATTTTTATAACTGTAATCAAAATGCTTTCCATATGTGGGTTGTTTACATTAATATCAGAGCGTCGTTTAAAGTATACATCTCCGCCTCGTTTGGTCGACCAATTTATATATTTACAAATGCATAATATTCAAATTGTTCAGGGTATAGAAGTAAAATTTTGATTAACCAGGTTTCCGTAGTCCCATCCACGGATGTTTGAATAGTTTAAACAAAATAAGAAAATTATTTACTTCAAAATGACGACAAAGACTTCGGGTACAATTATGTATAAATGCATAAAAATTTGTTTAGCAAAGTTTTATTCCTGTGAATATTCGTTCCGTACATAATTGTTGAACTCATCCGGTACGTAGCAGGATTGTACACATTTTTGATTATCATTATGATACACAGGGACAAATATTCATCAACATTAACGTCATCGATGCATTGCTTAAAAGGTATTACAGCACGATACAGGACTTAATAAAACTCTGGGACACAACGCATGCTTGTTTGTATTCAAATTCCTTTTAATATTTTCATATAAAAACCCAAATAAAACTCTTCAGTTGTTCAATGTTTTATATACAGAGAAGAAAAAAAAACCTCTATGTATTATTATTGCTGTGACGTCATACACACATACACACACGCACACGCTCACACATGCCGAACAAACATTTTCAAGTTTACGGTAATAGTTTCTTAGGCTTCCTAATTACAATGTTAAAGGGCCCATGACATCGAAATAAAAGTGTATTCATGTTGATGTGCAGTGCTGCATGCATCTCATAATTTGATATGTAAACTTCTGAATTTGTTTCATAGATTTTTGATTTTTGTTGTTGAAATATTTGTTTTTCAAACTTGCTAAGCTCCACCCCGAAAACCTCCAGATCTCATTCCCCTTGTGACATCATTCTGTCAGTCATCAATGAGCTAACTTGAGAAAGTGGTATGTATCTTTGCCGAAGTCAACCACCTGTTACAATACGAAATACAATAGCAACATACACGTTGCTATGTCAGACATGCTGTAGCATCACCATGAAGAGAAAGGCAATGATGATGTATTGTACATATGTATGGAAGCATGCAATTCTATTATGAATGTGTGCTAAGCTGGGGGAAATTACATACGATTGTCTATTCTAGAATATTAGTTTAGTCTGACATATCTGACATATCAACTTATATGTTGCTATCGCTTGCGGTATCGTAACAGGTGGGTACATGCCACTTTCTCAAGTTAGCTCATTGATGACTGACAGATGATGTCATAAGGGGAATGAGATCTGGAATTTTTTTGGGTGGAGCTTAGCAAGTTTGAAAAACAAATATTAAAAAAATATTTAAAAATCTATGAAACAAATTCAGAAGTTTACATATCAAAATACGAGATGTATGCAGGACTGTACACAAACAGGAATACACTTGTATTTCGATGTCATGGGCCCTTTAATAACAGTCCTATAAAAAAGGGAGGATAAAAAAGGAAAGAAATAGAGGAGAAGGGGAGCATGAGAGAGAGATAGGAAGAGAGGGGAGAGAGAGAGAGAGAGAGAAAGAGAGAAAGAGAGAGAGAGAAAGAGAGAGAAAGAGAGTGAGTGAGAGAGTGAGAGAGTGAGTGAGAGAGAGAGAAAACAGAAAGAGGGCAGCAAGAAGATTAGAATGCTTAAATTAGTTCACTGAACATTGAATAGCTATTTTAGCGTTGAACATTCTAATGAAAATATAAGCAAAATAATTTTTCACCACCGTGCTAAACTTATAATTAGTACCTTGAAAATTTAACTCTATTTCAAAAAGAAGCAAAATGTTAGTACTTAAGTGGAAATGATAGTGCCTGTTATTAGTACGTAATGTATATAAGACTCCAAATTTTTCATTTATATTGATTTTCTTTTCTTCTTTTTACTTTTTTTTTGTATGACTTATTTACAACTAGTCTTAAGGAAGAGATTTCCTTCAACATAATTCTCTCTCTGTAATACTGTGTTGTGTTTTTCCCCCTCTCCCAAAATGTTGCTCTGTCACACTTTCTCATTTCAAACTAGCTTTGGTTTATAGAGGATTATATGACAAACGTAGCATTAAAAAATACGAAATATATATTTCTATTGGAGTTCCGCAAGGGTGCATTTTGGGTCCGTTGTTTCTTTTTATTTACATATTTATGATATGTTGCATGTTTTGAAACATGGACGATTAGAAATGTACGCTGATGATACGGTGTATATTGTCAGTTGACCCACTATTTCCGATGTACAGGCACAAATTCAGAGTGATGTTAATGATATAGGTAGATGGATGAAATGTAAGCTGTCTCTAAATGTTGATACAACTAGTTTGTCATCTCATTCCCATGGCGCTGTCTAATTATATTTCTACTTGAAACGAATTATACATTTCAACGTCTGCATATAACTCCAGAAACAAGGGCAACTATTAGGAAATAGGTGCAGGGATCGCAGGGGTCGTTGTTCTCAACAACGATCAAGTTCATGATTATTAGAAGTAAACAAAGATTGAAAGTGTTCTTTAAAATGATTATATGAAAATACATGGATCGAACAATGCAAGGGTCGTATTAAAACACCCTATTATTCTCATTGATGAAAATTGAAGATGGTCTGGTCATGTAAATTATTTATGAAGAAAACTATTTGCCAGGCTTTCCATGCTCAATAGAGTGGAACCCTATAATAGATGAAACTTAATAGATAACAGATAAAACTATCATAAATTTGTATTATTAAATAAACACAACGAACGTTAGGGAAAACTTAATTTTGTTTTTTTTCATAAAGATAAGATAAACAAATTAAAAAATAGAGATATCAGATTGATTTTAATTTGTAACATAATATATACACCATGTAAAGAATGATTTACTCGCTGCCCGAAATGACTGCCTTTTATTTACAACAGAGTCAAATCTTTTTCATTAAAAAAAAATACAATATTACAAATGTTGTTGTTTTCAGCTCCCTTCTCCCCCGCTTTATTTTTCTCCATCTCCCCTTTCTCCCTCTTCTGGTCTGTCTGTGTGTCACTGTCTCTCTGTCTTTCTTTATATACCAGGCTCTCTTCCCGTCTTCCCTGTACCATCTGTTTGTATGTCTCTATCTCCAAACTGCAGCTACCCAACCCGCCCACTGTTCCATTTGGCCCATTTCTACAGTCTTTCGTAGTCTCTTAGCAGCCGGGCCGAAGTTAGTTAAAATCACAATCGCAGTTCCCACAGTCTCCACCACAATCATGACAATAGCTCACATGCCTGTAGGGGTGAGAAACATAGAGAGAGAGAGAGGGAGAGAGAGAGGGGGGGGGGGGAGGGAGGGAGTGAGAGAGAGAGAGAGAGAGAGAAAGAGGAAGGGAGAAAAGAGAGGGGGAGAGAGAGAGATAAGGATGGAGAGAGAGAGAGAGACAGACAGACAGAGATGGTTCAATGTATTTATACTGTATTCAAACTATATGGGCTTCAAAAATTTCTACTACAAAGAGATATTGCTATTGAAATACATTCACATTGATCGCATTGTTGAGTTGAATACTTTATGCACACGCGTGCCTTAGGGTTTTGTGTGATCGTTTATTTTCTTCATACTCCTTTAAAGGTACTATGTCTCTTTGCAGCCAACATCATCTTCTGCAGATCTTTGCAGGAATTATGAATATGTAATGTAACGTGTATCCTATCTGTGAAATATAAACGTTAGTAGTGTCCTATTATTCAAATTATGCAAGGAAACCCGTTATTTTCTAGACTTCGCTCTCAGAACTATTGAGCGACTGACTGACTTTTTTTTCTTCTTTGGACTACATAGAGTGAGCTGTAAAGATTCATGAGCATTTTGTTCAACTCAATAAACCACTTCTTGTAATGGCCAACATTACACTGGTTGAACCTTTGCGCAGCACAAAACGTACGACCTTTCGTCACAAGGATTTAAAAATCAGACTATTTCTAAAATGATTGCAATCACTAAAGTCGATAAGACAACCATTGGTCGTTTTGAGGGAAGTTTTGAATTAGTATCATCTTTCAAGTACCGTTGGAATTTAACTTTTTCATTTGTTTGGCCTGCAAATAGGAGATAGTACTATACCTTTAATTTACTCTTTATTTCTATAATGCCAGGTAAAGTTATCATGGATTGTGTTTTGATTAAAATGTTGAGGCAGTCACTTCTGAATATATCAATGCATTTTGCAACATCTCACTTTTGACTTGGCCCTATAATACAGGAAATTCCAAATCTCCGGGTATACTGACATTTCATGATAACATAATTATCACAAATGGGGCGTCATTACAAATGAGAATAAACAGGCCCTTTAACTTCATCATTAACGTCAAGTGGGATAATGTACTCTCTAACAAAAATCGAGTGATCACGGACGTCACTCCTCTGGAGAGTGAAAATGTAGTGAAAATAGAGTAAACATTCACTCTTTTCTTCTTAGAGAGCACTCTAAAATCAATCGATTTTCACTCCTAAACAAGTGATCACGGACGTCACTCCCAAGAAAGTGAAAAGAGAGTGAAAATTAACTCTCTTTTTTAAGAGAGTAGTGAAACGAGAGATATCTACGCTCAAACTTGAATTGGAGAACTTATTTTAGGAGTTTATGTTCTACCTAGATGCACATGTAATTTTTAAGTCGATGGAGTAGGCCTACACTTTATAATCCAAAGTGTGTTCTTACCGACTGACACTCGTCGCAACCATCGCCTTGCCCTCCTCCGAAGATACAATGGCAGAGCAAACATGCAAACAGAATCTCACAACATTGTGCATCACCACCGGTACCACAGTTACAACTCGCACAGCGGTCATCCCACCTATGTGTGCTGCAGATTGGGAAAATAAATAAATAAATGTTTTAATTTAATTAAGTTCATATTATTTTTACATTTGAATTGAAAGGAATAATCACAATGACAATAACATACTAGATTGAAAGAGAAAATATCAAGTGTTTGAAATTTAAAAAGAATTAAATAAAAATAAAAAATAAATATATGGTGGGATTTGCAAAGACAACAGGCCTATATTACTGTGTACTGCGGATTTGGAAAATATACATATAAACGTTTCAATTCAATTCAATTCATACATTTTGTTCACCTTTGAATTAAAAGGAATAGTCACAATGGCAATAATATAATAAATTGAAAGAGAAAATGACTAGTATAAAACACAAACAAATTCGAATATGGAGGGATTGCCAAGGACCACAGGCCTCCATTAATTGCAAACCCTATCAAAAACGTTTAAATTGCACGTCAAAATAATATTTTCTTTCTCTTATTATTATTTTCTCATATCTTTTTGTAGGACCTAACAACGAACCCCTTCTAGAGCCGGTTCGGATGAAACTTGGTCCTCACGGGCCCTCTTTCACAATACCCGTTACCAGGAACAAGTTGCAGTTATTGTAATAAGTTACCAAAATGATTGCATTTGATTGGCTGAGAGCAATTTTCTCATAGATTTTTAGCATTTGTCATTGATGAGGAGTTTCATGAAACAGGGTCCTGTCGATTTTGCAATCAGAAGAAAGAAGATGACAACAAATAAAAACAATAAGAAGAAGATCATGCTATCAATGCATTCATTAATTTATTCAATTATTCATTTATCTACCTAATATATCTATAGGCCAATATCTATTTATGAACATTTTTTTATAATTTTCTGTATTGATGCATTTTTGCTTTCTGGATTTGCTTTTCTTCCTGTGTACTTTGTGCAGTTCCCCTTACAGAAACTTAAGCTTGCGGCAAGCTTGTTACAAGCTTGTTAGAAGCTTGCGGCAAGCTTAATAAGATTGCATTACAAATTTAAGCTTGCAAAACTTGCGCGCAATCTTACAGCAATCTTGCTGCAAGCTTGCAGGCAAAGAGAGATATTCATGCAAGCTTGCTGCAAGCTTGCAGGCCAAGAAGATATCCCTGCAAGCTTGCAGGGGTGCAATCTAAAGCCCTTGCAATCTTACAGGCCGACAGTGTATGCCCTGCTAGCTTGCAGCAAGCTTGCGGACATTGCAGGGGCGCAAACTAAAGCTCTTGCAAGCTTGCAGACAAAGAGGATATCCCTGCAAGCTTGCAGGAGCGCAATCTAAAGCCCTGGCAATCTTACAGGCCGACAGTGTATGCCCTGCAAGCTTGCAGCAAACTTGCGGACATTGCAGGGGCGCAAACTAAAGCTCTTGCAAGCTTGCAGACAAAGAGGATATCCCTGCAAGCTTGCAGGGGCGCAATCTAAAGCCCTGGCAATCTTACAGGCCGACAGTGTATGCCCTGCAAGCTTGCAGCAAGCTTGCGGACATTGCAGGGGCGCAAACTAAAGCTCTTGCAAGCTTGCAGACAAAGAGGATATCCCTGCAAGCTTGCAGGAGCGCAATCTAAAGCCCTGGCAATCTTGCAGGCCGACAGTGTATGCCCTGCAAGCTTGCAGCAAGCTTGCGGAGCTTGCTGGGTGCAATCTAAAGCCCTGCCAAGCTTGCCGCAAACTTATGTCAGACTGCTATGGACAAACCCCATCTATGACCAAATTATTGTCACTGTAAACATACAGCACAAAAGTTTATATGCACAATTAAATTGTTCAATAATTATCTCAAAACCTTTGATTCTTTGCTAATGAGGTATAAAATAGGGGATCTAATAATAGTACAGTTCTTATAGCGCATTATACCTTTGAAAAAGGTTTAAAGATGGATGATCATAAAACAAACATTAAATATCGCATCATGACTCACTTTTCACTGTACAAAAAAGTACACCATCCAACACTCTAAAAATGATTTCCTTTTTCACTGTGATTTACGAGAGACCAGGCAAGAGTCAACAAAAATGGTTGAAACGAAATATATAATTTAAATGAGCGTTTAATCAAACCTTGCTAAAATCTAGCCGGAAAACGATTTGATTCAAAAACTATATTCTTAAACAAAAGCAAAACTAATAGTCCAATAGCCTGCTTGAATTTCTTTAATTGACAAGAAAGACCAAGTGTTTTGTTTTAATTTTTGGATAAAACATCCTAAGACATGTCTGAAAAGTGATGTCTTGTGTGTTGTGGGTGGTGGAGCCTGATTTCAGAGGTCAATGACCTTTATTTGACCCTGATTTCGCCTAACAGTTGTTTTTTACATGTCATTTGTTAAAAAGAGCCTCAATTTTAATGAATATTGTGTCTAATGAAAGATAATGAAATTATCTATCACATGATATGAATATTTATAATATTTGATGATATTTTGAACCTTTTTTAGGGTTTAAAAAGTAATTTTTTGACTTTTTTCACTAAAATCATAATTTATCACTTTTTGTTCGTATCTGTAAAAAAAGAGGAAACAATGAAAATCCTAAAGAATTACTGTAAAAAATGCATTTATATTCATTTATTACACTGTGAAAATTTTATATTTATTACTTCTCTTACTAAAAAGTTATTGACTTCCAAAGATAACACTCCCAGTGCCAACAAGATCCTAATCAGAAAAATGTCACGCGCCCTCTATTGGCCATTCCAAGTAATTCATTCTTTGTGGTTGGTTCAAAGTTTTGTTGAACATTTTGTGAACTGGTCAAGTGTGAATCAACTTCAAAATGGTAAGTACTTGTGAGATATTGCACTTACATTATAATAATTCACAACAACATTTAACATATAAATCTCTGGAAAGCAATATTAAAATGAAAATAAAACAGGAAAATTGTAATAATTTGATAATTTTTCATGAAATAATGTAAAACTCAGACTCAGTCCCACATCACCAAAAAAATGTTAGTTAAACTAGCTAGACTAGGTAGTACTAGTAGGTAGCCTAGTCTACTTGGTACTTGTTCGGTTGGTCCTCCAAGATACTCGTCTGAGTTTTAACTTAACGGGTAGGGTGTATATTAGTTTGTAGATGTGGGGACGTCAGGGCAATTTTGAATTTGACAGGGTCAGTGTGGGCGATAGTCTCTGGTTTAAGCTGGTCTAGGTCTAGACCAGGACTAGGTCTAGACTAGTTATAGGCCCATAACTTCCAATTCTAGATCTAGTATAATCTGAAACGGCTCTGGACGCAATTTCTCAGTCTATCTCTCTACCTCTTTGTTTGTATATGTGTGTGTGTTTTAGTTTTTACCCTGATTCTAAGGGTGTGTGTGTGTGCGGTAAACAGGTAACAAAGGTAAAGTGGGAGAGAAAAAAATGATTCAACAAAATCCATTAATTATCTGCATTTTGTTCAACCCCGTTTGTGTCTCTGAGTGTGTGTATTTGTGTTGACGTGCGTGCGTGTATGTTTTTAAATCAATTGTGAAAAGGTATAGGTTTTATACTATGTAGACTAGACTAGACTAGACCTAGATCTATGTGTTTTTTCCCCCAAAAAAGATGGCACCCACAGGTCTTTCGGGAACAAATTTTCTCCACTTCTATGTATTCAATTTGTGCCAGACTTGCCATGGCAATACCTTTCATTTTCTTTCATTTTTGAGAGGGAATTTTTTTTTATAGAGATATCAAAAGTGTGAATAATATTTTGTCAATGTTTTCAGACAGTCGTTATTACATGTACAAGTATTCAGAAGTCTAGCTCCAGCACTACAATGTCATTGAAATGTACTTAAAACTCAGGTAACATTAAAACCAGTTGATACATATATGATGTATCTTTTGTAGATCTCTGTCAATGTTATTGTCCATACTGTTACTATTATTCCATTAAATTTGTAGCAAGCTTGCGGCAAGCTTGCGACGAGCTAACATCAAGCTTGCATATTTTGTAATTGGCTGAGGGTACCATTTGGATTTTTTACCACGCAAGCTTGCAAAAGCATGCAAGCTCGCTGCAAGATTGCACGCTTCTCTTTTTTTACCAGCTTGGGAGCTTGCGCAAGCTTGCAGATTTTTAGACCTGCAAATATAATTCAATATCTGCAAGCTTGCTGTGTGAGCTTGTTTCAAGCTTGCCGCGAGCTTGTTTCAAGCTCGTTACTAGCTTGCAGGGTTCCAAAAATGCAAATGAGTTTATCTGTCAGCCAATCAAAACAGAGGAAATATATTTTCAGATCTAACAATCTGCAAGCTTGCAAGCTCGCAACAAGCTTGCTGCAAGCTTACATGCAAGCTCGCAGGCAAGCTTGGGAGCTTGCAGATTTTAAGACCTGCAAATATTATTCGATATCAGCAAGCTTGCTGTGTGAGCTTGTTTCAAGCTTGCCGCGAGCTTGTTTCAAGCTCGTTACTAGCTTGCAGGGTTCCAAAAATGCAAATGAGTTTATCTGTCAGCCAATCAAAACAGAGGAAATATATTTTCAGATCTAACAATCTGCAAGCTTGCAAGCTCGCAACAAGCTTGCTGCAAGCTTACATGCAAGCTTGCAACAAGCTCGCAGGCAAGCTTGCAAGCTTGCAGATTGTTAGACCTGAAAATATATTTCCTCTGTTTTGATTGGCTGACAGATATAACTCATTTGCATTTTTGGAACCCTGCAAGCTAGTAACGAGCTTGAAACAAGCTCACGGGCGAGCTTGAAACAAGCTCGCAGATCAAGCTTGCTGCAAGCTTGCACTGCAAGCTCGCGGCAAGCTTGCACCAATTTCCATAAGGGTCAGCTACTTAATAATTATATAGAAATGGTGCGATATACATTTACAACTATTTTCATTATGTATTTATTTTTGTCATCTTTGCCTTCGTCGGACTGTGGATCCACTAGCTAAAGTCGAAATGGGATGGGTCGAGCTGATGACTAAACTGATATTAGTTTGGACCAGATGACAATACCTCGTCGATGTGACCTTTGTGGTATGCACGTACTCCCCTCGTCCAACCATGTTGCTTCGTTTCTTTTCTACTTCCGGTTCATGCTCCGATGGGTCTTCAGGAATAGGTTGGGCGGTGATCACTTTTCCGGTATCCACGCCGTTCGTTGTCACCTCAACCTTAACGCAACGGAGAAGGAAGAAATGATTACCATTACAAAAAATCGAGAGTAGTGTATATGTAACTATATAATAATATATTTCGTATTAATAATGAGCCGATGTTGTCTGGTCTCAGTTCCAAGAGGGAGAGAGAGAGAGAGGGGGGGGGGGAGGGGGTGTACAGAGAGAGAGAGGGTGAGAGAGAGACCTGAGCACCAATACACACGCACACACTCCCTCATGCAGAGAGAGAGAGAGAGAGAGAGGGAGAGAGGGATAGAGGAACCTAAGCACCCATACGCACACGCACTCCCTCATGAAGATATATATGTAGAGAGAGAGAGAGAGAGAGAGAGAGAGGGGGGGGGGGTGGTATGGGAGATAGACAGACACAGAAAGAAAGAGAGAGGGTGGGGTGCAGAGAGAAAGAGAGAGGGACCACTAGACCTAAACACCCATACGCACGCTCACTCCTTCATGCAGAGAGAGAGAGAGAGAGAGGATGTGATGTAGAAAGAAAGAGAGGGGAAGAGAGGGGGGGGGGGGGGTTGAACTGAGAATGTTAAATGTCTACGACCCCTCGCAAGCCCTGTGTTTCTTGGCAGCCCCGCTTTCAATATTGGAATCTGTTTTCATTTTCTTTTCTGGGCCCTCAAAATGTAACCATACTTACTCTCAACTAAACTTTCTTAATCGATGAAACTGCACTACCCAGCTACGACAGTATAATAAAGCACATATTGACCTTTGAGCCCGGACAGTGCACCGTGAATTCCATGATTTTACGCAAATACCTGCGAAATATGAATGCCTATTGATATATACTATCTGTATATTATTCGCGTCCTGAACGATTCACTCACATGATATTTGACAATTTTTTTGGTGGTTTTCGACACGCATGTATGGTCATGGTACAATGCGGTCGTGAATTCCCTTAACAACAACATATGAGCAATACTCAGGGTTTATAAAGTGCTCAATATATCGGTGGTGTCTGTAAGCGCCCTACAAATGAATTAATATTACCCCGTTCATCGGATTCAGGCTTGCCCGCACACAGTGTATAAGCACATTATCACTTCCTTGGCATTCAAGCCAGGCGCCATTTTACAGACGCTCACAATGCTGAGCAAACTATACAATGACTTCTTACCAACAACCCATATTAGGGTGGGGAGTGGCAAAATAATGTGTAACAATGTCTTGCTGATCAGGACGTAAGTGCCAGCCGGAATGGGACTCGAACCCTCAACCCGTTGAGTGAGAGTGAAGGGAATGAACCCCCATACCACGACATCTCCACTGTTATGCGGGTCCGACAATTTTGTTTTCCTTTATTACTGTTGTATGGGTCTACTAATGAAAATCCCCTGTATCATAAAGTATAATGATAATAAGGGGTCACTTCGTGGTTATGTTTAGTCCCCTACAAACTAGTAGTTTGAATTAATCTCATGGGCGTGAGTTTCCTTAAACAAAATTAATCACGAACACGGACGAACCATGTCACGACCTTTCAGATTCACCAATTAGGCCAGAAGCTACATAGAGAAGTTGCATTTGTCAACACTTTGTCCAAGAATGAAACAACCTTCCAGCAAATGAAGCTCACGGAGACTGTCCAGAAAAAAAAATCAGTGACTACTCCTCCAAACGTCTAATGCCCTTATTCATTACACAAAATCATCCGTCTCCCTTACTAAAATTGTAATCTGTAATTCATCTTTGTGAAAGGCTGCATAGCCCTTTGAAGATTACCAGAGGAAGAAGAAGAAGAAGAAGAAGAGAGTGGGCTTTTTTATTCGCATGGATATCGACGCCAAAATTAAGTGATCCTTATACAATTACTTTTACAAGAAAGGATGCTCCCTAGTATTAAAGAGTGTGAAATATAATTATGGGCGGGGAATGTCTATATTTATTTTTTATTTTAAATTCCATTCTTCTTCCTTATTGTTGGTTCGGTTGGATGATGGTTGGTTGGTTTTACTTGACCACTATAATAAGGATGTGTATGCCTGCAATTAAGCTACCAACGGACCGACGCGGCTGTAAGTCATCCGTCCAAAAGAGACTTGATAGTGAAGATTAATTCCTTACTAAATGCCACTATAGCGCATATCTACTTGGCTTTTAACCCGAGTCCTCCCGGTTACAAGATGTACAACTGCTTAACAGCTGAGCTATCGCCCCTTGTATCGAGTTCACCTACCATATCGAACATCATTACAGGCCTGTGGTGGATCTACCGGTACGTGCATGCATATCAAAATGTCGAAAGCAGAAGAACAATAATGTCAACTTACTTCGTCTGGTGTCGCTGTTTTGTGTTCTCCCTCCATAACCTTCTTGATAATGCATCGAGGGGCTCCCCCTTTATGATTTATGAATATCCCCTTTATGATTTATGAATATCACAAATACGAACGTGCAACCTCAGCTCCCCGGTTTAAGAAAATATAGCACTAATATTGAACAGCTGCATGAGCGAAGAAAATACATTGACATATACACGCGTTAGATTATCACGAAAACCGCGTTCAACACAATAGACCGCCGGGTGAACCCTCAAAAGTGCCTTAGTTTCTGTGTTTTGTGACCCGTGGTCGGCATCTACTTGAAAATAACCTCTAATGTGTAGAAAAATATACTGAAGATGATGGTGCAACTCGTCAGTAGAAAAAATTGCACACAAATTAATAATGTCCAGATTAATTTTTAATAAATATGACAAACGCCCTCTTGGGTCCATTCTGAGACATTTGTGTATTATGCTGTGAAAGTGACTTGTATTGATATCGAGCAAAGCTGCAGTGCACTCAAAATATTCCCCTTTCCCTCTTTCCTCATTCCTTCCCCTTCTCTCTCTTTCCTAATCCCCCTCTCTTTCTCTCCTTATCCCCTCTCATCCCCCCACCCATTTTTCCTCATTCCCCTCTCTCTCTCTTCGTCTCTTTATTCCTCTTTCCTCACCCCCCCCCCTCTCTCTCACTCTTCATCCCATTCCCTCCCTTTCTCTTGTTTCCTTAACCACTCTCTCTTTCCCATTCCCTCTCCCCCCTCACTCTTTCCCACCTCTCTATCTCTTTCTATGTCATACCCTTCAATATATATTTGATTTGATTTGATTTGATTTGATTTATTTATTTCTGTTTGATTTTCTTTTTCTTTTGCATTTTTACAAATATATAACAAACAAATATTGCAAATTTACACATGAATGGCATATCTTTAAATAAAATAAATCACAATTTAAAACAAAGTTTGTAAGGCATGTTTGACCAATTATAATCTGGTTTCACATGAAATATATGACATAATACTATCTCACATTCTCAAAATACATGGTCAATAAAATTGTAAGCCTGCTTGACTACATGGATACTGCTCTTTGTGTTGATGTAGAGAAATGATTCATCATCAGTTATACAACACATTGTCAATTCACATTAAAATATTTTCAATAACAAACATTCTTTCAAGCGATCACATGTATGTATGTTTTAGCAAAAATACACATAAAATATACATTATAGATTTTTTTATTTTATATATTCATAGATGGCAGGGTCGCAGCCTCTGCTATTCTTCTTCAGTTTATCTAAATCATGTTCTTTAACATTTCCAGCAGGTAATTTCATACATTTGTCCAAATGCCATTTAGTAAAAGTTATCTGCTTTATCGAATCTGGCGGAAATTGGCAAAATAGAGCATCGCAATAAAGGTCTTTACATTGAATTTCCAAAAAAGGCTTTACATTTACAAGTAATATTTTCAATAACAAACATTCTTTCAAGCAATTGCTCAAAAAGCATTACAACATGTATGTACCGGTATGTATTAGCAAAAACACACATAAAATATACATTGTAAATAAAATTTAAAAATTCATGGATGACAGGGTCCCAGCCTCTGCTATTCTTCTTCAGTCTAATATATCTAAATCATGTTCTTTAAAATTTTCGGCAGGTAATTTCATACATTTGTCCAAATACCATTTGATACAAGTTATCTGCTTTATCGAATCTGGCGGAAATTGGCAAAAAAGAGCATCACAAGAAAGGTCTTTACATTGAATTTCCTAAAAAAAAACTTTACATTTACAAGTAATGTGACATACAATGAGTTAAATATTGTTCCTTCTTTGCCTTGATCTCATCTGTGCTCACTTGTTTGTTGTAATGTTGCAGAAGTGCCTGTAGCAGCCCGCATGGTATCCTGGTTGGACATACCTTTATTGAAAATAAATAAAAGCAAGGTTCATTTAATATCATTTATTAAAAAAGAAGTATTCATCACTACAAAACGTACAGTACGAGTCGAATCTAGCATATAAATATCATCAAAATACAAATTTTAAAAAATATCTGTGCTGACTGGTTACTGTCTCTAACTGGAAGTGAACGGACTGGACATCAGTGACACTAACAGAGGAAATTATTCAGAACTGCTTATTAGAAAACGTAAGGAGGTGTCTCATATTTTTATGAAGTGTTTTTTGTGTGTAGAGCATGGAGGGCATACGGTACTGTAATACATTTTTCATCATGAATAAAAAAGATCACCAGGGCAAGGGCAAGGCTCATTCTCCATCACAAGTGGCGTATTAATTTAAATGTGTCAAATATTGACGGGGATTGTCGGCCTCACCATGCAGAATTTTTCAAACATACAAAAAAAAAAAAAAAAAAAAAACACTTTGATTGTGGAAATTTAGGGGGACAGTGGCCCCTCACCCCCCCCCCCGAACAAAAACCCACCAGTACGCTGTTCTCAGACGATACCGTAATCAATATGTGGACAATAAATACCCACATTAATTATGAAGACCTGATCTGTACTAAATTAATGTAGTATACATGTAGAATCAAGCCTGACCAGTATCCAAATTGACTTGATCAACCACTTTGATCAAGTCAGCTAGGCCTCAATTTCGAGACATCGAAATAAAAGTGTATTCCTGTTGGTGTGCAGTCCTGCATGCATCTAATAATTTGATATGTAAACTTCTGAATTTGCTACATAGATTTTTAATTTTTGTTGTTGAAATATTTGTTTTTCAAACTTGCTAAGCTCCACCCCAAAAACCTCCAGATCTCATTCCCCTTGTGACATCATTCTGTCAGTCATCAATGAGCTAACTTGAGAAAGTGGTATGTATCTTTGCCGAAGTCGACCACCTGTTACAATACGAAATACAATAGCAACATACACGTTGCTATGTCAGACATGCTGTAGCATCACCAGGAAGAGAAAGGCAATGATGATGTATTGTACATATGTATGGAAGCATGAAATTCTATTATGAATGTGTGCTAAGCTGGGGGAAATTACATACGATTGTCTATTCTAGAATATTAGTTTAGTCTGACATATCTGACATATCAACTTATATGTTCCTATCGCTTGCGGTATCGTAACAGGTGGTTACATGCCACTTTCTCAAGTTAGCTCATTGATGACTGACAGATGATGTCACAAGGGGAATGAGATCGTGAAGTTTTTGGGGTGGAGCTTAGCAAGTTTGAAAAACAAATATTTAAAAAAAATATTTAAAAATCTATGAAACAAATTCGGAAGTTTACATATCAAAATACGAGAGGTATGCAGGACTGTACACAAACAGGAATACACTTGTATTTCGATGTCATGGGCCCTCTAATAACAGTCCTATAAAAAAGGGAGGATAAAAAAAAGGAAAGAAATAGAGGAGAAAGGGAGCATGAGAGAGAGAGAGGAAGAGAGGGGAGAGAGAGAGAGAAAGAGAAAGAGAGAGAGAAAGAGAGAAAGAGAGAGTGAGTGAGAGAGTGAGAGAGAGAGAGAAAACAGGAAGAGGGCAGCAAGAAGATTAGAATGCTTAAATTAGTTCACTGAACATTGAATAGCTATTGGAAATTAGGACTGATTTCTTCTTTTAGCGTTGAACATTCTAATGAAAATATAAGCAAAATAATTTTTCACCACCGTGCTAAACTTATAATTAGTACCTTGAAAATTTAACTCTATTTCAAAAAGAAGCAAAATGTTAGTACTTAAGTGGAAATGATGGTGCCTGTTATTAGTACGTAATGTATATAAGACTCCAAATTATTCATTTATATTGATTTTCTTTTCTTCTTTTTACATTTTGTTTGTATGACTTATTTACAACTAGTCTTAAGGAAGAGACTTCCTTCAACATAATTCTCTCTTTGTAATACTGTGTTGTGTTTTTTCCCCCTCTCCCAAAATGTTGCTATGTCACACTTTCTCATTTCAAACTAGCTTTGGTTTTTAGAGGATTATATGACAAACGTAGCATATAAAAATACGAAATATATATTTCTATTGGAGTTCCGCAAGGGTGCATTTTGGGTCCGTTGTTTCTTTTTATTTACACATTTATGATATGTTACATGTTTTGAAACATGGACGAATAGAAATGTACGCTGATGATACGGCGTATTTTGTCAGTTGACCCACTATTTCCGATGTACAGGCACAAATTCAGAGTGATGTTAATGATATAGGTAGATGGATGAAATGTAAGCTGTCTCTAAATGTTGATATAACTAGTTTGTCATCTCATTCCCATGGCGCTGTCTAATTATATTTCTACTTGAAACGAATTATACATTTCAACGTCTGCATATAACTCCAGAAACAAGGGCAACTATTAGGAAATAGGCGCAGGGATCGCAGGAATCGTTGTTCTCAACAACGATAAAGTTCATGATTATTGGAAGTAAACCAAGATTGAAAGTGTTCTTTAAAATGATTATGAAAATACATGGATCGAACAATGCAAGGGTTGTATTAAAACACCCTATTATTCTCATTGATGAAAATTGAAGATGGTCTGGTCATGTAAATTATTTATGAAGAAAACTATTTGCCGGGCTTTCCATGCTCAATAGAGTGGAACCCTATAATAGATGAAACTGAATAGATAACAGATAAAACTACCATAAATTTGTATCATTAAATCAACACAACGAACGTTAGGGAAAACTAAATTTTGTTCTTTCATATAGATAAGATAAACAAATTAAAAAATAGAGATATCAGATTGATTTTAATTTGTAACATATATACACCATGTAAAGAATTATTTACTCGCTGCCCGAAATGACTGCCTTTTATTTACAACAGAGTCAAATCTTTTTCATTAAAAAAAAATACAATATTACAAATGTTGTTGTTTTCAGCTCCCTTCTCCCCCGCTTTATTTTTCTCCATCTCCCCTTTCTCCCTCTTCCGGTCTGTCTGTGTGTCACTGTCTCTCTGTCTTTCTTTATATACCAGGCTCTCTTCCCGTCTTCTCTCTGCCGTCTGTTTGTATGTCTCTATCTCAAAACTGCAGCTACCCCACCCGCCCACTGTTCCATTTGGCCCATTTCTACAGTCTTTCGTAGTCTCTTAGCAGCCGGGCCGAAGTTAGTTAAAATCACAATCGCAGTTCCCACAGTCTCCACCACAATCATGACACTCACATGCCTGTAGGGGTGAAAAACATAGATAGAGAGAGAGAGAGAGGGAGGGGGAGGGAGGGAGGGAGTGAGAGAGAGAGAGAGAGAGAAAGAGGAAGTGAGAGAGAGAGAGAGAGAGAGAGGGAGAGAGGAAGGGAGAAAAAGAGAGGAAGAGAGATAGATAAGGAGGGAGAGAGAGAGAGAGAGAGAGACAGACAGAGAGGGTTCAATGTATTTATACTGTATTCAAACTATATGGGCTTCAAATATTTCTACTACAAAGAGATATTGCTATTGAAATACATTCACATTGATCGCATTGTTGAGTTGAATACTTTATGCACACGCGTGCCTTAGGGTTTTGTGTGATCGTTTATTTTCTTCATACTCCTTTAAAGGTACTATGTCTCTTTGCAGCCAACATCAACTTCTGCAGAACTTTGCAGGAATTATGAATATGTAATGTAACGTGTATCCTATCTGTGAAATATAAACGTTAGTAGTGTCCTATTATTCAAATTATGCAAGGAAACCCGTTATTTTCTAGACTTCGCTCTCAGAACTATTGAGCGACTGACTGACTTTTTTTTCTTCTTTGGACTACATAGAATGAGCTGTAAAGATTCATTTAGCATTTTGTTTAATTCAATAAACCACTTCTTGTGATGGCCAACATTACACTGGTTAAACCTTTGGGCAGCACAAAACGTACGACCTTTCGTCACAAGGGTCTAAAAATCAGACTATTTCTAAAATGATTGCAATCACTTAAAAGTCGATAAGACAACCATTGGTCGTTGAAAGCCGTTTCGTTTTGAGGGAAGTTTTGAATTAGTATCATCTTTCAAGTACCGTTGGAATTTAACTTTTTCATTTGTTTGGCCAGCAAATAGGAGATAGTACTATACCTTTAATTTACTCTTTACTTCTATAATGCCAGGTAAAGTTATCATGGATTGTGTTTTAATTGAAATGTTGAGGCAGTCACTTCTGAATATACCAATGCATTTTGCAACATCTCACTTTTGACTTGGCCCTATAATACAGGAAATTCCAAATCTCCGGGTATACTGACATTTCATGATAACATAATTATCACAAATGGGGCGTCATTACAAAGGAGAATAAACAGGCCCTTTAAATTCATCATTAACGTCAAGTGTGATAATGTACTCTCTAACAAAAATCGAGTGATCACGGACGTCACTCCTCTGGAGAGTGAAAATGTAGTGAAAATAGAGTGAACATTCACTCTTTTCTTCTTAGAGAGCACTCTAAAATCAATCGATTTTCACTCCTAAACAAGTGATCACGGACGTCACTCCCAAGAAAGTGAAAATAGAGTGAAAATTCACTCTCTTTTTTAAAGAGAGTAGTGAAACGAGAGATATCTACGCTCAAACTTGAATTGGAGAACTTATTTTAGGAGTTTATGTTCTACCTAGATGCATATGTAATTTTTAAGTTGATTGAGTAGGCCTACACTTTATAATCCAAAGTATGTTCTTACCGACAGACAGTCGCCGCAACCATCGCCTTGCCCTCCTCCGAAGATACAGTGGCAGAGCAAACATGCGAACAGAATCTCACAACATTGTGCATCGCCACCGGTACCACAGTTACAACTCGCACAGCGGTCATCCCACCTATGTGTGCTGCAGATTGGGAAAATAAATAAATAAATGTTTTAATTTAATTAAGTTCATATTATTTTTATATTTGAATTAAAAGGAATAATCACAATGACAATAACATACTAGATTGAAAGAGAAAATATCAAGTGTTTGACATTTAAAAAGAATTAAATAAAAATTAAAATAAATATATGGTGGGATTTGCAAAGACAACAGGCCTATATTACTGTGTACTGCAGATTTGGAAAATATACATATAAACGTTTCAATTCAATTCAATTCATACATTTTGTTCACCTTTGAATTAAAAGGAATAGTCACAATGGCAATAATATAATAAATTGAAAGAGAAAATGACTAGTATAAAACACAAACAAATTCGAATATGGAGGGATTGCCAAGTTAAAGTCGAAATGGGATGGGTCGAGCTGATGACTAAACTGATATTAGTTTGGACCAGATGACAATACCTCGTCGATGTGACCTTTGTGGTATGCACGTACTCCCCTCGTCCAACCATGTTGCTTCGTTTCTTTTCTACTTCCGGTTCATGCTCCGATGGGTCTTCAGGAATAGGTTGGGCGGTGATCACTTTTCCGGTATCCACGCCGTTCGTTGTCACCTCAACCTTTACGCAACAGAGAAGGAAGAAATGATTACCATTACAAAAAATCGAGAGTAGTGTATATGTAACCATATAATAATATATTTCGTATTAAAAATGAGCTGATGTTATCTGGTCTCAGTTCCGATTCTAAATTATGGGTAGCTATGTTCAGGGGCATTGGGGCACGTGCAGAGAGAGAGAAAGAGAGGGATATATATATATATATATAGAGAGAGAGAGAGAGAGAGAGAGAGTGGAATGTAGAAAGAAAGAGAGAGGGTCAAAGCATGGTCAAAGAGACCTAAGCACCCATACGCAAACGCACTCCCTCATGCAGAAAGATAGAGAGAGAGAGGGGGGGGGGGATTAAACTGAGAATAGGGACTTTTCGATTTGCACGACGAGAACGTGGACTGCAACGTGTGACATCCTTTTGAGGCACTACTAGTGTCTTAAAAGGACGTCACAGGTGACTGTCAGTGCCTTAAAAGGAAGTCACACGTCCACGTCCACGCAAATCGAAAAGTCCCTAATGTTAAATGTCTACGACCCCTCGCACCTCTGTGTTTCTTGGCAGCCCCGCTTTCAATATTGGAATCTGTTTTCATTTTCTTTTACAGCAGTAATAAAGGACATATTGACCTTTGAACCACTGAGGTGCACTGTGAATTCCATAATTCGTCCTTGTTTTCACGAAGTGACGGTAGTGAGGAAAATCGTAACACAAAGTGAATGCAATTTTTTTTTCACTACCGTCACTTCGTGAAAACAGCGACGAATTGTATACAAATACCTGCGAAATATGAATGCCTATTGATATACTACCTGTATATCATTTGCATCCTGGATAATTCACACACATGATAGTTGACAATGGTTTTCTCTTCGGTTTTAGACATGCATGTATGGTCATGGTATACAATGCGACTATGCATTCCCTTAAAAAAAAAAATCATATAAGCAATATTGAGAGTTTATAAAGTGCTCAATATAACGGTGGGGTTTTTAAGCGCCTTACAAATGAATTAATATTACCCAAGTCATCGGATACAGTGTATAAGCACATTATCACTTCCTTGGCATTCAAGCCAGGCGCCATTTTACAGACGCTCACAATTCTGAGCAAACTGCAATAACTTTTGCATTCTACCGAGAACCGATATTAGGGTGGGGAATGGCAAAATAGTGTGTAGCAATGTCTTGCTGAAGGACGTAAGTGCCAGCCGGAATGGGATTCGAACCCTCAACCCGTTGAGTGAGAGTGAAGTGAAAGAACCACCATACCACGACATCTCCACTGTTATGCGGGTCGGACAATTTTGTTTTCCTTTATTACTATTGTATGGGTCTACTATTAAATGGAAATCCCCTGTATCATAAAGTATAATGGTAATAAGGGGTCACTTCTTGGGTATGTTTAGTCCCCTACAAACTAGTAGTTTGAATTAATCTAATGGGCGTGAGTTTCCTTAAACAAAATTAATCACGAACACGGACGAACCATGTCACGACCTTTCAGATTCACCAATTAGGCCAGAAGCTACATAGAGAAGTTGCATTTGTCAACACTTTGTCCAAGAATGGAACAACCTTCCAGCAAATGAAGCTCACGGAGACTGTCCAGAAAAAAAAATCAGTGACTACTCCTCCAAACGTCTAATGCCCTTATTCATTACACAAAATCATCCGTCTCCCTTACTAAAATTGTAATCTGTAATTCATCTTTGTGAAAGGCTGCATAGCCCTTTGAAGATTACCAGAGGAAGAAGAAGAAGAAGAAGAGAGTGGGCTTTTTTTATTCGCATGGATATCGACGCCGAAATTAAGTGATCCTTATACAATTACTTAATACAAGAAAGGATGCTCCCTAGTATTAAAGAGTGTGAAATATAATTATGGGCGGGGAATGTCTATATTTCTTTTTTATTTTAAATTCCATTCTTCTTCCTTATTGTTGGTTCGGTTGGATGATGGTTGGTTGGTTTTACTTGACCACTATAATAAGGATGTGTATGCCTGCAATTAAGCTACCAACGGACTGGCGCGGCTGTAAGTCATCCGTCCAAAAGAGACTTGATAGTGAAGATTAATTCCTTTAATACCAAATGGCATTTGCGCATATCTATTTGGCTTCGAACCCGGGACCTCCCGGTTACAACATGTACAACTGCTCTACAGCTGAGCTATCGCCCCCTGTATCGATTTCACCTACCTACCATATTTAACACAATTACAGGCCTTTAATGTAATGCACCGGTACATGCATGCATATTAAAATGTCGAAAGCAGAAGAACAATAATGTCAACTTACTTCGTCTGGTGTCGCTGTTTTGTGTTCTCCCTCCATAACCTTCTTGACAAAGCACCGAGGGGCGTCCCCTTTATGATTTATGAATATCACAAATACGAACGTGCAACCTCAGCTCCCCGGTTTAAGAAAATATAGCACTAATATTGAACAGCTGCATGAGCGAAGAAAATACATTGATATATACACGCGTTAGATTATCACGAAAACCGCGTTCAACACAAACATTATTTGCAATGAAATGTGCAAAATTCCAACTGACTGTTACTTGTAATTGGTCGAACGAAAATGTAGGATGTTATTTAGTACGTATCACAATCAGTGCGAAAATATGAAATAGAAATTGAATAGGTAAACGCATGATTACATGTATACAAAGCATTGTGACGTAGCGATGATAACCGGTTGCCTTTCGTCATGTGATTTTGATGTCCTTTCTTCTTTTAGTCTACAGGTCCAAACACTTAATAGTAATATCAAAACATTACAGAGGGTCTGTAATCTAAGACTTAGGGCACTGCAATCCACATATACCCCGTATGACTGTCTGATTTGAAAAAAGCAAGGGATTGACAATTTAGGCTAGGCTCAAGGCCACATGCAAATTTATGATTATAATTTTGTCGAACAGAGTCTATATCCGCAGACTATTATTGAGTATATAGACAAACCGGACTTGACGTTGAACGCAAACCTGAACACGAGTAATATGTTTATCAATATAACGAACACTTCTCAGAAAGCCCTTTTTGTATAGATGTTATGAATCGTTTATTATACTGGTGGTGGGGGGGGGGGGGGGGGGGGGTGGATGAGCATGAATTTTGTGACACGCATAAATAAGCTTGAATGGGAAAATGGCCTACATTACACACATAATGTTTTTTTGTTTTTTTCAGGAGATAAGAATTACTTGTTAAACACAGTTATGACATTGTGCGAAATGTTTAAAACAGTTTCAGTAATTTGATACTGGACAACATTTGAACGCCTACCTTGCATCTCAATCTATACTCCTTGCTTCAAACCCTCTTTTACCAAATTTATAAATCTTGGTACGATTTTCCATGTGAAAAGATACTCATTCTGCTGGTACCAGCGAAAACTTTCATTTATTTGAAATATTTCCCTATTCCATTACAAACAAGTAGACTCTCGCTCTCTCTCCCCTCTCTTTTTTCTTTCTCTCTCTCTCTCTCTGTCTCTCTCTCTGTCTCTCTGCCTTTCTCTTCCTCTCTCTTACTAGATTTAAGAAAAGCAGCGCGAGCAAAAGGGAGAGGGGGGAAAAAGAACATGGGGGGGGGGGCTGGGGTATTGATACAGTACATACGCAATGTATCCTAATTTAAAACAACAATACATATTCAGAACTTCCGGGATTCCCTGAAAATGAAAGAAGTTGCTTGAGTGATACGACTTTGGAGGAGTCAGTGTCACGTTTGTTATTGTCACTCACAGCACACGTGATTACTGCCTAAGAAATTTAAAAAATCATTGTCATTGTCATCGACATTTTCTCTCTCCATTGCTTTGCTACCAAGGTAAATTACCGCCTCACGTGATAAAAAAAATGTAATCTCTCTTTCTATCTCTATATTATCTCATTCCCTTCATCTCTCTCTCTCTCTCTCTCTCTCTCTCTCTCTCTCTCTCTCTCTCTCAGTCTTATTATCTTTCTTCCCCCCCCCTCTCTCGATCTCTTTCCCCCTCTCTCTCACTCTCTCACTCTCTTTCAGTTTCTGACTCTCTCTCCCCCTCTCCATCTTGCTCTCTCTGCACGTTTTCTATCTCTCTTTATGACACTCTTTGTCTGTTTTAAGTCATTCGTTTATCTCCATGAACTTTCGTTTCTTTCTCCTCTCTCTCTCTTTCTCTCTATCTCTCTCTCTCTCTCTCTCTCCCCCTCTCTCGATCTCTTTCCCCCTCTCTCTCTCTCACTCTCTTTCAGTTTCTGACTCTCTCTCCCCCTCTCCCTCTTGCTCTCTCTGCACGTTTTCTATCTCTCTTTATGACACTCTGTGTCTGTTTTAAGTCATTCGTTTATCTCCATGAACTTTCGTTTCTTTCTCCTCTCTCTCTCTTTCTCTCTCTCTCTCTCTCTGTCTCTCTCTCTCGATCTCTTTCCCCCCCCCCTCTCTATCTCTCACACTCTTTTTCAGTTTCTGACTCTCTCTCCCCCTCTCCATCTTGCTCTCTCTGCACCCTTTTCTATCTCTCTTTATGACACTCTTTGTCTGTTTTAAGCCATTCGTTTATCTCCATGAACTTTCGTTTCTTTCTCCTCTCTCTCTCTCTTTCTCTCTCTATCTCTCTCTCTGTCTCTCTCTCTCGATCTCTTTCCCCTCTCTCTCTCACTCTTTTTCAGTTTCTGACTCTTTCTCCCCCTCTCCATCTTGCTCTCTCTGCACGTTTTCTATCTCTCTTTATGACACTCTATGTCTGTTTTAAGTCATTCGTTTATCTCCATGAACTTTCGTTTCTTTCTCCTCTCTCTCTCTTTCTCTCTATCTCTCTCTCTCTCTCTCCCCCTCTCTCGATCTCTTCCCCCCTCTCTCTCTCACTCTCTTTCAGTTTCTGACTCTCTCTCCCCCTCTCCATCTTGCTCTCTCTGCACGTTTTCTATCTCTCTTTATGACACTCTTTGTCTGTTTTAAGTCATTCGTTTATCTCCATGAACTTTCGTTTCTTTCTCCTCTCTCTCTCTTTCTCTCTATCTCTCTCTCTCTCTCCCCCTCTCTCGATCTCTTTCCCCCTCTCTCTCTCTCACTCTCTTTCAGTTTCTGACTCTCTCTCCCCCTCTCCATCTTGCTCTCTCTGCACCCTTTTCTATCTCTCTTTATGACACTCTATGTCTGTTTTAAGCCATTCGTTTATCTCCATGAACTTTCATCTCTTTCTCCCTTTTTTTTTCTCTCTCTCCCCCTATTTCTCCCCTCTCTCTCTTTCTATTTACATATCTCTTTTTCTTTCTCTCACTCTCTATGCTGGTTTCAAAGGAGTGGATTGTCAATATAAACTTTTTTGTAAAACCATTCATGCCCTATTTCAATTTGAATCTTCAATTATTAGAATAATATTTATATAATTTTTATCAAAAGCAAAGATAAATGCATGCAGACCATTAGGATTGCACATATTATATAACACATAAAGTCAAGTTCTGGTATCTGTCTTTCTTAATCCGATTACGTTTTGAAAGAAACTGTGTGGAAAAAATGGGCCAAGGCTAATCATCATTACACATATTCTGGAAACGTCACAATGAGATGAAATTGAGTCAGTTTTGATGAAAGTCACATTGACTGCGAAGAGAAATATGTATAATGAGTTGACATCAACCACGCGTGGCATGCAGTGTGATAAAAACATTTCTGCTCTTTCAAGGGCATTTGAAGAGCCATCCTTTTAACGATTTTTCCCTTTAATTTTCTTCCAAAATGATGTCCAAATAAAGTAAAAGATAGCCAATTGATTGTCACCTTTCCCTTAGCGAAACCTTTTTGAAATAGGGTAATTATGATGGAATGAAATAGAGAATACTCTGTAAACATCGTTAGAGGGACATGACAATTTTTTTCAATCTATATTATTTCCTTCATTTGAACGTATTAACCTGGTTGGTATTCCATAGAATGTGTCTACAATGTATTTAAGATAAGATTTATCGTAGCAGGTATTACATGCCTGAATTAAATATATGAGAATATTATTATTATTAAAAAAAAAAGAATTTCTTATTAATATATCTTGGCCTATTTATAAAAAGGTGAAGGGCTCAACTTTTTTTTGAGAACCGGTTTTGAGTTCAGAAAAACAATTTGTGATAAAGTAGTGACATGTTCTTCAGGTAATAAACAACAAATATTTATGAACAAAATACTTTAGCCCCTTTTGATGAAAACATCACGCTTCATAAACTTATCACAGTGTCATTATTGATGTATTGCTATTGTTCTACAATATCATAACTGTTAATATCATAATATCATTATAATTATTATCTTTATTATTATTATTACTATTATTAGTGTGGTTCCTTTTGTTATGAAAAGATAAATTTATTCTGTAATAATTTAGATACACGATATATGAATATACAAATAATATCATTATTATTATTATTACTATTATCATTATCGTATCACCATCATTATTAGAGCTAATATAACGTTTTGGTATAGGCCATGAATATGGTTCAAATGAACATATTGGAAGCACATACGATCCTACAATATTCAATGATCGTTGTCGCGGTTGAAATCGAGTCTAAAATGATTAAATTGTAAATATAAAAACTCTTTATGTTGTATAGCTCCCTCTCAAGGTCAAGATATTAATTTAGCTTTAAAACAATGTTTCTTGACTAAAATCAACCGATTGGCTAATGTCGTTTGGAAATTATATATCACAACTGCATATTCTGAGATTGTCATGGTCGCAGCTACCATTGGATGGCCGTATGGGCGCTATTTGAAATTTATCGAAATTTACCGGGAGCACCGGTAAATTTTGATATTCGATTTTTCTCAAAAGCAGAAGTTTTTAAGGGCTAAATTTTCTAGTGCTTATAATACATCCTCATGGGCATCCAAATATTTCATCATTTTAAAGAATCGCATTACCTTTAAAAGAAGTAATAGTATATAGTAGTAACAACAGCAGTAGTAGTCGCATTAACATAACTATTACCATATATTGATAAATACAAAATATTATAGAATTGGTAGCTTCTTCCTCTTTAATACATGCGACTTAATGTATGACCTCAACACATCATTACAATTCACGATTTTACAGTTCGTATTCATAGCGCCCTACTTAATATATGTAATTCAATATCCATTGATTATAACGATATTCATAATAATGTAGTTGAAGAATTCTTACATATGTAATTTAAATGACGAACCTGTTCTGGTGCTTTAAATGAATGACTGTGCAAATAGCACGTAAGTGGCAGGATGCATGGAACCTGCTTTTATTAAAATGAGAGTCGTAATGCTGTTCACGTGGTCGGTATGGTTTATGCAACTTCAAGGCAAAGTGAAAATAGTTTTAATCAAGTTTTAATCAATTAAACTAGTAGGAGTGGAGAGGGGAGGAAGAAGGCGAGGAGGAGGAGGAGGAGAAGAAGGAGAAGGAGGAGGAGGAGGAGGAGGAGAAGGAGGAGGAGGAGAAGGAGGAGGAGGAGGAGAAGGAGGAGTATTATTGAAGGTGCATAGTAGTAATAGTAACATTATTAGTAATAGTTGTCGTAGTAATAATAGTAGTGATAGTACGTGTAGTAGTATATGTAGTAGTAGCAGTAGTAGTAGTAGCAGTAGTAGTAGTAGTAGTAGTAGTAGTAGTGGTAATAGTAGAATTAGTATTAGCAGTAGAAGATGTAATGGTAGCAGTAGTAGTAATATAATAATAGTATTAACTGTTGTTGTAGTAGTAGTAGTAGTAGTAGTATTAGTAATAGTAATAATAATAGTAATAATAATATTAGTACTACAGAAGCAGTAGTATAAAGCGTTATAATAGTGGCAGCCTCATTAGTAGTGATAGTTGTATTACAAGTAGTAATGTAAAATTAATAGTAGTAGCAGTATAAGTACTATACAGTGTGTCCCAGAAAAAAACGAAACCGAGAACTATCGTTGTTGCATTATAACTTAGTCATATTTATAATTAATAAATTACACATATTTGAAAAGCTTAGATCCTCCTCTTTCATTTGATGCTACTCATATGATGCATACTTCATGCAATAGTGATTAAAATGAATATGAAGAGAGGCAACCACAAATTAATTTGGCGGGCGGTTTCTGAATTTCAAAGAGAAAATCACATTTTTAAAAAGTTGAGTTTCTGCCCTTTCATAGGACACCTCAATCATGAAAAATGAGCAAGGAATGACAAAGTTCTGTTTATTTAAAGTAGTGCTTGTATTTTCATAATTTTATCAAACGAATTCGTTTTCACTGGCTCCCTGTCGTAGCAACAAGCAGAATTGACGAAAGGCTTAACTCCGTTTCGTTGACGATCAGCCATGCATGAAGTCTTTCGTCTACGGCTGATTGTCAACGAAATGGAGTTTCAGCAGAGTAGTAGTAGCAGACAGCTAGTGAAAAAGAATTCGTTTAATCAAATTTTTGAAATGCAAGCACTACTTTAAACAAACAGAACTTTGTTATTCCTAGGTCATTTTTCCTGACTGAGGTGTCATAATTTATGAAAGGGCAGAAACTCGACTTTTTAGAAATGTAATTTTCTCTTTGAAATTCAGATACCGTCCACCAAATGACTTTTTGTTTTCCTCTCTTCAAATTCATTTAAATCACCCATGCGTGAAATATGGATTATACGAGTTGCATCAAATGAAAAAGGAGGACTAAGCTTTACAAATATGTGTCATTTATCAATTATAATTGTGATTAGGTTCAGATAAACCATCGATAATTCTCGGTCTCGTTTTTTGCTGGGACGCACAGTAGAAGTAATAGTAGCAGCAGTAGTAGTAGCAGTAGTGATATTATTAGCAATAGTAGTAGTAGTAGTAATAGTAGTAGTAGTAGCAGTATATCAGTAGTAGTAGTAATAGTAGTAGTAGTAGTAGAAGTAGTAGTAGTAGTAGTAGTAATAGTAGTAGTAGTAGTAGTAGTAGTAGTAGTAGTAATAGTGGTAGTACTAGTAGCAGTAGTAGTAGTAGCAGTAGTAGTACTAGTAGCAGTAGTAGTATATAGTAGTAGTAGTAGTAGTAGTAGTAGTAGTAGTTGCTTTGTTGTTGTTGTAGTTGTGCTTTTATTATATTGTAACATTACTCATGACAGCATATTCTACTCAACTTTTAGTAGAAGTAATAGTAGTAGATAGGCCGGTAGTAAACCTATTAATAATAACGCAAATGATAACACTAAAGAAAATAAAACTGCTAATGATAACAATAACAATGATCATAACACTAGTGATACTAATACTTCTAATGACATAAAGATCGATCATAAAACTAATACTAACAATAATAATGATAACAAACCTGCTAATGAAAATAATAACAGTGATAATTATAATTATTTAATTCAATTCAAATGAACATTTATTTTCTTCCAAACAATACAATTTATAAGTAGGAACATGAATATCATTAAAGAACTTGTATTACAAGGAAGAAGGCGCGAAACCCGAAAAGCATAGCTTGTAGTGGGTACGCCCGAATACATAAATACAATTAAACATAATAATAATAATAATAACAACCACAATAATACTGAAAATTATAATAATAACAATACTACTAACTATGATAATAATGATGATCGTAACAATAATAACGATAATATTTATAATAATTATGATAACAACAGTGCAAATAATGAAAGTAATAATAGTTAATACTTCAACAAGAATTATAATGATGTGGTCGAATTCTGTTATTCCTGAGGGACCTTATTCAACCGTAGCCTTTTCATTTTGTTTTACTCATATTGTATTTGTATGTTAAATAACATACACATCATGAATCAAAATTTGATCTGAAGCAGCTGCTACTTCCAGAGGATAACGAGTATAATATGTGAAAACAGATCGCCATAATTTCCACTTACCCTAATTATGTTACAAATAGGATTCGCCGATATATACCTTAAGGCATATATCGAGAGAGGAGAGCAACTTTTCCATTGGGTCCTTATAAGCTACACATATTATATCCATTAGCCGTATTAAAGATAAACTTGAGTTCTGGTAAAAAAAAAAAAAAAATTAATTCTCACATAATCTAACGAAACTTACACTGAATGTTCAAGATTACAAATAAATGTCATGTGCCAAACAATTTTGGAAGAAAATGTATACTGGCTGAGTAATGAGCATAGAAAGATAAGGAAATCAGGGTAGTACTAGCCCCGACACCATGTGTGTTGTCCCATATACATCTTTCTGTGTAAGTGATTGTTACTTTACCAAGACTCTGTCAAATTTATGATGATTTTGATGACTCCAGAACCTTGCATTACACATCATTACTTAGATGCTATATGATCAACTTTTCTGATCCATTCCACACCTTTTCTTTCACAATGCAATCGCATTACCAGAACTCAAGTTTATCTTTAAGTTATTTCGTTATCCTGATAAATCAGATATCGAACCTGATTGCTAATTTGCCATGTTTTGATTGATTGGCCTCCCCGGAATATATTTTTTCGCGAAAACTGATCGGCATGATTTTCTAATGACTCTAATCAAGTTTCACAGGAGCACTACCTCCTCCTTACTCTATTGAAAGACTGCATAGCCATTCAAAGATTAGTAGAAGAATAACAAAAAGAAAGGGGACAAAGACAAATTATGAGGAGGAAAAAGAGGAGAATAATATTATAAGAAGGTGGATAATAAGAAGGAGTAGGCCTATAAGAAGAAAAAAAGGATGACGAAGAATAAGAAGAAGAAGTAGAAGAAGAAAAGAAAGAGGACGAATCAGAAAGAGGAAGAGGAAGAGAAGAAGAAGAAGAAGATGAAGTACAACGAAAAAAGAAGAACAAATGGAGAGAGAGAGAGAGAGAGAGTGTGTGTAAGAGAGAAGGGGTGGGGGTAGGGTTGGATGTTAGATAATCTCCCACATACTTCCCCTTACACATGGCGCTGTAAGATACTATTTCATTCCACCTACTATTAAAGAGAGGCGCAGCCCCTCCCCTGTGATGACGATGCTTCGTAATGATCAACTGACTCGGGTGCACCCACAACCCAACGACGTTATGAATAACACGTTATTGAGAACCTGCAGTCGATATCTAATTAGAAATAAATCAAAACATAAAAAAGTGTATTTGATTGTTTCTGAAGGATATAGTTAGAAGTATATATTTATATAATATTGACTGGCCTTGAGGGGTATATCAGAAATATTGACCAAGCTCAGATCATATTGCCCCGAGTCGAAAGACGAGGGCAATATGGTCTTAGCGCGGTCAATATTTCTGATATCCCCCGAAAGTAAAGCCAGTCAATATTTTTATTGTTATCCAAATCAGACATCTAGAGCAAATACAGACATCCACCATGACAATCTCAAGAACTGAACAAACTTTGTCAAACCAACACTGTGCATCCAGTGCTTGACAAAATTTTCGATACACTACAAACAGTGTGTATTTGGTGTGATTATTACGTCACAATAGAGTGCGCGCAAAGTGCGCAGGTTCCCGTACGCATAATATTAATAGATGCGCAATGAAAATGCGAGACCGTGGAAAATACCAAGGTATATTTTCACTCGTCTCTACACGCAAAGTCAATACGCGCAGGGAGACCAAGGAAAATACAAAGAATATACCCCTCCGTTCCCACTGCTAGTGAAAACTAGGGCAATACGGTTTTGTAAATGACCAGCTCAGATGTCTGATACGGGTAATAATTATATAATATTGACTGGCCTTGAGGGGTATATCAGAAATATTGACCAAGCTCAGATCATATTGCCCCGAGTCGAAAGACGAGGGCAATATGGTCTTAGCGCGGTCAATATTTCTGATATCCCCCGAAAGTAAAGCCAGTCAATATTTTTATTGTTATCCAAATCAGACATCTAGAGCAAATAGAGACATCCACCATGACAATCTCAAGAACTGAACAAACTTTGTCAAACCAACACTGTGCATCCAGTGCTTGACAAAATTTTCGATACACTACAAACAGTGTGTATTTGGTGTGATTATTACGTCAGAATAGAGTGCGCGCAAAGTGCGCAGGTTCTCGTACGCATAATATTAATAGATGCGCAATGAAAATGCGAGACCGTGGAAAATACCAAGGTATATTTTCACTCGTCTCTACACGCAAAGTCAATACGCGCAGGGAGACCAAGGAAAATACAAAGAATATACCCCTCCGTTCCCACTGCTAGTGAAAACTAGGGCAATACGGTTTTGTAAATGACCAGCTCAGATGTCTGATACGGGTAATAATGCATTATATATATAGCATGTATCAACATATTCTGTTCATATTCAATTCCACTAGGTAAAACATTAATTTATTTTTATTTTTTCAATTTCATCATGAGTGTTGCTTTTTCTTTGATTTCACAACGAATGATGAGTAGATTGCACGAAAATAATTTAATAAAATTAGAAAAATAGAATCTGTCTTAACTTGATTATATCGTTGGAAATTTTTAAAATTTCCAATCGCATGTGTTGTTTGAAGCGCATGAGCTGGGGACAGTGGGATTTCATAATTACGATTTTCAAGTGTATTACAGACTTGATAATGTTTGAATATTCTAGCAGATGCAATGCGTTATGCTTTGACCAGCGAGGTAGTATCGTTCCGGGTAACGAACGGGGGGGGGGGGGGGGGGGGGGGGGTACTGGCGATTGAAACGGGGGTGGTCTTACTACTAGTAGATGGATAAATTGCAAAAACTCAAGGCGAAAGAATATAATAACGGTGGATCTCGGGAAAGGAAGGCACGCATCCCCGATGAAAGCCCAATCTCGCATAGCTTAAATTAATCCAAAATAGATTTACTTGCCAAAATCATACCACCCCTAAAAATCCAAGACCCACCAATACTTCTAGGCTATGCTTAACAGACAAACATAACTCATGTCTTCAAGAAAGGCACAAAAAAAACAAAAAAAAAACAACGAAAAGGAAAACAAAAATGAAAAGTAAAATATTCAAAATATTCGTAATCGATAGCCAAGCATAGTCGGGTAATATTGGGGCGCCTTGATGACCTTGCAAGGTCGATACGTGCGCTATATAATAATCCAATATTATATTATATTATTATTAAGTATATTCAAACAGCGAGAATTTGCCAGCAACAGTATTCAAGTGTGTCCGGGAGATGAAAAGAGAGGTCACTCTCTAAGTGATCTGACCCTGGGATAGCTAATATAAGAGTCCACTTCCAAAATTGATAGATGTTTTTCAAGGTTAAAACCTAGTTCGTCTATTCTAAATACACTTTTTTCGTCATTTTTCCCTCTTTTTTAAATTTCAATCAACGCGCGTTTGAATATGTCCCCTAAAATGTATTTATCTTTTAGTCGATTAATTGACTAGTTGATCAGTTTCTGTTGGTTTAATATTAATGAGTTAAAAGTTGAGTAGAATATGCTGCCATGAGTAATGGTACAATATAATAAAAGCACAACTACAACAACAACAACAACATCAACTACTACTACTACTACTACTACTACTACTACTACTACTATATACTACTACTGCTACTAGTACTACTACTGCTGCTACTACTACTACTACTACTACTACTACTACTACTACTAATACTACTACCACTACTACTACTACTACTACTTCTACTTCTACTGCTACTAATACTACTGCTACTACTACTACTACTACTACTACTACTACTACTACAACAACAACTACTACTACTACTACTACTACTACTACTACTACTACTACTACTACTACCACTACTAATACTAGTACTAGTACTACTACTACTGCTACTAATACTACTACTGCTACTAGTACTACTACTACTACTACTACAACAACAAAAACAACTACTACTACTACTACTACTGCTACTAGTACTACTACTACTACTACAACAACAACAACTACTTCTACTACTACTACTACTACTACTACAACAACAACTACTACTACTACTACTACTACTACTACTACTAATACTACTACTACTACTACTACTACTACTACTACTGCTACTACTACTACTACTACTACTACAACTACTACTACCAGTACAAATACTGTTACTACTACTACTACTACTACAACTTTTAATTTTGTTTACCTACACAAACGTCATCAGCTTCAATATTGTGCTTCTGTGAGGGCCCTGCAATTATCATTACCCGAGCAATCGCCAGGTACACATTTACACCTTGGTGGAGAGTGGAAATGGATTCTAACCCTCGACCCTTGGAAAGAATTTCAAGTGAATAATGAACCAAAATACCACGACATCTCCATCATGCGTATGACCTTTCTTTGCTCAGTGCAAAAAATATTTAAGTTTTTGGGGGACATATGGCAGGGTATTAACTAGTCTACTACCTGCACTGTTTCCGTGCTGCTTGCCCGTATGAGGACAATAACCCCCTGGGCAATCACCCCAAAAAACTACTCCAATGGACAATTACCCCCCCCCCCCCGAACACTATTACCCCCTAAGAAAATTACCCTCGTTGACAATTACCCCACCCCTGAAAGTACTACCTCCTAAGCAATACCCCCCCCCCCCAAGAACAATTAAGGACAAGCACCCATTGAGTCAAATGACAATGAAGCAACAATCTACTCCTACCCTTCTATTGTGACGTCTCAAAGTAATGTTGGTAATGCGCATGCGCCTGCAGCCACAGTTGCTCGTCCCCTTCAACCGCCGTTTATAAGCGAGCGATGCCTGGCGTCTCGGGACAGTGTGAAAGCATCACATACCTCGGATCGAGGAGCTCAGTGGCAGGAATTGATGTTATTTTCGTCTGAAATTTTACTTTACTCAAGTTACATGATATTTGTTTTCCATTTCGTCGAGATTTTAAAAACGTTCACTCTACGATTTGAGTGACGACGTACAGGCAGTTTTTGCCCATTTGTTTAACTGCTCTGCCTGGTTTTTCTTTGGTAAGTTACATTTTGTTTATTTGTTCGTTAGTTTCTTTATTTGCTAGCTTTTTGTTATAATATCGCATTATACAACAACAAATCAACGAGACCATCACCGCCACCACCAACAAAAAACATAACTATCATCGCCATAATTATCATCATCATCATCATCATTTATATCTAACATCGTCATCATCATCGCCGTTACCATGATCATCATTTATCTTCTTCTACGTCCTTCCCCTCCTCGTCATCATCACCATCGTCATTACCATTCTCATTTTTATGAATATAAAATTTGTGAAACCTGTTAAAACATTAATTTCATACTAGCTTTTCGGTTATTTTTATAAAGTTCCAGAGGATAGAATGATGTAGTTATCTTGTGCGGAGTGCTGTATGTGACTGCTCCTTGCAATTATATTTTAACCAAAACAATATATTTTTGCTGATCAATATCATTATCTTTCATTTTGTGTAATAGTTGAGACACATATCGCTTTGGGTCCTTTTTTGTGAAGAATTCAACGACAAAAATATAGATCTATATACCGTTCATGTGATTTATAAAGTTCCTTGAATGTACATCTTTCAAAAGGACAGTCCGTCCTTCATGAACTTAACTCTTTATAAATTATGCTATACAAATAATTAATAAAAATATAACCAACTCTTCAATACAAGGTTATTTAACTTTTTCCAGTACTAGATTAGCCTATACCCGGGTTTAAATGGATTGGGTATCTTTGCCTCAGATTCTGAAACAAAATCCGGGATTTAGCTCATGCTGCAATCATAACTATAAACCTTTAGGTCAGTCAGGAATCCCATAAGTTTTACAAGCCGATCGCCTGTCTCATTGTCAAGATGTTTATGATTGAAACGGTTTTCATAACACTACAGTAAAAAAAAAAAACGAGTATGGTGAAACCGGTAACTCAAAAATGTTTTTACTTTTTCGAAGCACTGCATGATCATTTTGAAGCGCGATTCTTTTTAGGGCTTCAATATTACGCCGTATCACAGAAAATGATAACACGTAGGGCTATGCATCTCAACAATGTCATTGGTCACTCAAGGATTTGTTTACATTTTTGAAGCACTTCATGATCATTTTGAAGGGCAATTATTTTTAGGGCTTCAATATTACGTCATATCACAGACACTGATAACACGTAGGGCAATGCATCTTAGATTTTTAAAACTGGAAACATCGTTAAACAATGCCTTTAAAGGGTCATCATAGAACCAATCAACACTGTCATTGGGTGATCTCACAAAGCTACTTTGTTGCTCAAAGCAGTTCTTCCATCAGTAGGTCCACTGTGAAAAGGTGGAGCGATATTTTCCAACAATTTTGCCAACGTTGTGCCAATAGTCAACATAACGATCTATTGGGCAATATTTTGCCTAGTGGTATTGGTAAACGTAAGTACGTGCATAATTGTTTCGTATTTTGCCCAACAGCTGGTCAAGTTGTTCCCAACTAGTGGGCTACCGTAGTCGGGCAGTTGAAGGGTCATATCTTTGCCCACATTTTGAACAAAATACGAAAAAATTATGCACATGTGAAGTAGGGTACTTACGTTTACAATATCAATGGGCAAAACATTGCCCAGTAGATGGTTGGGTTGACTATTGGCACAACGTTGGGCAAAGTATTGGAAAAATATTGGCCAACCTTTTCACAGTGTCCCTTTTATTTTGGAGGCAAAAATACACGTGTAGCAAATAAGCGACCGTGCAGAAAAGTGAAGAAAACAACCTAAAGCTATTTATAGAAAGCTAAATGGAGGGGAGACGATAATAATTAAAATATAATAATGCATCTCAGATTCATTGTTAAACGATGCCTTTAAAAAGAATCCTGCATCCGGCATTATCTATTCTACAAGCGTCTTCAAGAAAGAACGTGATGTGATTTCTGGAAATATTAAACAGGTTTCACTTTCCTAGTTTGATAAGTAAAGAAAAAATAACAATTTGTCAAAAAAGGGTGACAAAAACAACAAAAACAAAATAATAAATGAAAGAAAGCAAACAATCAGCTAATCATACCTCCTCACCCTAAAAAAACACATTTTTAAAAACATTTATGCACTAATGACGTATATAAAATACAGCATGATGGTATTTAAGCCACCAGCACTTTCTGAGCTTGTAATTTATTTCAATTGATTCCAACAAGATTTGACGTTATTTTTAATACCACGCGATCTCCATCATGCGTATGGCTTATTTTTGCTCAGTGCAGACCTAGATATTAGCCCAATGTGTGTAAGTCGAACTGCTCATTAGAATGAGCACTGATTACAAATTAAATATTTAAGTTTTTTGGGGACATATGGCAAGGTTTTAACTAGTCTACTGCCTGTCTTGTTTCCGTGCTGTTTGCCCGTATCAGGACAATAACCCCCTAGGCAATCACCCCCGAAAAACTACTCCAGTGGACAATTACCCCCCCCCCCTCCCCGAACACTATTACCCCCTAAGAAAATTACCCTCGTTGACAATTACCCCACCCCTGAAATTACCACCCCCTAGGCAATACCCCCCCCCCCCCCCAAGAACAATTAAGGACAAGTACACATTGAGTCAAATGACAATGAAGCAACAATCTACTCCTACCATTCCATTGTGACGTCTCAAAGTAATGTTAGTAATGCGCATGCGTCTGCAGCCACAGTTGCCCGTCCCCTTCAACCGCCGTTTATAAGCGAGCGATGCCTGGCGTCTCGGGACAGTGTGAAAGCATCACATACCTCGGATCGAGGAGCTCAGTGGCGGTTATTGATGTTATTTTCGCCTGAACTTTTAGTCTACTCAAATTCATTGTAATTTTTTTCATCAATTTTTCGAGATTTTTAAAACTTTCACTCTTCGATTTGAATGACGACGTACAGGCAATTTAGGAATTTGTTTCTTCTGCCTGATTAGTTTAAGTGCTCTGCCTGTTTTATCTTTGGTAAGTTACATTTTGTTTATTTTTTCGTTAGTTTCTTTACTTGCTAGCTTTTTGTTATAATATCTCATTATACAACAACAAATCAACGAGACCATCACCACCACCAACAACAAAAACATAACCATCATCGGCATAATCATCATCATCATCATCATCATCATCATCATCATCATCAACATCGTCATCATCATTTATATCTAACATCGTCATCATCATGGTCGTTACCATGATCATCATTTATCTTCTTCTACCTCCTTCCCCTCCTCGTCATCATCACCATCATCATAACCATCATCACCATCATCATTACCATTATCACCATCATCATTACCATTATCACCATCATCATTGCCATTATCACCATCATCATAACCATTATCACCATCATCAATACCATTATCACCATTATCATTACCATTATCACCATCATCATTACCATCATCACCATCATCATTACCATCATCACCATCATCATAACCGTTATCATCATCATCATTACCATTATCACCATTATCATTACCATTATCACTATCACCATTGCCATTATCACCATCATCATAACCATTATCACCATCATCATTACCATTATCACCATTATCATTACCATTATCACCATCATCATTACCATCATCACCATCATCATTGCCATTATCACCATCATCATTACCATCATCACCATCACCATAACCATCATCACCATCATCATTACCATTATCGTTTTTATGAATATAAAATTCGTGAAACCTGTTAAATCATTCATTTCATACCAGCTTTTCGGTTATTTTTTTGTTTAATTCCGAGAGGATAGATGTAGTTATCTTGTGCGGATTGCTTCATGTGACTGCTCCTTGCATTTGTGCTGAACTGCTGATCAATATAATTATCTTTCATTCTGGTAATAATTGAGACATATCGCTTTGGGTCCTTTTTTTGTGAAGAATTCAACGGCATAGATAAAGATCTACCGTTCATGTTATTTATGAAGTTCCACGAATTTATGTATTACGAAAGGAGATTTCTTTGTTAACTTAACTCTCTATATGCAACACGAATAATTGTGTTTATCTTTGAATAGATTTAACAAACTCTTCAATAGAAGGTTATTTAACTCTTCTCAGTGCTAGAGTAGCCTATACACGTATTTAAAGGGATTGTGTATCTTTGCCTCAGATTCTAAACAAAATACTGGATTTAGCTCATGCTGCAATCATAGTTATAATCCTTTAGGTCAGTCAGGAATCCCATGACTTTCAAAAACCGATCGCCTGTCTGATTATCAAGATGTTTATGATTGGAATTTGAAATTTCGAAAAATTGTTTTCCAACGGTTTTCATAAAAATACAGTAAAAAAAAATGAGTATGGTGTAAACGGTAACTCAAAGATGTTTTTACTTTTTTGAAGCACTTCATGATCATTTTGAAGCGCAGTTTGTGTATAGGGCTTCCATATTACACCATACCAAAGACGTTGACAATACGTAGGGCCATGCATATCAGATTTGGCATTGTTAAAAATTGCCTTTTAAGCGTCATTATAGACCCAATCAACAATGTCATTGGTCACTCAAGGATTTGTAAATTTTTGAAGCACTTCATGATAATTTTGAAGCGCAATTCTTTTTAGGGCTTCGATATTACGTCATATCACAGAAATGATAACACGTAGGGCCATGCATCTTAACAATGTCATTGGTCACTCAAGGATTTTTAAACATTTTTGAAGCACTTCATGATCATTTTGAAGGGCAATTCATTTTAGGGCTTCAATATTACGTCATATCACAGACACTGATAACACGTAGGGCAATGCATCTTAGATTTTTAAAACTGGAAACATCGTTAAACAATGCCTTTAAAGGGTCATCATAGAACCAATCAACACTGTCATTGGGTGATCTCACAAAGCTACTTTGTTGCACAAAGCAGTTCTTCCATCAATAGGTCCACTGTGAAAAGGTTGGCCAATATTTTTCCAACACTTTTCCCAACGTTGTGCCAATAGTCAACCCAACGTTATATTGGGCAATATTTTGCCCAGTGGTATTGGTAAACGTAAGTACGTGCATGATCGTTTCGTATTTTGTCCAGCAGCTGGTCAAGTTTTTCCCAACAAGTTGGCTACCGTAGTCGGGCAGTTGAAGGGTCATATCTTTGCCCACATATTGAACAAAATACAAAAAAAATATGCACATGTGAAGTAGGGTACTTACGTTTACAATACCAATGGGCAAAACATTGCCCAGTAGATGGTTGGGTTGATTATTGGCACAACGTTGGGCAAAGTATTGGGAAAATATTGGCCAACCTTTTCACAGTGTCCTATTATTTTGGAGGCAAAAATACACGTGTAGCAAATAAGCGACCGTGCAGAAAAGTAAAGAAAACAACCGAAAGTTATTTATAGAACGCTATATGGAAGCGAGATAACAATGATAATAATTATTAAAACAATTTATATAGCGCTGTTTTTATATAAATATGCTGCATTGTGATGAGAACAAAATTCCTAACCGTGCTACTTTACATACACACAATACCAAACAATCAAAAGCTCCTGAAGACAAATACGTCTTCAATAACGCTATGAAGACAGCAACAGATTTTTTTTTGATAATGTCTTGTGTAACGTTATTCCAGGGTTATATCTCTGGTTATTCCAAAGCTTTTGAGCGGCGCAACTGAAAGCGCATTCCTCTTCTTTTTTTCCTTTTTTTGGGGGGGGGGTAGCTTAAGAAGCAGCTTATCCTGTGTAATTCGAAAGTTATGATTTAAAAGATAATAATTCAGAAAAATTGTTTTTTTTTTTTTTTTTGAGTTTTGTAAGAACTTTCCGGCATAATGATTGTGTTTACTACGTGGGAAATAAGGGGACATGGATCTGTCCTGCCCTTGTGGCGTGTTTTGAGTACACCAAGTACACATTTGATGATGATTATTATTTATGTTTACTTTATTATTTAACCATATGGATAGTGAACATAATGGGCATTGGACAAACTGAGAATTAGATCGACTGTAAATTAGACGAAATGAGCAATAGGTCAAATGGTTAGTTGAGTTATAATAGATCAAATTGAAATTAGAACGAATGACTATAAGACTACATAGTCATTAGACCAAACGATAATCAGGCGAAATGAGTATTAGATAATGTGGATAGTTAAAGCTTATCTGCCATAGTTTACAGGGAGGGATTAGACCGCCCTGCAAGGTCACTAGACAGGTGGTTATCTCATCAACTCAGCTCTCAGTTAACATAAGAAAAAGAGGATCATGGGGGACCAATGGTCACCGATTAGGCATTGTTTGTTATACAGAGGGCGCAAGTAACTACAAGTAGTACAGTGGGCCTTTAACATACCTATTGGGTAGTAGACGAACTGGTTGTAAACCAAACGGCAATAAGCAAAACATCGTAAATTTGGAACCAAGAGGCTACTAGCTCCACGTTAAAGTATGTGAGTTAACGCCCTTTTGGCTTTTAGCAGACGACATTTGAATTATTAAACAAAAATATTCTAACTTAAAACAAAAATTACAATCCGAATGTATTTTTTGTTTAATTCTTTCTGAAATTTGCCTCCTTCCTCTCATAAGAATCCTGCATCCGTCATATTTATTCTACAAGCCTCTCCAAGCTAGGACGTGATCCGATTTCCGGAGATGTGAAAGAGATTTCACTTTCCTAATTTGATACGTGACGGAAAAACATATTTTGTTACAAAAAAGGTTGACAAAAAGAACAACGACTAAATCAAATATGGAAGAAAGGATAATCAAATGATTAAATCTCCCCCACGAAAAAAGAGGGGAAAAAAAATTAAAAGCATTTATGCCTTGAAAAACACAGGGAATACAACACAACGAGGTGGCATCTTACGCCAGCGGCACTATCAGAGCTTAATTGTGGCTTATTTCTGGTAATTTATGACAAATAATTCCAGCAACATTTGAAGTTATTAAAATTAAATGTCAAGCAATGCATAATTACTGTCTTCCTTATCAATATCATGGAAGTGGAGACAAAATATTTTGGAGTTGTAGGGCTTTGAATTATATATAGGCCTAAGAAGATTATATAAGTAAATTTCACAATTTTTATAGTCACCAGACTTAACTCACATGTCAAAGCATGTACATGAATATAGAAATGAATAAGGATTTAATTTAAAAAATGATCCTCTTCGGAGCCCTGTTTCATAAAATTTATTTATTAATAACAAATGGTAAATTTCTATGACAATTTGCTCTCAGCCAATCAAATACCACAATTTCAGTAGCTCAAAACAGTTATTGTTACGTATTATTAGGGACTTTTAGATTTGCACAACGACAACGTGGATTGCTACGATCGACGTCCTTTTAATGCACTGCCTTGAATGGACGTCAAACGTATCAGTCCACGCAAATCTAAAAGTCCCTATTGATTATTGATAACAAATTTTATGAAGCAGGACCCACATTCAACCTCTTAGCAATTTGTGCAAAATATTCCTCGAAAGGGAAACTAATACGATAACATTCCAGATGATTTCTGTCCCGCTTTCCTGTTTATTCTGACTGATATCAGAATATGATACAAACAAATGACTAATAATAATACACAGCATATTAATACGGTTGACATTGTTTCTAAGTGCACCGTTGTCTGTCTACAAATTACCAACCAAAACTTATAATGAACGCACGAATTATAAATCTGTTTTTTTTCTTCAACAAATCATGCACATATATATATATATATATTAACGATCAGATCAAGGAATCAGATGGTGTGCACCTCCTTTGACCCACTCACAACCGATAATTGAAAGGGAAAGTGGGAAAGGGAGGTAGTGTTTTCCACCCCCCCCCCCTCCATTTGGCCAGGTGCCTGCTCTCTGTATTACATTTCATGTCTGATAAGCATTGTTTGTCTCTGGTTGTCTTTATAAGCTTATATAATCTCTTAATACCAGTAATCGACAACCAGTAGTTTGATTGTTGCTGTTGTTGTTCTTTTATGTTAGACATGTCTATGTATCACGTCATGTATTATGTTATCATATTAGCCGCCATAATTTATGTTGATACTATGTGATGTTTAATATGAAATGAAAAGGATCAATGAAACATGAAATAAAAAAAATAAAAAAAAACATGGTTCAACAAAATTGCCAATCCAATTGAACTAAAGAACGTCCAGCGAAAATCACTGACGGAGCATGCAACACACTCAATCAATACTTGCTTCGATCCTTGATTTGGCGGCCACTGTCTGTTTGCTTTACCAAAGGCACTGACAATTATTACGCGCTTTAATGAATTTAAAGCTGTAATAGCACCTTGAAGGCCCACAGTAGTGGGTTTGCCGATAGGGTATTTGACAACACTTTGGTGTTTTTCCTTATAACCGGCTTTGTCAGTCACCAAGAGTGGCTGTGTCATGCTGTCATTATCAATATCATGCTCATCGCACCATCAACGTCAATCATCGTCATCCTTATTACCATCATCATTAATACCATCGTCATAATCAATATGATTATGACGATCATCAATGTCATCATCAATATCGTGATTACCATCATCATCAGTATCATCATCATAAATATCGTCGTCATCACCATTATGATTATCAGTAGCTTTATCATCAATATCATTATCATCAATATCATGATCACCATCATCATCATTTTCATCATCATTAATATCGTCGTCATCATCATTATGATTATCAGTAGATTTATCATCAATATCATTATCATCAATATCATGATCACCATCATCATCATTATCATCATCATTAATATCGTCGTCATCATATATATGATTATCGTTAGCTTTATCATCAATATCTTTATCATCAATATCATGATCACCATCATCATCATTATCATCATCATTAATATCGTCGTCATCATATATATGATTATCGTTAGCTTTATCATCAATATCTTTATCATCAATATCATCATCACCATCATCATCATTATCATCATCATTAATATCGTCGTCATCATATATATGATTATCGTTAGCTTTATCATCAATATCTTTATCATCAATATCATCATCACCATCATCATCATTATCATCATCATTAATATCGTCGTCATCATATATATGATTATCGTTAGCTTTATCATCAATATCTTTATCATCAATATCATCATCACCATCATCATCATTATCATCATCATTAATATCGTCGTCATCATATATATGATTATCGTTAGCTTTATCATCAATATCTTTATCATCAATATCATGATCACCATCATCATCATTATCATCATCATTAATATCGTCGTCATCATATATATGATTATCGTTAGCTTTATCATCAATATCTTTATCATCAATATCATCATCACCATCATCATCATTATCATCATCATTAATATCGTCGTCATCATATATATGATTATCGTTAGCTTTATCATCAATATCTTTATCATCAATATCATCATCACCATCATCATCATTATCATCATCATTAATATCGTCGTCATCATCAATATGATTATCAGTAGCTTCATCATCATCACCTATCATCATTGTCTTATTCATCATCATCGTTTTCAACAACAAACAAAATTAACGAAACATTTTGCATTAAAATGCCTTCATTAAATATTGCTCATGACTGCATTATGTATATATTTACATAGGCCTATAACACATAATATTTCGACAAAATGTAAGAACGATAAACGAGGCGATGAAAAGAAATTCTGTTTTTACAACAAAACGATATTCTCCACCAAATGGTTGAAATCATTGATTTTTAATTCAATTGAATTCAATATATCATTTCATTGAGAAAAAAAAATCACATACAATATATATACATTGAGGAGTGTACCGGATTATTAGTACCTGATAAAGCCGATGGCTTGAGGGAAGTGGGTGAACCAATGAATAACATAAATAACAAATGTGGAAAATACAAAACATTAACATTCACAATATAACAATAAAGTGGGTGAACCCATGCATAACATAAATGACAAATGTGGAAAATACAAAACATTAATATTTACAATATAAAAACATACCAAACGTAAACAAGACAATTATAAAACAGAACAGCATAATTTATGTGGTAATTGTATGCATCAGGGAACTCGTTTATATGTGGCAAGAAGACGCAACTTGAATTTAGATTTGAAAGAATTTAGAGTCGTCACATTTTTAATTGAGTTTTCAATATTGTTCCGTATTTCACCACCTTTTTGTTGTTCAGATGTAATTTCCTAAGAAAGGATAATATCTTGACATGCATTCAAAAGAATTTAACGATAACACATGGTTTTTGCTTTTAGTGGAAAATACAGAATATTTGACGTATAGAATGATGATATTAAATCAAATTTCTTCACTTTCATAAAATCCTAACAAAAGTGACCCCATTCACTGTAACTTTACCGTTTTAAATCAATTGCTGAATAAAAAATTTAAAAAAAAGGATAAATTATAGCAAAACCAATGTGCAGATATTGACTGCCGTTTACACAAGCCTTATAATGTCTGCAGAATTAGCCAGAATGGTGTAAACTAAATGTGCGGATTTCGAGTTAACTTTGAATAAGTTTAGAAAGAGTGACTTTCTAAAGAAGAAGAAAGAAAGAAAGAAAGAAATTGACAGATGTAATATTTGAAACATGATCCTTTCATGAGGCGCCTAAGAAAACCTTGACGGAGCTACACTGCAATTTCCTTATGTTTCAGACATTAAAACAATTTTTTCCACATTTCTCTACCAGTGGGAGCTCAGAAACAGCGAAGCTCATCCTCGACTAAAATCAATAAATCAATGTGGTAATGCAGGCTCAGTCAACTTTCACATGAATATATTATACAAATAGTTGATGTTTTTTTTCCATATTTCTCTACCAGTGGGAGCTCAGAAACAGCGAAGCTCATCCTCGACTAAAATCAATTAATCAATGTGCATGGTAATGCAGGCTCAGTCAACTATCACATGAATATATTATACAAATATTTCATGTTTGCGAGTGCTTTAATGAACAAACACCTCTCGCAGGTTACTTCACAAATGGATAATGAACGAAACTCGTAAAACCTCAGCCATGACATTTACCGCTGCCAGTTTACCAATATCCTTCTAATTGCCTTTCATTTTCAATTTCTGTTAAAAATGCAATAAACACGACTTGACCATTAAGCCCTTTACCCAACCTAGCGAAAGGCATAACGAATTTTAGACGATTGATTTTCAAATTGACAAAGCTCTCATAATCTCCATTAAGAGATGAAATCGGTACTCTTAATTTTTGTAAAAAGGATCTTGAAATATATGGAGGATTTTGCAAAATTCGGCAATATGTTGACGACTTGCCATTACCGTTATTCACCTGTTCATTCCAATCGCTAGATTTAAGCACTGCTGCATTTCAGAACATAACAAGTAGGCCTCAATATTCATTTTGTTAAACGTGGTTTTGAATCATGGGTCAGGTTTTAATCACTAAGTACAAACATCGACATTTCAGCCTTGAGTCGAGAAGGAATGGATCGGAAATAGTAAAAGACGCAACTATACGTTGACGTGAGTTGGTCTAGTAGTACAGTCCTTTGGTCAGCTCTCTGTCTTCGCTCACAAACTGGCTCAGGCGGATACCGGTTCGAAACTTATTCTCGTCTTTCGGGATGGTTACGTTCAAGGTATCGGATATTGGGTCGGATATAAAGAACTGCCCTTCCTTATCTATTTTAAGAGAATATATAAATCTAATCTTATTCAATCATACACCCTCTGAGTCTGCAAAGCGGTACGTTTGCCTTGTTTTTTGTTTTTTCTGTCTTCCTGTTGTACCACTTAATTTATATTTAATTATTTATATAGTTTGGGGACAAGCCTTTAATAGGTCTTTGGCCTTTGTTTGTCCCCCCCCCCCTCCACATTTTGATTATTCTGTTCTGTTGTGTTATTTGTTTGAATTGACTTTGTTTTGTAAATGTTTGTTATTGTGATTTTTATCAGAATGTGAAAATAAAATAAATTGAATTGAAAAAAAGGTCGATCACAAGAAGTAACCTCATTGGTACACGTCTGTATAAACCCAATTTCAAATCAAAATTCAAAATCCGTTGCGTATACCTTGAAGCAAGGCACATGTAATAACAATTAAGGAATTAATTAAATTCATTTATAATTTCTCCCCTCGAGCTAAAAACCAACGTGTAAACCTTGGTCGTTACTATCCTTATTACAACACTCGTTTTTATAAATTGGTTTAAATGGAGAAGGTCGTCAATTTTTATGTGCAGAAGGCCATACTTCGTTGACACCATACTTTATTGAAATACCATTAATGGGTGTACAATTCTGCACACAGCAAACCCGTAGGCCCATCAAGAAATACCCCCTAGTCTCTCGGAGTCTTCGGGTGAGTGAAATGTTAGATATTGACGTTTCCGTATGGGACGGTTGGTGGAAAGGCTTGTCGGTCAAAGACTGAAGGCTAATCCTGATAACAGTGGTGATTGCAACACCTGTTATTGGGTAAACGCCCGAATGGTTTCGAATTCCGCATGAGAGCCCATTATAAGATGAAGACGTGGATCCTAATAAAATGATTGGTTAAAAGCGTACACGTGACCAGGCATTTATTTTGCCTAACGGGTAATATGGATAATGATCGGTCATTATCCAATGGTAATGACCGGTCAATATCAAAATCATGTTTTAAAACATGATTTTATAAAACAAATAAAACATAATCTTATAAAACAAATAATACACATCATTTTGTTCGGGCATTAGTAAAATTGCCAATGCTCTCACTGCTGTGTTTTATTTGTATACTATATACTAAGCATCCTTAACCTATCAATACTATTTTCTATGAGGTTACTACACAACTATGTCATCATGCAATTAATAAATACACCCCGCTGGCTTTTTCAAGCAGGGACGTCTTCGTCCAATTAGGCCTCTGAACTAATTACTCGGCTTTCGTAAATGTAATTGGTCCATAGGGGTATGTTCTAGCCGTATTTATGCCGCAAAACCAACGATTATAATTAATGAGAGAGCTTTTATTGCGTTAATTGCAACGATTAGGACCGGGCAAGGAGCGATGTTTACAATTAGTGATTGCACTTAAAAAATGTGCTGATTGCCTCATTACAACCTTAGAAATGACGAACAGATTTCTTTCGATTGTTTTGGGCCATTATCTTTTGTTACTAAAAACTTCTGTATTCAGGCAAACATTTTTTGTGGATGTTACCATTTTTCCTTCAAATTTCCTTCGAAGCATTAGTCATGCCATCGCGCCCTTAGCTCATGGCATAGGTTTATACAATAATATACCCGAATTACATTTAAAGGAATTAGACAAGAGTAAAGAACGGAAGCCAATATATATTGAATTTTAGAAAATTACTGAAATAAAGAGAGGGAGATTGATTCAGAGAGGACGAGGGGGATAAAAGAGGTTTATGTTTAAGAACAAACAGAAGAGTAGGGGATAGAGAGAGAGAGAGAGAGAGAGAGAGAGGGGGGGGGGGGAGCGCGAGAAAGAGAGAGAGAGAGAGAGAGAGAGGGGGGGTGGAGAGAGGATAAAGAAGCAATGTAAGGGAAAAGGAGGAAGAAAGAGTCGGGAGAATAGAAAAGAAAAGGAAGGTCGTAGAAATAAAGGAGGGGGGAATGTGTGAAATGGAAAGAAGGAGAAGAATAGAGAGAGAGAGAGAGGGAGAAAGAGAGAGAGAGAGGGAGGGTGAAAGAAAGAAGCGGAGGAAAGGAGATAGGCCGAGAAAAGAGACAGACTTTAACCCATTGCTTACTGGAACCTGGTGGTCCCTGTGTTAATTCAATGGGAATTAGATAATTCAGTAGTCAACGGGTTAAACACGCCAGCGTGAAACAATTTTTATATCATGACATGTTTTATTATGTACGAAAAATCTAATTTTCACACGTCGAACCGATTTACGACACAATCTATCTATCCGACTAGAAATACTGATTTTTTTTTCTTCATCATTACATCCGACGTATTAATTCAATTTCCAAAGTGTCAGGAATTAAATCCTTGAAATGCTGGAGCGCTGTAATGGCAGAGAGGCTAAAGCTATGGTAATAATTCGTGTGCATCGGAATAGAATTTCTAGACAGACGGCGCTAATCAAATATTACGCGTTCATAAAGCATCAAAGATTATATATGATATCGAAGAATGAAAATAAAAAATAATAACAAAGACTTACAATTTGTAATGATTAATATCTCCTTTTTGATTCCCTTCCTAAATAGTCTTTCATTGTTTAAGTTTGATGAAGGGTGAACTGATAATATTTCATTTCATTTATTTCATTTATTTTCCACATTAAAAACCAGAAGAATATACAAGGTAAGAAAATACATTTTATACATTTGACACATAGAGCAAATGAAAAACAGATACATAAGCATAAAAGAACAATGAAAGTCTATATCAGTTAACAAACATCAACATTAAAACATAAAAAGGTGAGTAATGTAGATGGGGCTAGAAAAAACATGAGGAATGCAAAAAAACAAATTCAATTTCCATCATTTCATCATCCATGCATTGACACTAATTCTGTTTCAAAAACAGTTATCACCATTCCTTTCTAAAATGAAATCAAAGGCTAATATCATCAGGAAGAATGGAAAACAAGAACAATGTCAATCATTTGATTATCTATATCTCCGCACTAATTCAATTTCCGTTAAAAAGATCATCATTCACTGCTGAAATGGGAGTAATTTCTGAGGACACAATGGCAAAAAAAAATGCCTGACATTTTGGTATTATACTATCTCCACACTGATTCAATTTCTATTAAGAAGGTCATCATTCATTGGGGGAAATGGCATCAATGATTACATGTAATTACAGAGAATGCAATGACGAAAAACATGTTTACATTCTCTATCATAGCGCATTTCACTTTGCGAGTTACTTTCCAAAATCGTTATTTTATTATTAAAATGCTAAGGAAGAATCAATGTGATAATTGCAAAAAACGCAATAGAAAGTATCGTCATCATCACCACTTCTTCATCATTTATTTGTATTGTATTTATTAACATATATTTCCTTTTCAACAGTACAATATGAAACACAATGTATATATACATGATATATGTAACAATTATTTCAACATAGAGTATACAGTAAATAATTCAGATACGGAAGGAGGCGAAAACCCGGAAAGCATAGCTTGAGTTGGGAACGCCCATCATAAATTAACACAGTTTCCGAAAGAACATTATAGATATAATTATGAAAATTATATCATCATTGTCATCTTCACCATCAATCTCATCATGACCATCGCCATCATCATCATAATTTCACGATCAATATCTAGTCACCGTCTGAAATGATTACACATGAAAGAAGCTGATGAAATGCCGTAAACACAATATATAACGATTATATTATCAACATCTCTAACTCAATTCCACTTCCAATATTATACTCCATATTCTGGGATGAAACTATTACATCAAAAATGACACATAATACCAGGAAGAATGGAAACAAGAACAATGGTACCATTTTATCATTAATATATCAAAGCTAACTCCATTTCCATTAAAAATAGTTCATCTTTCTTTGCTCAAATAGCATCGAAGATGTAATATGATCTCGGTGAATAAAGTAAAAACAAACACAATGCCTTGAAAATTCAGCATACATAGCTCTAACCTAATAATGTCCAAAATGATTATCAACATAATTCTTTGAAATTACATCAAATATAATTGATGGCTTGTCATATCTTTGGTATTTACATAAGTCCACAACCAAATTGACTATCAATATTCCCCCGCTGTAATGGCATCGAAAGTAAATATATGATCTGGGGGGTGTTTCACAAAGACTAAGGTCGAATTAAGTTCGACTTAACTATGGCTGGCTGTTTATGCTACCGTTTGCTCTCATCATTTACTGGCAATGGTCTCTCAAGTGACGTACAAATCATGGTTGAAGATCTACAGAATTTACATTTGTTGGTAATTCATTATGGAAGGAATTATACTATCCAAAGATTGTAATTGAGAAACCAATGGTGAGAGCAACCAGTGGCATGAATGGCCTGCCATAGTAAAGTCCAACTTAAAGGCAATCTTAGTCTTTGTGAAACACCCCCACGGAAGCCAGAAATGACAAGAGCAATGTCTTACATTCTTCCTAGCAACGATGAAAACATAAACCATAATGCCTAGCGACCATCAAGCGTTCAGTTACCGGCACACAATCCTTAGTAAACATTGACCGGTATATCTCATAATGTTCTTTGAGAATAGTAATAAACGAAGTAACATGTATTTCTGTCATAAATCATGACACACGAAACATTAAAGCTCCCCTAAAACTCTAATCGTAAGAGGAACGCCTAAACATACGACATGTATTTAGATTAGAGACAATATTAAGGTGCTTAGACCAAACTATATAGCCATAAATGCATAATGGAATTGTAACTTCGGAGACCTTTTAAAACGACCAGGAATTCAGTAATAAGTAGAAGCAGAAGAAAACGACCTAATATATCAACCCTGTACATGCTCGGACATTAAATGGAGAGAGAGAGAGAGAGAGAGAGAGAGAATGACATTAAAGCTTCTTTAAGTGCTTGGAGCCTCAACAATTTGATGCCAAACTATCACTTAAATTATGAAATAATATTAAAGAGGATGTTATTTAAGACACATCTGCAAGGATTTGTTAAAATAAATCTTTTTGAAGACTAATATTGACAAAAGAATACATATATCTGGGTTTTTTGCATAAAGCAGAAAACAATTTGTTTGTATTCGTTCATCACATATTGGCCTTAATATGTATATATTTTGAAAATCAATGCAGAATAGTGAGTTAAACAACTCTTAGCAAGACTGAGCAATTGTTACTATTTTTGGATGATTCCAAAAACTCACAGTATACAGAAATACCTATCTGCTACATGATCATCCTTTCCAATCGCTTCAACACATTTTCTTTCACATTGAAAAAGGATGATCAGGACAAACTCAATCTTTTGTTCAAGTATACTATCAAGGGAAGGAAAGAGTAAAACAGTGTGGATAAAATGGCTCAACAGCTACTCAGGGTGAAAGACAACCACGAAAAAGAAGAGAATTTCAAAGGTTTTTTGCTGGGCGAATAGTCTAATGAATCTATATTAAGAAGAAGAAATATATTGCTCTATTACTCCTCTAACACGGAGAAGAAATAGACCGATGAGACATTACACTCCCATGAACAAAATGAATGGCCATCATCGGTTAATTAGTTGGTATCGGGTAAGACTCGAATTGTCCTTGTACAATATGGTGCGTGTGTGTTTATGTATGTGTTACAGTGTGAGTCAAAAAAAAGTTTACTCCTAGAAAATTGATGATTATTAGACAATTATCTATGAACAGTAAATTATTATACATCTATTTATGAAAGAGTGTGTTATCCTAAATGTTTTGGTATCATTTGTGTGTGGTATCTGTTCATGCTTGAATGAACAGGAGACATTGTTTATTAGCGTGCAAAAATTGACTTGCTCCAAAGTAATACATGTGATGTTTGAATAAAACAATTGGGATTTGGGTATTAATTCGTTCTTTGCAGATCCAAATAACACCCCTAACAACATTTATCATGCCACACAATATATGTAATATCAAATATGAAAGAACATTTAGGCGGGCGTTTATGTGTGTGTGTGTGACTTTGTTTCTTCAAAAAGCAAATGCAATGCATCTCATTTGATACATTCATTTCAATCTCTCACTTAGATACTTTTGCGCAAGTCTATTTTTGCGCTCTCGTAAACCTTTCGTTCATAGCAGACTTTTAAAATAAATGACAATTTGCTAAGTGTAAACTTTTTTTTTTTACTCACACGGTAGTTCGTCTCAGGAGAGAAACAAAGCTCCCTAATATTTATATTTTCTCCTTTCTTAAGGACAAACTGAAGGTGAGCAATGAAATCGTGTTTTAGTCCGAAAAAAAAGTAACTTGAAGATGCATAAGACCAACATTTGAAATAAGAACAACAAATTAAAAATTGTTAGGAGAGACACGTGTCCATGAAATTGTCACACTGTAGTTCTGAGAGGGTAGAATAATTTATGCTATGGTGTAGCGCCGATGGGATGGACGGGGGTGGTAGGGGGGGGGGGGCATTTCGCATTATCTTCCCTGCCGTTTAACATGCAAATCCAGCATTAACAAACATCTAATCTATAACAATACAAAAACAAATCGAAAGGCAGAATATAAATAAAAATATTAAATTATGTTTTGTTGTTATCATTATCCGTATGGGCATTTCAAATTTCCCATTTTTTTTCCAACATAGAAAATTACCAAAATGTCTTTTTCCTTAAAGCTTATCTGCCGTAGTTTACAGGAGAGATTAGACTGCCCTGCAAGGTCACTGGACAGGTGGTTATCTCATCAACTAAGCTCTCAGTTAACATAAGAAAAAGAGGATCATGGGGGACCAATGGTCACCGATTAGGCATTGTTTGTTATAGAGAGGGCGCAAGTAGCTACAAGTAGTGCAGTGGGCCTTTAAAGTTTGATTCATGGCGGTCTTTTCTTTCAAAGGACCTTTACTAATACACAATCCATAATATATTTTCAGGAGAACCCGCTCAATGGAGAAGGATTTAGGAGAAAAACTCCAGTTGTTGATATTTGATTCACGACAAGAGGGGGAGTTGTACATCAGGGGCCTGTTTCACGAAGCCTTTTTTCAATGACAAATGACAAAAAGCAGTGACAAATCTGCTGATAACCAATTAGAAGCAAGGATTTCAGTAGCTTATAACAAAAACTGTCATTTGTCACTGATGACAAGTTTTGTGAAACAACCCAAGGGCCCTGTTTCATAACAACTTGATATCAATAGCAAGTTACAGGCTACTGTTATAAGCTACTGAAATCATGGCATCTGATTGGCTGAGAGCAGGTTTGTCATAGAAATTAGGCATTTGTTTTATGAAACGGGCCCCAGTACGATATATTCCACTGACCAATTATTGCAAATTTAAGATTCGCATATATTTTGTCATTCTATAACTCAAACATTCATTTCTCTCTCATTGTTATCCCGATTTATTTCAAAATTGTACTATTATTTTTCTCTTATTCTTCTGCTGTCATACTTATTGCAAAGAGCAAAGATTGGATTGCCTTTTAAGAAATAATAACAGTTAAACTCAATGATATTGGCACGTCCATTTCTATTATAGTTTAGCAGTTTAATACATTAGAGAGAGAGAGAGAGAGAGAAAAGAGATATATAGATAGTATAGATATATATAAAGGGAGAGAGAGAGAGAGAGAGAGAGAGAGAGAGAAAAGAGACATATAAATAGTATAGATATATATATAAAGGGAGAGAGAGAGAGAGAGAGCAAAAGAGATATATATAGATAGTATAAATATATATAAAGGGAGAGAAAGAGAGAGATAGAGAGTAGAGTATAGAGGGGGGAGGGGGGGGGGGTAATATCAAATATGAAATATCAAAGAACATTTAGGCGGGCGTTTATATGTGTGTGTGTGTGTGTGTGACTTTGTTTCTTCAAAAAGCAAATGCAATGCATCTCATTTGATACATTCATTTCAATCAATAAGAAATAATAACAGTTAAACTCAATGATATTGGCACGTCCATTTCTATTATAGTTTAGCAGTTTAATACATTAGAGAGAGAGAGAGAGAGAGAGAGAGAGAAAAGAGCTATATAGATAGTATAGATATATATAAAGGGAGAGAAAGAGAGAGATAGAGAGTAGAGTATAGAGGGAGGGAGGGGGGGGGGGGGGGGGTAAGAGGTAGAGGAGAGAGAGAGAGAGAGAGAGAGGGGGGTGGGAGAGGGTTCTTAACCATGATAAATACTCATTACAAGCCTTCAACACTCTTCCCTACCCCTCCCCTATTGTGTATTTTTTTTTTTCGTTTTTCACCACAGTGCATCAGCAGTGCGGAAGATTATATTTGTTATAGTACATGTAGTTACGCCCCGGCCCCGGCCCCGGCCCCCCATTTCGTGGTCAGAGGGGCCGCATGCGTGTCCCCAAAATGTCCGGTAAAGGGGTACTTTTCACGGACCAAAGTCCGGCTCGTACTACACAAAAATCCGGCCCGTATTGACTTTACACACTGGACTTAGGGGGGTGTCTTCAAAAGGACGGAACGTGCATACGCGTACCCTAAATAAATAAATCGACATACTCAAGTTATTGTTTGTATTCAATGAGTATAATCACAATAAAGTGCGTGAGTTCTTGTGAGGAATTCGCCCTTGATGTTTCCGATTTAAGCATCTTTGACCCCGAGCTGAAGCGCGGTTTTGGTATTATTAACGTAATACGAACCTAACAGTTTTCCACCAAATCACAAGCATTCAGGGACAGATTTCCACTGGGTAATTTTTGAAGTAAACTTTAGATTCACGTGCATGTATTATAAGTATTACAACTTTTGGTACGGGGTCATGAATTTGGTTCAAATGAACACATTAAAAGCAAAGGCGATGTTACAATATTCAATGATCGTTGTCGCGGTTGAAATCGAGGTTAAAGTGATGAAATTGTAAATAATAAATTCTTGGTGTTGAATAATGCCCTCTCAAGACTGATATTTGTTTTCTTCTTTCCTTTTTTTAAAAACTTTCTTTGCTCAGGTTCTCAAAATAAGAATTCGAACCCTTTTCTCAAAATTGATACGATTATATGAGACATATAATACATGGTAGAGACCATATAGGCTCATAGGAGACTATATTAAAGTAGGATGTTTGATGCATTTAATACGATTATGTCTCACGAAATAATTGTATTCAGAATTATAGAACGTCGTGACATGCATTGATATACATCAGAGCGATAGAGGGCGGAGGTGATATAATCTCATAATAAGATTTCGAACCCTTTTCTCAAAATTGATACGATTATATGAGAAATATAATACATGATAGACCATAATAGGCTTATGGAGACTATAAGTAGGATGTTCGATGCATTTAATACGATTATGTCTCACGAAATAATTGTATTCAGAATTATAGAACGTCGTGACATGCATTGATATACATCAGAGCGATAGAGGGCGGAGGTGATATAATCTCATAATAAGATTTCGAACCCTTTTCTCAAAATTGATACGATTATATGAGAAATATAATACATGATAGACCATAATAGGCTCATGGAGACTATAAGTAGGATGTTCGATGCATTTAATACGATTATGTCTCACGAAATAATTGTATTCAGAATTATAGAACGTCGTGACATGCATTGATATACATCAGAGCGATAGAGGGCGGAGGTGATATAATCTCATAATAAGATTTCGAACCCTTTTCTCAAAATTGATACGATTATATGAGAAATATAATACATGATAGACCATAATAGGCTCATGGAGACTATAAGTAGGATGTTCGATGCATTTAATACGATTATGTCTCACGAAATAATTGTATTCAGAATTATAGAACGTCGTGACATGCATTGATATACATCAGAGCGATAGAGGGCGGAGGTGATATAATACTCAGAAGTATCTCATTTAATGACGTCACGCACTGTTTTTTGTTTGTTTGTTAATAGCCGGAAAAGCATTAATTTTATTAATTAAACACGTGATTAAGTCCATTCTGGATGGGAGGGTTACCCAGCTGTCTCAAAGTATACACAAAGTGTGTCACAAAGATCCTTAGTTGAACTTATCTCTAAGTTGGACTTAAAAATTATGGAGAGCCATATGTAGTCTTTTCATAAATTCCACATCGAGGACATGAAATCTCCGATGAAAAGAGAAAATATGAATGATTTGAATCAACATTGTATGCCTTTAAAAAAAATGATTACAAAATATTTTCAAAGATGGTAACGGCTTTCCATAATTGTAAAGTCCAACTTAGAAACAAGTTCAACTTAGGATCTTTGTGAAACACCTCCCCCCCCCCACCCCCCTCCCCCCAGATAAGTTTATCAACTTCACGTAGTCTCTGGTCTCTGGGCATCAACTCAATTCATTCTTCACGTGATTAACGCCCTTCTGAATAAAAGGGTTACTTCTCTGGTTAGTGCTGAAAGGGCGGAAACATTTACGCCCTCCTGGCTCTCGACCGAAAGAAGAATGATCATTGTTGCAAATTTCACACCTAAGTATTTTATTGAACAACTCTATGTATTCTCTGCTTAGAGCCGAAATGATGCCAGCCCACGTCAATGAACACATGGTCAAGGCTGTACTGGCTCGTATGAGACTTTAAGTAGGACGTTTGTTGTAATTAATGTGATTATGTCTTACGGGGTTTATGAGAGTTCCGCCGAGGCACGAATTAATGTTCTTTGGCGAGACACTAATCTGCATTTGCAAAACTCGACCCACGTGAGGTAAGAGGGTACCTGGCTGGAATGAATTCCGGGGAATGCTAGAGCACCATACTCCTCTTTGTTTGGTCCCTTCAATTATGATTACCCCAACATTACCAGGTACAAATCTTTACACCTGGGTGGCAAGTATGGACGTGAGTGTTCGGCTGGGATTCCTACCCGGTCTCGATCCTTTGATTGAGAGTCAAGTGGATTAATCACTATACCAAGACACCTCCACAACTCCTTTACCCTTCCATGACTAATAATTGCACTTGATCTCTTTTCCCTCTGCAGGAATTGATTGTATCCTTAAACAGAATATGGCCCAAAATTCTGTTCTCGGAACTGTCATCCTTCTCATTTCCTCGACGACCTATCTTGGACAGACATCGGGCGAGAGTGAGGCAACAACTTCTTATGAAATTACCACCGACGCATTCTTCGGCACCTTTGAAGACGTCCACAACAGCACCTTCCGCGATGCACAAGGTGATGTCTCTGAAACTGTCTTGTCGAGTACCTTTGGTCCAACGGAGGAAATAGAGGGTACGACCATGATGAATGGCCAATGGTCCTGGACCCCAGTATCCTGGACATGGAACATGGTTCTACAGCTCATCCTAGGAATCGTAGGCATCCTTGGTAATCTACTAGTCATGCTCGTTCTGTTCAGACGACGATCTCTCAGCAGGACCACAGACACTCTAATCGGAGCTCTAGCACTTGCTGATTTCGTCACCTCAATTCTGATCATCCCCATCCCAACAGCCGAGGTGGTACCGTCCACCTGGGTTGGTGAACTGTACTGCCGTATCCTCTATACATCTTTTTTCATGTGGCTCTTTGTCAGTGTGTCCATCTTTACACTGACAACCATATCCATCGAGCGTTTCTTTGCCGTTGTGTTTCCTATCAAGTTTAACCGCATCCTGCGTAAGCGTCACGTTGTCTTTGCCATTCTTCTGATCTGGCTTACAGCTGTTGTCGCAGATAGCTTCATCCCACTGGCTATATCCGTCGACCCCAGCACCCAATCCTGCATTTATTCTTACTCTTCCCAGCTTGCCTCAGAGGTCGCAGGGGTCACTTCCTTCCTGCTTCACTTTCTCTTCCCTTCGCTCATCATGTTAGGCACACAGGCAGCCACGGCTTACGCCCTCTATCAGCAAGCTCTGCTCTTCGGGAAAAATGGCGACGGAAGTAGCCGATCAACGTCATCGTACCGCCTCCTGAAGGCCAAGAATCGTGTGATTAAACTACTTCTTATAGTAATAATTGTCTTCATAATCTGCTGGGGACCAAACAGCATAGGTTATTTCCTCTTTAACGTAGGGGTTATTGATTACACGTATCTCTATGGAGATCTTAATCGCATCCTGACTGTATTGGCGTTCTGCAACTCGTGCGCTAACCCATTCATCTACACCATCCAGTACCCTCAGTTTAGGATAGCCATTAAAGAACTGTTCACTGGCTCAATGTCATCGTTTGGGGCGCTATTCGATGGTCATGTGGAATCACCGACTAGGAACAACTCTGCACTCAATAACTGTGACGATAAGAGTATCACACAGCTGACAACTATTCCTTCACATGCAGTGCCTGAGTGACCCGAGTAATTAATGTAGTCCGACAGCTCATGAGATCTAACGGTCCGGTAGACCTAATGGTTCAGTAGCCTAACGGTCCGGTAAACTGACAGCCCATGGGACCGATAATAATGGTCTGATGAACTCCCAGAATTATTGTAAGTAGACACACGAAAGCGATGTGTGAGTCTCATTAGGTTGTCGGTCTAGTGGGATGTTTGTCTGATGGGCCGTCGGTCTATAGTGGCTTGTCAATGTTACGGGCTTTCCGTCTCTAGGCCTGTCAGTCTCGTGGGCTCTCAGTTTTGTCGGCTGTAATCTTTAAAATGACAGTTTATCAACGATGGGGGAAAGTGCAATTCATGAAAAAATTATAGTTTCGTATAAATAGCAACCAATGAACAACAGTCATAACATTTTGTTGAATTAGTTTGGTCAATGCTCTATAAATTGGCCATTTTCGTATTAATGTAACCGAAGTTATTTTCGTAAAGTGTCTCGACACGAATGATTTCATTCACCTGTTACGAATAATTGTATTTCAATATGAGTCAGGATGCAAATAGTATTTATCATGTTCTGTTAGGAAGTGCAAACCATTATGTTTGTCCTACCTAAAGCAACAACTCATATATGCAATTGAAATTCTGACTGTTGAGATTCAGCCCGAAGGAATCCCTCGCAACCGGCTCCAGTGAGACTTTGCCTACCTGGCTAAGCCTCAACCGCCTGAGAACTGGCTACGGACGATGCAGAGTCCTAATGCAGAGGTGGGGTCTAGGAGACGAACAAACAGCATGTGAATGCGGCCAGGAACAGACAATGGAACACCTGCTAGTCTGCCCACTCCTGCCAGAGTCATGCACCCAAAATGACCTGGAAGCCGTGAATTACCGTGCCAAAGCCTGTGTGGACCACTGGACGTGATTCGATAAGAAGAAGAATGAAATCATTCGTATCGAAGCGCTTCTCAAAGGCATATGCATTAAGTTGGACCTTGTAAAAGACTTATTTTTATTGAATTGGCTACCTTGTTTATCTATTGATAGATATTTAACCTTTGTAATTCAATTATTATGTGCTATAGTGGTTCTTACGCTGACTTTTACATTAAATGATACATGAACTTGATTTAAAGATTATTTAGATATCATTTCACTTTGGGAAAAAAAAATCGAAGGAATAGAAATGAGATTGAGTTTATTATATGTTATACACAGTAAAAGCCCGAAGCAGTTCGCAGACTGGTTTCAATCAAGGCCGTGTTGATACAAAGCAACTTAATCATGACGTATAAACAAAAGTAATATAACACTGACAAATTTACAACCATAACACAACAATATATATAAAATAAGCTAAAAACACTTAAGTTGATTATAACTATATTGATAGGCTTAAAATATAAACAATTTGATTATCAAAATATGTATGTATACATACATAGTAAAAACAAAACGTGACAGTGAGTATAAAAAGATATTAAACAAGTTAAGAACATATGTATGTAATTATGTTAAATATTATATAAGAAAAATGCGTAATCCATATGGTTTAGAAGTAACATGAAGTATGGAATAATACTAAATACTTAAGAACATATAAATACGGATCAGTTAAATATTACATGAATAATTTAAAAAGTTACCCCCTTCCCACACACTTATTTCGTATTACATCAGTTTACCTTAAAAGCTTTTTTTCTTTTTAAAGATTTAGCACCTTGTACATCATGTGGCAGGTTATTTCATGAAAAGGCCCTTCTATATTTGAATGATCTTTTCATAGTCCCAGTCTTTGGTCTTATTGTTTTCAAATTATACAGACTTGAACGTGTATTGTATGTAAGGTCAGAAAATATAAACTTGTCTACTAAATATTCATAAGCTTGTTTTGAGACAATCTAATACATCATAATTGCTACATTTTTAAAAATAATATGGATATTTATATAGCGCCGGTATCCGCCAGGCTCTGACGCTCATGGCGCTGTACATACATGTATTACTATCACAAAAAATATAACTTTCTTAACTAAAATAAAGTAAACTAAAACAACACAAATTATTACGCTACATTGACATGATTAAAAAGCACTGTTTAGAAGTGTTTTCCATTTTTACTCTTGTTCAATTTTCATCTGATGAGGAATACCAAGAGGATCTATTAATTATTCGTGCTGCTCTATTCTGAATTTGGTGTAATTTGTTTTTCTGTGTACTTCCACATCCGCCCCATACTACATCGCAATAGTTTAAGTGAGACAATACTAGTGAATTATAAACCAATTTCATTTCATATTCATATACTATATATATATATATATTTTTTTTTATAGATTTGAGCATATATAATCCGTTACTTGCTTTTTAACGAATATTATTAATATGTTTCTGCCATGATAACCTTCATCTAAAATTACCTCAACGTGTCTACACTTACTAACTCGAGTTAACAAATTATTATCCATAGTAATTTTAAAATCAGTATCTTTAACTTTATCCAGATGTTGTTTCGTATCGAATAAAATGTATTAAGTTTTTTAATATTCAAATTAACAGATAATACGAATGAATTGATGAAGATATGAACAACTAAAGAAAGATTTGGATGAATAAATGGTTTGGAATGATATTAAACAAGTATTTTTCAAGTTTTCAATATAAGTGTGTTAATTACTTTAATATCAATTTCAAATAAATGTCTCTATAGTGATTTGTATGTTCTTGTCTGTATTTTTTTTCTTGTCTCCAAACACTTTCTAAATTAAAATGATTTCAAAAATGATTTTTTTTTTTTTTTTTTTTTTTTTGGGGGGGGGGGGGGGGGGGGGTTAAAGATGCGGATAAATCTTAAAATTATCGATTTCAATATAATTACATTAATTGGAGAAGGACTGTACATATTAGAAGCGTGTTATTTATTCATTGACCTTTGCATTAAAGGGACATCCAACCTTGACCGCAAACTACTCTACAGTGTGAGTAAAAAAAAGGTTACATCTAGAAAATTGCTATTATAAAAGTCATCTATGAACAGTAAGTTAGTATCTTATAAAAGATTGTTTTATCCCAAATCACTTGGTATCATTTGTGTGTGGTATGTGTTCAAGTTTGGGTGAGTAGGAGACATTGTTTAAGAGAGTGCAAAAATCCTCCGCCAGAGTATTGCTGATGAGCTGTTGGAATAAAACAATTGGGATTGGGCCGGTCATTAATTCGGTCTTTGTAGATTCCATTAACATCCCTAATAAAATTAATCATGTCACACATATAAAATATCAAATATCAAATGGCAACCATCAGAGAACATATATGTGCTTGTGTGTGTGATTGTAGGTGTGTGTGACTTTGGTTCTGCAAAAAGCACATACAATGCATAGCATTTGATACATTCAAAACGCTAAAACAGTGCCCATTTTGAATGAGCGTGCATGCACGCACGTATAAACTACATATAAAGGGATGCATGCAATCTCTATGGCAAAGAATTTAGCACATTTAGTTATAACTGCGTGCGCGATGAGTGCCGCACTGCATGGCGCGACGATTTTAAGTCTACCTATATTCTGACATTTGCGTACAGATACTGACAATTTTAACTGTGAACTAATACGCTATAATTTAAAAACTTCAAATTGGTTAATAGAAAAGTGATTTCAATTAAGCCATTGAATCCCACTTTGAAGCGCGTCGGTAGCATGGTTGGCCATGATGCTTTCAGCCAGCGGGACTTTCCTGGCACGTGAAACATGACGTCATATGTAAACAACACTGTCTAAAAGCTCTCGTATAGTAAATATAGCAGTCATTAAATTTTAAACAGCGAATGTTTAACAAAATTACTTTCGTTTTGAGCAACATTGTTTACAATTTGTTCAACTGTTGTTAAAGATAGTGTACAACTGTAAGTGAACATCATTTTTTTAAGCAGCGTTTTTACTGTGTACTGAACTTGGAGGCCGATGCTTGCAGACTTGCAACCCAAAGCCTGTCATAGTCCTCGTCAGTTGATATGAATAGATCTGTCCAAAAGAGAGACGGAGAGGCACAGCAAACAAATCAGAAATAATGTAGAGGGGAGGATAGTGAGAGAGAGGGGGAGATGGAGATACATTGGAGAGAATAGGGAGCGACAGAGAGAGAGAGAGAGAGAGAGGGGGGGGGGGGGGGAGGGGGATAAAGAAAGAAAGAGACAGAAAGTGGGTGGCATGAGAAGGTTTGACAGAGTGTGTGTGTGTGTGTTTGTGTGTGTGAGAGAGAAAGAGAGATATTGTGGGTGTGGGTGTGAGTGAAACAGGGGGAGGGCAGAAAAGAGTGGAAGAAGAGAGTGGCGATAATATTAGTAATATAATAATAATACTACAATCAGATAGAAACGCGTCATCTGGTCTAAAATGATATTTATAAACACTGTAATACCCACCGCACAATTTCCAATAGCATTTATTATGAACATTTCAACTTCTGAACTCTGAATAATCGATGATTTTCATAGTCACGTGATTAATGATATCAAAATTCTGAAGGAATTCACGCACTTTAGGAGCAGGAATAATTAAATCGGCTCAAAATCGTAGTGACGTCATGACAGTAGTGCGATTCTTTACGATTTTAAGTCGATTTGCCTTTTGTTTATCCTTTTTTTGAGCCTACACCAAATAGATGTTTTTAATTTTTTTTTAAAATCTATTTTATGATTGTCATTCTAAAATCGGATGACAGGAAATTCGTATAGTGTGCGGTATGCTTATTGATGATGTGATCTAGTAGATTTGTAGCCAAGACAATCAGACTATGAAAATGCAAGGAGCAAAAACAAGCGAACCAACATCTGCTTTTAAAGGTTTCAAATTAACGAAAAATATTTCATTGTTTTCAAGAAGTTAAAAAAGGAAAATGGAATAAATAATTAACTTGCCAATTTAATTTTCAGAATGTGTCAAACCACATCACTTCTCCCCTTTTCCCATACACCGTCCCCCTCCTCTTTACAATATACCTTGCCACGAGTTAGGAGCTTTAACAAGATTGTATGAATTTGTTTTTCTGTATTTCGGGAGGAGGGGGTGTTGTTGCACTACAAGCCGGCAAACTTTTTTATTTGAAAGGGGGAGTATTCCCTCTGTGCTCCGCCTCACACATTATCTCCATTTTTGTACTAGGAGGATGGAGTCAGCCCCCGACGAACCCCAGACAAGTGCCAACAAACTTTTAATATTTGGAGGTGTGTTCTCCCACCCCCATCCTCACACACATACACACGCACACACAATACAAGTCAACTATTTACCTTTTTCTGTGTTGGCAGCCTTAAATACAGATGCTCCATTATCGATAAAATAATGGATAAAGAACATGTTATTTTGCAGGATCTCTTCACCACGTCGCGTCATGTGGGGAGGAAAGTCCTGTCGAATCAAGGAGGGAATGAAACTATAACCAACGACAACAACATAATCATCACATTTGTTTTGTTTTTACTGTTATTATCATAGTCATCACTGATACAAATATTCCTACTACTATTATATTTGTGATGGTGATGGTAGTTAAGATGATGAGGAAAATGATGATGATGAATGCGATAAGGGTAGGCATAATTATGATGACTGTTATTGTTAAATATAATGATGATGATGACGATGATAATAACAGTGAACTTACGACTACTTTCAGAGGACCAACATCGACAGCCTTAATGCACATCGACTTTTCATCTTTGCCACATTCAGAGTCGCTTTCATTGTCCGAATCGCTGACGGACGATTCTGGTGTTGAGATGGAGACTGGAATACCGTCATCACTACCGTATATCCGTCGGTATTTATTGATAGTCACGGTCTCTGCCAACAAAAAGACAAAAAGCTAAATAATTAATTCATTCATTCTCGCAAGAAAATATCTTTGTGGTTTGAGAATTTTTTCAGGATGAGTTTGCATGTTAGAGGGTTAGTACAGCAGAAGAAATATATTAGAGGTAACATATTATACAAAAATTACAGTTTTTTCATCAACCTTCAACAATGTTACCGAGTCATTTTTATGTCCTCGATCGAATAGCGCAATCTAAATGACACCACGATTGCAGAATCGTTCTCTGCCCACAAGAAGACAAAAAGCTCATTAATTAATTTATTCATTTATTCTGGGGAGAGATCGCGCTTGGACCGATTCTGTACAATAATATAAGCCTGCATGACCTTAGCCTTTAAACAAGGCCACATGTCTGATTGACACCGAGCGACTAAAAAGAGACTAATCGCGAAAACCTGAGTGAACGCCGATGCGAATTGCCCAGACAAGTAGCTTTTATCAATCTGGTTTGTATTTCTTATGTTAACCTTTGTTTCCGACTGGAATTCGCTACCGAAATGGAAGCGTTCAATCAGCGAACGTATCCTCGCACGACGTCAGCATAATAGTATCCATCATACACACACACACACACACACACACACAGTAAACTCTACGTAGTACGAACATGGACGTACGTGCTAAGACCACTGACCTCTACATGGAACGAATCACGAACAAAGCCAACTGGGAGATCGCCGTTATGATTGGTCAATAAATCCAAAGTAGGTGTATTGGCATACTAATATGTATCTATGAATAATTCATGCGGAGCAGTGAAACCAACATTGCAAAAGGCCTCGTGACATTCGTCACTCGGTCGCGCGTTCACCCCGGGTATCTAGACTTATCTCAGCCGCTTAGCCAGAGTCACGGGGCCTTGTCAAAAGGCTAGCATGACCTTGAATGGTGCAATCGAAATTACACAACGTGTGCAACGGGCTAGTCCAGAATCTGGCCTATTTAATTTTTGGGGATAAAAGGGAGTTTACAGATACAATCTACGCTCGGGCAGATAAAGGTAATTTGTACCAAAAAGGTAAAAACCACAGAGAATTATACTGGATATGCGCCCATGAAAGTTATGTAACATTATTCATTTATGCACCAGCGGTACATTCTATGATACGCAGGTGGAAGTATTCTTTTCAAGAGGGCAAACAAAAGGTATTCATGAAGCACATCTAGGACTTTGGCAGTTATTATTCTAATATATGCTCAAAATGGAACTTCTCCATGTGTAAAAGATCTGTGGATATTTGGGGTCATGTGTACCATGTGCTATCTGTAAACTCCCTTATTACAGTAGAGGATGGGGCAGATTCTGGACTAGCAACGGGCGGGCTCAAGAACCACTGCTTAAGCTATGGGCACAACTCAGAGCGGCGGCCGACCGATGTGTAGCCTGCTCGGTCGCCGCTGGAATTAAGGTATTGCCCGACGAATTTTGGAGAAGTCGAGCAGGCTGTAGAGCCCCAGCGATGCTTAGCCGGTGCCATGTCGATTTCCCGTTGGTCTCCGGTCAATTTTAGGTCAAAACTGGGCGAAATCGGCGAGCTTTTCCACGCGGCGTCCCTGCAATGACCTACTGATCGATAGCCACTGATTCCCGAGCGATGCTCTAAAAACAAGCGTTGTCTGGGCGAAATTTGGCTAAAAACTCGCCGCCCTTTTGGGGTTGTGACCATAGCTTTAGGCTAAGCTCTATTTTCCTTGATCGCTTGACGACGTGAGTCTGTGTAGAGAAGTAACGCACACAAGCCCGGGTTGCTGCGATGTTGAGTCACGGCGCATGAAGATCATGCTAAATCAGGGTTAGCCTAAGCTGATGAGACCTAATTGGTACCTGGTCTGAAGGCACAGCCTCCTTATTCGAACTTATTGACAATAAGCTAAATCGGTATTACAATCTGCGCAAATAAGCAGAACCAACTGAAAACAGAGTAAAGTAAGTAAATTCGAAATTTAAAAAAACCGTTTTCCCAAAGGTTTTAACCACACTACAGTTTGTAGGGCTTCAATATCACACCATATCGTAGAAACTGATAAAACATAGGGCCACTTCAGATTTGTAAAACTGGAAACATCCTAAAAAACGCCTTGAAGTTCTCTGTCTGCGAAGTGGTAATTAGGTACTGTGTCGCGTACTGTTGGCGATGTGACCATGAGATGGCGCTGTGCAATAAATAGTTCGCTAGGGCAGAACGTCCACTAGTTCAGTATCTCTTTAAAATACCAATTTAAATTTTGAGTAAATTTTACCATGTGTTGAATACAAATTGTTCGATGTCTCAAAACGTTAAAGGGATAGTTGCAATGACGACTCTCGTCATTGCCTTGTTTTCGTTCACATTCTGCCCCATTAATATTCTTGTTTTCCTTATCGTCAGCAAATCGCATTCGTTTTGCACATGGTGCTTGTTATTCCTAGTTAGGTGCTTTTCTTATGTCCTTTTCCTTTCAAATTTCATAGGCATAGTCTCTGACATCTCATCAAGGTCACTACATTCTTTGATTTTCAAAATCACTCATGCATAACCGTCCAGGCGCCAATTTGTCCGTTTCTGGTCCATTTTAAGTCCTTTCTATCTTCCTTCCTATCTCCACTATCTTAGATCCTAAAAAACTTCTAACAAATTCCTCTTGATAGTCTAAGAGGTGTTCTTTCACCTGCGACGTATAACTTGACCTTCAAAATGCCATCTTCGTACTCAAAATTTAAATCTGAAACCGACTCCGTCAAAAATCTCTCAAATTCTTGAAACATTTACCCCTAAATAATCTAAAACTGCAATAACTTTCTCATATAAATTCCGTTTTGTATTTAAATATCACGGTATCTTTATCTCATAATTGCACATAGCAATGCTAGATTTCACCCTCTAATGGCTCTGCAAAAAATAAATAGCGCCCTCTAAAGTTCTGGGAATTGGCTTTCTTTCTGTGGCCGTATCTCCATTATGGCTAGGCAGACCTTTTTTGGATTTAGATACTTGAACATATGCCCTTTCCAACCATATACAAAATGATATACCCTGACACTGACCGAATTTGCGAAAAATGCCCTCCAAATATGCAGTTTACAAGAACATTGAGAAATAACTTCAACTTGCTTTAAAATGGCGATCCTTATACGTACGTAAATGAAACTTGGCAGACACATGTATCCATATACGTGATAACTGTCTGCCAAGTTTGGTAAAATTCAAATATGTCACCGCAAAGATATCGCCACAAATTATGAATTTGCTATGCATTACGTAATAGCGCCTTCAATGCGTGCAGTACATTGCGCGCAGATAACAATGATGTCAAAATGACCGCAATGAAGTGCCCTTTCGAATGATACCAAGTATGGTATATGTTCACACAGATATTTTTTTATAAATCACATTTGAACAAGGGTCACTATACGAATTCCGCCAAGTTTCCGCCCAATTATAACACGTATCGGCTATGACGTCATTTTTTCAGACTGCTTTTCGCCCCCTAAACGTCCGTTTCTTTCCTTAAAATTTTGCAGTGTCATTCCGAGTTGCAATACGCAGGGCACCTCGAGGCCGAATTTTTAAACTTGGTCAAGGGGGGGGGGGCATTTAAGACGCCATTTTGTCCTATAAATCTATTTAAAATCACGTGTTTCGATAGGATTATCATAGAACAAAAGAGAGTTGTTTACAATAACAACTATGAAATTCTCTTTCCAATGATACCAAACACGTCCGATAAAGAAAGAGAAAAACAAAAATTAAAGTCCGGTTATAATACAGATCCTGTACGTTTTTCGCCCATGCATTACACGCATTGTCTATGGGGCAAATCGGGTTCACGCTTCTGAACCCCGGATCGATTTTTATTTTTCTTGAAATTTTACAGGCACATTCTTAGTGGCCAAATGCAGAGCATCAAGAAGCCGGATTTTTAAAATCGGTCAAGCATGACATTAAATGCTACTTCATACTCTGCGTAACTAGTCCGAAAGATGCTCTTTCGTTTGACACGTAAAAACATGGCGTCATTGCGCGCACATCGTTCTGACACGATTGCATTTCTAGTTGAGCTCTGTTTTCAGACCGAAAATGCCTTCAAAGTGTATGGTTATTGCTCCATTTCTTATCTATGACATTTCTAGTGCCCTTTTAGAACCTAAAATTGCTATGAAGGTAATTTTAGACCCCAAAATGTGTGAAATTTGGCCAATACGAACATACCAATTTAGCTCCACTTTCAAAAAAATACGGTGACCGTTAATTAATTATTTAGTTAAAATTAACAATACATGGGCCGGCTGGTTGTGCGTAATATAACCGACACGAAAATGTCAACAAAAGAGCCAGCATCGGCATTGGCTGGAATACGACGTAAAAGGCAGTATTTAATTTTTTCAACGGCTTTTTCAAAAAATGTAATATTTGTGGTGGTACACAAGTATTATAAATTGTTATATTTATATATATTTTAGCCGTCTCTGAACCGATTTTGATCAAACAAAGATGATTTTGTCATTTCAATTGTATGTTCTTTCAGATTTGACACACAGTTTTTCATTATCTCACAACAAATTATTTTGTGTAGCGCCCTCCGCAACAGAACTCAACTATCCCTTTAAGCCGAGACTAGTTAGTCATTGAAAAACGTACTTTCACGTAGAACGTAGGTCGCCTTGTCGTTGTCGATCTCCATGAATCTGTCTTCTTTTTGCTGAAGTATCATTTGCACTTGAAGGGAAGAATCATAGGAATAGACAGGATTCACTCTGAAAGCACTCTCAACGGGAATGACTGGTGTGCGCGAGTTGTCCAAAATTACGCTGAATATGTTCTCCACAACTGGCCGGTTACCTGCATCGAAAATGAACAAAATGTGTGTGCTTGTGGGTTTGTGTGTGTGTGTGTTTGTGTGTGTGTGAAAGAGGGGGGGTTGTAAGATATGCTCATCATGAAAACGCTATATAAGAACTAGCTATTATTATTATCATTATTATTATATCATGCGATTGAAAATATATCTCTTTGACGATCTCTTTTTGTTTTAATCAAGTGTAAAACTTATGGATAATTAAGTAGAAATCTATCAAGGTATCCTTTTTTCTGCCAATCTATTGCACTCTTGCGGTGTCATTCCAATCCATTTCCCCTCCTAGTTATTATTGATTTTCCGTTTTTATAGTATTTCCCCTTTCTTTCCATAACAATTCCCATTATTCTGAAAGCGCTATTGAATTTAAAATGGCGACTCCCATAAAAGGAAACTACAAACTTCAGAGAGATTGTTTTCCTAGATAAGTATTCAGATGAGGGTCATGTTAATGTAGATATTCATTGATTTTAAAAACTAATTTTATTTTCATTATTGCAAAGTTGAAACTTTGATTCGACAAGGTTATCAAAATTCAATGCTTGGAAATATTCGAAGTAATGATTATTATAAATTACGAAACGCTTAAATACAGCCCCGGCATAGTACCTGAAGAGCTCTCTGAACGCTGCTGATGTGTGACATCACAGTATGGACATGATTTGCACAAGCAGACGATGTCCCATGACATCTTACACATTTTGAGTGCCTGTATTTTCATCTTCTCTTGAGTTCTTTCTCTTACCTCACTACCGTCAGGCTAAATGTATAATCTATTTCCTCACTCTAAACCCCGGGCATGGTTTTATTTTGATGACAAAAGCAGCGATACAAAAATAAAGGAATCTGTCGCTTGTATGTTGAACTGGCTCACATTTTTTTCACATACGATTTCGAATAAAGCTTTTTCTTGGGTTTCATTTTTCTTTCATGCACATGACCAAACCAAAAAATCTTAAATGTCAAATAAACGTACGGGGCAGAATAGCTTATGCGTGCCTGTAAATGAAAGCAAAACCATAGTAGTTACTCCAAATGTTTAAACTATCTCCTAATTTTATCTGTTCAAAAGTAAGGAAAAAATTGATGGGCAAGAAGAGAAAAAGAAAATACCCTTTTCGTAGAGATGAAAAGCAAACAGCCACGTTTCCTCCTGTTTCCGCTTAATAACCTAAATTTTGAAGAAAGACTCAAATGGTTAATTTGATAACAAAAGTCTTTATCACGAATCTACAGATTAAGGCCCGAATTCACAAAGCTAGGTTTGAGCTCAGACTAAGGTTTGAGCTCAAACCTCCTTTTGTTTCGCCAAACCTCCTTTTGTTCTTTACAAACCAGGTTTGTAAAAAACGCGTAAAAGGCGTCATATGACGTACGAAAACCAAGGTTTGTCGACAAACCTCCTTTGTGAATTCGGGCCATAGAGTTTTCCTTTCGAAATGATTATAGTGCTATAAGTTCATAGCCCTCTGTTTCCCTTGTTAACTTCAATAAAAACACGAAATAATCGTATCATAATATTGATGATAATGAAAATAGATGAATACAAACAAATGAATATACGATTTAATAAATATTGTCTTTAAAACGAAATTAAATTATTTTAAATGTCTATAAAAATATTAATACTAACGATATTTATAATATAAATAATAATAATTATCATATTAATAATAATGATTATAATACTTTTAAGTTTAATGATAATAATAGAAATAAATATAATGATAATAATATTAGCAATAAAAAATCATAATTTTAATCATTATAATAACAACGATCTTAGTAAATAATAATGCCCGAAAAAAGATCAATCAATCACTCTGATAACGACGATAATACAAATATACTGTAAATCAACTAACAATAATGTGAATTAGTGAGAATAGTAATGAGAATATGGTAACAATTGTCTTTAGATAGTTAAAATGTATTCTTACCAAACCAATCTGAGTGCCAATATCTGAGAAACATTCTAGAACTGCTAGTTGGTTAGCACTGCTTATGTCTGACTGCAGGTTATTGATGCTTAGTAGTTCATCACAGTTTCTGCAATGACGTAATGGGAGGAGATACATCAGGCAAAACAAAAAAATCATTTGGTTGTCCTCGACCGCCTACTCGTCATTTTCGGGCTCTCTATTTTTTATATATTTTTTTATTTGTTCAATATATATAATATATATATATATATTTTTTTTTTGGTGGTGGATGGGGGGGGGGGGGGAGCAATGTTAAATGACAAACATACCATTTCATGCATTTTGCAAGGATCAAAATGCGTCCCGTTGCCAGTTTAGTCTTTTCAGTACGCAATTCGGTATTTATTAAACTTGCCATTATTATTTTCCTTTGTCAAAATGACGTTCATTCAAATCAGATTCTGAGCATTCTTAAACTCATTTTAAAGCTCAATCTGTACTAGTTTACAGGAGGGATTTGACCACCCTGCAAGGTCACTGGGCAGGTGGTTATCTCAATCATCTCTCAGTTAACATAAGATAAAGAGGATCATGGGGGACCAATGGTCATCGATTAGGCATTGTTTGCTATATAGAGGGCGCAAGTAGCTATAAGTAGTCCAGTGGGGAATTAAAAGGTGCTGTATTTCAAAGCCAAAGTACTTTCTGTGTTGGTCTTGATATTCATAGTACATTAAACCAGTCTTTTCCCATATTTAAGTGTTTTATAGACTTTGTTTGTTTAAATCCTTGACATCCCAATGATTTTTGATTTTGTTATGGAAAAATATTTATAAAAAAAAAATCAAACAAAAGTGGGGTGGGGGGAAATTCAAAGAAAGACAAACAAAAATGAAATTAAAACAACAAACAACAAAAAAATCCGCCCGCCCGCCCCTACTGCAGAGAAGCAATCGAGGACAATCAAATGATTTTTGTGTTGGCCTTATGGCGAGACAAGCCTTGCTTCCTTCAAAGAAGACGAAAGACTCCATGCATGGCTGATCATCAACGAAACGGAGTTAAGTCTTTTGTCAACTCTGTTTGTCGCTACGGCAGGCAACCAGTGAAAACGAATTCGTTTCATGGAAACACAAACATTGCTTTAAACAAACATGACTTTGTTTTTCCTGGCTCATTTTTCCTGATTGAAGTGTCATATGTAGGGGCAAAAAGTGAACCTTTTAGAAATTTAATTTTCTCTTTAAAATTCATGTCGCCCGCCAAATGACTTTTTTGGTACCCTTTCTTTAAATTGTTTTTAATCACTCTTGCTTGAAATATGCATCATATGAGTTGCGTCAAATGAAAGAGAAGGATCTAAGCTTTACAAATATGTGTCATTAATAATTGTGATTAAGTTATGATAAAACATCGATAATTCTCAGTTTCGTTTTTTTCTGGGACGCACTGTATATATAAAATTATATAGACATATACATTATTTACATAATATATACCTGGTACGTTTTATTTTCATCATTGGGGCCTATAACTCACAATCATAGCTTTCATTAGAGCCAGAGATCCCTCAATTTATCACTCTTCGTTTTAGTTCAGGCTATTAATTTAGTGTGTTCAAACAAAGTGATATGAGGTACTTTTTGTAACGTTTTTGTTAATATAATTCTCTTTTATTTGTATCATTCATTTCGTGAAATCATGATTGCCAAATGTGAAATATATGTGAAATATGAGACAGGAAACTGAAAATAAAATTGAATTAAAAAGTTATAAAACCTATTTACCTCAACCCAACAGTTCTTGCCAGCCCGGTCCCATCTAGGGCCCTGAACTCATGACCACCCTGACGAGAATAAAGAAGTGCTCCAAACTCCGTGAGAGAAAGAGGTTTACCAGGAATATACTGGACAAAGATCTCCCGAAACGCACGCCCATGTGAAGATTCGATCTGAAAATGTAAACAATAAAATAGATATTCAGTAGGTTTACCGTTGCACCATTTTAAAAAGAAGGGGGGGGGGAGTGGTTAGTCAGGAAAAGGAGTACTGTCGGTAAGCCTTTATTCTCGAGTGTATGTGTGTAATGTAAACTTTATTTCTTGAGTGTATGTGTGTAATGTAAACTTTCTTTCTTGAGTGTGTGTGTGCAGTGTACTCTTTTTTCTTGAGTGTGTGTGTGTAGTGTAAACTTTCTTTCTTGAGTGTATGTGTGTAGTGTAAACTTTCTTTCTTGATTGTGTGTGTAGTGTAATCTTTTTTTCTGTGGTGTGTGTGTGTGTGTGTAGTTTATACTTTCTGTTAGAGATAGAGAAAGCGAATGCTCAATAGTACCTGGAGGGTCGGTGATTCAAAGGGAATGAGGGATGTCTCCAGCTGGCAAATATGTAAAAGGGGTCGTCTCCCTCCCCCCAGATATATTTAAAAATCGCTAAAAAAAAATCGTCTAAATTAACGATCTGTCTCAGCCAATTTAGAGGACGAAGAAACGACTGAGGACAAAACAGTTGAAAATACAGAATGCTAATTTTCTGGCGCGGTCGCTGGACTCCCTCGGAGAAAAAAAAAAAAGGATTTTTGAAAGTTCATCGGTTGAAAGTCGCTAACGCAGTGCTACGTCAGGGAAATGACGCTTCGTTTGGAGCAGAATAACAAACAAATAAAGTACGACCACGGAGGATCGATTCGTGGTTTCTCTTTACTTCCTCCTTCCTTTAGGCGACCTTCCTCTTTCCTGTTGTTGTTCTAATTTAGTTTTATGACACAGGTGCATACAGCCAGACTAATTACACATGGAGTAATGATAGAGGACCTTGTACGGGACTGCAACTTAAGGTCAAGGTTGGGTTCAAAATATTCTCGCTTTTGTAAGCTTGGGAAACGCCCCCTGCCTACCAGGCTAACGCATCAAGGGAGATGCTGTGAGGGTAGAGGGGGGGGGATATTAATATATAAGCATATATATTTATATGTATTCATCGCTATCGGTGAATACAGAGATTGAAATATATCTATTACACTTTCAACGCTATCATATTCCCACTCTCTCTTCACGTTTTTGTTTGTAACTTTGGGCCTTTAGCTATTCACCGCAGTTCTTACCGCAGTGTTATTACTCCATACAACTACTGTTTCTTGATTGCTTACTTACAAACATACACAGGCTATCTAAACAAACAGACAATAAAACAAGCAAACAAACAAACTCTACCGTTATTGGTCATCATGTATTGAAGGAAAACAAGGTCTTCCCGGTCACTTACGGTTTCAACAGCACTTTACCGGGGTGATTACCGCCGTGTTGCGGTCACCTACACCGCGTTTTCCTCTGTTCATAGGAGAAATATGTTTGTGCTGACTTAACAGAATTAAAACTCGTTGACCTACCACTTACCATCCCTTCACCATCATGAGGTTCACAGGGCGTCTTCTTCTCTGTTGCGGTTGTAACCGCGGCTTCCTCGTGTGCGTTACTCGCCTTGACCACTTTTTTCGGCTCTGTCTGCGTCGAAGCTTCGGAACTCTCAGTGTAATCTCCACGCGTGTTTGAATCAACTCTCTCTGGCTTGGTGGACTGCCCAGCTTGACTTTGATCACCCGACGCTAACGGTTCCACTTTGGGAGCGACCCCCGACTGTTGGGTTGAAGATCCCGCACTACGCTTTTTCGATGCTTTTCCCCCATAGTGAATTTTGCTTCTATGCTCTTATTTTGGAAGTCGAAGATAAAGTTTTGCGAGCCTTCCTGTTCAATAAACGTGTAGCAACACCTTCAATAAGCCAGTTGTCAATTTTTGCGAATTGATTAATGTTGTAATCACTGTTAGATAACGCATCGACCAATGCAAAGAAAGGGTCAGGCCTAGCTACCTTGCATCAGTGCACGCAAATGATTTTCCTTTGAATCGGGATCCAAAACATTTACACAGCATCTCCTATTCCTACTTATACGCTATATATTTCTTTTTCACTTGACTTTATGCGAGTATGAATATTTGCTTGCACAACCAGTGAACCATTTCCAAATAAATAACAAAAGAAAAGCCTAGCTACGTACCTAGCTATCAAGGCATTTTCTCTCTCGCTTTTTTTTTTTGTCTCTCTCTGTCTCTTTCTCTCTGTCTCTCTCTCTCTCTCTCTATCGCTTTCTTACCCCTTCTCTGTCTGTGTCTCTCTCTCTATCTCCGTCTCTCTCTCTCTCTCCCTGCTGCTCTATCACTTCTTTTCTTCATTTGTTTTTCTATTCTATAAATACATTGCTGTTTCTCTTATATTCTCACTGCATGTCTTTGTAGCACCTCTGTTATTTTCCCGGACCCCCTCTCTCTCTTTCTCTCTCTCCCATCTCTCTCCATCTCTTCTTCCTTTCGTATTTTCTCTATGATTTGTTCTGTCTCCCTCCAACTACCACCTTGCATTCACACCCTTTTTGTTCTTTCCCTCTCTCTCTCTCTCTCTTTCTTCCTTTATATTGTTCTGTCTGCTTTTCCCCCTTCACCTCTCTCTCTCTCTTGTCTTATTTAACTTTCTTATATCTCTACTATGTTCCCCTCTTTCTCTGTATTTAAAAAAAAAAATCTCTCTCTCTCTCTCTCCTCCTACCACTTACCCCACTTACCCCTCCCCCTCTCTCTCTCTCTCTCTCTCTCTTTCACTCCCCATCTCCTCAACCCCCCCCCCACAGGCAAACAATGACAATTAATGTAAACGGAGTTAACCTTTGTACTCTGGCATACTGCGTTACAGACATTGATTCGTGAATGCATTGATGTTTCCTCTTATTTTTGTTTAAATTTGTACTCCAGTACTAACCTATTCAGAGCAAACTATTTCACTCACCGGAAAAAAAAATACAGGCATAATCTACCTACCTTTTATTTAATGGGAAAGAATAACTCTGGAAAAAATTGAAATCGGATGGAAAGGAGGGGGGGGGGAGGGGGGGGGGGTATTTATCCCCCAAGGAATAGAAATGATTACTCCTCTTTACGAAAGGGGGTCGATCCCCAAAATTAATTCCCTACCCTCTTTTTACAAATCCTCTTCAAATACCTGTTATTAGGTTTTTAACGATAGACATCGAATTACTTTCTAAGACATGGGAGAGAAGAGAGAAACAATAATACAAAGAGTATATTTCATTATTTTAGCAATATCTATCTTGTTAAAGAAGTATTTAAGCGATTATTCAGAGAAATTTTTAAAATTAAACCGCGGGTCTGATATAAAGATCGTATAAACACTTTTTTATTTAAAGTTTTACCTTAAGATTTTTTATTTTTTTAGTTTTTGAGGCCGCTTTCCTTGTCAAGCTTTGCTTATGATTCTAACAGAATAGTTCGGATAATACTTTAAATTTATGATAATATGTTATGGAAATATTAAGTTTCGTTATTGTATGTACATAATATGTAAAAGAAAAATGCAGAAATAAAATAATATCAAAATAAAAAATAGATAAATTGATAACAACGGGATCAAATGAAGAGCTTGGTTCCAGAAGGTACTACACCCATTTATTTTAATTTTCTAATGTTTGCATCAATATAGAGGAACCCGGGGCTAAGTGGAATGCGGGGCAAAGTGAAACACGCCCGGTAATTTTGTTTATGCTCCCATACATCTAAGTTCATGTGCCAATAACACCAACTGCAACGAGGATGCATCGTTTGTGACCGGAGTTGCGCGAATACGTCAGTTATGTGTACTTTTTACGGAAAATGTCCGTTTTTCATACATAAAAAAAAACGATAATTAGTAGAAGTATAATTATTATCTGCTAAAATACTGTGTTCATGCCAAATTATTACCTACACATTATCAGTAGCCTCATACACTGACACTTCCAAAGAGCTGAATTTCCAAAAAGGAAGTTTATAAATGGCATTTTAAAAATCATTTCGGTTCCAAAAGGTACTAAATCGATTCAAGTCAAGCATTGTTACCCGAGTATAGTATGCAATATTTCGTTGACAAGTTGACAAATAAAATGTGAATGTACACAACCTTATGTAACCCGAATGTCACAATTTCCCAGGTCCATAAATAAAGAAATTACACTTGAGGTTACGTTTTAACAAAATAACCTGGCAATGCCTTTATTAGCTCGTTGTCAATAACAACTGCAAATCAAGTAAACATTGAAATAAACAAAACTTCCACAACTTACAACTATAACATTATAAGGTATTATAACTTATAACTAAACCAACTATTATCTAAATATTAAAGTAACCAAATTATTAAATGTTCATGAACTCGCTCGCGATACGCGGTTGATCAATATATCCGGCGTCTCTGGGTCGTTGAAGAGGACGTCGCAGCACGCAGAACACAGGAACAAGTTGAACGATAACTTGAAGCTTGATGAATTTCATCAATTAAAAGACCCTAGTAAAAGATCCGCCTAGAAAAAGATCCGCCTAGTAAAAGATCCGCCTAGTAAAAGATCCGCCTAGTAAAAGATCCGCCTAGTAAAAGAGCCAACACTTGCTTGCAATATAAAATCAGGAACTGGGATGATAACCATGCAACTCAAAAAGGTTGAAGTTGGATGAAATGCCCAATCAAATATAACACAGGAAACTCTCTTAAAACTTAGAGAAACTTGAAGAAGGTAAAGTTGATATATACGTTTTGTATATATATATATATTTTGAAGAAGAAAATCAGGTAGAGGCTACAGATATATTTAGTAGCACATGCTCCAACATGGAGATTGAATATATACAGGGCAGTGTTCGAAGCAATGGCAGCTGGGCAGAGAATGAGCTGGAAACTTAAAGTTTCAAAGTTTTATTAAACTGTCCAGACCCACATTACCCTTCCTTCCAACTAGACTTCTTATTGGTTACCTAACATCATGTGATAGGACCAAGCTTGCATCCTTTACTAAAACGACCCATCCTTTGTCTCAAACCCAATACTCCAAGCCAGCTCTCTACAGCATGGTCTAAAAGCTCGTCTTTTCTTAGTACAACCACTTAAAACTATACTTCTCCTGAATACAGAGATTAACAGTAGCAACATCCTGAAGGGACACAATCTACCTGCAAACACCACTTAAGTAAAGAGGGTCCTATTAAAGGGAATAGACAAAGGGGAAAGGGCACCGAATTCTGTGGGAGACAATATAATCCCAAACACTGTGTCCAGTGTTATTGATGGTCAAAGCCCTAGCAAGTAAGTTATCTACCAGCAATAGTTTTTAAACTGGGAGAAGAAAATAATCTGGGTGAGAACAAACCTATATTGCACTAAACTGCATAAGGAGCACAAAGCAGAGTTTGTTTCTTAGAAGTATGAGATGAAATGAATGGATACAAAGAGAGAGAGAGAGAGAGAGAGAGAGAGACAAGAGAGAGAAAAAGAGAGAGAGAGAGAGATAGAGATAGAGATACTTAGGAAAAGAATAAATAACAAAATATGATTTTAGTAACTGCCATTTTTATGGGGGTTACATCCTCCCTCCTCAAACCCTGTTCACTCCGTGAACATAAGTAAAAGTTAGACAATATCTAAAATCCAAAAATCTTCTGCCTTAACCCAGCGAATAACCTAGAGGAGGTAGCCGATCTTGTCAGAGGATCGCCCAAATCGCTATATACCATGCGCTGCGGCGGCTTAGAAGAGCGCGTTGAGCGTCGGATGGATTGCGGCTCGGGCTCTGCGTCTACAGCACCAGGTTCGATGTCTGGTAAGACAGCAGGTACATTGCTAGAAACAAAAGGATTCTCAAGAGATACATTACTTATTTGATCGACGGGGTCAGCACCCATTTCTTCGCCATCAGTATTCTCCCTCCTCAGAATCTGGTCCCCGTAACCTACCTCTTCGGCCCTCTGCTGGGGCTCTATCAGTTCAGGAGCTTCATTCAAGGGAAATAAGACTTCTTCATCACTTTCGATCATACTTACTGCAGGACTGCCATCTTGGATACTTCCTTCATCACTTTCATCTTCCACTATAATGGGAGATGGGATCTCAGGAATGGGCCTTACCCTATCTGGGACAAACTCAGGGGCATCCACACGGAGGCCAGGGGCAGGTGGCATCTCTGGGAAAAGTAGAGCGACACTCTCATCATCCGAGGCAGATTCATCACTTGAGTGACTCGGTTCGGCGGCTAGAACCTGTTTGGATCTAGTCCGATGTGATGGACCTTTACGGACTCTTTGCACAATGGGGGAAAAAGTCTCATTAAAATACTCAATTGGTAGGAGGAGATTTCTATGGAGGGTTCGTTCTCGACCTTCTCCATTCTCCGGCTTTACCTTATAAACAGGCATGTCTGGATTGATACGCCGTACAACAATTTGTGGCTCTCTAAACCACTTGTCGGCTAGCTTGTGTTTGCCAGTCAGACCGACATTTCTCACAAGCACTCTGTCTCCTGTCTGGAGATCATTTTCTCGCACCTTAGCATCGTACCTTCTCTTGTTGGCCTCGGCCGACTTGTCTGACGCCTCAGATGCAAGCTTGTAAGCACGAGCGAGTTGTTCACGAAGTCCCTGGACATACTGAACGTGATCCGTGCCACTATGGTTGTCTGGACTCGTGCCAAAGCGCAAATCAACAGGTAGTCTAGCTTCCCGACCAAACATCAAAAGGTATGGGGAAAAACCAGTGCTATCATGCTTTGAACAATTGTACGCATGCACTAATGCACTAACGTACTTGCTCCAGTTTTGTTTCTTCTCTTCCTCTAGGGTCCCTAGCATACCTAGTAAAGTTCGGTTGAACCTTTCGGGTTGGGGGTCACCTTGAGGATGATATGGGGTGGTCCTTGACTTTTGAACTCCAAGGAGCCTGGTCAGTTCATATATAACTTTGCTCTCGAAGTCTCTGCCTTGATCGGAGTGAAGGCGTTGAGGCAAGCCATAATGTACGAAAAAGTTCTCCCATAAGACCTTAGCCACAGTCTTAGCAGTCTGGTCTTTTGTTGGGAAAGCTTGCGCATAGCGAGTGTAGTGGTCAGTTACCACTAGTATTGACTTTTTGTTAGAGCGGTCTGGCTCTAAGGACAGAAAATCCATGCAGACCAGCTCCAACGGACTCGTCGTCTTGATACTAACCAGTGGTGCTGATGGATGCTGATGTGATTTTCTTGCCACGCAACGGGGACAGTGCTTCACCCACTCTGTTATTTCGGCACTCATCTTGGGCCAGTAGAACCTGTCCCTAGCAAAGGCTATTGATCTTTCAATGCCCAGATGACCCACCTCATCATGGATGCCTCTCATAGCTTGCCTCCGGCTACTTGAGGGCAGGACGAGCTGGTAATGAGTCTTCCCAAGGGAATCTAAGAAAGACCTATAGAGGATGCCTTGCCTCAGCACGAGCCTATCAAATTCACGGAGCATGAGCTTAGCATCACGAGGTACACCATCCAACGAAGAGGGTTTCTTACCTTGCTCTACATGACTCCGGACCAGGTTCACGATTTGGTCTGCATTTTGTGCCTGAGACCAGTCTACCTTGTTTAGGTCTGAGCCTTTTGCATAAAGGCTGGGAATGGACTCGGCACTTGCACAAAGGGTCTCTATCATAGGTACATGTTTATGGGTGACCTTAGGTATGGGGCCTACTTCTGTCTTGGGGACAGCCTCGTACCGCTGGTACAGGGCACTGATGGCTTCCTGGGGGCAGATTACATCGGCGTCATCCCTGAGCCGTGCCTCCAGGTCACTCAGCTTCCACTTTTGGCGCTGTTCGTATTCCTCGTCCAAGGCGGGGTTTTGAGGCTTGCGAGACAGTGCGTCGGCTTCAATATTTGCCTTACCTGGCTTATAGTGGATGGAGAAATCGAAACATGAGAGTGCAGCCAACCACCGATGGCCTGTGGCGTCGAGTTTGGCTGAGCTTAGTATATATGTTAGCGGATTATTATCTGTCATAATTCGCGTACCCTTAGCTCCATACAGATACTCACGGAACTTGTCTGTAACTGCCCATTTAAGGGCTAAGAACTCCAGCTTGTGAGCTGGGTAGTTCTTCTCACTTGCTGATAATCCTCGGCTGCCGTATGCAACCGGGCGGAGCTTTCCTTCATGCTCCTGGTATAGGACACCACCCAGACCGTCACGACTCGCATCAACATGCAAAACAAAGGGTTGTGACAGGTCTGCGAAGGCAAGCACTGGGGCAGAAACAAGTAGTTTCTTAAGTGCGTGGAACGCATCCTCACACTCACTTGTCCAGAGGTCACTAATGGAATCATTAGCTCGTCTAGCATTAGGGTCAGGCTGCCTATTGGGAGGTGGCTGCCCTCTCTTCTTTGGGTATACACACCCAATAGTGAGAGCATTCAGTGGGCGTGATATTTTGGAGTAGTCCTTGATGAATCGCCGATAGTATCCTGCAAATCCTAAGAAAGACTTTACTTGCCTGATAGTTTCTGGTCTAGGCCACGTTGCGAGGTCTGCTACCTTGTCTGGGTCTGTCTGCACTCCCTCTGCCGAGACTACATGACCTAGATACTTGACCGACTCACAACAGAATTGACACTTCTCAGGGGATGCCTTCAAGCCAAATTCATTCATCCGATCAAGCACTCTACCCAGGCGCTCCTCCATCTCTTCCAGCGTCTTAGAGAAAATGATGAGGTCGTCCATGTACACAAGTACCTCCATCATGTTTAAACCTGACATGCACTTCTCCATCAAACGCTGGAAAGTGGCCGGGGCCCCTTTTACACCCTGGGGCATTCGCTCGAACTGGTAGAAGCCTAGAGGACAGATGAAGGCTGTCTTTTCTTTGTCCTCTTCACGCATGGGGATCTGATAAAAACCTGACTTCAGGTCTATCACCGAGAACCATTTATTTCCATTAAGGCAATCAATGGCCTCTTGAATCAGAGGGACTGCATACTGGTCAGGAATCGTGCGTGAATTGAGGGTGCGGTAGTCTACGCACATTCTCAAACTCCCATTTTTCTTGCGAACAAGAACAATTGGAGAAGCGTATGGACTTCGAGACTCTTTGATTACTTTGTGGTCAAGTAGCTGCTGCAGATGTTGTTGCAGATCCTTCAAGTCTGAAGGGGCTACCCTCCTAGATCTCTCCCTGAATGGCGTGCTGTCGTTGACGTTGATCTGATGCTCAGCATAGGCAGAGCATCCCAGGTCAAAGTCATGCCTGGAGAACACAGTTTTCCTCCGCCTACACTGGTGTAGAAGACGTTCCTTCCATTCAGGGGTTATGGGGCCCCAACTGATAGGGAGGTCCGCAACATCGATATCATGTGGAATGGTGGTGCCCATTTCTGCGTTTGTAGAAGAAGATGATGCATGGATAGCATTAGTAGAGCCCTGATTGGGAGGTTGGCGGCACCACTCTGGGATGAATAGATCAGCCAGTGGGCAGTTCCCAGGGATAGTGATTTGCTTTGAGCTCTTATTGACAAGTAGAACTTCGACCTTACAAAAAGCTTCCCCAGGGACCTCAACTACCGAGGGTATCACTTCTAAGCCCTTTGCTAACCTAGCTGGGGAATGGGATTCAATGACCGCAGTCGCTGGTGCCCGGAGTGTGTTTCTACATTGACCTATTATGGTATGACGGCTATGAGGTGGAATATGAACTTTGTGTCCTTTTCTTGTTCTGATAGTGCCGAGTTTACCATCGGCAGGGAGTGTCTGTTTCTTAGAGAGAGAAGAGTAGATGTCTTTACAAAAAGGACTTATTTGCAAAGTTTGTGCAAATCGAACCCCAGCTAACCTCTTACATGACTCAAAGCAATTACGGAAAAGACCGGAATTTGTCCCTATAACTACTGAATGGTTTCTTTGATGCTTAGCATCCGGCACTACTAGGGCTAGAGTACTGAATTGGGTCCCTGTCCCGCTAAACGCCTTGTCAAATCCTATGTTAACATAGGCATAGCCTAAGTAGGGTAAGGTTCCGTCACCGCCATGATAGAGCACTAGATCCCTCATAGAATGCAACTCACGATCGAGCTTATCGAATAAACTTTTCTGAATGAGTGTCACCTGTGAGCCGCTATCTATAAGAGAAGTAGTCTCTATCCCATCCACCCAGCACTTCTGGGTGATACTGTCCCCAACCAGTCCTGGGGGAACATCGCATACCTGTTGGGGTGCTGTACTTAAGTGGACTCCTGGTCTCCCCTTACCAGGCGTCCTTTGGCGTTTCCCTGCTTGCCTAGGATAAATTGGATCAATTTCTTGTTGATGGCTTCAGGGGCAGCTGGGCTGTTGCATATTCTACTTATATGCCCTACCTCCCCACACTTGAAGCAAATGACCTCAGATGTGTTGCCATGTGGCCTGGGAGGAGGCGGCCTGTGAGGAGTCTGCTGGATTGGGGTGGATTCAGAGGGGATAGAAGTACGAGAAATTTGGACTGGTTGAACTGGGGCCTCCACACGGTTATGTGCGGCGGCACGCTTACCTGCGTCTACTCTTTGTCTCGGCTGGGTGAGGCTGGCCTTCATGGAGTCTTCTTCCTCCTGCTTCCTTACAGAGGATAATAACTGCAGAAATGAAGGAGGGTGGGATAATTTATCGCGGAGTTGTAAGTTGATCAGGAGCATCTCATTATACAAGATGCCTCTGATAAACTGCTTTAGTCTTACCTGATTGGAGTCTGTAGGTTTTACTACTCCACGCCTCACAACCTGCCTCAGTATCTCCTGCAAGCGAGAAAGATATTCGGAGGGTCGCTCGCCCTCGAGCTGCGTGGTATTATGGAATTTGACGAACAGCTCGTCGTCAGTGTTCGTGTCCCCATAGGCCAAATCTAAGGCCTTGAGGTACTCATACGAATCTGCGTGGGGAAGCTCACGGCGGAGGTCACTAATGATGCTTGACGCCGGAGGGCGCAGCGCCTCGCGAATGCGCTTTCGGCGCTCGCCATCTCCGAGATCCTGCCACTCATCCATCTGACCCTCAACGTGCTCTATCCACAAAGGATAGGTGTCCTCATCGCGCGCGGGGTTCCTCGCGCCTGAGAAACAGCGCAATTTTCTGTAGTTTGTTGTAAGCGCGCATCTTGATAATGACGCAGACAACGAAGGGACTTCCCGGTCTAAGTTATTTGTGGCTGGGCTAGGGCTAGGGGAAACATTTTCTTTCTTGGAAACCTCTTCTTTAAGGAGTGCGGCTTCTTTAGCTTTCTTCCATTCGTCTACCAACCCACTATCCTTTAAGTCCTTAATGTTTACCCTACCTTCTTTCGAGGGGTCCCTATCTTCCAACCTAACTACCTGGCACACTGTGTCCCCATCTACGGAAATGTGTATCTCCCTCCCTACACCTACAATGGGAGAGGCTCCCTCAAACATACAAAGTATCAATGTTTCATTATTAGTTGGCTCATTCTTTCTGAGTACCCCACTTAATGTGGGAAATCGATCCGAAATTGCCAGGGCAAATACCTCATCAGGCATTGCCATTGTTGGTGTCACAAGTAGGAGGGCATTATCTGCCGTTATTCCCTCCTCCTTGCACCACTCCTGCCCAAATTCTTTCAAACTGTTCGCTGCCATTGCTTCTACTAACTTGTGCAAGTGTTGGCTCTTAAACTCTTAACTATAATGACGAAGACAATTACAATGCCTTCAACGATGTATAATACTAATTGCTTACACTAGCAATTAAAACTTAATAAGCGGAGAATATTAATTAATTACAAGGTAATTATAAAGTATCTATCAAATAAGTAATATTAATTATGCATATATGCAAATTTAGCTCCCGGACAAGCCCCCAATTTATGTAACCCGAATGTCACAATTTCCCAGGTCCATAAATAAAGAAATTACACTTGAGGTTACGTTTTAACAAAATAACCTGGCAATGCCTTTATTAGCTCGTTGTCAATAACAACTGCAAATCAAGTAAACATTGAAATAAACAAAACTTCCACAACTTACAACTATAACATTATAAGGTATTATAACTTATAACTAAACCAACTATTATCTAAATATTAAAGTAACCAAATTATTAAATGTTCATGAACTCGCTCGCGATACGCGGTTGATCAATATATCCGGCGTCTCTGGGTCGTTGAAGAGGACGTCGCAGCACGCAGAACACAGGAACAAGTTGAACGATAACTTGAAGCTTGATGAATTTCATCAATTAAAAGACCCTAGTAAAAGATCCGCCTAGAAAAAGATCCGCCTAGTAAAAGATCCGCCTAGTAAAAGATCCGCCTAGTAAAAGATCCGCCTAGTAAAAGAGCCAACACTTGCTTGCAATATAAAATCAGGAACTGGGATGATAACCATGCAACTCAAAAAGGTTGAAGTTGGATGAAATGCCCAATCAAATATAACACAGGAAACTCTCTTAAAACTTAGAGAAACTTGAAGAAGGTAAAGTTGATATATACGTTTTGTATATATATATATATTTTGAAGAAGAAAATCAGGTAGAGGCTACAGATATATTTAGTAGCACATGCTCCAACATGGAGATTGAATATATACAGGGCAGTGTTCGAAGCAATGGCAGCTGGGCAGAGAATGAGCTGGAAACTTAAAGTTTCAAAGTTTTATTAAACTGTCCAGACCCACATTACCCTTCCTTCCAACTAGACTTCTTATTGGTTACCTAACATCATGTGATAGGACCAAGCTTGCATCCTTTACTAAAACGACCCATCCTTTGTCTCAAACCCAATACTCCAAGCCAGCTCTCTACAGCATGGTCTAAAAGCTCGTCTTTTCTTAGTACAACCACTTAAAACTATACTTCTCCTGAATACAGAGATTAACAGTAGCAACATCCTGAAGGGACACAATCTACCTGCAAACACCACTTAAGTAAAGAGGGTCCTATTAAAGGGAATAGACAAAGGGGAAAGGGCACCGAATTCTGTGGGAGACAATATAATCCCAAACACTGTGTCCAGTGTTATTGATGGTCAAAGCCCTAGCAAGTAAGTTATCTACCAGCAATAGTTTTTAAACTGGGAGAAGAAAATAATCTGGGTGAGAACAAACCTATATTGCACTAAACTGCATAAGGAGCACAAAGCAGAGTTTGTTTCTTAGAAGTATGAGATGAAATGAATGGATACAAAGAGAGAGAGAGAGAGAGAGAGAGAGAGACAAGAGAGAGAAAAAGAGAGAGAGAGAGAGATAGAGATAGAGATACTTAGGAAAAGAATAAATAACAAAATATGATTTTAGTAACTGCCATTTTTATGGGGGTTACACTTATATTGAGCGTAACATGAAAATGGAGAGGGCGCTGTCCAAGTGAACCTTCGTACATATTTGATCACACACAATATGCCTCTGAATAACCTGTATGAACTAAATATGCGAATGTAAGAAGGGCACTTTGGTCACTTGATTGTGACGTATGTACGGAAAACATTCACGTTTGCCGTATACGAAAGTAGTGTAGCGGCTCTTACATTCGCCCTCCTTTCATCGTACATTCATGTTCACAGTATTTTTCCATCTTTTTTCCATCATGCTATTGATTTATATGCATTATTCGGACCACGTGTGTTTTTCCTTCCAATCACGCATCGTGGTTCCGCACTGTTCACCCCGCGTATTTTCAACTCCACGAGGTTTTTCTCCACTCCCGCTTTCACCTTGGTCGAGTCACGACGTCTCCATAATTTCCTCTCCAGGCTTCATTCTACTGTGCCCATTTCGTCTTCCACGGCACGTCAACTCTTCTTCTGCCGTGTTCATCGGGCTGCAGTCTCCCAGTGGAACGTTATAGTCAGCACCGACATGGCGCCTGACTCTCCGCTGGGAGCTGCCAGTTTCTTCGTTCCGGTAGCTCTTTCCACTCTCGAGCTCAGACATTTTACCGCAGCTCATCTAAACATCAAATTCCTGGTCATTCATCGAGCGACTCACTGCTCTTCTTAACTACCAGCTTTGCATGTCTACCTTTCTACTCTTGGCCTCCGCCAGCGAACGATCCACTGTTCTGATATTTCGAGCGCCGCTTTTCTTCTCTTCTATTCTCGCCTGAGAGCTTCATCATTTTCATCACGAGCGTCTGCGTCGAGATTCTTCACGGCTCTTCAGCCACGACAACGAAGCTTTACATCTCCGCCTCTTCAAGCCTCCGCACATTTCATCGCGTGAGCCCCTTCCTTCGTTTCTCAACTCTCTTCATCTTCATTGGACTTTCGATGTTATTTCTATGCAGTCGTAAGCTTTTATTCATGTCCATTCCATTTATTAATGTTCATTCTCATCTTTGATCACTATGTAATCCCCGTGCAATATTCACATTTTCAAGTCTGCTATATTTGCTTGACTGCACTTTGCAAGTGCAATGTCAGCTTTGTTCAGTACCCAATAAATTAACGAAAAGGGAATACTTTCTTTCTTGTATTTTATTGTCAGTGCAACCTTGCTTCCTCGTAGCTAAAATAAAAATAAGAGTTATGTTGTGTGACGAGTGAAAACGCTTTCAAATTTCCATTCACAATACCTAACACACACCTAATCTCTACATTGGTGACCCCGACGTGATACTTGGAAGCTTGGTTGTACGATTTTATTATTCCCTGACTTTTTGGACTTAACAATCATAAAATGTATTCATTCTGGATTTGTTATCGAATGTTTTTATGGTCTTGCATTTGTACGCGTTTATTCGATGCATACCATGTCATTCATTACTGTCTATTTTTGGCAACTAAACAGCTATTCGCATACCATGCTTGTTGTTTACATTTTTTTCAACATGCCATGCTTGTACATTTCTTAGGCTGCTGTAAATTACTGCATACACTATACAATACATGCACTTTTACATTTTTGTCAGCCATTGATTCTTGTGACATTTTGTACTTTGCTCATTTATATATTATCGCCTCTCATCTGTGTATTGCATACGCAGCTTCGATTCTGGCAGGTGAGTAATGTAGCGGCTCTTACATTCGCCCTCCTTTCATCGTACATTCATGTTCACAGTATTTTTCCATCTTTTTTCCATCACGCTATTGATTTATATGCATTATTCGGACCACGTGTGTTTTTCCTTCCAATCACGCATCGTGGTTCCGCACTGTTCACCCCGCGTATTTTCAACTCCACGAGGTTTTTCTCCACTCCCGCTTTCACCTTGGTCGAGTCACGACGTCTCCATAATTTCCTCTCCAGGCTTCATTCTACTGTGCCCATTTCGTCTTCCACGGCACGTCAACTCTTCTTCTGCCGTGTTCATCGGGCTGCAGTCTCCCAGTGGAACGTTATAGTCAGCACCGACATGGCGCCTGACTCTCCGCTGGGAGCTGCCAGTTTCTTCGTTCCGGTAGCTCTTTCCACTCTCGAGCTCAGACATTTTACCGCAGCTCATCTAAACATCAAAGTCCTGGTCATTCATCGAGCGACTCACTGCTCTTCTTAACTACCAGCTTTGCATGTCTACCTTTCTACTCTTGGCCTCCGCCAGCGAACGATCCACTGTTCTGATATTTCGAGCGCCGCTTTTCTTCTCTTCTATTCTCGCCTGAGAGCTTCATCATTTTCATCACGAGCGTCTGCGTCGAGATTCTTCACGGCTCTTCAGCCACGACAACGAAGCTTTACATCTCCGCCTCTTCAAGCCTCCGCACATTTCATCGCGTGAGCCCCTTCCTTCGTTTCTCAACTCTCTTCATCTTCATTGGACTTTCGATGTTATTTCTATGCAGTCGTAAGCTTTTATTCATGTCCATTCCATTTATTAATGTTCATTCTCATCTTTGATCATTATGTAATCCCCGTGCAATATTCACATTTTCAAGTCTGCTATATTTGCTTGACTGCACTTTGCAAGTGCATTGTCAGCTTTGTTCAGTACCCAATAAATTAACGAAAAGGGAATACTTTCTTTCTTGTATTTTATTGTCAGTGCAACCTTGCTTCCTCGTAGCTAAAATAAAAATAAGAGTTATGTTGTGTGACGAGTGAACACGCTTTCAAATATCCATTCACAATACCTAACACACACCTAATCTCTACAGTAGTAATAAATGTTTTTCTCAAAAGTGCCTTCTTCCTTGCGGCACTACATCAAAGTGGAGTTAGCGAGGCAGCTAATTGAAAGTGCACATTCGAATAGTAATTGCAATATCATTTTAAATTGTTATTTTCTTATTTGTTTTTCCAATTTTATTTAATTTTTCACCCGTCTACTTTACGGATATTTTTGCATAATTTAGAGTGGAATGTAATTTATTTCAAAGGTAAAACGAAGTGAGAATATTAAATATTTCATGACCTATACCAAATATACTTAGATGCTTCGTAGAATTTAGAAAACAAAACACACACAGTCATAATCAAGTTACCTCTAATTTTAGGGGAACAAATAAATCCGGCAAAAAAAACTGAACCCCGTTTTTATGAATTAAATACCATATTTATCGTTAGCTATTAACAAATCTTGAATCTTTAAACGGTGAATTGTTCATTCTCCCTCTATTAGGAAAGTATAGTTTGCAGCAAATTTTTTCGGAGAAGTCATGTATTCAATAATCACTATGACAAATTTGTGTTTATATGTGTATTTATTCAGACTTTAAAATATCCATACAAGGCTGCATTCCCGATGACAATATTGATGAAATAAAAAAAAACAAACAGATAAGCAAATATAATATAAATTATCATGAAGACTAAGTTGGAAACATACAAATGCAACGACAAAGCATATAAATGTAGAAAATATTAGAAAAACATAATCATAGAAACAAAAACTGATACTATGTCGATGCATTAATAAAAACGGTACGAATATATTCAATTAATCTCAGAGTAGTGAAAACAAAATAATCAAACACGAATAGGCTTAAGTTACGTTGAAAGAACTAGGTATGTATTGAAATGTGTATATATACGGTATATAACCCTACACGGTACATTAAGTGGACATCATACAAATCCTAACCCTAACCCTAAAACTTAACCTTAAACCTAACCTTAACCCTAACCCTAACTCTAACCCTAACCCTAATGTCTACTTAATGACACATTTTTTCACTCCAAATGTCCCTCCAATGACGCTTTTATTGAAATTACATATATACAGAGAGATATATAAACAAATTGGGCCTTCTATGAGAAATAAACCGTAAAAAACGTTAAGCGGACACTATATTGTCCTCCTAATGACAATGTCTACTTAATGACTAAAATTTTCACTCCAAATGTCCCTCTAATGACGCTTTTCGTAAAATATATGGAATAGATACACATATACACTGTCGCCTATAGACTTGGGATAATTTGTTCTTATGTAATTTGATAAAATAATTGTAATTTCTGTGACCCTTAAGATGAATCAAACTAAAGTTCTGAGAATATAAAACTTAATCTTTCAAGAATAAACCATTTACAAAAACAATCCTTTTATAAAAAGAGATACTATGAAAATGTTTCAACTTGTTGGGTACATTATTTGTAACTGGTGAATGAAATCATTCGTATCAAAGCGCTTCACAAAGGCATATTCATGAATTTTGGCCTTATGGAAGAGTTAATTTGATTGAATTGGTTACCTTGAATCTATTAATAGATATGTAACTTTTGTTAAAGTATTATGTGCTACAGTGGTTCTTACGCTGACTTTTACATTAAATTATACATGAACTTGATTTAAAGATTATTTAGACATTATTTCACTTCGAAAACAATCCGAATAAATAGAAATAACAAACAAATTAACAAATAAACGAATGAATTGATGAAGATATGAACAATTAAAGAAAGATTTGGATTAATAAATGGTTTGGAATGATATTGAACATGTAGTTTTCGATATAAGTGTGTTAATTACTTTAATATTAATGTAAAATAAATTTTTCCAAAGTGATTTGCATGTTGCTGTCTTTATTATTTTTTCTTGTCACCGAATACCTTCGATTTTTTTTCTTTAAGATGCTGAAAAATCTAAATATTATTGTTTTTAATATACTTACATTAATTGGAGAAGGACTGTACATATTCATTGACCTGTGCATTAAAGGGAAATCCATTATTGATCACAAACTACTCTACAGTGTGAGTAAAAAAAAGGGTAACATCTAGAAAATTGCTAAATATGATAAAAATCATCTGTGAACAGTAAATTAGTATACATCTTATAAAAGAATGTTTTATCCCAAATCATTTGGTATCAGTTGTGTGTGGTATGTGTTCATGTTTGGATGAGCAGGAGACATTGTTTCAGAGAGTGCAACAATCCTCGGCCAAAGTATTGCAGATGAGCTGTTGGAATAAAACAATTGGGATTGTCCGGTCATTAATTCGGTCTTTGTAGATTCCATTAACATCCCTAAAAAATTAATCATCGCTCAAAATACACGGGGGCGGTGGGCGATACGCCCCCGTGAGCTCCATAATCGCCCCCGTTAGGTTGCTCACGGGGGCGATTGCAAAATTGAAAATCGTCCCCCGTGGACGATGCTCCACATCGTATTTGGGTTACCCCCCCCCCCCTTACCAAAACGCTAGATCTGCCCCTGTGTTTTGGAAAGTAAAGTAAAGACTAAAAGTAAAGAAATAATGTAAATAAGGTTGCTCCGAATAATAAGGAGGACATTATGTGCAGAACGGGAAGAAATGGAGAGAATGTCATGACGGGGATAAAAGTCAATAACAGCTATGTAACAACTAAATTTCTGTTAAGAGGGAAAATGCCGACTTAAATAAATAATAATGATAAAATACCAAGGAATTTAGGAGTTTCATGGGTACCAATTCAATGGAAATTTGTATTAAAAATAAGAGCCCCCGTCAGCACTAAAAGACCCCCGTGAGAAGGCTCACGGGGGCTCTTTTTTTTTGGAAGAGCCCCCGTGGACAAAAAATTAACATATTAATATCAAATGGCAAGTATCAAAGAACATTTGTGTGCTTGTGTGTGTGTTTGTAGGTGTGTCTGACTTTGGCTCTGCAAAAAGCACATACAATGCATCTCATTTGATACATTCAAATAATTTCATCACTTTAATACTTTTGCGCAAGTCGAATATGTGTAATACTGCTCTAGCGCCGAAGGCTACAGACTTTCATAGAGAACAGGACCCTGTTTCATCAATATTTTATCAATAACAAATGCTAACTTTCTATGACAAATTTTGCTCTCAGCCAATTGAATGCCACGATTTCAGAAGCGTATAACAATTAATGTAACCTGTTATTGATAACAAGTTTCACGAAGCAGGGCCCTGGTAGGCTAAAAGTTGTTCACTTTTCATATATTATAGTCGGTCATGGACCCATAGGCATGATGATGCCAGACGTATCATGTAAAAGGTTCGCATGTAGAAAATTCATCAAATAATCTTTAACTTATCAACCTGGTTGACTGACGTAGTTACCTCTCCAAAAAAAAACAATCCATGACTTCATTACGTTACGTTTTTACCTGTCAATAAAACAAACGCAACAACTGAACGTTTTAAAAAAAAAGGCCACCAACTTTATTTCATCAATTCACGTAATCAAAGTTGAATGCCTTTCTTGAATATATTTGACAGAAAGAGTGAGTGATGACGCTGTGACATTTTCCAAGTATTCTTCCGATGTTTATTTCATATGTCAATTTGAAGTCTAATTTGATATCACTTTCGTAACTTTTAAAGATAAAGGTGGGTTCTGGTAAAAAAAAAAAAAAAAATTCTCACAAAATCAAACGAAACTTTCACTGAATGTTCAAGATTACAAATATATGTCATTTTCCAAACAATTTTGGTAGAAAATGTATACTGGCTGAGTAATGAGCATAGACAGATTAGGAAATCAGGGTTAGTAACCCCAACACCATTTGTGTAGTCCCATATACATCTTTCTGTGTACAGTGCTTGTTACTTTACACAGACTGGGCCAAATTTATATTTTGATTTTGATGACCTTATAACTTTGCAGTACACACCAATACTTACATGCTACATGATCAATTTTATCTTTCACAATGCAATGGGATTACCAGAACCCACCTTTATCTTTAACAAGTGCAATTGTACTATCCTAAAGCTAGTCATGCGCATTATTTATTCTTCTAACGCACTGACCTGAGAGTGGCATTCTTAGTTTACCTTCTTCACACTTGTATATTACCTTCTTCACACTTGTATATTACCTTCTACACACTTGAATATTACCTTCTTCAAACTTGTATATTACCTTCTACACACTTGTATATTACCTTCTGCACACTTGTATATTACCTTCTACACACTTGTATATTACCTTCTACACACTTGTATATTACCTTCTACACACTTGTATATTACCTTCTACACACTTGTATATTACCTTCTACACACTTGTATATTACCTTCTACACACTTGTAAATTACCTTCTACATACTTGTAAATTACCTTCTACACACTTGTATATCACCTTCTACACACTTGTATATTACGTCTAATTGTTAAAAAATGTTCTTATCTTTATCAAATATTCTATTATCATTCATTCATTTATTCATTCATTTATATTCCACAAATTGTTCGAGTTTGTGATAGATACTTTCATTGATTACAGATTTGCTAAACAACTTACAGAGAATGGTTAACATATGACAGATTGAGAACTAGAACAACAAACTCATGGGGAAATGTGGAGGGGTCTACAAAGAACATTAGTGTAAGTTAAATATAGTCCCATGAATTAACAAAATTATTCGGCTATGTATATTAAACAAACACAACAATATATATGAACATTGTATACAACAATTAAATGTGAATATTGTTGAGTTAGAGCGGTGAAAAACAAACAAAGCAGAATCGTCAAACACGCAAGATTTACGCCAACGTACATTAAATTACCCTTATAACATGTAAGCATGAATATTAAAGCTTCGGTTGGCTACTATGTATGTGTAATTATTTGAACAAGATATATTTAGGTTCATTAAATGATTAATAAGTCATTATTGTTCGAGTTGACTGATTTGATAATCAGGAGGGTTATTCAACGTCCCCCCTTCAACTTTTTTGGGGGGATAGTCCCCCCCCCCGTAAGATTTGAAAAAAACGGTAACAAAAAGTGCAACACACTTATAGGCTGTGGAGGGACCAAGTGTGCAACGTTTAGACTAATGAACATGCAAAAACCTTCTCGCTCGGTCGCTATACGCTTCCTCTCATAACATCCTTCAAAATGTACAAGAAAATAATTAAAAAAAATCTGTATTCCGTTGGTATCACCGTGATACCAACGGAATACAGAGTTCCCTCGCATTTCGCCCCCCCCCCCCCATTCCGGTCATGAAAAGAAATCGCCGCCCCTGGCACTAAGGGTCAATAGCTATAGTAAAGGCCAAGGGTTAGTTAGTCAGCGTAAGCTTTTGGCCGTAGAGTAATAGTTGATGTATTTGTTTCCAACAATTAAAGACGCTCTGATTGATTGTGGATTTAGCTGTCTCGGGTTCTGAATAGTTTGAGAAAATCTTCTCTTGTTTTCAGAACATTGCCGTCAGATTACAATACGGAACTTGGAGGGCGATGTTCCCGGACTTGCAACCGAAAGCATGGCATTCTGGTTGTCGCATGATATGTATAGTTCTGTCCCGAAGAGAGAAGGAGAGACGCAGAAAACATGTTAGAAAGAGGTATAGCGGGGAATGACAGTGAGAGGGGGAGAGGGAGATACATTGAAGATAATACAGAGAGAGAGAGAGAGGGGGGAGGGGAGGGGAATAAAGAAAGAAAGAGACAGAAAGTGGGTGCCGTCAGAAGGTTTGACAGGGTGTGTGTATGTGTGTGTTTGTGTGTGTGTGTGAGAGAGAGAGAGAGAGAGGGGAGGGGAATAAAGACAGAAAGAGACAGAAAGTGGGTGCCGTGAGAAGGTTTGACAGGGTGTGTGTGGGAGGGTGAGAGTGTGGGTGTAGGTGTGACAGAGACAGGGGGAGGGCAGAAAGGAGCGGAAGAAGAGAGTGGCGATAATAATAGTAATATAATATTAATACTACAATGAGATAGAAACGCGTCATACAGTCATTAATGATGTTTATAAACACTGTAATACCCACCGCACAATTTGCAATAGCATTTACTATGAACACTTCAACTTCTTAATTCTGAGTGATCGATGATTTTTATAATCAAAATTCTGATGGAATTCACGCATTTTTGGAGGAGGAATAATTCAATTGGCTCACAATCGTAGTGACGTCATGCCAGTAGTGCGATTCTCTACGATTTTAAATCAATTCGGCTTTTTAAAATCCCTTTTAAGAGCCTTCAACAAGAATATCTTGTGTCTTTAGATTTGTAAACCTATATATTATTGTCATTTCTTCTAAAATCGGATGACAGGGAAATCGTATAGTGTGCGTTTTAGGCTTAAATGACAATGTGATCTAGCAGGTCTGTAGTCAAGAAAATCAGACTATGAAAAAACAAGCAAACCAACATTTGCTTGTAAAGGTTTCAAATTAACGAAACGGATATCATTGTTTTCAAGAAGTTACAAAAGGAGAATGGAATAAATAAATAACTTGCCAATTCTTTTTTCAGAATGTGTCAAACCACATCAACTCTCCCCTTCCCCGTAAACCCGTCCCTTCCCCGTTGCAATATATACATTGCCATGAGTGAGGAGCCTTAACAAGATTGTATGAATTTATTTTTCTGTATTTCGGGAGGAGGGGGTGTTGTTGCACTACAAGCTGGCACACTCTTTTATTTGAAAGAGGGAGTATTCACCTCTGTGCTCCGCTCCACAAATTTTCTCCATTTTTCTACTAAGAGGATGGAGTCAGCCCCAGACGAACCCATAGACAAATGCCAACAATTTTTTGTATTTGAAGGTGTGTCCCCCCTCCCCCCATCCTCACAAACACACGCACGCTTAAATAGCTAACATTTCTCTTTTATTAAGAAAAGGGGTGTTCCCCTGCGAATGCCAACGCATCCCCCCTCACATGCACATACACACGCACACAAACGCACATCCCCCCACACACACACAATACAAGTCAACCATTTACCTTCTTCTGTGTTGGCAGCCTTAAATACAGATGCTCCATTAGGGAGACACAACTGGATAAAGAACATGTTATTTTGCGGAATCTCTTTATGACGACGCGTCATGTAGGAAGGAAAGGCCTGTCGAATCAACGAGGGAATGAAAGTAAGTTCGTGGTATTAGTGGAGAAACCAACAACAACAAAATAATCATCATCATTTTATTTTTACCGTTATAACCATTATTATTATCCTCATAGTCATCACTGATAAAACTATTATTACTCCTATTACTCTTACTACGATTATATTTGTGATGGTGATGGAAGTTAAGACGATGAGAAAAACGATAAAACGATAACGATGATTGGGATAAGGGTAGGCATATAATGATGACTGTAATTGTTATATATAATGATGAAGATGATGATGATGATGATGATGATGATGATGATAATAACAGTGAACTTACGACTACGCTAAGAGAACCATCATCGTCAGCCTCAATGCACATCGGACTATCATCGGACGATTCTGGTGTTGAGATGGAGACTGGAGTACCATCAACTTCACTATCGTATATCCGTTCGTATTTATTGATAGTCACGGTCTCTGCCAACAAGAAGACAACAAGCTCAATAATTAATTTATTCATTCTTGCACGAAATCAGATTTGGACCGGTTCTGTGCACTATTATTTTCACCTGAATGTCCTCGATCGAATGGCTCAATCTAAATGACACCACGTTTGCAACGGGCTTATGAATCGGTCTTCGCCCACACGAAGACAAAAGCCCCTTAATCAATTAATTCATTAATTATAGTAAGAGATCGTACTTAGACATGTTTTGTGCATTATTATAAGTCTGAATGGCATCGAATGGCGCAATCGAAATGACATTGCATGGGCAGCGGGCTCAAGATTCACTACTTAAGCTAAGCTCTATATTACGTGATCGCTTGATGGCGTGAGTCTGCGTAGAGAAGTAACGCACACATGCAGGTCCGGGTTACTGCAAGTCACGTCACAGGAAGATCATGCTAAATGAGGGTTAGCCTAAGCTGATGAGACCTATAATTCTAGTCTGAAGGCACAGCCTCCTCATTCTAACTTATTGACAATAAGCTAAATCATTGATACAATTGCGCATATAAGCAAAACCCACTGAAAACAAAGTAAAGCAAAGTAAATTCGAAGTTTCAAAGTACATTTTTATAACACTACAGTAGATTGGGGAAAATGAGTATTGTAAAACCGGTCACTCAAAGATTTTTACTTTTTTCAGGCTCTTCACCATCATTTTGAAGCGCAATTTCTGTAGGGCTTCAAGATCACACCATATCATAGGCACTGATAAAACGTAGGGCCATGCATTTCATATTTGTAAAACTGGAAACATCCTAAAAAACGCATTTAAGTTCTCTGTCTGCGAAGTGGTAATTAGGCAATGTGTCACGCACTGTTGGCGATGTGATCATGAGATGGCGCTGTGCAATAAACAGTATGCTAGGGCACAAAGTCCATCGGTTCACTATCGTTTTAAAATACCAATTTAAATGTTGGGTAATTTTACAAATTGGTCGATGCCTTGAAACGTTAAAGGGGTAGTTGAGTTCTGTTTTCAGACCGCAAATGCCTTCAAAGTGCATGGTTATTGCTCCATTTCTGATCTATGACATTTCTAGTGCCTTTTTAGAACCTAAAATTGCTATGAAGGTAATTTTAGACCCCAAAATGTGTAAACTTTAGCCAATACGATCATTCCAATTCGGTTCCACTTAAACAAAATCCGGTGACAGTTAATTAATTATTTAATTACAAATATCAGTACATGGGCCGGCTGGTTGTGCGTAATATAACTGACATGAAAAAGCTAACAAAAAGCCAACATCGGCATTGGCTGGATTACGACGTAAAAGGCGTAATTTCATTTTGTCAACGGCTTTTTCAAATTATGTAATATTTGTGGTGGTACACAAGTATTAGAAAATGTTATATTTATATATTTCAGCCGTCTCTGAAACGATTTTGATCAAACAAAGATGATTTTTTTTTTGGTCATTTAAATTGTATGTTCTTTCAAATTTGACACTCAGTTTTTCATTATCTCACAACAAATTATTTTGTGTGGCGCCCTCAGCAACAGAACTCAACTATCCCTTTAAGCCTAGACTAGTTAGTCATTGAGAAACGTACTTTTACATAGAACGTAGGTCGCCTTGTCGTTGTCGATCTCCATGAATCTGTCTTGTTTTTGTGGAAGTATCATTTGCACTTGAAGGGAAGAATCATAGGAATAGACAAGATTCACTCTGAAAGCACTCTTCCTGGGAATGACTGGTGTGCACGAGTTCTTCAATCTTTCGCTAGGTAATTGTTTGCTGAATATGTTTTCCACAACTGGCCGGTTACCTGCAATCGAAATAGATAAAGTGTGTGTGTTTGTGGGTGTGTGTGTGTGTGTGTGTGTGCGTGTGTGAAAGGGGGTGTAATAACTGCTCATGGTGAAAGAATATCTATAGAGTAACATTTCCAGAATCCCATCAATATTATTATATCATGCGATTGAAAATACATCTGAAGCAATGGCTTTCTCGCATGTACAAAGTACTATTACGGTAGAGTGCATACAGCCTCATTGCAGGCTATGAGTTAAGTAGAAATCTATCAAGGTATCTTTTTTTTCTGCCAATCTAGTGCACTCTTGCGGTGTCATTCAACTCCATTTCCCCTCCTAGGTTTTCTTGATTTCCCTCTTTATAGTATTTCCCCCTTTCTGTCTATAACCATTCCCATTATTTTGAAAGCGCTATTGAATTTAAAATGACGACTCCCATGGGAGGAAACTACAAACTTCAGAGAGATTGTTTTCATTGATTAGCATTCAGATCGGGGTCATTTTTTAACGATATATTTAACTGGCTCACATTTTTCACACATCATTTCGATTAAAGTTTTTTTTTACTTTCCTGCACATGCCCAAACCTAAAACTTAATTTTCAAGTATATGCACGGGTCAAAATAGCTTATGCATGCATGTAAATGAAAGCAAAACCATAGTAGTTGCTCCAAATGTTTATACTATCTCCTAATCTTATCTGTTCAAAAGTAAGTTGATGGGCAAGAAGAGAGAAAGAAAATACCCTTTTCGTTGAGATGAAAAGCAAACAGCCACGTTTCCTCCTGTTTCCTCTTAATAACCTAAATTTTGAAGAAAAAAAAGAGTTAATTTTAGGACTCGTGATTACAAATTTCTTTACCACGAATGTCGGTACGGATATAGAGCTTTCCTTTCGAAATGATTATAGTACTATAAGTTCATAGCCCTCTGTTTCCCTTGTTAACTTAAAAAAAAAATAAAAAAATAATCGTATCATAATATTGATGATAATGAGGATAGATGAATACAAACAAATGAATATACAATTTAATAAATATTGTCTTTAAAACGAAATTATATTATTTTAAATGTTTATAGAAATATTAATACTAACGATATTTATAATATTAATAATAATAATTATCATATTAATAATAATGATTATAATACTGATAAGTTTAATGATAATAATGGAAATAAATAAAATGATAATAATATTAGCAATAAAAAAAAATCATAATTGTAATCATTATAATAACCACGATCTTAGTAAAAAATAATGCCCGATCAACTAACAATAATGAGGAATAAAATAAAATGTATTCTTACCAAACCAATCTGAGTGCCAATATCTGAGAAACATTCTAGAACTGCTAGCTGGTTAGCACGGCTTATGTCTGACTGCAGGTTATTGATGCTTAGTAGTTCATCACAGTTTCTGCAATGACGTTATTGGAGGAGATACATTAGGCCAACAACAAAATCATTTGGTTGTCCTCGACCGCCTACTCTTCATTTTCGGGCCGCTCGATTTTTTTAATTTTTTTTTTGGTTGGGGGAGCAATCTTTAATGCCAAACATACCATTTTATGCATTCTGCAAGGATCAAAATGCGTCCCGTTGCCAGTTTGGTCTTTTCAGTACGCAACTCTGTATTTATTAAACTTACCATTTTTATTTTTCTATGTCAAAATGACGTTTATTCAAATCAGATTCTGAGCATTCTTAAACTCATTTTAAGCCCAATCTGTACTAGTTTACAGGAGGGATTTGACCACCCTGCAAGGTCACTGGACAGGTGGTTATCTCAATCAGCTCTCAGTTAACATTATATATAGAGGTTCACGGGGGACCAATGGTCACCGATTAGGCATTGTTTGCTATATAGAGGGCGCAAGTAGCTATAAGTAGCACAGTGGGGAATAAAAATGTGTTGTATTTCAAAGCCCGAAATACTCTTTGTGTTGGTCTTGACATTCATAATAAATTCAACTAGTCTTTTACCATATTCAAGTGTTTTATAGACTTTGTTTGTTTAAATCCTTGACATCCCAATGATTTTTGATTTTGTTATGGAAAAATATTCATTAAATTTTTTTTTTTTTAAACAAACAAAAATGGGGTGGGGGGAAATTCAAAGAAAGACAAACAAAAATGAAATTAAAATAAAACAAAACAATAACAAATCAGCCCGCCCGCCCCTACCCCAGAGAAGCAATCGAGGACAACCAATTTTTTTTTTTTTGCCTTATGGCGAGACAAGCCTTGCTGCCTTCAAAGAAGACGAAAGACTCCATGCATGGCTGATCATCAACGAAACGGAGTTAAGTATTTTGTCAACTCTGTTTGTCGCTACGGCAGGCAACCAGTGAAAATGAATTCGTTTTATGGAAACACAAACATTATTTTAAATAAACATTACTTTGTTTATCCTGCCTCATTTTTCCTGATTGAAGTGTCAAATGAAAGGGCAAAAAGTGAACTTTTTAGAAATGTAATTTTCTCTTTGAAATTCATATCGCCCGCCAAATGACTTTTTGGTACCCTCTCTTTAAATTGTTTTTAATCACTCTTGCGTGAAATATGCATCATATGAGTTGCATCAAATGAAAGAGAAGGATCTAAGCTTTACAAATATGTGTCATAAATAATTGTGATTAAGTTATGATAAAACATCGATAATTCTCAGTTTCGTTTTTTTCTGGGGCGCACTGTATATATAAAATTATATAGACATATAAATTATTTACATATAAATATATACCTAGTACGTTTTATTTTCATCATTGGGGCCTATAACTCACAATCATAGCTTTCATCAGAGCCAGAGATCCCTCAATTTATCACTCTTTGTTTTAGTTCAGGCTATTAATTTAGCGTGTTCAAACAAATTGATATGAGGTACTCACCTTCGTATTTCTTTTTGTAACGTTTCTGTTAATATAATTCTATTTTATTTGTATCATTCATTTCGTGAAATCATGATTGCCAAAAGTGAAATATATGTGAAATATGGGACAACAAACTGAAAATAAAATTGAATCAATAAGTTATAAATCCTATTTACCTCAACCCAACAGTTCTTGCCAGTCCGGTGCCATCTAGGGTCCTGAACTCATGACCACCCTGACTAGAATAAAGAAGTGCTCCAAACTCCGTGAGAGCATGAGATTTACCAGGAATATACTGAACAAAGATCTTCCGAAACGCAAGCCCATGTGAAGATTCGATCTGAAAATGTAAACAACAGAATATTATATTCAGTAGGTTTACGGTTGCACCATTTGAGAAAGAATAGGGGGGGGGGGGGTTAGTTCGTCCTGAAAAGGAGTACTGTCGGTAAGCTTTTATTTTTGAGTGTGTGTGTGTAGTGTAAACTTCCTTTCTTGAGTGTATGTGTGTAGTGTAAACTTTCTTTCTTGAGTGTGTGTGTAGTGTAATTTTTTTTCTTGAGCGTGTGTGTGTGTGTGTGTGTGTGTGAGTGTAAACTTTCTTTTAGAGATAGAGAAAGCGAATGCTCAATAGTACCTAAAGGGTCGGTGATTCAAAGGGAATGAGGGATGTCTCCAGCTGGTAAATATGTAAAAGGGGTCGTCCCCTTCCCCCAGATATATTTAAAAATCGCTAAAAAAATTGTCTAAATTAACGATTTGTCTCAGCCAATTGAGAGGACTAAAAAAAGGACTTAGGACAAAAAAGTTAAAACTACAGAATACAAATTTTCTGGCGCGGTCGCTGGGCTGCCTCGGAGAAAAAAAGGTATTTTTCAAAGTTCATCGGTTGAAAGTCGCTAACGCAGTGCTACGTCAGGGAAATGACGCTTCGTGTGGAGCAGAATAACAAACAAAAAGAGTTTGACCATGGAGGATCGATTCGTGGTTTCTCTTTACTTCCTCCTTCCTTTAGGCGACCTTCCTCTTTCCTGTTGTTTTTAACATTTTATTTTATTCCACAATCGCGTAAAGTCAGACTAATTACAAATTAAGTAATGATAGAGGACCTTGTACGGGACTGCAACTTAAGGTCAAAGTTGGGTTCAAAATACTCTCGCTTTTGGAAGCTTTGGAAATGCAATCTGTTTATCAGGCTAAAGCGTCAAGGGAGAGGCGGTGATGTATATATATTTATATCTTTTCATCGCTATTGGTGAATACAAAGATTAACAAGTATTTATCAAACTTTCAACGCTATCATATTCCCATTCTCTCTGCACTTTTTTGTTTGTAACTTTGGGCCTTTAGCTATTCACCGCGGTTCTTACCGCAGTGCTATTACTCCATACAACTACTGCTTATAGATTGCTTACTTACAAGCATACACATTCTTTCCAAGCAGTCAGGTAAAACAAACAAACAATAAAACAAGAAAAAAAAAAAACTCTTCCGTTATTGGTCATCATGCATTGAATGAAAACAAGGGCTTCCCGGTCACTTACGGTTTTAACAGCACTTTACCGGGGTGATTGCCGCCGTGCTGCGGTCATCTACACTGCTTATTCCCCTGTCCATAGGAGAAATGAGTTTGTGCCGACTTAACAGAATTAATACTTGTCGACCTACCACTTACCATCTCTTCACCATCATGAGGTTCACAGGGCGTCTTCTTCTCTGTTGCGGTTATAACCGCGGCTTCCTCGTGTTCGTTACTCGCCTCGACCACTTCTTTCTGTTTCGCCTGCGTCGAAGAAATAGCAGCTTCGGAACTCTCAGTGTAATCTTCACGCATGTTTGAATCAACTCTCTCTCGCTCGGTGGACTGCCCAGCTTGGCTTTGATCACCCGACGCTAACGGTTCCACCACGGGAGCGCCCCCCGACTGTTGATGGTGGGTAGATCCCGCACTTCGCTTTTTTGATGCTTTTCCTCCCATAGTGAGTTATGCTTCTATGCTCTTATTTTGAAAGTCGAAGATGAAGTGTTGCAAGTTTAACTTCACAGTGTGAGTGTAGCAACACATTTGACAAGCCAGTTTTCAAGTTGTGCGCATTGATTTATGTTGCAATCACTGCTAGAAAACCCATCGACCAATGGGAAGAAAGGGGTAGGCCTAGTTACCTTGCATCAGTGCATGCGAATGTTTATTCTTTGAATCAGGATCAAAAACATTTACGCAGAATTTCATATTCCTACAATATCTTTTTTTCACTCGCCGGAAACAAAAAACACAGGCACAATAGACCTATCTCTCATTTTAGGAGGACGAATAACTCTGACAAAATTGAACCATGTTAGTATAGATTACGTACCATTGTAATCGTTAACGTGATTTTGACTGTTGTGTTTCCCCTTCTTCTTCTTTTCGGAAAGTATTTTTAGCAGTGACACCTTTTTCAGGGAAGTCATGCATTCAATATTCACTATGACATATTTGTGTTTTGTATGTGGATTTATTCACATTTCTATTCGCAAGAGACAGACATAGCAGGGGATCCAGCAAAAGCTTTTAAAAAAAATCATCTAAGGCTGCACTCATGGTGAAAATATTGATGAAATAAACAAATAAAATGTGAATGATCATTATTTTGGAACTAAAGAAAGGGAACGATAGAGCATATAAAATGTCGAAAATGTTAATAAAATACAGAATCATAGATACAAACTTCGATACTATGTCAATGTATCAATAACATCGATCCAAATATACACAATTTATGTGCAAACACGGATAAGCTCGATTACAGTTGAAACAAATCCCCCTCTCTCTCTCTCTATATATACAGTGCGTCCCGGAAAAAACGAAACCGAGGATTATCGATGTTTTATCATAAGTCACATTTATAATTAATAAATGACACATATTTGGAAAGCTTAGATCCTCCTCTTTCATTTGATGCTACTCACCTAATGCATATTTCACGCATGAGTGATTTAAATGAATTTGAAGAGAGGAAACCAAAAAGTCATTTGGCGGACGATATCTGAATTTAAAAGAGGAAATTATATTTCTAAAAAAATTGAGTTTCTGCCCTTTCATATGACACCTCAATCACGAAAACGAGAAAGGAATGACAAAGTTCTGTATGTTTAAAGTAGTGCTTGCATTTCCATAATTTTATCAAACGAATTCGTTTTCACTGGCTGCCTGCCGTAGCAAAAAACAGAATTGTCAAAAGACTTAACTCCATTTCGTTGACAATCAGCCATGCATGAAGTCTTTCGTCTATGGCCGATTGTCAACGAAACGGATTTAAGTCTTTTCTTAATTCCGTGTGTTGCTAAGGCAGGCAGCCAGTGTTACATATAGTTGAACAACTGAGTCACATCTGCTGATTTGGATATGCAGTGCATGCAATCTTCAACCAAATCGAGTCAACCTCGTTTCTCTTTGATCATTACAAAATTTCACAGTATACATTCATTTTTCTTTTTCTTTTGAGTTTGAGTTCTCTCTCTTTCTCTCTGTCTCTCATTTCATCCTTTGCCTGTACATAAACGTACGAGTCAGAACAATTTCTGACCCATCATAAAACAAAACAAGATAAATAACGAAGAGAAAGGAAAAGTGTTTCATTTTAGGTGCCCTTGTAATAAAGATGGAAGGAGATGGGAAGGGGAGGGGCCCGAAAAGAACTTTGCTCTCGCACATCTCTCTCACTCTCTCTCTCTCTCCCTCCCTAGCTCCGCTCTCTCCCTCTCTCGCTCTCTCGCTCTCTCTCTCTCTCTCTCTCGCTCTCTCCCTCCCTAGCCCCGCTCTCTCTCTCTCTCTCTCTCTCGTTTCATCCTTTGCCTATACATAAACATACGAGTCAGAACAATTTCTGACCCATTATAAAACAAAACAAGATAAATAACGAAGAGAAAGGAAAGAGTTTCATTTAGGTACCCTTGTAATAAAGATAAAAGGAGATGGGGAGGGGAGGGGCACGAAAAGAACTTTGTTCTCGCACATCTCTCTCACTCTCTCTCTCCCTCCCTAGCTCCGCTCTCTCTCTCTCTCTCTCTCTCTCACTCTCTCTCTACCGCTCTCCCGCTCTCTCTCTCTCTCTCGCTCTCTCGCTCTCTCTCTCTCTCCCTCCCTAGTTCCGCTCCCTCTCTCTCTCTCGCTCTCTTTCTCTCTCTCTTTCTCTCCCTCCCTAGCTCCGCTCTCTGTCTCTCTCTCTCTCTCTCTCTCGCTCTCTCTCTGGCCGTGCAAACATCAACCAGGAAACATAATGTTTACATACGAGCAGCTTTTATGTCAAAGTTGTTGTTTATATTTCTAAAGTTGTCCCCCTCTTAATATTTTCATGAATAGCATACTATTGATACTTGCCGTTCCGCTCTTTACTTCTGTTTGACAAAAACACAAGGGGATCAAGTATTGAATCTAATTGGTTTATAAACAGAAAAACAAAACTTCTAAAGTGCATTGTTTTTTTATACCTGCCGTTTCTTAATAAACCCGTCCCTTTGCACTGTTGTGGTTGTTGTGAGGGAAGTACAAAGGAAAGAAAACTTATAATAAGCATTGCTCGAGAGTAGTCCAAGGCAAAACAACCTCAACTAGACTTTAATTCGTCACTTAGACGAATTAGGTGATACGTATGATATTGGTTTACATAACAAAGAATGCATTTAATACACGATATCATATTATTTTATAAAATACTTTTCCCATTATGATCTATCCATATGTCAAGTTTAAATTGCGTCGATCCCTTGATCATTATGGATCTAGGGAAGATAGATTGCAACAATATATGACCATTGACTCTATGCAGTAACCGGTTACACCTTTCACTTTAATTTACATCATGAAGAACACATTCTGACGATTTTATCTTATTCAAAGAAATGAAAATGTAATTGATAAAATGATTATCATCATTATGATAATGATGATCATGATGATAATGAAGATGATCATGATCATGAGCATGATCCTGATATCTTATTGAAAAATGAGGGATGATTTAAATAGCATATAGTCTCAGCTACAACATACTAAAAAATCAACTAAATGCAATCAGAAATAACGGCGATATTGCTCGCAAAAGACAGGAATGTAGAATCCAGATTTGAGAAAAAGTCATCTCCCAAAGGGATTACACGCAAAAAGTAATGGATTAAGTGAAAATAGGGTAATAATAAGGTAAATACGGTTGTTTATTACATTATTTGCGAATCTACGTGTTTTAATAATCAATGGAGATGGTACAGTGAAAGGTCAAAAAGAGAATGAAAATGAAGAAAAAAATGTTGGAAACACCCGGACTCGAACCAGGGATCTCGAGGTTGGAAGTCAAGTGCGTTACCGATATACCAAAACATTTCACATAGCGATTACACGTAAACGGAAAATGGGATTCTCAAATCCCACTTTGCAAGTGCAATATGAGCATGATCCCGGCATCTGATCAAAAAATAAAAGGCACATTTGAGATAGCTTATTGTCTCCGCTACAACATACTCGAAGCTCAGCGTAAACAAAGATAAAACAACAGAGATATTGCTCGCGAAAGACGGAAATGTAGAATCCAGTTTTGAGAAATAGTCATGTCCCATAGACAATACACGCAAAATGTGAAAAACTGACATGCCTCCTTTAATCGCAAAAATACGCCATGATACCTTTGTCAAACTGGAAAGGTGTGGTCAATGCATTCGTAGAAAACTATCTCAGCTAGAACATATCGAAATTTAGAAGAAAAACAATCTATATTTACAGAAATACAATCAATTCCCCAAAAATATGCAAACGTCGTAATATGCAAATTGAAATTTTGAATTTGGAGGCCATTATGATGACGTCATGAGTTAATTGAGGATCAAATGAGACATGAAATCATATTTCCAACTCATAATCTATCCAAATATGAAAAAATATTAGGAGATTCTATCTATTCTAAAGAGTTACAATGAATTTTATATAGGCATGTTTTTGCCCATGTATTGTGGATAAAGATAACGCAAATCCGCGCGTGCTGTCAACTTTGACGGACGCTCATTGCGTTATTAAAAGGTGAACAAGTTATAAAAATGTTTGGAAAAATATACCAAATATGATGACAGAAAAAAATCTGCGATTCTATGTTGCAAAATGCCAGTACGCGCGAAAACGCGCGCGCATGCGCTAGGCGTAATTTTTTTATCAAATGCTGCATATGGCCTGAAACGTATGTAAAAAAAAATTGGGATGATTTTAGGCATTTAAAAAAACGCGCGGACAAAAGCGTACGCGCATTTTTTGACCTGAAATTGACCGGACGGATATTGATCTTAATCATGGTAAATATGAATGAAAATTACATTCCGTTATGAAGATATGTTCATAAGTTGATTTTCACAAAATGGCGCCTGGATGACGTCACGATGATCTTGAGTCTCTGAAAAGTCACGCAGTTCTAAGTTAGACTAATATCTATCATCATTACAAGTTTTATGATAATAGCTTTATTCATTCTTGAGATATCTTGCGAACAAATTCGAGGAAGAATAATAATAAAAACTAGACTTTAATTCGTCACTTTGACGAATTAGGTGATACGTATGCTAATGATTTACATAATGAAGAATGCATTTTCACGATGTCATATTTTTATATAAAATGCTTCTCCCATTATGATCTATCCATATGTCAAGTTTCTACTGTTTAGCCTTGATAATTATGGATGTATGGAAGATATATTGAGACAATTTGACCATTGACCCTAATTAACATAATGAGGCCTACACATACACATTACATATTCCGTAGTAAGAATGAAGTAAGCGAGGGAAAATGAAGGCAATGACAAACGAGTGAGAGAGAGAATATGGCCGGGTTCAAATTAAGTGTTCTTTTAATTATTAGACCCAGTACTGAGGATCTTTTTATGTGCCATGTTTTTGTTATTTGACATATTCCGTGGTAAGGATGAAGTAAGCGAGGGAAAATGAAGGCAATGACAAACGAGTGAGAGAGAGAATATGGCTGGGTTCAAATTAAGCGTTCTTTAAATTATTAGACCGTGTACTGAGGATCTTTTTATCTGCCATGTTTTTGTTTTTTGATGGCTTTTGACGCTACATAAAAATGCCGTCTTTTGTCTCCAAATATTGTTTAAATAGCACTGTAGAGACGCTGAACACTAATGCAAAGTCGTAAGCCATGATAATATCAATTTATATCTGGGTCTGCTAAATAACCCGAAGAATAGAATCAACCAAGTGGAATCAACTGTTAAACGAATTTATCATGAGTTCTGAAATTTCAATTTGTTACTGCACGTCATAATAGTATTAAAGAGCCGCAAAGGCGAACGATTGTCGCTAAAATTCAGAAATTGTTGCTTAGATTGTTTAAATTACCAGGAGACATCAAGCTACATAGAACTATGATCGACACACATGATATTGTTTCGAAAACAGTCTGAAAAATTGGAGGTAGAATGAATAAGAGATTATGTGGTCATGTAAACAAGTGCATTATGTCCATGTTAATCCCCTAGTTCCAAAATCATGATTGTATTCTCTATTTATTTCTCCTATATAATTTATTTCAATTTAAAATAGAAATTCTAATGTTCCTTCTTTTGGCTTGATAATATTTCAGCAAAGAATTGACAGTTTTGGTAGACATCTTGGATGTATCATAGCAATAAATTCTTGGCACATGACGTATTGTGTATACGATAATAATGATAAGAAGAAGAAGCATACAAATAACTATAAGAATAATAACAATAACACATACTTACTATAATAATAATTAACATTACGATATTTTCTATAATTATGAATATAACAATGATTATTATAATAGTGCTGCTATTACTACTACTACAACTACAACTACTAAGAAGAAGTAAATGAAGAAAAAGGGGTAGGAGAAGAATCATTTCAGCGATATTAGTCAGTATACTCCCAATGATTGAGGCATACACGTGTATACACATTCCGTGGTAAGAATGAAGTAAGCGAGGGAAAATGAAGGCAATGACAAACGAGAGGGACAGAGAGAGAGAGAGAGAGACAGAATATGGGCCGGGTTCAAATTAAGTTTCCTTTAAATCAGACCCAGTACTGAGGATCTTTTTATGTGCCATGTTTTTGTTATTTGACATATTCCGTGGTAAGGATGAAGTAAGCAAGGGAAAATGAAGGCAGTGACAAACGAGTGAGAGAGAGAATATGGCTTGGTTCAAATTAAGCGTTCTTTAAATTATTAGACCGTGTACTGAGGATCTTTTTATCTGCCATGTTTTTGTTATTTGATGGCTTTTGACGCTACATAAAAATGCCGTCTTTTGTCTCCAAATATTGTTTAAATAGCACTGTAGAGACGCTGAACACTAATGCAAAGTCGTAAGCCATGATAATGTCAATTTATATCTGGGTCTGCTAAATAACCCGAACAATAGAATCAACCAAGTGGAATCAACTGTTAAACGAATTTATCATGAGTTCGGAAATTTCAATTTGTTACTGCACGTCATAATAGTATTAAAGAGCCGCAAAGGCGAACGATTGTCGCTAAAATTCAGAAATTGTTGCTTAGATTGTTTAAATTACCAGGAGACATCAAGCTACATAGAACTATGATCGACACAAATGATGTTGTTTCGAAAACAGTCTGAAAAATTGGAGGTAGAATGAATAAGAGATAATGTGGTCAAGTAAACAAGTGCATTATGTCCATGCTAATCCCCTAGTTCCAAAATCATGATTGTATTCTCTATTTATTTCTCCTATATAATTTATTTCAATTTAAAATAGAAATTCTAGTGTTCCTTCTTTTGGCTTGATAATATTTCAGCAACGAATTGACGGTTTTGGTAGACATCTTGGATGTATCATAGCAATAAATTCTTGGCACATGACGTATTGTGTATACGATAATAATGATAAGAAGAAGAAGCATACAAATAACTATAAGAATAACTAGACTTTAATTCGTCACTTTGACGAATTAGGTGATACGTAAGCTATCTTTGTATTATGAAAGTGTGCCGATAATGATCTAATGATAATATTCATAAATACGATAATGACGATATTGATGATAATGATTTTTTGGTAAACGAAAAATGGAATTCTCAAATCCCACTTTGCAAGTGAAATATGAGCATGATCCCGGCATATGATTGAAAAATAAAGTGCACATTGGAGATAGCTTATTGTCTCAGCTACAACATAGCCGAAGCTCAGCGAAAACAAAGCTAAAACAACGGAGATATTGCTCGCGAAAGACGGAAATGTAGAATCCAGTTTTAAGAAATAGTCATGTCCCGTAGACAATACACGCAAAATGTATAAAATTGACATGCCTCCTTTAATCGCAAAAATACGCCATGATACCTTTGTCAAACTGGATAATTGTGGTCACTACATTTGTACAAAATTATCTCAGCTAGAACATATCAAAATTTGGAAGAAAATTGATCCATATTTACAGAGATGCAATCAATTTTCCAAAAATATGCAAACCTCATAATATGCAAATTTAAATTTTGAGTTTGGAGGCCATTATGATGACGTCATAAGTTCATTGAGGGTCAAATGAGACATGAAATCATATCTCCATTTCATAATCTATCCACATATGAAAAAATATTGGGAGTTCCTATCTATTCTGAAGAGTTACAACGAATTTTGTATAGGCATGTTTTTGCCCATGTATTGTGGATAAAGATAACGCAGATCCCCGCGTGCTGTCAACTTTGACGGACGCTCATTGCGTTATTAAAAGGTGAACACAAAGACGTTTAAATATAATTACTAGACGGAAAGCAGCACGCGCGGAAACCATGCAGATGAATGGGATTAGGCTCCGCCTCTTTTGGATCATTTGAAGACAAAATAAGCCACCGAGGCGGCTCTTTGATTGGATATGAGCCTCATGAATATGTATTTTATCGATACTATCGATCAAAAAATATATTAATTCATTTGACCTTTTTTCGTCACTTCCGATTTGTTAATTATGCAGATTATATGCATGTTAACCGAAACCCTAGCTAGCTGCATGCATGCTGCACGCGGGAAATCCGACGCGAGGAAATGTAATTGTTTTAGAAATAGAAGTGTCTAGGCCTATATGGATGAACTTCTACCTTCTTTTTGCTAATTACATCTACATATGTAAGGTCCGTATCAATCACCAAACGTTTGATCGTTTAAATAGTTCGATCTGCTTGTATAATCCAGCAATATTTCATGCCTGGTTATCATAATCTTGTGCCTGTGCCCGACCGTCAAGGATGCTGCATTGCATGGCATGGCTACGTGATCGTGAGCTCAGCTGAGACAGTCGAGGTGAGTTAATTTTTGGCGAATTTATACTAGACCCTAGTCTACATTACTAAAAAGTTAGATCTAGATCTATGTGTGTGATGTTTTTCGTGAAAGTATGCCATCAAGGCATCATGCCTTGGACTATTTCAAACATTTTGAGACTAATTTAAAGTCTATGAAGACGTTACTTTGGGGGTTTCTTCAGTTTAGTTAGGCTATGAACGATTTTTCAATTTTCAATTTGGGATTGTTTTTCACCATTTTTGTTGGATATTGGAATAAAAAATGTAATCAGAATAATACCTTTCAAATTTCAAGACTCACCGATGTTTCTATCAAAAGATACAGCCTATTTCTAGATCTAGATCGTCTAGACCTGGCTGTAGACTAGTCTAGACTAGACTGAAGTCTAGGCCTAACTTAGTCTCGAGTCTATGTCATCTGGTCATGATGTTGATTGTGCATGCCATGTGATGATGTGTGTCAAGTTGTCAACATGTATGATGTAATGGATGCAGGGGGCTGTCAATCCTCCTGCATTTGGAGGGATCGAGTCTCACGCCACCACGCTCAATCTCAATCTCCCGCCGCCCCGTCCCACCAGCTCGTAGCGGGATGCCCTAATTCCTCCCGCTCTCGCTCAATCTCCCGGCCGCGTCATACCAAAAGACGTTAAAAGACAGGCTGCTACCTGAGTCGTTCGGTGTTCAACAATAACGGGATAGAGCAACGTCAACCTGGTGCTGCTCAGTCAGTGGCTGCCAGGCTCAAGTCAATTTTTTTTTTGCTCAAAAAGATCTAGATCTAGTTAGCACTTAGATTTTTTTTTATTTCTTTTTTTCTTTTCTTACTCAACGATCTCCCTCGAAGCAGTTCCCAAAAGTTGACAGCCCTGTGGATGTATCAATAAACCATGATGTACACACGTACTCTGCAAGACTTGGGTCACCATGGTAGACAACAATGAACATTATCCATAAACCACTTAAGACGCACCTAGGGCTAGGAGTATAATAGGAATGGTGCGTCATGGTTGGGTCATTTAATTACAACAACATTTTTGAAAACGGGTACCGTCAAATCAACCTTTGGTCCATCATATCAATTATCATCATGTTCTAGACCTACTTCCATGTTTTTCTCATTTTCACTCTGTAATTCTCTTTAATTACAATAATCACAAAAGTGACTGTTCATTGAATGACATGACAGTCGGATTCACTCTGCACTTTATTGAACATTTTCATGCATGCAACATACATGCTTGTAGATGTACATACATTTTGTATCTGAACTACAGTGTATTGAATTCTACCAATTCATGCAAAACAGAGATACTGATAGCCTTGTGAAGTTGTGATCAAAATAATAATACAAAAAATACAGAGCATTCAATCAGTATATTTCTCAAACAACGTTCTCGAAAGATTATTTGAGCTGTAGACTAGCCCTAATTTAATAATGCTTTGACTAGTAGTACATCTACAGACTGCAGGGGTTCATTAGCCACGTAACTCAGTCATTTTTCAAGAAAATCCCAACAAGACCTTATCTGCATTGCGCTTTGAACCAAGCATAGTGAAAATCATACAATTCACAATCTCATGCACAAGAAACTGGCAGAGAGTGATTCTATAGTCTATTAGTATTAGCATAACATGAAGAGAGTCATGAAACATGTCATATTGGTTATGGCAATGGCATCACAAATGGGCGTGTTTTAGTGGCAGTGCTCAGACATCATAAAATCTTGCTAAAATGATTCTAGGAAAACCGATTTTGAGTGTATTTGATCTAAGATTAAATGGATCTCATCATCTCGGTATACCGCCAGTAGCCTGTTATTTCTTTAGTTGTTGTTTTTACTTTTTACATACATGTATAACATATTGTACTCATTTTAGGTAAACAAAATGATAAAACAACTTTATTCATTTTCAACAATGGATATCTACATGTAATTGCACAAAATACAGTCATTCCCAATAGTTTAGGACGGACCATACAAAACTTAAAGCTCATGTATAGTTTTTGTAGCAAAAAGGAAATTTAATGAAATACAGTCTCATTTGCATGAAAAGAATTTTTTTGTTGGTTTACCAAAGCTGTACATTAGCTTAAAGTTAAAACCAAGCTTACAATCAGTAGGTATCAAGCACCTAAATAAAAATGAGTTCATAGCTACAAATTACATCGTTAAAAAAAATTGAAATTGGAAACTATTTACAGTTAAGATTTTCAAATAAATATCAAGTTATCTTAAAGGTACTACAGCTGTATGTCCCTTTTGCAGCCAACCTCAAATGCTGTAGAACTTTGCAGGAATTATGAATATGTCATGTATGTCCTATCTGAAATTTAAACGTTGGCAGTGTCCTCATATTCAAATTATGCAATGAAACCCGTTTACTTGCTAGACTTCACTGTCAGACACTATTGAGTGACTGACTAGCTTTTTTCTTCTTTGGTAAAAACATACATGAAAAGAGTTGTAAAGGGTCGTGAGCATTTGTCTAACGGTACATCAATAACCCACTTCTTGTGATGGCCAAGATTAAACTGATTTAATCTTTGCGCAGCATAAAACGTATGACCATTCAGTAAAATTGTCTGAAAATCAAGACTATTACTTTTGGGCTCTATAGCCCTAAAGTCGATTTGACAACTAATAGTCGTTATTTTCCCACTTTAGTCCGGCAGCCATCTCGATATACCTTGTTTTAGGGTCTATAGTTTTTTTTTCTTCGGATTATAGTTCCTTAGACCATCAATTTGAAGAATTCGATTGCTGACACTCTGTCAGCATTGAGCAATTTGAGATATGTGACGTCATACAAAATGGCCGCCAAAATCCCCTTTTTAACCAAAATTAATGATATAAAAAGTTTTAACAGCATTTTACTACATTAAATGGCAGTCAAATATTTTAATTTTTTTTCTAGAATCATCACTAAATAAAAATTGCGATGCTGTATGATCACAAATGATATGCAAATTTGCATAATTCGGAATGGCGCCCTCTATAGACACATTAACTTGAATAGTTCAAAATGATGGCCAAATACCAATTTCTAACATGAGATTATCATATGTCATGAGTCAGATGCACTGGATACAGTGAGTAAAAATTGTGCTGCACATTTATTTTTATTTTGTAATTTTATACTCGAAGAAAACATGGTTGAATTTTATGCTCTCTGTCCCATAGATATGAGGTGGCATATGGTGATAAATGCCTATTTTCAGTGACAGCGTTAAGAAACTAGATTTGTATTCTAAGGTACTAGATTCTTTTAAATTAACCTACAAATTACGAACTACCGGTACGATACAGGACTATATCCGTTTATAAGTTTGCTTCAAAATCTTGAAATTTGTTTAAAAGCCCTCTAAAGTGTTGGGAGCCCTAAAATATTCCATGCGGAAGAGGGTGTCATTTAACACTTAATTCTGCAAAGTGAGGTCGTGACTGTAATGCGTGCTTCCACACGCATGTTTGCAAATGAGCTCTCTTTTAATAACATTTTCTACAAACGCTTGAGGTAGTTTGAGGTAGTGAGGCAAGGTTTGGGGGTATTTGGAGCTCCTAGTCTTCGGACCCTTGATAGCCACACGTTGATACGAGCCTCTGACATTCAGTTGGTTGTTGAGTGTCCATAACATGAAGCAAAGCATTGAGTAGGTTGAGTGATGACATATGACCATGCTGCATCAACATTGCCAACTGAGTCCTAAGGGAGTCGAATCTTCTGCTTCATCACTTTCAGCATTGTACCCTATCCAATGCCAAAGTATGCCCCAAGAGTGTCGCATCCCGTCAACGCATGTCCTGCCAACATCGATGGAATGATATCTCCTAACTTGTCTACATTAGCAGGAACATCAATAACAGTTCAATTTGTGAAGGGGCGTCTCCATGGTCATTGGCGTTTTATAAGTCCGTCATGTAGATAATGATCGATGCAAAAGTAGTACGTAGACGTCTGTGTCATCCACTAGGACCCTAACATACATCTTCTCATTAGCATCAATTCAAATCGCTTGCTGTACTTCGATGTTGCCTGCTTCATCATAACTATGTTGTGGACAGACCTTTCCTTGCCATGACATCACTGCCTGGAATCACTTCAACAGGAACCTCATCTTGACGGTAAAGGCCTGCTTGTGCTTTTGCCTATTTCTGAGCACACAATCATCCTGCAGACTCGCGCATATAATTACGATGTCGAACAACTGTCGTTGTCATGAAAAGATAGTGAAGTTAGCAACACTAGAGACACGTTTCAACAACTTCTCTCCCTAGCTTTATTGATCTTTCCAAAGCCTTTGACTGCGTACAACATAAATCTATGGAAGATTATGAGCTGGATGGGCTTTCCAGCATATATAATTCAACTCATCCAGTCGCTCTACCAATACCTAGAAGCAACAGTAAGAACAGAGAATGGCTACATCGAAAAATTCACTATTGGTCAAGTTGTCCGTCAAGGCTGCATCCTATCACCATCTATGCTGTATTCATTATGAGAAAGGCATTTTATGGTCAAGTTTCTGTTGGTGGACGAACGATCACCAACCTAAGATACGCCGACAATACAACATTCTCTGGCGTATTGATGGGGAAGGGTTGGGGGGGGGGGGGGTTGGGGACAGTTAAACCCCCAAACAAAATTCAAACTGTTTTTTCTATATATTCGATACCAGTGATTTACAAATGTTGCTGAAATGACATGATTTTCCTGGGTTTTTTCTCACTTTTTAGTAAATTATTATTTGTTAAGCGTATGTTGGAAAATGACAAATCCTAAATTCACAGTCAAGCAAAAAAAAATGCTTATTTAAAAGCCTACATGTCAGGGTCCGCAGAACAGCGGGGCTCAGGGGACTCGAGCTCCCTCATTTTTTGTATAAAGTATGTTGAAGAGAACTAGAAAGAAAAAAAGAAAGTGACCCGAGGTGAAATGAGGTATCAAAATATGTTCATCTTACAGTTAATAAATGCCTGAAACCCTTGAGCTTCCAGGGGCTGTGCCCCTTGAACACCACGCCAATTTGCGCTCCTCTCTTCCTGATCGTAAATACTTCAACCCCCCCCCCCACCCCGATTTTAAAAAAGTTCTGCGGGGCCTGCATGTAACATGTATGAGTGGTGGTGATGCAGATTGTTTTTCTGCCCCTCTAAGTGTTTTTGCTCAGTATGCCACTGACAACACTTATAACAAGAACATCAGAAGAACTACTAGAACTCTTTAAAAAAGAGTGAAGGATGCAAGTGAATAATTTGGACCCTACCTCAATGGGAAAAATACCTAGATCATGATTGGTGGAAATTAACTACATGCAACAGAGCATGGTGGTTGATGGAGAAGAAGTTGATCAAGTGGACAAGTTTATATAATGTTCTTGGGTCAATGATTGTCAAGGAGGGTGGAAGCTCGGCAATATCTGCCTTTGAAATGTGGTGTTGGAGGAAGCTACTTGGGATATCATGAAGAGATTACAACACCAATGGACACAATTAATGTCCATCATCGGAGATCAACCGCCCCTTGCTACCAGGATTGACGGTACAAGCTACAATAGTTTGGTCACGTTAGCAGAAGATCAGGAGACAACCTTGACAAATTATCATTCAAGGTACCTTTGAAGGAACACGTAACAAAGGAAGACTCAAGCTCAGATGGACTGACGACATTCGGGAAATCACTAGCCACCCTCTAAATACTAAAGACACTCTACCGGATTGCAGGAGACAGATGCCGATCAAAAGGTCTCATCAAACGGGTCACAGTGGTGAGCCATGATCTATATGACAACGACGACGACGACGAATAGTAAGAGATAGTTTCTTGGAGGGCAGCAGTGACGCGGGACTCAGTTGGAAGACTCTCGACCCGTTATGACCTCTAGATACTCTCGGATCTGTCAAACACCAAGCAAAAATCATCAGATTTTCATCCACAGCAGAGCACAACCATCAATGACTGTACAAGGTTGTTCCAGTGTCTCATGCCTGGCTGACATCTCAACTTTTGTCAAATTCTATAAGTCCGTCTTTGACATGGGAGTGCTCGTTTCCAGAATCATCAAAAAGTGCTGTTGGGACTGGTGAAAGCTCTTATGACAAAATGTCCTTGATATTGACCTCTCTTGAACTTGCCTGCAGTCCTATTACTCTGGAGTAGATCAACTTTTCATAGATTTTCGTATCCCAACATTGACTTCTTCATGGCAGCCATGGTTTGAACTTTCTTGGAAATTGTGTCATAGAATCCACCAGGTAATATCTTTTGAAATTCATGCATCTGTCTAGTATAGATGTCAACTGCTTTATCCACATTCACTGACGTTGGAGCAATGCTGGTCTAAATAAAGCCTATCAATTGAATAATAATGTGTGCCGTAAAACCACTTCTCACCGATTTGATGAAAAATGAATTCTTTCATAGCCATTTTTTTTCTTGACATATGTAGGGTAGGTGTAGGGAATTGGAGACCACCAAGCTTGAACCCATCACTGTCTGTCCGTGTTGGCTCCAATATTGATATAGCGACATATGTGGCCTTAAACAACACTTCTGCATATATCCAATTCATTTCGAAGACTACAATGCGTTCTCTCTCCGAGAAAATTGGCAAAATTGACCAAAATATTAGCAATTTTGATCGTAAAAATTTGCTCTGATATAAAAACACAATTTTCACTGAATGTTGTGGTGTATGCAGATATTTAGGGGTGGCTCTTAAAAATAAGTTTTAAAAGGAAGTTTATGAAATGTGCCAACCATCACAGAAAGCTTATGGCCATTGTATGTTGTGAATGAGTGTTGCAATTCACATTATGAATGGTGTCTGATCAGAAATGTGTGTAGGTAATTGGGGACACCAGGTCCAAGATGGGGGCCTACTTCTCCCCAGTTGTCCATTTCATGTTGAAAGGCACTATCATGAAACATATTTGGTCGTACGTGTCACCATTCTAATTTGAATGCATTCAATTTTAATAAGTTGTTTCTATGCTGTGAGTTTGATCAATGTAAAAGTCACATTGCCAGAACATTATTCTGAAAGTATTTTAACATAATTGAGAACACCTTTATTACTGTAAACAAAAACTACAGAAATATTTTGGGCCACATTGTTTTAAAATCGTTTCAAAATTTCAGTAAGTTCATTGGCTCCATATATCTCTTTCAAAAAATGTTTGAACTAACTATAACAATCCCATTTTCATTCAAATTGTATTTAAAATGTCTTGATTTGTAACTGTCCCTTATTACCTACACATGTAGGTAATGAGAGACCTTTGGTGATGACGTCATTAATCATTGTTATCTTATTAATCAGTTACATCATGACCACAATTTCGTTACAAAATAAAGAGAAAAAATACTAAAGGGAATACAAAAATGTCTGTATGTGTAACATTGTTCATGTTTATGTAAATTATGCAAATGTGCTTAAGGGTCTTCCATTCCCCCACACCTACCCTATCTAAATTTGTACCAAACACGATGAAAGATTATGCAGCACAACTGCAATTGTTGCCCCCAAAAAGCATTTAATATGATTTCAACGTGACATAGATTTAAGAAATTGGCATTTGGCTGGCACATATATTTTATTCAAATTAATATGTTTATAGAGGGCGCTATTTCAAAATATGCAAATAAGCTGGTCATCTATGGCCATGCAACATAACAAAACATTTTGTTTAGTGATGGTTCTAGAGAGATACAGACATTTGGCTTCCAAAAATTGTAGAAAAAATCCTTATTATATATTTATTATTCATTTTTAAAGGAAAATTATGTACTTTGGCGGCCATTTTGTCTGACGTCATATATCTTAAATTGCTCAAGGCTGACAGAGTGTCAGCAATCGGATTCTTGAAATAGACGGTCTAGGCAATCAAAATCCATTGAAAAAAAAACTATAGACCCTAAAACAAGGTTAGGCCAATAATCTGCATTTGGCTGCCGGACTACTTGAAGACATTTTCAAGCCCCACCTTTTTTAGGGAAGTTCTAAATTAGTATTATCTTTCAAATGCAGAACTTTGGAATTTAACTTTTTCATTTTTTTGGCCTGCAAATGGGACATATTACCTTTAAGGCCTAGTAAAAAAATATAAATGTTTAGCGTCCCCGCCCGCTTCCTTTTTGGGGGCCGCCTCCTATTTTTTTTTTTTTTTTTTTTTTTTTTTAATATTTTTTATAAATGTTTTTCTTTAATGAATAGAAACATAAAAAAGTGACATACTGCTAAAATTATCTATTTCTGATTTTTTTTTTAATTAAAAAAAATACTGGCGGCCATCTTCAAAAATAGCCAGACTGTCCGGAAAAATGTACCGAGCGGCCATTTTGAGCGGCCATTTTGAAGGAAAAAAAAAGGGCCTCCTCCTTCCTTTTTAATTTGACCTAATATGTAAATCGAAATAAACATAAATGTGTCATCTTGAAGATGATATGCAATTCTTGTTAGCGCCAATACCCAAAATGCTGGGATGTTACTTCTATGCCCCCATTTCAAATGCACTCTGGGTCTGGGATAACTTTGTGACTTAGTCTCTTAAGATCTATTTTGTGCGGCTGTACTGTCTGGTCTCAGCCGGTGTAGCAGCTGGTAGTCGCCATGCTAGCTGTCTATATACAGTCACTGTACGCACAGTATTCGTTATATGGTGGTACTCTTCACTTCGTCTTTGGATTTTTTGATAGTATATCATAAGCAATTTGCTATTTTTATAAAAACTGAAATATCCATTGTAATACCACATAGAGCTGTATATAACAACTCTATGCTTTACCCTCATCTAGATGCTGAACAGGCATTGATGTGTATCATCATAGAAGTAGAAGTAGAATACATATGAATCTGCTGTGTGCTGGTCGCACTGTAATACCATAAACGAAAAAACTTACGAGATATTCCTGAATAAGAGATGCGACTTGGATAAAAATTTCCTGAAAATCATACACAGTGCGTAACCTGGACAAAAATATGAATGTGACTCTGTGTCCAATAAATGCTTTTGCCAACATAATTAAGTTCAATAAACTTGATCTAGGCAAACCCAACTCTTATCATGAGCATGTCTATGACTGTGATTTCAGATTTTCAGGAGAAATCATGTATTACAGCTTGTCAAGGACTCTCCTTGAAGTTCCAAAATCTTCGCCGATTCGTTGTAACTCGAGGTGAACTCGCCTACACTTGTAATATACTCGCATTACTCGTAACAAGCTCGCGCTGCACTCTTTATAACTCGTAGCGACTCGCCACCTTATGAAGAGTGCAGCGCGAGCTTGTTACGACTAATGCAAGTATATTACGAGTGTAAGCATTTCACCTCGAGTTACAACGAATCTCCTGCTTAAAGGACAAGTCCACTGTAAAAATAAGTTACTTTCAATAGAAGCAGAAAAATCAGACAAACTACCGGTAATCAAAAAAAGTTTGAGCAAAATCGGATAACTAATAAGAAAGTTTTGAAAAATTATGTAAAACTATAGAACAATTAAAATCACTACGCAAATTGCCAATTTGGTTAACAGTTTGTGATGTCATGTCCTCAGTATTTATCAATTGCTTCATACACTGTCGCTCATAAAGGTGGAATTATTTAGTTTTACCCTAATATATGGAATTATTTTTAAAATAATTTAAAAATAATAGATCTAGATAATAGTATACATTCTCAGATTGTATTGAATAATAATTTGCCAATGTGTGTTTTGCGGGACTGCTAAAGCATGTGTATGCTACTATGCTTATCAACTAGGGGACCTATGCCCTTAAGTCATAAATGACAGTAATGAGGATTAATGCTTCACAAAAGGGCACTTCTATAGCACATAGACACGGTTTTGATCCTGGGGCCTCACAGTTACGAGGCCATTGTTTTGTCACTGAACCATGACTGTACGCAGCGGGGGCTAGGGTTGGGGGCAGTTTCCATAAATAAAAAAAAAACAGAAAATGCAATAAATTTTCAATAATTTATTGCATTTTTACCCCGGTCCCCAACATAAAAAAAATCCTCTGGACGGCCATGCATTATGGGATAAAACTAAAATATTCCACCTTTATGAGCGACAGTGTTTATAGTTTAATCCTATTAATTTCTCCTTTTATCCCCCCAAAACTTGATTTCCCCATGCCGTTGCAGAGGTTATACGATTTGTATCATAATGCCTGCATGACATTGCACAAAATCTTTTATGAACTTTGAAGAATTGATAATATTTTCTGAATATTGTAGATTCATAATTATTGATTTTCATCTGAATAGTTTATCAAAAGTCACATTTTTCTGAAAAAAAGTTACTCTATAGTAGTGCATCCACACCAAAAAAAATTACTTTCAATCTAAATTTGATGCTGGTGTGAAGAATTAAGATTCTTAGAGGGGAAATAGGAAATTTTATATTATCAATATAAAGAAAACAATAAGTGGAAAGTGAGGACATGACGCTCCTCCTCCTCCTTCTTCTCTCCCCTTTCCTTTTCTTCTCTGCAAGTCACTCTTTTTTATTTTTATTTGTATTGTTGTATCTAAGTTGAGGGCTGCCGGCACGTCAAGCTACTTTGCTTATTACTGTAGCCCTCCTGCATCTAATGTATGTTAATTTCCATTCAATATATTTGTTTAAATTCAATATATGTGTTTAATATCGTTTATTATCTGTATAAAAATTATATACACTTGAAATATTGTATCAAGCCATATTATGTTTATGAAAATGTATGATGAAAAAAAGAAAAAAGATGCAGAAACCAATAAATCAAATCAAATCAAATCAAATGAGTGAATTTCCAATTTGTCTTGTGATTTTCATTGTTTCATAGTTTTACAGACTTTTTCAAAAATGTATAAGTTTCTTATTAGATATCCGATTTTTGCTCAAACTTTTTTTGGTTGGTTTGTCTTATTTTTCTGCTTCTATTAAAGTAAGTTATTTTTTGAGTGGACTTGGCCTTTAAGCTACTGATTTTGAAAAATCACCATCCGTGACATATGATTACGGATGCTTTGCCCACGGATGTCCCTGTTATATGTAAATGCGACAAAGTGCAACCTTGTAACCAGGTAATGATTTACAAAGTCCTTGATGAGCTGTAGTACATGATTTCTCCTAAAATCACAGTCATACTGCTCATGCAAGTTGGGAAAAAGACTCCCATGATTGAGACTGTGTATGATTTTAAGACACAGTTGGTCTCTTATATGCTGTCCAATCGTGGGCTTGGTACCCTGTTCTCTCAAGATTCTTTCGGAAGCCATTGCAATGTTCAGTACAGATTTGGAAGGGATGATTAGACCGCCATTGTCTTTCAACCTGATTAGTTGCAAGTAGACTTCTGGAACCTCATCTGTCCTGTCTACTAGTGCCTCCTTGCATTTATCACAGGACTGATTGTGAAAAAAATGGAGGAAAGATCAAATGACAAACTTGGCTTCACTCATAATCCTTACACAGCTTGAGCTTCAATTGAGACTGTTGAGTCCTACTCAGATAATCAATAACCTAACTTTACATGTATATTTACATGTATGTTGACCTCCTATATCATGTCTTTCAAACATTACATTCAGATTGTAATTAATATACATGTCCCTTTTTATGTTTTTAGTGCTGAAGAATGCAGAATAACCTGATATCGAGTTTATTATATAAATGAAATGATTAATGGGGGTGGGGGTTATTTTCGTATAGTGCAACATCCAATAATACAAATTATTTAAAATGGCTGAATACAAATTTTCACCATTTTTTTGGTGGTCCATTTCAGGTAATAGTATTCTTTCATCAATAGTCGACATAAAATACATTTGTTTTGAAAATCCTTGCAGAAATGTGTCTTAAATGACATCCTCTTTCACATTATGATACAATTTAAGTGAAATTTTGTCATCAATTTTTGGGGGCTTCCAACATTTCAGATAGCTTTATAAAAGTTTGTGCTTGTTACAAATTTAACCTTTTATACTTACATGGCATTTTCCTTGTATACTCCTAATAGTGTATCCTGCAATGTAAGCTGTGACATTCTGTTGAAACATGCTGAGTTCTGCAGGGGGAGAAGTGGATGGAGATGTCTGTGCCTCAATGGTCGATATTTCAACCGAGATGACCCCATCAGAGGGCAATTTCCGATCTTCATGGATGTTGGTTCCCATTGCTTCTAGAAAGCATGTAGCATTTCCTGATGTACTCACAGGTATGTTGGAGTTGATTAATAGTGCTCTGTGATGAGTAATTGAAACATTGTATATATTAAGGCATATAATTTCTCTAAAAAGTACGCTGCTATTTCAGTAACAATGAAATGTTAACTTCTCATTGTTTTCTTTTATGTTTACACTAGTGTAATCATGCATAGAATATAAAGTCAAGGGTCACATGTATCTTAAGAGCAATACATTTGTTAAGTGCATTGTTTGTTACCTGTAGGCAGCCTGAAATTGCGTTGATGTTGGATTGTTGTTCCAACCGCCCCTTCCTCGAATCTTAGCAAAGTGAAGTTCAAGTTGATCTTGGCTTAGACGATAGGGAAGGAAGTACCTGTATTAATAGCACAGTTATTATTATTAATTTTTAGTTTATTGTTTGTGTGTGTGTTAATTCTTGCAATATTTAAAATTAAAACCAAAAATTATAGTGTAAATAAATGCGGATTAATTTGATGGAAAAGAAATGAATTTGATTTCTTATTTTTTTCTTCTTCTTGTTAGTTACTGATGACAGAAAAGACCTGTTTCATACATGTACATGGGTTATGTACAAATATATTTGCAATAATTTTATTTAGGGTGAATGTATGAACAAACTTTTTCTTTAGATTTTTTTTAAAAGTACAGGGCAAGTAACTTACAAGAAATGGCCAACTTGTGTTTCATCGATCACAACTTCAAATCCTTTCATTTACCCGTTTCCTCTCATTGTTTGCTTCTATTAAAACCAACTTAACACATGTGTCATGGTGGACTTTCCCTTCAAGGTATTAATTGATAGTTAATACCGGTATGTACTTGATACTTGTGCTTTGTCATATTGATAAAGGATGTCCAACAATCAAATTTCAAGTAGAAAAAAAATGGAAGTCGATCAATAATCCTGTAATACATTCCTCCTGCTTTCATTAGTCTATGGAATATTTTACACAGAATTAAGTAGGTATTTATAATTGACTATAATCTTACTTTATTCCAGATTGAGGATCATTGAAGAACCGGTCTGCCAGAGAGATGAATCCATCCATCGCTAAACAGAAACCTATGACTGGTGTTCCTCTATTGCTTGAGGCAACGGGAGTACCGTCACTTAACTTCAGTGACAGTAGCATCTTCTTTGTCTTATTGAAGTAGGCTTCCCAGGTAGGACAAGTACTTTTGAAGAGAGGTGCTTTGTAACCTTTCTGTAACCTATTCCGCCCATTCAACATGTCAAATAGTCTGTTGAGTGAAATTTTAAAATAACTGATATGAAAGAAACTACTTGTCCCTGGGCAGTGAACAACAAGATACAGGGTCTGAATCCCTGCCACAATGTTAACCACCTTTTTGCTAAACATTAAAGAGAAGGTTGAGTTCTGGGAAGAGGTGAAAAATAATTTGTGAGCGTTATCATTCTTATTATGCAAGTGTGGAAGAACATCAGATAAGACATGTTCCCTGAAAAGCATGGCTCTTCAAATGCCTTCATATTCTAAATATGTCATGTAAATCGTAAAACTCGGGGGGGGGGGGGGTAGGTTTTTTACGCCACGTGTTCGTGTAGTCCCATATACATCTTTCTGTGTACAGTGTTTGTAACTTTACCAAGACTTGGCCAATTTCTTATCATTTTGATGATTCCAGAACCTTGCAATACCCACAAATTCTTATATGCTAGATGATCAACCTTTTCTGGTCGATTCCCCACCGTTTCTTTCACAATGCAATCGCATGACCAGAACTCAACTTCATCTTTAAGCTGCACTTTCCTCACTAGACTTAAATGGTTTAGTTTTATTCCTTGAAATGCTTGAGCCCTGTAATAACAGCCATACATGTACTGAATCCCCTGTCATAACAATGGAGCACAAGTTTATTCAAGTGGGACAGACCTGAGCACTAGACAAAAACCCACTAGTATTATTGCTATTAGACTAAATCAGATTGAAGCAATTAATAACTAATTAACTAATTAAAACATGTAAAGGTGATCATTCATGTTTAGATTCAACACTAAATTGCATTATATACTGTTAATACAAAAAAGATATATGGACAAAATTTGTAAAGGGCTAAATTATGTCTTTATGTATAAAGTAGTTTTTAACTTTTTGTACTCTCTACACTAATCTTATTCACCTGTCTATCTGTCGTAGGAAATAGGCACTGCTTTCCGAATCTTCAAATCCTTCAAAGTGCAGTTGCCTTAAGATGTCAACTGTAGCAGCTACTGAGCTACTAAAAACCTGGGCTGCATATTTAACCTGCATGAAATTATGCATACCGGTAAGTAGTTAAAGTGGATAAACAAAGAATATAAGGTTTCATCAAGAAATCATGAATAAAAAATTATCTATGTACAAGTGCCAATATTAGTGCTTTGATTGAAAAAAGGAAGAATGCATAGAACATCATGCGTTACGTGCAAAGGTAGTCTTACCAGAATTTAAATGGGATCACATGTAGATAATGACATGTGCCTGTAAGTCCTGTATACATCAGAATATCATTTAGTTCAAATTTTTAGAGGTGATCTAAATTATATTAATGCTATGTATATTTACTATGTGAAAGATCGTTCTTATCAAAATGTACCCAACCTGCCAAAAGGTATTTAACAAAATCAATAGCCTGTAAAGACTATATGAATGATCACTACCTTCATTTTTGCTTTTGAGTAGTCAATGTGGTCTCCTGTTAGCCTATTTGCAGCCCTCATTCCTTCACGCTGCTGGATTTCATAGGAGTTCTTGATATGCTTCCACTTGACCTGTAACGGAGACAAATCATTATTGTGTTTTCATCAATGTAATAGAGCGATTATTAAAAAATGAATTGTATAGATTTGTCAAGTACTATAAACAGGTGTAGGGATATTTCCTTTGTTATATTAAAATTGATCTTTATGCAGTATGTGTATATCTATGTCTACACCGTGGGAATTATACAAAACGATGAACATGAAATGTTTATTCAGATTTGATAGAAATCATGAAAATAAGTTTTTTTTTTTTTTTTTAATTATCATCCATATACTTCAGAAATTTTGGAGAAGGGTTCACAAAAATTTGATACTTTTGAACTTGAAGGACTGTAACTGTTTTCATAGTAACAAGTTTAATTTGGTCCTTATTATATTAAATACTTCATACACCTTATTCTACCATTAACAACATATTAATATTTATATTCTGTTTTTACACTAGAGAGATTTTAAAAAAATCACATACCTTTTCTGTACCATTGAATGTTAACTCTTGTTTGTCTCCAAGAAGATTCCTGAGCAATTTCAGGTTAAGGCAAACGTCGGGGATGTAGGTAATCGGGTGTCCATTTGATGGATGGGGAAAGTCTCCTCTTAGATTATTAGGATCCAGATTTGCTCCCAACATGCTCATAGTAGACTTGTTCACAGCTGCACCATCACAAACAATGGCATCGATTTGGATGCCTTTCTCGTGAAGAAGTTGTAGGCACTCCTTAATCAGGCTAGCCTGAAAAGGGGCCGACAATTTCTTCACAAGAAAATATCCAACTGTTAGTTTGATATGCATATTCATCGCAACCACCATAAACGCTAATGCCTGTGTTGCCGGCTCTGGCAATTCCCCTTTCGATTTGGAATTGCCAATATTGGTAAATCCGGTATTACAATCGCGGTTCTTGTCATATGCTACCTGCCTTTTGATAGACATTGCATCTATCATAAGGGTCCAATGTAATTGAGTAGGAGAGTTGTCTTTAATGTACTTTAATGTTTCTATTGATTCTGTAGTGAATCCTGGGTTCCCATCTACGGATGCTAACATCTTTCGAAGTGTCACCTCGGATGGCAGTGCAAATATAGTTCTTAGAAATTTGTAGCAGCGGGGTGACATGTAATGTAATGTTAAAGAGAGGTTGAGTAGTTCTTGGCTGTATCTTCTGGCAGAAATTTTGTCACTATTCACATTTTGATTCGACAGTATGACATATGCGTTTCCATGGACAGAGTCGAATGTAGATTGGATGGCTTCATCCTCCATCCCATGGTCTTGCATTGTTGATTTCAGATCCTAGCGATGAAATATGGAAAAGAATATATTTGAATTCTGAAACCACACTTGCCTTTCATTCAGATGAGAAAGAAAAAAAACTGTGTCTTATGTGAATAAGTCTTGGCGGAGTTTATCAATAGATGTGAATCTTGGATTATACATGTATATGTTCCTTGTTAAGATACAGAATTACCCTTCTATGAAGAATGAGCTGTAAAATTATCAACATTTCCAAGATTTCTTTATAAATTGAAATATTTTGGTTCCATGATGTGAGCTAGTTCAATGATTTCAGATAATTGTTTATCATTCCCTTACATACCATGCCTCTGGACTTACATAATTTACTTACTTTTAAAGATTGAATCTTGATAGATTTCTTGATGTTATCCATCTGTGCCTTGCGCTTTTTTATCTTCTCTATCCCTAGGGCTCTTTCCAGCTTGCGTTTGGTTGTGCCAGGACTCACTGTGTAGCTGTGGTCATGCAAGTTACCAGGTGTAGGAAGTGGTACAGGTGTCCTCTCATGGTAGAATGGAATAGGATTTGAAACTGGCATCTAAATTGTTTAAGGGATTGAAATATTTAAATGTATTTACATAAAAATGCAAAGGCTCTTCATAATTCTGAACTGGGCAAGTTTAATAATTTTCATTGATGAAATAATAATAATATTGATAATAATAATAAATATAGTGAACATTTATAATGCACCGTGTCTGTCAAAATTGACACTCCTGGTGCGTTTGTGTGAAGATTGTTTAATTGCGGTCCTACTACTATCAATTAATTTAAAGTAAAATACACATACGTTTAAGTTTAACCTACTTCAGGACATAATTTAGCAATAATATAATTACAATATTCCTATTAACCCTGATCCTGAACTTTTTTATTTATTTTTTTTTTATTTTAGTTGATTACAATACCGTAATGTATTTTTAGTTATACACTGTGTAACCACAAAACAACAAATATAAGTGAAAATTTCACTCTTGCGTGAAAATTTATCTTATTTTAAGGTAATTTTGTATAATGTTTCATTTATAAATCTATGTATCTTTTTGATTATGCTTATTGAAGAAATTTAAAATAAAATAATAATTGTTATGGGTTTTATTTAACTTGAGTTACGGTTTTTGATAATAACTGCTTGTTAATAAGCCACTGCTCTCTTAATTAGAGAGAAGGGAAACCCTTGTGGATAGGTACTTACGGGTAAAAATTACTTAAAGATATTGCAATTACTTATTTGATAAAAAAGTAACTCACATCTAATGAAGGTATAGCTGAAGGTAGCAGACATCTCCTCTTCACAGTTTGTGAATAGTTGTCAGGTCCAAAGTGCATCGAGCAAACATATGTTCTTGTTATTGGATCTTCAGTTCCTCCAAGAGCCTTCAACCATTCTTTGCGAATGCTAGGTTTTGTTGGCAGTCTTGGAAAAAGAAAGATCATTTCATAAGAGCTTTGGATCCCATTTAAAGCTTGATTCTGAGTTTATTGATATATAATCATTTCTGTGTATTTTGTGAAAATGAATACATTTCACCACTCCTGCCATGTCAAAAATTTAGCATTTACTCCTTTCCACATTTTAACAAGTTCTGAAAAATAGTCAAATTTGATGGTTCCCTTTACCTTTACATGGCTTTGGTAGGAGGGGGGTGAGTTTACATGTGTTTCCAACTGATAGACACATTGCTAATTGGTATTACTACAGATTTTTGTTGTATGCACCTGATGTTTGTACACTAAATTTACACAAATTTGTCATTCCTTATTTGTCCTAAGATTCATAAAACAATGCAACCCCCTCCCTGTCCCATTGCCAACATGGGCACAAAAGGACATTACCTATATTAATTGTACATTTAAGAAGTTCTCAACATTTTTTTAGTGACCTTGTATGTTTATCCAGCGATGATATTATTAATTTAAGAAATCGTACCTTTTTTTAGTAAACTTGTATGTTTAACCCCCCCCCCCCAAGCGATGTGATTGTATCCATGACTGAAATTATTTTGTTCCCTCAAAAAGTTATCAGATTGTCAACTTTGCTTGTACAATGTTTTTTTCAGTAATCAGTAGTTTATTTTCTTTATGACGTTCAGCTTTGCACAAATAGAAATAATAATAATAATAATACTGGCTCCTTGTATAGCACACAGGTCCACCTTTCGGTGCTCATTTGATTAATTTATAAAAAATACATACGTGTATATGCATGAATACTGGATTGGTGACTGAAGTTTGTAGTATATTGTACTTGTATTAACTTATTGTTGACTTTGTCAATTTTAATTAATTACAGTACCGGTAATCAGTGACGTTTTGATTTTTTTTTTTTTTTACCTTTGCATGAAATAAATTATTTTTTTAAATAACTGAATTTTGTAGTTTTGTACACTTTTGTTCACACTCATTATCTTACATGTTCATTGTCCTGGATGCCAGTTAAGAGGGCCTTGTGTTTGTTAATCATGCTCTTAAGAGAATTCTTGAATCAGAAGCCGCAACCCCCCCCCCCCCCCAAAAAAAAGGGGGGGAAGCCTTCAAACAAAATGAGTCTCGTATTTTCCAACCTTGCTTCTGCACTTGCTCCAAGTGAAAAAAACACACACAGGCTCCCAGGTTCATACCATGTTCCATTAGTGTACTGTGATGACCTTCATTTTTTTAAAGGATGGGTCAAAATCTATCATGATGAAAATGAGGATTGTAGTAATAAAATAATTTAAGTAATTAAAAATGTATCAAATATAATTGACATACCCCTGGCCCCCCATAGAAGTTGTTTTTAAGAGAAAGAGAAGAGAAGAGGACTGGTAAACAGAATTTTGTTGGAACTTGTAACCCCCCCCCCCCCCAACTCGGACACACACACACACACACACACACACGCAGCATCGCCTACTACCACTTTTTCATAACTTACCGATGGAGTCTCAAATCCTCTTGAGTCCTATTTTTTGACCAACATCCCTTCACTGAACATCTTGGAGGCATTGTGGCCGAAAAAGCTCGATCGGTTGGAAATTAGAAGACAAATAGACTAAAAATATGAGGATGCCAATCAATTATTAGTCGGCACGAAGAAATCGATCAGCTGATGGCCAGCTGGAAGAGTTGTCATAGCAACACAAATCCATTTGGATTTAATGGATGATCAAGATATTTGCTATTTTCATTTATTATAGGTACTCATGGTTTAAAAAAAAAAATGGAAATTTAAAACTTAACATTTGCATTACAATTGAGAGTCGTAAGTACCACATATTTGGGAAATATCTCCCCCCCCCCAAAAAAAAAAAAAAAAACAGGAGGGGGTGTGGCCTCTGAGGATTCGGCTAGCCGACACTTGCAGACAGAATCAGAAAGCTGCACCTCCTCGACAGTCCTCGACTATCATTTGAAGACAAATAGCCGTCACCTTGATATTAATATTTCAATGCAATAGGGTTTATCGATGTATGCAAATGAATTAGTGCTTTGGTTAATTTTGTGGCCTGATTTAATGAAATTCTTGTGATTTTCGTGCCTTTTTTCTCGTCTTTTTTTACGATCATTTAATTTTTGACGGTCATACAATATCGAATAAAAATAACAGCGCGTATATTAACGCATCAGAATAATCCACGTGATTCGCTGAATCACTTGCGTTGCTAGCGCGCAGCGTGATGAATAAATTACCCATAATTCCGTACAGTAGATTATTTGACCTCTCTTATTACGCTGATACGCGCATTGTCTTTTACCATGTAGTGAACATCATTCCAGTTCACTTTTCGCGGGGAGCATCCTACAGAATGCATAATTCATAAGGCTCATGAATTATGCAAGGTAGCTTATTTGGGCTTCTAATGGATCCGGACAAAATGGCGGAGCTTGGGGGGCCTGGGTGAACAAGTTATCAAAATGCTTGGAAAAATGTGCCAAATACGATGAAAGAAAAAAAATGGCGATTCTATGTTGCAAAATGCTAATACGTGCAAAAAACGCGCGCGCATGCGCGTTTGCATCATTTTTTGTCAAATGCTCCATATGGCCTGAAACGTATGCAAAAACATTTTGGGATGATTTGGAGCATTTTAATTTTTTTCGCGCGCGTAAACGCGCAGACGAACGCGCACGCGCGCATTTGCGCACGTTTATTGATATGAAATTGACCGGACGGATATTGATCTTAATCATGATAAATATGAATGTAAAATTACTTACTGTTATGAAGATATGATCATGAGTTGATTTTTACAAAATGGCGCCTGGATGACGTCACGATGACTTTGAGTCTTTGAAAAGTTACGCAGTTCTAAGTTAGACTAAGATCTATCATCATTGAAAGTTTCATGACAATGGCTTTATTCAGTCTTGAGATATCCTGCGAACAAATTCGAGGAAGAATAATAAATAATAAACTAGATTTGTAATACTTGTTTGGAACAAGTATAGGTGGGCTGGTTGAACTAAAATTTGAGACAAAATAAAGGGTACATTTTAGATAGTTCATTGTCTCAGCTACAATATACTCGAAGTTCAGCGTAAACCAAGCTAAAACGACAGAGATATTGCTCGCGAAAGACGGGAATGTAGAATCCAGTTTTGAGAAAAACTTATGTCCCATAGAGAATACACGCAAAATGTGAAAAATTGACATGCCTCTTTTAATCGCAAAAATACGCCATGATGCCTTTGTAAAAATAAAGGATAACAGTAACTTTGTAGAAAATTGTCTCAGCTAGAACATATCAAAATTTGGAAGAAAATCGATCAATATTTACAGAGATACAATCAATTTTCCATAAATATGCTGACGTCATAATATGCAAATTGGAATTTTGAGTTCGGAGGCCATAATGATGACGTCATGAGTTAATTGAGGGTCAAATGAGACATAAAATCATATCTCCAATTCATATTCTATCAAAATATGAAAAAAAATTGAGGTTACCTTGCATCCTAAAGAGCTACAATGGATTTTGTATAGGCATGTTTTTGCCCATATATGCTATGTATTACAAGAGCTCGCGCGCACGGAAATTTTTGTTAAACGGTCGATCATTCCGTTATTAATAGTCATAAAGAGACAAACATGGTATCAATTTGTTTGTAAGTATATGTGAAATATTATGAAAGAAAAAAAAAGGCAATTCTATGTTGTGCAATAGTTTTACGCGCGAAAACGCGCGCGCATGCGCGTGTGCGCGATTTTTTTATAAAATGCTTAGAATGGCCTAAAACGTATGCAAAATGATTTTGAGACGATTTTGAGCATTTCAAAATTTTGCGCGAGCATTGACGCGCGGACGTACGCGCACGCGCGCGTTATTTGACCTCAAATTGACCGGACGGATATTGACCTTGATCATGATAAATATGAATGAGAAATACCTTTTGGTTATGAAGATATGATCATGAGTTGATTTTCGTAAAATTTTACAAAATGGCGCCTAGATGACGTCATCAGTAAAGGTCAATGTTGAAAACCTTATTGTGCTTTGTACATATGCCTATACATATGTGTGCCAAATTTCAAGGCATTTGATGGAGCCATTTCCAAGTTATCTTGCCAACAAAAAAGTGGTTAGAAATAAGAAAAATATATAATAATAAATAAATAAATAAATAAAGGCAATTCTAACGAAATTATAAGGTGGTCTGTACGTTATACAGCCCACCTGATAAATAAATAAATAAATAAAGGCAATTCTAACGAAATTATAAGGTGGTCTGTACGTTATACAGCCCACCTGATTAGGGTGACCTTGCATCCTAAAGAGCTACAATGGATTTTGTGTAGGCATGTTTTTGTCCATATATTCTATGTAATACAAGAGCTCGCACGCACAGAAATTTATGTTAAAAGGTCAATCATTCCGTTATTAATAGTCATAAAGAGACAAACATGGTATTAAATTGTTTGTAAAAATATGTGGAATATTATGAAAGAAAAAAATTGCGATTCTATGTTGTGTAATAGTTTTACGCGCGAAAACGCGCGCGCATGCGCGTGTGCGCGATTTTTTATAAAATGCTTAGAATGGCCTAAAACGTATGCAAAATGATTTTGAGACGATTTTGAGCATTTTAATATTTTGCGCGCGTATTGACGCGCGGAGGTACGCGCACGCGCGCGTTTTTTGACCTGCAATTGACCGGACGGATATTGACCTTGATCATGATAAATATGAATATGAAATAACCTTTGGTTATGAAGATATGGTCATGAGTTGATTTTCGTAAAATTTTACAAAATGGCGCCTAGATGACGTCATCAGTGAAGGTCAATATTGAAAACGTTATTGTGCTTTGTACATATGCTTATACATATGTATGCCAAATTTCAAGGCATTTGATTGAGCCATTTCCAAGTTATCTTGCCAACAAAAAAGTGGTTAGAAATAAGAAAAATATATAATAAATAATAAATAATAAATAAAGGCAATTCTAACGAAATTATAAGGTGGTCTGTACGTTATACAGCCCACCTGATAAATAAATAAATAATAAAAATCTTGACGAAATCAAAAGGTGATACGTTTACGTACGTATCACCTAATAACAATAACACTTACTTACTATAATAATGATTATGATCATGACCATGAGCGCGATCATGACATCGTATTGAAAAAATGAGGGTTGATTTAGATAGCATATAGTCTCAGCTACAACATACTCAAAAATCAACAAAATCCAAGCAGAAATAACGGCGATATTGCTCGCAAAAGACAGGAATGTAGACTCCAGATTTGAGAAAAAGTCATCTTCCATAGGGATTACACGCAAAAAGTAATGGATTAAGTGAAAATAGGGTAATAATAAAGTAAAAAGGGTTGTTTATGACATTATTTGCGATTCTACGTGTTTAAATAATCAAAAAATCATACGTAGACTTCGTTACGTATCACCTAATAATAATAAAAATCTTGACGAAATCAAAAGGTGATACGTCTACGTACGTATCACCTAATAACCATGCTTACCTCATGAAGTATGTCGCCCTTCAGAATAATTGAATGATTTAAGGGAAAATTGACAATTACAAGGTGAGTTTTCTCATTCTTTGAATATCAGTTTCAGAGAATAACATAATAACAATTATATTTGCTTATATAGCGCCTAACACTTACTTTATCAGAAGTCTCTTAGCGCTCTACAATAATGCGGCATAATTACCCTGGCTTTGGCAGTGCAGCCGTTACGCGTGCAGCGTTTCAAGGAATAAATAGGCCATTTTCGTAATGTAACCAAATTTAATGCATAGGTCTTTGTGAAGTGCCTCAATACAAACTATTTCATTCACCTGAAAAGAATAATAGTATTTCAATAGACAGAATCCTAACTGCATACATTAGTTGTTGCCAGGTTGGACAAACATTATGGCTTGACCTACCTAGCAATACTTAATATATGCAGTTGCATTCTGACTATTGAAATACTATTATTCCTATCAGGTGAATGAAATAATTTGTATTGAGGCACTTCACAAAGACCTATGCATTAAATTTGGTTACATTACGAAAATGGCCTATTCCTACCAGGTACCCATTTACATAGTACAAAATTCACCAAAGTGTTACATGTTGAAAAACTGAGTCACATCTGCTGATTTGTATATGTAGTGCATGCAATCTTCAACCAAATCGAGTCAATCTCATTTCTCTGTGATCATTACACACTTCACAGTATACATTTTTTTTTCTTTCTTTTTCTTCTTTTTTTGAGTTCTCTCTCTCTCTCTCTTTCTCTCTGTGTCTCTCATTTCATCCTTTGCCTGTACATAAACATATGAGTCAGAACAATTTCTGACCCATTATAAAACAAAACAAATTCAATAAAGAAGAGAAAAAAAAAGTGTTTCATTTTAGGTGCCCTTGTAATAAAGATAAAAGTAAGGTGTGGAGGGGAGAGGCACAAAAAGAACTTTGCTCTCGCACATCTCTCTCACTCTCTCTATGTCTCTCTCTCTCTGGCCGTGTAAACATCAACCAGGAAACATAATGTTTACATATGAGCACCTTTTATGTGAAAGTTGTTGTTTAGTTTCCTAAAGTTTTCCCCCTTTAAATATTTTTATGAATAGCATACTATTGATACATGCCGTTCCGCTCTTTACTTCTGTTTGACAAAATAACACTAGATCAAGTATTGAATCTAATTGGTTTATAAGCAGAAGAGCAACTCTTCTGAAGTGTATTATTATTATTATACCTGCCGTTTCCAATCCAATCCAATCCAATCCAATAGATATTTGATATAGTGCCTTTTCCTTGCAGTTACAAAGCGGTGCACAAACGCTCCACAATGTTTGGGACACTCAAAAACAAAAGTTAGCACTTCTCAGAGATCAGTAAGTATATGTAGGCTGGTAATAAAGTAATTTCAAGCAGAATAGTTCCTTTGCACTGTTTTGGTTCTTGTTATGAAAGTATAAAGGAATGACAAATTATATTTGGCATTGCTCCAGAATGGTTCAAGGCAACACAACCTCAATAACTATGTATGTCGCCATTCAGAAAAATAGAATGACTAAAGGGAAAATTGACGATTGCAATATGATTTTTTTCATTCTTTGAATGTCAGTTTGGGAGAATATCATAGTAAAAAAATCATCAAAATATTACTGCTTGTAAGTGTCGGCTTGCATGGTGATGTAGATATACAGAAGGCTTGCGGGTGCACCATGTGAGAGAGAGGTTGAGTATCCTGACGACGGATAGTCAACCTTTTCGAAACGTCGAGCCACTCCCGCTATTCATCCTCTCCAAGCGCTATAGTTCTCCCTAGAACTTTAAGCTAAGAGAAAGATAACCAACAGTTTTTTTCAAGACTGTACCAAACAGTCCTTTTCTGGACTACAAATCCACAAGAAAGATTACCGAGAGTCCTTTTTTTAAGGACTCCTCAATCCTCCCTCTCTCTAACATGGTGCACCCGCAAGCCTTCTGTATATTATGGTACATATAGTTGAACAACTGACTCACATCTGCTGATTTTTATATGCAGTGCATGCAATCTTTAACCAAATCGAGTCAACCTCGTTTCTCTTTGATCATTATAAAACTTCACAGTATACATTTATTTTTATTTTTATTTTGAGTTTTTTCTCTCATTTCATCCTTTGCCTATACATAAACATACGAGTCAGAACAATTTCTGACCCATCATAAAACAAAACAAGATAAATAACGAAGAGAAAGGAAAAGTGTTTCATTTTAGGTACCCTTGTAATAAAGATAAAAGGAGATGGGGAGGGGAGGGGCATGAAAAGAACTTTGCTCTCGCACATCTCTCTCACTCTCTCTCTCTCTCTCTTTCTCACTCCCTAGCTCCTCTCTCTCTCTCTCTATTTCGCTCTTTCTCTGGCCGTGCAAACATCAACCAGGAAACATAATGTATACATACCAGCAGCTTTTATGTCAAAGTTGTGGTTTATTTTTCTAAAGTTTTCCCCCTTTGAATATTTTTATGAATAGCATACTATTGATACGTGCCGTTCCGTTCTTTACTTCTGTTTGACAAAATAACACTACATCAAAGTATTGAATCTTATTGGTTTATAAGCAGAAAAACAACTCTTCTGAAGTGAATTATTATTATACCTGCCGTTTCCTATTAAACAAGTCCCTTTGCACTGTTTTGTTTGTTGTTAGGGGAGTATAGAGGAATGAAAAGTTATATTCGGTATTGCTCCAGGGTTGTTCAAGACAAAACGACCTCAATAAACATGCGTTCCCCATGAAGTATGACGCCATTTAGAAAAATAGAATGATTAAAGGGAAAGTTGACAAATAAAGTGTTGCTTTTCTCATTCTTTGAATGTCAGAAAAATGGAAGAATAGAATATTAAAAAAACATTAAAGTGCCCTCATATTAAGAAGATTTAAAGACATACGTGTAATTGAAAAGATGAGTCCCATCTGCTGATGTGTATATGTAGTTCATGCAAACTCCAACTAGATCGAGTCAACCTCTTTCCTCTTTGATCAATACAAAACTTCACATTATCCATACATTTTTTTTCTCCAAACTCCAAACTCCGTGAGAGCATGAGGTTTACCAGTAATATACTGTACAATGATCTCCCGAAACGCAATCCCATGTGAAGTACGGTTGCACCATTTGAGAAAGAAGAGGGGGGGGGGGGGTAGTTAGTCATGAAAAGGAGTACTGTCGGTAAGCTTTTATTTGTGAGTGTGTGTGTGTAGTGTAAACTTTCTTTCTTGAGTGTATGTGTGTAGTGTAAACTTTCTTTCTTGAGTGTATGTGTGTGTAGTGTAAACTTTCTTTCTTGAGTGTATGTGTGTAGTGTAAACTTTCTTTCTTGAGTGTATGTGTGTAGTGTAAACTTTCTTTCTTGAGTGTATGTGTGTAATGTAAACTTTCTTTCTTGAGTGTATGTGTGTAGTGTAAACTTTCTTTCTTGAGTGTATGTGTGTAGTGTAAACTTTCTTTCTTGAGTGTGTGTGTGTGTAGTGTAAACTTTCTTTCTTGAGTGTATGTGTGTAGTGTAAACTTCCTTTCTTAAGTGTATGTGTGTAGTGTAATCTTTTTTCTTGTGTGTGTGTGTGTGTGTGTGTGTAGTGTCAACTTTCTTTTAGAGATAGAGAAAGCGAATGCTTAATAGTACCTAAATGGTCGGTGATTCAAAGGGAATGAGGGATGTCTCCAGCTGGTAAATGTGTAAAAGGGGTCGTCCTCCTCCCCCAGATATATTCAAAAATCGCTATTTTTTCCCCTAAATTAACGATCTGTTTCAGCTGATTGAGAGGACGAAGAAATCCTGCGGACAAAACAGTTGAAAATACAGAATGCTAATTTTCTGGCGCGGTCGCTGGGCTGCCTCGGAGAAAAAAAAAGTATTTTTCAAAGTTCATCGGTTGAAAGTCGCTAACGCAGTGCTACGTCAGGGAAATGACGCTTCGTGTGGAGCAGAATAACAAACAAATAAAGTACGACCATGGAGGATCGATTCGTGGTTTCTCTTTACTTCCTCCTTCCTTTAGGCGACCTTCCTCTTTCCTGTTGGTGTTCTAATTTAGTTCTATGACACATGTGCATAAAGCCAGACTAATTACAAATTGAGTAATAATAGAGGAAGTTGTACGGGACTGCAACTTAAGGTCAACGTTGGGTTCAAAATACTCTCGCTTTTGGAAGCTTTGGAAATGCACTCTGTTTATCAGGCTAAAGCGTGCAGGGAGAGGCGGGATGGCAGGGGTGGGGGGGGGGGGCGATATGAATATATGAGTATATATGTTTACATGTATTTATCGCTATTGGTGAATACAGAGATTGAAATATATCTATTACACTTTCAACGCTATCATATTCCCACTCTCTCTTCACTTTTTTGTTTGTAACTTTGGGCCTTTAGCTATTCACCGCGGTTCTTACCGCACATATGGAAACGTTGTATTATCCGCTCAATCTGACTTGCGTGCATAGAACAAATAAGCATTTATCCATGAAAAAGTGAAGTTTTCTAAAATGTGCGTTTCTTTCCAGCATTGGGGCGCCCGGGAGTCACTCGGGTAACATTTCATAAAGTATAATATAAAAAGATCATATGCAAATTGTCTGTACTTTTGTCGGAAAAATAGATTTATCCAGCACAATGTCATCTCTTTTTGCGTTGGAGAAGAGTAAAAGCGAGTTTCAATCATACTTTGTCCGCTCTCGCAAGCTCTCACTCATTTCACTGTGGTCAAGCGACTTTGGGGCAAGCGGTTAATGAACATACTAATCGTTAGCTTTCTTTTGGTATTAAACTTGTTTTGATTGATTGTATAATTTTGTCGGAATAAAGGAAACAAAAGGCTTGGCCAATAACTTATCAGCGTCTGAGTTGACCTTTTGACCTTGAATTCCCTGATGCAAGCGCATATAAACAGGTTCTAATGACGTCATGTTCGCTCAATCGGTGTCTTTTATCGTAACGTGCTACACTTTCACAATGTTTATACATCTTTTTTTAATTATTAGTAGGATATAACATATTTTGTCTGATATCACTGAAGTTTGGGGTTTTATTTAATGAGTAATTTTTAAATAAGAGCCATTTTTACTGTTTTAATTGACTGGATCGTACCATTAAAGTCGCAGGGTAGAAAGATGCATTTTCCAACCGCGCCAAATTTAATTTACGTTCCGACATTCTGTTAAATGGGTTCGTGTTGTTAAGAATCCACTGCTTTCTGCTCCACCAAACGTCCACATGCGGAATCGTTTATAAACTAAATTATTCAAATTTATGGATGCTTCCTTCCCAGGTGTTTGTGTTGTTGAAGCATTTCATTCACCTGCTATCATTCTTTGTACTCCAATTGCCAAAACGCAAATTACATTTTGGTTTTATAGTTTCATGCGGAGTCGTTTATCAACTATATGTATTCAAATTTATGAATGCTTCCTTCCCAGGGGTGGTTTTAATGCATTTCAATCACCTGTTATTATTCTTTGTATTCCAATAATTGTTAGAATACAAAATGCATTTTGTTTTTATAGTTTCATTCAATAAGTAAGTCAATAAAAGAGTATGTTCTGCACAATAAAAGCAATGTGTGTCCCTATTGTACAATGTAATGTATCCCCTAATTTTGTAATAGTTAATTTTAACCATTCACATAATGGAACTGCCTGCCCGCGACCCCTGAGCACTCAACACCGTGTGGGAGTCAGTTTGTGGTCAACTTCTTTTCTGAGACAAATCAAAGCAAACGTTTCCATATGGTGCTATTATTCCATACAACTATGCTTATTGATTGCTTACTTACAAACATACACATTCTTTCTAAGCAGTCGGGTAAAACAAACAAACAAACAATAAAACAAGCAAACAAAAACAAACTCTACCGTTATTGGTCATCATGCATTGAAGGAAAACAAGGGCTTCCCGGTCACTTACGGTTTTAACAGCACTTTACAGGGGTGATTACCGCCGTGCTGCGGTCATCTACACTGCTCATTCCCCTGTCCATAGGAGAAATGTGTTTGTGCCTACTTAACATAATTAAAACTCGTCGACCTACCACTTACCATCTCTTCACCATCATGAGGTTCACAGGGCGTCTTCTTCTCTGTTGTGGATATAACCGCGGCTTCCTCGTGTGCGTTACTCGCCTCGACCACTTCTTTCTGTTTCGCCTGCGTCGAAGAAAGATCAGCTTCGGATCTCTCAGTGTAATCTCCACGCGTGTTTGAATCAACTCTCTCTGGCTTGGTGGACTGCCCAGCTTGACTTTGATCACCCGACGCTAACGGTTCCACTTTGGGAGCGACCCCCGACTGTTGGGTTGAAGATCCCGCACTACGCTTTTTCGATGCTTTTCCCCCCATAGTGAATTTTGCTTCTATGCTCTTATTTTGGAAGTCGAAGATAAAGTTTTGCGAGCCTTCCTGTTCAATAAACGTGTAGCAACACCTTCAATAATGCTATGGTCACATTACCCAAAAGTTGCCTGCTCGGCGGCCGAGCGGCGAGTTTTTAACCAATTCTGCCCGGCGGCTGCTCGGCCACCGAGCGGCGGCCGCCCAGGCATCGCTCGTTTTTAGGGCATCGCTCGGTCGCCGCTGAAGTTTTAGCGCGGAGTTAAAATTTGGGCGGCGCCTGCTCACTTTTCACTCGCCGCCCAAAATACGCTCGATGCCTGGGCGGTCGCCGGCCGTCACCGACCTAATTGCTGGGCGATGCCTAAATTCCAGCAGCGACCGAGCAGGCTACTGATCGGTCGGTCGCTGCTCAGATTTGTGACCATAGCATTAGCCAGTTGTCAATTTTTGAGAATTGATTTATGTTGTAACCACTGTTAGCTAACGCATCGACCAATGCAAAGAAAGGGTCAGGCCTAGCTACTTTGCATCAGTGCACGCAAATGATTTTCCTTTGAATCGGGATCCAAAACATTTACACAGCATCTCCTATCCCTACTCATACGCTATATATTTTTTTTCACTTGACTTTATGCGAGTATGAATATTTGCTTGCACAACCAGTGAACCATTTCCAAATAAATAACAAAAGAAAAGCCTAGCTACGTACCTAGCTGTCGACGCATTTTCTCTCTCGCTTTTTTTTTGTCTCTCTCTGTCTCTTTCTCTCTGTCTCTCTGTCTCTCCCTCTCTCTATCGCTTTCTTACCCCTTCTCTGTCTGTGTCTGTGTGTGTTTCTCTCTCTCTCTCTCCCTGCTGCTCTATCACTTCTTCTCTTCATTTGTTTTTCTATTCTATAAATCCATTGCTGTTTCTCTTATATTCTCACTGCATGTCTTTGTATCACTTCTGTTATTTTCCCGGACCCCCCTCTCTCTCTTTCTCTCTCTCCCATCTCTCTCCATCTCTTCTTCCTTTTGTATTTTCTCTATGATTTTTTCTGTCTCCCTCCAACTACCACCTTGCATTTACACCCTTTTTGTTCTCTCTCTCTCTCTCTCTCTCTTTCTTCCTTTATATTGTTCTGTCTGCTTTTCCCCCTTCACCTCTCTCTCTCTCTCGTCTTATTTAACTTTCTTATATCTCTACTATGTTCCCCTCTTTCTCTGTATTTAAAAAAAATCTCTCTCTCTCTCCTCCTACCACTTACCCCACTTACCCCTCCCCCTCTCTCTCTCTCTCTCTTTCACTCCCCATCTCCTCCCCCCCCCCCCCCCCCCACAGGCAAACAATGACAATTAATGTAAACGGAGTTAACCTTTGTACTCTGGCATACTGCGTTACAGACATTGATTCGTGAATGCATTGATGTTTCCTCTTATTTTTGTTTAAATTTGTACTCCAGTACTAACCTATTCAGAGCAAACTATTTCACTCACCGGAAAAAAATACAGGCATAATCTACCTACCTTTTATTTAATGGGAAAGAATAACTCTGGAAAAAATTGAAATCGGATGGAAAGGACGAGGGGGGGGGGGGGGTATTTCTATCCCCCAAGGAATAGAATTGATTACTCCTCTTTACGAAAATGGGTCGCTCCCTGAAATTAATTCCCCTTCCCTCTTTTTTACAAATCCTCTTCAAATACCTGTTATTAGGTTTTTAACGATAGACATCGAATTATTTTCTAAGACATGGGAGAGCAGAGAGAATCAATAATACAAAGAGAGTATATTATTTTATTGTAGCAATATCTATGTTATTTAAGTTATTATTCATAGATACTTTTTTAGTTAAACCGCATGTCTGAAATTCAAACAGATAAATTGATACATGCCGTTTCGTTCTACACTTCCGTTTAAAAAGATAACAACGGGATCAAATGAAGAGCTCGGTTCCAAAAGGTATAACATTCATTTTATATTTAAAACAATGTTTGCGTTAATGTACACATTTCCAGTAGCTTCATACACTGACACTTCCAAAAAGCTGAACCCCCCCCCCAAGTTTTAAAATGGCATTTAAAAATCAGTTCGGTTCCAAAAGGTACTAAATCAATTCAAGTCATGCATTGTTACCCGAGTATAGTATTCAATATTTCGTTGACAAGTTGACAAATAAAATGTGAATGTACACAACCTTATATTGAGCATAACATGAAAATGGAGAGGGCGCTGTCCAAGTGAACCATCCTACAGTTTTGATCACACACAATAGGCCTTCGAATCACCTGTATGAACTAAATATGCGAATGTAAGACGGGCACTTTGGTCAGTTGATTGTGACGTATGCACGGGAAACATTCACGTTTGCCGTGTACAAAAATAGTAATAAATGTTTTTCTCACAAGTGCCTTCTTCTTGCGGCACTACATCAAAGTGGCGTTAGTGAGGCAGCTAATTGAAAGTGCCCATTCGTATAGCAATTGCAATTAAATTATAAATTGTTATTTTCTTATATGTTTTTCCAATTTTATTTAAACTTTCACCTGTCTACTTCTCGGATATTTTTGCATTCTTGAGAGTAGTTGACAGTGGTTAATTATGGTTGGAATGTAATTTATGTCAATGGTAAAACGAAGTGAGAATATCCAATATTGCGTGACCTATACCAAATATACTTAGATGATTCGTAGAATTTAGAAAACAAAACACATACAGTCATAATCAAGTTACCTCTAATTTTAGGGGAACAAATTAATCCGGCAAAAAAAAACTGAACCTCGTTATCATGAATTAAATACCATTGTTATCGTTAGCGTATTAACAAATCTTGAATCTTTAAATCGTACGGTGATTTGTTCCTTCTCCCTCTTTTCGGAAAGTATAGTTTGCAGCAATACTTTTCGGAGAAGTCATGTATTCAATAATCACTATGACAAATTTGTGTTTATATGTGTATTTATTCAGACTTTAAATAGCCATACAAGGCTGCATTCCCGATGACAGTATTGATGAAAAACAAACAAACAGATAAGCAAATATAATATACATTATCATGAAGACTAGGTTGAAAACATACAAATGCAACGACAAAGCATATAAAATGTCGAAAATATTAGAAAAACATAATCATAGAAACAAAAACTGATACTATGTCAATGCATCAATAAAAACGGTACGAATATATTCAATTAATCTTAAAGTAGTGAAAACAAAATAATCAAACACGAATAGGCTTAAGTAACGTTGAAAGAACTAGGTATATATTGAAATGTATATATACATATATATATATTATATATATATATATAACCCTTCATGGTACATTAAGTGGACATCATAAAAATCCTAACCTTAACCCTAACCCTAACTCTAATGTCTACTTAATGACACATTTTTTCACTCCAAATGTCCCTCCAATGACGCTTTTATTGAAATTATATATAGAGAGAGAGAGATATATAAACAAAATGGGCCTTCTATGAGAAATAGACCGTAACAAACGTTAAGAGGACACTAAATTGTCCTCCTAATGACAATGTCTACTTAATGACTAAATTGTTCACTCCAAATGTCCCTCTAATGACGCCTTTAGTAAAATATATGTAATATATACATATATACACTGTCGCCTATAGACTTGGAATAATTTTTTCTTATGTAATTTAATAAAACAATTGTAATTTCTGTGACCCTTAAGATGAATCAAACTAAATTTCTGAGAATATAAAACTTAATCTTTCAAGAATAAACCATTTACAAAAACAATCCTTTTATAAAAAGAGATACTATGAAAATGTTTTAACTTGTTAGGTACATTATTTGTAACTGGTGAATGAAAACATTCGTATCAAAGCGCTTCACAAAGGCATATTCATGATTTTTGGCCTTATGGAAGAGTTAATTTGATTGAATTGGTTACCTTAAATCTATTGATAAATATTTAACTTTTGTAATTAAAGTATTATGTGCTACAGTGGTTCTTACGCTGACTTTTACATTAAATGATACATGAACTTGATTTAAAGATTATTTAGACATTATTTCACTTCGAAAACAATTCGAATGAAAAGAAATAACACACAAATTAACAAATAAACGAATGAATTGATGAAGATATGAACAACTAAAGAAAGATTTGGATGAATAAATGGTTTGGAATGATATTGAACATGTAGTTTTCGATATAAGTGTGTTAATTACTTTAATATTAATGTCAAATAAATTTCTCCAATGTGATTTGCATGTTGCTGTCTTAATTATTTTTTCTTGTCACCGAATACCTTCGATTTTTTTTTTAAAGATGCTGAAAAATCTAAATGTTATTGTTTTTAATATACTTACATTAATTAGAGAAGGACTGTACATATTCATTGACCTGTGCATTAAAGGGAAATCTATTATTGATCACAAACTACTCTACAGTGTGAGTAAAAAAAAAAGGTAACATTTAGAAAATTGCTAAATATTATAAAAATCATCTGTGAACAGTAAATTAGTATACATCTTATAAAAGAATGTTTTATCCCAAATCATTTGGTATCAGTTGTGTGTGGTATGTGTTCATGTTTGGATGAGCAGGAGACATTGTTTCAGAGAGTGCAACAATTCTCGGCTAAAGTATTGCAGATGAGCTGTTGGAATAAAACAATTGGGATTGGGCCGGTCATTAATTCAGTCTTTGTAGATTCCATTAACATCCCTAATAAAATTAATCATGCCACACATATCAAATATCAAATATCAAATGGCAACCATCAAAGAACATATGTGTGCTTGTGTGTGTGTGTGTGTGTGTGTGTGTGTGCGTGCGTGCGTGTGTGTATTTGATTCTGGTTCTGCAAAAAGCATATGCAATGTATCTCATTTGATACATTCAATTAATTTCCTCACTTTAATACTTGTTTGCAAGTCGAACGGGTGTAATACTGCTCTAGCGCCGAAGGCTACAGACTTTTACGGAAGACAGGACCCTGTTTCATAAATATTTTATCAATAACAAATGATAACTTTCTAGGACAAATTTTGCTCTCAGCCAATCGAATGCCACGATTTCAGAAGCGTATAACAATTAATGTAACCTGTTATTGATAACAAGTTTCACGAAGCAGGGCCCTGGTAGGCTAAAAGTTGTTCACTTTTCATATATTATAGTCGGTCATGGACCAATAGGCATGATGATGCCAGACGTATCATGTAAAAGGTTCGCATGTAGAAAATTCATCAAATAATCTTTAACTTATCAACCTGGTTGACTGACGTAGTTACCTCTCCAAAAAAAACAATCCATGACTTCATTACGTTACGTTTTTACCTGTCAATAAAACAAACGCAACAACTGAACGTTTTTAAAAAAAAGGCCACCAACTTTATTTCATCAATTCACGTAATCAAAGTTGAATGCCTTTCTTGAATATATTTGACAGAAAGAGTGAGTGATGACGCTGTGACATTTTCCAAGTATTCTTCCGATGTTTATTTCATATGTCAATTTGAAGTCTAATTTGATATCACTTTCGTAACTTTTAAAGATAAAGGTGGGTTCTGGTAAAAAAAAAAAAAAAAATTCTCACAAAATCAAACGAAACTTTCACTGAATGTTCAAGATTACAAATATATGTCATTTTCCAAACAATTTTGGTAGAAAATGTATACTGGCTGAGTAATGAGCATAGACAGATTAGGAAATCAGGGTTAGTAACCCCAACACCATTTGTGTAGTCCCATATACATCTTTCTGTGTACAGTGCTTGTTACTTTACACAGACTGGGCCAAATTTATATTTTGATTTTGATGACCTTATAACTTTGCAGTACACACCAATACTTACATGCTACATGATCAATTTTATCTTTCACAATGCAATGGGATTACCAGAACCCACCTTTATCTTTAACAAGTGCAATTGTACTATCCTAAAGCTAGTCATGCGCATTATTTATTCTTCTAACGCACTGACCTGAGAGTGGCATTCTTAGTTTACCTTCTTCACACTTGTATATTACCTTCTTCACACTTGTATATTACCTTCTACACACTTGAATATTACCTTCTTCAAACTTGTATATTTATATAATATTGACTGGCCTTGAGGGGTATATCAGAAATATTGACCAAGCTCAGATCATATTGCCCCGAGTCGAAAGACGAGGGCAATATGGTCTTAGCGCGGTCAATATTTCTGATATCCCCGAAAGTAAAGCCAGTCAATATTTTTATTGTTATCCAAATCAGACATCTAGAGCAAATAGAGACATCCACCATGACAATCTCAAGAACTGAACAAACTTTTTCAAACCAACACTGTGCATCCAGTGCTTGACAAAATTTTCGATACACTACAAACAGTGTGTATTGGTGTGATTATTACGTCACAATAGAGTGCGCGCAAAGTGCGCAGGTTCTCGTATGCATAATATTAATAGATGCGCAATGAAAATGCGAGACCGTGGAAAATACCAAGGTATATTTTCACTCGTCTCTACACGCAAAGTCAATACGCGCAGGGAGACCAAGGAAAATACAAAGAATATACCCCTCCGTTCCCACTGCTAGTGAAAACTAGGGCAATACGGTTTTGTAAATGACCAGCTCAGATGTCTGATACGGGTAATAATACCTTCTACACACTTGTATATTACCTTCTGCACACTTGTATATTACCTTCTACACACTTGTATATTACCTTCTACACACTTGTATATTACCTTCTACACACTTGTATATTACCTTCTACACACTTGTATATTACCTTCTACACACTTGTATATTACCTTCTACACACTTGTAAATTACCTTCTACATACTTGTAAATTACCTTCTACACACTTGTATATCACCTTCTACACACTTGTATATTACGTCTAATTGTTAACAAATGTTCTTATCTTTATCAAATATTCTATTATCATTCATTCATTTATTCATTCATTTATATTCCACAAATTGTTCGAGTTTGTGATAGATACTTTCATTGATTACAGATTTGCTAAACAACTTACAGAGAATGGTTAACATATGACAGATTGAGAACTAGAACAACAAACTCATGGGGAAATGTGGAGGGGTCTACAAAGAACATTAGTGTAAGTTAAATATAGTCCCATGAATTAACAAAATTATTCGGCTATGTATATTAAACAAACACAACAATATATATGAACATTGTATACAACAATTAAATGTGAATATTGTTGAGTTAGAGCGGTGAAAAACAAACAAAGCAGAATCGTCAAACACGCAAGATTTACGCCAACGTACATTAAATTACCCTTATAACATGTAAGCATGAATATTAAAGCTTCGGTTGGCTACTATGTATGTGTAATTATTTGAACAAGATATATTTAGGTTCATTAAATGATTAATAAGTCATTATTGTTCGAGTTGACTGATTTGATAATCAGGAGGGTTATTCAACGTCCCCCCTTCAACTTTTTTTGGGGGGATAGTCCCCCCCCCCCGTAAGATTTGAAAAAAACGGTAACAAAAAGTGCAACACACTTATAGGCTGTGGAGGGACCAAGTGTGCAACGTTTAGACTAATGAACATGCAAAAACCTTCTCGCTCGGTCGCTATACGCTTCCTCTCATAACATCCTTCAAAATGTACAAGAAAATAATTAAAAAAAATCTGTATTCCGTTGGTATCACCGTGATACCAACGGAATACAGAGTTCCCTCGCATTTCGCCCCCCCCCCCCAACCCGGTCATGAAAAGAAATCGCCGCCCCTGGCACTAAGGGTCAATAGCTATAGTAAAGGCCAAGGGTTAGTTAGTCAGCGTAAGCTTTTGGCCGTAGAGTAATAGTTGATGTATTTGTTTCCAACAATTAAAGACGCTCTGATTGATTGTGGATTTAGCTGTCTCGGGTTCTGAATAGTTTGAGAAAATCTTCTCTTGTTTTCAGAACATTGCCGTCAGATTACAATACGGAACTTGGAGGGCGATGTTCCCGGACTTGCAACCGAAAGCATGGCATTCTGGTTGTCGCATGATATGTATAGTTCTGTCCCGAAGAGAGAAGGAGAGACGCAGAAAACATGTTAGAAAGAGGTATAGCGGGGAATGACAGTGAGAGGGGGAGAGGGAGATACATTGAAGATAATACAGAGAGAGAGAGAGAGGGGGGAGGGGAGGGGAATAAAGAAAGAAAGAGACAGAAAGTGGGTGCCGTCAGAAGGTTTGACAGGGTGTGTGTATGTGTGTGTTTGTGTGTGTGTGTGAGAGAGAGAGAGAGAGAGAGGGGAGGGGAATAAAGACAGAAAGAGACAGAAAGTGGGTGCCGTGAGAAGGTTTGACAGGGTGTGTGTGGGAGGGTGAGAGTGTGGGTGTAGGTGTGACAGAGACAGGGGGAGGGCAGAAAGGAGCGGAAGAAGAGAGTGGCGATAATAATAGTAATATAATATTAATACTACAATGAGATAGAAACGCGTCATACAGTCATTAATGATGTTTATAAACACTGTAATACCCACCGCACAATTTGCAATAGCATTTACTATGAACACTTCAACTTCTTAATTCTGAGTGATCGATGATTTTTATAATCAAAATTCTGATGGAATTCACGCATTTTTGGAGGAGGAATAATTCAATTGGCTCACAATCGTAGTGACGTCATGCCAGTAGTGCGATTCTCTACGATTTTAAATCAATTCGGCTTTTTAAAATCCCTTTTAAGAGCCTTCAACAAGAATATCTTGTTTCTTTAGATTTGTAAACCTATATATTATTGTCATTTCTTCTAAAATCGGATGACAGGGAAATCGTATAGTGTGCGTTTTAGGCTTAAATGACAATGTGATCTAGCAGGTCTGTAGTCAAGAAAATCAGACTATGAAAAAACAAGCAAACCAACATTTGCTTGTAAAGGTTTCAAATTAACGAAACGGATATCATTGTTTTCAAGAAGTTACAAAAGGAGAATGGAATAAATAAATAACTTGCCAATTCTTTTTTCAGAATGTGTCAAACCACATCAACTCTCCCCTTCCCCGTAAACCCGTCCCTTCCCCGTTGCAATATATACATTGCCATGAGTGAGGAGCCTTAACAAGATTGTATGAATTTATTTTTCTGTATTTCGGGAGGAGGGGGTGTTGTTGCACTACAAGCTGGCACACTCTTTTATTTGAAAGAGGGAGTATTCACCTCTGTGCTCCGCTCCACAAATTTTCTCCATTTTTGTACTAAGAGGATGGAGTCAGCCCCAGACGAACCCATAGACAAATGCCAACAATTTTTTGTATTTGAAGGTGTGTCCCCCCTCCCCCCATCCTCACAAACACACGCACGCTTAAATAGCTAACATTTCTCTTTTATTAAGAAAAGGGGTGTTCCCCTGCGAATGCCAACGCATCCCCCCTCACATGCACATACACACGCACACAAACGCACATCCCCCCCACACACACACAATACAAGTCAACCATTTACCTTCTTCTGTGTTGGCAGCCTTAAATACAGATGCTCCATTAGGGAGACACAACTGGATAAAGAACATGTTATTTTGCGGAATCTCTTTATGACGACGCGTCATGTAGGAAGGAAAGGCCTGTCGAATCAACGAGGGAATGAAAGTAAGTTCGTGGTATTAGTGGAGAAACCAACAACAACAAAATAATCATCATCATTTTATTTTTACCGTTATAACCATTATTATTATCCTCATAGTCATCACTGATAAAACTATTATTACTCCTATTACTCTTACTACGATTATATTTGTGATGGTGATGGAAGTTAAGACGATGAGAAAAACGATAAAACGATAACGATGATTGGGATAAGGGTAGGCATATAATGATGACTGTAATTGTTATATATAATGATGAAGATGATGATGATGATGATGATGATGATGATAATAACAGTGAACTTACGACTACGCTAAGAGAACCATCATCGTCAGCCTCAATGCACATCGGACTATCATCGGACGATTCTGGTGTTGAGATGGAGACTGGAGTACCATCAACTTCACTATCGTATATCCGTTCGTATTTATTGATAGTCACGGTCTCTGCCAACAAGAAGACAACAAGCTCAATAATTAATTTATTCATTCTTGCACGAAATCAGATTTGGACCGGTTCTGTGCACTATTATTTTCACCTGAATGTCCTCGATCGAATGGCTCAATCTAAATGACACCACGTTTGCAACGGGCTTATGAATCGGTCTTCGCCCACACGAAGACAAAAGCCCCTTAATCAATTAATTCATTAATTATAGTAAGAGATCGTACTTAGACATGTTTTGTGCATTATTATAAGTCTGAATGGCATCGAATGGCGCAATCGAAATGACATTGCATGGGCAGCGGGCTCAAGATTCACTACTTAAGCTAAGCTCTATATTACGTGATCGCTTGATGGCGTGAGTCTGCGTAGAGAAGTAACGCACACAGGTCCGGGTTACTGCAAGTCACGTCACAGGAAGATCATGCTAAATGAGGGTTAGCCTAAGCTGATGAGACCTATAATTCTAGTCTGAAGGCACAGCCTCCTCATTCTAACTTATTGACAATAAGCTAAATCATTGATACAATTGCGCATATAAGCAAAACCCACTGAAAACAAAGTAAAGCAAAGTAAATTCGAAGTTTCAAAGTACATTTTTATAACACTACAGTAGATTGGGGAAAATGAGTATTGTAAAACCGGTCACTCAAAGATTTTTACTTTTTTCAGGCTCTTCACCATCATTTTGAAGCGCAATTTCTGTAGGGCTTCAAGATCACACCATATCATAGGCACTGATAAAACGTAGGGCCATGCATTTCATATTTGTAAAACTGGAAACATCCTAAAAAACGCATTTAAGTTCTCTGTCTGCGAAGTGGTAATTAGGCAATGTGTCACGCACTGTTGGCGATGTGATCATGAGATGGCGCTGTGCAATAAACAGTATGCTAGGGCACAAAGTCCATCGGTTCACTATCGTTTTAAAATACCAATTTAAATGTTGGGTAATTTTACAAATTGGTCGATGCCTTGAAACGTTAAAGGGGTAGTTGAGTTCTGTTTTCAGACCGCAAATGCCTTCAAAGTGCATGGTTATTGCTCCATTTCTGATCTATGACATTTCTAGTGCCTTTTTAGAACCTAAAATTGCTATGAAGGTAATTTTAGACCCCAAAATGTGTAAACTTTAGCCAATACGATCATTCCAATTCGGTTCCACTTAAACAAAATCCGGTGACAGTTAATTAATTATTTAATTACAAATATCAGTACATGGGCCGGCTGGTTGTGCGTAATATAACTGACATGAAAAAGCTAACAAAAAGCCAACATCGGCATTGGCTGGATTACGACGTAAAAGGCGTAATTTCATTTTGTCAACGGCTTTTTCAAATTATGTAATATTTGTGGTGGTACACAAGTATTAGAAAATGTTATATTTATATATTTCAGCCGTCTCTGAAACGATTTTGATCAAACAAAGATGATTTTTTTTTTGGTCATTTAAATTGTATGTTCTTTCAAATTTGACACTCAGTTTTTCATTATCTCACAACAAATTATTTTGTGTGGCGCCCTCAGCAACAGAACTCAACTATCCCTTTAAGCCTAGACTAGTTAGTCATTGAGAAACGTACTTTTACATAGAACGTAGGTCGCCTTGTCGTTGTCGATCTCCATGAATCTGTCTTGTTTTTGTGGAAGTATCATTTGCACTTGAAGGGAAGAATCATAGGAATAGACAAGATTCACTCTGAAAGCACTCTTCCTGGGAATGACTGGTGTGCACGAGTTCTTCAATCTTTCGCTAGGTAATTGTTTGCTGAATATGTTTTCCACAACTGGCCGGTTACCTGCAATCGAAATAGATAAAGTGTGTGTGTTTGTGGGTGTGTGTGTGTGTGTGTGTGCGTGTGTGAAAGGGGGTGTAATAACTGCTCATGGTGAAAGAATATCTATAGAGTAACATTTCCAGAATCCCATCAATATTATTATATCATGCGATTGAAAATACATCTGAAGCAATGGCTTTCTCGCATGTACAAAGTACTATTACGGTAGAGTGCATACAGCCTCATTGCAGGCTATGAGTTAAGTAGAAATCTATCAAGGTATCTTTTTTTTCTGCCAATCTAGTGCACTCTTGCGGTGTCATTCAACTCCATTTCCCCTCCTAGGTTTTCTTGATTTCCCTCTTTATAGTATTTCCCCCTTTCTGTCTATAACCATTCCCATTATTTTGAAAGCGCTATTGAATTTAAAATGACGACTCCCATGGGAGGAAACTACAAACTTCAGAGAGATTGTTTTCATTGATTAGCATTCAGATCGGGGTCATTTTTTAACGATATATTTAACTGGCTCACATTTTTCACACATCATTTCGATTAAAGTTTTTTTTTACTTTCCTGCACATGCCCAAACCTAAAACTTAATTTTCAAGTATATGCACGGGTCAAAATAGCTTATGCATGCATGTAAATGAAAGCAAAACCATAGTAGTTGCTCCAAATGTTTATACTATCTCCTAATCTTATCTGTTCAAAAGTAAGTTGATGGGCAAGAAGAGAGAAAGAAAATACCCTTTTCGTTGAGATGAAAAGCAAACAGCCACGTTTCCTCCTGTTTCCTCTTAATAACCTAAATTTTGAAGAAAAAAAAGAGTTAATTTTAGGACTCGTGATTACAAATTTCTTTACCACGAATGTCGGTACGGATATAGAGCTTTCCTTTCGAAATGATAATAGTACTATAAGTTCATAGCCCTCTGTTTCCCTTGTTAACTTAAAAAAAAAATAAAAAAATAATCGTATCATAATATTGATGATAATGAGGATAGATGAATACAAACAAATGAATATACAATTTAATAAATATTGTCTTTAAAACGAAATTATATTATTTTAAATGTTTATAGAAATATTAATACTAACGATATTTATAATATTAATAATAATAATTATCATATTAATAATAATGATTATAATACTGATAAGTTTAATGATAATAATGGAAATAAATAAAATGATAATAATATTAGCAATAAAAAAAAATCATAATTGTAATCATTATAATAACCACGATCTTAGTAAAAAATAATGCCCGATCAACTAACAATAATGAGGAATAAAATAAAATGTATTCTTACCAAACCAATCTGAGTGCCAATATCTGAGAAACATTCTAGAACTGCTAGCTGGTTAGCACGGCTTATGTCTGACTGCAGGTTATTGATGCTTAGTAGTTCATCACAGTTTCTGCAATGACGTTATTGGAGGAGATACATTAGGCCAACAACAAAATCATTTGGTTGTCCTCGACCGCCTACTCTTCATTTTCGGGCCGCTCGATTTTTTTAATTTTTTTTTTGGTTGGGGGAGCAATCTTTAATGCCAAACATACCATTTTATGCATTCTGCAAGGATCAAAATGCGTCCCGTTGCCAGTTTGGTCTTTTCAGTACGCAACTCTGTATTTATTAAACTTACCATTTTTATTTTTCTATGTCAAAATGACGTTTATTCAAATCAGATTCTGAGCATTCTTAAACTCATTTTAAGCCCAATCTGTACTAGTTTACAGGAGGGATTTGACCACCCTGCAAGGTCACTGGACAGGTGGTTATCTCAATCAGCTCTCAGTTAACATTATATATAGAGGTTCACGGGGGACCAATGGTCACCGATTAGGCATTGTTTGCTATATAGAGGGCGCAAGTAGCTATAAGTAGCACAGTGGGGAATAAAAATGTGTTGTATTTCAAAGCCCGAAATACTCTTTGTGTTGGTCTTGACATTCATAATAAATTCAACTAGTCTTTTACCATATTCAAGTGTTTTATAGACTTTGTTTGTTTAAATCCTTGACATCCCAATGATTTTTGATTTTGTTATGGAAAAATATTCATTAAATTTTTTTTTTTTTAAACAAACAAAAATGGGGTGGGGGGAAATTCAAAGAAAGACAAACAAAAATGAAATTAAAATAAAACAAAACAATAACAAATCAGCCCGCCCGCCCCTACCCCAGAGAAGCAATCGAGGACAACCAATTTTTTTTTTTTTGCCTTATGGCGAGACAAGCCTTGCTGCCTTCAAAGAAGACGAAAGACTCCATGCATGGCTGATCTTAAACGAAACGGAGTTAAGTATTTTGTCAACTCTGTTTGTCGCTACGGCAGGCAACCAGTGAAAATGAATTCGTTTTATGGAAACACAAACATTATTTTAAATAAACATTACTTTGTTTATCCTGCCTCATTTTTCCTGATTGAAGTGTCAAATGAAAGGGCAAAAAGTGAACTTTTTAGAAATGTAATTTTCTCTTTGAAATTCATATCGCCCGCCAAATGACTTTTTGGTACCCTCTCTTTAAATTGTTTTTAATCACTCTTGCGTGAAATATGCATCATATGAGTTGCATCAAATGAAAGAGAAGGATCTAAGCTTTACAAATATGTGTCATAAATAATTGTGATTAAGTTATGATAAAACATCGATAATTCTCAGTTTCGTTTTTTTCTGGGGCGCACTGTATATATAAAATTATATAGACATATAAATTATTTACATATAAATATATACCTAGTACGTTTTATTTTCATCATTGGGGCCTATAACTCACAATCATAGCTTTCATCAGAGCCAGAGATCCCTCAATTTATCACTCTTTGTTTTAGTTCAGGCTATTAATTTAGCGTGTTCAAACAAATTGATATGAGGTACTCACCTTCGTATTTCTTTTTGTAACGTTTCTGTTAATATAATTCTATTTTATTTGTATCATTCATTTCGTGAAATCATGATTGCCAAAAGTGAAATATATGTGAAATATGGGACAACAAACTGAAAATAAAATTGAATCAATAAGTTATAAATCCTATTTACCTCAACCCAACAGTTCTTGCCAGTCCGGTGCCATCTAGGGTCCTGAACTCATGACCACCCTGACTAGAATAAAGAAGTGCTCCAAACTCCGTGAGAGCATGAGATTTACCAGGAATATACTGAACAAAGATCTTCCGAAACGCAAGCCCATGTGAAGATTCGATCTGAAAATGTAAACAACAGAATATTATATTCAGTAGGTTTACGGTTGCACCATTTGAGAAAGAATAGGGGGGGGGGGGTTAGTTCGTCCTGAAAAGGAGTACTGTCGGTAAGCTTTTATTTTTAAGTGTGTGTGTGTAGTGTAAACTTCCTTTCTTGAGTGTATGTGTGTAGTGTAAACTTTCTTTCTTGAGTGTGTGTGTAGTGTAATTTTTTTTCTTGAGCGTGTGTGTGTGTGTGTGTGTGTGTGAGTGTAAACTTTCTTTTAGAGATAGAGAAAGCGAATGCTCAATAGTACCTAAAGGGTCGGTGATTCAAAGGGAATGAGGGATGTCTCCAGCTGGTAAATATGTAAAAGGGGTCGTCCCCTTCCCCCAGATATATTTAAAAATCGCTAAAAAAATTGTCTAAATTAACGATTTGTCTCAGCCAATTGAGAGGACTAAAAAAAGGACTTAGGACAAAAAAGTTAAAACTACAGAATACAAATTTTCTGGCGCGGTCGCTGGGCTGCCTCGGAGAAAAAAAGGTATTTTTCAAAGTTCATCGGTTGAAAGTCGCTAACGCAGTGCTACGTCAGGGAAATGACGCTTCGTGTGGAGCAGAATAACAAACAAAAAGAGTTTGACCATGGAGGATCGATTCGTGGTTTCTCTTTACTTCCTCCTTCCTTTAGGCGACCTTCCTCTTTCCTGTTGTTTTTAACATTTTATTTTATTCCACAATCGCGTAAAGTCAGACTAATTACAAATTAAGTAATGATAGAGGACCTTGTACGGGACTGCAACTTAAGGTCAAAGTTGGGTTCAAAATACTCTCGCTTTTGGAAGCTTTGGAAATGCAATCTGTTTATCAGGCTAAAGCGTCAAGGGAGAGGCGGTGATGTATATATATTTATATCTTTTCATCGCTATTGGTGAATACAAAGATTAACAAGTATTTATCAAACTTTCAACGCTATCATATTCCCATTCTCTCTGCACTTTTTTGTTTGTAACTTTGGGCCTTTAGCTATTCACCGCGGTTCTTACCGCAGTGCTATTACTCCATACAACTACTGCTTATAGATTGCTTACTTACAAGCATACACATTCTTTCCAAGCAGTCAGGTAAAACAAACAAACAATAAAACAAGAAAAAAAAAAACTCTTCCGTTATTGGTCATCATGCATTGAATGAAAACAAGGGCTTCCCGGTCACTTACGGTTTTAACAGCACTTTACCGGGGTGATTGCCGCCGTGCTGCGGTCATCTACACTGCTTATTCCCCTGTCCATAGGAGAAATGAGTTTGTGCCGACTTAACAGAATTAATACTTGTCGACCTACCACTTACCATCTCTTCACCATCATGAGGTTCACAGGGCGTCTTCTTCTCTGTTGCGGTTATAACCGCGGCTTCCTCGTGTTCGTTACTCGCCTCGACCACTTCTTTCTGTTTCGCCTGCGTCGAAGAAATAGCAGCTTCGGAACTCTCAGTGTAATCTTCACGCATGTTTGAATCAACTCTCTCTCGCTCGGTGGACTGCCCAGCTTGGCTTTGATCACCCGACGCTAACGGTTCCACCACGGGAGCGCCCCCCGACTGTTGATGGTGGGTAGATCCCGCACTTCGCTTTTTTGATGCTTTTCCTCCCATAGTGAGTTATGCTTCTATGCTCTTATTTTGAAAGTCGAAGATGAAGTGTTGCAAGTTTAACTTCACAGTGTGAGTGTAGCAACACATTTGACAAGCCAGTTTTCAAGTTGTGCGCATTGATTTATGTTGCAATCACTGCTAGAAAACCCATCGACCAATGGGAAGAAAGGGGTAGGCCTAGTTACCTTGCATCAGTGCATGCGAATGTTTATTCTTTGAATCAGGATCAAAAACATTTACGCAGAATTTCATATTCCTACAATATCTTTTTTTCACTCGCCGGAAACAAAAAACACAGGCACAATAGACCTATCTCTCATTTTAGGAGGACGAATAACTCTGACAAAATTGAACCATGTTAGTATAGATTACGTACCATTGTAATCGTTAACGTGATTTTGACTGTTGTGTTTTCCCCTTCTTCTTCTTTTCGGAAAGTATTTTTAGCAGTGACACCTTTTTCAGGGAAGTCATGCATTCAATATTCACTATGACATATTTGTGTTTTGTATGTGGATTTATTCACATTTCTATTCGCAAGAGACAGACATAGCAGGGGATCCAGCAAAAGCTTTTAAAAAAAATCATCTAAGGCTGCACTCATGGTGAAAATATTGATGAAATAAACAAATAAAATGTGAATGATCATTATTTTGGAACTAAAGAAAGGGAACGATAGAGCATATAAAATGTCGAAAATGTTAATAAAATACAGAATCATAGATACAAACTTCGATACTATGTCAATGTATCAATAACATCGATCCAAATATACACAATTTATGTGCAAACACGGATAAGCTCGATTACAGTTGAAACAAATCCCCCTCTCTCTCTCTATATATATACAGTGCGTCCCGGAAAAAACGAAACCGAGGATTATCGATGTTTTATCATAAGTCACATTTATAATTAATAAATGACACATATTTGGAAAGCTTAGATCCTCCTCTTTCATTTGATGCTACTCACCTAATGCATATTTCACGCATGAGTGATTTAAATGAATTTGAAGAGAGGAAACCAAAAAGTCATTTGGCGGACGATATCTGAATTTAAAAGAGGAAATTATATTTCTAAAAAAATTGAGTTTCTGCCCTTTCATATGACACCTCAATCACGAAAACGAGAAAGGAATGACAAAGTTCTGTATGTTTAAAGTAGTGCTTGCATTTCCATAATTTTATCAAACGAATTCGTTTTCACTGGCTGCCTGCCGTAGCAAAAAACAGAATTGTCAAAAGACTTAACTCCATTTCGTTGACAATCAGCCATGCATGAAGTCTTTCGTCTATGGCCGATTGTCAACGAAACGGATTTAAGTCTTTTCTTAATTCCGTGTGTTGCTAAGGCAGGCAGCCAGTGTTACATATAGTTGAACAACTGAGTCACATCTGCTGATTTGGATATGCAGTGCATGCAATCTTCAACCAAATCGAGTCAACCTCGTTTCTCTTTGATCATTACAAAATTTCACAGTATACATTCATTTTTCTTTTTCTTTTGAGTTTGAGTTCTCTCTCTTTCTCTCTGTCTCTCATTTCATCCTTTGCCTGTACATAAACGTACGAGTCAGAACAATTTCTGACCCATCATAAAACAAAACAAGATAAATAACGAAGAGAAAGGAAAAGTGTTTCATTTTAGGTGCCCTTGTAATAAAGATGGAAGGAGATGGGAAGGGGAGGGGCCCGAAAAGAACTTTGCTCTCGCACATCTCTCTCACTCTCTCTCTCTCTCCCTCCCTAGCTCCGCTCTCTCCCTCTCTCGCTCTCTCGCTCTCTCTCTCTCTCTCTCTCTCTCTCGCTCTCTCCCTCCCTAGCCCCGCTCTCTCTCTCTCTCTCTCTCTCTCTCGTTTCATCCTTTGCCTATACATAAACATACGAGTCAGAACAATTTCTGACCCATTATAAAACAAAACAAGATAAATAACGAAGAGAAAGGAAAGAGTTTCATTTAGGTACCCTTGTAATAAAGATAAAAGGAGATGGGGAGGGGAGGGGCACGAAAAGAACTTTGTTCTCGCACATCTCTCTCACTCTCTCTCTCCCTCCCTAGCTCCGCTCTCTCTCTCTCTCTCTCTCTCTCACTCTCTCTCTACCGCTCTCCCGCTCTCTCTCTCTCTCTCGCTCTCTCGCTCTCTCTCTCTCTCCCTCCCTAGTTCCGCTCCCTCTCTCTCTCTCGCTCTCTTTCTCTCTCTCTTTCTCTCCCTCCCTAGCTCCGCTCTCTGTCTCTCTCTCTCTCTCTCTCTCTCGCTCTCTCTCTGGCCGTGCAAACATCAACCAGGAAACATAATGTTTACATACGAGCAGCTTTTATGTCAAAGTTGTTGTTTATATTTCTAAAGTTGTCCCCCTCTTAATATTTTCATGAATAGCATACTATTGATACTTGCCGTTCCGCTCTTTACTTCTGTTTGACAAAAACACAAGGGGATCAAGTATTGAATCTAATTGGTTTATAAACAGAAAAACAAAACTTCTAAAGTGCATTGTTTTTTTATACCTGCCGTTTCTTAATAAACCCGTCCCTTTGCACTGTTGTGGTTGTTGTGAGGGAAGTACAAAGGAAAGAAAACTTATAATAAGCATTGCTCGAGAGTAGTCCAAGGCAAAACAACCTCAACTAGACTTTAATTCGTCACTTAGACGAATTAGGTGATACGTATGATATTGGTTTACATAACAAAGAATGCATTTAATACACGATATCATATTATTTTATAAAATACTTTTCCCATTATGATCTATCCATATGTCAAGTTTAAATTGCGTCGATCCCTTGATCATTATGGATCTAGGGAAGATAGATTGCAACAATATATGACCATTGACTCTATGCAGTAACCGGTTACACCTTTCACTTTAATTTACATCATGAAGAACACATTCTGACGATTTTATCTTATTCAAAGAAATGAAAATGTAATTGATAAAATGATTATCATCATTATGATAATGATGATCATGATGATAATGAAGATGATCATGATCATGAGCATGATCCTGATATCTTATTGAAAAATGAGGGATGATTTAAATAGCATATAGTCTCAGCTACAACATACTAAAAAATCAACTAAATGCAATCAGAAATAACGGCGATATTGCTCGCAAAAGACAGGAATGTAGAATCCAGATTTGAGAAAAAGTCATCTCCCAAAGGGATTACACGCAAAAAGTAATGGATTAAGTGAAAATAGGGTAATAATAAGGTAAATACGGTTGTTTATTACATTATTTGCGAATCTACGTGTTTTAATAATCAATGGAGATGGTACAGTGAAAGGTCAAAAAGAGAATGAAAATGAAGAAAAAAATGTTGGAAACACCCGGACTCGAACCAGGGATCTCGAGGTTGGAAGTCAAGTGCGTTACCGATATACCAAAACATTTCACATAGCGATTACACGTAAACGGAAAATGGGATTCTCAAATCCCACTTTGCAAGTGCAATATGAGCATGATCCCGGCATCTGATCAAAAAATAAAAGACACATTTGAGATAGCTTATTGTCTCCGCTACAACATACTCGAAGCTCAGCGTAAACAAAGATAAAACAACAGAGATATTGCTCGCGAAAGACGGAAATGTAGAATCCAGTTTTGAGAAATAGTCATGTCCCATAGACAATACACGCAAAATGTGAAAAACTGACATGCCTCCTTTAATCGCAAAAATACGCCATGATACCTTTGTCAAACTGGAAAGGTGTGGTCAATGCATTCGTAGAAAACTATCTCAGCTAGAACATATCGAAATTTAGAAGAAAAACAATCTATATTTACAGAAATACAATCAATTCCCCAAAAATATGCAAACGTCGTAATATGCAAATTGAAATTTTGAATTTGGAGGCCATTATGATGACGTCATGAGTTAATTGAGGATCAAATGAGACATGAAATCATATTTCCAACTCATAATCTATCCAAATATGAAAAAATATTAGGAGATTCTATCTATTCTAAAGAGTTACAATGAATTTTATATAGGCATGTTTTTGCCCATGTATTGTGGATAAAGATAACGCAAATCCGCGCGTGCTGTCAACTTTGACGGACGCTCATTGCGTTATTAAAAGGTGAACAAGTTATAAAAATGTTTGGAAAAATATACCAAATATGATGACAGAAAAAAATCTGCGATTCTATGTTGCAAAATGCCAGTACGCGCGAAAACGCGCGCGCATGCGCTAGGCGTAATTTTTTTATCAAATGCTCCATATGGCCTGAAACGTATGTAAAAAAAAATTGGGATGATTTTAGGCATTTAAAAAAACGCGCGGACAAAAGCGTACGCGCATTTTTTGACCTGAAATTGACCGGACGGATATTGATCTTAATCATGGTAAATATGAATGAAAATTACATTCCGTTATGAAGATATGTTCATAAGTTGATTTTCACAAAATGGCGCCTGGATGACGTCACGATGATCTTGAGTCTCTGAAAAGTCACGCAGTTCTAAGTTAGACTAATATCTATTATCATTACAAGTTTTATGATAATAGCTTTATTCATTCTTGAGATATCTTGCGAACAAATTCGAGGAAGAATAATAATAAAAACTAGACTTTAATTCGTCACTTTGACGAATTAGGTGATACGTATGCTAATGATTTACATAATGAAGAATGCATTTTCACGATGTCATATTTTTATATAAAATGCTTCTCCCATTATGATCTATCCATATGTCAAGTTTCTACTGTTTAGCCTTGATAATTATGGATGTATGGAAGATATATTGAGACAATTTGACCATTGACCCTAATTAACATAATGAGGCCTACACATACACATTACATATTCCGTAGTAAGAATGAAGTAAGCGAGGGAAAATGAAGGCAATGACAAACGAGTGAGAGAGAGAATATGGCCGGGTTCAAATTAAGTGTTCTTTTAATTATTAGACCCAGTACTGAGGATCTTTTTATGTGCCATGTTTTTGTTATTTGACATATTCCGTGGTAAGGATGAAGTAAGCGAGGGAAAATGAAGGCAATGACAAACGAGTGAGAGAGAGAATATGGCTGGGTTCAAATTAAGCGTTCTTTAAATTATTAGACCGTGTACTGAGGATCTTTTTATCTGCCATGTTTTTGTTTTTTGATGGCTTTTGACGCTACATAAAAATGCCGTCTTTTGTCTCCAAATATTGTTTAAATAGCACTGTAGAGACGCTGAACACTAATGCAAAGTCGTAAGCCATGATAATATCAATTTATATCTGGGTCTGCTAAATAACCCGAAGAATAGAATCAACCAAGTGGAATCAACTGTTAAACGAATTTATCATGAGTTCTGAAATTTCAATTTGTTACTGCACGTCATAATAGTATTAAAGAGCCGCAAAGGCGAACGATTGTCGCTAAAATTCAGAAATTGTTGCTTAGATTGTTTAAATTACCAGGAGACATCAAGCTACATAGAACTATGATCGACACACATGATATTGTTTCGAAAACAGTCTGAAAAATTGGAGGTAGAATGAATAAGAGATTATGTGGTCATGTAAACAAGTGCATTATGTCCATGTTAATCCCCTAGTTCCAAAATCATGATTGTATTCTCTATTCATTTCTCCTATATAATTTATTTCAATTTAAAATAGAAATTCTAATGTTCCTTCTTTTGGCTTGATAATATTTCAGCAAAGAATTGACAGTTTTGGTAGACATCTTGGATGTATCATAGCAATAAATTCTTGGCACATGACGTATTGTGTATACGATAATAATGATAAGAAGAAGAAGCATACAAATAACTATAAGAATAATAACAATAACACATACTTACTATAATAATAATTAACATTACGATATTTACTATAATTATGAATATAACAATGATTATTATAATAGTGCTGCTATTACTACTACTACAACTACAACTACTAAGAAGAAGTAAATGAAGAAAAAGGGGTAGGAGAAGAATCATTTCAGCGATATTAGTCAGTATACTCCCAATGATTGAGGCATACACGTGTATACACATTCCGTGGTAAGAATGAAGTAAGCGAGGGAAAATGAAGGCAATGACAAACGAGAGGGACAGAGAGAGAGAGAGAGACAGAATATGGGCCGGGTTCAAATTAAGTTTCCTTTAAATCAGACCCAGTACTGAGGATCTTTTTATGTGCCATGTTTTTGTTATTTGACATATTCCGTGGTAAGGATGAAGTAAGCAAGGGAAAATGAAGGCAGTGACAAACGAGTGAGAGAGAGAATATGGCTTGGTTCAAATTAAGCGTTCTTTAAATTATTAGACCGTGTACTGAGGATCTTTTTATCTGCCATGTTTTTGTTATTTGATGGCTTTTGACGCTACATAAAAATGCCGTCTTTTGTCTCCAAATATTGTTTAAATAGCACTGTAGAGACGCTGAACACTAATGCAAAGTCGTAAGCCATGATAATGTCAATTTATATCTGGGTCTGCTAAATAACCCGAACAATAGAATCAACCAAGTGGAATCAACTGTTAAACGAATTTATCATGAGTTCGGAAATTTCAATTTGTTACTGCACGTCATAATAGTATTAAAGAGCCGCAAAGGCGAACGATTGTCGCTAAAATTCAGAAATTGTTGCTTAGATTGTTTAAATTACCAGGAGACATCAAGCTACATAGAACTATGATCGACACAAATGATGTTGTTTCGAAAACAGTCTGAAAAATTGGAGGTAGAATGAATAAGAGATAATGTGGTCAAGTAAACAAGTGCATTATGTCCATGCTAATCCCCTAGTTCCAAAATCATGATTGTATTCTCTATTTATTTCTCCTATATAATTTATTTCAATTTAAAATAGAAATTCTAGTGTTCCTTCTTTTGGCTTGATAATATTTCAGCAACGAATTGACGGTTTTGGTAGACATCTTGGATGTATCATAGCAATAAATTCTTGGCACATGACGTATTGTGTATACGATAATAATGATAAGAAGAAGAAGCATACAAATAACTATAAGAATAACTAGACTTTAATTCGTCACTTTGACGAATTAGGTGATACGTAAGCTATCTTTGTATTATGAAAGTGTGCCGATAATGATCTAATGATAATATTCATAAATACGATAATGACGATATTGATGATAATGATTTTTTGGTAAACGAAAAATGGAATTCTCAAATCCCACTTTGCAAGTGAAATATGAGCATGATCCCGGCATATGATTGAAAAATAAAGTGCACATTGGAGATAGCTTATTGTCTCAGCTACAACATAGCCGAAGCTCAGCGAAAACAAAGCTAAAACAACGGAGATATTGCTCGCGAAAGACGGAAATGTAGAATCCAGTTTTAAGAAATAGTCATGTCCCGTAGACAATACACGCAAAATGTATAAAATTGACATGCCTCCTTTAATCGCAAAAATACGCCATGATACCTTTGTCAAACTGGATAATTGTGGTCACTACATTTGTACAAAATTATCTCAGCTAGAACATATCAAAATTTGGAAGAAAATTGATCCATATTTACAGAGATGCAATCAATTTTCCAAAAATATGCAAACCTCATAATATGCAAATTTAAATTTTGAGTTTGGAGGCCATTATGATGACGTCATAAGTTCATTGAGGGTCAAATGAGACATGAAATCATATCTCCATTTCATAATCTATCCACATATGAAAAAATATTGGGAGTTCCTATCTATTCTGAAGAGTTACAACGAATTTTGTATAGGCATGTTTTTGCCCATGTATTGTGGATAAAGATAACGCAGATCCCCGCGTGCTGTCAACTTTGACGGACGCTCATTGCGTTATTAAAAGGTGAACACAAAGACGTTTAAATATAATTACTAGACGGAAAGCAGCACGCGCGGAAACCATGCAGATGAATGGGATTAGGCTCCGCCTCTTTTGGATCATTTGAAGACAAAATAAGCCACCGAGGCGGCTCTTTGATTGGATATGAGCCTCATGAATATGTATTTTATCGATACTATCGATCAAAAAATATATTAATTCATTTGACCTTTTTTCGTCACTTCCGATTTGTTAATTATGCAGATTATATGCATGTTAACCGAAACCCTAGCTAGCTGCATGCATGCTGCACGCGGGAAATCCGACGCGAGGAAATGTAATTGTTTTAGAAATAGAAGTGTCTAGGCCTATATGGATGAACTTCTACCTTCTTTTTGCTAATTACATCTACATATGTAAGGTCCGTATCAATCACCAAACGTTTGATCGTTTAAATAGTTCGATCTGCTTGTATAATCCAGCAATATTTCATGCCTGGTTATCATAATCTTGTGCCTGTGCCCGACCGTCAAGGATGCTGCATTGCATGGCATGGCTACGTGATCGTGAGCTCAGCTGAGACAGTCGAGGTGAGTTAATTTTTGGCGAATTTATACTAGACCCTAGTCTACATTACTAAAAAGTTAGATCTAGATCTATGTGTGTGATGTTTTTCGTGAAAGTATGCCATCAAGGCATCATGCCTTGGACTATTTCAAACATTTTGAGACTAATTTAAAGTCTATGAAGACGTTACTTTGGGGGTTTCTTCAGTTTAGTTAGGCTATGAACGATTTTTCAATTTTCAATTTGGGATTGTTTTTCACCATTTTTGTTGGATATTGGAATAAAAAATGTAATCAGAATAATACCTTTCAAATTTCAAGACTCACCGATGTTTCTATCAAAAGATACAGCCTATTTCTAGATCTAGATCGTCTAGACCTGGCTGTAGACTAGTCTAGACTAGACTGAAGTCTAGGCCTAACTTAGTCTCGAGTCTATGTCATCTGGTCATGATGTTGATTGTGCATGCCATGTGATGATGTGTGTCAAGTTGTCAACATGTATGATGTAATGGATGCAGGGGGCTGTCAATCCTCCTGCATTTGGAGGGATCGAGTCTCACGCCACCACGCTCAATCTCAATCTCCCGCCGCCCCGTCCCACCAGCTCATAGCGGGATGCCCTAATTCCTCCCGCTCTCGCTCAATCTCCCGGCCGCGTCATACCAAAAGACGTTAAAAGACAGGCTGCTACCTGAGTCGTTCGGTGTTCAACAATAACGGGATAGAGCAACGTCAACCTGGTGCTGCTCAGTCAGTGGCTGCCAGGCTCAAGTCAATTTTTTTTTTGCTCAAAAAGATCTAGATCTAGTTAGCACTTAGATTTTTTTTTATTTCTTTTTTTCTTTTCTTACTCAACGATCTCCCTCGAAGCAGTTCCCAAAAGTTGACAGCCCTGTGGATGTATCAATAAACCATGATGTACACACGTACTCTGCAAGACTTGGGTCACCATGGTAGACAACAATGAACATTATCCATAAACCACTTAAGACGCACCTAGGGCTAGGAGTATAATAGGAATGGTGCGTCATGGTTGGGTCATTTAATTACAACAACATTTTTGAAAACGGGTACCGTCAAATCAACCTTTGGTCCATCATATCAATTATCATCATGTTCTAGACCTACTTCCATGTTTTTCTCATTTTCACTCTGTAATTCTCTTTAATTACAATAATCACAAAAGTGACTGTTCATTGAATGACATGACAGTCGGATTCACTCTGCACTTTATTGAACATTTTCATGCATGCAACATACATGCTTGTAGATGTACATACATTTTGTATCTGAACTACAGTGTATTGAATTCTACCAATTCATGCAAAACAGAGATACTGATAGCCTTGTGAAGTTGTGATCAAAATAATAATACAAAAAATACAGAGCATTCAATCAGTATATTTCTCAAACAACGTTCTCGAAAGATTATTTGAGCTGTAGACTAGCCCTAATTTAATAATGCTTTGACTAGTAGTACATCTACAGACTGCAGGGGTTCATTAGCCACGTAACTCAGTCATTTTTCAAGAAAATCCCAACAAGACCTTATCTGCATTGCGCTTTGAACCAAGCATAGTGAAAATCATACAATTCACAATCTCATGCACAAGAAACTGGCAGAGAGTGATTCTATAGTCTATTAGTATTAGCATAACATGAAGAGAGTCATGAAACATGTCATATTGGTTATGGCAATGGCATCACAAATGGGCGTGTTTTAGTGGCAGTGCTCAGACATCATAAAATCTTGCTAAAATGATTCTAGGAAAACCGATTTTGAGTGTATTTGATCTAAGATTAAATGGATCTCATCATCTCGGTATACCGCCAGTAGCCTGTTATTTCTTTAGTTGTTGTTTTTACTTTTTACATACATGTATAACATATTGTACTCATTTTAGGTAAACAAAATGATAAAACAACTTTATTCATTTTCAACAATGGATATCTACATGTAATTGCACAAAATACAGTCATTCCCAATAGTTTAGGACGGACCATACAAAACTTAAAGCTCATGTATAGTTTTTGTAGCAAAAAGGAAATTTAATGAAATACAGTCTCATTTGCATGAAAAGAATTTTTTTGTTGGTTTACCAAAGCTGTACATTAGCTTAAAGTTAAAACCAAGCTTACAATCAGTAGGTATCAAGCACCTAAATAAAAATGAGTTCATAGCTACAAATTACATCGTTAAAAAAAATTGAAATTGGAAACTATTTACAGTTAAGATTTTCAAATAAATATCAAGTTATCTTAAAGGTACTACAGCTGTATGTCCCTTTTGCAGCCAACCTCAAATGCTGTAGAACTTTGCAGGAATTATGAATATGTCATGTATGTCCTATCTGAAATTTAAACGTTGGCAGTGTCCTCATATTCAAATTATGCAATGAAACCCGTTTACTTGCTAGACTTCACTGTCAGACACTATTGAGTGACTGACTAGCTTTTTTCTTCTTTGGTAAAAACATACATGAAAAGAGTTGTAAAGGGTCGTGAGCATTTGTCTAACGGTACATCAATAACCCACTTCTTGTGATGGCCAAGATTAAACTGATTTAATCTTTGCGCAGCATAAAACGTATGACCATTCAGTAAAATTGTCTGAAAATCAAGACTATTACTTTTGGGCTCTATAGCCCTAAAGTCGATTTGACAACTAATAGTCGTTATTTTCCCACTTTAGTCCGGCAGCCATCTCGATATACCTTGTTTTAGGGTCTATAGTTTTTTTTTCTTCGGATTATAGTTCCTTAGACCATCAATTTGAAGAATTCGATTGCTGACACTCTGTCAGCATTGAGCAATTTGAGATATGTGACGTCATACAAAATGGCCGCCAAAATCCCCTTTTTAACCAAAATTAATGATATAAAAAGTTTTAACAGCATTTTACTACATTAAATGGCAGTCAAATATTTTAATTTTTTTTCTAGAATCATCACTAAATAAAAATTGCGATGCTGTATGATCACAAATGATATGCAAATTTGCATAATTCGGAATGGCGCCCTCTATAGACACATTAACTTGAATAGTTCAAAATGATGGCCAAATACCAATTTCTAACATGAGATTATCATATGTCATGAGTCAGATGCACTGGATACAGTGAGTAAAAATTGTGCTGCACATTTATTTTTATTTTGTAATTTTATACTCGAAGAAAACATGGTTGAATTTTATGCTCTCTGTCCCATAGATATGAGGTGGCATATGGTGATAAATGCCTATTTTCAGTGACAGCGTTAAGAAACTAGATTTGTATTCTAAGGTACTAGATTCTTTTAAATTAACCTACAAATTACGAACTACCGGTACGATACAGGACTATATCCGTTTATAAGTTTGCTTCAAAATCTTGAAATTTGTTTAAAAGCCCTCTAAAGTGTTGGGAGCCCTAAAATATTCCATGCGGAAGAGGGTGTCATTTAACACTTAATTCTGCAAAGTGAGGTCGTGACTGTAATGCGTGCTTCCACACGCATGTTTGCAAATGAGCTCTCTTTTAATAACATTTTCTACAAACGCTTGAGGTAGTTTGAGGTAGTGAGGCAAGGTTTGGGGGTATTTGGAGCTCCTAGTCTTCGGACCCTTGATAGCCACACGTTGATACGAGCCTCTGACATTCAGTTGGTTGTTGAGTGTCCATAACATGAAGCAAAGCATTGAGTAGGTTGAGTGATGACATATGACCATGCTGCATCAACATTGCCAACTGAGTCCTAAGGGAGTCGAATCTTCTGCTTCATCACTTTCAGCATTGTACCCTATCCAATGCCAAAGTATGCCCCAAGAGTGTCGCATCCCGTCAACGCATGTCCTGCCAACATCGATGGAATGATATCTCCTAACTTGTCTACATTAGCAGGAACATCAATAACAGTTCAATTTGTGAAGGGGCGTCTCCATGGTCATTGGCGTTTTATAAGTCCGTCATGTAGATAATGATCGATGCAAAAGTAGTACGTAGACGTCTGTGTCATCCACTAGGACCCTAACATACATCTTCTCATTAGCATCAATTCAAATCGCTTGCTGTACTTCGATGTTGCCTGCTTCATCATAACTATGTTGTGGACAGACCTTTCCTTGCCATGACATCACTGCCTGGAATCACTTCAACAGGAACCTCATCTTGACGGTAAAGGCCTGCTTGTGCTTTTGCCTATTTCTGAGCACACAATCATCCTGCAGACTCGCGCATATAATTACGATGTCGAACAACTGTCGTTGTCATGAAAAGATAGTGAAGTTAGCAACACTAGAGACACGTTTCAACAACTTCTCTCCCTAGCTTTATTGATCTTTCCAAAGCCTTTGACTGCGTACAACATAAATCTATGGAAGATTATGAGCTGGATGGGCTTTCCAGCATATATAATTCAACTCATCCAGTCGCTCTACCAATACCTAGAAGCAACAGTAAGAACAGAGAATGGCTACATCGAAAAATTCACTATTGGTCAAGTTGTCCGTCAAGGCTGCATCCTATCACCATCTATGCTGTATTCATTATGAGAAAGGCATTTTATGGTCAAGTTTCTGTTGGTGGACGAACGATCACCAACCTAAGATACGCCGACAATACAACATTCTCTGGCGTATTGATGGGGAAGGGTTGGGGGGGGGGGGGGGGGGTTGGGGACAGTTAAACCCCCAAACAAAATTCAAACTGTTTTTTCTATATATTCGATACCAGTGATTTACAAATGTTGCTGAAATGACATGATTTTCCTGGGTTTTTTCTCACTTTTTAGTAAATTATTATTTGTTAAGCGTATGTTGGAAAATGACAAATCCTAAATTCACAGTCAAGCAAAAAAAAATGCTTATTTAAAAGCCTACATGTCAGGGTCCGCAGAACAGCGGGGCTCAGGGGACTCGAGCTCCCTCATTTTTTGTATAAAGTATGTTGAAGAGAACTAGAAAGAAAAAAAGAAAGTGACCCGAGGTGAAATGAGGTATCAAAATATGTTCATCTTACAGTTAATAAATGCCTGAAACCCTTGAGCTTCCAGGGGCTGTGCCCCTTGAACACCACGCCAATTTGCGCTCCTCTCTTCCTGATCGTAAATACTTCAACCCCCCCCCCCACCCCGATTTTAAAAAAGTTCTGCGGGGCCTGCATGTAACATGTATGAGTGGTGGTGATGCAGATTGTTTTTCTGCCCCTCTAAGTGTTTTTGCTCAGTATGCCACTGACAACACTTATAACAAGAACATCAGAAGAACTACTAGAACTCTTTAAAAAAGAGTGAAGGATGCAAGTGAATAATTTGGACCCTACCTCAATGGGAAAAATACCTAGATCATGATTGGTGGAAATTAACTACATGCAACAGAGCATGGTGGTTGATGGAGAAGAAGTTGATCAAGTGGACAAGTTTATATAATGTTCTTGGGTCAATGATTGTCAAGGAGGGTGGAAGCTCGGCAATATCTGCCTTTGAAATGTGGTGTTGGAGGAAGCTACTTGGGATATCATGAAGAGATTACAACACCAATGGACACAATTAATGTCCATCATCGGAGATCAACCGCCCCTTGCTACCAGGATTGACGGTACAAGCTACAATAGTTTGGTCACGTTAGCAGAAGATCAGGAGACAACCTTGACAAATTATCATTCAAGGTACCTTTGAAGGAACACGTAACAAAGGAAGACTCAAGCTCAGATGGACTGACGACATTCGGGAAATCACTAGCCACCCTCTAAATACTAAAGACACTCTACCGGATTGCAGGAGACAGATGCCGATCAAAAGGTCTCATCAAACGGGTCACAGTGGTGAGCCATGATCTATATGACAACGACGACGACGACGAATAGTAAGAGATAGTTTCTTGGAGGGCAGCAGTGACGCGGGACTCAGTTGGAAGACTCTCGACCCGTTATGACCTCTAGATACTCTCGGATCTGTCAAACACCAAGCAAAAATCATCAGATTTTCATCCACAGCAGAGCACAACCATCAATGACTGTACAAGGTTGTTCCAGTGTCTCATGCCTGGCTGACATCTCAACTTTTGTCAAATTCTATAAGTCCGTCTTTGACATGGGAGTGCTCGTTTCCAGAATCATCAAAAAGTGCTGTTGGGACTGGTGAAAGCTCTTATGACAAAATGTCCTTGATATTGACCTCTCTTGAACTTGCCTGCAGTCCTATTACTCTGGAGTAGATCAACTTTTCATAGATTTTCGTATCCCAACATTGACTTCTTCATGGCAGCCATGGTTTGAACTTTCTTGGAAATTGTGTCATAGAATCCACCAGGTAATATCTTTTGAAATTCATGCATCTGTCTAGTATAGATGTCAACTGCTTTATCCACATTCACTGACGTTGGAGCAATGCTGGTCTAAATAAAGCCTATCAATTGAATAATAATGTGTGCCGTAAAACCACTTCTCACCGATTTGATGAAAAATGAATTCTTTCATAGCCATTTTTTTTCTTGACATATGTAGGGTAGGTGTAGGGAATTGGAGACCACCAAGCTTGAACCCATCACTGTCTGTCCGTGTTGGCTCCAATATTGATATAGCGACATATGTGGCCTTAAACAACACTTCTGCATATATCCAATTCATTTCGAAGACTACAATGCGTTCTCTCTCCGAGAAAATTGGCAAAATTGACCAAAATATTAGCAATTTTGATCGTAAAAATTTGCTCTGATATAAAAACACAATTTTCACTGAATGTTGTGGTGTATGCAGATATTTAGGGGTGGCTCTTAAAAATAAGTTTTAAAAGGAAGTTTATGAAATGTGCCAACCATCACAGAAAGCTTATGGCCATTGTATGTTGTGAATGAGTGTTGCAATTCACATTATGAATGGTGTCTGATCAGAAATGTGTGTAGGTAATTGGGGACACCAGGTCCAAGATGGGGGCCTACTTCTCCCCAGTTGTCCATTTCATGTTGAAAGGCACTATCATGAAACATATTTGGTCGTACGTGTCACCATTCTAATTTGAATGCATTCAATTTTAATAAGTTGTTTCTATGCTGTGAGTTTGATCAATGTAAAAGTCACATTGCCAGAACATTATTCTGAAAGTATTTTAACATAATTGAGAACACCTTTATTACTGTAAACAAAAACTACAGAAATATTTTGGGCCACATTGTTTTAAAATCGTTTCAAAATTTCAGTAAGTTCATTGGCTCCATATATCTCTTTCAAAAAATGTTTGAACTAACTATAACAATCCCATTTTCATTCAAATTGTATTTAAAATGTCTTGATTTGTAACTGTCCCTTATTACCTACACATGTAGGTAATGAGAGACCTTTGGTGATGACGTCATTAATCATTGTTATCTTATTAATCAGTTACATCATGACCACAATTTCGTTACAAAATAAAGAGAAAAAATACTAAAGGGAATACAAAAATGTCTGTATGTGTAACATTGTTCATGTTTATGTAAATTATGCAAATGTGCTTAAGGGTCTTCCATTCCCCCACACCTACCCTATCTAAATTTGTACCAAACACGATGAAAGATTATGCAGCACAACTGCAATTGTTGCCCCCAAAAAGCATTTAATATGATTTCAACGTGACATAGATTTAAGAAATTGGCATTTGGCTGGCACATATATTTTATTCAAATTAATATGTTTATAGAGGGCGCTATTTCAAAATATGCAAATAAGCTGGTCATCTATGGCCATGCAACATAACAAAACATTTTGTTTAGTGATGGTTCTAGAGAGATACAGACATTTGGCTTCCAAAAATTGTAGAAAAAATCCTTATTATATATTTATTATTCATTTTTAAAGGAAAATTATGTACTTTGGCGGCCATTTTGTCTGACGTCATATATCTTAAATTGCTCAAGGCTGACAGAGTGTCAGCAATCGGATTCTTGAAATAGACGGTCTAGGCAATCAAAATCCATTGAAAAAAAAACTATAGACCCTAAAACAAGGTTAGGCCAATAATCTGCATTTGGCTGCCGGACTACTTGAAGACATTTTCAAGCCCCACCTTTTTTAGGGAAGTTCTAAATTAGTATTATCTTTCAAATGCAGAACTTTGGAATTTAACTTTTTCATTTTTTTGGCCTGCAAATGGGACATATTACCTTTAAGGCCTAGTAAAAAAATATAAATGTTTAGCGTCCCCGCCCGCTTCCTTTTTGGGGGCCGCCTCCTATTTTTTTTTTTTTTTTTTTTTTTTTTTTTAATATTTTTTATAAATGTTTTTCTTTAATGAATAGAAACATAAAAAAGTGACATACTGCTAAAATTATCTATTTCTGATTTTTTTTTTAATTAAAAAAAATACTGGCGGCCATCTTCAAAAATAGCCAGACTGTCCGGAAAAATGTACCGAGCGGCCATTTTGAGCGGCCATTTTGAAGGAAAAAAAAAGGGCCTCCTCCTTCCTTTTTAATTTGACCTAATATGTAAATCGAAATAAACATAAATGTGTCATCTTGAAGATGATATGCAATTCTTGTTAGCGCCAATACCCAAAATGCTGGGATGTTACTTCTATGCCCCCATTTCAAATGCACTCTGGGTCTGGGATAACTTTGTGACTTAGTCTCTTAAGATCTATTTTGTGCGGCTGTACTGTCTGGTCTCAGCCGGTGTAGCAGCTGGTAGTCGCCATGCTAGCTGTCTATATACAGTCACTGTACGCACAGTATTCGTTATATGGTGGTACTCTTCACTTCGTCTTTGGATTTTTTGATAGTATATCATAAGCAATTTGCTATTTTTATAAAAACTGAAATATCCATTGTAATACCACATAGAGCTGTATATAACAACTCTATGCTTTACCCTCATCTAGATGCTGAACAGGCATTGATGTGTATCATCATAGAAGTAGAAGTAGAATACATATGAATCTGCTGTGTGCTGGTCGCACTGTAATACCATAAACGAAAAAACTTACGAGATATTCCTGAATAAGAGATGCGACTTGGATAAAAATTTCCTGAAAATCATACACAGTGCGTAACCTGGACAAAAATATGAATGTGACTCTGTGTCCAATAAATGCTTTTGCCAACATAATTAAGTTCAATAAACTTGATCTAGGCAAACCCAACTCTTATCATGAGCATGTCTATGACTGTGATTTCAGATTTTCAGGAGAAATCATGTATTACAGCTTGTCAAGGACTCTCCTTGAAGTTCCAAAATCTTCGCCGATTCGTTGTAACTCGAGGTGAACTCGCCTACACTTGTAATATACTCGCATTACTCGTAACAAGCTCGCGCTGCACTCTTTATAACTCGTAGCGACTCGCCACCTTATGAAGAGTGCAGCGCGAGCTTGTTACGACTAATGCAAGTATATTACGAGTGTAAGCATTTCACCTCGAGTTACAACGAATCTCCTGCTTAAAGGACAAGTCCACTGTAAAAATAAGTTACTTTCAATAGAAGCAGAAAAATCAGACAAACTACCGGTAATCAAAAAAAGTTTGAGCAAAATCGGATAACTAATAAGAAAGTTTTGAAAAATTATGTAAAACTATAGAACAATTAAAATCACTACGCAAATTGCCAATTTGGTTAACAGTTTGTGATGTCATGTCCTCAGTATTTATCAATTGCTTCATACACTGTCGCTCATAAAGGTGGAATTATTTAGTTTTACCCTAATATATGGAATTATTTTTAAAATAATTTAAAAATAATAGATCTAGATAATAGTATACATTCTCAGATTGTATTGAATAATAATTTGCCAATGTGTGTTTTGCGGGACTGCTAAAGCATGTGTATGCTACTATGCTTATCAACTAGGGGACCTATGCCCTTAAGTCATAAATGACAGTAATGAGGATTAATGCTTCACAAAAGGGCACTTCTATAGCACATAGACACGGTTTTGATCCTGGGGCCTCACAGTTACGAGGCCATTGTTTTGTCACTGAACCATGACTGTACGCAGCGGGGGCTAGGGTTGGGGGCAGTTTCCATAAATAAAAAAAAAACAGAAAATGCAATAAATTTTCAATAATTTATTGCATTTTTACCCCGGTCCCCAACATAAAAAAAATCCTCTGGACGGCCATGCATTATGGGATAAAACTAAAATATTCCACCTTTATGAGCGACAGTGTTTATAGTTTAATCCTATTAATTTCTCCTTTTATCCCCCCAAAACTTGATTTCCCCATGCCGTTGCAGAGGTTATACGATTTGTATCATAATGCCTGCATGACATTGCACAAAATCTTTTATGAACTTTGAAGAATTGATAATATTTTCTGAATATTGTAGATTCATAATTATTGATTTTCATCTGAATAGTTTATCAAAAGTCACATTTTTCTGAAAAAAAGTTACTCTATAGTAGTGCATCCACACCAAAAAAAATTACTTTCAATCTAAATTTGATGCTGGTGTGAAGAATTAAGATTCTTAGAGGGGAAATAGGAAATTTTATATTATCAATATAAAGAAAACAATAAGTGGAAAGTGAGGACATGACGCTCCTCCTCCTCCTTCTTCTCTCCCCTTTCCTTTTCTTCTCTGCAAGTCACTCTTTTTTATTTTTATTTGTATTGTTGTATCTAAGTTGAGGGCTGCCGGCACGTCAAGCTACTTTGCTTATTACTGTAGCCCTCCTGCATCTAATGTATGTTAATTTCCATTCAATATATTTGTTTAAATTCAATATATGTGTTTAATATCGTTTATTATCTGTATAAAAATTATATACACTTGAAATATTGTATCAAGCCATATTATGTTTATGAAAATGTATGATGAAAAAAAGAAAAAAGATGCAGAAACCAATAAATCAAATCAAATCAAATCAAATGAGTGAATTTCCAATTTGTCTTGTGATTTTCATTGTTTCATAGTTTTACAGACTTTTTCAAAAATGTATAAGTTTCTTATTAGATATCCGATTTTTGCTCAAACTTTTTTTGGTTGGTTTGTCTTATTTTTCTGCTTCTATTAAAGTAAGTTATTTTTTGAGTGGACTTGGCCTTTAAGCTACTGATTTTGAAAAATCACCATCCGTGACATATGATTACGGATGCTTTGCCCACGGATGTCCCTGTTATATGTAAATGCGACAAAGTGCAACCTTGTAACCAGGTAATGATTTACAAAGTCCTTGATGAGCTGTAGTACATGATTTCTCCTAAAATCACAGTCATACTGCTCATGCAAGTTGGGAAAAAGACTCCCATGATTGAGACTGTGTATGATTTTAAGACACAGTTGGTCTCTTATATGCTGTCCAATCGTGGGCTTGGTACCCTGTTCTCTCAAGATTCTTTCGGAAGCCATTGCAATGTTCAGTACAGATTTGGAAGGGATGATTAGACCGCCATTGTCTTTCAACCTGATTAGTTGCAAGTAGACTTCTGGAACCTCATCTGTCCTGTCTACTAGTGCCTCCTTGCATTTATCACAGGACTGATTGTGAAAAAAATGGAGGAAAGATCAAATGACAAACTTGGCTTCACTCATAATCCTTACACAGCTTGAGCTTCAATTGAGACTGTTGAGTCCTACTCAGATAATCAATAACCTAACTTTACATGTATATTTACATGTATGTTGACCTCCTATATCATGTCTTTCAAACATTACATTCAGATTGTAATTAATATACATGTCCCTTTTTATGTTTTTAGTGCTGAAGAATGCAGAATAACCTGATATCGAGTTTATTATATAAATGAAATGATTAATGGGGGTGGGGGTTATTTTCGTATAGTGCAACATCCAATAATACAAATTATTTAAAATGGCTGAATACAAATTTTCACCATTTTTTTGGTGGTCCATTTCAGGTAATAGTATTCTTTCATCAATAGTCGACATAAAATACATTTGTTTTGAAAATCCTTGCAGAAATGTGTCTTAAATGACATCCTCTTTCACATTATGATACAATTTAAGTGAAATTTTGTCATCAATTTTTGGGGGCTTCCAACATTTCAGATAGCTTTATAAAAGTTTGTGCTTGTTACAAATTTAACCTTTTATACTTACATGGCATTTTCCTTGTATACTCCTAATAGTGTATCCTGCAATGTAAGCTGTGACATTCTGTTGAAACATGCTGAGTTCTGCAGGGGGAGAAGTGGATGGAGATGTCTGTGCCTCAATGGTCGATATTTCAACCGAGATGACCCCATCAGAGGGCAATTTCCGATCTTCATGGATGTTGGTTCCCATTGCTTCTAGAAAGCATGTAGCATTTCCTGATGTACTCACAGGTATGTTGGAGTTGATTAATAGTGCTCTGTGATGAGTAATTGAAACATTGTATATATTAAGGCATATAATTTCTCTAAAAAGTACGCTGCTATTTCAGTAACAATGAAATGTTAACTTCTCATTGTTTTCTTTTATGTTTACACTAGTGTAATCATGCATAGAATATAAAGTCAAGGGTCACATGTATCTTAAGAGCAATACATTTGTTAAGTGCATTGTTTGTTACCTGTAGGCAGCCTGAAATTGCGTTGATGTTGGATTGTTGTTCCAACCGCCCCTTCCTCGAATCTTAGCAAAGTGAAGTTCAAGTTGATCTTGGCTTAGACGATAGGGAAGGAAGTACCTGTATTAATAGCACAGTTATTATTATTAATTTTTAGTTTATTGTTTGTGTGTGTGTTAATTCTTGCAATATTTAAAATTAAAACCAAAAATTATAGTGTAAATAAATGCGGATTAATTTGATGGAAAAGAAATGAATTTGATTTCTTATTTTTTTCTTCTTCTTGTTAGTTACTGATGACAGAAAAGACCTGTTTCATACATGTACATGGGTTATGTACAAATATATTTGCAATAATTTTATTTAGGGTGAATGTATGAACAAACTTTTTCTTTAGATTTTTTTTAAAAGTACAGGGCAAGTAACTTACAAGAAATGGCCAACTTGTGTTTCATCGATCACAACTTCAAATCCTTTCATTTACCCGTTTCCTCTCATTGTTTGCTTCTATTAAAACCAACTTAACACATGTGTCATGGTGGACTTTCCCTTCAAGGTATTAATTGATAGTTAATACCGGTATGTACTTGATACTTGTGCTTTGTCATATTGATAAAGGATGTCCAACAATCAAATTTCAAGTAGAAAAAAAATGGAAGTCGATCAATAATCCTGTAATACATTCCTCCTGCTTTCATTAGTCTATGGAATATTTTACACAGAATTAAGTAGGTATTTATAATTGACTATAATCTTACTTTATTCCAGATTGAGGATCATTGAAGAACCGGTCTGCCAGAGAGATGAATCCATCCATCGCTAAACAGAAACCTATGACTGGTGTTCCTCTATTGCTTGAGGCAACGGGAGTACCGTCACTTAACTTCAGTGACAGTAGCATCTTCTTTGTCTTATTGAAGTAGGCTTCCCAGGTAGGACAAGTACTTTTGAAGAGAGGTGCTTTGTAACCTTTCTGTAACCTATTCCGCCCATTCAACATGTCAAATAGTCTGTTGAGTGAAATTTTAAAATAACTGATATGAAAGAAACTACTTGTCCCTGGGCAGTGAACAACAAGATACAGGGTCTGAATCCCTGCCACAATGTTAACCACCTTTTTGCTAAACATTAAAGAGAAGGTTGAGTTCTGGGAAGAGGTGAAAAATAATTTGTGAGCGTTATCATTCTTATTATGCAAGTGTGGAAGAACATCAGATAAGACATGTTCCCTGAAAAGCATGGCTCTTCAAATGCCTTCATATTCTAAATATGTCATGTAAATCGTAAAACTCGGGGGGGGGGGGGTAGGTTTTTTACGCCACGTGTTCGTGTAGTCCCATATACATCTTTCTGTGTACAGTGTTTGTAACTTTACCAAGACTTGGCCAATTTCTTATCATTTTGATGATTCCAGAACCTTGCAATACCCACAAATTCTTATATGCTAGATGATCAACCTTTTCTGGTCGATTCCCCACCGTTTCTTTCACAATGCAATCGCATGACCAGAACTCAACTTCATCTTTAAGCTGCACTTTCCTCACTAGACTTAAATGGTTTAGTTTTATTCCTTGAAATGCTTGAGCCCTGTAATAACAGCCATACATGTACTGAATCCCCTGTCATAACAATGGAGCACAAGTTTATTCAAGTGGGACAGACCTGAGCACTAGACAAAAACCCACTAGTATTATTGCTATTAGACTAAATCAGATTGAAGCAATTAATAACTAATTAACTAATTAAAACATGTAAAGGTGATCATTCATGTTTAGATTCAACACTAAATTGCATTATATACTGTTAATACAAAAAAGATATATGGACAAAATTTGTAAAGGGCTAAATTATGTCTTTATGTATAAAGTAGTTTTTAACTTTTTGTACTCTCTACACTAATCTTATTCACCTGTCTATCTGTCGTAGGAAATAGGCACTGCTTTCCGAATCTTCAAATCCTTCAAAGTGCAGTTGCCTTAAGATGTCAACTGTAGCAGCTACTGAGCTACTAAAAACCTGGGCTGCATATTTAACCTGCATGAAATTATGCATACCGGTAAGTAGTTAAAGTGGATAAACAAAGAATATAAGGTTTCATCAAGAAATCATGAATAAAAAATTATCTATGTACAAGTGCCAATATTAGTGCTTTGATTGAAAAAAGGAAGAATGCATAGAACATCATGCGTTACGTGCAAAGGTAGTCTTACCAGAATTTAAATGGGATCACATGTAGATAATGACATGTGCCTGTAAGTCCTGTATACATCAGAATATCATTTAGTTCAAATTTTTAGAGGTGATCTAAATTATATTAATGCTATGTATATTTACTATGTGAAAGATCGTTCTTATCAAAATGTACCCAACCTGCCAAAAGGTATTTAACAAAATCAATAGCCTGTAAAGACTATATGAATGATCACTACCTTCATTTTTGCTTTTGAGTAGTCAATGTGGTCTCCTGTTAGCCTATTTGCAGCCCTCATTCCTTCACGCTGCTGGATTTCATAGGAGTTCTTGATATGCTTCCACTTGACCTGTAACGGAGACAAATCATTATTGTGTTTTCATCAATGTAATAGAGCGATTATTAAAAAATGAATTGTATAGATTTGTCAAGTACTATAAACAGGTGTAGGGATATTTCCTTTGTTATATTAAAATTGATCTTTATGCAGTATGTGTATATCTATGTCTACACCGTGGGAATTATACAAAACGATGAACATGAAATGTTTATTCAGATTTGATAGAAATCATGAAAATAAGTTTTTTTTTTTTTTTTTAATTATCATCCATATACTTCAGAAATTTTGGAGAAGGGTTCACAAAAATTTGATACTTTTGAACTTGAAGGACTGTAACTGTTTTCATAGTAACAAGTTTAATTTGGTCCTTATTATATTAAATACTTCATACACCTTATTCTACCATTAACAAATATTAATATTTATATTCTGTTTTTACACTAGAGAGATTTTAAAAAAATCACATACCTTTTCTGTACCATTGAATGTTAACTCTTGTTTGTCTCCAAGAAGATTCCTGAGCAATTTCAGGTTAAGGCAAACGTCGGGGATGTAGGTAATCGGGTGTCCATTTGATGGATGGGGAAAGTCTCCTCTTAGATTATTAGGATCCAGATTTGCTCCCAACATGCTCATAGTAGACTTGTTCACAGCTGCACCATCACAAACAATGGCATCGATTTGGATGCCTTTCTCGTGAAGAAGTTGTAGGCACTCCTTAATCAGGCTAGCCTGAAAAGGGGCCGACAATTTCTTCACAAGAAAATATCCAACTGTTAGTTTGATATGCATATTCATCGCAACCACCATAAACGCTAATGCCTGTGTTGCCGGCTCTGGCAATTCCCCTTTCGATTTGGAATTGCCAATATTGGTAAATCCGGTATTACAATCGCGGTTCTTGTCATATGCTACCTGCCTTTTGATAGACATTGCATCTATCATAAGGGTCCAATGTAATTGAGTAGGAGAGTTGTCTTTAATGTACTTTAATGTTTCTATTGATTCTGTAGTGAATCCTGGGTTCCCATCTACGGATGCTAACATCTTTCGAAGTGTCACCTCGGATGGCAGTGCAAATATAGTTCTTAGAAATTTGTAGCAGCGGGGTGACATGTAATGTAATGTTAAAGAGAGGTTGAGTAGTTCTTGGCTGTATCTTCTGGCAGAAATTTTGTCACTATTCACATTTTGATTCGACAGTATGACATATGCGTTTCCATGGACAGAGTCGAATGTAGATTGGATGGCTTCATCCTCCATCCCATGGTCTTGCATTGTTGATTTCAGATCCTAGCGATGAAATATGGAAAAGAATATATTTGAATTCTGAAACCACACTTGCCTTTCATTCAGATGAGAAAGAAAAAAAACTGTGTCTTATGTGAATAAGTCTTGGCGGAGTTTATCAATAGATGTGAATCTTGGATTATACATGTATATGTTCCTTGTTAAGATACAGAATTACCCTTCTATGAAGAATGAGCTGTAAAATTATCAACATTTCCAAGATTTCTTTATAAATTGAAATATTTTGGTTCCATGATGTGAGCTAGTTCAATGATTTCAGATAATTGTTTATCATTCCCTTACATACCATGCCTCTGGACTTACATAATTTACTTACTTTTAAAGATTGAATCTTGATAGATTTCTTGATGTTATCCATCTGTGCCTTGCGCTTTTTTATCTTCTCTATCCCTAGGGCTCTTTCCAGCTTGCGTTTGGTTGTGCCAGGACTCACTGTGTAGCTGTGGTCATGCAAGTTACCAGGTGTAGGAAGTGGTACAGGTGTCCTCTCATGGTAGAATGGAATAGGATTTGAAACTGGCATCTAAATTGTTTAAGGGATTGAAATATTTAAATGTATTTACATAAAAATGCAAAGGCTCTTCATAATTCTGAACTGGGCAAGTTTAATAATTTTCATTGATGAAATAATAATAATATTGATAATAATAATAAATATAGTGAACATTTATAATGCACCGTGTCTGTCAAAATTGACACTCCTGGTGCGTTTGTGTGAAGATTGTTTAATTGCGGTCCTACTACTATCAATTAATTTAAAGTAAAATACACATACGTTTAAGTTTAACCTACTTCAGGACATAATTTAGCAATAATATAATTACAATATTCCTATTAACCCTGATCCTGAACTTTTTTATTTATTTTTTTTTTATTTTAGTTGATTACAATACCGTAATGTATTTTTAGTTATACACTGTGTAACCACAAAACAACAAATATAAGTGAAAATTTCACTCTTGCGTGAAAATTTATCTTATTTTAAGGTAATTTTGTATAATGTTTCATTTATAAATCTATGTATCTTTTTGATTATGCTTATTGAAGAAATTTAAAATAAAATAATAATTGTTATGGGTTTTATTTAACTTGAGTTACGGTTTTTGATAATAACTGCTTGTTAATAAGCCACTGCTCTCTTAATTAGAGAGAAGGGAAACCCTTGTGGATAGGTACTTACGGGTAAAAATTACTTAAAGATATTGCAATTACTTATTTGATAAAAAAGTAACTCACATCTAATGAAGGTATAGCTGAAGGTAGCAGACATCTCCTCTTCACAGTTTGTGAATAGTTGTCAGGTCCAAAGTGCATCGAGCAAACATATGTTCTTGTTATTGGATCTTCAGTTCCTCCAAGAGCCTTCAACCATTCTTTGCGAATGCTAGGTTTTGTTGGCAGTCTTGGAAAAAGAAAGATCATTTCATAAGAGCTTTGGATCCCATTTAAAGCTTGATTCTGAGTTTATTGATATATAATCATTTCTGTGTATTTTGTGAAAATGAATACATTTCACCACTCCTGCCATGTCAAAAATTTAGCATTTACTCCTTTCCACATTTTAACAAGTTCTGAAAAATAGTCAAATTTGATGGTTCCCTTTACCTTTACATGGCTTTGGTAGGAGGGGGGTGAGTTTACATGTGTTTCCAACTGATAGACACATTGCTAATTGGTATTACTACAGATTTTTGTTGTATGCACCTGATGTTTGTACACTAAATTTACACAAATTTGTCATTCCTTATTTGTCCTAAGATTCATAAAACAATGCAACCCCCTCCCTGTCCCATTGCCAACATGGGCACAAAAGGACATTACCTATATTAATTGTACATTTAAGAAGTTCTCAACATTTTTTTAGTGACCTTGTATGTTTATCCAGCGATGATATTATTAATTTAAGAAATCGTACCTTTTTTTAGTAAACTTGTATGTTTAACCCCCCCCCCCCCAAGCGATGTGATTGTATCCATGACTGAAATTATTTTGTTCCCTCAAAAAGTTATCAGATTGTCAACTTTGCTTGTACAATGTTTTTTTCAGTAATCAGTAGTTTATTTTCTTTATGACGTTCAGCTTTGCACAAATAGAAATAATAATAATAATAATACTGGCTCCTTGTATAGCACACAGGTCCACCTTTCGGTGCTCATTTGATTAATTTATAAAAAATACATACGTGTATATGCATGAATACTGGATTGGTGACTGAAGTTTGTAGTATATTGTACTTGTATTAACTTATTGTTGACTTTGTCAATTTTAATTAATTACAGTACCGGTAATCAGTGACGTTTTGATTTTTTTTTTTTTTTTACCTTTGCATGAAATAAATTATTTTTTTAAATAACTGAATTTTGTAGTTTTGTACACTTTTGTTCACACTCATTATCTTACATGTTCATTGTCCTGGATGCCAGTTAAGAGGGCCTTGTGTTTGTTAATCATGCTCTTAAGAGAATTCTTGAATCAGAAGCCGCAACCCCCCCCCCCCCCCCCAAAAAAAAGGGGGGGAAGCCTTCAAACAAAATGAGTCTCGTATTTTCCAACCTTGCTTCTGCACTTGCTCCAAGTGAAAAAAACACACACAGGCTCCCAGGTTCATACCATGTTCCATTAGTGTACTGTGATGACCTTCATTTTTTTAAAGGATGGGTCAAAATCTATCATGATGAAAATGAGGATTGTAGTAATAAAATAATTTAAGTAATTAAAAATGTATCAAATATAATTGACATACCCCTGGCCCCCCATAGAAGTTGTTTTTAAGAGAAAGAGAAGAGAAGAGGACTGGTAAACAGAATTTTGTTGGAACTTGTAACCCCCCCCCCCCCCAACTCGGACACACACACACACACACACACACACGCAGCATCGCCTACTACCACTTTTTCATAACTTACCGATGGAGTCTCAAATCCTCTTGAGTCCTATTTTTTGACCAACATCCCTTCACTGAACATCTTGGAGGCATTGTGGCCGAAAAAGCTCGATCGGTTGGAAATTAGAAGACAAATAGACTAAAAATATGAGGATGCCAATCAATTATTAGTCGGCACGAAGAAATCGATCAGCTGATGGCCAGCTGGAAGAGTTGTCATAGCAACACAAATCCATTTGGATTTAATGGATGATCAAGATATTTGCTATTTTCATTTATTATAGGTACTCATGGTTTAAAAAAAAAAATGGAAATTTAAAACTTAACATTTGCATTACAATTGAGAGTCGTAAGTACCACATATTTGGGAAATATCTCCCCCCCCCAAAAAAAAAAAAAAACAGGAGGGGGTGTGGCCTCTGAGGATTCGGCTAGCCGACACTTGCAGACAGAATCAGAAAGCTGCACCTCCTCGACAGTCCTCGACTATCATTTGAAGACAAATAGCCGTCACCTTGATATTAATATTTCAATGCAATAGGGTTTATCGATGTATGCAAATGAATTAGTGCTTTGGTTAATTTTGTGGCCTGATTTAATGAAATTCTTGTGATTTTCGTGCCTTTTTTCTCGTCTTTTTTTTACGATCATTTAATTTTTGACGGTCATACAATATCGAATAAAAATAACAGCGCGTATATTAACGCATCAGAATAATCCACGTGATTCGCTGAATCACTTGCGTTGCTAGCGCGCAGCGTGATGAATAAATTACCCATAATTCCGTACAGTAGATTATTTGACCTCTCTTATTACGCTGATACGCGCATTGTCTTTTACCATGTAGTGAACATCATTCCAGTTCACTTTTCGCGGGGAGCATCCTACAGAATGCATAATTCATAAGGCTCATGAATTATGCAAGGTAGCTTATTTGGGCTTCTAATGGATCCGGACAAAATGGCGGAGCTTGGGGGGCCTGGGTGAACAAGTTATCAAAATGCTTGGAAAAATGTGCCAAATACGATGAAAGAAAAAAAATGGCGATTCTATGTTGCAAAATGCTAATACGTGCAAAAAACGCGCGCGCATGCGCGTTTGCATCATTTTTTGTCAAATGCTCCATATGGCCTGAAACGTATGCAAAAACATTTTGGGATGATTTGGAGCATTTTAATTTTTTTCGCGCGCGTAAACGCGCAGACGAACGCGCACGCGCGCATTTGCGCACGTTTATTGATATGAAATTGACCGGACGGATATTGATCTTAATCATGATAAATATGAATGTAAAATTACTTACTGTTATGAAGATATGATCATGAGTTGATTTTTACAAAATGGCGCCTGGATGACGTCACGATGACTTTGAGTCTTTGAAAAGTTACGCAGTTCTAAGTTAGACTAAGATCTATCATCATTGAAAGTTTCATGACAATGGCTTTATTCAGTCTTGAGATATCCTGCGAACAAATTCGAGGAAGAATAATAAATAATAAACTAGATTTGTAATACTTGTTTGGAACAAGTATAGGTGGGCTGGTTGAACTAAAATTTGAGACAAAATAAAGGGTACATTTTAGATAGTTCATTGTCTCAGCTACAATATACTCGAAGTTCAGCGTAAACCAAGCTAAAACGACAGAGATATTGCTCGCGAAAGACGGGAATGTAGAATCCAGTTTTGAGAAAAACTTATGTCCCATAGAGAATACACGCAAAATGTGAAAAATTGACATGCCTCTTTTAATCGCAAAAATACGCCATGATGCCTTTGTAAAAATAAAGGATAACAGTAACTTTGTAGAAAATTGTCTCAGCTAGAACATATCAAAATTTGGAAGAAAATCGATCAATATTTACAGAGATACAATCAATTTTCCATAAATATGCTGACGTCATAATATGCAAACTGGAATTTTGAGTTCGGAGGCCATAATGATGACGTCATGAGTTAATTGAGGGTCAAATGAGACATAAAATCATATCTCCAATTCATATTCTATCAAAATATGAAAAAAAATTGAGGTTACCTTGCATCCTAAAGAGCTACAATGGATTTTGTATAGGCATGTTTTTGCCCATATATGCTATGTATTACAAGAGCTCGCGCGCACGGAAATTTTTGTTAAACGGTCGATCATTCCGTTATTAATAGTCATAAAGAGACAAACATGGTATCAATTTGTTTGTAAGTATATGTGAAATATTATGAAAGAAAAAAAAAGGCAATTCTATGTTGTGCAATAGTTTTACGCGCGAAAACGCGCGCGCATGCGCGTGTGCGCGATTTTTTTATAAAATGCTTAGAATGGCCTAAAACGTATGCAAAATGATTTTGAGACGATTTTGAGCATTTCAAAATTTTGCGCGAGCATTGACGCGCGGACGTACGCGCACGCGCGCGTTATTTGACCTCAAATTGACCGGACGGATATTGACCTTGATCATGATAAATATGAATGAGAAATACCTTTTGGTTATGAAGATATGATCATGAGTTGATTTTCGTAAAATTTTACAAAATGGCGCCTAGATGACGTCATCAGTAAAGGTCAATGTTGAAAACCTTATTGTGCTTTGTACATATGCCTATACATATGTGTGCCAAATTTCAAGGCATTTGATGGAGCCATTTCCAAGTTATCTTGCCAACAAAAAAGTGGTTAGAAATAAGAAAAATATATAATAATAAATAAATAAATAAATAAAGGCAATTCTAACGAAATTATAAGGTGGTCTGTACGTTATACAGCCCACCTGATAAATAAATAAATAAATAAAGGCAATTCTAACGAAATTATAAGGTGGTCTGTACGTTATACAGCCCACCTGATTAGGGTGACCTTGCATCCTAAAGAGCTACAATGGATTTTGTGTAGGCATGTTTTTGTCCATATATTCTATGTAATACAAGAGCTCGCACGCACAGAAATTTATGTTAAAAGGTCAATCATTCCGTTATTAATAGTCATAAAGAGACAAACATGGTATTAAATTGTTTGTAAAAATATGTGGAATATTATGAAAGAAAAAAATTGCGATTCTATGTTGTGTAATAGTTTTACGCGCGAAAACGCGCGCGCATGCGCGTGTGCGCGATTTTTTATAAAATGCTTAGAATGGCCTAAAACGTATGCAAAATGATTTTGAGACGATTTTGAGCATTTTAATATTTTGCGCGCGTATTGACGCGCGGAGGTACGCGCACGCGCGCGTTTTTTGACCTGCAATTGACCGGACGGATATTGACCTTGATCATGATAAATATGAATATGAAATAACCTTTGGTTATGAAGATATGGTCATGAGTTGATTTTCGTAAAATTTTACAAAATGGCGCCTAGATGACGTCATCAGTGAAGGTCAATATTGAAAACGTTATTGTGCTTTGTACATATGCTTATACATATGTATGCCAAATTTCAAGGCATTTGATTGAGCCATTTCCAAGTTATCTTGCCAACAAAAAAGTGGTTAGAAATAAGAAAAATATATAATAAATAATAAATAATAAATAAAGGCAATTCTAACGAAATTATAAGGTGGTCTGTACGTTATACAGCCCACCTGATAAATAAATAAATAATAAAAATCTTGACGAAATCAAAAGGTGATACGTTTACGTACGTATCACCTAATAACAATAACACTTACTTACTATAATAATGATTATGATCATGACCATGAGCGCGATCATGACATCGTATTGAAAAAATGAGGGTTGATTTAGATAGCATATAGTCTCAGCTACAACATACTCAAAAATCAACAAAATCCAAGCAGAAATAACGGCGATATTGCTCGCAAAAGACAGGAATGTAGACTCCAGATTTGAGAAAAAGTCATCTTCCATAGGGATTACACGCAAAAAGTAATGGATTAAGTGAAAATAGGGTAATAATAAAGTAAAAAGGGTTGTTTATGACATTATTTGCGATTCTACGTGTTTAAATAATCAAAAAATCATACGTAGACTTCGTTACGTATCACCTAATAATAATAAAAATCTTGACGAAATCAAAAGGTGATACGTCTACGTACGTATCACCTAATAACCATGCTTACCTCATGAAGTATGTCGCCCTTCAGAATAATTGAATGATTTAAGGGAAAATTGACAATTACAAGGTGAGTTTTCTCATTCTTTGAATATCAGTTTCAGAGAATAACATAATAACAATTATATTTGCTTATATAGCGCCTAACACTTACTTTATCAGAAGTCTCTTAGCGCTCTACAATAATGCGGCATAATTACCCTGGCTTTGGCAGTGCAGCCGTTACGCGTGCAGCGTTTCAAGGAATAAATAGGCCATTTTCGTAATGTAACCAAATTTAATGCATAGGTCTTTGTGAAGTGCCTCAATACAAACTATTTCATTCACCTGAAAAGAATAATAGTATTTCAATAGACAGAATCCTAACTGCATACATTAGTTGTTGCCAGGTTGGACAAACATTATGGCTTGACCTACCTAGCAATACTTAATATATGCAGTTGCATTCTGACTATTGAAATACTATTATTCCTATCAGGTGAATGAAATAATTTGTATTGAGGCACTTCACAAAGACCTATGCATTAAATTTGGTTACATTACGAAAATGGCCTATTCCTACCAGGTACCCATTTACATAGTACAAAATTCACCAAAGTGTTACATGTTGAAAAACTGAGTCACATCTGCTGATTTGTATATGTAGTGCATGCAATCTTCAACCAAATCGAGTCAATCTCATTTCTCTGTGATCATTACACACTTCACAGTATACATTTTTTTTTCTTTCTTTTTCTTCTTTTTTTGAGTTCTCTCTCTCTCTCTCTTTCTCTCTGTGTCTCTCATTTCATCCTTTGCCTGTACATAAACATATGAGTCAGAACAATTTCTGACCCATTATAAAACAAAACAAATTCAATAAAGAAGAGAAAAAAAAAGTGTTTCATTTTAGGTGCCCTTGTAATAAAGATAAAAGTAAGGTGTGGAGGGGAGAGGCACAAAAAGAACTTTGCTCTCGCACATCTCTCTCACTCTCTCTATGTCTCTCTCTCTCTGGCCGTGTAAACATCAACCAGGAAACATAATGTTTACATATGAGCACCTTTTATGTGAAAGTTGTTGTTTAGTTTCCTAAAGTTTTCCCCCTTTAAATATTTTTATGAATAGCATACTATTGATACATGCCGTTCCGCTCTTTACTTCTGTTTGACAAAATAACACTAGATCAAGTATTGAATCTAATTGGTTTATAAGCAGAAGAGCAACTCTTCTGAAGTGTATTATTATTATTATACCTGCCGTTTCCAATCCAATCCAATCCAATCCAATAGATATTTGATATAGTGCCTTTTCCTTGCAGTTACAAAGCGGTGCACAAACGCTCCACAATGTTTGGGACACTCAAAAACAAAAGTTAGCACTTCTCAGAGATCAGTAAGTATATGTAGGCTGGTAATAAAGTAATTTCAAGCAGAATAGTTCCTTTGCACTGTTTTGGTTCTTGTTATGAAAGTATAAAGGAATGACAAATTATATTTGGCATTGCTCCAGAATGGTTCAAGGCAACACAACCTCAATAACTATGTATGTCGCCATTCAGAAAAATAGAATGACTAAAGGGAAAATTGACGATTGCAATATGATTTTTTTCATTCTTTGAATGTCAGTTTGGGAGAATATCATAGTAAAAAAATCATCAAAATATTACTGCTTGTAAGTGTCGGCTTGCATGGTGATGTAGATATACAGAAGGCTTGCGGGTGCACCATGTGAGAGAGAGGTTGAGTATCCTGACGACGGATAGTCAACCTTTTCGAAACGTCGAGCCACTCCCGCTATTCATCCTCTCCAAGCGCTATAGTTCTCCCTAGAACTTTAAGCTAAGAGAAAGATAACCAACAGTTTTTTTCAAGACTGTACCAAACAGTCCTTTTCTGGACTACAAATCCACAAGAAAGATTACCGAGAGTCCTTTTTTTAAGGACTCCTCAATCCTCCCTCTCTCTAACATGGTGCACCCGCAAGCCTTCTGTATATTATGGTACATATAGTTGAACAACTGACTCACATCTGCTGATTTTTATATGCAGTGCATGCAATCTTTAACCAAATCGAGTCAACCTCGTTTCTCTTTGATCATTATAAAACTTCACAGTATACATTTATTTTTATTTTTATTTTGAGTTTTTTCTCTCATTTCATCCTTTGCCTATACATAAACATACGAGTCAGAACAATTTCTGACCCATCATAAAACAAAACAAGATAAATAACGAAGAGAAAGGAAAAGTGTTTCATTTTAGGTACCCTTGTAATAAAGATAAAAGGAGATGGGGAGGGGAGGGGCATGAAAAGAACTTTGCTCTCGCACATCTCTCTCACTCTCTCTCTCTCTCTCTTTCTCACTCCCTAGCTCCTCTCTCTCTCTCTCTATTTCGCTCTTTCTCTGGCCGTGCAAACATCAACCAGGAAACATAATGTATACATACCAGCAGCTTTTATGTCAAAGTTGTGGTTTATTTTTCTAAAGTTTTCCCCCTTTGAATATTTTTATGAATAGCATACTATTGATACGTGCCGTTCCGTTCTTTACTTCTGTTTGACAAAATAACACTACATCAAAGTATTGAATCTTATTGGTTTATAAGCAGAAAAACAACTCTTCTGAAGTGAATTATTATTATACCTGCCGTTTCCTATTAAACAAGTCCCTTTGCACTGTTTTGTTTGTTGTTAGGGGAGTATAGAGGAATGAAAAGTTATATTCGGTATTGCTCCAGGGTTGTTCAAGACAAAACGACCTCAATAAACATGCGTTCCCCATGAAGTATGACGCCATTTAGAAAAATAGAATGATTAAAGGGAAAGTTGACAAATAAAGTGTTGCTTTTCTCATTCTTTGAATGTCAGAAAAATGGAAGAATAGAATATTAAAAAAACATTAAAGTGCCCTCATATTAAGAAGATTTAAAGACATACGTGTAATTGAAAAGATGAGTCCCATCTGCTGATGTGTATATGTAGTTCATGCAAACTCCAACTAGATCGAGTCAACCTCTTTCCTCTTTGATCAATACAAAACTTCACATTATCCATACATTTTTTTTCTCCAAACTCCAAACTCCGTGAGAGCATGAGGTTTACCAGTAATATACTGTACAATGATCTCCCGAAACGCAATCCCATGTGAAGTACGGTTGCACCATTTGAGAAAGAAGAGGGGGGGGGGGGGTAGTTAGTCATGAAAAGGAGTACTGTCGGTAAGCTTTTATTTGTGAGTGTGTGTGTGTAGTGTAAACTTTCTTTCTTGAGTGTATGTGTGTAGTGTAAACTTTCTTTCTTGAGTGTATGTGTGTGTAGTGTAAACTTTCTTTCTTGAGTGTATGTGTGTAGTGTAAACTTTCTTTCTTGAGTGTATGTGTGTAGTGTAAACTTTCTTTCTTGAGTGTATGTGTGTAATGTAAACTTTCTTTCTTGAGTGTATGTGTGTAGTGTAAACTTTCTTTCTTGAGTGTATGTGTGTAGTGTAAACTTTCTTTCTTGAGTGTGTGTGTGTGTAGTGTAAACTTTCTTTCTTGAGTGTATGTGTGTAGTGTAAACTTCCTTTCTTAAGTGTATGTGTGTAGTGTAATCTTTTTTCTTGTGTGTGTGTGTGTGTGTGTGTGTAGTGTCAACTTTCTTTTAGAGATAGAGAAAGCGAATGCTTAATAGTACCTAAATGGTCGGTGATTCAAAGGGAATGAGGGATGTCTCCAGCTGGTAAATGTGTAAAAGGGGTCGTCCTCCTCCCCCAGATATATTCAAAAATCGCTATTTTTTCCCCTAAATTAACGATCTGTTTCAGCTGATTGAGAGGACGAAGAAATCCTGCGGACAAAACAGTTGAAAATACAGAATGCTAATTTTCTGGCGCGGTCGCTGGGCTGCCTCGGAGAAAAAAAAAGTATTTTTCAAAGTTCATCGGTTGAAAGTCGCTAACGCAGTGCTACGTCAGGGAAATGACGCTTCGTGTGGAGCAGAATAACAAACAAATAAAGTACGACCATGGAGGATCGATTCGTGGTTTCTCTTTACTTCCTCCTTCCTTTAGGCGACCTTCCTCTTTCCTGTTGGTGTTCTAATTTAGTTCTATGACACATGTGCATAAAGCCAGACTAATTACAAATTGAGTAATAATAGAGGAAGTTGTACGGGACTGCAACTTAAGGTCAACGTTGGGTTCAAAATACTCTCGCTTTTGGAAGCTTTGGAAATGCACTCTGTTTATCAGGCTAAAGCGTGCAGGGAGAGGCGGGATGGCAGGGGTGGGGGGGGGGGGCGATATGAATATATGAGTATATATGTTTACATGTATTTATCGCTATTGGTGAATACAGAGATTGAAATATATCTATTACACTTTCAACGCTATCATATTCCCACTCTCTCTTCACTTTTTTGTTTGTAACTTTGGGCCTTTAGCTATTCACCGCGGTTCTTACCGCACATATGGAAACGTTGTATTATCCGCTCAATCTGACTTGCGTGCATAGAACAAATAAGCATTTATCCATGAAAAAGTGAAGTTTTCTAAAATGTGCGTTTCTTTCCAGCATTGGGGCGCCCGGGAGTCACTCGGGTAACATTTCATAAAGTATAATATAAAAAGATCATATGCAAATTGTCTGTACTTTTGTCGGAAAAATAGATTTATCCAGCACAATGTCATCTCTTTTTGCGTTGGAGAAGAGTAAAAGCGAGTTTCAATCATACTTTGTCCGCTCTCGCAAGCTCTCACTCATTTCACTGTGGTCAAGCGACTTTGGGGCAAGCGGTTAATGAACATACTAATCGTTAGCTTTCTTTTGGTATTAAACTTGTTTTGATTGATTGTATAATTTTGTCGGAATAAAGGAAACAAAAGGCTTGGCCAATAACTTATCAGCGTCTGAGTTGACCTTTTGACCTTGAATTCCCTGATGCAAGCGCATATAAACAGGTTCTAATGACGTCATGTTCGCTCAATCGGTGTCTTTTATCGTAACGTGCTACACTTTCACAATGTTTATACATCTTTTTTTAATTATTAGTAGGATATAACATATTTTGTCTGATATCACTGAAGTTTGGGGTTTTATTTAATGAGTAATTTTTAAATAAGAGCCATTTTTACTGTTTTAATTGACTGGATCGTACCATTAAAGTCGCAGGGTAGAAAGATGCATTTTCCAACCGCGCCAAATTTAATTTACGTTCCGACATTCTGTTAAATGGGTTCGTGTTGTTAAGAATCCACTGCTTTCTGCTCCACCAAACGTCCACATGCGGAATCGTTTATAAACTAAATTATTCAAATTTATGGATGCTTCCTTCCCAGGTGTTTGTGTTGTTGAAGCATTTCATTCACCTGCTATCATTCTTTGTACTCCAATTGCCAAAACGCAAATTACATTTTGGTTTTATAGTTTCATGCGGAGTCGTTTATCAACTATATGTATTCAAATTTATGAATGCTTCCTTCCCAGGGGTGGTTTTAATGCATTTCAATCACCTGTTATTATTCTTTGTATTCCAATAATTGTTAGAATACAAAATGCATTTTGTTTTTATAGTTTCATTCAATAAGTAAGTCAATAAAAGAGTATGTTCTGCACAATAAAAGCAATGTGTGTCCCTATTGTACAATGTAATGTATCCCCTAATTTTGTAATAGTTAATTTTAACCATTCACATAATGGAACTGCCTGCCCGCGACCCCTGAGCACTCAACACCGTGTGGGAGTCAGTTTGTGGTCAACTTCTTTTCTGAGACAAATCAAAGCAAACGTTTCCATATGGTGCTATTATTCCATACAACTATGCTTATTGATTGCTTACTTACAAACATACACATTCTTTCTAAGCAGTCGGGTAAAACAAACAAACAAACAATAAAACAAGCAAACAAAAACAAACTCTACCGTTATTGGTCATCATGCATTGAAGGAAAACAAGGGCTTCCCGGTCACTTACGGTTTTAACAGCACTTTACAGGGGTGATTACCGCCGTGCTGCGGTCATCTACACTGCTCATTCCCCTGTCCATAGGAGAAATGTGTTTGTGCCTACTTAACATAATTAAAACTCGTCGACCTACCACTTACCATCTCTTCACCATCATGAGGTTCACAGGGCGTCTTCTTCTCTGTTGTGGATATAACCGCGGCTTCCTCGTGTGCGTTACTCGCCTCGACCACTTCTTTCTGTTTCGCCTGCGTCGAAGAAAGATCAGCTTCGGATCTCTCAGTGTAATCTCCACGCGTGTTTGAATCAACTCTCTCTGGCTTGGTGGACTGCCCAGCTTGACTTTGATCACCCGACGCTAACGGTTCCACTTTGGGAGCGACCCCCGACTGTTGGGTTGAAGATCCCGCACTACGCTTTTTCGATGCTTTTCCCCCCATAGTGAATTTTGCTTCTATGCTCTTATTTTGGAAGTCGAAGATAAAGTTTTGCGAGCCTTCCTGTTCAATAAACGTGTAGCAACACCTTCAATAATGCTATGGTCACATTACCCAAAAGTTGCCTGCTCGGCGGCCGAGCGGCGAGTTTTTAACCAATTCTGCCCGGCGGCTGCTCGGCCACCGAGCGGCGGCCGCCCAGGCATCGCTCGTTTTTAGGGCATCGCTCGGTCGCCGCTGAAGTTTTAGCGCGGAGTTAAAATTTGGGCGGCGCCTGCTCACTTTTCACTCGCCGCCCAAAATACGCTCGATGCCTGGGCGGTCGCCGGCCGTCACCGACCTAATTGCTGGGCGATGCCTAAATTCCAGCAGCGACCGAGCAGGCTACTGATCGGTCGGTCGCTGCTCAGATTTGTGACCATAGCATTAGCCAGTTGTCAATTTTTGAGAATTGATTTATGTTGTAACCACTGTTAGCTAACGCATCGACCAATGCAAAGAAAGGGTCAGGCCTAGCTACTTTGCATCAGTGCACGCAAATGATTTTCCTTTGAATCGGGATCCAAAACATTTACACAGCATCTCCTATCCCTACTCATACGCTATATATTTTTTTTCACTTGACTTTATGCGAGTATGAATATTTGCTTGCACAACCAGTGAACCATTTCCAAATAAATAACAAAAGAAAAGCCTAGCTACGTACCTAGCTGTCGACGCATTTTCTCTCTCGCTCTTTTTTTTTGTCTCTCTCTGTCTCTTTCTCTCTGTCTCTCTGTCTCTCCCTCTCTCTATCGCTTTCTTACCCCTTCTCTGTCTGTGTCTGTGTGTGTTTCTCTCTCTCTCTCTCCCTGCTGCTCTATCACTTCTTCTCTTCATTTGTTTTTCTATTCTATAAATCCATTGCTGTTTCTCTTATATTCTCACTGCATGTCTTTGTATCACTTCTGTTATTTTCCCGGACCCCCCTCTCTCTCTTTCTCTCTCTCCCATCTCTCTCCATCTCTTCTTCCTTTTGTATTTTCTCTATGATTTTTTCTGTCTCCCTCCAACTACCACCTTGCATTTACACCCTTTTTGTCTCTCTCTCTCTCTCTCTCTTTCTTCCTTTATATTGTTCTGTCTGCTTTTCCCCCTTCACCTCTCTCTCTCTCTCGTCTTATTTAACTTTCTTATATCTCTACTATGTTCCCCTCTTTCTCTGTATTTAAAAAAAATCTCTCTCTCTCTCCTCCTACCACTTACCCCACTTACCCCTCCCCCTCTCTCTCTCTCTCTCTTTCACTCCCCATCTCCTCACCCCCCCCCCCCCCCCACAGGCAAACAATGACAATTAATGTAAACGGAGTTAACCTTTGTACTCTGGCATACTGCGTTACAGACATTGATTCGTGAATGCATTGATGTTTCCTCTTATTTTTGTTTAAATTTGTACTCCAGTACTAACCTATTCAGAGCAAACTATTTCACTCACCGGAAAAAAATACAGGCATAATCTACCTACCTTTTATTTAATGGGAAAGAATAACTCTGGAAAAAATTGAAATCGGATGGAAAGGACGAGGGGGGGGGGGGGTATTTCTATCCCCCAAGGAATAGAATTGATTACTCCTCTTTACGAAAATGGGTCGCTCCCTGAAATTAATTCCCCTTCCCTCTTTTTTACAAATCCTCTTCAAATACCTGTTATTAGGTTTTTAACGATAGACATCGAATTATTTTCTAAGACATGGGAGAGCAGAGAGAATCAATAATACAAAGAGAGTATATTATTTTATTGTAGCAATATCTATGTTATTTAAGTTATTATTCATAGATACTTTTTTAGTTAAACCGCATGTCTGAAATTCAAACAGATAAATTGATACATGCCGTTTCGTTCTACACTTCCGTTTAAAAAGATAACAACGGGATCAAATGAAGAGCTCGGTTCCAAAAGGTATAACATTCATTTTATATTTAAAACAATGTTTGCGTTAATGTACACATTTCCAGTAGCTTCATACACTGACACTTCCAAAAAGCTGAACCCCCCCCCCCCAAGTTTTAAAATGGCATTTAAAAATCAGTTCGGTTCCAAAAGGTACTAAATCAATTCAAGTCATGCATTGTTACCCGAGTATAGTATTCAATATTTCGTTGACAAGTTGACAAATAAAATGTGAATGTACACAACCTTATATTGAGCATAACATGAAAATGGAGAGGGCGCTGTCCAAGTGAACCATCCTACAGTTTTGATCACACACAATAGGCCTTCGAATCACCTGTATGAACTAAATATGCGAATGTAAGACGGGCACTTTGGTCAGTTGATTGTGACGTATGCACGGGAAACATTCACGTTTGCCGTGTACAAAAATAGTAATAAATGTTTTTCTCACAAGTGCCTTCTTCTTGCGGCACTACATCAAAGTGGCGTTAGTGAGGCAGCTAATTGAAAGTGCCCATTCGTATAGCAATTGCAATTAAATTATAAATTGTTATTTTCTTATATGTTTTTCCAATTTTATTTAAACTTTCACCTGTCTACTTCTCGGATATTTTTGCATTCTTGAGAGTAGTTGACAGTGGTTAATTATGGTTGGAATGTAATTTATGTCAATGGTAAAACGAAGTGAGAATATCCAATATTGCGTGACCTATACCAAATATACTTAGATGATTCGTAGAATTTAGAAAACAAAACACATACAGTCATAATCAAGTTACCTCTAATTTTAGGGGAACAAATTAATCCGGCAAAAAAAAACTGAACCTCGTTATCATGAATTAAATACCATTGTTATCGTTAGCGTATTAACAAATCTTGAATCTTTAAATCGTACGGTGATTTGTTCCTTCTCCCTCTTTTCGGAAAGTATAGTTTGCAGCAATACTTTTCGGAGAAGTCATGTATTCAATAATCACTATGACAAATTTGTGTTTATATGTGTATTTATTCAGACTTTAAATAGCCATACAAGGCTGCATTCCCGATGACAGTATTGATGAAAAACAAACAAACAGATAAGCAAATATAATATACATTATCATGAAGACTAGGTTGAAAACATACAAATGCAACGACAAAGCATATAAAATGTCGAAAATATTAGAAAAACATAATCATAGAAACAAAAACTGATACTATGTCAATGCATCAATAAAAACGGTACGAATATATTCAATTAATCTTAAAGTAGTGAAAACAAAATAATCAAACACGAATAGGCTTAAGTAACGTTGAAAGAACTAGGTATATATTGAAATGTATATATACATATATATATATATATATATATATATATAACCCTTCATGGTACATTAAGTGGACATCATAAAAATCCTAACCTTAACCCTAACCCTAACCCTAATGTCTACTTAATGACACATTTTTTCACTCCAAATGTCCCTCCAATGACGCTTTTATTGAAATTATATATAGAGAGAGAGAGATATATAAACAAAATGGGCCTTCTATGAGAAATAGACCGTAACAAACGTTAAGAGGACACTAAATTGTCCTCCTAATGACAATGTCTACTTAATGACTAAATTGTTCACTCCAAATGTCCCTCTAATGACGCCTTTAGTAAAATATATGTAATATATACATATATACACTGTCGCCTATAGACTTGGAATAATTTTTTCTTATGTAATTTAATAAAACAATTGTAATTTCTGTGACCCTTAAGATGAATCAAACTAAATTTCTGAGAATATAAAACTTAATCTTTCAAGAATAAACCATTTACAAAAACAATCCTTTTATAAAAAGAGATACTATGAAAATGTTTTAACTTGTTAGGTACATTATTTGTAACTGGTGAATGAAAACATTCGTATCAAAGCGCTTCACAAAGGCATATTCATGATTTTTGGCCTTATGGAAGAGTTAATTTGATTGAATTGGTTACCTTAAATCTATTGATAAATATTTAACTTTTGTAATTAAAGTATTATGTGCTACAGTGGTTCTTACGCTGACTTTTACATTAAATGATACATGAACTTGATTTAAAGATTATTTAGACATTATTTCACTTCGAAAACAATTCGAATGAAAAGAAATAACACACAAATTAACAAATAAACGAATGAATTGATGAAGATATGAACAACTAAAGAAAGATTTGGATGAATAAATGGTTTGGAATGATATTGAACATGTAGTTTTCGATATAAGTGTGTTAATTACTTTAATATTAATGTCAAATAAATTTCTCCAATGTGATTTGCATGTTGCTGTCTTAATTATTTTTTCTTGTCACCGAATACCTTCGATTTTTTTTTTTAAAGATGCTGAAAAATCTAAATGTTATTGTTTTTAATATACTTACATTAATTAGAGAAGGACTGTACATATTCATTGACCTGTGCATTAAAGGGAAATCTATTATTGATCACAAACTACTCTACAGTGTGAGTAAAAAAAAAAAGGTAACATTTAGAAAATTGCTAAATATTATAAAAATCATCTGTGAACAGTAAATTAGTATACATCTTATAAAAGAATGTTTTATCCCAAATCATTTGGTATCAGTTGTGTGTGGTATGTGTTCATGTTTGGATGAGCAGGAGACATTGTTTCAGAGAGTGCAACAATTCTCGGCTAAAGTATTGCAGATGAGCTGTTGGAATAAAACAATTGGGATTGGGCCGGTCATTAATTCAGTCTTTGTAGATTCCATTAACATCCCTAAAAAATTAATCATGCCACACATATTAATATCAAATGGCAAGTATCAAAGAACATTTGTGTGCTTGTGTGTGTGTGTGTTTGTAGGTGTGTCTGACTTTGGCTCTGCAAAAACCACATACAATGCATCTCATTTGATACATTCAAATAATTTCATCACTTTAATACTTTTGCGCAAGTCGAATATGTGTAATACTGCTCTAGCGCCGAAGGCTACAGACTTTCATATAGAACAGGACCCTGTTTCATCAATATTTTATCAATAACAAATGCTAACTTTCTATGACAAATTTTGCTCTCAGCCAATTGAATGCCACGATTTCAGAAGCGTATAACAATTAATGTAACCTGTTATTGATAACAAGTTTCACGAAGCAGGGCCCTGGTAGGCTAAAAGTTGTTCACTTTTCATATATTATAGTCGGTCATGGACCCATAGGCATGATGATGCCAGACGTATCATGTAAAAGGTTCGCATGTAGAAAATTCATCAAATAATCTTTAACTTATCAACCTGGTTGACTGACGTAGTTACCTCTCCAAAAAAAACAATCCATGACTTCATTACGTTAAGTTTTTACCTGTCAATAAAACAAACGCAACAACTGAACGTTTTTTAAAAAAAGGCCACCAACTTTATTTCATCAATTCACGTAATCGAAGTTGAATGCTTTTCTTGAATATATTTGACAGAAAGAGTGAGTGATGACGCTGTGACATTTTCCAAGTATTCTTCCGATGTTTATTTCATATGTCAATTTGAAGTCTAATTTGATATCACTTTCGTAACTTTTAAAGATAAAGGTGGGTTCTGGTAAAAAAAAAAAAAAAAAAATTCTCACAGAATCAAACGAAACTTTCACTGAATGTTCAAGATTACAAATATATGTCATTTTCCAAACAATTTTGGTAGAAAATGTATACTGGCTGAGTAATGAGCATAGACAGATTAGGAAATCAGGGTTAGTAACCCCAACACCATTTGTGTAGTCCCATATACATCTTTCTGTGTACAGTGCTTGTTACTTTACACAGACTGGGCCAAATTTATATTTTGATTTTGATGACCTTATAACTTTGCAGTACACACCAATACTTACATGCTACATGATCAATTTTATCTTTCACAATGCAATCGGATTACCAGAACCCACCTTTATCTTTAACAAGTGCAATTGTACTATCCTAAAGCTAGTCATGCGCATTATTTATTCTTCTAACGCACTGACCTGAGAGTGGCATTCTTAGTTTACCTTCTTCACACTTGTATATTACCTTCTTCACACTTGTATATTACCTTCTACACACTTGTATATTACCTTCTTCAAACTTGTATATTACCTTCTACACACTTGTATATTACCTTCTGCACACTTGTATATTACCTTCTACACACTTGTATATTACCTTCTACACACTTGTATATTACCTTCTACACACTTGTATATTACCTTCTACACACTTGTATATATTACCTTTTACACACTTGTATATTACCTTCTAAACACTTGTATATTACTTTCTACACACTTGTATATTACCTTCTACACACTTGTAAATTACCTTCTACACACTTGTAAATTACCTTCTACACACTTGTATATCACCTTCTACACACTTGTATATTACGTCTAATTGTTAAAAAATGTTCTTATCTTTATCAAATATTCTATTATCATTCATTCATTTATTCATTCATTCATATTCCACAACTTGTTCGAGTTTGTGATAGATACTTTCATTGATTACAGATTTGCTAAACAACTTACAGAGAATGGTTAACATATGACAGATTGAGAACTAGAACAACAAACTCATGGGGAAATGTGGAGGGGTCTACAAAGAACATTAGTGTAAGTTAAATATAGTCCCATGAATTAACAAAATTATTCGGCTATGTATATTAAACAAACACAACAATATATATGAACATTGTATACAACAATTAAATGTGAATATTGTTGAGTTAGAGCGGTGAAAAACAAACAAAGCAGAATCGTCAAACACGCAAGATTTACGCCAACGTACATTAAATTACCCTTATAACATGTAAGCATGAATATTAAAGCTTCGGTTGGCTACTATGTATGTGTAATTATTTGAACAAGATATATTTAGGTTCATTAAATGATTAATAAGTCATTATTGTTCGAGTTGACTGATTTGATAATCAGGAGGGTTATTCAACGTCCCCCCTTCAACTTTTTTTCGGGGGATAGTGCCCCCCCCCCGTAAGATTTGAAAAAAACGGTAACAAAAAGTGCAACACACTTATAGGCTGTGGAGGGACCAAGTGTGCAACGTTTAGACTAATGAACATGCAAAATCCTTCTCGCTCGGTCGCTATACGCTTCCTCTCATAACATCCTTCAAAATGTACAAGAAAATAATTTTAAAAAATCTGTATTCCGTTGGTATCACCGTGATACCAACGGAATACAGAGTTCCCTCGCATTTCGCCCCCCCCCCAACCCGGTCATGAAAAGAAATCGCCGCCCCTGGCACTAAGGGTCAATAGCTATAGTAAAGGCCAAGGGTTAGTTAGTCAGCGTAAGCTTTTGGCCGTAGAGTAATAGTTGATGTATTTGTTTCCAACAATTAAAGACGCTCTGATTGATTGTGGATTTAGCTGTCTCGGGCTTTGAATAGTTTGAGAAAATCTTCTCTTGTTTTCAGAACATTGCCGTCAGATAACAATACGGAAGTTGGAAGACGATGCTCTCAGACTTGCAACCAAAATATTGTCATCCTGTTCGTCGGAAGATATGTATAGTTCTGTCCCTAAGAGAGAAGGAGAGACGCAGAAAACATGTTAGAAAGAGGTATAGCGGGGAATGACAGTGAGAGGGGGGAGAGGGAGATACATTGAAGATAATAGAGAGAGAGAGAGAGAGAGAGGGGGGGGGGTAAAGAAAGAAAGAGACAGAAAGTGGGTGGCATGAGAAGGTTTGACAGGGTGTGTGTATGTGTGTGTTTGTGTGTGTGTGTGTGTGAGAGAGAGAGAGAGGGGGGGGGGGGAGGGGGATAAAGAAAGAAAGAGACAGAAAGTGGGTGGCATGAGAAGGTTTGACAGAGTGTGTGTGTGTGTGTGTGTGTGTGTGTGTGTGAGAGAGAGAGAGAGGGGGGGGGGGAGGGGGATAAAGAAAGAAAGAGACAGAAAGTGGGTGCCGTGAGAAGGTTTGACAGGGTGTGTGTGGGAGGGTGAGAGTGTGGGTGTAGGTGTGACAGAGACAGGGGGAGGGCAGAAAGGAGCGGAAGAAGAGAGTGGCGATAATAATAGTAATATAATATTAATACTACAATGAGATAGAAACGCGTCATACAGTCATTAATGATGTTTATAAACACTGTAATACCCACCGCACAATTTGCAATAGCATTTACTATGAACACTTCAACTTCTTAATTCTGAGTGATCGATGATTTTTATAATCAAAATTCTGATGGAATTCACGCATTTTTGGAGGAGGAATAATTCAATCGGCTCACAATCGTAGTGACGTCATGCCAGTAGTGCGATTCTCTACGATTTTAAATCAATTCGGCTTTTTAAAATCCCTTTTAAGAGCCTTCAACAAGAATATCTTGTTTCTTTAGATTTGTAAACCTATATATTATTGTCATTTCTTCTAAAATCGGATGACAGGGAAATCGTATAGTGTGCGTTTTAGGCTTAAATGACGATGTGATCCAGCAGGTCTGTAGCCAAGAAAATCAGACTATAAAAAAACAAGCAAACCAATATTTGCTTGTAAAGGTTTCAAATTAACGAAACGGATATCATTGTTTTCAAGAAGTTAAAAAAGGAAAATGGAATAAATAAATAACTTGCCAATTCTTTTTCAGAATGTGTCAAACCACATCAACTCTCCCCTTCCCCGTACACCCGTCCCTTCCCCGTTGCAATATATACATTGCCATGAGTGAGGAGCCTTAACAAGCTGAAGATTGTATGAATTTGTTTTTCTGTATTTCGGGAGGAGGGGGTGTTGTTGCACTACAAGCCGGCACACTCTTTTATTTGAAAGAGGGAGTATTCCCCTCTGTGCTCCGCTCCACAAATGTTCTCCATTTTTGTACTAAGAGGATGGAGTCAGCCCCAGACGAACCCATAGACAAATGCCAACAATTTTTTTTATTTGGAGGTGTGTCCCCCCCCCCCCCCCATCCTCACAAACACACGCACGCTTAAATATCTAACATTTCTCTTTTATTAAGAAAAGGGGTGTTCCCCTGCGAATGCCAACGCCTCCCCCCTCACACGCACATACACACGCACACAAACGCACACACGTTTACACACACACGCACACACACACACACACACACCACAATACAAGTCAACCATTTACCTTCTCCTGTGTTGGCAGCCTTAAATACAGATGCTTCATTACAGAGAAAAGACTGGATAAAGAACTTGTTATTTTGCGGGATCGGTATACGACGCCGGGTCATGTAGCGAGGAAAGTTCTGTCGAATCAAGGAGGGAATGAAAGTAAGTTTATGTTATTAGTGGAGAAACCAACAACAACAAAATAATCATCATCATTTTATTTTTACCGTTATAACCATTATTATTATCCTCATAGTCATCACTGATAAAACTATTATTACTCCTATTTACTCTTACTACGATTATATTTGTGATGGTGATGGAAGTTAAGACGATGAGAAAAACGATAAAACGATAACGATGATTCGGATAAGGGTAGGCATATAATGATGACTGTAATTGTTAAATATAATGATGATGATGATGATGATGATGATGGCGATGATAATAACAGTGAACTTACGACTACGCTGAGAGGACCAACATCGACACCCTCAATGCACATCGGACTATCATCTGTGTCACAATCGGAGTCGCTTCCATTGTCCGAATCGCTGTCGGACGATTCTGGTGTTGAGATGGAGACTGGTATACCGTCAGCACTACCGTGTATCCGTTTGTATTTATTGATAGTCACGGTCTCTGCCAACAAGAAGACAACAAGCTCAATAATTACTTTATTCATTCTTGCACGAAATCAGATTTGGACCGGTTCTGTGCACTATTATTATTCACCTGAATGTCACCACGTTTGCAACGGGCTTATGAATCGGTCTTCGCCCACACGAAGACAAAAGCCCATTAATCAATTAATTTATTAATTATAGTAAGAGATCGTACTTAGACATGTTTTGTGCATTATTATAAGTCTGAATGGCATCGAATGGCGCAATCGAAATGACATTGCGTGGGCAGCGGGCTCAAGATTCACTGCTTAAGCTAAGCTCTATATTACGTGATCGATTGATGGCGTGAGTCTGCGTAGAGAAGTAATGCACACAGGTCCGGGTTACTGCAAGTCACGTCACAGGAAGATCATGCTAAATGAGGGTTAGCCTAAGCTGATGAGACCTATAATTCTAGTTTGAAGGCACAGCCTCCTCATTCTAACTTATTGACAATAAGCTAAATCGTTGATACAATTGCGCATATAAGCAGAACCCACTGAAAACAAAGTAAAGCAAAGTAAATTCGAAGTTTCAAAGTACATTTTTATAACACTACAGTCGATTGGGGAAAATGAGTATTGTAAAACCGGTCACTTAAAGATTTTTACTTTTTTCAGGCTCTTCACCATCATTTTGAAGCGCAATTTCTGTAGGGCTTCAAGATCACACCATATCATAGGCACTGATAAAACGTAGGGCCATGCATTTCAGATTTGTAAAACTGGAAACATCCTAAAAAACGCCTTTAAGTTCTCTGTCTGCGAAGTGGTAATTAGGTACTGTGTCGCGTACTGTTGGCGATGTGATCATGAGATGGCGCTGTGCAATACACAGTACGCTAGGGCAAAAAGTCCATCAGTGGAGTATCTCTTTAAAATACCAATTTAAATTTTGAGTATTTTTTAACCATGTGTTGAATACGAATTGGTCGATGTCTTAAAACGTTAAAGGGATAGTTGAGTTCTGTTTTCAGACCGCAAATGCCTCCAAAGTGCATGGTTATTGCTCCATTTCTTATCTATTACATTTCTAGTGCCCTTATAGAACTAAATTGCTATGAAGGTAATTTTAGACCCCAAAATGTGTGAAATTTAGCCAATACGATCATACCAATTCAGCTCCACTTTCAAAAAAATACGGTGACCGTTAAATATTTGATTAAAAATAACAATACATAGGCCGGCTGGTTGTGCGTAATATAACCGACACGAAAATGCCAACAAAAAAGCCAACATCGGCATTAGCTGGAATACGACGTAAAAGGCGGTATCTCATTTTTTCAGCGGCTTTTTCAAATTATGTAATATTTGTGGTGGTACACAAGTATTATAAATTGTTATATTTATGGATATTTCAGCCGCCTCTGAACCGATTTTGATCAAACAAAGATGATTTTGTCATTTAAATTGTATGTTATTTCAAATTTGACACTCAGTTTTTCATTATCTCACAACAAATTATTTTGTGTAGCGCCCTCCGCAACAGAACTCAACTATCCCTTTAAGCTTAGAATAGTTAGTCATTGAGAAACGTACTTATACGTCGAACGTAGGTCGCCTTGTCGTTGTCGATCTCCATGAATCTGTCTTCTTCTTGTGGAAGTATCATTTGCACTTGAAGGGAAGAATCATAGGAATAGACAGGGTTCATTCTAAAAGCACTCTTAACGGGGATGATATCTATGAACGAGTTCTCCAATATTTCGCTAGGTAATTGTCGCCTGAATATGTTCTCCACAACTGGCCGGTTACCTGCAATCGAAATAGATACAGTGCGTGTGTTTGTGTGTGGTATATGGGTGTGTGTTTGTGTGTGTGAAAGAGGGGGGGGGGGTGTAAGATATGCTCATCATGAAAGCGCTATATAAGAACTAGGTATTATTATCATTATTATATCATGCAATTGAAAATACATCTCTTTGACGATCTCTTTTTGTTTAATCGAGTGTAAAACTAATGGATAATTAAGTAGAAATCTATCAAGGTACCTTTTTTTCGCAATCTATTGCACTTTTGCGGTGTCATTCCACTCCATTTTCCCCTCCTAGTTTTTCTTGATTTCCCCTTTTTATAGTATTTCCCCTTTCTTTCCATAACAATTTCCATTATTCTGAAAGCGCTATTGAATTTAAAATGGCGACTCCCGTAGGAGGAGACTACAAACTTCAACGAGATTGTTTTCCTTGATAAGCATTCAGATCGGGGTCATTTTTTAACGATATATTTAACTGGCTCACATTTGTTAACACATCGTTTCGATTAAAGTTTTTTTTTACTTTCATTTTTCTTTCATGCACATGCCCAAACCAAAAACTTAATTTCCAAGTATACGCACGGGACAGAATAGCTTATGCTTGCATGCAAATGAAAGCAAAACCATAGTAGTTACTCCAAATGTTTATACTATCTCCTAATCTTATCTGTTCAAAAGTAAGGAAAAAATTGATGGGCAAGAAGAGAGAAAGAAAATACCCTTTTCGTTGAGATGAAAAGCAAACAGCCAAGTTTCCTCCTGTTTCCGCTTAATAACCTAAATTTTGAAGAAAGAAAAGGGTTAATTTTAGGACTCGTGATTACAAATTTCTTTACCACGAATGTCGGTACGGATATAGAGCTTTCCTTTCGAAATGATTATAGTATTATAAGTTCATAGCCCTCTGTTTCCCTTGTTAACTTCAATAAAAACACGAAATAATCGTATCATAATATTGATGATAATGAAGATAGATGAATACAAAATAATGAATATACAATTTAATAAATATTGTCTTTAAAACGAAATTAAATTGTTTTAAATGTTTATAAAAATATTAATACTAACGATATTTATAACAATAATAATAATAATTATCATAATAATAATAATAATGATTATAATACTTATAAGTTTAATGATAATAATAGAAATAAATATAATGATAATAATATTAGCAATAAAAAAAAATCATAATTGTAATCATTATAATAACAACGATCTTAGTAAATAATAATGCCCGAAAAAAAGATCAATCAATCACTCTGATAACGACGATAATAAAAATATACTGTAAATCAACTAACAATAATGTGAATAAAATAAAATGTATTCTTACCAAACCAATCTGAGTGCCAATATCTGAGAAACATTCTAGAACTGCTAGCTGGTTAGCACTGCTTATGTCTGACTGTGGGTTATTGATGCTTATTAGTTCATCATGGTTTCTGCAAAGAGGTAACGGGAGGAGATACATTATGGCGAGAAAAGCATAGTTTTGTTCAAAGAAGACGACAGACTCGATGCATGGCTGATCATCAACGAAAAGGAGTTAAGTATGTGAACTCTGTCTGTCGGTACGGCAGGCAACCAGTGAAAACGAATTCGTTAAATCAAATTATAGAAATTCAGGCATCACTTAAAAAAAACAGAACTTTGTTATTCCTGGCTCATTTTTCCTGAGGTTTCATATAAAAGGGCAAAAAAAAAACTTTCTAGAAATGTGATTTTCTTTTTGAAATTCAGATACCGTCCGCCAAATGACTTTTTGGTTTCCTCTCTCTAAATTTGTCTTAATTCCTAATGCGTGAAATATGCATCATGTGAGCCGCATCACATGACAGAAGAGGATCTAAGCTTTACAAATAGGTGTCATTTATTATTTATAAATATGATTAAGTTATGATAAAACATCGATGATTCTCGGCTTCGTTTTTCCTGGGACGCACTGCATATATAAGATTAAATAGACATATAAATTATATACATAATATAGACCTTGTACGTTTTATTTTAAATATATAACTACAACTCACAATTATAGCTTTCAACAGAACCAGAGGTCCCTTGATTTTTCACTCTTCCTATTAGTTCAGTCTATTAATTTAGTGTGTTCAAACAAACTGATATGAGGTACTTACCTTCTTTTTTCTTTTTGTATTGTTTCTGTTAATATAAGTATTTTTAATTTGTATCATTCATTTCGTGAAATCATGACTGCAAAATGTGAAATAAAAGTGAAATATGAGACAATAAACTGAAAACTGAAATTTAATAAAGAAGTTACATATCCTATTTACCTCAACCCAACAGTTCTTGCCAGTCCGGTGCCATCTAGGGCCCTGAACTCATGACCACCCTGACGAGAGTAAAGAAGTGCTCCAAACTTCGTGAGAGCATGAGGTTTACCAGGAATATACTGGACAAAGATCTCCTGAAACGCAAGCCAATGTGAAGATTCGATCTGAAAATGTAAACAACCAAATAGATATTCAGTAGGTTTACGGTTGCACCATTTGAGAAAGAAGAGGGGGGGGGGGGGAGGGGAGTAGTTAGTCCTGAAAAGGAGTACTGTCGGTAAGTGTGTGTGTGTAGTGTAAACTTCCTTTCTTGAGTGTATGTGTGTAGTGTAAACTTCCTTTCTCGAGTGTATGTGGGTAGTGTAAACTTCCTTTCTCGAGTGTGTGTGTGTAGTTTAACCTTCCTTTCTCGAGTGTATGTGTGTAGTGTAAACTTTCTTTCTTGAGTGTATGTGTGTAGTGTAAACTTCCTTTCTTGAGTGTAAGTGTGTAGTGTAAACTTTCTTTCTTGAGTGTGTGTGTGTAGTGTAACCTTCCTTTCTCGAGTGTATGTGTGTAGTGTAAACTTTCTTTCTCGAGTGTATGTGTGTAGTGTAAACTTTCTTTCTCGAGTGTATGTGTGTAGTGTAAACTTCCTTATTTGAGTGTATGTGTCTAGTGTAAACTTTCTTTCTCGAGTGTATGTGTGTAGTGTAAACTTTCTTTCTTGAGTGTATGTGTGTAGTGGAAACTTTCTTTCTCGAGTGTATGTGTCTAGTTTAAACTTTCTTTCTCGAGTTTATGTGTGTAGTGTAAACTTCCTTATTTGAGTGTATGTGTGTAGTGTAAACTTTCTTTCTCGAGTGTATGTGTGTAGTGTAAACTTTCTTTCTTGAGTGTATGTGTGTAGTGGAAACTTTCTTTCTCGAGTGTATGTGTCTGGTGGAAACTTTCTTTCTCGAGTGTATGTGTGTAGTGTAAACTTCCTTTCTCGAGTGTATGTGTGTAGTGTAAACTTTCTTTCTTGAGTGTATGTGTGTAGTGTAAACTTTCTTTTTTGAGTGTATGTTTGCAGTGTAAACTTTTTTTCTCGAGTGTATGTGTGGAGTGTAAACTTCCTTTCTTGAGTGTATGTGTGGAGTGTAAACTTCCTTTCTTGAGTGTGTGTGTGTAGTGTAAACTTCCTTTCTTGAGTGTGTGTGTGTAGTGTAAACTTTCTTTCTGGAGTGTAAGTGTGTAGTGTAAACTTTCTTTCTTGAGTGTGTGTGTGTAGTGTAAACTTTCTTTCTTGAGTGTGTGTTGTAGTGTATACTTTTTTTCTCGAGTGTATGTGTGTAGTGTAAACATTTTCTTTCTTGAGTGTATATGTGTAGTGTAAACTTTCTTTCTCGAGTGTATGTGTGTAGTGTAAACTTTCTTTCTCGAGTGTATGTGTCTAGTGTAAACTTTCTTTCTCGAGTGTACGTGTGTAGTGTGAACTTCCTTTCTTGAGTGTATGTGTTTAGTGTTAATTTTTTCTTGAGTGCGTGTGTGTGTGTTTGTCTGTCTGGCTGTCTTTGTTCAAAACACTATTTATTCCTCACCCACCAACTTGCCGCAAGTGAGATCTGGCAGTATTGTAAAGATTGTCTGATGTTCAGTCATGCATGCTGGGATTCAAATGAAAATGGTACCGTATCATGTACTGGGAGGATAACTCTATCAAGACATATCATATCAAATATGCATACTTCAAACAATACAACTTTTAAAAAGTGGGACATTTTTTCTGACTCACTCTGTATAATCATGTAGGACTTGTTTGTTATTTCCTGTATTTGTAATGACCCTTTTTTGTGAACAAGGCTTCTCAGAAAAACAGTATAAAAACAATACTGTGAGAGCTACCCTGTTTAAATAACTAAAATAAATAAATAAATGGGGAGAGAGACATTTTTGCTCAAAATATTCGCCCCCCCCCCCCCTTGGTAAATATAGTTTTAACCTTCAAAAAAATTGACGAATAGGTTTGAACTGATAACTTTAAATATTTGATTTACTGATTAATCTGATTCTCAATAATATTTGCTTTGCTTGATATTTCTAGTTGTTTCCCACTACCACCCATGCGGAATGTGTACGTGCACTCATTGTCAATAGGGGCTTTTAGATTGAGTGGACGAGAACACGACGAACGCCGACTGATCATGCGTGTCAACGTACTTAACTGCCCATGTTGACTACAATTAGAAATCTTTTAGATTGCATTCGACGATATATATGCATGCAGGAAGTATTTAAACACTATGAATATCACGGACAAAGAAAGAGGACACAATATACAGTTCCTCATTCTACCATCAACAAAAGAACATCCCTTCACTGTTATTATGTAAAAATGTGTAGAACAGGTGAATAATATGCATGTGACACCTGTTCTACACATTTTTACATAATAGCAGGGAAGGGATGTTCCTTTAATTGTCTACCTTAGGAACTGTATATTTTATGCGCACGCGGCATATTAGTAGCTTTGGCATGTAAAGGCGCTATATAAATATCAATATGTATGTATGTACTAGAGTTAGGAAAATCAAGGTTGACGCATTCTCGATCGCCGACTGAGACGACGTAACGCATGCGCAGTGCCTTAAAATGACGTTACACGTTGCAGTCAAAGCTGTCGACATGCAAATCTAAAAGTCTCTAATACCCGGAAGCAATGGTAATCATTTGTGGTGTGCTGTCCATTGTATCACAAGCGGAAGGGGATAAAACGCAACCATACGGGGGCCTTCACGTTTTGTCAAAGAAGGATAAAAACGTGTTGTTAATGATTCACAGCAAACAATAGTTTTCAGATAAACAATTCCAATTTCATGTGTGTGTGTGTGTGTGTGTGTGTGTGTGCGTGTGTGTAGTGTAAACTTTCTTTTAGAGATAGAGAAAGCGAATGCTCAATAGTACCTAAAGGGTCGGTGATTCAAAGGGAATGAGGGATGTCTCCACCTGGTAAATATGTAAAAGGGGTCGTCCCCCTCCCCCAGATATATTGAAAAATCGCTAAAAAAAATTGTCTTAATGAACGATCTGTCTCACCTAATTGAGAGGACTAAGAAAAGGACTTAGGACAACAAAGTTAAAACTACAGAATGCTAATTTTCTTGCGCGGTCACTGGGCTCCCTCGGAGAGAAAAAAAAGTATTTTTCAAAGTTCATCGGCTGAAAGTCGCTAACGCAGTGCTACGTCAGGGGATTGACGCTTCGTGTGGAGCAGAATAACAAACAAAAAGAGTATGCCCATGGAGGATCGATTCCAGGTTTCTCTTTACTTCCTCCTTCTGTTATGCGACCTTCCTCTTTCCTGTTGTTGTTCTAATTTAGTTTTATGACACATGTGCATAAAGCCAGAATAATTACAAATGGAGTAATAATAGAGGACGTTGTACGGGACTGCAACTTAAGGTCAACGTTTGGTTCAAAATACTCTCGCTTTTGGAAGCTTTGGAAATGCACTCTGTTTATCAGGCTAAAGCGTCAAGGGAGAGGCGGGGATGGCAGGGGGGGGGGGGGGCGATATAAATATATGAGTATATATGTTTATATGTATTCATCGCTATTGGTGAATACAGAGATTGAAATATATCTATTACACTTTCAACGCTATCATATTCCCACTCTCTCTTTACTTTTTTCGTTTGTAACTTTGGGCCTTTAGCTATTCACCGCGGTTCTTACCGCAGTGTTATTACTCCATATAACTACTGCTTCTTGATTGCTTACTTACAAATATACACAGGCTATCTAAAAATAAAAAAAAACAATAAAAAAGCAAACAAACAAACTCTACCGTCATTGGTCATCATGCATTGAAGGAAAACAAGGTCTTCCCGGTCACTTACGGTTTTAACAGCACTTTACCGGGATGATTACCGCCGTGCTGCGGTCATCTACACTGCTTATTCCCCTGTCCATAGGAGAAATGTGTTTGTGCCGACTTAATATAATTAATACTTGTCGACCTACCACTTACCATCTCTTCACCATCACGAGGTTCACAGGGCGTATTCATCTCTGTTGCGGTTATAACCGCGGCTTCCTCGTGTGCGTTACTCGCCTCGACCACTTCTTTCTGTTTCGCCTGCTTCGAAGAAATAGCAGCTTCGGAACTCTCAGTGTAATCTCCACGCTTGTTTGAATCAACTCTCTCTGGCTCTTTGGACTGCCCAGCTTGACTTTGATCACCCGACGCTAACGGTTCCACCACGGGAGCGCCCCCCGACTGTTGATGGTGGGTAGATGCCGCACTTCGCTTTTTTGATGCTTTTCCTCCCATAGTGAGTTATGCTTCTATGCTCTTATTTTGAAAGTCGAAGATGAAGTGTTGCGAGTTTTACTACACAGTGTACATGTACCAACACATTTGACAAGCCAGTTTTCAAGTTGTGCGCATTGATTTGTGTTGCAATCACTGCTAGAAAACCCATCGACCAATGGGAAGAAAGGGGTAGGCCTAGCTACCTTGCATCAGTGCATGCGAATGTTTATTCTGTGAATCAGGATCAAAAACATTTACGCAGAATCTCATATTCATACAATATCTTTTTTTCACTCGCCGGAAAAAACACACACAGGCACATTAGACCTATCTCTCATTTTAGGGGCACGAATAACTCTGAAAAAATTGAACCCTGTGAGTACGTACCATTGTAATCGTTAACGTGATTTTGACTGTTAAAACTGTGTTTTCCCCTTCTTCTTCTTTTCGGAAAGTATATTTAGCAGTGACACCTTTTTCAGGGAAGTCATGCATTCAATAATCACTATGACATATTTGTGTTTTGTATGTGGATTTATTCCCATTTCTATTCGCAAGAGACAGACATAGCAGGGGATGCAGCAAAAGCTTTTAAAAAATCATCTAAGGCTGCACTCATGGTGAAAATATTGATGAAATAAACAAATAAAATATGAATGATCATTATTTTGGAACTAAAGGAATGGAACGATAAAGCATATAAAATTTCGAAAATGTGAATAAAATACAAAATCATAGATACAAAATTCGATACTATGTCAATGTATCAATAACATCGATCCAAATACACACAATTTATGTTGTGTATGTTGTGTAACACGAATAAGCTCGATTTCAGTTGAAACAAATATCTCTCTCTCTCTCTCTCTATATATATATATATAAATATAAAGTTCTGAGAATATATAAACCTATTTTGTCAAGAATAAACCATCCCTTAATAAAAAGAAATAATAATTAATACCCCCCCCCCCCAAAAAAAAAGTGGGGGCAAACATGGGCACTCTGGCCACACCTTTACTTCACATTGAAGACACACTCCTGCAAAGACCCCCCCCCCCCCCACACACACACACACACGCACAACAATAATCTGTTTGAAGACAAATATAATGGCACTGAATGAACTATGTCAACATATATATCAACGGGGAATCTGGCCAGATGATTGGACAAGAAGCCAGTTAATAACGAAGAAGACTACAAAGGCAATCAGATGCGAGGATCACCGCACTACCAGCCTGGTATTACATGCTTCGAAAGTATTGCTAAAGGTACTCCACCATCGAATTGAAGCGAGGTCCAAAGATTATATTAGAATTGACCAATTTGGCTTTCGTAAAGGGGTTGGTACTCGACAAGCAATCGCTGTAATGAGAATACTAATTGAGAGATGTATACAGCATGATCAGGACCTATATATCTGTTTTGTGGACTACGAAAAGGCATTTGATCGTGTCAATTGGACTAGGTTAATGGAAGTGTTGTCAGCCATTGGTGTTGATTGGAAAGACTGTAGACTGCTTGCACCCTTGCACATGTCTCAGACTGCTAGCGTTCGCGTTAACCAGCAGTCATTAAACGTGGAACACGTCACAGATGCTTTCTGTCTCCTCTTCTTTTCAATATCTATGCAGAGGCAATGGTAAGAGAAGCTCTGGCAATGTTAGAATAAGGAGTGATCGTTGGAAGAGTGTTAACTAAATATGTACGGTATGCTGATGATTTTATTTATTTATTTATTTATTTCTGATATTTGTACAGGGTGGCACATATCACCAACTTGGTGGTCTTCCATGAGGCCCTGTTTGGTAATAATACAAACAAATAACAGCATCAACAACAACAAAAAATTAAAAAAATACACAATCGTATAAACAGGTAAAATGCAAATGAATTGGTATCCCCTTGAAATAACTGATCATTCAAGAATCATCCTCGACCATTTACAAGAAATAGGTGAATGGAATTTTCAAATTAAATACAATTAAAAAAGACGTTCATTGAATAATCTGATATAGCTTAACGCACGGGATACCAAAATTGTTATATACATATTTACATTCAATTGCTCTTTAACTAATACAGTTAGGTTGTTTACAAGATAGCTGAAAAGGGATACATTACATGTATGAATACATGATATAACGATAACCGAGTCAACCAAATTTCACAATTTTGCAAATAGGAAAAAAATGGTTACCTTCGCACGAAACCACCAAAAGTTCACTTACACGTCATTTACAGATAACAGGGCTTTTAGAGCGTGTATAAAAATGTTCAAAGTAGGTGATATTTTGACAGGACTTTTAGGTTGGTTCCATAATCTAAATCCGGAAATTAGAGGACTATTTTTATAAGTGTCCGTCCTAAATTTGGGTACACATAATGCATCCCTTACAGCATGTCTTGTGTTGTGATCATGTAGTGAACTAACATGATGTAAATCTTGTTTTAAGTATGTTGGTGCCATGTCTTGCTTTGATTTATACATCATCACTGCACGTCCAAACTGGAAACGTGTCTGAATAGGCATCCATCCTAAGCGACTAAACATATCATTTGAAGATACTTCAAATCCTTCTCCCAGCACTACACATGCAGCTCGTTTTTTAACCTTTTGTAATTTAATCGTTTGTCTTTGAAATCGCTCAGACCACACCGAGGAACAATAATCAAAATGAGGAAGTACGAAGTATGATCAGGCCACGCTCGCTGTCTTTGCGGATGGTCTTCAAAGACAGATGGTACAGATGGACCAAGGGGTCAGGAGCTATGGCATGAGAATCAACGTGAAGAAAACGAGGGTGAGGGATTTTTTTGGAGAAACTTCTTGATCATTTTAAAGCGTTTTTTATTTAGGGCTTCAATATTACACCAAATCACAGACATTGATAACACGTAGGGCCGTGCATCTCAGATTTAACATTGTGATACGATGCCTTTAAGTGGGAAAATAACGACTATTAGTTGTCGAATCGACTTAAGTGCTACCAAGTCAGTAAGTAATAGTCTGATGTTCAGACCATTGTACCGAGTGGTCGTATTTTTAGTGCTGCATAACGAATCAATCAGTTTAATTTTGACCATTACAAGAAGTGGATTATTGATGTAGACAAATGCTCATGTACCATTTACAGCTCATTATATGTATGTTATTACCAAAGAAGAACAAAAAGCCAGTCAGTCACTCGATAGAGTCGACAGTGAAGTCTAACAGGTAAACGGGTTTCCTTGCATAATTTGAATATTAGGACACTGCTAACATTTAAATTTCACAGATAGGTCATACATGACATATTCATAATTCCTGCAAAGTTCTACATAATTTGATGTTTGCTGGAAAAAGGAACTTAGTATCTTTAACAGCTTGACGTCAAGATCAAACTGATATTTGATTAAAAGATTGACGACAGGCCGGTTGCCTGAGCAGGGGAAAACACAACAATACATAAGGAACTAGATAAATTTAAAAACAGAGAAAGGAATAACTGAATAACTGATTAGCCAATTATAAATAAATATGTATATAAATAGACCCATACACACAAACATATTTACGTTAAAAAATGAAGGAAAATAAATAAATTGAAACAAATGAATAGACGAATACAATTATATTCATAAAGATAACTCCATGTATAAAGTAATCAAAAATACCTCTTCATATTATCTTACTAACAGCAAAAACATTTTCTAATTAAAGACATTTTCAAGCCCCCTTTTGTTTCAGGGAAGTTCTAAATTAGTATTATTTGGGATATATTACATGGGATATAGTACCTTTAACTGAAGCACACTTAAAACGCAGGTCTAAATTCAACCAGATAAATTGATACACGCCGTTCCGCTCTACACTTCTTTTTGACAAAATAACGCTGGATCAAAGTATTGTATCTAATTGGTTTATAAACAGAAAAACAAATCTTATAAAAAAGTGTATTATTTTTATACATGCCGTTTCCTAATAAATCCGTCCCTTTGCACTGTTGTGGTTGTTGTGAGGGAAGTACAGAGGACAGAAAACTTATAATTGCTCCAGGGTGGTTCAAGGCAAAACAACCGCAATAACCATATGTACCTAATGAAGTATGTCGCCATTCAGCAAAAAAAAAATGATTGAAGGGAAAATTGACAATTACACTGTGAGTTTTCTCATTCTTTGAAGATCAGTTTGAGAGAATAACATAATAATAATGATATTTGCTTATATAGCGCCTAACACTTACTTTATCAGAAGTCTCTAAGCGCTCTACTATAATGCGGCATACTTACCCTGGCTTTAGCAGTGCAGCCGTTACGCGCGCTGCGTTTCAAAGAATAAATTCCTACCAGGTACCCATTTACGGTTCTAGGACAATTACCCCCTGGGCAATCACCCCCCGGAAAGTTACCCCCCGGAAAACTACCCCCAAGGACAATTACCCCCCGGAGAATTACCCCCGGAGAATTACCCCCCGAGGACAATAACCCCCTAAGGACAATTACCCCCCGGAAAATTACCCCCCGGAGAATTACCCCCCGAGGACAATTACCCCCAAGGACAATTACCCCCCCGGAAAATTACCCCCCGGAAAATTACCCCCCGAGGACAACTACCCCCGAGGACAATTACCCCCCGAGGACAACTACCCCGAGGACAATTACCCCCCAAGGACGATTACCCCCCGGAAAACTACCCCTTGAGGAATTACCCCACGAGGACAATTACCCGCCCCCGAGGACAATTTCCCCCCCCCCGGGGACAATCAGGATTCAATAGCAAAAGACGATCTGACACGTTGAGAGATGTTGTGAAGGCTACGAGCCCATAAAATCCGGTGCATGAACCCACATTCGTTCAAATACTTGCGCGTGATCTTCCTCATTACTTCACATTTTCTTTAACTATAATGTATGCAACAACACTGTGGTTGCTGTTTTCTACGAAGGATTTCTCTTGTGCAGCGTTATTTCAACTTTTTGTTCGACACGATGCCCTCTTAAGAAATGAAAAGTTTCGCCCAATCTTAAATTCTTCACAAACTATTTATTTTGCATCACTCTGGCACTCGTCAAGTGCTATGTACACACGTATGGGCACATTTGTTTCTTGATTTAGTGAACGAGCAAGAAAAACAAGGACAAGACATTTTCAAAATGGTAAAACATAATGTTGTAATCAACACACTAGCACAGATTTAAGGTATGCGGGCGCCTCATCGCCGAATGTACACGAATATAAAGTGAAATATTCGGTCATGACCTTGATACACTAATATGAGGATATTCGGGCCTCTCGTTGCCTTGATTCATCATGTTTTATAATTGTGATGAGTGTGGTAACAATGTAATGTCGAAATAAAAGATATATATTCGCAAAATATTGTCAGCGAGCGAGGAAGAAAGACATTTTATTATTTGTTTACATTTTATTATCTCATGAAAATAAATACTCTACCCGTTTCTGATATTTGTTTTTCACAAAATCAACGTTTGCCAAAAAAAATTGTCATGTAACTAACATTCTCTTGCGGCACCCCAGTTGAAAAAACGCTGCTCTGGAATTACAAAATCATTGAGATGAATGTACCCAAGTGCGGATACTTATTTTCTTTTAATATGGCACCGTACATACCATATATTTAACTTGAAGGCAATTTTTATTTCAAAATAAATTACAGTACAAGAAAACATATTTTAGTTCACCATGACAACAGAAAGATATATATATATATATATATATATATATATTACATTACATTTATAAACATGAAGAGAACCTTAATTTTGGAATAGATCATTGATGAGGGCCCATTATACATACAAAGACAAATATACGATCAGCTGATTAGAAAAGTTACAGAGGATGCATAAATAATGATATCTTACATCCTAATTTCTTTGTCGGGCCATTTTGGGGGAGACTAGCTGTATTAACGCGTACTCATCTGCGCGCAATGTATTGTTCAATTTCTAAGAAATGTAAATTCCATACTTTGATTTGATACATGCGTCTTATGGCAATTGAATTCGATTTGATACATGCGTCTTCTGGCAATTGAATTTGATTCAATACACGTGGCATATTAAGTCATACTTCACAAAGGTGGAATGGATACAGAGTGAGGGGTGGGTGAAATCTCCTCCTAGGAGGATACATGTACGTCAAGCAAAAAGATTTGGCAGATGGGTACGAGGGCTTTGAATGTGAGCTACGAATATAAATATAATTTATACACAACCCCTGTACGAAACAAATCTATTCCGTCATAAATAACTAAGAAAATGAAAGTTCATGACATTTTCTCTAAATAGCAATTTGAAGAGGAGCTCGCATTATACGTCACAGTGTTACAAATTCCCTGGGTGTGATTGTCCTCGGGCCGCGGTAATGGTGTTTCGAGGGGGGGGGGGGGTAATTGTCCTCGGGTGGTAATTGTCCTCTGGGGTAGTTGTCCTCGGGGGGTAATTGTCCTGGGGGTAGTTGTCCTCGGGGGTAATTGTCCTCGGGGGGTAATTGTCCTCGGGGGTAGTTGTCCTCGGGGGGTAATTCTCCGGGGGGGTAATTTTCCGGGGGGTAATTGTCCTTGGGGGGGTAATTGTCCTCGGGGGTAGTTGTCCTCGGGGGGTAATTCTCCGGGGGGGTAATTTTCCGGGGGGTAATTGTCCTTGGGGGGTAATTGTCCTCGGGGGGTAATTCTCCGGGGGGTAATTTTCCGGGGGGTAATTGTCCTTGGGGGGTAATTGTCCTCGGGGGGTAATTCTCCGGGGGGTAAATTTCCAGGGGGTAATTGTCCTTCGGGGGTAGTTTTCCGGGGGGTAATTTTCCGGGGGGTGATTGCCCAGGGGGTAATTGTCCTGATACGCCCATTTACATAGTACAACATTCATCAAAGTGTTACATGTAGTTCAAAAACTTAATCACATCTGCTGATTTGTTTATGAAGTGCATGCAATCTTCAACCAAATTGAGTCAATCTCATTTCTCTTTGATCATTACACACTTCACAATATACATTAATTTTTCTGTTTCTTCTTTTTCTTAGTTTTCTCTCTCTTTCTCTCTCTTTCTCTCATTTTATCCTTTGCCTATACATAAACATACGAGTCGGAACAATTTCTGACCCATCATAAAACAAAACAAATTCAATAACAAAGAGAATAGAAAAATGTTTCATTTTAGGTACCCTTGTAATAAAGATAAAAGAAGATGGGGAGGGGAGGGGCACGAAAAGAACTTTGCTCTCGCACATCTCTCTCACTCTCTCTCTTTATCACTCCCTAGCTCCGCTCTCTCTTTCTCCCTCTCGCTTTGGCCGTGTAAACATTAACCAGGAAACATAATGTTTACATACGAGCACCTTTTATGTCAAAGTTGTTGTTTATTTTTCTAAAGTTTTCACCCTTTGAATATTTGTATGAAGTTTATTTTTCTAAAGTTTTCCCCCTTTGAATATTTGTATAAATAGCATACTATTGTTGCCGTTCCGCTCTTTACTTCTGTTTGACAAAATAACACTGGATCAAGTATTGAATCTAATTGGTTTATAAGCAGAAAAGCAACTCTTCTGAAGTGCATTATTATTATACTAACTAATGTTACTTCATTTAAAACCAAACTCAAACGTTCAATAATAACTACCTATGTCAAATAAACATGTAATTTCATCTCTCCTCCCTACGTTTTCTTATTTCGCCTTTTCCTTTTCCCCTTTACCTGTATGTTTAGTGCTTAATGTTTTTTTATTTTTTATTTATATAACTAAGTTTGTTTTATCTCATGTTTATGCTATGTATATTTCTTTATTTATTGGGGGCCCCATTCATCAAGCCTTGGCTTTTAGGGGCACCCTGACGATTTATATTGTATCAATAATGTTCATACACGCATAATTTGTATATTGTTTTTGATTTTTAAATGGTTTAATAAAATGAATTGAATTGAAAAAATTGAATACCTGCCGTTTCCAATCCAATCCAATCCAAAAGATATTTAATATAGCGCCTTTTCCTTGCAGTTACAAAGCGCTGCACACACGCTCCACAATGTTTGGGCCACTTAAAAACAAAAGTTAGACACTTCTCAGAGATCAGTAAAGTATGTAGGCTGGTAATAAAGTAATTTCTAGCAGAATAGTTCCTTTGCACTGTTTTTGGTTCTTGTTATGAAAGTATAAAGGAATGACAAATTATATTTGGCATTGCTCCAGAATGGTTTAAGGCAACACAACCTCAATAACTATGTGTACATCATAAAGTATGTCGCCATTCAGAAAAAATAGAATGACTAAAGGGAAAATTGACATTTGCAATATGAGTTTTTTTCATTCTTTGAATGTCAGTTTGGGAGAATAGTATAGTTAACAAATCATCTAAGTGCTTTCATATTAAGAGGATTACAAGACATTAAAGGAGTAGTTGCAAAACTGAGTCACATCTGCTGATTTGTATATGTAGTGCATGCAATCTTCAACCGAATAGAGTCAACCTCGTTTTTCTTTGATCATTACAAAACTTCACAGTAATCAATCATTTTTCTTTTTCTTTTGAGTTTGAGTTCTCTCTCTCTCTCTCTCTCTCTCTCTCTCATTTCATCCTTTGCCTATACATAAACATATGAGTCAGAACAATTTCTGCCCCATCATAAAACAAAACAAATTCAATAACGGAGAGAAAAGAAAAGTGTTTTATTTTAGGTACCCTTGTAATAAAGATCAAAGGAGATGGGGAGGGGGGGGCACGAAAAGAACTTTGCTCTCGCACATCTCTTTCACTCTCTCTCTCTCTCCCTCCCTAGCTCCGCTCTCTCTCTCTCTCTCTCTCTGTCTCTCTCTGGCCGTGCAAACACCAACCAGGAAACATATTGTTTACATACGAGCACCTTTTATGTCAAAGATCTAATTGGTTTATAAGCAGACAAATAACTGTTCTGAAGTGCATTATGACTATACCTGTAGTTTCCTATTACAAATGTTCTTGTTATGAAAGTATAAAGGAATGACAAATTATATTGGCATTGCTCCAGAATGGTTCAAGGCAACACAACCTCAATAACTATGTGTACATCATGAAGTATGTCGCCATTCAGAAAAATAGAATGACTAAAGGGAAAATTGACAATTGCAATATGAGTTTTCTCATTCATTGAATGTCAGTTTGGGAGAATAGTATAGTTAAAGCTGATATTCTAAGCAAATTAATGTCCCCTAATTTGGTAACTACGGCAAGCAAATGTTATTTATAAGTTTTTCAATTACATAGTATATCACAACAAAGTTCTGGCTACTCGAAATCCTTGATTGAAATGTCGAAAATATCCGCCTCTCTTTGCATAGAAAATCAGTCACGGCACTGGTCTACTATATACATCACGTCCGGGAAATAGTATATTCACGTACCTGGATGTTCCATAGATAGCATGTGCAGAGTGATACGATTTTCTGCTTATTTTTGTTTCAAAGGCTGAAAAGTCTAATAAATCATAATTCTATGTACAATTCTTTACCTTCCCCTAATATTTCATAGTATTAATATCAATTCCCCTATTAAACATTATGGCATATACATGCCAACGATGTGCTATTAGTCGATATTTTCACCATGTAATTTTTGTTTTGGTGTTGAAATTGGCCCAGGCACGGAGTGAACAGTAGCTGTCTGGTAAGTGGACCCATGCACAGTTCATTACCATACAGCGATCTCCCGATGGTTTCTTCTTCCTCTTTTCCATGTCTTTCGCCTTCTTGGCCCTGAACATCCTTCATCAACCAATTCTGACATCGGTAGTCAGGAGCAAGTCTTTGTTGTTAGTTGTTTTTCTTAGCTGGTAACGTCGCTTTCATTCTCTAGCAATTGCCGATAAACATATAACTAGCGCACGTACATCACAAGCAAGCCACGCATTAAGCAGCGGCCTGGTCTTACATCCCGATTCTGCTCTCTTCATGAACGTTTGTTGAGGTCTTAAAGTGTAACATGGTCTTAAAGTGTAACACGACTCCCTAGCTCCTGAAAAAATAGTCGCTGCGTGCGCGCGGCGCGTACGCACAGCTGTAGCTAGCTAGCTGTACATGATTGTATGTGTAATGCTCGCTCTCGCTTATGCTACGGTCACAAATGGTTCGTACGAACGATAATTTCGTACGAATCTCCCTGTTTTTCCATTGTCTTCTCGAATTTCCATTGTCTGAAAATCGTTCGTAATGGCATTTGTGACCGAGGCTTAAATTGGGCTAACTAGCTAGTTGGCAGCAATAATTCAACATCTTAAAAAAGAGGGGAATAAAGACCGATCAGAGCACATAGTTCCATGAGTAGGTATTTTTTGTTTATCCCATACACAAAACGTTGCCAATATAGGAGGGAAAATGAGATAGAAAAGAAAAGGAAGAATAGAAAGACCCGGCCCCCCCCCCCCCCCCCACTCAGTGTTATTTAGGGTACGCATATGCTCGTACGGCCCTTTTTTTTTTAAAGCACCCCCTATCTGAGGACTGCCAACATTTCCGAACCCCCCTTTCGCGGGCTTTTCGCGTGCTTTTCCTACCTTGGAGACCCCCCTAAATCAAGAAAAATGCTCAATGTACCCCCCTTAATTCGGAATAATTTCTCAGGAGTCCAAAGAGATGAGAGAAAAAAAGAAAAACACCCCCTTTTTAAAGAAATCTCCGGGTGAAAAGTCAAATACACCCCTTTTTTTACAATTCTCGGGCCGGACTTTTGTCGCACGAAAAGTACCCCTTTACCGGACATTTTGGCAACACGCATGCGGTCATTCCGACCTCTGAGTGGGGGGGGGGGGGGCCGGGTAGAAAGAAAGTAAAAAGAGTTAAATAAAAACGAAGACACATAATTATAAAAAAAAAAATTAATGGAAGAAATAAAGAATATGGGAAAAACGAACTACGAAAAAAAAGAAACATGAAATGTTTTATTAAAGAAAAAATGAAATGAAAGGAAAAGAAATAATATGAATGAAAGGAAGACGACAGAAGAAGGGAAACTTTTCTTTTTATTTTATTTCTTTTATTCATTTTCAGTTCTGAATACAAAAAAACATCAGTATACACTAAAACATACATAAAGAAATATGAATATATTTTAAACAGAACTGGCCAGTGCTCCAAGATAAACAAATGTTAATGCCTTGTGAGCGCTGACAATTAAGTAGATGTTCAAGCAAAATGCATACATTTGGGAGTACCTGATAATGCAAACGTACAGCAAACAGCTTAAGAGAAGAATATTAGGTAGAAAGAATGAAACAAAATGCAAATGGCAAAGGACGGTGTTTCAAGTGCTGTGCAGAGCAGTGATATAACGAAATCTTTGCTATATAAGGTATAAAATTGATAAGAAGACGAAGGGGATGGAAGAGAATTGGTTTGCGTCAAAAAAAGATTATAGATAAAAGTAGGAATAATAAGCAGGGCCCAGGGAATGACTTCAGTAAGGATGCGAGGTGCTGACAAGCAAGGAAAAAGTAGGAAAAACACAGATCCTAAGATAATAGGTCCTGTAAATTTGCATGAGTGTGAAAAACGAAAACAAGTCATTATAAAAAAAAGGAATTATATAGAAAGAGAAAAGGGTCCTCGTCTCTTGACAAACGTAGGCCTAAAAAGAGTTTCTAATACACTGGCCAGGATAGTAATGCAGCTGTTTGATGTGCTAGCTAGCTAGGTTTCAAAGTACAAAGTGCGTCTGCGAGCTCCACGTACGCATGTTTAACACAGGGACTATTTTTTCAGGAGCTAGGGAGTCGTGTTACACTTTAAGACCATGTTACACTTTAAGACCTCAACAAACGTTCGTGCAAAAGCCGCATCACTCGCGGATGAAAATCGTTCGATCACTAATCTTAGACGTTGTCAAAATATTATAGAGGAAGAGCGCTTCCATGATCTCGTTCAAGTTTGATATTTTACAACATAACATGTTTAACTGGTACTGTATCCTTTTTTGAGGCTGTCACACACATCTATGATAAGTACTACCATAGTTCTAGGCCTATTCGTTTTACAAAACTGCTCCTGTACCTTATCTGATGACAAGATAATGCATCTGCCTATTCATACGTGCATGATCTAATCTTGTTTCCCAAGCAGTAAACTCGTCTTAAATCTCTACCAAATAGGTGAATATGAGGATATAAAAAGAAATCAGCGACTGGAAAATGTTGCTTCGTTATTCTTCATTCAAATGAAAACAGAAAATCCATCAAATATACTCCTTAACAACAACAAATCTAAGCTCTGACAGGATAGCATTTACGTAGGGATATCACTGCCATTCACTCACACTGAGCCCACGAGTCTCGTTCGTGACGTCACGGACAGAGAACCGACTCTACATGCACTTCCGGGTTTCAGCAAAACCTCGTTTTTCTTTGATTATTACAAAACTTCACAGTATACATTCATTTTTCTTTTGAGTTTGAGTTTGAGTTCTCTCTCTCTCTCTCTGTCTCTCATTTCATCCTTTGCCTATACATAAACATACGAGTCAGAACAATTTCTGACCCATCATAAAACAAAACAAGATCAATAACGAAGAGAAAAGAAAAGTGTTTTATTTTAGGTACTCTTGTAATAAAGATAAACGGAGGTGAGGAGGGGAGGGGCACATCTCTCGCACATCTCTCTCACTCTCTCTCTCTCTCTCTCTCTCCCTCCCTAGCTCCGCTCTCTCTCTCTCTCTCTTTCTCTCTCTCGCTCTCTCTCTCTCTCTCTCTATTCCTCTCTCTCTAAACATAATGTATACATACCAGCACCTTTTATGTCAAAGTTGTCTTTTATTTTTCTAAAGTTTTCATGAATAGCATACTATTGATATATGCCGTTCCGCTCTTTACTTCTGTTTGACAAAAAACAACGGGATCAAAGTATTGAATCTAATTGGTTTATAAGCAGAAAACAAAAACTCTTCTGTTCATTATTATTATACCTGCCGTTTCCGATCCATTCCAATCCAAAAGATATTTGATATAGCGCCTTTTCCGTGCAGTTACACAGCGCTGCACACACGCTCCACAATGTTTGGCCCACTTAAAAACAAAAGTTAGACACTTCTCAGAGATCAATAAAGTATATGTAGGCTGGTAATAAAGTAATTTCTAGCAGAATAGTTCCTTTGCACTGTTTTGGTTCTTGTTATGAAAGTATAAAGGAATGACAAATTATATTTGGCATTGCTCCAGAATGGTTTAAGGCAACACAACCTCAATAACTATGTGTACATCATGAAGTATGTCGCCATTCAGAAAAATAGAATGTCAAAAGGGAAAGTTGACAATTGCAATATGAGTTTTCTCATTCTTTGAATGTCAGTTTGGGAGAATAGTATAGTTAACAAATCATCTAAGTGCTTTCATATTAAGAGGATTACAAGACATTAAAGGAGTAGTTGTAAAACTGAGTCACATCTGCTGATTTGTATATGCAGTGCATGCAATCTTTAACCGAATCGAGTCAACCTCGTTTTTCTTTGATCATTACAAAACTTCACAGTATACATTCATTTTTCTTTTTTTCTTCTTTTGAGTTTTTTCTCTCTCTCTCCCCGTCTCTCATTTCATCCTTTGCCTATACATAAACATACGAGTCAGAACAATTTCTGACCCATCATAAAACAAAACAAATTCAATAACGAAGAGAAAAGAAAAGTGTTTTATTTTAGGTACCCGTGAAATAAAGATAAAAGGAGATGGGGAGGGGAGAGGCACGAAAAGAACTTTGCTCTCGCACATCTCTTTCACTCTCTCTCTCTCTCCTTTCCTAGCTCCGCTCTCTCTCTCTCTCTCTCTCTCTGGCCGTGCAAACATCAACCAGGAAACATATTGTTTACATACGAGCACCTTTTATGTCAAAGATCTAATTGGTTTATAAGCAGAAAATTAATGTTCCGAAGTGCATTATGACTATACCCGTAGTTTCCTATTACAAATTTTCTTGTTACGAAAGTATAAAGGAATGACAAATTATATTTGGCATTGCTCCATAATGGTTCAGGGCAACACAACCTCAATAACTATGTGTACCTCATCAAGTATGTCGTCATTCAGAAAAATAGAATGACTAAAGAGAAAATTGACAATTGCAATATGAGTTTTCTCATTCTTTGAATGTCAGTTTGGGAGAATAGCATAGTAAAAAAATAATCAAAATGTTACATACTGCTTGTAAATGTCGGCTTGCATGGTGATGTAGATATACAGAAGGTTTGCGGGTGCACCATGTGAGAGAGAGGTTGACTATCCTGACGACGGATAGTCAACCTGTTCGAAGCGTCGAGCCACTCCCGCTACTCATCCTCTCCAAGCGCTATAGCTCCCCTTAGAAATATAAGCTAAGAAAGATAACCAACACTCTTTTTTAAGACTATACCAAACAGTCCTGTTCAGGCCTACAAATCCACAAGAAAGATTACCGAGAGTCCTTTTTCAGGACTCCTCAATCCTCCCTCTCTCTCACATGGTGCACCCGCAAGCCTTTTGTATATGTTACATATGGTTGAAAAACTGAGTCACATCTGCTGATTTGTATATGCAGTGCATGCAATCTTCAACCAAATCGAGTCAACCTCGTTTCTCTGTGATCATTACAAAACTTCACAGTATACATTCATTTTTCTTTTTCTTTTGAGTTTGAGTTCTCTCTCTCTCTCTCTCTCTCTCTCATTTCATCCTTTGCCTATACATAAACATACGAGTCAGAACAATTTCTGACCCATCATAAAACAAAACAAATTCAATAACGAAGAGAAAAGAAAAGTGTTTCATTTTAGGTACCCTTGAAATAAAGATAAAAGGAGATGGGGAGGGGAGAGGCACGAAAAGAACTTTGCTCTCGCACATCTCTCTCTCACTCTCTCTCTCTCTCTCTCCCTCCCTAGCTCCGCTCTCTCTCTCTCTCTCTCTCTCTGACTGTGCAAACATCAACCAGGAAACAAAATGTAAACATACAAGCACCTATTATGTCAAAATTGTGGTTTATTTTTCTAAAGTTTTCCCCCTTTGAATATTTTCATAAATAGCATACTATTGATACATGCCGTTCCGCTCTTTACTTCTGTTTGACAAAATAACATCGGGATTAAGTATTGTATCTACTATGGTTTCTAATCAGAAAAACAACTTTTCTGAAGTGTATTATTATTATACCTGCCGTTTCCTATTAAACATGTCCCTTTGCACTGTTTTGGTTGTTGTTAGGGGAGTATAAAGGAATGAAAAGTTATATTTGGTATTGCTCCAGGGTTGTTCAAGGCAAAACGACCTCAATAAACATGCGTTCCTCATGAAGTATGACGCCATTTAGAAAAATAGAATGACTAAAGGGAAAATTGACAATTACAATGTGAGTTTTCTCATTCTTTGAATGTCAGTTTGGGAGAAAAGCATAGTAAAAAATTCATCAAAGTGTTACATGAGGTTGAAAAACTGAGTCACATCTGCTGATTTGTATATGCAGTGCATGCAATCTTCAACCGAATCGAGTCATTCTCGTTTCTCTTTGATCATTACAAAAATTCACAGTATACATTCATTTTTCTTTTTCTTTTGAGTTTGAGTTCTCTCTCTCTCTCTCTCTCTCATTTCATCCTTTGCCTATACATAAACAGACGAGTCAGAACAATTTCAGACCCATGATAAAAACAAAGCAAATTCAATAACGAAGAGAAAAGAAAAGTGTTTCATTTTAGGTGCCCTTGTAATAAAGATAAAAGGAGGTGTGGAGGGGAGAGGCACAAAAAGAACTTTGCTCTCGCACATCTCTCTCACTCTCTCTATGTCTCTCTCTCTCTCTGGCCGTGTAAACATCAACCAGGAAACATAATGTTTACATATGAGCACCTTTTATGTGAAAGTTGTTGTTTAGTTTCCTAAAGTTTTCCCCCTTTAAATATTTTTATGAATAGCATACTATTGATACATGCCGTTCCGCTCTTTACTTCTGTTTGACAAAATAACATCGGGATTAAGTATTGTATCTACTATGGTTTCTAATCAGAAAAACAACTTTTCTGAAGTGTATTATTATTATACCTGCCGTTTCCTATTAAACATGTCCCTTTGCACTGTTTTGGTTGTTATTGGTATTGCTCCAGGGTTGTTCAAGGCAAAACGACCTCAATAAACATGCGTTCGTCATGAAGTATGACGCCATTTATAAAAATAGAATGACTAACGGGAAGATTGACAATTGCAATATGAGTTTTCTCATTCTTTGAATGTCAGTTTGAGAGAATAGTATAGTTAACAAACCATCTAAGTGCTTTCATATTAAGAGGATTACAAGACATTAAAGGAGAAGTTGTAAAACTGAGTCACATCTGCTGATTTGTATATGCAGTGCATGCAATCTTCAACCGAATCGAGTCAACCTCGTTTTTCTTTGATCATTACAAAACTTCACAGTATACATTCATTTTTCTTTTTCTTTTGAGTTTGAGTTCTCTCTCTTTCTCTCTCTCTCTCTCGCTGTCTCTCATTTCATCCTTTGCCTATACATAAACATACGAGTCAGAACAATTTCTGACCGATCATAAAACAAAACAATTTTAATAACGAAGAGAAAAGAAAAGTGTTTCATTTTAGGTACTCTTGTAATGAAGATAAAAGTAGATGGGGAGGAGAGAAGCACGAAAAGAACTTGCTCTCGCACGTCTCTCTCTCTCTCTCTCTCTCTCTCTCTCTCTCACTCCCTAGCTCCGCTCTCTCTCTCTCTCTCTCTCTGGCTGTGCAAACATCAACCAGGAAACAAAATGTATACATACCAACACCTATTATGTCAAAATTGTGGTTTATTTTTCTAAAGTTTTCCCCCTCTGAATATTTTCATAAATAGCATGCTATTGATACATGCCGTTCCGCTCTACACTTCTGTTTGAGAAAATAACAACGGGATCAAAGTATTGAATCTACTATGGTTTATAATCAGAAAAACAACTCTTCTGAAGTGAATTATTATTATACCTGCCGTTTCCTATTAAACATGTTCCTTTGCACTGTTTTGGTTGTTGTTAGGGGAGTATAGAGGAATGAAAAGTTATATTTGGTATTGCTCCAGGGTTGTTCAAGGCAAAACGACCTCAATAAACATGCGTTCCTCATGAAGTATGACGCCATTTACAAAAATAGAATGACTAAAGGGAAAATTGACAATTACAATGCGAGTTTTCTCATTCTTTGAATGTCAGTTTGGGAGAATAGTATAGTTAACAAATCATCAAAGTGCCTTCATATTAAGAAGATTATAAGACATACATGTAGTTTACAAGATTACTCCCATCCGCTGATTTCTATGGGCAGTGCATGCAATCTTCAACCAGATCGTGTCAACCTCTTTCCTCTTTTATTCTTACAAAACTTCACAGTTCTTTCTCTCAAACTTCTCTCTCTCTCTCTGCGACTGTGCAACATCAACCAGGAAACAAACGTATACATCACAGCACCTTTTATGTCAAAAGTTGTGTATTATTTTTGCAAAGTTTTCTCCCTTTGAATATTTTCATGAATAGCATCCCAGAACTATAATAGGCATGACACCATAGAGTCACTGTTCTCTGCATGCAAACACCTTTTGCATAATGCTATACGTTTAAGCCAGACATAGCTCTGTCAACAGCTTCCTGGTCAGCCTCTGGCAACGTCAGGGGAAGTGGTAGTAATGAACCAATGTAATGTTGTAAGACCAGGAAGCTGTAATGAATGGAGATACCGTCTCGAAAGAATTTCCCGAGGGAAAAATATTCAAGATTAACTTGGCTTAACAAAAAGAAATATAACCCTCTCCAGCCATCGAATCCAGCTGTCCTTTTCAGTGCACAGTTCCCACCTGGCATTCATAATATTACAAAATGTTACGCAACGCCATCTGCTTCCCCAAGTTCTTTATTCACTCGGTCGTAAAAATATGCAGGCATCGAGCTTAGAAGTCATGCGTGCCACCGCAAAAAAATAGGTCATGATCATTGAAGATGTGTTTAGCTATAACATAAAATACCGAATTCACAACATATGACCAATGCAACTTTTTAATGGTTATCAAATGCTTTTTTCGTGCTCGGATAGCTCTAATGTACAGAGTGAGTAAAAAAAAAAAGTCCTATTTTTTAAAAGTTGTATTGTTTGAAGTATGAATATTTAATCATGGGTTTCATGATATGTATTGATAGAGTTTTCCTCCTAGTACATTTAGGTACCATTTTTATTTGAATCTCGGAATGCATGACTGAACATCAGACAATCTTTACTAGACTGCCAGATCTCAATTGCGCCAAGTCACTGGTGACGAATAAAACAGTGCATTGAACAAAGGCAGTCAGACAGACACAGACACACATACACACACGCATACACAAACTCACCCGCTGTGTGTGTAGAGGAAGGACTTAGTGCTACTAGGAAGCTGTACGGTTTTTCTGAGGGGATTAAGGGGATTACGGTAGGGGAAACAAAAGACGCGCGGTGCCACGGATGACTTCAAAGGGGCCTCTTGGACGGGATCTCCATTCATTAAAGCTTCCTGGTTAGACTGTGCATTCTGCAGAGTCTCAGAGTTTAGACACCCTGTTGTGCGCTACTAGTAAACACGATCTGTTCATGTAGAGTCTATAGTCGTAGGATCCGGTATGAATGTCAACGATTTATTTTTATTTGTATAATCTCTTTGTAACAGGAATCAATAATAAACGTGCCGCTTTTATTCTGAATTGATATTGAAATTTACCTCACCAATTGCTTTTTTGGACGAATTCTTGTTGTAAGATTGATTTTGTACACGTTCATTAATGTGTACACCCCCCTCGAAAAAGAGTTTCCATCCACTTTGGGGAATCGAAGGGAGGTCTTAATTAAGGCATGAATGTTTCTTGAATGCTACACCATTTGACGCAAAACTTCAGTTCAATGTAAGCAAGGGGAAAAGGGCTGCAATGGGGCACCCTTCGTTGTCTAGATGAAAAGCAAACAACCATATTCTTCTCGACCCCGTTAAACCACATGACAAGAAAGCAAAAATTAATACATTTGTCATAATGTAGTGATTATGACTGTGGTGATTTAAATGTACTTCAACAAAATCAATTCCTATCCCTATTTCACAACATTTACAGTTTAAACTCAAACATTCACATATATCCCTCCCGTCGTTCAAAAGATTATCACTTAGAAAATCCTAAAATTATTTTAACCCACAAGTCAGTAAAACATCATGGCCGAGATGTTTGGAACTTACCAAATTCAATAAGGCATTGTTCATCTCTCTTTTAATCCACAGTATCTCCTACAAAAAAACTGTTATTTCGAATATCAACACAATTGATTTAAACATGCAGTACGCAATTATTGAAATCTCAAATTCTGGTTACATTAGAAGTATTGTGCTCTTTCGTACTCTATTTCTCATGCTTTGTTTCCTTAATTGAAAAAGCTACATTTGTTTCCACTTCACCATACATCACATACCTACGTGCATATCCACCATTCGCTACACACCAACACACACACACACACACACGCACACACAATACACTCACAGAACGAGGTCGAAAGAAAATTGCATCTTCAAACTCATTTGGCGCGATATGTTGCATACTTTCTAGTAATATTTGACAGAAAAAATAAACTAGATTCCAATGGATTTTTTTATGTCTTATGTCACTATTATAAAGACTTGGGGACACATTTGCTTTGCTATACACGCTTTATTATTTTAATTATCATGTGAAATGATTCAATGGAGTATCTTGATAACAACAGTTATGTTTAAAATTAGTTACTACATGTACCTGTCGTATTATACATAATTAGTAACATAACGTTTTAGTACACTGTTTTGATATATTTCAAGATATTTGTTTCACCACTCTCGTCAATTTATACTTACTTTCTATCCATTGTGTCACTGTGTAAGACAAAACAAAAAAGCAACTTGTAATTCATGGCTGTAATTTTTAGAAATGAAACTATATAAAATATTATATAAAGTATAAATAAAATGGATGTAAGTGAGTATTAAGTGACCATCTAGATATAGAATATTATGATAACTCTGAAAGCTCTCACAATGATATACAAGGTAACATCCATTTACCATACCGGTTAGTATGATAACATTCCATATATCATTAATTAAATGTCTACAAGATGCTCAGTCAACCTCATATTAACGATAAAGAAAATCATCTTCAGTTTACACATCTTCACTTGAAATAGAGAGATAGATTATGACAAAGCTCCTGATATTAGTGAATCCACAATTCAGATCAGTAAGTTGAAAAGTTACAACTCATAATCATGTTTTATATTTGAAATCTCGGAGTTTGTGGTAGACAATGTTAACCAGAGTGGCTAGAATAATATGGGTTAAAAGCTGCTGAGTACCATTTTGTAGCGAGCTCAAAACATTCGATCAGAGCAAAACTCGGAAGTTGCGGGCTAAACGATTCGAGTTCAAGAATATAGTTGTTCATGTTTGTTAGCAATCATTTCTAAAACACCTGGTTAAAGATAAAAGCGAGTTCTGGTCATCCGATTGCATTGTGAAAGAAAAGGTGTGGAATGGATTAGAAAAAGTTGATCATGTAGCATGTAAGTATATATGTGTACTGCAAAGTTCTGGAGTCATTAAAATCATTATAAATTTGGCCCAGTCTTGGTAAAGTAACAAGCACTGTACACATAAAGATGTATATGGGAATACACAAATGGTGTCAGGGCTACTAACTAACCTTGATTTCCTAATCTGTCTGTGGTCATTACTCAGCCATTATACATTTTCTACCAAAGTTGTTTGACAAATGACATTTATTTGTAATCTTGAACATTCAGTGTAATTTTTGTTTAATTCTGTGATAATTAATTTTCTTTTTTTAAAACCAGAACTCACCTTTATTTTTAAATTATGTTTTGAACAAACTGAATTCAAACTGAAAGTATATTTAAATATAATCTCTTCAGATCATGTCTATCCTAATCTACCAATGAAATACAATTGCAAGTACTGATTACGCATTTGAAAATATTTTCTATGTTATCGTTTTATTTTTTCAAATAAGATATATGCCTACACATGAAATGTCATTGCATTAAAAAAAAGGTCCATGAAAAATGAACTCAGAAACAATAAGCCTCTCAGATAGCCTTTGACTCTATTATGACTAAAAAAACATTTTGCCCCCCCCCCCCCTGTCCCCGCAATGTTAGTTTAATATTTAATTTTCTAGATCATTTCGCACGAATCTATCATTTTTCCTGGAGTCTTGATAGAAAAGGTAAATCTTTTTTTGTTTGTTATCAAAGGGCAATGCCGAGAAGAAATTTTTAGTAAAATTTGTACACGAGCAAGTATGTGTATTCACTTTTGTAAGCGACAAACAAAAAATACGTGTTTGCTTTTGTATTATTTCTATTTTCTTGCTATGTGTTTCTTCCCATGTTCACGCACAAAGGACTTCCTGCCTTCAAACAACAAAGGATTCCCACCAAGATGTCTATACTGTTGTTTGTGTACATTAGCCTTGTTCTCCCTTTTATTGAATATGGCCAACCGGCCTGGTTTATTCACAGTAGTAGACATGTTGATAAAGAAAGTCAAAAACATGGGGGGGGGGATGTGATATTGTGTTTCCCACATTCGATTTTGTTTAAGGGGGACATGTCTCCCTGTCTACCCCATTATTGACACCCATGTGCACAACATGCTGCCAAACTCATAAACAAAGACAGTATAAACACATTATTATTTTAAATTTCACATTAAAGCCTATCTTCCCTAGTTTGGCAAGGAGGTATTATACCTCCCTACATGGTCACTGGCAGGTGACTATCTCATCAAATCAGCTCTCAATTAACATAAGAAAAAGAGGACCAGATCGACGTGTACCGCTTAGGTATTGTTGGCTATATAGAGGGCGCAAGTAGCTACATGTAGTGCAGTCCCGCTAAAAGATGCTTATTTTGAGACCGCCATCCTAGTCTAGCATTGTTTATGATTGCAGACTCTTGCACTTTTGACAGATAGTAAGGATATTATATGTTACAGAAATGTTAAGCTACGTTATTATATATGTATACATTGAAATAAAACTTTGACGTGAAGTTATTATTGTTGGTATATTTTGTATCATACCTTATGTTTTTGTGTTCTTGGTTGTTCGGTTATTGTAGTTGGAAAAATGCAGAAAATAAAATAGAATCCCCCCCCCCAAAAAAAAAAATCGCTAATAGTCCTGTCATATAAAGGAGATTGCATCGATTAAACACCCAAAGTCAAGATCCCTCTCCTTTCTTTCCAAGATAGTGAACAGGGATACCTCTAATGCTCATCAACATTTGAATGGCCAAAATGCCATTTTTTTTTTGCAATTTTCTTACAGCCACTCCTTTATTAGAAGATGGCTATGCTTCCTCGTGCGTGAATGGTATGACTCGAATTGCATATTATCGTAAAGCTTATCTGTACTAGTTAATAGGAGGGATTATACTACCCCGGAAGGTCACTTGACAGGACGGCTATCTCATCAACTCAGCTCTCAATTAACATAAGAAAAAAGGATCATGAGGGACCAATGGTCACCGATTAGGCATTATTTTCTATATAGAGGGAGCAAGTACCTACAAGTAGGACAGTGTGGATTTAAGGAGGATCAATTGTGTGGTTTTCATATATGAATATGTATTTGAAAACCTCAAATATAAATAGTGTCCTCTTTCTTTCTTTGCAGGAATGCAGTTTGAAATACCTATACATATTTTGTATTCCTACGTAGGGGCAAATCACACGTTTTGACAAAAAAAGAAAAGAAAAAGAAGTATAAGTGGCACACGAGACGTGTCTGTGGTGAATAAGGGTGTGTCAGAAATGGACGCGAAAGAGAAAGGAGCCCCAAACAACGCATTCTCCTCAAGGTACATGATTTGTTTGCTTACTAGTTGTGAATTAAGCATCATCATAAGAGGGGTTATTTTTCCCTATTCCAATTTTTCACCGGAATTAGATTACGCCTCTACCTTCGGGTGTAAGGGCAGGGGTGTATCCCTATCCTTCAATGAATATGATATCGATTACTTTTCTTTATACGAAAGGGGGTCGCTCCCCGAAATTATTTCCTACATCCCTCCTTTTTACAAAGCCTTTTAGATTAATTGTTATTAGGTTTTCAACGATAGACATTAAATTAATTTCTAAGATACGGGAAAGAAGAGAGAAATATTAATACAATTAAATGACCCACTATATGTAAATGTACATTATTTGTCTCACACGAAAACTCCACATGTACACAACCTGACATTAAACTGATAACATGACGATGGAGAGGGCGCTGTCTAACTGAATCATCACAGAGATTTGATTATTATACACATTATGCCTCCGCATCATCGGAACAGGGTCTATATGAACTAAATATGCGAATCTTAGATGAGCAATGTGTTATTCCCATTTGCTGTGTAAAAAAGTATGAATATGTTTTTCTCAGAAGTGCCTTCTTAATTGGGGGCACTACTAAAATGTATTGTGTATCGAATATTATTGGACCCCTAATAAAAGAGACCCTAACTGTGTTAGATACGTATTGATGAACATAGCATTTTAGTAATGTTTTGCGATGATAATTAATGGCAAAGTTGTTCGGCACTACAATCGAAGTGACGTTAGCGAAGCAGCCAATCTAAAATACCCATTCGTATAGCAATTGCAATTTGTTAATCTTTATTTTCTAAATTGTTTTTTCCAATTTTATTAAAAAATTTACCTGTCTACTTGTCGGATAGTTTTGCATTCTTGAGAGTAGTTTTTTAATTATTCAATTCAAAATTTAAATTCAAAGTTTATTCAACACTTTTCATAAAAACATTTAAAACATACAGATACAGAATGGAGTTATAAAATATAAAAAAAGAAAGTGATAACAAAAATACAATGGCAATTTATAAGAGCATTTGGGATAGGCAGAAAGGAGGGAAGTTCTTTTAATATATAAAAGTCTACCCCTAAAAACAAACAGAACACAAAACAAAGAACATATTAAAACTTACTATCATGCACGATCAGAGTTTTAAAAATGTCAAAAATTTGCCTATGTTATTGATACTGATTATTATACTTGTTTAATTATGGTTGGATTGTCCTTTAAATTCAATTGTAAAACGAAGTGAAAATACTCCAAATTGCGTGACCAATACCAAATGTATTTACACGCTGCGTAAGATTTAGAAAACAAAAACACACATACACAATCTACTTAAACCTCTCATTTTCGGGGCACGAATAACTCTGGAAAAAAACCTAAACCCAGTTACTATAAATTCCATACCATTGTTATCGGTAGAGTATTAACAAATCTTGAATCTTTAAACGGTGATTCGTTTCTTCTCCCTCTTTTAGGAAAGTATAGTTTGCAGCAATACTTGCATTCAATAATCACTGTTACAAATTTGTCTTTATATGTGTATTTATTCAAAGTTTTTAAAATCCATACAAGGCTGCATTCCCGATGACAGTATTGATGAAATTATAAACAAACAGATAAGCAAATATAATATAAATTATCATGAAGAATAGCTTGGAAACATACAAATGCAACGACAAAGCATATAAAATGTAGAAAATATTAGAAAAACATCATCATAGAAGCAAAAACTGATACTATGTCAATGCATCAATAAAAACGGTACGAATATATTCAATTAATCTCAAAGTAGCGAAAACAAAATAATCAAACACAAATAGGCTTAAATAACGTTGACAGAACTAGTTTTATATTGAAATGTATTTATACGTATATATATATATATACGTATATATATTACATATATTTTACTAAAGGCATCATTAGAGGGACATTTGGAGTGAAAAATGTAGTCATTAAGTAGACATTATCATTAGGAGGACAATATAGTGTCTTCTTAACGTTTGTTAGAAGGCCCAATTTGTTTATATATCTCTCTCTATATAATTTCATTAAAAGCGTCATTGGAGGGACATAAGAAGTGAAAAAATGTGTCATTAGGTAGACATTAGGGCTAGGGTTAGGGTTAGGGTTAAAGTTAGGGTTAGGATTTGTATGATGTCCACTTAATGTACCATGTAGGGTTATATATGTAATATATACATGTATACACTGTCGCCTATAGAATTGGAAGAATTTTTTCTGATGTAATTCAATAAAATAATTGTAATTTCTGTGACCCTTAAGATGAATCAAACTTAAGTTCTGAGAATATAAAACTTAATCTTTCAAGAATAAACCATTTACAAAAACAATCCTTTTATAAAAAGAGATACTATGAAAATGTTTCAACTTGTTGGGTACATTATTTGTAACTGCTGAATGAAAACATTCGTATCAAAGCGCTTCACAAAGGCTTATTCATGAATGTGGGACTTATGGAAGAGTTAATTTGATTGAATTGGTTACCTTAAATCTATTGATAAATATTTAACTTTTGTAATTAAAGTATTATGTGCTACAGTGGTTCTTACGCTGGGTTGTAGATTAAATTATACATGAACATGATTTAAAGATTATTTAGACATTATTTAACTTCGAAAACAATTCGAATGAATAGAAATAACAAACAAATTAACAAATAAACGAATGAATGGATGAAGATTTGAACAACTAAAGAAAGATTTAGATGAATAAATGGTTTGGAATGATAATAAACAAGTATTTTCCAAGTTTTAGATATAAGTGTGTTAATTACTTTAATATCAATGCCAAACACATTTCTATAGTCTAGATTGATTTGCATGCTCGTGTCTGTATTATTTTTTCTTGTCTCCGAAAACTTTTTAAATTAAAATGATTTCAAAAATGGTTTTTTTTGTTTGTATAAAGATGCGGATAAATCTTAAAATTATCGATTTCAATATAATTACATGAATTGGAGAAGGACTGTACATAGTAGAAGCGTGTTATTTATTTATTGACCTGTGCATTAAAGGTAAATCCAGCCTTGACCGCAAACTACTCTACAGTGTGAGTACAAAAAAACAGGTTACATCTAGAAAATTGCTAACTATTATAAAAATCATCTATGAACAGTAAGTTAGTATCTATTATATAAAAGAGTGTTTTATCCCCAATCATTTGGTATCATTTGTGTGTGGTATGTGTTCAAGTTTGGGTGAGTAGGAGACATTTTTTAAGAGAGTGCAAAAATCTTCGGCCAAAGTATTGCTGATGAGCTGTTGGAATAAAACAAATGGGATTGGGCCGGTCATTAATTCGGTCTTTGTAGATTCCATTAACATCCCTAATAAAATTAATCATGCCACACATATCAAATATCAAATGACAACCATCAAATAACATATGTGTGTGTGTGTGTATTTGAATTTGGTTCTGCAAAAAGCATATGCAATGCATCTCATTTGATACATTCAAATAATTTCATCACTTTAATACTTTTGCGCAAGTCGAATATGTGTAATACTGCTCTAGCGTCGAAGGCTACAGACTTTCATATAGAACAGGTCCCTGTTTCATAAATATTTTATCAATAACAAATGCTAACTTTCTATGACAAATTTTGCTCTCAGCCAATTGAATGCCACGATTTCAGAAGCGTATAACAATTAATGTAACCTGTTATTGATAACAAGTTTCACGAAGCAGGGCCCTGGTAGGCTAAAAGTTGTTCACTTTTCATATATTATAGTCGGTCATGGACCCATAGGCATGATGATGCCAGACGTATCATGTAAAAGGTTCGCATGTAGAAAATTCATCAAATAATCTTTAACTTATCAACCTGGTTGACTGACGTAGTAACCTCTCCAAAAAAACAATCCATGACTTCATTACGTTAAGTTTTTACCTGTCAATAAAACAAACGCAACAACTGAACGTTTTTTAAAAAAAGGCCACCAACTTTATTTCATCAATTCACGTAATCGAAGTTGAATGCTTTTCTTGAATATATTTGACAGAAAGAGTAAGTGATGACGCTGTGACATTTTCCAAGTATTCTTCCGATGTTTATTTCATATGTCAATTTGAAGTCTAATTTGATATCACTTTCGTAACTTTTAAAGATAAAGGTGGGTTCTGGTAAAAAAAAAAAAAAAAAATTCTCACAGAATCAAACGAAACTTTCACTGAATGTTCAAGATTACAAATATATGTCATTTTCCAAACAATTTTGGTAGAAAATGTATACTGGCTGAGTAATGAGCATAGACAGATTAGGAAATCAGGGTTAGTAACCCCAACACCATTTGTGTAGTCCCATATACATCTTTCTGTGTACAGTGCTTGTTACTTTACACAGACTGGGCCAAATTTATATTTTGATTTTGATGACCTTATAACTTTGCAGTACACACCAATACTTACATGCTACATGATCAATTTTATCTTTCACAATGCAATCGGATTACCAGAACCCACCTTTATCTTTAACAAGTGCAATTGTACTATCCTAAAGCTAGTCATGCGCATTATTTATTCTTCTAACGCACTGACCTGAGAGTGGCATTCTTAGTTTACCTTCTTCACACTTGTATATTACCTTCTTCACACTTGTATATTACCTTCTACACACTTGTATATTACCTTCTTCAAACTTGTATATTACCTTCTACACACTTGTATATTACCTTCTGCACACTTGTATATTACCTTCTACACACTTGTATATTAACTTTCTACACACTTGTATATTACCTTCTACACACTTGTATATTACCTTCTACACACTTGTATATATTACCTTCTAAACACTTGTATATTACTTTCTACACACTTGTATATTACCTTCTACACACTTGTAAATTACCTTCTACACACTTGTAAATTACCTTCTACACACTTGTATATCACCTTCTACACACTTGTATATTACGTCTAATTGTTAAAAAATGTTCTTATCTTTATCAAATATTCTATTATCATTCATTCATTTATTCATTCATTCATATTCCACAACTTGTTCGAGTTTGTGATAGATACTTTCATTGATTACAGATTTGCTAAACAACTTACAGAGAATGGTTAACATATGACAGATTGAGAACTAGAACAACAAACTCATGGGGAAATGTGGAGGGGTCTACAAAGAACATTAGTGTAAGTTAAATATAGTCCCATGAATTAACACAATTATTCGGCTATGTATATTAAACAAACACAACAATATATATGAACATTGTATACAACAATTAAATGTGAATATTGTTGAGTTAGAGCGGTGAAAAACAAACAAAGCAGAATCGTCAAACACGCAAGATTTACGCCAACGTACATTAATTACCCTTATAACATGTAAGCATGAATATTAAAGCTTCGGTTGGCTACTATGTATGTGTAATTATTTGAACAAGATATATTTAGGTTCATTAAATGATTAATACGTCATTATTGTTCGAGTTGACTGATTTGATAATCAGGAGGGTTATTCAACGTCCCTCCTTCAACTTTTTTTCGGGGGATAGTGCCCCCCCCCCCGTAAGATTTGAAAAAAAACGGTAACAAAAAGTGCAACACACTTATAGGCTGTGGAGGGACCAAGTGTGCAACGTTTAGACTAATGAACATGCAAAATCCTTCTCGCTCGGTCGCTATACGCTTCCTCTCATAACATCCTTCAAAATGTACAAGAAAATAATTAAAAAAAATCTGTATTACGTTGGTATCCCCGTGATACCAACGGAATACAGAGTTCCCTCGCATTTCGCCCCCCCCCCCAACCCGGTCATGAAAAGAAATCGCTGCCCCTGACACTAAGGGTCAATAGCTATAGTAAAGGCCAAGGGTTAGTTAGTCAGCGTAAGCTTTTGGCCGTAGAGTAATAGTTGATGTATTTGTTTCCAACAATTAAAGACGCTCTGATTGATTGTGGATTTAGCTGTCTCGGGCTTTGAATAGTTTGAGAAAATCTTCTCTTGTTTTCAGAACATTGCCGTCAGATAAAAATACGGAACTTGGAGTGCGATGCTCTCAGACTTGCAACCAAAATATTGTCACCCTGTTCGCCCTGTTCGTCGGAAGATATGCATAGTTCTGTCCCTAAGAGAGAAGGAGAGACGCAGAAAACATGTTAGAAAGAGGTATAGCGGGGAATGACAGTGAGAGGGGGGGGGGGGAGAGGGAGATACATTGAAGATAATAGAGAGAGAGAGAGAGAGAGAGGGGGGGGGGGGGGGGGTAAAGAAAGAAAGAGACAGAAAGTGGGTGGCATGAGAAGGTTTGACAGGGTGTGTGTATGTGTGTGTTTGTGTGTGTGTGTGAGACAGAGAGAGAGAGGGGGAGGGGGATAAAGAAAGAAAGAGACAGAAAGTGGGTGGCATGAGAAGGTTTGACAGAGTGTGTGTATGTGTGTGTGTTTGTGTGTGTGTGTGAGAGAGAGAGAGAGAGAGAGAGAGGGGGGGGGGGAAGGGGATAAAGAAAGAAAGAGACAGAAAGTGGGTGCCGTGAGAAGGTTTGACAGGGTGTGTGTGGGAGGGTGAGAGTGTGGGTGTAGGTGTGACAGAGACAGGGGGAGGGCAGAAAGGAGCGGAAGAAGAGAGTGGCGATAATAATAGTAATATAATATTAATACTACAATGAGATAGAAACGCGTCATACAGTCATTAATGATGTTTATAAACACTGTAATACCCACCGCACAATTTGCAATAGCATTTACTATGAACACTTTAACTTCTTAATTCTGAGTGATCGATGATTTTTATAATCAAAATTCTGATGGAATTCACGCATTTTTGGAGGAGGAATAATTCAATCGGCTCACAATCGTAGTGACGTCATGCCAGTAGTGCGATTCTCTACGATTTTAAATCAATTCGGCTTTTTAAAATCCCTTTTAAGGGCCTTCAACAAGAATATCTTGTTTCTTTAGATTTGTAAACCTATATATTATTGTCATTTCTTCTAAAATCGGATGACAGGGAAATCGTATATTGTGCGTTTTAGGCTTAAATGACGATGTGATCCAGCAGGTCTGTAGCCAAGAAAATCAGATTATGAAAAAACAAGCAAACCAACATTTGCTTGTAAAGGTTTCAAATTAACGAAACGGATATCATTGTTTTCAAGAAGTTAAAAAAGGAAAATGGAATAAATAAATAACTTGCCAATTCTTTTTCAGAATGTGTCAAACCACATCAACTCTCCCCTTCCCCGTACACCCGTCCCTTCCCCGTTGCATATATACATTGCCATGAGTGAGGAGCCTTAACAAGCTGAAGATTGTATGAATTGTTTTTCTGTATTTCGGGAGGAGGGGGTGTTGTTGCACTACAAGCCGGCACACTCTTTTATTTGAAAGAGGGAGTATTCCCCTCTGTGCTCCGCTCCACAAATGTTCTCCATTTTTGTACTAAGAGGATGGAGTCAGCCCCAGACGAACCCATAGACAAATGCCAATAATTTTTTTATTTGGAGGTGTGTCCCCCCCCCCCCCATCCTCACAAACACACGCACGCTTAAATATCTAACATTTCTCTTTTATTAAGAAAAGGGGTGTTCCCCTGCGAATGCCAACGCCTCCCCCCTCACACGCACATACACACGCACACAAACGCACACACATTCACACACACACACACACACCACAATACAAGTCAACCATTTACCTTCTTTTGTGTTGGCAGCCTTAAATACAGATGCTTCAGAGAGAAAAGACTGGATAAAGAACTTGTTATTTTGCGGGATCGGTATACGACGCCGGGTCATGTAGCAAGGAAAGTTCTGTCGAATCAAGGAGGGAATGAAAGTAAGTTCATGTTATTAGTGGAGAAACCAACAACAACATAATAATCATCATCATTTTATTTTTACCGTTATAACCATTATTATTATCCTCATAGTCATCACCGATAAAACTATTATTACTCCTATTTACTCTTACTACGATTATATTTGTGATGGTGATGGAAGTTAAGACGATAAGGACGGATAAGGGTAGGCATATAATGATGACTGTAATTGTTAAATATAATGATGATGATGATGATGATGATGACGATGATAATAACAGTGAACTTACGACTACGCTGAGAGGACCAACATCGACACCCTCAATGCACATCGGACTATCATCTGCGGAGTCGCTTCCATTGTCCGAATCGCTGTCGGACGATTCTGGTGTTGAGATGGAGACTGGTATACCGTCAGCACTACCGTGTATCCGTTTGTATTTATTGATAGTCACGGTCTCTGCCAACAAGAAGACAACAAGCTCAATAATTACTTTATTCATTCTTGCACGAAATCAGATTTGGACCGGTTCTGTGCACTATTATTATTCACCTGAATGTCACCACGTTTGCAACGGGCTTATGAATCGGTCTTCGCCCACACGAAGACAAAAGCCCATTAATCAATTAATTTATTAATTATAGTAAGAGATCGTACTTAGACATGTTTTGTGCATTATTATAAGTCTGAATGGCATCGAATGGCGCAATCGAAATGACATTGCGTGGGCAGCGGGCTCAAGATTCACTGCTTAAGCTAAGCTCTATATTACGTGATCGCTTGATGGCGTGAGTCTGCGTAGAGAAGTAATGCACACAGGTCCGGGTTACTGCAAGTCACGTCACAGGAAGATCATGCTAAATGAGGGTTAGCCTAAGCTGATGAGACCTATAATTCTAGTTTGAAGGCACAGCCTCCTCATTCTAACTTATTGACAATAAGCTAAATCGTTGATACAATTGCGCATATAAGCAGAACCCACTGAAAACAAAGTAAAGCAAAGTAAATTCGAAGTTTCAAAGTACATTTTTATAACACTACAGTCGATTGGGGAAAATGAGTATTGTAAAACCGGTCACTTAAAGATTTTTACATTTTTCAGGCTCTTCACCATCATTTTGAAGCGCAATTTCTGTAGGGCTTCAAGATCACACCATATCATAGGCACTGATAAAACGTAGGGCCATGCATTTCAGATTTGTAAAACTGGAAACATCCTAAAAAACGCCTTTAAGTTCTCTGTCTGCGAAGTGGTAATTAGGTACTGTGTCGCGTACTGTTGGCGATGTGATCATGAGATGGCGCTGTGCAATACACAGTACGCTAGGGCAAAAAGTCCATCAGTGGAGTATCTCTTTAAAATACCAATTTAAATTTTGAGTAATTTTTTACCATGTGTTGAATACGAATTGGTCGATGTCTTAAAACGTTAAAGGGATAGTTGAGTTCTGTTTTCAGACCGCAAATGCCTCCAAAGTGCATGGTTATTGCTCCATTTCTTATCTATGACATTTCTAGTGCCCTTATAGAACTAAATTGCTATGAAGGTAATTTTAGACCCCAAAATGTGTGAAATTTAGCCAATACGATCATACCAATTCAGCTCCACTTTCCAAAAAATACGGTGACCGTTAATTATTTGATTAAAAATAACAATACATAGGCCGGCTGGTTGTGCGTAATATAACCGACACGAAAATGCCAACAAAAAAGCCAACATCGGCATTAGCTGGAATACGACGTAAAAGGCGGTATCTCATTTTTTCAGCGGCTTTTTCAAATTATGTAATATTTGTGGTGGTACACAAGTATTATAAATTGTTATATTTATGGATATTTCAGCCGCCTCTGAACCGATTTTGATCAAACAAAGATGATTTTGTCATTTAAATTGTATGTTATTTCAAATTTGACACTCAGTTTTTCATTATCTCACAAAAAATTATTTTGTGTAGCGCCCTCCGCAACAGAACTCAACTATCCCTTTAAGCTTAGAATAGTTAGTCATTGAGAAACGTACTTATACGTCGAACGTAGGTCGCCTTGTCGTTGTCGATCTCCATGAATCTGTCTTCTTCTTGTGGAAGTATCATTTGCACTTGAAGGGAAGAATCATAGGAATAGACAGGGTTCATTCTAAAAGCACTCTTAACGGGGATGATATCTATGAACGAGTTCTCCAATATTTCGCTAGGTAATTGTCGCCCGAATATGTTCTCCACAACTGGCCGGTTACCTGCAATCGAAATAGATAAAGTGCGTGTGTTTGTGTGTGGTATATGGGTGTGTGTTTGTGTGTGTGAAAGAGGGGGGGGTGTAAGATATGCTCATCATGAAAGCGCTATATAAGAACTAGGTATTATTATCATTATTATATCATGCAATTGAAAATACATCTCTTTGACGATCTCTTTTTTGTTTAATCAAGTGTAAAACTAATGGATAATTAAGTAGAAATCTATCAAGGTACCTTTTTTTCTGCCAATCTATTGCACTTTTGCGGTGTCATTCCACTCCATTTTCCCCTCCTAGTTTTTCTTGATTTCCCTCTTTAAAGTATTTCCCCTTTCTTTCTATAACCATTTCCATTATTCTGAAAGCGCTATTGAATTTAAAATGGCGACTCCCGTAGGAGGAGACTACAAACTTCAACGAGATTGTTTTCCTTGATAAGCATTCAGATCGGGGTCATTTTTTAACGATATATTTAACTGGCTCACATTTGTTCACACATCGTTTCGATTAAAGTTTTTTTTTACTTTCATTTTTCTTTCATGCACATGCCCAAACCAAAAACTTAATTTCCAAGTATACGCACGGGACAGAATAGCTTATGCTTGCATGCAAATGAAAGCAAAACCATAGTAGTTACTCCAAATGTTTATACTATCTCCTAATCTTATCTGTTCAAAAGTAAGGAAAAAATTGATGGGCAAGAAGAGAGAAAGAAAATACCCTTTTCGTTGAGATGAAAAGCAAACAGCCAAGTTTCCTCCTGTTTCCGCTTAATAACCTAAATTTTGAAGAAAGAAAATGGTTAATTTTAGGACTCGTGATTACAAATTTCTTTACCACGAATGTCGGTACGGATATAGAGCTTTCCTTTCGAAATGATTATAGTATTATAAGTTCATAGCCCTCTGTTTCCCTTGTTAACTTCAATAAAAACACGAAATAATCGTATCATAATATAATGCAAGAAAAAATGTGCCATTACTAGGTTGCAGGCCAGGAAGAGTGTGCCTTTGAAAGCGAAGTATCTTTGAAGCAAAGTGATTTACTTTCATTTCCTAATGAGCATGACAAGTGTGCTAGTAAACTCTCCAAAGTAAAAGGATTAAAAATTGGTCATCTAAATGTTCGAAGTCTACATGGGAAGATAGACGAAATTCGTTTGCTGACCTCTAAGATCAATCTTGATATATTATGTCTTACTGAGACATGGTTGCATGACATGATAGATGATAGCGTAGTTAAAATTGATGGTTATCACTTAATAAGAAGAGACAGGAATAACAGCACTAGAGGAGGTGGTGTCTGTATATATGTTCGTAATATCATTGTTTTTTCAGAAAGATATAACTTGTTAAGTATTAACGTAGAGGCCAGTTGGATTGAATTATCATTGAAATCTGATAAACTTATCATTGGGTGTTTATATAGACCACCGAATTCTGACTCTTCTTATTTTGATAATATGCTGAATATTTTGAGAAAGTAGCATCTGAAGATAAGGACCTGGTTATATTGGGTGATTTTAATTATGATTATAAGTTTGATGCTGCACGTTTTAGTGATAATCCTGTTAATATGATTGAAAATCTCTTCTCATTAACAAAATTGATCCATAAACCCACCAGGGTTACAGGCACCTCTTCTAAATGTTTAGACCATATTCTTACTTCTGTACCAGATAAGCATATACTAAGTGACGTAGCTAAGATATCCTTAAGTGATCATTATTTTATATACACATGTATAAATGTCAACAATACTTCTAAGAATGTTCATAATGTAGTACGATTTAGAGACTATAAGAATTTTAACGAGAATGCTTTTATTGATGATTTAAAACATTCTGACGTACTTAATAATAATTGTACTTTTTGTATTCCCCTACGAGAAAAGTGGGTTGAATGGAAACAGGCTTTTTTAAATGTTGTAACAAACATGCTCCTGTAAAAGAATGTCGGGTTAAAACTAGGCACTGCCCATGGATAAATTCTAATATTATTAAACTCATTTATAAAAGAGACTACTTAAAGAAAAAATATGATAGACTAAAAATTCCATATCTATTGACTGAATATCGAAATCTCAGGAATTCAGTCACCAAGCTCATACGAAAAGAGAAGAGAGAATATTTTGATTCAGTATCCGAGAGATACAGTAATGATAGTAAGAAGTTATGGAAGGAGTTAAGCAAAATTACTGGAAGGGGGAAAAAAGACTCTGTTTTACCATCTGATTTAGACAGTAATATATTGAACGATTATTTTGTAAATATTGGTAAAAAGATTTCAGAAACTTTCAGTAATCACGATTTATCATGGAACCACCCTGAAAGTATACATACCTTTGTCTTGAAATCAATTAGTCCCGGGAAAACTAAACATAATCTCTCTCTATTGTCGAAAGAGAGTAGCCTTGATATCTTAGAATTTGATAAAAAAATTACTTCAAATCTCAGCTCCTTATATTAATATTTCTCTTAATTGTCTTTTTAATGAAAGTTTAAATTGTGGATTTTTACCTAATGATTGGAAATTGGCCAGAACTACGCCTGTTTATAAAGGTAAAGGCGATAAAAATAATATTTCAAATTATAGACCCATCTCAGTTGTATGTCATATTGCTAAACTGCTTGAAAAGGAAGTTCAGTCTCAATTTTTATCTTACTTGCAGACTAATCATCTTATTAGTGTTGACCAATATGCTTTTTTGCCAAATCATTCAACGAATACATGTTTACATAGAGTCATTGATGACTGGTACGAATCTTTTAATGAAAAGGAAAAAGTTGGTGCATGTTTTCTTGATATTTCTAAATGTTTTGATTGTATTGACCATGAACTTTTGTTGTCCAAATTGAATAAGTATGGTATTTTAAATACTGAACTTAAATGGTTTTCTAGCTTTTTATCTGGTCGGAAACAAGCAGTTTATTGTCATGGTAAACTGTCCGAAACAAAGGACATAACTATAGGAATTCCTCAGGGGAGTATTTTAGGCCCCTCACTCTTTCTTGTTTTTATAAATGATATAACTGATTGCTTACGATTAAGTACATGTAATATATACGCTGATGATGTTGTCTTATATGTTTCTGATATGGATATTAATGTCATTACATCTAAGCTCCAAGCAGATTTGTATGCTATAAATGAATGGTATTGTAAAAATAGATTACGTATTAATACTAATAAGAGTAATATTATGCTGTTGAGTAGTAACACATGAGGTAACGATGAATTAAGTCTGAAGGTACATATTGATACTGAAACAATAGAACAAGTAAGAAGTATCAGATATTTAGGGATTGAAATTGATGATAGATTATCTTGGGATATCCACATTAAATCTCTTACCAAATCATTAAGTTATAAGATTTTTACTTTGAGAAAGCTCAGTAAATTTTTAAGCTCTTCCATTTTAAATAAAATATACAAATGTACCATACAGCCAATCTTAGATTATTCTTGTTCCGTATGGGGAAACTGTTCTTTACAAAACAGAAATATTCTTTTAAGACTGCAAAAAAGAGCTGCACGTATTGTCGTAGGGAATTTTGATTATAATGTAAATAGCTTGAGTATAATAAATTCATTAAAATGGCAATCCATTGACACTAGACGGGACTATTTTTTATCATGTATAATGTACAACTGTATTCATGGAAAAGCCCCAGTACGATTATGCAATGAAGTGGAAATGGTTTTTGACAGACATGGTTTTAACACTAGACTTGCCAATACGCTAAATGTTGTTTTACCTAAGCCTAATCTTGAATGTTTTAAGAATTGTTTTAGATACGCTGGAGGTAAAATCTGGAATAGTCTACCTTCTGCTTTTCAAAATGCTAAATCTATCGATGTTTTTAAACGTATGTACAAGGACAAATTTTTTAAACCTGTGTAATACAATGCCGATTCATTTACTGCTTTGACATGGCTTATCTTTCTCTCTCTCTCTCTCTCTCTTTCTCTCTCTCTCTCCATTTCCCTCTCCCCTCTTTCTTTCTTTCTTTCCCTCTCCCTCTTTCTTTCTTTCCCTCTTTCCTCCTTTACTTTTACCAGTTTCCTTATATCTTCTCTCCTCTTCTATTTTTAGGGTGATATTTTAATGCCTTTTATTAAATGTGATTTGATATTTTTTCCGCTGTTAATTTCATTTATTTCATTATCGTTTTTGTTTGTTTTTGTTTTGTTGTGCTTTTTACTATATTTAATGCGTATTATGCTTATATGTTAGTTTTATACTGTTCTTACCTTTGCCTGTGAGCTTTGGTGATATTCGTTATTTATATTTCCGTGTTTTTATCCTGTTCAGGACCATGATGTAAAACAGATTTTGTATCTACAATGTATATCTGATTCTTGATATCCTGATTAAATATATTTCAATAAAAAAAAATAAAAAAAAATAATATTGATGATAATGAAGATAGATGAATACAAAATAATGAATATACAATTTAATAAATATTGTCTTTAAAACGAAATTAAATTATTTTAAATGTTTATAAAAATATTAATACTAACGATATTTATAACAATAATAATAATAAGTATCATAATAATAATAATGATTATAATACTTATAAGTTCAATGATAATAATGGAAATAAATATAATGATAATAATATTAGCAATAAAAAAAAAAATCATAATTGTAATCATTATAATAACAACGATCTTAGTAAATAATAATGCCCGAAAAAAAGATCAATCAATCACTCTGATAACGACGATAATAAAAATATACTGTAAATCAACTAACAATAATGTGAATAAAATAAAATGTATTCTTACCAAACCAATCTGAGTGCCAATATCTGAGAAACATTCTAGAACTGCTAGCTGGTTAACACTGCTTATGTCTGACTGTGGGTTATTGATGCTTATTAGTTCATCATGGTTTCTGCAAAGAGGTAACGGGAGGAGATACATTATGGCGAGAAAAGCATAGTTTTGTTCAAAGAAGACGACAGACTCGATGCATGGCTGATCATCAACGAAAAGGAGTTAAGTATGTGAACTCTGTCTGTCGGTACGGCAGGCAACCAGTGAAAACGAATTCGTTAAATCAAATTATAGAAATTCAGGCATCACTTAAAAAAACAGAACTTTGTTATTCCTGGCTCATTTTTCCTGAGGTTTCATATAAAAGGGCAAAAAATAAACTTTCTAGAAATGTGATTTTCTTTTTGAAATTTAGATACCGTCCGCCAAATGACTTTTTGGTTTCCTCTCTCTAAATTTGTCTTAATTCCTAATGCGTGAAATATGCATCATGTGAGCCGCATCACATGACAGAAGAGGATCTAAGCTTTACAAATAGGTGTCATTTATTATTTATAAATATGATTAAGTTATGATAAAACATCGATGATTCTCGGCTTCGTTTTTCCTGGGACGCACTGCATATATAAGATTAAATAGACATATAAATTATATACATAATATAGACCTTGTACGTTTTATTTTAAATATATAACTACAACTCACAGTTATAGCTTTCAACAGAACCAGAGGTCCCTTCATTTTTCACTCTTCCTATTAGTTCAGTCTATTAATTTAGTGTGTTCAAACAAACTGATATGAGGTACTCACCTTCTTTTTTCTTTTTGTATTGTTTCTGTTAATATAAGTATTTTTAATTTGTATCATTCATTTCGTGAAATCATGACTGCAAAATGTGAAATAAAAGTGAAATATGAGACAATAAACTGAAAACTGAAATTTAATAAAGAAGTTACATATCCTATTTACCTCAACCCAACAGTTCTTGCCAGTCCGGTGCCATCTAGGGCCCTGAACTCATGACCACCCTGACGAGAGTAAAGAAGTGCTCCAAACTTCGTGAGAGCATGAGGTTTACCAGGAATATACTGGACAAAGATCTCCTGAAACGCAAGCCCATGTGAAGATTCGATCTGAAAATGTAAACAACCAAATAGATATTCAGTAGGTTTACGGTTGCACCATTTGAGAAAGAAGAGGGGGTGGGGGGGAGGGGAGTAGTTAGTCCTGAAAAGGAGTACTGTCGGTAAGTGTGTGTGTGTAGTGTAAACTTCCTTTCTTGAGTGTATGTGTGTAGTGTAAACTTCCTTTCTCGAGTGTATGTGGGTAGTGTAAACTTCCTTTCTCGAGTGTGTGTGTGTAGTTTAACCTTCCTTTCTCGAGTGTATGTGTGTAGTGTAAACTTTCTTTCTTGAGTGTATGTGTGTAGTGTAAACTTCCTTTCTTGAGTGTAAGTGTGTAGTGTAAACTTTCTTTCTTGAGTGTGTGTGTGTAGTGTAACCTTCCTTTCTCGAGTGTATGTGTGTAGTGTAAACTTTCTTTCTCGAGTGTATGTGTGTAGTGTAAACTTTCTTTCTCGAGTGTATGTGTGTAGTGTAAACTTCCTTATTTGAGTGTATGTGTCTAGTGTAAACTTTCTTTCTCGAGTGTATGTGTGTAGTGTAAACTTTCTTTCTTGAGTGTATGTGTGTAGTGGAAACTTTCTTTCTCGAGTGTATGTGTCTAGTGTAAACTTTCTTTCTCGAGTTTATGTGTGTAGTGTAAACTTCCTTATTTGAGTGTATGTGTGTAGTGTAAACTTTCTTTCTCGAGTGTATGTGTGTAGTGTAAACTTTCTTTCTTGAGTGTATGTGTGTAGTGGAAACTTTCTTTCTCGAGTGTATGTGTCTGGTGGAAACTTTCTTTCTCGAGTGTATGTGTGTAGTGTAAACTTCCTTTCTCGAGTGTATGTGTGTAGTGTAAACTTTCTTTCTTGAGTGTATGTGTGTAGTGTAAACTTTCTTTTTTGAGTGTATGTTTGCAGTGTAAACTTTTTTTCTCGAGTGTATGTGTGGAGTGTAAACTTCCTTTCTTGAGTGTATGTGTGGAGTGTAAACTTCCTTTCTTGAGTGTGTGTGTGTAGTGTAAACTTCCTTTCTTGAGTGTGTGTGTGTAGTGTAAACTTTCTTTCTGGAGTGTAAGTGTGTAGTGTAAACTTTCTTTCTTGAGTGTGTGTAGTGTAAACTTTCTTTCTTGAGTGTGTGTGTGTAGTGTATACTTTTTTTCTCGAGTGTATGTGTGTAGTGTAAACATTTTCTTTCTTGAGTGTATATGTGTAGTGTAAACTTTCTTTCTCGAGTGTATGTGTGTAGTGTAAACTTTCTTTCTCGAGTGTATGTGTCTAGTGTAAACTTTCTTTCTCGAGTGTACGTGTGTAGTGTGAACTTCCTTTCTTGAGTGTATGTGTTTAGTGTTAATTTTTTCTTGAGTGCGTGTGTGTGTGTTTGTTTGTCTGGCTGTCTTTGTTCAAAACACTCTTTATTCCTCACCCACCAACTTGCCGCAAGTGAGATCTGGCAGTATTGTAAAGATTGTCTGATGTTCAGTCATGCATGCTGGGATTCAAATGAAAATGGTACCGTATCATGTACTGGGAGGATAACTCTATCAAGACATATCATATCAAATATGCATACTTCAAACAATACAACTTTTAAAAAGTGGGACATTTTTTCTGACTCACTCTGTATAATCATGTAGGACTTGTTTGTTATTTCCTGTATTTGTAATGACCCCTTTTTTGTGAACAAGGCCTCTCAGAAAAACAGTATAAAAACAATACTGTGAGAGCTACCCTGTTTAAATAAATAAAATAAATAAATAAATGGGGAGAGAGACATTTTTGCTCAAAATATTCGCCCCCCCCCCCCCCTTGGTAAATATAGTTTTAACCTTCAAAATAAATGACGAATAGGTTTGAACTGATAACTTTAAATATTTGATTTACTGATTAATCTGATTCTCAATAATATTTGCTTTGCTTGATATTTCTAGTTGTTTCCCACTACCACCCATGCGGAATGTGTACGTGCACTCATTGTCAATAGGGGCTTTTAGATTGAGTGGACGAGAACACGACGAACGCCGACTGATCATGCGTGTCAACGTACTTAACTGCCCATGTTGACTACAATTAGAAATCTTTTAGATTGCATTCGACGATATATATGCATGCAGGAAGTATTTAAACACTATGAATACCACGGACAAAGAAAGAGGACACAATATACAGTTCCTCATTCTACCATCAACAAAAGAACATCCCTTCACTGTTATTATGTAAAAATGTGTAGAACAGGTGAATAATATGCATGTGACACCTGTTCTACACATTTTTACATAATAGCAGGGAAGGGATGTTCCTTTAATTGTCTACCTTAGGAACTGTATATTTTATGCGCACGCGGCATATTAGTAGCTTTGGCATGTAAAGGCGCTATATAAATATCAATATGTATGTATGTACTAGAGTTAGGAAAATCAAGGTTGACGCATTCTCGATCGCCGACTGAGACGACGTAACGCATGCGCAGTGCCTTAAAATGACGTCACACGTTGCAGTCAAAGCTGTCGACATGCAAATCTAAAAGTCCCTAATACCCGGAAGCAATGGTAATCATTTGTGGTGTGCTGTCCATTGTATCACAAGCGGAAGGGGATAAAACGCAACCATACGGGGGCCTTCACATTTTGTCAAAGAAGGATAAAAACGTGTTGTTAATGATTCACAGCAAACAATAGTTTTCAGATAAACAATTCCAATTCCATGTGTGTGTGTGTGTGTGTGTGTGTGCGTGTGTGTGTAGTGTAAACTTTCTTTTAGAGATAGAGAAAGCGAATGCTCAATAGTACCTAAAGGGTCGGTGATTCAAAGGGAATGAGGGATGTCTCCACCTGGTAAATATGTAAAAGGGGTCGTCCCCCTCCGCCAGATATATTGAAAAATCGCTAAAAAAAAATTGTCTTAATGAACGATCTGTCTCACCTAATTGAGAGGACTAAGAAAAGGACTTAGGACAACAAAGTTAAAACTACAGAATGCTAATTTTCTTGCGCGGTCACTGGGCTCCCTCGGAGAGAAAAAAAAGTATTTTTCAAAGTTCATCGGCTGAAATTCGCTAACGCAGTGCTACGTCAGGGGATTGACGCTTCGTGTGGAGCAGAATAACAAACAAAAAGAGTATGCCCATGGAGGATCGATTCCAGGTTTCTCTTTACTTCCTCCTTCTGTTATGCGACCTTCCTCTTTCCTGTTGTTGTTCTAATTTAGTTTTATGACACATGTGCATAAAGCCAGAATAATTACAAATGGAGTAATAATAGAGGACGTTGTACGGGACTGCAACTTAAGGTCAACGTTTGGTTCAAAATACTCTCGCTTTTGGAAGCTTTGGAAATGCACTCTGTTTATCAGGCTAAAGCGTCAAGGGAGAGGCGGGGATGGCAGGGGGGGCGATATAAATATATGAGTATATATGTTTATATGTATTCATCGCTATTGGTGAATACAGAGATTGAAATATATCTATTACACTTTCAACGCTATCATATTCCCACTCTCTCTTTACTTTTTTCGTTTGTAACTTTGGGCCTTTAGCTATTCACCGCGGTTCTTACCGCAGTGTTATTACTCCATATAACTACTGCTTCTTGATTGCTTACTTACAAATATACACAGGCTATCTAAAAATAAAAAAACAATAAAAAAGCAAACAAACAAACTCTACCGTCATTGGTCATCATGCATTGAAGGAAAACAAGGTCTTCCCGGTCTCTTACGGTTTTAACAGCACTTTACCGGGATGATTACCGCCGTGCTGCGGTCATCTACACTGCTTATTCCCCTGTTCATAGGAGAAATGTGTTTGTGCCGACTTAATATAATTAATACTTGTCGACCTACCACTTACCATCTCTTCACCATCACGAGGTTCACAGGGCGTCTTCATCTCTGTTGCGGTTATAACCGCGGCTTCCTCGTGTGCGTTACTCGCCTCGACCACTTCTTTCTGTTTCGCCTGCTTCGAAGAAATAGCAGCTTCGGAACTCTCAGTGTAATCTCCACGCTTGTTTGAATCAACTCTCTCTGGCTCTTTGGACTGCCCAGCTTGACTTTGATCACCCGACGCTAACGGTTCCACCACGGGAGCGCCCCCCGACTGTTGATGGTGGGTAGATGCCGCACTTCGCTTTTTTGATGCTTTTCCTCCCATAGTGAGTTATGCTTCTATGCTCTTATTTTGAAAGTCGAAGATGAAGTGTTGCGAGTTTTACTACACAGTGTACATGTACCAACACATTTGACAAGCCAGTTTTCAAGTTGTGCGCATTGATTTGTGTTGTCATCACTGCTAGAAAACCCATCGACCAATGGGGAGAAAGGGGTAGGCCTAGCTACCTTGCATCAGTGCATGCGAATGTTTATTCTGTGAATCAGGATCAAAAACATTTACGCAGAATCTCATATTCATACAATATCTTTTTTTTCACTCGCCGGAAAAAACACACACAGGCACATTAGACCTATCTCTCATTTTAGGGGCACGAATAACTCTGAAAAATTGAACCCTGTGAGTACGTACCATTGTAATCGTTAACGTGATTTTGACTGTTAAAACTGTGTTTTCCCCTTCTTCTTCTTTTCGGAAAGTATATTTAGCAGTGACACCTTTTTCAGGGAAGTCATGCATTCAATAATCACTATGACATATTTGTGTTTTGTATGTGGATTTATTCCCATTTCTATTCGCAAGAGACAGACATAGCAGGGGATGCAGCAAAAGCTTTTAAAAAATCATCTAAGGCTGCTCTCATGGTGAAAATATTGATGAAATAAACAAATAAAATATGAATGATCATTATTTTGGAACTAAAGGAATGGAACGATAAAGCATATAAAATTTCGAAAATGTGAATAAAATACAAAATCATAGATACAAAATTCGATACTATGTCAATGTATCAATAACATCGATCCAAATACACACAATTTATGTTGTGTATGTTGTGTAACACGGATAAGCTCGATTTCAGTTGAAACAAATATCTCTCTCTCTCTCTATATATATATATATAAATATAAAGTTCTGAGAATATACAAACCTATTTTGTCAAGAATAAACCATCCCTTAATAAAAAGATATAATAATTAATACCCCCCCCCCCAAAAAAAAAAAAAAAAAAAAAATTGGGGGCAAACATGGGCACTCTGGCCACACCTTTACTTCACATTGAAGACACACTCCTGCAAAGACCCCCCCCCCCCCCACACACACACACACACGCACAACAATAATCTGTTTGAAGACAAATATAATGGCACTGAATGAACTATGTCAACATATATATCAACGGGGAATCTGGCCAGATGATTGGACAAGAAGCCAGTTAATAACGAAGAAGACTACAAAGGCAATCAGATGCGAGGATCACCGCACTACCAGCCTGGTATTACATGCTTCGAAAGTATTGCTAAAGGTACTCCACCACGAATTGAAGCGAGGTCCAAAGATTATATTAGAATTGACCAATTTGGCTTTCGTAAAGGGGTTGGTACTCGACAAGCAATCGCTGTAATGAGAATACTAATTGAGAGATGTATACAGCATGATCAGGACCTATATATCTGTTTTGTGGACTACGAAAAGGCATTTGATCGTGTCAATTGGACTAGGTTAATGGAAGTGTTGTCAGCCATTGGTGTTGATTGGAAAGACTGTAGACTGCTTGCACCCTTGCACATGTCTCAGACTGCTAGCGTTCGCGTTAACCAGCAGTCATTAAACGTGGAACACGTCACAGATGCTTTCTGTCTCCTCTTCTTTTCAATATCTATGCAGAGGCAATGGTAAGAGAAGCTCTGGCAATGTTAGAATAAGGAGTGATCGTTGGAAGAGTGTTAACTAAATATGTACGGTATGCTGATGATTTTATTTATTTATTTATTTATTTCTGATATTTGTACAGGGTGGCACATATCACCAACTTGGTGGTCTTCCATGAGGCCCTGTTTGGTAATAATACAAACAAATAACAGCATCAACAACAAAAAAAAACAAAAAAATACACAATCGTATAAACAGGTAAAATGCAAATGAATTGGTATCCCCTTGAAATAACTGATCATTCAAGAATCATCCTCGACCATTTACAAGAAATAGGTGAATGGAATTTTAAAATTAAATACAATTAAAAAAGACGTTCATTGAATAATCTGATATAGCTTAACGCACGGGATACCAAAATTGTTATATACATATTTACATTCAATTGCTCTTTAACTAATACAGTTAGGTTGTTTACAAGATAGCTGAAAAGGGATACATTACATGTATGAATACATGATATAACGATAACCGAGTCAACCAACTTTCACAATTTTGCAAATAGGAAAAAAATGGTTACCTTCGCACGAAACCACCAAAAGTTCACTTACACGTCATTTACAGATAACAGGGCTTTTAGAGCGTGTATAAAAATGTTCAAAGTAGGTGACATTTTGACAGGACTTTTAGGTTGGTTCCATAATCTAAATCCAGAAATTAGAGGACTATTTTTATAAGTGTCCGTCCTAAATTTGGGTACACATAATGCATCCCTTACAGCATGTCTTGTGTTGTGATCATGTAGTGAACTAACATGAAGTAAATCTTGTTTTAAGTATGTTGGTGCCATGTCTTGCTTTGATTTATACATCATCACTGCACGTCCAAACTGGAAACGTGTCTGAATAGGCATCCATCCTAAGCGACTAAACATATCATTTGAAGATACTTCAAATCCTTCTCCCAGCACTACACATGCAGCTCGTTTTTTTAACCTTTTGTAATTTAATCGTTTGTCTTTGAAATCGCTCAGACCACACCGAGGAACAATAATCAAAATGAGGAAGTACGAAGTATGATCAGGCCACGCTCGCTGTCTTTGCGGATGGTCTTCAAAGACAGATGGTACAGATGGACCAAGGGGTCAGGAGCTATGGCATGAGAATCAACGTGAAGAAAACGAGGGTGAGGGATTTTTTTGGAGAAACTTCTTGATCATTTTAAAGCGTTTTTTTTTTAGGGCTTCAATATTACACCAAATCACAGACATTGATAACACGTAGGGCCGTGCATCTCAGATTTAACATTGTGATACGATGCCTTTAAGTGGGAAAATAACGACTATTAGTTGTCGAATCGACTTAAGTGCTACCAAGTCAGTAAGTAATAGTCTGATGTTCAGACCATTGTACCGAGTGGTCGTATTTTTTGTGCTGCATAACGAATCAATCAGTTTAATTTTGACCATTACAAGAAGTGGATTATTGATGTAGACAAATGCTCATGTACCATTTACAGCTCATTATATGTATGTTATTACCAAAGAAGAACAAAAAGCCAGTCAGTCACTCGATAGAGTCGACAGTGAAGTCTAACAGGTAAACGGGTTTCCTTGCATAATTTGAATATTAGGACACTGCTAACATTTAAATTTCACAGATAGGTCATACATGACATATTCATAATTCCTGCAAAGTTCTACATAATTTGATGTTTGCTGGAAAAAGGAACTTAGTATCTTTAACAGCTTGACGTCAAGATCAAACTGATATTGGATTAAAAGATTGACGACAGGCCGGTTGCCTGAGCAGGGGAAAACACAACAATACATAAGGAACTAGATAAATTTAAAAACAGAGAAAGGAATAACTGAATAACTGATTAGCCAATTATAAATAAATATGTATATAAATAGACCCATACACACAAACATATTTACGTTAAAAAATGAAGGAAAATAAATAAATTGAAACAAATGAATAGACGAATACAATTATATTCATAAAGATAACTCCATGTATAAAGTAATCAAAAATACCTCTTCATATTATCTTACTAACAGCAAAAACATTTTCTAATTAAAGACATTTTCAAGCCCCCTTTTGTTTCAGGGAAGTTCTAAATTAGTATTATTTGGGATATATTACATGGGATATAGTACCTTTAACTGAAGCACACTTAAAACGCAGGTCTGAATTCAACCAGATAAATTGATACACGCCGTTCCGCTCTACACTTCTTTTTGACAAAATAACGCTGGATCAAAGTATTGTATCTAATTGGTTTATAAACAGAAAAACAAATCTTATAAAAAAGTGTATTATTTTTATACATGCCGTTTCCTAATAAATCCGTCCCTTTGCACTGTTGTGGTTGTTGTGAGGGAAGTACAGAGGACAGAAAACTTATAATTGCTCCAGGGTGGTTCAAGGCAAAACAACCGCAATAACCATATGTACCTAATGAAGTATGTCGCCATTCAGCAAAAAAAAAAAATGATTGAAGGGAAAATTGACAATTACACTGTGAGTTTTCTCATTCTTTGAAGATCAGTTTGAGAGAATAACATAATAATAATGATATTTGCTTATATAGCGCCTAACACTTACTTTATCAGAAGTCTCTAAGCGCTCTACTATAATGCGGCATACTTACCCTGGCTTTAGCAGTGCAGCCGTTACGCGCGCTGCGTTTCAAGGAATAAATTCCTACCAGGTACCCATTTACATAGTACAACATTCATCAAAGTGTTACATGTAGTTCAAAAACTTAATCACATCTGCTGATTTGTATATTAAGTGCATGCAATCTTCAACCAAATTTTCTGTTTCTTCTTTTTCTTAGTTTTCTCTCTCTTTCTCTCATTTTATCCTTTGCCTATACATAAACATTCGAGTCGGAACAATTTCTGACCCATCATAAAACAAAACAAATTCAATAACAAAGAGAATAGAAAAATGTTTCAATTTAGGTACCCTTGTAATAAAGATAAAAGAAGATGGGGAGGGGAGGGGCACGAAAAGAACTTTGCTCTCGCACATCTCTCCCACTCTCTCTCTTTATCACTCCCTCGCTCCGCTCTCTCTTTCTCCCTCTCGCTTTGGCCGTGTAAACATTAACCAGGAAACATAATGTTTACATACGAGCACCTTTTATGTCAAAGTTGTTGTTTATTTTTCTAAAGTTTTCCCCCTTTGAATATTTGTATGAAGTTTATTTTTCTAAAGTTTTCCCCCTTTGAATATTTGTATGAATAGCATACTATTGTTGCCGTTCCGCTCTTTACTTCTGTTTGACAAAATAACACTGGATCAAGTATTGAATCTAATTGGTTTATAAGCAGAAAAGCAACTCTTCTGAAGTGCATTATTATTATACTAACTAATGTTACTTCATTTAAAACCAAACTCAAACGTTTAATAATAACTACCTATGTCAAATAAACATGTAATTTCATCTCTCCTCCCTACGTTTTCTTATTTCGCCTTTTCCTTTTCCCCTTTACCTGTATGTTTAGTGCTTAATGTTTTTTTATTTTTTATTTATATAACTAAGTTTGTTTTATCTCATGTTTATGCTATGTATATTTCTTTATTTATTGGGGGCCCCATTCATCAAGCCTTGGCTTTTAGGGGCACCCTGACCATTTATATTGTATCAATAATGTTCATACACGCATAATTTGTATATTGTTTTTGATTTTTAAATGGTTTAATAAAATGAATTGAATTGAAAAAATTGAATACCTGCCGTTTCCAATCCAATCCAATCCAAAAGATATTTAATATAGCGCCTTTTCCGTGCAGTTACAAAGCGCTGCACACACGCTCCACAATGTTTGGGCCACTTAAAAACAAAAGTTAGACACTTCTCAGAGATTAGTAAAGTATGTAGGCTGGTAATAAAGTAATTTCTAGCACAATAGTTCCTTTGCACTGTTTTTGGTTCTTGTTATGAAAGTATAAAGGAATGACAAATTATATTTGGCATTGCTCCAGAATGGTTTAAGGCAACACAACCTCAATAACTATGTGTACATCATAAAGTATGTCGCCATTCAGAAAAATAGAATGACTAAAGGGAAAATTGACATTTGCAATATGAGTTTTTTTCATTCTTTGAATGTCAGTTTGGGAGAATAGTATAGTTAACAAATCATCTAAGTGCTTTCATATTAAGAGGATTGCAAGACATTAAAGGAGTAGTTGCAAAACTGAGTCACATCTGCTGATTTGTATATGTAGTGCATGCAATCTTCAACCGAATAGAGTCAACCTCGTTTTTCTTTGATCATTACAAAACTTCACAGTAATCAATCATTTTTCTTTTTCTTTTGAGTTTGAGTTCTCTCTCTCTCTCTCTCTCTCTCTCATTTCAACCTTTGCCTATACATAAACATATGAGTCAGAACAATTTCTGCCCCATCATAAAACAAAACAAATTCAATAACGGAGAGAAAAGAAAAGTGTTTTATTTTAGGTACCCTTGTAATAAAGATCAAAGGAGATGGGGAGGGGGGGGGGGCACGAAAAGAACTTTGCTCTCGCACATCTCTTTCACTCTCTCTCTCTCTCCCTCCCTAGCTCCGCTCTCTCTCTCTCTCTCTCTCTGGCCGTGCAAACATCAACCAGGAAACATATTGTTTACATACGAGCACCTTTTATGTCAAAGATCTAATTGGTTTATAAGCAGACAAATAACTGTTCTGAAGTGCATTATGATTATACCTGTAGTTTCCTATTACAAATGTTCTTGTTATGAAAGTATAAAGGAATGACAAATTATATTTGGCATTGCTCCAGAATGGTTCAAGGCAACACAACCTCAATAACTATGTGTACATCATGAAGTATGTCGCCATTCAGAAAAATAGAATGACTAAAGGGAAAATTGACAATTGCAATATGAGTTTTCTCATTCTTTGAATGTCAGTTTGGGAGAATAGTATAGTTAAAGCTGATATTCTAAGCAAATTAATGTCCCCTAATTTGGTAACTACGGCAAGCATATGTTATTTATAAGTTTTTCAATTACATAGTATATCACAACAAAGTTCTGGCTACTCGAAATCCTTGATTGAAATGTCGAAAATATCCGCCTCTCTTTGCATAGAAAATCAGTCACGGCACTGGTCTACTATATACATCACGTCCGGGAAATAGTATATTCACGTACCTGGATGTTCCATAGATAGCATGTGCAGAGTGATACGATTTTCTGCTTATTTTTGTTTCAAAGGCTGAAAAGTCTAATAAATCATAATTCTATGTACAATTCTTTACCTTCCCCTAATATTTCATAGTATTAATATCAATTCCCCTATTAAACATTATGGCATATACATGCCAACGATGTGCTATTAGTCGATATTTTCACCATGTAATTTTCGTTTTGGTGTTGAAATTGGCCCAGGCACGGAGTGAACAGTAGCTGTCTGGTAAGTGGACCCATGCACAGTTCATTACCATACAGCGATCTCCCGATGGTTTCTTCTTCCTCTTTTCCATGTCTTTCGCCTTCTTGGCCCTGAACATCCTTCATCAACCAATTCTGACATCGGTAGTCAGGAGCAAGTCTTTGTTGTTAGTTGTTTTTCTTAGCTGGTAACGTCGCTTTCATTCTCTAGCAATTGCCGATAAACATATAACTAGCGCACGTACATCACAAGCAAGCCACGCATTAAGCAGCGGCCTGGTCTTACATCCCGATTCTGCTCTCTTCATGAACGTTCGTGCAAAAGCCGCATCACTCGCGGATGAAAATCGTTCGATCACTAATCTTAGACGTTGTCAAAATATTATAGAGGAAGCGCGCTTGCATGATCTCGTTCAAGTTTGATATTTTACAACATAACATGTTTAACTGGTACTGTATCCTTTTTTGAGGCTGTCACACACATCTATGATAAGTACTACCATAGTTCTAGGCCTATTCGTTTTACAAAACTGCTCCTGTACCTTATCTGATGACAAGATAATGCATCTGCCTATTCATACGTGCATGATCTAATCTTGTTTCCCAAGCAGTAAACTCGTCTTAAATCTCTACCAAATAGGTGAATATGAGGATATAAAAAGAAATCAGCGACTGGAAAATGTTGCTTCGTTATTCTTCATTCAAATGAAAACAGAAAATCCATCAAATATACTCCTTAACAACAACAAATCTAAGCTCTGACAGGATAGCATTTACGTAGGGATATCACTGCCATTCACTCTCACTGAGCCCATGAGTCTCGTTCGTGACGTCACGGACAGAGAACCGACTCTACATGCACTTCCGGGTTTCAGCAAAACCTCGTTTCTCTTTGATCATTACAAAACTTCACAGTATACATTCATTTTTCTTCTGAGTTTGAGTTTGAGTTCTCTCTCTCTCTCTCTGTCTCTCATTTCATCCTTTGCCTATACATAAACATACGAGTCAGAACAATTTCTGACCCATCATAAAACAAAACAAGATCAATAACGAAGAGAAAAGAAAAGTGTTTTATTTTAGGTACTCTTGTAATAAAGATAAACGGAGGTGAGGAGGGGAGGGGCACGAAAAGAACTTTGCTCTCGCACATCTCTCTCACTCTCTCTCTCTCTCCCTCTCTCTCCCTCCCTAGCTCCGCTCTCTCTCTCTCTTTCTCTCTCTCGCTCTCTCTCTCTCTCTATTCCTCTCTCTCTAAACATAATGTATACATACCAGCACCTTTTATGTCAAAGTTGTCTTTTATTTTTCTAAAGTTTTCATGAATAGCATACTATTGATATATGCCGTTCCGCTCTTTACTTCTGTTTGACAAAAAACAACGGGATCAAAGTATTGAATCTAATTGGTTTATAAGCAGAAAACAAAAACTCTTCTGTTCATTATTATTATACCTGCCGTTTCCGATCCATTCCAATCCAAAAGATATTTGATATAGCGCCTTTTCCGTGCAGTTACACAGCGCTGCACACACGCTCCACAATGTTTGGCCCACTTAAAAACAAAAGTTAGACACTTCTCAGAGATCAATAAAGTATATGTAGGCTGGTAATAAAGTAATTTCTAGCAGAATAGTTCCTTTGCACTGTTTTGGTTCTTGTTATGAAAGTATAAAGGAATGACAAATTATATTTGGCATTGCTCCAGAATGGTTTAAGGCAACACAACCTCAATAACTATGTGTACATCATGAAGTATGTCGCCATTCAGAAAAATAGAATGTCAAAGGGAAAGTTGACAATTGCAATATGAGTTTTCTCATTCTTTGAATGTCAGTTTGGGAGAATAGTATAGTTAACAAATCATCTAAGTGCTTTCATATTAAGAGGATTACAAGACATTAAAGGAGTAGTTGTAAAACTGAGTCACATCTGCTGATTTGTATATGCAGTGCATGCAATCTTTAACCGAATCGAGTCAACCTCGTTTTTCTTTGATCATTACAAAACTTCACAGTATACATTCATTTTTCTTTTTCTTCTTCTTTTGAGTTTTTTCTCTCTCTCCCCCCGTCTCTCATTTCATCCTTTGCCTATACATAAACATACGAGTCAGAACAATTTCTGACCCATCATAAAACAAAACAAATTCAATAACGAAGAGAAAAGAAAAGTGTTTTATTTTAGGTACCCGTGAAATAAAGATAAAAGGAGATGGGGAGGGGAGAGGCACGAAAAGAACTTTGCTCTCGCACATCTCTTTCACTCTCTCTCTCTCTCCTTTCCTAGCTCCGCTCTCTCTCTCTCTCTCTCTCTGGCCGTGCAAACATCAACCAGGAAACATATTGTTTACATACGAGCACCTTTTATGTCAAAGATCTAATTGGTTTATAAGCAGAAAATTACTGTTCCGAAGTGCATTATGACTATACCCGTAGTTTCCTATTACAAATTTTCTTGTTACGAAAGTATAAAGGAATGACAAATTATATTTGGCATTGCTCCATAATGGTTCAGGGCAACACAACCTCAATAACTATGTGTACCTCATCAAGTATGTCGTCATTCAGAAAAATAGAATGACTAAAGAGAAAATTGACAATTGCAATATGAGTTTTCTCATTCTTTGAATGTCAGTTTGGGAGAATAGCATAGTAAAAAAAATAATCAAAATGTTACATACTGCTTGTAAATGTCGGCTTGCATGGTGATGTAGATATACAGAAGGTTTGCGGGTGCACCATGTGAGAGAGAGGTTGACTATCCTGACGACGGATAGTCAACCTGTTCGAAGCGTCGAGCCACTCCCGCTACTCATCCTCTCCAAGCGCTATAGCTCCCCTTAGAAATATAAGCTAAGAAAGATAACCAACACTCTTTTTTAAGACTATACCAAACAGTCCTGTTCAGGCCTACAAATCCACAAGAAAGATTACCGAGAGTCCTTTTTCAGGACTCCTCAATCCTCCCTCTCTCTCACATGGTGCACCCGCAAGCCTTTTGTATATGTTACATATGGTTGAAAAACTGAGTCACATCTGCTGATTTGTATATGCAGTGCATGCAATCTTCAACCAAATCGAGTCAACCTCGTTTCTCTGTGATCATTACAAAACTTCACAGTATACATTCATTTTTCTTTTTCTTTTTCTTTTGAGTTCTCTCTCTCTCTCTCTCTCTCTCTCATTTCATCCTTTGCCTATACATAAACATACGAGTCAGAACAATTTCTGACCCATCATAAAACAAAACAAATTCAATAACGAAGAGAAAAGAAAAGTGTTTCATTTTAGGTACCCTTGAAATAAAGATAAAAGGAGATGGGGAGGGGAGAGGCACGAAAAGAACTTTGCTCTCGCACATCTCTCTCTCACTCTCTCTCTGACTGTGCAAACATCAACCAGGAAACAAAATGTAAACATACAAGCACCTATTATGTCAAAATTGTGGTTTATTTTTCTAAAGTTTTCCCCCTTTGAATATTTTCATAAATAGCATACTATTGATACATGCCGTTCCGCTCTTTACTTCTGTTTGACAAAATAACATCGGGATTAAGTATTGTATCTACTATGGTTTCTAATCAGAAAAACAACTTTTCTGAAGTGTATTATTATTATACCTGCCGTTTCCTATTAAACATGTCCCTTTGCACTGTTTTGGTTGTTGTTAGGGGAGTATAAAGGAATGAAAAGTTATATTTGGTATTGCTCCAGGGTTGTTCAAGGCAAAACGACCTCAATAAACATGTGTTCCTCATAAAGTATGACGCCATTTAGAAAAATAGAATGACTAAAGGGAAAATTGACAATTACAATGTGAGTTTTCTCATTCTTTGAATGTCAGTTTGGGAGAAAAGCATAGTAAAAAATTCATCAAAGTGTTACATGAGGTTGAAAAACTGAGTCACATCTGCTGATTTGTATATGCAGTGCATGCAATCTTCAACCGAATCGAGTCATTCTCGTTTCTCTTTGATCATTACAAAAATTCACAGTATACATTCATTTTTCTTTTTCTTTTGAGTTTGAGTTCTCTCTCTCTCTCTCTCTCTCATTTCATCCTTTGCCTATACATAAACAGACGAGTCAGAACAATTTCAGACCCATGATAAAAACAAAGCAAATTCAATAACGAAGAGAAAAGAAAAGTGTTTCATTTTAGGTGCCCTTGTAATAAAGATAAAAGGAGGTGTGGAGGGGAGAGGCACAAAAAGAACTTTGCTCTCGCACATCTCTCTCACTCTCTCTATGTCTCTCTCTCTCTCTGGCCGTGTAAACATCAACCAGGAAACATAATGTTTACATATGAGCACCTTTTATGTGAAAGTTGTTGTTTAGTTTCCTAAAGTTTTCCCCCTTTAAATATTTTTATGAATAGCATACTATTGATACATGCCGTTCCGCTCTTTACTTCTGTTTGACAAAATAACATCGGGATTAAGTATTGTATCTACTATGGTTTCTAATCAGAAAAACAACTTTTCTGAAGTGTATTATTATTATACCTGCCGTTTCCTATTAAACATGTCCCTTTGCACTGTTTTGGTTGTTGTTAGGGGAGTATAAAGGAATGAAAAGTTATATTTGGTATTGCTCCAGGGTTGTTCAAGGCAAAACGACCTCAATAAACATGTGTTCCTCATAAAGTATGACGCCATTTACAAAAATAGAATGACTAAAGGGAAAATTGACAATTACAATGTGAGTTTTCTCATTCTTTGAATGTCAGTTTGGGAGAAAAGCCACCTGATACCAATAATCGAGCCAGTAAGGTATCGAAGCAGGTGACCCAAAGTCGCTCAGTATATATCAGAGCAGAATATATATTCTGTAACCCAGGTGACATAGTTGCAATAGTTATGTACTGGAACTATATTGTCTCCTGGATTATACTGATGACCCAGTAAGATACTGTAAAACTAGTCGTCCAGCGCGCGCGCGCTACTCAGCTACTGTAGATCACCGCCTCTGGATTATATTCTGTAACAGTAACTTACTGTGGAAGGCTTGTGCGGAATACGCGTGCGTACGTACCATTAGGCAGACTATGCCATGCTCGACCGGCTGTAGCGGCGGATCCAAGAGTTTTTTTTTAAAGGAGGGGCATGAAGTGTTATATCGGCATGGGACACGGGGCCAAAGGGCCCCGGAAAAAAAAATGAACTATAAGATGCTTTATGGTACATTCTGAGGCATTTCTGAATGCGTAAACTGAACATTTATTTGAAAATTCTGGGCTTTTCCCTGTTTTTTCGGAAGGAAAAGGGGGCATGCACCCCAACGCTCCCCATGGGTCCGGCCCTGGCAAGGCTAGCTAGCTCGACGCGATCCGGCAGGGCTAGCTCTAGCTCTCTGCAGTACGCCCAGGACTGGCGTCGACCGCCGGCGCCGCCGCTAGACCCGCCAGAGTGCCTAGCTAGATACCGTACCTGCAGCTAGCATCAGCTACAGTTTCAGTTGTTCGGCGCAGCTTTTTAGCCTTGCCTATGCTGCTGGTGGTTCCTTGTCTTCACTCCAAAAATATCTACAATGTATACCGTAAGTTTTAAATATGTCTATAGATATTCATCTTAGAGGAATAATCGATTAGGACTAACGTTAGGCCTAGTCTGATATTGTTTGAAAAACATTTGCCTTTGTATTTCATGAATAGATCTAGTCCCAAATATAAACTTTTCTGTGTGTGATTCCATCGTTAATTGTGTGTGTGTGTTGGCAATTTTTCTACGAAAAAGTGTTGTACAATCAAAATTCATCCAACTTGAGCATACCAAATTCCACTTCACACTCCTATAATTTCAATGCATAAGGTCTAGCCATTAATTAACCGGTATCAACCGCATGAAACTCAGTCTAACTAAGTTAAACTAACAAATTACTTTTCCACACACTGGCATGCATAACAGTTAGGTCTACAAAACGAATACCGGTAGCCTAGATCTAGATCTAGATCTAGGCCCACTAAATTATAAATAGGAGAACATGTAAATTATTGTTCAATTGAATATTGAACATGAATCATTATGATGCTTCAAAATCATACTGCAGTTTAAATAACCTAAAAAAATCAGTTCTCTTATTTAATTTGATGATTCACACTCACACTCACAGCTCAAAATCGCGTTGAAAAACTGAAGAAACTACCCCTTGATTTTATTCCATTGCACTTTGTTTCACTAGGGTTTGCGCATCGATAGACTTTATGATAGACTCTATCTAGATCAACAGAAAATTCAAAGAAATTTTGGGCAAACCTTGATGAAACTGCGGCTATTTGTGCTGCTCACTCTCCTCATTTGGCATGTTTGGCGCTATAGCCAATGTACTATGTAGGTATTTCATTTAAAATAATTATTATAAAGTCAAAATGACTAGTATATTGTCTACACATTCTTGGCATTCCACCACTCATTCAAGGACTCTGCACAGTAAAGCCTAACGGTTCATTGTGCGCAATGCTTGCACATGTTATGTCTGTAGATTATATAGGCCTACACGAAGAAAAAAAAATGGTTTATTCACAAAATCAGTAGGGGTGCTAGTACGAGAATAAGCATAGTCCGCATAAACGACAATACCCTCGTAAATGCAGACCATTCGCATCCAGAAAAATAAGGATCATCCGCATTTTCATGAAGGATCCGGATTCCAGATCCGCGCGTTGGTGATGCGAAAAACGGATTCCGCGATGATGCTCCATAATGCATTTTACACTTACGCAGAGACTTTCACGTCATGAACAATAAATCCTAGGGAAGACGGACAACCCATAGAAAGTATAGACGGTGAACTGGAGGTATTTTATTACGCGGAATCCGTTTTTCGCATTAATTGCCAGCATGCGGATCAGGAACCCTGTACCTGCAGAACACCGAAGAAGAAAAAACGTCCGTGAAAATTGCAGACAATCCTTATTTTTTTAGGTCGAGACTTGTCCGCGTTTACCAGGATATTTTCGTTTATGCGGACAATCTTCATTCTCAGACCAGTGCCCCTACTGAAAATGGCAATATTCCTCACATCAATTCCACTCTTAGAGAAATAACTTGGCACAAAGTACCCTGCAGGAAGTCAAGCTAGGGCCATGCAAGGACAAGTAAAAGGGCCACATCCAATCCATTGTAATTTGCAATTATGATTTTTTTTCTTTTTCATAAAGATAGAGAATAATAGGAATAACTCATTGTTAAAAATACACATCACATATGATTTGAACAAAAATACCATGCAAACATTATCTATTTTTCTATTTGGGACTATTAAATGGCAAAATGGAATGATGATGCATTTTGGAGCAGGCAGCATGTTCTTGGCCATCAACACATAATTACCAGGATTTTTCACTGAATATTTTTTAGATGGAATATATTAATTGTTCTTTATGTTATAATTTCATTATATTTTAATCAATCAGATTTTATATGTTTTCATTGAAATGAGTTATCAATGTAATTTTTTTTTGGTAAAATTGTTTCTTAGGATCATACACTGGCCCAACTTTATTTTTGAAGAAAAAAATGTTATTGTTTTGGTAATTACTGTTGTAATCTAACAATACGAACAAGCAAAGGGCGTATACAGTAGTACACAATAAGCACTGACTTGAACAATTCAGGGAAAGCTATTTATAGTGGGAGGGAGGGGGGCGGGGTAATGATCCTATGCACCTAATTCTGCATTGGTGTAGTACGTAGTTCCCATCATTTGCGATTTCCCCAGTGGTGTTATAAATTTGCTTGCATCTTCACATTAGAGTGAATGTTGTTATAGGGTTCTATAGACTACTACCCCCCCCCCCCCTCTGAAAACTTAGCCCCCCCCCCCCTAACCCTCAATTGAAGCTGTTATTCAACCCTTACACTGACAGCAGTGATCAAGGTTGACCTCTCAGTCATGAATATAAGCCATAAGGGGAGGGGGGGGGGGGTTATACTTTGCACCATACAAGTAGGGTGATCCTATGCACCCAATTTTGCATCCAGTGGTTCCTATCATTTGTGATTTTTCCAAACATTATTTAAGTCAATTTTATAAATTTGCTTGCATCTTCAAATTGGAGTGATCGAATGCCGTTTTAGCAATATTTTAATTTTATTTTCATATTGCATCTTTTTAATACAAACAGAAAACCTAACATGCTTGAAGATGTAGAAGATCCTCGCTATCCATCAACCTTCGCAGCTTCTTTTGCCTCACAATTACCTCTGTCACAAGTCCTATCAAACACCGTGCCCGATTCTGGTGCAGATGACAGCACTGGGGACACTTCGCCTCAATTGAAGCTGTTATTCAACCCTTAGACACAACCACTTGCCTCCTAATTACCTGCTATGAAAGAAATTACATATTGTGGTAAGTACATTAAAGCAGCAATGGGAATGTGGGGCTGTCTCACTGACAGCAGTGACCACAGTTGACGTACTCTCAGTCGTATAATCATCAGGGGCGGGGGTCATACGTTGATGCTATACAAGTAGCATGATCCTATATACCTAATTCTACATCCAGTGTTCCAATCATTTGTGATTTTCCCAGAGATTAAGTCAATTTTATGAATTTCCTTGCATCTTCACATTTGAGTGTATTTTGTTTTAGCATGGGGCGTGGGAGGGGGAGGGGGAGGGGGGGGGGGGTCATACTTTGATGTCATACAAGTAGCATGATTCTGTACACCCTATTCTGTTTTAAGTTACGTTTATGAATTTGATTGCATCTTCACATTGATTTGAATGCTAGCTGTCTTAAAATTAGTGTTATTTCATGTTAATATTGCATCTATTATGAACAGAAACCAAACATGCTTGAAGATGTAGGAGATCCTCGCTATCCATCCACCTTCGCAGCTTCTTTTGCCTCACAATTACCTCTGTCACAAGTCCTATTAAACACCGTGCCTGATTCTGGTGCAGATGACAGCACTGGGGACACTTCGCCTCAATTGAAGCTGTTATACAACCCTTAGACACAACCACTTGCCTGCTAATTACCTGCTATGAAAGAAATTACATATTGTGGTAAGTACATTAAAGCAGCAATGGGAATGTGGGGCTGTCTCACTGACAGCAGTGATCATGGTTGACGTACTCTCAGTCATATAATCATCATGGGCGGGGGTCATACGTTGATGCTATACAAGTAGCATGATCCTATACACCTAATTCTACATCCAGTGTTCCATTCATTTGTGATTTTCCCACAGATTAAGTCAATTTTATAAATTTCCTTGCATCTTCACATTTGAGTGTATTTTGTTTTAGCATGGGGCGTGGGAGGGGGAGGGGGGGGGGGTCATACTGAGATGTCATACAAGTAGCATGATTCTGTACACCCAATTCTGTTTTTAAGTTTCGTTTATAGATTTGATTGCATTTGACATTCTTGAACATGTACGATATCCTCGCTATCCTTCCACCTTCACAGCTTTTTTTGCCTCACAATTACTTCTGTCACATACAAGGCCTAACACCATGCCTGCTTTTGGTGCAGGGAGCCTTAAGGGCATTTCCAATTTCCTTTGGTTGTTGCCACTTTTTTTTTAATGAATGCGTTTTAAGCCTTGTAATTGCGATATCTTAGTAATCATTTGAGGTATGAACTTCAAACCTGCTAATAGTATGTATCACTTTAGGAAGACAATCTGATTATATTTTGGGGTAAGTAGGTCAAAGGTCACATAAGGATTTCTCTTTATGCCAATAGAAAAAACTCTCACATTGTTTAATACAAATAACGTTATAGAATTTACACAATGGAGGGATTTTATTTTTTATTTTTTAATCTCTGAAACCCAAAACTGTACAAAATCCAGGAATGAAAATTTAATCTAATGATACTTTGATCTCAAGATATATGTTTTGGCGGACCCACCTCCCACTAGCATAGAGTGTTGAAAGAGTCACACACTTTTTACAGCAAACGTTATTGTTGAGGCATAACATAAACTGTTTTGCGAGAACGTGCAGTTTTCTTCATGTTGGACTGTTTTCAAGATATGTAATTTTTGATCTTTACCAATTAGTATTGCATCTGTTGGATCATTTAGAAGAAACACCTACTTATGATATTCATATTAATGTTTAAATGTGCCACATTAATCTGTACAAAGTAAAAAGGGTATTTATTCAAGATTAAAATGATAGTGTTTAATCCTATATTATACACTATTTATTTAAAAAAAAAATCAGTAATGTGAAGATAAGTTGAGGCTAGCAGTCTGCAATACTTTGAAACAGATAAAGTCCTGCAAAATGTGGGGCTGTCTCACTGACAGCAGTGATCATGGTTGACGTACTCTCAGTCATATAATCATCATGGGCGGGGGTCATACGTTGATGCTATACAAGTAGCATGATCCTATACACCTAATTCTACATCCAGTGTTCCATTCATTTGTGATTTTCCCACAGATTAAGTCAATTTTATAAATTTCCTTGCATCTTCACATTTGAGTGTATTTTGTTTTAGCATGGGGCGTGGGAGGGGGGGGGGGGGGGGGGTCATACTGAGATGTCATACAAGTAGCATGATTCTGTACACCCAATTCTGTTTTAAGTTTCGTTTATAGATTTGATTGCATTTGACATTCTTGAACATGTACGATATCCTCGCTATCCTTCCACCTTCACAGCTTCTTTTGCCTCACAATTACTTCTGTCACATACAAGGCCTAACACCATGCCTGCTTTTGGTGCAGGGAGCCTTAAGGGCATTTCCAATTTCCTTTGGTTGTTGCCACTTTTTTTTTAATGAATGCGTTTTAAGCCTTGTAATTGCGATATCTTAGTAATCATTTGAGGTATGAACTTCAAACCTGCTAATAGTATGTATCACTTTAGGAAGACAATCTGATTATATTTTGGGGTAAGTAGGTCAAAGGTCACATAAGGATTTCTCTTTATGCCAATAGAAAAAACTCTCACATTGTTTAATACAAATAACGTTATAGAATTTACACAATGGAGGGATTTTATTTTTTATTTTTTAATCTCTGAAACCCAAAACTGTACAAAATCCAGGAATGAAAATTTAATCTAATGATACTTTGATCTCAAGATATATGTTTTGGCGGACCCACCTCCCACTAGCATAGCGTGTTGAAAGAGTCGCACACTTTTTACAGCAAACGTTATTGTTGAGGCATAACATAAACTGTTTTGCGAGAACGTGCAGTTTTCTTCATGTTGGACTGTTTTCAAGATATGTAATTTTTGATCTTTACCAATTAGTATTGCATCTGTTGGATCATTTAGAAGAAACACCTACTTATGATATTCATATTAATGTTTAAATGTGCCACATTAATCTGTACAAAGTAAAAAGGGTATTTATTCAAGATTAAAATGATAGTGTTTAATCCTATATTATACACTATTTATTTTAAAAAAAAATCAGTAATGTGAAGATAAGTTGAGGCTAGCAGTCTGCAATACTTTGAAACAGATAAAGTCCTGCAAAGGAAACAAAATGGAGCCTCAAGCACGTTAGGAAATGTGTGTCGAAGTGTTGAAATGAAAAATTATCTTACAGTAGTCTGATTGGTGTCCCTTTTTTTTTATCTCCTGTGCAGCTTTGCTCAAGCTCAGCATCCATTATTACATTATTCCTTCACTTTTTATCAAAATTTAATGAATTTTTTCTTTTCTCTTTTTTTCTTTTATTTGATAGAGCTACTAGCAAAGGAACAACTTCAACACTGCATCAAATGGCTCGACCAAAGTTATCAGTGGAGCAATATTCACCTGGTTTCCCCAAAACAAAACACCACATCCCAAAGAATGGTGAACTCCAGTTGAAAAGACATGCGATTCTGAAATAACCATGGTCATTTCAGACATCTTGCGGGAGAATTAAAAGGGGCAAGAACAGTCAGTGATTTAGATACATTTTACCATCAGGAGCATTCACTGCATTGCACAGTATGTAACTGAATAGTTGGAGAGAAACTGGACTCTGTGTAACTATACTAGACATGACAAGTACAGAAGTACTAGCTAGTAATGGACAAGGAATTTTACTCACGTGAGCAGTTCAAAACCGAATCCAAGTAAGTTTTCCTCAAGTGTATCCAACCAGCCCTTTAAATGCTGCACCTAGACCACAAGGCCATCCAAAACTGCACCACTCCGACAATTCTGGGAGTTATATTACAGTCAGATCTCAAATGGAATTTCCAAGTGTTTGATATGATATCAAGTGCCGGCAAGCGACTATACATTTACGACATCTCAGAGTATCATGTGAAGATCTAGCAGACATCTTCTCGACATATATCCGATCTTCGCTAGAATACGCTTCTCCAGTTTGGTCCACATCAATTTCCCGAACAGTTATCTTGCAGTCTGAAGAAAGTGCAGAAACGTGTCTGCTGTATTATCCTTGGATAAGAACAGTTGTATGAAACCACTCGTTTCTCTCCAGAGTCTAACTTCTTGCCGTCTTGCCCTTCTTGAATCCTTTTCTCTCAAACTGTTTAAGTCATCACGAGATCGAATTATGTTCTACCGCCAACTCGTCGCCAAACCTCTTGCCATGAACTCTGAAACTCTCTACACATAACTATACCCTATTGTAGAACTGAGAGACACCGCACTTCAATTATTCCCTTTATCGTACGACTCCTTAACAACTAACTGTGATTTTAATTATCTTTGTCATGTTTGTATTTATTTATTTTTGCTTACCATATTATTGTTTTTCATTCTTCTCTTTTCCATTCTTCATTCTTTTATCCTCCCCTCTCATGTACTTTTTCTCCTTCTCTCTAAATCAGGAATTAAAGTACTCACATGCATTATGATTATTATTACAATTTTGATTAATTACAAAAGAGTCATCTCAGAATGAAGTATCTTTTTAAAGGTAAAGACCAGTATTGGACACGCCCCAATTTCAAAAAATGAAATGGAAACTCTCATTACCAATCATGTGAAAGAATATGTTTTGACTAATACATGTCCATGATGATACAAAATTTGCCGGGAAACCGCCTACTAATTCATATATTTGGTAAATTTGTTTCTCTCGTGGTCGTGTGAGAGATATAGGGTAGTCCCATATACATCTTTCTGTGTATAGTGCTTGTAACTTTACGAAGAATGGGCCAAATTTCTTATCATTTTGATGATTCCAGAACTTTGCGGATGCTAGATGCTAGATGATCAACCTTTTCTGATCGATTCCACAACATTTCTTTCACAATGCAGTCGCATGACCATTACTGGTCTCTACCTTTAATCAATCTTTTTATTCATTATGTTTAGCTTGTATTTAGGTTTTTCACACCAATTAACCAATGTATCGGTTATTACAGAATTTTAAAATCACAATTATAGGCATGTATTTTCTGAGAGGGTGGTGTTGACTTTTTGTGACTGCTTTTATTTGTGTTTGCGATGGGATTTCATTTCTTTCATTACCCATTGTCGGTTTAATTCAAAACTGTATGAGTTTTAGAGCTCAATAAGTAATAAGTCTTATTTAGGTATCAACAAAAGCTTATACTCTGAACATAATTGTTTGAATATAAGGTTATACTATTTACAATTGCTATACAATTTCTATTTGGAGCATTTTTGGGGTACTAAAGTTCTTGCTAGATGTTAACCCAATGAAAAGTCATGCGTAAACAATTTTCAATATTATTATTCTACTCAAAGAAAAGGACGGGGTGATTTTTTTCCTATTTGTATACCTTTTTTCCTGTGTTTGGTACTAAATTTGTCATTATAGGAAATATAAATTTTTGAAGTCATTGCCAATTTTCATGAGTTCGGCTCATGGTCAATTTTAGTTGAATTGCCCACATTCAAATGTATATAATTCTTTAAAATCATATTGATTTTATTTTGGCATGTATTCTTTGGTAGCAAAAATACACCCATCACATTAGGTAATTAAGCTAAGTGTAATTGCTGGTAAATTTCCGAATTCTCTGGTGTGCAAGTTTTCTATAATCTCTCTATCTTTTATGAGGGAAAAGGTTAAACAAGTACCTACAGTCTTCTCAGAAAATACATAGTGCATGTACAGTGTAAGTTTAACTTAAATAATTGATATTCCTGTTATAGGCAGTTTAAGACTTTTCAACTGATATCTTGTCATGATCTTGGTTTTTGATAATTAATCGGTAGTGTTAATAGTTTAGCATCGGTTGAGTTACTGAGAGGGCACTGATGTCATGGGGGGGGGGGGGCTGCTGCTCTTATTAATTGAATTAATTGTTTAGACAGATAACTGGAATCTCAAGTTGGAGCATATGTGGGAGGGGTCATGTTGCATTCCTTTACTTTTCTTTTCACTCCTTGATGGGATGTCACATATCATTTCAGATACCCCTCCCCCCCCCCTATAGGTATTCCTCTCAAGCAAATCAATCGATAGAGGAAAGTGTTATTGGGTTAGTTCAGCAATTACATAAAGATGCCTTTTGTCTCAAATTTTCAGACTTGTTGGATTGGATAGGAAAGGATCTTAACCCTAATAAGGCCGGGGGGGGGCATTATGCCCCCCCCCCCCTCCACGATTTTTCCAATTGCTTGTGAACGCATATGGATGGCGCCCCGCCGCTCGCTGACTTTTTTCTTTCAAGTCTTGCGCAACTTTTAAAAGAATTTTTTTGAAAATCGGACCTACGGTTACAAGGTCACGTGACCTTTTGTCTTTGCATGTCAGCCCGAAAATCGCTCATTTTCGTGATTTGTGTACAAAACATATGGAAAAGTCATTTTTCCTAAAAACAGATCAGACATGGGTTATTGGGTCTTGTTTAAAGTTAAGGTGGTTGTTTTGGGAGTCAAAATAGTTGAATTGTAGTAAGAAATGAAATAGAACAACAAAAACAATGAATTATCAAAACAAGGGATAACATAAGGAATAAGCTGGCTCTTCCGAATTTTTTTGTCGTATTATTATTCAGAATGGTCTAATGAATATATGCAGTGAAAAAGAATGCCTTAATATGAATAATATATGATTTATGGGTAAAAATGTGATTTGTATGACTTTATTTGCATAAATTACCATAAATATGCAAATGAGTGAATTTTTCAAAAAAAAATTGAAATTATCATATTATTCTATATACTTCACTTGACAGGCGTGCAAATTTTCGCGGCGATCGGCCGCTTCGCGGCCGAGATCTTAAGGGGGGGCCATAATGCCCCCCCCCCCGGCCGTACTAAGACCTCAAATAGCCCGGCCTTATTAGGGTTAAAGAAGTATAGTTATTTTGGCTCTATGTTCTCCAGTTTCGCTCTGATGAGTGCGAGGTTATGTCTTTTGTATGTCTTTTTTGAGAGGCATGTGCATTAGTCTTTTCTCTCTTTCATAGTATCAACTTGTATTGACATCTTTATATTAATTGCAATCATATGATGTGTAATAACGAGTACATTTGTAGGTCCTATTATAATTCGTTTTTTTTCTTTGGTGATGGATCCTTTCTCTGAATGCAATTTGTACTTTTTTTGCCTGTATAAACATCTATGTGTTTTTACATTTGCTGTTGTTCAGCTACCCTAAATACCCGACGTTATATCATTACCAAGAATGTGTTTCTTCTAACAATATTGACAGAAGAATTATATCTTTAATAAACGATTTTATCAGTATTGTACTAGATGTACTTCAAACTGGATGAGATTTATTCTTTTGCAATTTCATGTCTTTGAATTGTTCGTTTGTGCCATTAAGTCAGTGTAGACAGACGCGGATACACGTGGCGATTTTTCGGGCCCGGCTCCCCCCCCCCCCCCCACCCCCTAGTCTAAAAAAAAGTTTTAAAAAATAGGATAATAACGTAAATTTAACCTTTTTTTAAACAAAAGTTAAACAAAAACAAAAGCGGCCCCCCCCCCCCCCCCAAAAAAAAAATTGCACCCACACCAAAACAATATATTACACCCCCCCCCCCCTGCGTATTCACCGACTGGATGAATCGCTGCTAAATATTTTCTCACGAATTGGGCCCCAAAAAAATATATTTAAAAAAATATATATATATATATGTGCTCTTACCCCCCCCCCCCCCCCCCCCCCCCCCCCCCTCCGCCGCTTATTAACAGCCGGCTGAGTCGGCGCTAAATTTTTCCTCTAAAACTGTACCAAAAAAAAAAAATGTGCTTCTACACCCAGCCCCCCCCCCCCCCCCCCTTTTTTCATTTTTCACCGGCCGGCTTAGTCGGCGCTAAATTGTTTTTTCAAGATTTGCCCCCCCCCCCCCCCACTCTTTTCGCCGGCTGGATCCGCCCCTGAGTGTAGACGCCACATACTTTAAGTATAATGGCTGACAGCTGTGCCTTGGTGTGATTAAGAGAGACTTGATGTGAAATGGGTTGTTGAGATTTGGAGAGGGAAGTCCTGGTCCATCATATTACGAGAAACCGGTAGGACGCCGCTAAAGTAAAATAAAAATATTTGGACTAAGGGCTGTGAGATTCCGAGAAAAGTAAAACATCTGCTCAGAGCTAGATTATATTCTGGATCTCCACAGAAACATGATAGCTGTTCAAAACACATCGGTGTTCTCTACTCTATGTCGCAAATTGGGAACTAGAAGGGCATTGATATAACCCTGTGATTTCACTGCATGTCATGAAAACCCTCTTGTGTAACAACAAAATCAAAAACTATATTCCAGGGCCAAAATTGTCAAGCTTTTCATTACAATGCTGCCCCTCATCACTCATACAATGTACATTTTATAAACTGATGCACAATATTTTGTCAAATACTATTTTTCACTTTTTCCTGCAATGCCCCGTTAAAATTAAAATTACATCTATGATTTAAGACATTCAATATATCTTACTAAGGCAATTCTACTGAATGAATGGGCATGGCTACATTTTATTTTCAATAATCTATAATCATTTTTTGTAATTCTCCTTGATAAATTTCCTAAATTGTTACACGGTTTTAATATAGTTTGTAGATAATCCGTCTTATATTTAAAAGGGGGGCAGTACTACAAGAAGCCTCCATTGACAAAACATGGCAAACATAATTATTAAGGACAATGCGCTATTTAAGCACATTTTCCGTTTAGGGACAAACATTTGAATCCAATCAGTTGTAAGACCAATTTGAAAGAAGGTTGAATGCACACGAAAGGAATCTAGCTGAAAGAAACCTCTATATTGACCAGAAAAAAAGCTGACATGAAAGTAAAGTGCAATATTATTAGGTACGTCGATACGAGGATAAAAGCGAGGGCGCTCTTCAAAATAGATTCGGTTAATTAATTTTTAAAATATGTTTTTAATGTAACCGTGTTTCAAAAATTGATTCTAAAAATATGTAATGGCATGAACTATCACTCTACAAAGTGTGAATCATCAATTTAAAGCGCAAGACAAAAAGTTGAACAAACTACCTAAACAGGACAATAACACCATCTCGAACTATAAACCTTCGTACATACACATTTTGCCATTCAGGATGGATCCCATTCGTGACAGATTGTGTGGAAATCGATTTACACGTCATGTATTTTACATGCAGGAAAGGGTGTATCCCGCCGTTTAATTCCGTTGAATTAAAGGTAGAATTTGCGTAGCAATTAGACGAATTCAGATTTTTTTTCCTGCCATTTATTTATTATGCAGTTCATATGCAAAGTTGAACCTAATACGTTCTTATGTCTTTCCATAATACTTAGTGTAAAACTAACAAAATTATACACATTATGTGGTGAATATTCTAACACAGGAAATCTATAGAAGATTATAGCTGCAATATGTGACAAATAGATGTAAGAGCTGTTGTGTGTGTAGGAAGTTTGCCACTGCTTAGTGTGTATAATATGAAACTATTTAAGTTGTATGATTATTGGATATCACGATATTAACAATGTTTATGTATACCCATTTCATGTTAAATAAATCATTCGCATAATAGGAATTTATTTAATCCTGCAGTCGTTTTAGAACAATGAAACCTTGGTATTCATCTATATGGTATAGATTTGGGCTTTTTTGGTTTACCTTGCATATGTTATTATTCATTATCTCCATATGTTTTCTTTTAATGCACCCCCTCAATAAACTTTATTTTCAGCACAATTAACTTTGAGGTATATATATGCTATCATGTTTCTTGTAAATTGATCCTCAGCATGAGTGTTCAAGCAGTATTAATTCTGGGGCGATGAATTGTAGTTCCGCTATTCAATTTTGTTTTTAAATACATACAAAGTTTTAATTTGAAAAATATATATTCAATATGTCTGATCTGGCGAGAGCATAATTTAACCAAACTGACTGTCAAATGGTGCGAACTGAATTGAAGTGACATAAAAGCTCCAAGCCTCAAACATATGGTTTATTATCATTATTGTAAGTTTTTATTGTTGTTATTATTATCATTATTATTACTATTATTATTATTATCGTTATACTGACCTTAGTTTCACTGTATAGTCTAATTGAGCTGTACCTCTGCACCATCTAACATTATTCTGAATTCGACTTAATTGGCTTATGAAGATAATTGTTTCCCTTTGAAACAGAACTTTAACAAACAAAACTGCCTACAACTTAAATGACAACGTGATCGACACAAAGCAGTCGTTGACAATTGCGGATATTCTCTTTAAGAACAGCTACCAAGGGGTAGCGTCTGAATAGTCTTGTTCAAGACTCAAATGCACCATGTATTAAGAGACTCGAATATATCCGCAGCATTGAACTCAGAATCGAATTAATATTTTAAAAAATTGTTATTTATAACACATCTTATTAAGAATTCAATCTGCGATAGAAGTAAAAATCCCTTTCATAAAATAAATAACAAGTTTATATAGTCAATAATGTATTGATAGTTCGCGAACGAGTCTAATTGCACTGTCGCACTCTCTGCGCCTATACTAAAACAACCACAAGGCTAAATATAGACCTTATCTGTGACAATGAACCTAACAGGCAACTTCGGTGCTGGACACGGTTTTCTGTAGAAATCCTGTAAGTACATGTCATATTTATTCCGTAATTTCGTATTCATAAGGTGATATTTATGTGTTTTTTGAACTAGAGCCCTAGAACTCCCGGGCATTTTCGCAACAGTCCCTACGGCCTATAGGCCTAGTACATGTACTGTCTACTGCACACACATAGACTAGATCTAGGCCTAGGCCTAGCTGCATTAATAATAATAATTATTAACCGTATCAGACATCTGAGCACAGAGCAGGGCAATTTTTAAATGTTATTGCCCTCAAGGTTTGATGGATAAGTCAACAAAATTACAATAAGTTAGTCCGCTCAGAAAAGTCAATGGGATTTTGTGTGTAATTTGGCGGGCAATACAGTCAGTAAACCAATGCGCAAATATTTTAGCCCGCTCAGAACAGTCAATGGGATTTGTGTGTAATTTGGCGGGCAATATAGGTTATACAGTAAGTCAATGGACAAATATTTTAGCCCGCTCTGAAAAGTCAATGGCAAAATGCGTGTTAAACTAGTGAGCAATAATATAGTGCCAGTTGTAATTTACATCGCGCATCAGCTATTGTAATTTACATCGCGCATCGTGTATAAGAAAATGTGCACTTTGCGCGAACTCTCATTGTGACGTAACAATCACACCTAGATCTAGGCAAACTGTTTGCAGTGTATCGAAAATCTGTCAAACACTGGATGAACAGTGCTGGTTTGACAATGTTTTTGCAACTTCTAATGCTAGGAAACCCTGTGTAGCCTAGATCTACATAATTTAACAGTATAAAATAGTAAGAGTTTCTTGTTTGCTCTAGATGTCTGATGTGGTTAATAATAGTAATATTGACTGCCTAATTCAGGGCAATACGACTTGTCATATATCACCCTCACCTTCGGTTCGGGCGATATATGTCGTATTGCCCAGAAGGCAGTCAATATTACTTAAATAGAATCTAACGTAGACCCTAGTAGGCCTAATATTTAATTTTTATATAGATCTAGCGCTAATTAATACAAATGTCTCTCAGCGCCTTTAGGCCTAAGTGCTTTACAACAAGTATATAAATATTACTATCCTTCTTCTTCTTCAAGATAATCTGCCTCCGGCCTCCTTAATTATTAAGGATTATTATTATTAATTATCTTGAAGAATTCAGTATTAAGTTAATACTGAATTCTTCAAGATGCCTGCCCTAGAATCTAGATCTATACCATGTAATATAGCCTAGATCTAGATCTACTACATGTGCATGTGGACCATTAGTAGGGTCTAGATTTTACTACTTACTAGACCTCTAGCTATAATTTATAGCTACGAATAGTGCAATGAAATGGTTCTTTGCAAGGGTAGTGACTCTCCTGTACACGGGGCCTCCATTTAACGTCCTATCCTGTTTTCCACTTGACATAACCTGCGCCTATGAACAAGGGAAGGGGAACGTTAACACACTTCAGTCATCCGCCTGGGTTGGGGTCGAACCCGGGATCTCCCTTCTTAGATCTAGACTAGACTAGACGTGACCTATATCTTCATGTTTGCTTCGACAGGCAGACGCTTTACTAACTGAGCAAACTCGCCTCCTGCATCCTGGCTGTGTATTAAAAGCTGTGCTGTTGATTCTCAACATTTCACACAGCACTGTACAAAACTCAGCTGATTTCACTCAAAATTCGTACTTTACTTAGATGTAGTGAAAATTGATGACACCCCTACTACTAATACTAGGCTACTAGTCTAAAATAGCAGTAAAATATAATTTACAGAAGTTAGAAAGAATAATTTAAAGATTTTAAGCGTGGGCTTACTGTCAAAATTGCCAATCAGCCACTTCGCATCGTCTTTATTGCGTGCATTCGTTTGTTAGGTGTCAAAATCAGTACTTTAGTTTAGTGACGATTGATGATACCTAAAATTAAATAGCAGTAATTACTGATTCATTAAATCTAAAGAGTATCTTTACGAGGACAAAGTACTTAGTTACAGAGTTTGATTACAAAGTCATTCATTATGACAGGTACAAACATTAGTAGGCCTATGTGAAAGGACACAGTTATGCAGGCACAGGCGATGTCAGTTAAGAATAATGGAAGGCTTATTTCTAACTAAGTCTCAATATCAGGCACTAAATTAATTATTCGGTAGTGATATATTATGCAGATAAGTGAGCATAGAACTAATTTGCAAACTTTGTTTATTCTTACAAGGTACATGTATGAATGAAAACAGGAGCACAGAAATTTTGTATGTATTTCATGTGCTAAATGTACATAATGCAGGCTAAGTTCTTTGGGGTATTCCCTGGGTGTGTGAGCCAACCAGTAGACAGCTTATCTGAGTAAAGGGGGGGGGGGGGGGGGGGTTGGTCTGCTTTTTCTGAGATAGGGGGTTCATTGAGCAGTGTTCCGGATTTAGGGGGGTCTCAAAGGCAGGAAAAGCCCGCATAAGGGGCGTCCAGAAATTTTGGCAGTCCTCAGATAGGGGGTGTTTTCATAAAGAGAGAACAAGCATATGTGTACCCTAAATAACACTGAGGGGGGGGGGGGGGTTCTCTATCAGTCTTAGACAGAAATAACCGTCTGATATGGGTCATTTCTTTAATAAAACTGACATTTGTCGACATTCCCCATACACAGATCGTAACCCAGACGACTCACACAGGGGGGGGGGGGGGGGGGGGGGAGGGGGATAGATTGAGCCTATTCTGTACCTCTTTTTACTCTGAAATCTGCTCCCCCGATTTTCTATATTTAGATCTAATTTTCTGATTTATAAAGCAAATAGAAAAAAAGCTAGACCCTATGTATATTTTTCTCCTATTCACAGTTATTTGTTATGACTTATTTTCAAAGTGAAATTTACGGACTTACATGTACAGTACGTGTATGAGTTATCCAATTTTGATTTCAGAACCGTGAAACGGTACCTTCATGCATTCATTCTGGTAATCTACATGTATGACATGACCCGGCCGATATATTTCCGGGTCAACCTACCAAAACATAGCCAATGGCCAATCAGAGCACTTGTTTAATATTGGGTTTATGAATATGCATACGTCACTGGGTCAAGACGGGCTGACTCGTACGTAGCTATTGGACGTTCAAAAAGAAAAAATGAATATTCATCATCTAAAAACCAGGTGGCTGACAACAAATCATGTTGACTACGAGACTTTCTCGGATTAATCATTATCCCCTAGCAACGAAGTTGGAGGGGATATAGAAACACTGCCGTCCGTCCGTCCGTAACAATTTTGGATTCCGATCAATAACTTCGGTAATGTTTGACAGATTTTAATGAAATTTGATATGAAGGTACATGATATCAAAATACAGGCTAAGTTAAATTTCCGAGTATGTAGGTGAAAGGTGAAAGGTCATATCTCATTAAATATGCAAAAACACCTAATTATATATGTGAAAATGTGGTTAACTTCCTTGCCTAGTAATATAATAGTATAGTCCAATGGAGGTAACTTGTTCTAATGTACATGTGCATGTATATAGGCCATTTGTACCCTGCGAGGGGATGCTACGCTTTGCGTTGACTTGTTAATGTAGGATCTAAATGAGCAAGCTATCGTAAGTCAAAGTAGATATTTCTGTGTTATTTTTTATTTGTTAATATAATCAAATGTAATTTTACAGCCAAAGTGAATATATGAGGATGTAAAGAGTAAAAATCTTGTTGCACATCTCATTCATCGCGGTCCTGCCGAACCAAACCATTTGTTCCACTCAGTCACCATAGGACGTACTTCAGTCTATGTATAGAGGCGGTCAGATGAGCCAGATGCAATTTCAGCAGAACAACCGTCGATATCAGAGACTGAAGCTTTCGGTCTATATCAGTCTATGCTTTGCTGGAGTGGTATACTGTAGTAGTAGATCTACTGTCATCCGTTGCTGTTATTCGGACTTGGCTGTCAGATTTAATAAATTTAGAATTGAAAAATTTCATTTTTATTTCAAGGGCAGGCTAAGCTGTAAGCAGCCAAAACAACAACTCCTGCAATAAACTGCAAACCCCAAACAGTGTTTAGATTTCACTAACACCATGCTATACATGTACATGCTTCAGAGAGCTCCGCCTACGGCCTCCGAAGGGCTTCGGTGACGGAGCTCCCTGGAGTAAAGATTTCACTAGACTTTAGTTAAGTTAGAATTAAAATAGAAATGTAAATAATCTAGAGTCTAGTCGGTAGACAGTAGGAGGACTAGGAGGCGAATTGGCTCAGTCGGTAAAGCGTCTGCCTGTCGGCCCAAAGATCTTGGGTTCGAATCTCACCCAGGCGGATGACTGAAGCAAGCGTTGTGTGTTAACGTGCCCCTCCCCTTGTTGTTTCATAGACGCAGGCTATGTTACATGGAAAACAATCCGTCTCTCGGATAGGATGTTAAAAGGAGACCCCGTGTACAGGATAGTCACTACCCTTGCACGTTAAGAACCCACGGCACTATTCGTACAAGAATAGGGGAAAAACCTGGTGTAGTGGTCTACCTGCACACCCCACTCAGGCCGAATATATGTATATATATATATATACATGTATATACGGCATCTGCAAGAATCTTCAGTACCGGTATTGAAGGATAGGAGGCAGATTATCTTCAAGAAGGAGAAGAAGTATACTGCACTCTGCAGTGTAGTGTAGTCTAGTGCCTAGTCATGCTTGTGGTTTCTAAATTTACTCTAGAGTATTGATCTTTTTTTGGCGCAGTCTTGACTCTATGTCTCTTAGTTTTACGTCAAGACTCTGTCTCTGCTCTAAGTCTTTAGACTGCAAACATTGTAGCAGTGACTGTTGTTTTCAGTCACTGAGTCTGAATGTGAACCTAGCTATTTTAAGAATAAATTTTCCCCCTCTCTTTTACAGGAAATATACAGAGTGTATTACCATATGCTTGCTTCTTTAAGTATGTGCCTGAAACAAGAATGTCCTGGAGAAAACAGACCACAACAAGAAAAGGTAATTTTTTTTTTTATTTTTTTTTTTTTTAACTTGGACTTTTTAAAACTTGACCTGTTTAGTTTGTCAAGTAAAAGGAAATTTTTAAATGTGTGAGGGCATTAAATAAGGCCAAGTTGGAGGGGTGTGCAAAGGGCTGGTTTGAGAAGTATCGATTCAGGGGTGGCTACATGGTATGTGTGCAACAAAATGTCTACTAACAAGTTACTGTAGTGTTTATTTAAAGTGTATTTTAACTTCCAATGTATATTTTTTATAATTAACATTTGAAGGCCTTGAAGAAGGGATGGGGGGGGGGGGAGTCCTATACACGAAACAGAATGACAAGCAAAAAGAAAATAATTGACCTTCATATTTTGCTGAAAAAGAAAGTAAACATTGAAGACAATTGAAGAAAAAAAAATGCAATTTTTGTGTATTCTTACATATTTGGTTAATATTTATTGAATATTTTTATATTTCGGTTCCAGGGATGGAGAGGAAGGGCTTGCTGTTGAGAGATCATGGAGTGCCTTGAGGTTCCACCTTCAGTCTTGATGTTCTGCCCTAATACCTCAAAGCGATGGCCTCTTGTGCCTGGCAATATATGAGCGAAGCACAATGGACTGGTAATTCATAATGCATATTACAATGTTTTTTTAACAAATCAGGGAAAGAAACAGAGATAAATTCATAGCATATGAGTCTGTCATGGCATTTTTAGTAACTCAACATTTGCTCCTGCAACGACTACTCTAGGCTTTATTTTGTCAAAGGTGTAGGGTTAGACTGAGGGTTGGAATTGTGATTAAGGTGGTTTAGGTTTAGGGTTAGGCCTAGGGATGAAGTTTAATAGTGTAGAAAAATTATGTGAAGCAATTGTCTCAGGAGAAGGTGTAGTACAACTGGATATTCCAGGTGCTGGTGGAGCTGCATGTATCTTTTACTCATCAATGGTAGTTTTAAAATCTTCCTCTGTATTGTGAAAGCAGAAACATGATGTAGAGTGGAAGGGAAAAAAGTATATAACACAGTATCATTTACAATAGATTTTATAAAGTAAAAACACACTGGCCTGCAGTTTGTGAAACATGTAGCACTGTATTACCAATTAAAAGAATTCAGCGATTTTCACAACGTGCTCTATTGGCATTTATGTACTGGTTATGTTGTAACACAAAATGAATTCTTAACTTTAATCCTGGATCCATTGCTAAACATAATGTCAACCCTAAATGTATTAAACATTGCCAGACCCAATTTCGGGCTACCCTAAATCCCTTTCTACATACCAGTATTGTTCAAAGTTTAAATTTATTACACCCTTACTGCGAGTTCTAGAAATTCTGCAAGAACCCTACCCTGCTGTTCACTTTATAATTAGTACTGTACATTGCTTTCATGAACATGCCATAAAAGTGAATTTATTTTATGTTTCTATACAAACAGGTGCCTGTACATGTAATGTATTTCATGCAAATGAAGGGTAGAATGAGAAGCTCACAATGATATGGTAGACGAGGACCTTGCTGTCTAAAGCTCGGAGGCCAGATGACAGTGTCTGAAGTAAGTCGCCCCATAGAATAGCGAGAAATTTTTGTTGCAATTGTTAACCAACACATCCTTACCACATGCAACCCATCCCACTTTCACAATATATTTTCTTAACAACAGTAACCCAAGTTCAACGATTGGATTGGTGATTTTAAACAAAAATGGGGGTGGTAGGGCGGTCAGCCTAGCAGTACAAGATCTAATTATGTCATATGGCTGTATCTTGGATGTCCTGGAGGTAGTTGCCTGAGAAGTGTGATAAAGAAAAATATGTTTGCATACTAACAGTAAAAAAAATAAAAATGATTGGACACCTTTGGTTGTAACAACTCAGATCAGAATGAGATTTTTACACTGTAAAGTTGCCGGTGTCAAGTATTTTTGGAATTCAATTCTATGATTTCTCTGTGAATGCCATTTTAAAAACAATGGTCTGAATGTTTAATTAGATCTTTTACACAAACGTAGTATATTAGTAATGAAAGGCATGTTTGGTAATACAGTAATTTCATTTCAGACCATGAAGACCATGTATTATTATAATTATCTGGGATGTGTCGTTGGGCTGATAAGCATGGAAAATAAGGAACGTACTCCTGTCGAGCGAACAATATGTTTATATAAAACAAATAACTCTTTGAAGATTACTTACTAGAAGAAGTAGAACAAGAAGAAAAAGAAGAAGAAATACACTGATGATGTCAGCTTTACTTCCTAAAGTTGTATACTATTTGAAAATAGTTTATATTTTATTCATGAACAGCCGGCTTGTCAGAATTGCGTACAAGGATGCCATTGGACTTTTCTGTACTAGTAGCTGAAGGGGAGCAGTCACCAGAAGGAGCATGCAACTCCAAAACAATGTGGATACTTCTACCGAGTTCATCTCAAGAATCGAGATGTGACAGTGGATGTACATGTAGAGGGGTTTGTGACCCTCCTGACTGTGGACTACTTGCAATACACATAAACTCAATCAATGGATTGTAGAGGAGTAATGGTGGGTCCGGTGAGCTCAACTCTGGAGATTAAATTCGGAAAATTAATAAAGTTCCTTTTAATATGGGTGCATATGGTTCCAGGGATTAATTTGACGCAATGCCCCGTGGTGACACGCCGTTTTAAGGGGCAACACACGTATCAGAAGGTATAAAATGGGAAGCAGTTCCTGAATTGGCGCGAGCTTTTACTTTTCGGATGACTTCCTTATTTTGTTTCATACCTCATTTCCTTTGCCGCCATGAGGTGCTAAAGTTTTAGCAGAGTTGGGGGCTTCCACCCCATAGATGTGACTTTTCATGATTAAATGTAATAAATTGTAATAAAGTTACTATCCACTTCAACATTTGTCGAGAATTTTATTTCTTTGTGTGGACTTTGTTCTTCTCTGGAACGCGATTTGGGCAGTGTGATAGGCGGCCACCGGCCACTCAGTTGCCTGGGCTGTTTCATATATAAAGAATGTGTGAAGACAAGCGACTGCATTATAAGCTCAGCATGATCAGTAACATTGATTCCTTTTATGAGGAAATTTAAATTTTTGTTCCTCCCAACCATGAGTTGTACATATTCTTTGATTCGGGGAGGGGTTGGTGAAGAGGGATAAGTGCCCCATATTTTGTATTGTAACAGGTTTTGTTTTCTACATAAGGAGACAAGGATAATATAGTAATATATCACCTATATCAACACGATGAGCAAGACGGCGAATGAGGCGATAGAATGAGTTTAGAGAGGGTGGGGAAGGAGGATCGAGAGAATAGAAGGGGACGAGGTGAGAAGGAGACTGAGTGTGGAAAACAGAATTGGAGGGGTAAAGGAGGGCGGGAGCAGGAGGTAGAAGAGAGAGGTATATAGAGTAGAATAGGGAAGAAGGGAGGAGATGGATTGAGTGAGGAAAAAGAGGATGAAATGGGGAAGAAAATGGAGGAAGGGCTAGAAATGAGTGGGACAATGATAATGATATATGCCCGATATATGATGTTAGGCTGAAAGAGGAGGAAGGCCAAGAAATGGGAGGTGATATAATATACAATGAGGAGACTCTGTGAAAGCAGGGGGAAAAAGAGGAATTAATGGGGGGGGGGGGGGGGTTAAAGGGAGAACAGAAAGTAGAGGAAACAGAGAGGAATGGTGGAGCTGAGAGAGCGAGGTTAGAGAGGGGCAGTGGCGGATCCGGGGAGGGGGGGGGGGCCGTCCCTTCAAAAATAAAACGTGTAAAAACCTTTTGGGGGAGATGCCCCACCCCCCCCCCCTGGCGCTCAAGGGGGGGGGGAACTTAGAGGGCCCCCCCAAAAAAAAAAATGTGGTCACTACCCACTAAGGGGAGGACAAAGGGGGAAAGTAGAGGAAACAGAGAGGAACGGTGGAGCTGAGAGAGCGAGGTAAGAGAGGGGCAGTGGCGGATCCGGGTGGGGGGGGGGGGGGCCATTCCCCCCCCCCCTCGAAAATAAAACTGTAAAAACATGTTAATTTTACCTTTTTGGGGAGATGCCGCACCTCCCAGCCCCCCCCCCCCCTGGCGCTCAAGGGGGGGGGGGCAAAATTTAGAGGGCCCCCCCCCCAAAAAAAAATGTGCTCACTACCCACTAAGGGGAGGTTAAAGGGGGAACAAAAAGTAGAGGAAACAGAGAGGAACGGTGGAGCTGAGAGAGCGATGTAAGAGAGGGGCAGTGGCGGATCGGGGGGGGGGGGCCGTCCCCCCCCCCTTCAAAAATATTTTACCTTTTTGGGGAGATTCCCGCCGCCCCCCACCCCCTGGCGCTCAAGGGGAAGGGGGGGGGGGGGTGCAAAATGTAGAGGGCCCCCTCAAAAAAAATTGTGCTCACCCCCCCCCCCCCCCCCCTACTGAGCGATTTTCAAATTTCCGGGAGCAAAAATTTAAAAAAATGGGCCCCCACCCCTAAGAAATCCTGGATCCGCGCCTGGAGAGGGGAAGCAGGGAGAAAGGGGGATCGAGAGAGGGACCAACATTAATGAGACGCGGAGAAAAGGGAGCGTAGGTGGGGAGAAGGCGAAAGGGGGCATTCTTTTGGATTTAAGAGGGCGGCCGGCCGGGTAAGGGAATAAGGGCGTATACTCCGTGGAGCGTTTAGGAAATGAGGGGAAATAAGAAGAGCTAGCGCAGGATAGTGAAGGGAAAGAGAGAGGGAGAAAGAGCGCGTGCGGGATGGAGGGAAGGAAGATTGAGGAGGGGGGGGGGGCGGAATAAGCAGGCCGACCGGAGAATGAGTTGATGAAGGTTTGGGAAAAGGGAGTGAATGAACTATGGGAAAGGATTAGATAAACTGGGATTAACGGATAAGAGCGAATTAAAGGCGGTGAAAAAGAAGGTAGAAGACGAAAGTTGGAGGTGAATGAAAGGGGAGAGAAGAAAGAAGGAGAGAGTGGTAAACAGAAAGCTAGAGAGGGGAAGCGGTAAGGCAAGGGGAGAAGGGGAGGGGAGAGATGAGCAAGCAAACCGGCGGAAGAACGAGTTTAGAGAGGATGGGGGAAAGATGATTGGGTTTACGGCGAAGAGAGGGAAATGGCTGAAGGGGTGCATTGGGGGCGGGGGGGGGGGGGCAGGGGAAAATCAAAGGAGAATGGGGATGAGGGATTGAGACAATAGAAGGGGACGAGGAAAGAAGGAGAGACACTATAATACTCAGGTGATAAAGAGGAACAGTGCGTTACTGTGGCAACCGTAATCTGGATAACATTAAAGTAAGAGGTAATAGTCTACTCACAAGACGATTTTATGTTAATCGAGGGTCTATAAATAGGGATAATATCAATCTATAGCTCTTTTAAAATGTTATACAATCGGCCTATAATCAAATGAAACTCCTAACTTCACTACAACCTTTGTTTTGGTGATTAATTGGTACTCTTTACCGCTAGGTTCTTTTAAAGCTATGATCTTGCTTAACTCGTTGTTTATGCATGCATGAAGCATTGCCCCTACCCCCCTAAAAATATTTAAAAAAGTGAATTAAAAAATGTTATGTCAGTGCCAACAAAATCTAAATTAATAAGTGAACATTAAACAACATGAACAACCTACACAGAGGAGCATGCGAGCGTTTTATTTTATATCATTTATATTTTCATTGCCCATGCGATTAAAAATAGGTAAAGTCTGGAGTAAAGAAAACTCATCAGACCAGTGTACTATCAGGGCGCAAAAATTACTCAATCCTACAGTTCACTACTGTTCTATAAATCTAACCTAGGTGACAATAGTTCCAGTACATTACCATAGCAACCTTGTCACCTGGGTTTCAGATTACATATTCTGCTCTGATATTACTGAGCAACTTTGGGTAATCTCCTTCGATACTTTACTGTTACTGTATTGGTATCGGGTGGAAAAGCATAGTAAAAAATTCATCAAAGTGTTACATGAGGTTGAAAAACTGAGTCACATCTGCTGATTTGTATATGCAGTGCATGCAATCTTCAACCGAATCGAGTCATTCTCGTTTCTCTTTGATCATTACAAAAATTCACAGTATACATTCATTTTTCTTTTTCTTTTGAGTTTGAGTTCTCTCTCTCTCTCTCTCTCTCATTTCATCCTTTGCCTATACATAAACAGACGAGTCAGAACAATTTCAGACCCATGATAAAAACAAAGCAAATTCAATAACGAAGAGAAAAGAAAAGTGTTTTATTTTAGGTACTCTTGTAATAAAGATAAAAGGAGGTGGGAAGGGGAGGGGCACGAAAAGAACTTTGCTCTCGCACATATCTATCACTCTCTCTCTCTCCCTCCCTAGCTCCCCTCTCTCTCTCTCTCTCTATTTCTCTCTTTCTCTGACTGTGTAAACATTAACCAGGAAACATAATGTTTACATACGAGCACCTTTTATGTCAAAGTTGTGGTTTATTTTTCTAAAGTTTTTCCCCCTTTTGAATATTTTCATCAATAGCATACTATTGAAACATGCCGTTCCGCTCTACACTTCTGTTTGACAAAAAAACACTTGATCAAGTATTGTATCTAATTGCTTTATAATCAGAAAAACAACTCTTCTGAAGTGAATTATTATTAAACCTGCCGTTTCATATTAAACATGTCCCTTTGCACTGTTTTGGTTGTTATTGGTATTGCTCCAGGGTTGTTCAAGGCAAAACGACCTCAATAAACATGCGTTCGTCATGAAGTATGACGCCATTTATAAAAATAGAATGACTAACGGGAAGATTGACAATTGCAATATGAGTTTTCTCATTCTTTGAATGTCAGTTTGAGAGAATAGTATAGTTAACAAACCATCTAAGTGCTTTCATATTAAGAGGATTACAAGACATTAAAGGAGAAGTTGTAAAACTGAGTCACATCTGCTGATTTGTATATGCAGTGCATGCAATCTTCAACCGAATCGAGTCAACCTCGTTTTTCTTTGATCATTACAAAACTTCACAGTATACATTCATTTTTCTTTTTCTTTTGAGTTTGAGTTCTCTCTCTTTCTCTCTCTCTCTCTCGCTGTCTCTCATTTCATCCTTTGCCTATACATAAACATACGAGTCAGAACAATTTCTGACCGATCATAAAACAAAACAATTTTAATAACGAAGAGAAAAGAAAAGTGTTTCATTTTAGGTACTCTTGTAATGAAGATAAAAGTAGATGGGGAGGAGAGAAGCACGAAAAGAACTTGCTCTCGCACGTCTCTCTCTCTCTCTCTCTCTCTCTCTGGCTGTGCAAACATCAACCAGGAAACAAAATGTATACATACCAACACCTATTATGTCAAAATTGTGGTTTATTTTTCTAAAGTTTTCCCCCTCTGAATATTTTCATAAATAGCATGCTATTGATACATGCCGTTCCGCTCTACACTTCTGTTTGAGAAAATAACAACGGGATCAAAGTATTGAATCTACTATGGTTTATAATCAGAAAAACAACTCTTCTGAAGTTAATTATTATTATACCTGCCGTTTCCTATTAAACATGTTCCTTTGCACTGTTTTGGTTGTTGTTAGGGGAGTATAGAGGAATGAAAAGTTATATTTGGTATTGCTACAGGGTTGTTCAAGGCAAAACGACCTCAATAAACATGCGTTCCTCATGAAGTATGACGCCATTTACAAAAATAGAATGACTAAAGGGAAAATTGACAATTACAATGTGAGTTTTCTCATTCTTTGAATGTCAGTTTGGGAGAAAAGCATAGTAAAAAATTCATCAAAGTGTTACATGAGGTTGAAAAACTGAGTCACATCTGCTGATTTGTATATGCAGTGCATGCAATCTTCAACCGAATCGAGTCATTCTCGTTTCTCTTTGATCATTACAAAAATTCACAGTATACATTCATTTTTCTTTTTCTTTTGGGTTTGAGTTCTCTCTCTCTCTCTCTCTCTCTCATTTCATCCTTTGCCTATACATAAACAGACGAGTCAGAACAATTTCAGACCCATGATAAAAACAAAGCAAATTCAATAACGAAGAGAAAAGAAAAGTGTTTCATTTTAGGTGCCCTTGTAATAAAGATAAAAGGAGGTGTGGAGGGGAGAGGCACAAAAAGAACTTTGCTCTCGCACATCTCTCTCACTCTCTCTATGTCTCTCTCTCTCTCTGGCCGTGTAAACATCAACCAGGAAACATAATGTTTACATATGAGCACCTTTTATGTGAAAGTTGTTGTTTAGTTTCCTAAAGTTTTCCCCCTTTAAATATTTTTATGAATAGCATACTATTGATACATGCCGTTCCGCTCTTTACTTCTGTTTGACAAAATAACATCGGGATTAAGTATTGTATCTACTATGGTTTCTAATCAGAAAAACAACTTTTCTGAAGTGTATTATTATTATACCTGCCGTTTCCTATTAAACATGTCCCTTTGCACTGTTTTGGTTGTTGTTAGGGGAGTATAAAGGAATGAAAAGTTATATTTGGTATTGCTCCAGGGTTGTTCAAGGCAAAACGACCTCAATAAACATGTGTTCCTCATAAAGTATGACGCCATTTACAAAAATAGAATGACTAAAGGGAAAATTGACAATTACAATGTGAGTTTTCTCATTCTTTGAATGTCAGTTTGGGAGAAAAGCATAGTAAAAAATTCATCAAAGTGTTACATGAGGTTGAAAAACTGAGTCACATCTGCTGATTTGCATATGCAGTGCATGCAATCTTCAACCGAATCGAGTCATTCTCGTTTCTCTTTGATCATTACAAAAATTCACAGTATACATTCATTTTTCTTTTTCTTTTGAGTTTGAGTTCTCTCTCTCTCTCTCTCTCTCTCATTTCATCCTTTGCCTATACATAAACAGACGAGTCAGAACAATTTCAGACCCATGATAAAAACAAAGCAAATTCAATAACGAAGAGAAAAGAAAAGTGTTTTATTTTAGGTACTCTTGTAATAAAGATAAAAGGAGGTGGGAAGGGGAGGGGCACGAAAAGAACTTTGCTCTCGCACATATCTATCACTCTCTCTCTCTCCCTCCCTAGCTCCCCTCTCTCTCTCTCTCTCTATTTCTCTCTTTCTCTGACTGTGTAAACATTAACCAGGAAACATAATGTTTACATACGAGCACCTTTTATGTCAAAGTTGTGGTTTATTTTTCTAAAGTTTTTCCCCCTTTTGAATATTTTCATCAATAGCATACTATTGAAACATGCCGTTCCGCTCTACACTTCTGTTGGACAAAAAAAACACTTGATCAAGTATTGTATCTAATTGCTTTATAATCAGAAAAACAACTCTTCTGAAGTGAATTATTATTAAACCTGCCGTTTCATATTAAACATGTCCCTTTGCACTGTTTTGGTTGTTATTGGTATTGCTCCAGGGTTGTTCAAGGCAAAACGACCTCAATAAACATGCGTTCGTCATGAAGTATGACGCCATTTATAAAAATAGAATGACTAACGGGAAGATTGACAATTGCAATATGAGTTTTCTCATTCTTTGAATGTCAGTTTGAGAGAATAGTATAGTTAACAAACCATCTAAGTGCTTTCATATTAAGAGGATTACAAGACATTAAAGGAGAAGTTGTAAAACTGAGTCACATCTGCTGATTTGTATATGCAGTGCATGCAATCTTCAACCGAATCGAGTCAACCTCGTTTTTCTTTGATCATTACAAAACTTCACAGTATACATTCATTTTTCTTTTTCTTTTGAGTTTGAGTTCTCTCTCTTTCTCTCTCTCTCTCTCGCTGTCTCTCATTTCATCCTTTGCCTATACATAAACATACGAGTCAGAACAATTTCTGACCGATCATAAAACAAAACAATTTTAATAACGAAGAGAAAAGAAAAGTGTTTCATTTTAGGTACTCTTGTAATGAAGATAAAAGTAGATGGGGAGGAGAGAAGCACGAAAAGAACTTGCTCTCGCACGTCTCTCTCTCTCTCTCTCTCTCTCTCTCTCTCTCTCACTCCCTAGCTCCGCTCTCTCTCTCTCTCTCTCTCTGGCTGTGCAAACATCAACCAGGAAACAAAATGTATACATACCAACACCTATTATGTCAAAATTGTGGTTTATTTTTCTAAAGTTTTCCCCCTCTGAATATTTTCATAAATAGCATGCTATTGATACATGCCGTTCCGCTCTACACTTCTGTTTGAGAAAATAACAACGGGATCAAAGTATTGAATCTACTATGGTTTATAATCAGAAAAACAACTCTTCTGAAGTGAATTATTATTATACCTGCCGTTTCCTATTAAACATGTTCCTTTGCACTGTTTTGGTTGTTGTTAGGGGAGTATAGAGGAATGAAAAGTTATATTTGGTATTGCTACAGGGTTGTTCAAGGCAAAACGACCTCAATAAACATGCGTTCCTCATGAAGTATGACGCCATTTACAAAAATAGAATGACTAAAGGGAAAATTGACAATTACAATGCGAGTTTTCTCATTCTTTGAATGTCAGTTTGGGAGAATAGTATAGTTAACAAATCATCAAAGTGCCTTCATATTAAGAAGATTATAAGACATACATGTAGTTTACAAGATTACTCCCATCCGCTGATTTCTATGGGCAGTGCATGCAATCTTCAACCAGATCGTGTCAACCTCTTTCCTCTTTTATTCTTACAAAACTTCACAGTTCTTTCTCTCAAACTTCTCTCTCTCTCTCTCTCTGCGACTGTGCAACATCAACCAGGAAACAAACGTATACATCACAGCACCTTTTATGTCAAAAGTTGTGTATTATTTTTGCAAAGTTTTCTCCCTTTGAATATTTTCATGAATAGCATCCCAGAACTATAATAGGCATGACACCATAGAGTCACTGTTCTCTGCATGCAAACACCTTTTGCATAATGCTATACGTTTAAGCCAGACATAGCTCTGTCAACAGCTTCCTGGTCAGCCTCTGGCAACGTCAGGGGAAGTGGTAGTAATGAACCAATGTAATGTTGTAAGACCAGGAAGCTGTAATGAATGGAGATACCGTCTCGAAAGAATTTCCCGAGGGAAAAATATTCAAGATTAACTTGGCTTAACAAAAAGAAATATAACCCTCTCCAGCCATCGAATCCAGCTGTCCTTTTCAGTGCACAGTTCCCACCTGGCATTCATAATATTACAAAATGTTACGCAACGCCATCTGCTTCCCCAAGTTCTTTATTCACTCGGTCGTAAAAATATGCAGGCATCGAGCTTAGAAGTCATGCGTGCCACCGCAAAAAAATAGGTCATGATCATTGAAGATGTGTTTAGCTATAACATAAAATACCGAATTCACAACATATGACCAATGCAACTTTTTAATGGTTATCAAATGCTTTTTTCGTGCTCGGATAGCTCTAATGTACAGAGTGAGTAAAAAAAAAAAAGTCCTATTTTTTAAAAGTTGTATTGTTTGAAGTATGAATATTTAATCATGGGTTTTATGATATGTATTGATAGAGTTTTCCTCCTAGTACATTTAGGTACCATTTTTATTTGAATCTCGGAATGCATGACTGAACATCAGACAATCTTTACTAGACTGCCAGATCTCAATTGCGCCAAGTCACTGGTGACGAATAAAACAGTGCATTGAACAAAGGCAGTCAGACAGACACAGACACACATACACACACGCATACACAAACTCACCCGCTGTGTGTGTAGAGGAAGGACTTAGTGCTACTAGGAAGCTGTACGGTTTTTCTGAGGGGATTAAGGGGATTACGGTAGGGGAAACAAAAGACGCGCGGTGCCACGGATGACTTCAAAGGGGCCTCTTGGACGGGATCTCCATTCATTAAAGCTTCCTGGTTAGACTGTGCATTCTGCAGAGTCTCAGAGTTTAGACACCCTGTTGTGCGCTACTAGTAAACACGATCTGTTCATGTAGAGTCTATAGTCGTAGGATCCGGTATGAATGTCAACGATTTATTTTTATTTGTATAATCTCTTTGTAACAGGAATCAATAATAAACGTGCCGCTTTTATTCTGAATTGATATTGAAATTTACCTCACCAATTGCTTTTTTGGACGAATTCTTGTTGTAAGATTGATTTTGTACACGTTCATTAATGTGTACACCCCCCTCGAAAAAGAGTTTCCATCCACTTTGGGGAATCGAAGGGAGGTCTTAATTAAGGCATGAATGTTTCTTGAATGCTACACCATTTGACGCAAAACTTCAGTTCAATGTAAGCAAGGGGAAAAGGGCTGCAATGGGGCACCCTTCGTTGTCTAGATGAAAAGCAAACAACCATATTCTTCTCGACCCCGTTAAACCACATGACAAGAAAGCAAAAATTAATACATTTGTCATAATGTAGTGATTATGACTGTGGTGATTTAAATGTACTTCAACAAAATCAATTCCTATCCCTATTTCACAACATTTACAGTTTAAACTCAAACATTCACATATATCCCTCCCGTCGTTCAAAAGATTATCACTTAGAAAATCCTAAAATTATTTTAACCCACAAGTCAGTAAAACATCATGGCCGAGATGTTTGGAACTTACCAAATTCAATAAGGCATTGTTCATCTCTCTTTTAATCCACAGTATCTCCTACAAAAAAACTGTTATTTCGAATATCAACACAATTGATTTAAACATGCAGTACGAAATTATTGAAATCTCAAATTCTGGTTACATTAGAAGTATTGTGCTCTTTCGTACTCTATTTCTCATGCTTTGTTTCCTTAATTGAAAAAGCTACATTTGTTTCCACTTCACCATACATCACATACCTACGTGCATATCCACCATTCGCTACACACCAACACACACACACACACACGCACACACAATACACTCACAGAACGAGGTCGAAAGAAAATTGCATCTTAAAACTCATTTGGCGCGATATGTTGCATACTTTCTAGTAATATTTGACAGAAAAAATAAACTAGATTCCAATGGATTTTTTTATGTCTTATGTCACTATTATAAAGACTTGGGGACACATTTGCTTTGCTATACACGCTTTATTATTTTAATTATCATGTGAAATGATTCAATGGAGTATCTTGATAACAACAGTTATGTTTAAAATTAGTTACTACATGTACCTGTCGTATTATACATAATTAGTAACATAACGTTTTAGTACACTGTTTTGATATATTTCAAGATATTTGTTTCACCACTCTCGTCAATTTATACTTACTTTCTATCCATTGTGTCACTGTGTAAGACAAAACAAAAAAGCAACTTGTAATTCATGGCTGTAATTTTTAGAAATGAAACTATATAAAATATTATATAAAGTATAAATAAAATGGATGTAAGTGAGTATTAAGTGACCATCTAGATATAGAATATTATGATAACTCTGAAAGCTCTCACAATGATATACAAGGTAACATCCATTTACCATACCGGTTAGTATGATAACATTCCATATATCATTAATTAAATGTCTACAAGATGCTCAGTCAACCTCATATTAACGATAAAGAAAATCATCTTCAGTTTACACATCTTCACTTGAAATAGAGAGATAGATTATGACAAAGCTCCTGATATTAGTGAATCCACAATTCAGATCAGTAAGTTGAAAAGTTACAACTCATAATCATGTTTTATATTTGAAATCTCGGAGTTTGTGGTAGACAATGTTAACCAGAGTGGCTAGAATAATATGGGTTAAAAGCTGCTGAGTACCATTTTGTAGCGAGCTCAAAACATTCGATCAGAGCAAAACTCGGAAGTTGCGGGCTAAACGATTCGAGTTCAAGAATATAGTTGTTCATGTTTGTTAGCAATCATTTCTAAAACACCTGGTTAAAGATAAAAGCGAGTTCTGGTCATCCGATTGCATTGTGAAAGAAAAGGTGTGGAATGGATTAGAAAAAGTTGATCATGTAGCATGTAAGTATATATGTGTACTGCAAAGTTCTGGAGTCATTAAAATCATTATAAATTTGGCCCAGTCTTGGTAAAGTAACAAGCACTGTACACATAAAGATGTATATGGGAATACACAAATGGTGTCAGGGCTACTAACTAACCTTGATTTCCTAATCTGTCTGTGGTCATTACTCAGCCATTATACATTTTCTACCAAAGTTGTTTGACAAATGACATTTATTTGTAATCTTGAACATTCAGTGTAATTTTTGTTTAATTCTGTGATAATTAATTTTCTTTTTTTAAAACCAGAACTCACCTTTATTTTTAAATTATGTTTTGAACAAACTGAATTCAAACTGAAAGTATATTTAAATATAATCTCTTCAGATCATGTCTATCCTAATCTACCAATGAAATACAATTGCAAGTACTGATTACGCATTTGAAAATATTTTCTATGTTATCGTTTTATTTTTTCAAATAAGATATATGCCTACACATGAAATGTCATTGCATTAAAAAAAAGGTCCATGAAAAATGAACTCAGAAACAATAAGCCTCTCAGATAGCCTTTGACTCTATTATGACTAAAAAACCATTTTGCCCCCCCCCCCCCCTGTCCCCGCAATGTTAGTTTAATATTTAATTTTCTAGATCATTTCGCACGAATCTATCATTTTTCCTGGAGTCTTGATAGAAAAGGTAAATCTTTTTTTGTTTGTTATCAAAGGGCAATGCCGAGAAGAAATTTTTAGTAAAATTTGTACACGAGCAAGTATGTGTATTCACTTTTGTAAGCGACAAACAAAAAATACGTGTTTGCTTTTGTATTATTTCTATTTTCTTGCTATGTGTTTCTTCCCATGTTCACGCACAAAGGACTTCCTGCCTTCAAACAACAAAGGATTCCCACCAAGATGTCTATACTGTTGTTTGTGTACATTAGCCTTGTTCTCCCTTTTATTGAATATGGCCAACCGGCCTGGTTTATTCACAGTAGTAGACATGTTGATAAAGAAAGTCAAAAACATGGGGGGGATGTGATATTGTGTTTCCCACATTCGATTTTGTTTAAGGGGGACATGTCTCCCTGTCTACCCCATTATTGACACCCATGTGCACAACATGCTGCCAAACTCATAAACAAAGACAGTATAAACACATTATTATTTTAAATTTCACATTAAAGCCTATCTTCCCTAGTTTGGCAAGGAGGTATTATACCTCCCTACATGGTCACTGGCAGGTGACTATCTCATCAAATCAGCTCTCAATTAACATAAGAAAAAGAGGACCAGATCGACGTGTACCGCTTAGGTATTGTTGGCTATATAGAGGGCGCAAGTAGCTACATGTAGTGCAGTCCCGCTAAAAGATGCTTATTTTGAGACCGCCATCCTAGTCTAGCATTGTTTATGATTGCAGACTCTTGCACTTTTGACAGATAGTAAGGATATTATATGTTACAGAAATGTTAAGCTACGTTATTATATATGTATACATTGAAATAAAACTTTGACGTGAAGTTATTATTGTTGGTATATTTTGTATCATACCTTATGTTTTTGTGTTCTTGGTTGTTCGGTTATTGTAGTTGGAAAAATGCAGAAAATAAAATAGAATCCCCCCCCCCCCAAAAAAAAAAAAAATCGCTAATAGTCCTGTCATATAAAGGAGATTGCATCGATTAAACACCCAAAGTCAAGATCCCTCTCCTTTCTTTCCAAGATAGTGAACAGGGATACCTCTAATGCTCATCAACATTTGAATGGCCAAAATGCCATTTTTTTTTTGCAATTTTCTTACAGCCACTCCTTTATTAGAAGATGGCTATGCTTCCTCGTGCGTGAATGGTATGACTCGAATTGCATATTATCGTAAAGCTTATCTGTACTAGTTAATAGGAGGGATTATACTACCCCGGAAGGTCACTTGACAGGACGGCTATCTCATCAACTCAGCTCTCAATTAACATAAGAAAAAAGGATCATGAGGGACCAATGGTCACCGATTAGGCATTATTTTCTATATAGAGGGAGCAAGTACCTACAAGTAGGACAGTGTGGATTTAAGGAGGATCAATTGTGTGGTTTTCATATATGAATATGTATTTGAAAATCTCAAATATAAATAGTGTCCTCTTTCTTTCTTTGCAGGAATGCAGTTTGAAATACCTATACATTTGTATTCCTACGTAGGGGCAAATCACACGTTTTGACAAAAAAAGAAAAGAAAAAGAAGTATAAGTGGCACACGAGACGTGTCTGTGGTGAATAAGGGTGTGTCAGAAATGGACGGGAAAGAGAAAGGAGCCCCAAACAACGCATTCTCCTCAAGGTACATGATTTGTTTGCTTACTAGTTGTGAATTAAGCATCATCATAAGAGGGGTTATTTTTCCCTATTCCAATTTTTCACCGGAATTAGATTACGCCTCTACCTTCGGGTGTAAGGGCAGGGGTGTATCCCTATCCTTCAATGAATATGATATCGATTACTTTTCTTTATACGAAAGGGGGTCGCTCCCCGAAATTATTTCCTACATCCCTCCTTTTTACAAAGCCTTTTAGATTAATTGTTATTAGGTTTTCAACGATAGACATTAAATTAATTTCTAAGATACGGGAAAGAAGAGAGAAATATTAATACAATTAAATGACCCACTATATGTAAATGTACATTATTTGTCTCACACGAAAACTCCACATGTACACAACCTGACATTAAACTGATAACATGACGATGGAGAGGGCGCTGTCTAACTGAATCATCACAGAGATTTGATTATTATACACATTATGCCTCCGCATCATCGGAACAGGGTCTATATGAACTAAATATGCGAATCTTAGATGAGCAATGTGTTATTCCCATTTGCTGTGTAAAAAAGTATGAATATGTTTTTCTCAGAAGTGCCTTCTTAATTGGGGGCACTACTAAAATGTATTGTGTATCGAATATTATTGGACCCCTAATAAAAGAGACCCTAACTGTGTTAGATACGTATTGATGAACATAGCATTTTAGTAATGTTTTGCGATGATAATTAATGGCAAAGTTGTTCGGCACTACAATCGAAGTGACGTTAGCGAAGCAGCCAATCTAAAATACCCATTCGTATAGCAATTGCAATTTGTTAATCTTTATTTTCTAAATTGTTTTTTCCAATTTTATTAAAAAATTTACCTGTCTACTTGTCGGATAGTTTTGCATTCTTGAGAGTAGTTTTTTAATTATTCAATTCAAAATTTAAATTCAAAGTTTATTCAACACTTTTCATAAAAACATTTAAAACATACAGATACAGAATGGAGTTATAAAATATAAAAAAAGAAAGTGATAACAAAAATACAATGGCAATTTATAAGAGCATTTGGGATAGGCAGAAAGGAGGGAAGTTCTTTTAATATATAAAAGTCTACCCCTAAAAACAAACAGAACACAAAACAAAGAACATATTAAAACTTACTATCATGCACGATCAGAGTTTTAAAAAATGTCAAAAATTTGCCTATGTTATTGATACTGATTATTATACTTGTTTAATTATGGTTGGATTGTCCTTTAAATTCAATTGTAAAACGAAGTGAAAATACTCCAAATTGCGTGACCAATACCAAATGTATTTACACGCTGCGTAAGATTTAGAAAACAAAAACACACATACACAATCTACTTAAACCTCTCATTTTCGGGGCACGAATAACTCTGGAAAAAAACCTAAACCCAGTTACTATAAATTCCATACCATTGTTATCGGTAGAGTATTAACAAATCTTGAATCTTTAAACGGTGATTCGTTTCTTCTCCCTCTTTTAGGAAAGTATAGTTTGCAGCAATACTTGCATTCAATAATCACTGTTACAAATTTGTCTTTATATGTGTATTTATTCAAAGTTTTTAAAATCCATACAAGGCTGCATTCCCGATGACAGTATTGATGAAATTATAAACAAACAGATAAGCAAATATAATATAAATTATCATGAAGAATAGCTTGGAAACATACAAATGCAACGACAAAGCATATAAAATGTAGAAAATATTAGAAAAACATCATCATAGAAGCAAAAACTGATACTATGTCAATGCATCAATAAAAACGGTACGAATATATTCAATTAATCTCAAAGTAGCGAAAACAAAATAATCAAACACAAATAGGCTTAAATAACGTTGACAGAACTAGTTTTATATTGAAATGTATTTATACGTATATATATATATATACGTATATATATTACATATATTTTACTCAAGGCATCATTAGAGGGACATTTGGAGTGAAAAATGTAGTCATTAAGTAGACATTATCATTAGGAGGACAATATAGTGTCTTCTTAACGTTTGTTAGAAGGCCCAATTTGTTTATATATCTCTCTCTATATAATTTCATTAAAAGCGTCATTGGAGGGACATAAGAAGTGAAAAAATGTGTCATTAGGTAGACATTAGGGCTAGGGTTAGGGTTAGGGTTAAAGTTAGGGTTAGGATTTGTATGATGTCCACTTAATGTACCATGTAGGGTTATATATGTAATATATACATGTATACACTGTCGCCTATAGAATTGGAAGAATTTTTTCTGATGTAATTCAATAAAATAATTGTAATTTCTGTGACCCTTAAGATGAATCAAACTTAAGTTCTGAGAATATAAAACTTAATCTTTCAAGAATAAACCATTTACAAAAACAATCCTTTTATAAAAAGAGATACTATGAAAATGTTTCAACTTGTTGGGTACATTATTTGTAACTGCTGAATGAAAACATTCGTATCAAAGCGCTTCACAAAGGCTTATTCATGAATGTGGGACTTATGGAAGAGTTAATTTGATTGAATTGGTTACCTTAAATCTATTGATAAATATTTAACTTTTGTAATTAAAGTATTATGTGCTACAGTGGTTCTTACGCTGGGTTGTAGATTAAATTATACATGAACATGATTTAAAGATTATTTAGACATTATTTAACTTCGAAAACAATTCGAATGAATAGAAATAACAAACAAATTAACAAATAAACGAATGAATGGATGAAGATTTGAACAACTAAAGAAAGATTTAGATGAATAAATGGTTTGGAATGATAATAAACAAGTATTTTCCAAGTTTTAGATATAAGTGTGTTAATTACTTTAATATCAATGCCAAACACATTTCTATAGTCTAGATTGATTTGCATGCTCGTGTCTGTATTATTTTTTCTTGTCTCCGAAAACTTTTTAAATTAAAATGATTTCAAAAATGGTTTTTTTTGTTTGTATAAAGATGCGGATAAATCTTAAAATTATCGATTTCAATATAATTACATGAATTGGAGAAGGACTGTACATAGTAGAAGCGTGTTATTTATTTATTGACCTGTGCATTAAAGGTAAATCCAGCCTTGACCGCAAACTACTCTACAGTGTGAGTACAAAAAAACAGGTTACATCTAGAAAATTGCTAACTATTATAAAAATCATCTATGAACAGTAAGTTAGTATCTATTATATAAAAGAGTGTTTTATCCCCAATCATTTGGTATCATTTGTGTGTGGTATGTGTTCAAGTTTGGGTGAGTAGGAGACATTTTTTAAGAGAGTGCAAAAATCTTCGGCCAAAGTATTGCTGATGAGCTGTTGGAATAAAACAAATGGGATTGGGCCGGTCATTAATTCGGTCTTTGTAGATTCCATTAACATCCCTAATAAAATTAATCATGCCACACATATCAAATATCAAATGACAACCATCAAATAACATATGTGTGTGTGTGTGTATTTGAATTTGGTTCTGCAAAAAGCATATGCAATGCATCTCATTTGATACATTCAATTAATTTTCTCACTTTAATACTTTTGTGCAAGCCGAACGGGTGTAATACTGCTCTAGCGCCGAAGGCTACAGACTTTCATAGAGAACAGGTCCCTGTTTCTTAAAACTCTTTATTAATAACAAATGCTAACTTTCTATGACAAATTTTGCTCTCAGCCAATCGAATGCCACGATTTCAGAAGCGTATAACAATTAATGTAACCTCTTATTGATAACAAGTTACAGGAAGCAGGGCCCTGGTAGGCTAACGTCTGTTCACTTTTCATATAGTATAGTCGGTCATGGACCCATAAGCATGATGATGCCAGACATATCATGTAAAAGGTTCGCATGTAGAACATTCATCATATAATCTTCAACTAATCACCCTGGTTGTCTGAAGTAGTTACCTCTCCCAAAAAAAAACAATCCTTGACTTCATTACGTTAAGTTTTTACCTATCAATAAAACAAACGCAACAACTGAACGTTTACAAAAAAAAAGGCCACCAACTTTATTTCATCAATTCTTGAATATATTTGACAGAAAGAGTGAGTGATGACGCTGTGACATGTTCCAAGTATTCTTCCGATGTTTATTTCATATGTCAATTTTAAGTCTAGTTTGATATCACTTTCGTAACCTTTAAAGATAAAGGTGGGTTCTGGCTAAAAACAGAGAAAATTAATTCTCTCAGAATCAAACGAAACTTTCACTGAATGTTCAAGATTACAAATACATGTCATTTGCCAAACAATTTTGGTGGAAAATGTATACTGGCTGAGCATAGACAGATTAGGAAATTAAGGTTAGTTACCCCGACACCATTTGTGTAATCCCATATACGTCTTTCTGTGTACAGTGCTTGTTACTTTACCAAGACTGGGCCAAATTTATATTTTGATTTTGATGACCTTAGAACTTTGCAGTACACACCAATACTTATATGCTACATGATCAACTTTTTCTTTCACAATGCAATCGGATGACCATAACTCACCTCTATCTTTAACAAGTGCAATTGTACTATCCTAAAGCTAGTCATGCGCAGTATTTATTCTTCTAACGCACTGATCTGGGAGTGGCATTCTTAATTTACCTTCTACACACTTGTATATTACCTTCTCCATACTTGTATATTACCTTCTACACACTTGTATATTACCTTCTACACACTTGTATATTACCTTCTACACACTTGTATATTACCTTCTACACACTTGTATATTACCTTCTCCATACTTGTATATTACCTTCTACACACTTGTATATTACCTTCTACACACTTGCATATTACCTTCTACACACTTGTATATTACCTTTTACACACTTGTATATTACCTTTTACACACTTGTATATTACCTTCTACACACTTGTATATTACCTTCTACACACTTGTATAACGTCTAATTGTTTAAAATGTTCTTATCTTTATCAAATATTCTATTATCATTCATTCATTTATTCATTCATTTATATTCTACAAATTTTTCGAGTTTGTGATAGATACTTTCTTTGATTGGAGATTTGATAAACAAATTACAGAGAATGGTGAACATACGAACAGATTGAGAACTAAAACAACTCATTGGGAAATGTGGAGGGGTCTACGAAGAGCATTAGTGTTAGTTAAATGTAGTCCCATGAATTAACAAAACTATTCGGCTAAGTATATAAACAAACAGAACAATATATATAAACATTGTATAAACAGATGACATTAACAGATACAATTAAATGTGAATAATGTTGAGTTAGCGAGGTAAAAAAAAAGCAGAATCGTCAAACACGCAAGATTTACGCCAACGTACATTTAATTACCCTTATAACATGTAAACGTGAATATTAAAGCTTCGGTTGGTTACTATGTATGTGTAATTATTTGAAAAAGATATGTTTAGTAGGTTCAGTAACTGATTAATAAGCCATTATTGTTCGAGTTGACTGATTTGATAATCAGAAGGTTTATTCAACGTCCCCCCTTCAACTTTTTTTTGGGGGATCGTTCCCCCCCCCCCGTAAGATTTGAAAAAAGTGCAATAAAAAGTGCAACACACTATAGGCTGTGGAGGGACCAAGTGTGCAACGTTTAGACTAATGAACATGCAAAATCCTTCGCGCTTGGTCGCTATACGCTTCCTCGCATAACATCCTTCAAAATGTACAGGAAAATATTTTAGAAAATCTGTATTGCGTTGGTATCACCGTGATACCAACGGAGTACAGATTTCCCTCGCATTTCGTCCCCCCCCCCCGGTCATGAAAAGAAATCGCCGCCCCTGACACTTAGGGTCAAAGGCTATATAGTCAAGGTCAAGGGTTAGTAAGTGGGCGTAAGCTTTTGGCCGTGAAGTATCGGTTGATGTAATTTTTCCAACAATTAAAGACACTCTGATTGATTGTGGATTTAGCTGTCTCGGGCTTTGAATAGTTTGAGAAAATCTTCTCTTGTTTTCAGAACATTGTCGTCAACTTTAATACGGAAGTTGGGAGACGATGTATCCAGACTTGCAATCCAAAGCATGGGATACTTGTTGTCGTATGATATGTATAGTTCTGTCCGAAAGAGAGGAGAGACGCAGAAAACATATTAGAAAGAGGGTGGCGGGGAATGATAGTCAGAGAGGGGGAGATGGAGATACATTGAAGATAATAGAGAGAGAGAGGGAGGGGGGAGGGATAAAGAAAGAAAGAGACAGAAAGTGGGTGGCATGAGAGGGTTTGACAGTGTGTGTGTGTGTGTGTGTGTGTGTTTGTGTGTATGTGAGAGAGAGAGAGGGGGGGAGGGATAAAGAAAGAAAGAGACAGAAAGTGCGTGCCGTGAGAGGGTTGGACAGGGTGTGTGTGGGAGGGTGAGAGTGTGGGTGTAGGTGTGACAGAGACAGGGGGAGGGCAGAAAGGAGCGGAAGAAGAGAGTGGCGATAATAATAGTAATGTAATATTAATACTACAATGAGATAGAAACGCGTCATACAGTCATTAATGATGTTTATAAACACTGTAATACCCACCGCACAATTTGCAATAGCATTTACTATGAACACTTCAACTTCTTAATTCTGAGTGATCGATGATTTTTATAATCAAAATTCTGATGGAATTCACGCATTTTTGGAGGAGGAATAATTCAATCGGCTCACAATCGTAGTGACGTCATGCCAGTAGTGCGATTCTCTACGATTTTAAATCAATTCGGCTTTTTAAAATCCCTTTTAAGAGCCTTCAACAAGAATATCTTGTTTCTTTAGATTTGTAAACCTATATATTATTGTCATTTCTTCTAAAATCGGATGACAGGGAAATCGTATAGTGTGCGTTTTAGGCTTAAATGACGATGTGATCCAGCAGGTCTGTAGCCAAGAAAATCAGACTATGAAAAAACAAGCAAACCAACATTTGCTTGTAAAGGTTTCAAATTAACGAAACGGATATCATTGTTTTCAAGAAGTTAAAAAAGGAAAATGGAATAAAAAAATAACTTGCCAATTCTTTTTCAGAATGTGTCAAACCACATCAACTCTCCCCTTCCCCGTACACCCGTCCCTTCCCGTTGCAATATATACATTGAGGATCCTTAACAAGATTGTATGAATTTGTTTTTCTGTATTTCGGGAGGAGGGGGTCTTGTTGCACTACAAGCCGGCACACTCTTTTATTTGAAAGAGGGAGTATTCCCCTCTGTGCTCCGCTCCACAAATGATCTCCATGTTTGTACTAAGAGGATGGAGTCAGCCCCAGACAAATGCCAACAAATGTTTATATTTGGAGGTGTCCCCCCCTCCCCCATCCTCACAAACACACGCACGCTTAAAAGGGGTGTTCCCCTACAAATTCCAACGACCCCCCCCCCCTCACACGCACACACACACACACACACACAATACAAGTCAACTATTTACCTTCTTCTGTGTTGGCAGCCTTAAATACAGATGCTCCATTATCGAGAAAGGACTGGATAAAGAACATGTTATTTTGCAGGATCTTTTTACCACGACGCGTCATGTAGCGAGGGAAGTCCTGTCGAATCAAGGAGGTAATGAAAGTAAAATTATCGTATTAGTGTAGAAACCAAAAGGTCTGTCGAATCAAGGAGGGAATGAAAGTAAGTTTATGTTATTAGTGGAGAAACCAACAACAACAAAATAATCATCATCATTTTATTTTTACCGTTATAACCATTATTATTATCCTCATAGTCATCACTGATAAAACTATTATTACTCCTATTTACTCTTACTACGATTATATTTGTGATGGTGATGGAAGTTAAGACGATGAAAAAAACGATAAAACGATAACGATGATTGGGATAAGGGTAGGCATATAATGATGACTGTAATTGTTAAATATAATGATGATGATGATGATGACGATGATAATAACAGTGAACTTACGACTACGCTGAGAGGACCAACATCGACACCCTCAATGCACCGATGACTATCATCTTTGTCACAATCGGAGTCGCTTCCATTGTCCGAATCGCTGTCGGACGATTCTGGTGTTGAGATGGTGACTGGAATACCGTCATCACTTCTCCCATTTCCCCATACACCGTCCCCCTCCTCACTACCGTATATACGTTGGTATTTATTGATAATCACGGTCTCTGCCAACATGAAGACAACAAGCTCAATAATTAATTAATTAATTCATTCATTCTTGCAAGAAATCAGGTTTGGACCGGTTCTGTGCACTATTATTATTCACCTGAATGTCCTCGATCGAATGGCTCAATCTAAATGACACCACGTTTGCAACGGGCTTATGAATCGGTCTTCGCCCACACGAAGACAAAAGCCCATTAATCAATTAATTCATTAATTATAGTAAGAGATCGTACTTAGACATGTTTTGTGCATTATTATAAGTCTGAATGGCATCGAATGGCGCAATCGAAATGACATTGCGTGGGCAGCGGGCTCAAGATTCACTGCTAAAGCTAAGCTCTATATTACGTGATCGCTTGATGGCGTGAGTCTGCGTAGAGAAGTAACGCACACAGGTCCGGGTTACTGCAAGTCACGTCACAGGAAGATCATGCTAAATGAGGGTTAGCCTAAGCTGATGAGACCTATAATTCTAGTTTGAAGGCACAGCCTCCTCATTCTAACTTATTGACAATAAGCTAAATAATTGATACAATTGCGCATATAAGCAAAACCCACTGAAAACAAAGTAAAGCAAAGTAAATTCGAAGTTTCAAAGTACATTTTTATAACACTACAGTCCATTGGGGAAAATGAATATTGTAAAACCGGTCACTCAAAGATTTTTACTTTTTTCAGGCTCTTCACCATCATTTTGAAGCGCAATTTCTGTAGGGCTTCAAGATCACACCATATCATAGGCACTGATAAAACGTAGGGCCATGCATTTCATATTTGTAAAACTGGAAACATCCTAAAAAACGCCTATAAGTTCTCTGTCTGCAAAGTGGTAATTAGGCAATGTGTCACGCACTGTTGGCGATGTGATCATAAACTGTGCAATAAACAGTATGCTAGGGCACAAAGTCCATCGGTTCACTATCGTTTTAAAATACCAATTTAAATGTTGGGTAATTTTACAAATTGGTCGATGCCTTGAAACGTTGAGGGGTAGTTGAGTTCTGTTTTCAGACCGCAAATGCCTTCAAAGTGCATGGTTATTGCTCCGTTTCTGATCTATGACATTTCTAGTGCCTTTTTAGAACCTAAAATTGCTATGAAGGTAATTTTAGACCCCAAAATGTGTAAAATTTAGCCAATACGATCATTCCAATTCGGTTCCACTTAAACAAAATGCGGTGACAGTTAATTAATTATTTAATCAAAAAATATCAGTACATGGGCCGGCTGGTTATGCGTAATATAACTGACATGAAAAAGCCAACAAAAAGCCAACATCGGCATTGGCTGGATTGCGACGTAAAAGGCGTAATTTCATTTTGTCAACGGCTTTTTCAAATTATGTAATATTTGTGGTGGTACTCAAGTATTAGAAAATGTTATATTTATATATTTCAGCCGTCTCTGAACCGATTTTGATCAAACAAAGATGATTTTTTTTTTTTGTCATTTAAATTGTATGTTCTTTCAAATTTAACACTCAGTTTTTCATTATCTCACAACAAATTATTTTGTGTGGCGCCCTCAGCAACAGAACTCAACTATCCCTTTAAGCCTAGACTAGTTAGTCATTGAGAAACGTACTTTTACGCAGAACGTAGGTCGCCTCCTTGTTTTTGATCTTCATGAATCTGTCTTGTTGTTGTGGAAGTATCATTTGCACTTGAAGGGAAGAATCATAGGAATAGTCAGGATTCACTCTGAAAGCACTGTCAATGGGAATGTTTGGTTTGGGCGAGTTCTTCCATTTTTCGCTATCTAATTGTCGCCTGAATATGTTCTCAACAACTGGCCGGTTACCTGCAATCGAAATAGATAAAGTGTGTGTGTGTTTGTGGGTGTGTGTGTGTGTGCGTGTGTGAAAGGGAGTGTAAGAACTGCTCATGATGAAAGAATATCTATAGAGTAACATTTCCAGAATCCCATCAATTTCATGCGATTGAAAATACATCTGAAGCAATGGCTTTCTCGCATGTACAAAGTACTATTAAGGTAGAGTGCATACAGCCTCATTGCAGGCTATGAGTTAAGTAGAAATCTATCAAGGTATCTTTTTTTTCTGCCAATCTAGTGCACTCTTGCGGTGTCATTCAACTCCATTTCCCCTCCTAGGTCTTCGTGATTTCCCTCTTTATAGTATTTCCCCCTTTCTGTCTATAACTATTCCAATTATTTTGAAAGCGCTATTGAATTAAAAATGACGACTCCCGTGGGAGGAAACTGCAAACTTCAGAGAGATTGTTTTCATTGATTAGCATTTAGATCGGGGTCATTTTTTAACGATATATTTAACTGGCTCACATTTTTCACACATCATTTCGATTAAAGTTTGTTTTACTTTCCTGCACATGCCCAAACCTAAAACTTAATTTTCAAGTATACGCACGGGTCAGAATAGCTTATGCATGCATGTAAATGAAAGCAAAACCATAGTAGTTGCTCCAAATGTTTATACTATCTCCTTATCTTATCTGTTCAAAAGTAAGTTGATGGGCAAGAAGAGAGAAAGAAAATACCCTTTTCGTTGAGATGAAAAGCAAACAGCCACGTTTCCTCCTGTTTCCTCTTGATAACCTAAATTTTGAAGAAAAAAAAAGGGTTTATTTTAGGACTTGTGATTACAAATTTCTTTACCACGAATGTCGGTACGGATATAGAGCTTTTCTTTCGAAATGATTATAGTACTATAAGTTCATAGCCCTCTGTTTCCCTTGTAAACTTCAATAAAAACACGAAATAATCGTATCATAATATTGATGATAATGAGGATAGATGAATACAAACAAATGAATACACAATTTAATAAATATTGTCTTTAAAACGAAATTATGTTATTTTAAATGTTTATAGAAATATTAATACTAACGATATTTATAACATTAATAATAATAATTATCATATTAATAATAATGATTATAATACTTATAAGTTTAATGATAATAATGGAAATAAATAAAATGATAATAATATTAGCAATAAAAAAAATCATAACCCAATAAACAAAATCACGTGAAAATCACGTCAATATCAAGGTATCGACTTGAGGAGAGTTACGTTCTTCAAACACTGGACATTTACGTAAATGTGTTGATACGTTTATTGCATTAGGTAACTTGAAACACACGTACACTAAATCACGCAATTGTCACTGCAATATCACCATTATAATAACGTGATTATCCCTACCTTGGAGACCATGGTTTGTAAACCTAATACTCCCGTGTTTGTTTGGTTATGAAATTACATCTTCATACACGAAATTATCGCGTCACGGAAACACGTGAAGCGTTAGTGATAGTTTTAGTCAAAATATCTGCGTGAAATTCACGTGAATATTACGAGACTGACTTGAGATGAATCATGTTCTTCATTCACGTGAAATTTATGTCGAAGAGGAAGTATGTTACTGTAACCCGCGTTAAACCCAATAATTACGCAAATGTTACACAATAAATGAACCAAAATAATGACGTTCTCATCCCGTTTCTGAACATCGTGTCTTGGATCTTCCATAATTACGTCCAGGCGCGCCGGAAGCAGTTTGGGATTAGAGGGGGTTGGGTGGGGGGGGGGGGGGTGTAAACATCCCAGAGGAGAAAGCTAGTTGCAACTGATCCAGTTGATGAACCATTTAATGCCAACTGGTAACCCTGGAAATTGAAATGGGCTAAATGATCCAGTTGATCCAGGCCAGTTATAATTCAACTGGTCTAGCTGAGCCATTAGAACCATTTGGTAAAACTTCCAACCAGTTGAACAGCAACAATACTTCATTACTGGTAAGTCTGTATTTCCAATGTAAGGGCATTGGTGATAAGTAGACTTACGTAATTGAATTAACCCGTTCCTTCCGAAATTATTTAGCCTGATAGCCACCCCACAAACGAGATTAAAAATCGAAAACTCGACTCCTTCGCTGCCGTACAATACCGTGCGACTGTTCAGCGCGCGGAACAATGCGTGTGCGTTAAAGCGACCTAAAGCCTGGCCAGTCGCTTCGACGAGCAGGAACTTAGCGCATGCGCAGATCATTTGGCAATCTGCCGTGCTCTAAGTTCTTTCAGCTCTTCCGTACTGTAGGTTGTTTTTCTTCGTTATCTTTTTTCCTCTTCTACCTACTTATTTTGTTCTTCTTTTTTCTCCTCCGTATCTATTTTTTCCTTGTCACTCTTATCCCTCCTCCTTCTTCTTCTTCTTTTCCTTCTTCCTATACTCTTTTTTTATTTTGATACTCGATTTTATGAGAAAATACATAGTATATAAAAAGTAAACTATTTCAATGTAAGTTTCTGTTGTATCAAATTTAATTGAAATAGTTTATCAGCCAAAATTGACTGTTATAATTTACGTCTGACAATATAATGTAGCGAAAATATGTAAACATGATCAAATGAAACTCAAGAAGAATCCAGAACGGGGGGGGGGGGGGGAGAGGGGGGAGGTGAAAGGAGAGCCAAAATAGTATACTAATAAATACAGTACAGACTATATAACGATGCGCCCAACTTTCTCTCTCTCTCTCTCTCTCACTCTATAAAAACCGTTCATTATACTTTATCTCTCTCATACTGTTTTCTGTTCCACGATTTCCGAAAGCACGTTTCGACATAATAAATAAGAATTGTTAAAAGTAAGAGTTTGGATATAAAAACATCTCTTATGCAAAAAATAATATGACACAATCTTTTTTGACAAAACTAATATACGTCGGACGAAGGAAATAACTCCTTGGTCGGACATTATACTTTAGCGAATTTTGTTTAATTTTTTTAATTTGTTTTAAAGAACTAAAGAAACATTCTGAATGGGGGGGGGGGGGTTGATCAGATAGACAACTAGTATAATAATAAATACAATACAGACTACGTCCAACGTTCTATCTCTCTCTCTCTCTATCTGTCAATGTTGTTCCGCCATTTGCTTGTATGCCGGCATCATTCCTTCTTTGAGATAAATTATGATAACATATCCATGATGATGAAAACATACATCTTAAATACTAGGGGAAAAAAATAGAGAACGAGCGGCTGATAATGTCAAAATGAATATCACTGTACACAAATTATAGAAAGTAAAAGTTTTGATTTTGAATGTAAGTCTCTGTTGCATCAAAATAAAATGATTATTTCATTATATCGACGGAAATAATATACATCAGACATTATACTTTACCACAAAAGGGTCATCTAGAAGTAGGTGGATAACATTATAAGAGAAAGAAGAGAAAGAATGAAACTTTCTCTTTCAAAAACAGAAGAATAATGGAGAGGGAGACAAGGACACATACACAATAAATAAATATAAACAAGATAGGATTCTAGAACGGAAGATGATATAGGAGAAACGAAATAGTTCGGAAGTATTGCCTAGAGAGCAAAATAATTATTCTGTTTTATTTACTAATGTAAAGCGCTTTGATCATGTTTTATGTAAAGGCGCTATATAATATCAATATGTATGAATATATTGGCAAATTTTGACAATTATAGTTTGTAAGTATGAATTGACAAAGTACGTACAAATACAAATGACACAGAAATGTCTGCAGGTATTTGGGACCTATATAGAATATGTGAAAAGAGCTTTATCTTTGTCTTTGGCCCATGATCCCACAACTTAGTTACGTAAGAGGAACAAAGAACGTTGACGGATGTAAAGGTTGTTGTCATGGTTATAAACCCCAACAATAGAAGAGCGGAAGTAAGGTAAGGGTATAATTGAATGACAATGACCTGGCTTACAGCATTGATGATCCTACATGTATAACCCTGGTTTTTTTGTGTGTGTTTTGGGGGGAGTGGGGTCTTGTTGTTTTTGCAATCATTCAAAGATAATATCAATCATACAAGATAAAGGAATGAACAAGAATATATGATATGCTAAAATGTAACAGACAAAAAGATGATGATGAGAAATGATTGTTTCTATCTCTTTTTTTCCTCTTTTTCACTCTCTTTATGTGTGTCTCTCTCTCTCTCTCTCTCTCTTTCCTCTCTCTATCTCTCTCTCTCTCTCTCAAACTCTCCACTTTCTCCCTCTCTCTCCGTCTGTCTCTCCGTCTATCTGCCAATGTTGTTCCGCCATTTGCTTGTATGCCGGCACCATTCCTTCTTTGAGATTAATTATTATAACATAAAATTATCCCTGATGATGTACATTATTATACCTTATATTTATTATAGGGAGCGAAAAAGAAAACGAGCGGCTGATAATGTCAACATGAGAAGAATATTACTGTACAATATTTATACAAAATAAAAACTTTGAATGTAAATCTCTGTTGCATCAAACTGATATAAACAAATTGTTATTATGCTATATTAACGGTACTATTATCCGTCGGACATTGTGCTCTAGCCAAAAGATATAAACAAACAAAAAAGAGAAAAACTAAAGAAAAAATTTGAGGTTTGTGGGGGGGGGGGGGGTAGTCGGTGAGAAAAATATCATAATAATAAATACAGAACAGACTACGTCAAACTTTTTATCTATTCTGCCCCCGCCCACCCTCCTCTCTCTCTCTCTCTCTCCCTCTCGCTGTCTCTCTCTCTCTCTCTATCTCTCTTTCTACGTTGTTTTCCATCTTCATCTTTCATGATGTTGTCTACTATTCCGCCATTTACTTGCATGCCGGCATCATCCTTTCCTTGAGATTAATTATTATAACATATCCCTGATGTTATACGTCAGACATTATACTTTAGCGAAAAGAAATAATCAAACAAAAAAAGAAACGTACACAAAAGAAAAAACAATCAGAGCTGGGGGGGGGGGGGGGGCGGGGATCGGAGATAACTTTCTATCTCCCCCTCTTTCTCAAATAATTTATATCTCCTCTCACATATACCTTAGTAAAGGGAACGCTATAGAGAGTGAGCGGCTGATAAAGTCGAAATGAGAAGAATATTACTGTCCAATACTTATAAAAGTAAAACTTTTGAATGTAAATCTATGTTACATCAAACTGCTATACAAAAATGTTTATTATACAGTTATTGACTGGCAGGGGGTGTAATATAACATTCTTTGGACCGCTGAAGGGAGTTATATTTCCCAAGTGGTTATATTTTCCCGAAGCGCGCAGCGCTGAGGGAAAATATGGTCACGAGGGGAAATATAACTCCATTCAGGTCCAAAGAATGTTATATACCCCCTGCCAGTCAATAACTGTTATATTAGATAGCCCTTTTTTGGGGGGGGGGGGGGGGGGGTCCAAAAAAAATTGCCCGAAATTTTTTTTTCCCCTTTTTTTTTCGGAAATTACGGAAAAAATATCTGTCGAGATAGTCAAGAAAGAAAAAAAAAACCTTACAAAAAAAAATTATAAAAAAAATTGGGGGAAAAAAAAGGAAAAAAAAATTGAAAAAAAAAAAATTCTTACCCCAAAAAGCATTTTTCGGGGAAAAAAAGAAAATGTGGAAATATAATTTCAAGGGAAAAAAAAAATTCATGAACAAAAAAAATTAAATGACCCTCGGTAATGGTGTAATGTGTGTAATTGGTGACATACAGTCCTCAAGAGGGCGACATGCATTGATTAAAAATATATTCATTTCACCAGCTGGTTAATATAACACCGAAAAGTGACCGGCCAGGAAAATATAACAATTTGGATCCTCCCAATTGATATCACGTGACGAGCTCTGGACCAATCACATCTCGGTATCTGTCTAAGCTATCTAATATTATGCTATATTGACGTTACTATACGTCAGACATCATACTTTAGCCAGGAAATATAAACAAACAAAAAGAGAGACAAACTAAATAATAAATCTGAGCTTTGAGGGGGGGGGGGGGGGTCGGTGATACAAAATGTCATAATGATAAATCCAGCATACACCTGATCAAAACTCGTTTTCGGAGACTAAATCGAGTACAACCTCGCGATCTTGCTTTAGATTTATAATACTGCTTGTTGATGTTGACAATAGAGAGCTGACCTTTGGATTTTCCTTTCATGTGCAGTGAAGTGCATTGTTCCGCGCGTGCCGCGTGCCGTTATAGGCTTTGGCTTTGCGCTGCTCCCAATTGAAAGACCAGCAGTATTGGTATTCTGTGCATGGAAGGTCTCAGCGAAAGTCAATATCTGTGGGACAGACATCGCGGAGCTCCAATACGCTGCTGTACGAATTTCATGTGAGAGAAAACTTGACATGCTTATGAAAAAGTACAAATATAATGAGTAATATTAAAGTAAACAAAACAGGAGTAATGGATAATGATAGCATATACTTTGGATAAACCCTCACATCCACTAGTTTAGTGAATTAATGGCAGGGAAAGGCAATTTTAGGCTTGTAAAGACGTCGTCTACCTGCCTATTATGGGAACCTGGTATACCAGGTTCCCGTCTGTGAGTAGGCTCCACGGGAGCCTGGTATACCAGGTTCCCGGAAGGAACGGGTTAATCGAAAAAAATTCGTATACTTGTACTTTATTGAAATTACTTTAGTTCACAGTTAATGTTTCCCTTATTCATGTTTAACTATTTATACGAAGTAGCGAAACTCTAATAACTGGTAATTTATATTTGTAGTATTTTCGAAATGAATTGCATATAACTAAATCATCAGTAATTAAGAAATATGCTGTAAATTCAGATAAATTGTTTAAAAAACATAGATCTGCACGCACCCCATATTCAATATGCAAATGAATTGGTGTCAGCTCGAAATATGCCAACGCTCAGTCATCATCTGGTGAAACTGGAAATATGCACACTCCAGTTATCAACTGGTGCAATGAAATATGCCAACAGTCAGTTATCAACTGGTGAAAATAGAAATATGCCAACAGTCACGGGATTATCACCACGGAATTTAAATGGTAACTGTGAAACCATCAAGACACCCAAGAATAACTCATTTTCACACATGGAAAACACGGAATACCCAGCTTATATTAATAATCCGTTTGAGTCACGCGATCATCACCGCGGAACTGCTGGCAACTTTGACTACGATTTAAATAGGTGTTTTAAGACACCTAATCATGACTAATTTTTCACACCTAAAAGTCACGTATGCCCTGCTTAGATTAATATTCCGTTTGAGTCACGAGATCATCACCGCGGAACTGCTGGCAACTTTGACTACCATTTAAATAGGTGTTTTAAGACACCTAATAATTACTAATTTTTCACACCTAAATATCACGGATTCACAGCTTAGATTAGTAATCAGTTTTAACTACGTGATCATCACCAAGAAAGTTATGGTAACTTTGAAACCATTTAAATAGGTGTTTTAAGACACCTAATAATGACTAATTTTTCACACCTAAAAGTCACGTATGACCAGCTTAGATCAATAATCCGTTTGAGTCACGAGATCATCGCCGCGGAACTTATGGCAACTTTGACTACCATTTAAAAAGGTGTTTTAAAAAACTTAATAATTACTTATTTTCACACCTACATATCACGTTTTCACAGCTTAGATTAGTAATCAGCTTGAGCCACGTGATCATAACCAAGAAATTTATGGTAACTTTGAAACCTTTTAAAGAGGTGTGTAAGACACCTCAGAATTACTTGAATATAACCAGAGATTCACGGACAGAACAATAAGACGATTAGCCGGTGTAAGTAACGTGATTATTACCATCAACCTTGGATAACCTGTGAAACCAGTCAATAAAGGTGCTTACAAGACCAAATGAATACGTATTTATCGCCACCATCGGTTAACTGACAAAAAAATCGTTGCTTGGTCAAGTGGTTATTTGGTCATAAACACTTGATTTACAGAGGTAAGTGGAATCACGTTACTCCAGTCGCGTGATAAACTGGTGGTTTTTAGGTTAGATGAAGACGTGAACAGGATTACCTTTTTTGTTTAAATGAAGGCACGTGTCGATAACGTTTAAATCTAGTTCAAAAGGCACTATACTTTAAAATCACTTAAAATACACTCCCAAAAGAGGTTACTTTTTGGTGTTCTGTTTATTGGGAATTGTAATCATTATAATAACAACGATCTTAGTAAATAATAATGCCCGATCAACTAACAATAATGTGAATAAAATAAAATGTATTCTTACCAAACCAATCTGAGTGCCAATATCTGAGAAACATTCTAGAACTGCTAGTTGGTTAGCACTGCTTATGTCTGACTGCAGGTTATTGATGCTTAGTAGTTCATCACAGTTTCTGCAATGACGTTATGGGAGGAGATACATTAGGCCAACAACAAAATCATTTGGTTGTCCTCGACAGCCTACTCTTCATTTTCGGGCCGCTCGAGTTTAAAAAAAAACATTTTTGGTTGGGGGAGCAATCTTAAATGAAAACATACCATTTTATGCATTCTGCAAGGATCAAAATGCGTCCCGTTGCCAGTTTGGTCTTTTCAGTACGCAATTCTGTATTTATTAAACTTACCATTTTTATTTTTCTATGTCAAAATGACGTTTATTCAAATCAGATTCTGAGCATTCTTAAACTCATTTTAAGCCCAATCTGTACTAGTTTACAGGAGGGATTTGACCACCCTGCAAGGTCACTGGACAGGTGGTTATCTCAATCAGCTCTCAGTTAACATTATATAAAGAGGATCATGGGGGACCAATGGTCACTGATTAGGCATTGTTTGCTATATAGAGGGCGCAAGTAGCTATAAGTAGCACAGTGGGGAATTAAAAGGTGTTGTATTTCAAAGCCCGAAATACTCTTTGTGTTGGTCTTGACATTCATAGTAAATTCAACTAGTCTTTTACCATATTCAAGTGTTTTATAGACTTTGTTTGTTTAAATCCTTGACATCCCAATGATTTTTGATTTTGTTATGGAAAAATACTCATTAAAAAAAAATATAAAAAAATAAAACAAAAATGGGGTGGGGGGAATTTCAAATAAAGACAAACAAAAATGAAATTAAAACAAAACAAAACAATAACAAATCAGCCCGCCCGCCCCTACCCCAGAGAAGCAATCGAGGGCAACCAATTTTTTTTTTTTTTTTTTGCCTTATGGCGAGACAAGCCTTGCTGCCTTCAAAGAAGACAAAAGACTCCATGCATGGCTGATCATCAACGAAACGGAGTTAAGTATTTTGTCAACTCTGTTTGTTGCTACGGCAGGCAACCAGTGAAAACGAATTCGTTTTATGGAAACACAAACATTATTTTAAATAAACATAACTTTGTTTTTCCTGGCTCATTTTTCCTGATTGAAGTGTCAATTGAAAGGGCAAAAAGTGAACTTTTTAGAAATTTAATTTTCTCTTTGATATTCATATCGCCCGCCAAATGACATTTTGGTACCCTCTCTTTAAATTTTTGTTAATCACTCTTGCTTGAAATATGCATCATATGAGTTGCATCAAATGAAAGAGAAGGATCTAAGCTTTACAAATATGTGTCATTAATAATTGTGATTAAGTTATGATAAAACATCGATAATTCTCAGTTTCGTTTTTTTCTGGGACGCACTGTATATATAAAATTATATAGACATATAAATTATTTACATAATATATACCTGGTACGTTTTATTTTCATCATTGGGGCCTGTAACTCACAATCATAGCTTTCATCAGAGCCAGAGATCCCTCAATTTATCACTCTTGGTTTGAGTTCAGGCTATTAATTTAGTGTGTTCAAACATAGTGATATGAGGTACTTTTTGTAACGTTTCTGTTAATATAATTCTCTTTTATTTGTATCATTCATTTCGTGAAATCATGATTGCCAAATGTGAAATATATGTGAAATATGAGACAAGAAACTGAAAATAAAATTGAATAAAACATAGTGATATGAGGTACTTTTTGTAACGTTTCTGTTAATATAATTCTCTTTTATTTGTATCATTCATTTCGTGAAATCATGATTGCCAAATGTGAAATATATGTGAAATATGAGACAAGAAACTGAAAATAAAATTGAATAAAACATAGTGATATGAGGTACTTTTTGTAACGTTTCTGTTAATATAATTCTCTTTTATTTGTATCATTCATTTCGTGAAATCATGATTGCCAAATGTGAAATATATGTGAAATATGAGACAAGAAACTGAAAATAAAATTGAATAAAAAAGTTATAAAACCTATTTACCTCAACCCAACAGTTCTTGCCAGCCCGGTCCCATCTAGGGCCCTGAACTCATGACCACCCTGACGAGAATAAAGAAGTGCTCCAAACTCCGTGAGAGAAAGAGGTTTACCAGGAATATACTGGACAAAGATCTCCCGAAACGCACGCCCATGTGAAGATTCGATCTGAAAATGTTAACAACAAAATAGATATTCAGTAGGTTTACGGTTGCACCATTTTAAAAAGAAGAGGGGGGGGGGGGGGGGGAGTAGTTAGTCATGAAAAGGAGTACTGTCGGTAAGCCTTTATTCTCGAGTGTATGTGTGTAGTGTAAACTTTCTTTCTCGAGTGTATGTGTGTAATGTAAACTTTATTTCTTGAGTGTATGTGTGTAATGTAAACTTTCTTTCTTGATTGTGTGTGTAGTGTACTCTTTTTTCTTGAGTGTGTGTGTAGTGTAAACTTTCTTTCTTGAGTGTATGTGTGTAGTGTAACCATTCTTTCTTGAGTGTATGTGTGTAGTGTAAACTTTCTTTCTTGATTGTGTGTAGTGTAATCTTTTTCTGTGGTGTGTGTGTGTGTGTGTGTGTGTGTAGTTCAAACTTTCTGTTAGTGATAGAGAAAGCGAATGCTCAATAGTACCTGGAGGGTCGGTGATTCAAAGGGAATGAGGGATGTCTCCAGCTGGTAAATATGTAAAAGGGGTCGTCTCCCTCCCCCCAGATATATTTAAAAATCGCTAAAAAAAATCGTCTAAATTAACGATCTGTCTCAGCCAATTTAGAGGACGAAGAAACGACTGAGGACAAAACAGTTGAAAATACAGAATGCTAATTTTCTGGCGCGGTCGCTGGGCTCCCTCGGAGAAAAAAAAAGAGAAGATTTTTGAAAGTTCATCGGTTGAAAGTCGCTAACGCAGTGCTACGTCAGGGAAATGACGCTTCGTTTGGAGCAGAATAACAAACAAATAAAGTACGACCATGGAGGATCGATTCGTGGTTTCTCTTTACTTCCTCCTTCCTTTAGGCGACCTTCCTCTTTTCTGTTGTTGTTCTAATTTAGTTTTATGACACAGGTGCATACAGCCAGACTAATTACATATGGAGTAATGATAGAGGACCTTGTACGGGACTGCAACTTAAGGTCAAGGTTGGGTTCAAAATATTCTCGCTTTTGTAAACTTTGGAAACGCACCCTGCCTACCAGGCTAACGCATCAAGGGAGATGCTGTGAGGGTAGAGGGGGGGGGGGATATTAATATATGAGCATATATATTTATATGTATTCATCGCTATTGGTGAATACAGAGATTGAAATATATCTATTACACTTTCAACGCTATCATATTCCCACTCTCTCTTCACGTTTTTGTTTGTAACTTTGGGCCTTTAGCTATTCACCGCAATTCTTACCGCAGTGTTATTATTCCATACAACTACTGTTTCTTGATTGCTTACTTACAAACATACACAGGCTATCTAAACAAACAAACAATAAAACAAGCAAACAAACAAACTCTACCGTTATTGGTCATCCTGCATTAAAGGAAAACAAGGTCTTCCCGGTCACTTACGGTTTCAACAGCACTTTACCGGGGTGATTACCGCCGTGTTGCGGTCACCTACACCGCGTATTCCTCTGTTCATAGGAGAAATATGTTTGTGCTGACTTATAACAGAATTAAAACTCGTCGACCTACCACTTACCATCCCTTCACCATCATGAGGTTCACAGGGCGTCTTCTTCTCTGTTGCGGTTGTAACCGCGGCTTCCTCGTGTGCGTTACTCGCCTTGACCACTTTTTTCGGCTCTGTCTGCGTCGAAGCTTCGGAACTCTCAGTGTAATCTCCACGCGTGTTTGAATCAACTCTCTCTGGCTTGGTGGACTGCCCAGCTTGACTTTGATCACCCGACGCTAACGGTTCCACTTTGGGAGCGACCCCGACTGTTGGGTTGAAGATCCCGCACTACGCTTTTTCGATGCTTTTCCCCCCATAGTGAATTTTGCTTCTATGCTCTTATTTTGGAAGTCGAAGATAAAGTTTTGCGAGCCTTCCTGTTCAATAAACGTGTAGCAACACCTTCAATAAGCCAGTTGTCAATTTTTGAGAATTGATTTATGTTGTAACCACTGTTAGCTAACGCATCGACCAATGCAAAGAAAGGGTCAGGCCTAGCTACTTTGCATCAGTGCACGCAAATGATTTTCCTTTGAATCGGGATCCAAAACATTTACACAGCATCTCCTATCCCTACTCATACGCTATATATTTTTTTCTTTTCACTTGACTTAATGCGAGTATGAATATTTGCTTGCACAACCAGTGAACCATTTCCAAATAAATAACAAAAGAAAAGCCTAGCTACGTACCTAGCTATCAAGGCATTTTCTCTCTCGCTCCTTTTTTTGTCTCTCTCTGTCTCTTTCTCTCTGTCTCTCTCTGTCTCTCTCTATCGCTTTCTTACCCCTTCTCTGTCTGTGTCTCTCTCTCTATATCCGTCTCTCTCTCTCTCTCCCTGCTGCTCTATCACTTCTTTTCTTCATTTGTTTTTCTATTCTATAAATCCATTGCTGTTTCTCTTATATTCTCACTGCATGTCTTTGTAGCACCTCTATTTTTTTCCCGCACCCCCCCCCCTCCCTCTTTCTCTCCCATTAGCTGTTTCGCTCTTGTATTCCTTTCTCATCTCGTTATTTTATCAGTGCTCCCGTTCTCTCCTTTTCCCATCTATTCTTCATTTCATATTTGCCTTTCTTTTTCTCTATGATTTTTTTCTGTCTCCCTCCAACTACCACCTAGCAATCACACCTTTTTCTCTCTCTCCCCTTTTATCTCTCTTTCTCTCTCTCTCTCTCTCTCTCTCTTCCTTTATATTGTTCTTTCTGCTTGTCCCCCTTTCTCCCTCCCTTAACTCTCTTATATCTCTACTATGTTCTCCCTCTTTCTCCGTATTTTTTAAAATCTCTCTCTCTCTCCTCCTACCACTTACCCCTCCCCGGTTTCTCTCTCTCCTCTCTCTCTTTCTCTCTCTCTTTCTCTCGCTTTCACTCCTCGTCTCCTCAACCCCCAACAGGCAAACAATGAAACTTAATGTAAACGGAGGTAAACTTTGTTCTCTGGCATACTGCGTTACAGACATTGATTCGTGTATGCATTGACGTTTCCTCTTTTTTTTAATTTAAATTTGACTCCAGTACTAACCTATTCAGAGCAAACTATATCAGTCACCGGATAAAAAAACACAGGCATAATCTACCTACCTCTTACTTAATGAGAAGGAATAACTCTGGATAAAATGAAATCGGATGGAAAGGAGGGGGGGGGTATTTCTACCCCCCCCCCCTCCAAGGAATAGAAATGATTACTCCTCTTTACGAAAGGGGGTCACTCCTTGAAATTAATTCCCCTCCATTCATTCTTACAAAACCTTTTAAAATACTTGTTAGAAGGTTTTTAACGACAGACATTAAATCAATTTCTAAGACATGGGGAGAAGAGAGAAACAATGATACAAAAAGAGTTTATTTCATTATTTTAGCAATATCTATGTTGTTAAAGAAGTATTTAAGCGATTATTCAGAGAAATTTTTAAAATTAAACCGCGGGTCTGATATAAAGATCGTATAAACACTTTTTTATTTAAAGTTTTACCTTAAGATTTTTTGTTTGTCTTTGTTTTTGAGGCCGCCATCCTTGTCAAGCTTTGCTTATAATTGCGGTCTCCTGCACTTTTCCAACAGAATAGTTCGGATAATACTTTAAATTTATGATAATATGTTATGGAAATATTAAGTTTCGTTATTGTATGTACACTGTTGGTCATAATGGTGGAATATTTATTTTTACCCCAGTTTAGGGAGGGATTTTAAAAAATTATTTATTTCTAATAGATCTAGATAATGGCATACATTCCCAGATTCTATTGAATATTAATTTGCGAGTGTTTGTTTTGCGTGACTGCTAAATCATATTTGTGTTACTGTGCTAATCAGCTAGGGAACCTACGTCCTTAAATCATAATTGACAGTAATGAGGATTAATGCCTCACAAAAGGGAATTTATATAGCTGATCGACACGATTTTTATCCTGGGGCCTCACAGTAACGAGGCCATTGCTTAGCCCCTGAATCATGACTGTACGCAGTGTTTGCTAGGGTACGCGGCCCCTTGCACAAATCCCCCAAAACGAAGAAAATGCAATAAATTGTCAAAAATTCATTGCATTTTCCCCCGGCCCCCTACAGGAAAAATTCCTCTGTGTGGCCATGCCTCGAACCATAATGCATGGCCCTACAGAGGAATTTTTCCTGTTGGGGGCCGGGGGAAAATGTAATGAATTTTTGACAATTTATTGCATTTTCTTCGTTTTGGGGGATTTGTGGAAGGGGCCGCGTACCCTAGCAAACACTGCGCACAGTCATTATTCAGGGGCTAAGCAATGGCCTCGTTACTGTGAGGCCACAGGATAAAAATCGTGTCGATCAGCTATATATTAGTGCCCTTTTGTGAGGCATTAATCCTCATTACTGTCAATTATGACTTAAGGACGTAGGTCCCTTAGCTGATTAGCATAGTAGCACACATATGATTAAGCAGTTACGCAAAACAAACACTCGCAAATTAATATCCAATAAAATCTGAGAATGTATGCCATTATCTAGATCTATTAGAAATAATTTATTTTTTAAAATCCTTCCCTAAACTGGGGTAAAAATAAATATTCCACCATTATGACCAACAGTGTACATATATTATGTAAAAAAACATTTTGACATGAAGAAATTATTGTTTGTATATGTTGTATTATATCTCACATTTATATGTTCTTTCTTATTCAGTTATATTATATTTGGAAAAATGCAGAAATAAAATCAAATAATGTTGTTTTGTTGTTGTTGATAAATTGATAACAACGGGATCAAATGAAGAGCTTGGTTCCAAAAGGTACTACATCCATTTTATATTTAAACAAATGTTTGCATTAATGTAGGGGAACCCGGGGCAAAGTGAAACACGCAGGGTATTTTTTTTTTTATGCTCCCATACATCTAAGTTCATGTGCCAATAACACTGCAACGAGGATGCATCGTTTGTGACTTGTGCGATTACGTCAGATATGTGTACTTTTACGGAAAATGTCAGCTTTTTCATATATAAAAAAATGAAAATTAGTAGAAATATAATTATTATCTGCTAAAATACTGTGTTCATGCCGAATTATCACGAAAGCCATATTACCTACACATTATTAGTAGCCTCATACACTGACACTTCCAAAGAGCTGAATTTCCAAAAAAGAAGTTTATAAATGGTATTTAAAAATCATTTCGGCTCCAAAATTTACTATAGCAATTCAAGTCATGCATTGTTACTTGAGTATAGTATGAAATATTTCGATGACAAGTTCACAAATAAAATGTGAATGTACACAACCTTATGTTGAGCATAACATGAAAATGTAGAGGGCGCTGTCCAAGTGAACCATCGCACAGATTTGATCACACACAATATGCCTCCGAATCACCTGTATGAACTAAATATGCGAATGTAAGAAGGGCACTTTGGTCAGTTAATTGTGACGTATGTACGGAAAACATTCACGTTTGCCGTGTACAAAAGTAGTAATAAATGTTTTTCTCACAAGTGCCTTCTTCCTTGCGGCACTACATCAAAGTGGCGTTAGCGAGGCAGATAATTGAAGGTGCCCATTCGTGTAGCAATTGCAATTTTTGATTTTATTGTTATTTTCTTATTTTTGCCCAATTTTATTTAAACTTTTACCTGTCTACTTCTCGGATATTTTTGCATTCTTGAGAGTAGTTGACAGTTGTTAATTATGGTCGGAATGTAATTCATGTTAATGGTAAAACGAAATGAGAATATTCAATATTGCGTGACCTATACCAAATATACTTAGATGCTTCGTAGAATTTAGAAAACAAAACACACACAGTCATAATAAAGTTACCTCTAATTTTAGGGGAACAAATAAATCCGGTAAAAAAACGGAACCTCGTTATTATGAATTAAATACCATTGTTATCGTTAGCTATTAACAAATCTTGAATCTTTAAACGGTGAATTGTTCATTCTCCCTCTATTAGGAAAGTATAGTTTGCAGCAAATCTTTTCGGAGAAGTCATGTATTCAATAATCACTATGACAAATTTGTGTTTATATGTGTATTTATTCAGACTTTAAAATATCCATACAAGGCTGCATTCCCGATGACAATATTGATGAAAAAAAGAAAAAAAAAGATAAGCAAATATAATATACATTATCATGAAGACTAGGTTGGAAACATACAAATGCAACGACAAAGCATATAAATGTAGAAAATATTAGAAAAACATAATCATAGAAACAAAAACTGATATTATGTCAATGCATCAATAAAAACAGTACGAATATATTCAATTAATCTCAGAGTAGTGAAAACAAAATAATCAAACACGAATAGGCTTAAGTAACGTTGAAAGAACTAGGTATATATTGAAATGTATATATATATATAACCCTACATGGTACATTAAGTGGACATCATAAAAATCCTAACCCTAACCCTAACCCTAACTCTAACTCTAACCCTAACCCTAACCCTAATGTCTACTTAATGACACATTTTTCACTCCAAATGTCCCTCCAATGACGCTTTTAGTGAAATTACATATATAGAGAGAGATATATAAACAAATTGGGCCTTCTATGAGAAATAGACCGTAACAAACGTTAAGAGGACACTATATTGTCCTCCTAATGACAATGTCTACTTAATGACTAAATTGTTCACTCCAAATGTCCCTCTAATAACGCCTTTAGTAAAATATATGTAATATATACATATTCGTCCTTGTTTTCACGAAGTGACGGTAGTGAGGAAAATCGTAACGCAAAGTGAATATAGACTTGGAATAATTTATTCTTATGTAATTTAATTAAACAATTGTAATTTCTGTGCCCTTAAGATGAATCAAACTAAAGTTCTGAGAATATAAAACTTAATCTTTCAAGAATAAACCATATACAAAAACAATCCTTTAATAAAAAGAGATACTATGAAAATGTTTCAACTTGTTAGGTACATTATTTGTAACTAGTGAATGAAATCATTCGTATCAAAGCGCTTCACAAAGGCATATTCATGAATTTGGGACTTATGGAAGAGTTAATTTGATTGAATTGGTTACCTCGAATCTATTGATAAATATTTAACTTTTGTAATTAAAGTATTATGTGCTACAGTGGTTCTTACGCTGAATTTTACATTAAATGATACATGAACTTGATTTAAAGATTATTTAGACATTATTTCACTTCGAAAACAATTCAAATGAATAGAAATAACAAACAAATTAACAAATAAACGAATGAATTGATGAAGATATGAACAATTAAAGAAAGATTTGGATTAATAAATGGTTTGGAATGATATTGAACATGTAGTTTTCGATATAAGTGTGTTAATTACTTTAATATTAATGTAAAATAAATTTCTCCAAAGTGATTTGCATGTTACTGTCTTTATTATTTTTTCTTGTCACCGAATACCTTCGATTTTTTTTCTTTAAGATGCTATAAAATCTAAATATTATTGTTTTTAATATACTTACATTAATTGGAGAAGGACTGTAGATATTCATTGACCTGTGCATTAAAGGGAAATCCATTATTGATCACAAACTACTCTACAGTGTGAGTAAAAAAAAAGGTAACATCTAGAAAATTGCTAAATATTATAAAAATCATCTGTGAACAGTAAATTAGTATACATCTTATAAAAGAATGTTTTATCCCAAATCATTTGGTATCAGTTGTGTGTGGTATGTGTTCATGTTTGGATGAGCAGGAGACATTGTTTCAGAGAGTGCAACAATCCTCGGCCAAAGTATTGCAGATGAGCTGTTGGAATAAAACAATTGGGATTGTCCGGTCATTAATTCGGTCTTTGTAGATTCCATTAACATCCCTAAAAAATTAATCATGCCACACATATTAATATCAAATGGCAAGTATCAAAGAACATTTGTGTGCTTGTGTGTGTGTTTGTAGGTGTGTCTGACTTTGGTTCTGCAAAAAGCATATACAATGCATCTCATTTGACACATTCAATTCATTCCCTCACTTTAATACTTTTGTGCAAGACGAATGTGTGTAATACTACTCTAGAGCCGAAGGCTACAGACTTTCACGGAATACAGAACACTGTTTCATAAATCATTTTGTCAATAACAAATGCTAACTTCCTATGACAAATTTTGCTTTATGACAATCGAATGCCACGATTTCAGAAGCTTATAACAATTAATGTAACCTGTTATTGATAACAAGTTTCACGAAGCAGGGCCCTGGTAGGCTAAAAGTTGTTCACTTTTCATATATTATAGTCGGTCATGGACCCATAGGCATGATGATGCCAGACGTATCATGTAAAAGGTTCGCATGTAGAAATTCATCATATAATCTTTAACTTATCAACCTGGTTGACTGACGTAGTAACCTCTCCAAAAAAACAATCCATGACTTCATTACGTTAAGTTTTTACCTGTCAATAAAACAAACGCAACAACTGAACGTTTTAAAAAAAAAAGGCCACCAACTTTATTTCATCAATTCACGTAATCAAAGTTGAATGCTTTTCTTGAATATATTTGACAGAAAGAGTGAGTGATGACGCTGTGACATTTTCCAAGTATTCTTCCGATGTTTATTTCATATGTCAATTTGAAGTCTAATTTGATATCACTTTCGTAACTTTTAAAGATAAAGGTGGGTTCTGGTAAAAAAAAAAAAAAAATTCTCACAGAATCAAACGAAACTTTCACTGAATGTTCAAGATTACAAATATATGTCATTTTCCAAACAATTTTGGTAGAAAATGTATACTGGCTGAGTAATGAGCATAGACAGATTAGGAAATCAGGGTTAGTAACCCCAACACCATTTGTGTAGTCCCATATACATCTTTCTGTGTACAGTGCTAGTTACTTTACACAGACTGGGCCAAATTTATATTTTGATTTTGATGACCTTATAACTTTGCAGTACACACCAATACTTACATGCTACATGATCAATTTTATCTTTCACAATGCAATCGGATTACCAGACCCACCTTTATCTTTAACAACTGTAATTGTACTATCCTAAAGCTAGTCATGCGCATTATTTATTCTTCTAACGCACTGACCTGAGAGTGGCATTCTTAGTTTACCTTCTTCACACTTGTATATTACCTTCTTCACACTTGTATATAACCTTCTACACACTTGAATATTACCTTCTACAAACTTGTATATTACCTTCTTCACACTTGTATATTACCTTCTACACACTTGTATATTACCTTCTTCACACTTGTATATTACCTTCTACACACTTGTATATTACCTTCTTCACACTTGAATATTACCTTCTACACACTTGTATATTACCTTCTCCATACTTGTATATTACCTTCTTCACACTTGTATATTACCTTCTACACACTTGTATATTACCTTCTTCACACTTGTATATTACCTTCTACACACTTGTATATTACCTTCTTCACACTTGTATATTACCTTCTACACACTTCTAATTGTTAAAAAATGTTCTTATCTTTATCAAATATTCTATTAGCATTCATTCATTTATTCATTCATTCATATTCCACAAATTGTTCGAGTTTGTGATAGATACTTTCATTGATTACAGATTTGCTAAACAACTTACAGAGAATGGTGAACATATGACAGATTGAGAACTAGAACAACAAACTCATGGGGAAATGTGGAGGGGTCTACAGAGAACATTAGTGTAAGTTAAATATAGTCCCATGAATTAACAAAATTATTCGGCTATGTATATTAAACAAACACAACAATATATATGAACATTCTATACAACAATTAAATGTGAATATTGTTGAGTTAGAGCGGTGAAAAACAAACAAAGCAGAATCGTCAAACACGCAAGATTTACGCCAACGTACATTAAATTACCCTTATAACATGTAAGCATGAATATTAAAGCTTCGGTTGGCTACTATGTATGTGTAATTATTTGAACAAGATATATTTAGGTTCATTAAATGATTAATAAGTCATTATTGTTCGAGTTGACTGATTTGATAATCAGGAGGGTTATTCAACGTCCCCCCTTCAACTTTTTTTTTTTGGGGGGGGGGGGGGGGGATAGTCCCCCCCCCCCCGTAAGATTTGAAAAAAAAAACGGTAACAAAAAGTGCAACACACTTATAGGCTGTGGAGGGACCAAGTGTGCAACGTTTAGACTAATGAACATGCAAAAACCTTCTCGCTCGGTCGCTATACGCTTCCTCTCATAACATCCTTCAAATGTACAAGAAAATAATTTAAAAAAATCTGTATTCCGTTGGTATCACCGTGATACCAAGGAATACAGAGTTCCCTCGCATTTCGCCCCCCCCCCCAACCCGGTCATGAAAAGAAATCGCCGCCCCTGGCACTAAGGGTCAATAGCTATAGTAAAGGCCAATGGTTAGTTAGTCAGCGTAAGCTTTTGGCCGTAGAGTAATAGTTGATGTATTTGTTTCCAACAATTAAAGACGCTCTGATTGATTGTGGATTTAGCTGTCTCGGGTTCTGAATAGTTTGAGAAAATCTTCTCTTGTTTTCAGAACATTGCCGTCAGATTACAATACGGAACTTGGAGGGCGATGTTCCCAGACTTGCAACCCAAGGTATGGCATTCTGTTTGTCGCATGATATGTATAGTTCTGTCCCGAAGAGAGAAGGAGAGACGCAGAAAACATGTTAGAAAGAGGTATAGCGGGGAATGACAGTGAGAGGGGGGAGGGAGATACATTGAAGATAATAGAGAGAGAGAGAGAGAGAGAGAGGGGGGGGGGGAATAAAGAAATAAAGAGACAGAAAGTGGGTGCCGTCAGAAGGTTTGACAGGGTGTGTGTATGTGTGTGTTTGTGTGTGTGTGTGAGAGAGAGAGAGAGAGAGAGAGAGGGGAGGGGAATAAAGAAAGAAAGAGACAGAAAGTGGGTGCCGTGAGAAGGTTTGACAGGGTGTGTGTGAGAGGGTGAGAGTGTGGGTGTAGGTGTGACAGAGGCAGGGGGAAGGCAGAAAGGAGCGGAAAAAGAGAGTGGCGATAGTAATAATAATATAATATTAATACTACAATGAGATAGAAACGCGTCATACAGTCATAAATGACGTTTATAAACACTGTAATACCCACTGCACAATTTGCAATAGCATTTATTATGAACACTTCAACTTCTTAATTCTGAATGATCGATGATTTTCATAATCAAAATCATAATCAAAATTCTGATGGAAATCACGCACCTTTGGAGGAGGAATAATTAAATCGGCTCAAAATCGTAGTGACGTCATGCCAGTAGTGCGATTCTCTACAATTTTAAGTCGATTTGCATTTTGTTATCCTTTTTCAGAGCCTACACCAAGTAGATGTTTTTTATTTTTCATTTGTAAATCTAATGTAATTGTCATTCTAAAATCGGATGACAGGAAAATCGTATAGTGTGCGGTAGGCTTATTGACGATGTGATCTAGTAGATTTGTAGCCAATAAAATCAGATTATGAAAAAACAAGCAAACCAACATCTGCTCTTAAAGGTTTCAAATTAACGAAAAATATTTCATTGTTTCCAAGAAGTTAAAAAAGGAAAATGGAATAAATAATTATCTTGCCAATTTATTTTTCAGAATGTGTCAAACCACATCACTTCTCCCCTTTCCCCATACACCGTCTCCCTTCTCTTTGCAATATACCTTGCCATGAGTTAGGAGCTTTAACAAGATTGTATGAATTTGTTTTTCTGTATTTTGAGAGGAGGGGGTCCTGTTGCACTACAAGCCAGCAAACTCTTTTATTTGAAAAAGGGAGTATTCCCCTCTGTGCTCTGCTCCACAAATGATCTCCATTTTTGTACTAAGAGGATGGAGTCAGCCCCAGGCAAATGCCAACAATTTTTTATATTTGGAGGTGTGCCCCCCCCCCTCCCCCCCATCCTCACAAACACACGCACGCTTAAATGCCTAACATTTCTTTTTCATTAAAGGTAATACAAAATGTTGGTATGGGGTCATGAATTTGGTTCAAATGAACATATTGGAAGCAAATGCGATCCTACAACATTCAAAGATCGTTGTCGCGGTACAAATCGAATCTAAAGTTATGAGATTTTAAATAACAAACTCTTAAATTTGTACAGCTCCCTCTCAAGGTCAATATATTAATTAAGCTATAAAATAATATTTCTTGACTAAAATCGACCGATTAGCTGTTCCCGTACGGAAATTATATATCACAACTACTTATTCTGAGATTTTCATGGTTGCAGCTACCATTGTACGGCCGTAGGCACTATTTGAAATTTATCAAAATTTACCGGGAGCACCGGTAAATTTTTACATTCAATCTTTCTCGAAAGCAGAAGTGTTTTTTGGGCTAAATTTTCTAGAGCTTATAACACATCCACAGGGGCATCCAAATATATCAAAATTGTATTGAATCATTATCCACCCAATTTTCAAAATTTCCCAAAACTTTGTATTACCTTTAAGAAAAGGGGTGTTCCCCTAAAAATTCCAACGACCCCCCCCCCCCTCACACGCACACACACACACACACACACACACACAACAAACACTCACACACACAATACAAGTCAAATATTTACCTTCTGTGTTGGCAGCCTTAAATACAGATGCTGTATTAAGGAGAAAGGACTGGAGAAAGAACAAGTTATTCTGCGGGATCTTTCCAGGCTCCGTCATGTAGGAAGGAAATGGCTGTCGAATCAAGGAGGACATATAAGTACGTTTATGGTATTAATGTAGAAGCCAACAACAACAAAATAATCATCATCATTTTATTTTTACCGTTATGACCATTATTATTGTCATCATAGTCATCACTGATACAACTATTATTACTCCTATTACTCTTACTACGATTATATTTGTGATGGTGATGGTAGTTAAGACGATGAGAAAAACGATAACGATGATTGGGATAAGGGTAGACATAATAATGATGACTGTAATTGTTAAATATAATGATGATGATGATGATGATGATGACGATGATAATAACAGTGAACTTACGACTACGCTGAGAGGACCAACATCGACAGCCTGAATGCACATCGACGATTTTGGTATTGAGATGGAGACTGGAGTAACTTTTTCTTCACTCTTGTATTTCCCTAGGTATTTATTGATAGTCACGGTCTCTGCCAACAAGAAGACAACAAGCTCAATAATTAATTTATTCATTTTTGCACGAAATCAGATTTGGACCGGTTCTGTGCACTCTTATTATTCACCTGAATGTCCTCGATCGAATGGCTTAATCTAAATGACACCACGTTTGCAACGGGCTTATGAATCGGTCTCCGCCCACAAGAAGACAAAAGCCCATTAATCAATTAATTCATTAATTATAGTAAGAGATCGTACTAAGACATGTTTTGTGCATTATTATAAGTCTGAATGGCCTCGAATGGCGCAATCGAAATGACATTGCGTGGGCAGCGGGCTCAAGATTCACTGCTTAAGTTAAGCTCTATATTACGTGATCGCTTGATGGCGTGAGTCTGTTTAGAGAAGTAACGCACACAAGCACGGGTTACTGCGAGTCACGTCACAGGAAGATCATGCTAAATGAGGGTTAGCCTAAGCTGATGAGACCTATAATTGGTACCTGGTCTGAAGGCACAGCCTCCTTATTCGAACTTATTGACAATGAGCTAAATTGGTATTACAATCTGCGCATATAAGCAGAACCAACTGAAAAAGCAAAGTAAAGCAAAGTAAATTCGAAGTTTCAAAATACATTTTTAACACTACAGTCGATTGGGGAAAATGAATATTGTAAAACCGGTCACTCAAAGATTTTTACTTTTTTTCAGGCACTTCACCATCATTTTGAAGCGAAATTTTTGCAGGGCTTCGCTATCACACCATATCATAGGCACTGATAAAACGTAGGGCAATGCATTTCATATTTGTAAAACTTGAAACTTTGTTAAAATGCCTTTAAGTTCTCTGTTTGCGAAGTTGTAATTAGGCACTGTGTCACGCACTGTTGGCAATGTGCCCATGAGATGGCGCTGTGCCACAAACAGTACGCTAGGGCAGAAAGTCCATCAGTTCAGTATCGCTTTAAAGGGATCCGGTAACTTTGTCTCAGATTCTGAAACAAAATTCTGGATTTAGCTCATGATGCAATGATAATTATAAACCTTTAGGTCAGTCAGGAACCCCATGACTTTTACAAGCCGATCGCCTGTCTGATTATCAAGATATTTATGATTGGAATTACAAATTTTGAAAACCGTTCGCCTGACGGTTTTCATAACACTACAGTCTATTGGGGAAAACGAGTATGGTAAAACCGGTCACTCAAAGATTTTTACTTTTTTGAGGCACTTCTTGATCATTTTGAAGCGCAATTTTTTTAGGGCTTCAATATTACACCATATCACAGACACTGATAACACGTAGGGCCGTGTATCTCAGATTTAACATTGTTAAACGATCCCTTTAAAATACTAATTTAACTGTTGGGTCATTTTACAAATTGGTCGATGCCTTGAAACGTTAAAGGGATAGTTGAGTTCTGTTTTCAGACCGCAAATGCTTTCAAAGTGCATGGTTATTGCTCTTATTCTTATCTATGACATTTCTAGTGCCCTTTTAGAACCTACAATTGCTATGAAGGTAATTTTAGACCCCAAAATGTGTGAAATTAGCCAATACGATCATTCCAATTCGGTTCCACTTTAAACAAATGCGGTGACAGTTAATTAATTATTTAATTAAAATAACAATACATGGGCCGGCTGGTTGTGCGTAATATAACCAACACGAAAATGCCAGCAAAAAAGCCAACATCGGTATACGGGCATGGTGGCTCAGTGGTAAGAGCGCCCGCCTCATGAACGGGAGGTCGTGGGTTCGAACCCCGGCCGAATGATACCAAAGACTTATAACAATGGGACCTTCTGCCTTCTAGCTAGGCGCTCAGCATATTAGATTGGAGAAGGGTAGTAATAACATATTATGTTATGCAGGGCCCGCTGGAAGAGCAGTTTCAGAAATGAAGTGGCTACCCTGGGTAAATAAAACGTGAAAGGTGCTATTTCGTTTTTTCAACGGCTTTTTCAATTTATGTAATATTTGTGATGGTATACAAATATTATAAATTGCTACATTTATGGATATTTCAGCCGTCTCTGAGCTGATTTTGATCAAAGATGATTTTGTCATTTAAATTGTATGTTCTTTCAAACTTGACACTCAGTTTTTCATTATCTCACACAAAATTATTTTATGTAGCGCCCTCTGAAACAGAACTCAACTATCCCTTTAAGCCGAGACTAGTTAGTCATTGAGAAACGTACTTGTAGGTAGAACGTAGGTCGCCTTGTCAGTGTCGATCTCCATGAATCTGTCTTTTTCTTGTGGAAGTATCATTTGCACTTGAAGGGAAGAATCATAGGCATAGACTGGGTTCACTCTGAAAGCACTCTTAACGGGAATGACTGGTGTGCGCGAGTTGTCCAACCTTACGCTGTATATGTTCTCCACAACTGGCCGGTTACCTGCATCAAAAATGGACAAAATGTGTGTGTTTATGGGTGTGTGTGTGTGTGTTTGTGTGTGTGAAAGAGGGGGGGGGGGTTGTAAGATATGCTCATCATGAAAACGCTATATAAGAACTAGCTATTATTATTATCATTATTATTATATCATGCGATTGAAAATACATCTCTTTGACGATCTCTTTTTGTTTAATCAAGTGTAAAACTTATGGATAATTAAGTAGAAATCTATCAAGGTATCTTTTTTTCTGCCAATCTAGTGCACTCTTGCGGTGTCATTCAACTCCATTTCCCCTCCAAGGTTTTCTTGATTTCCCTCTTTACAGTATGTCCCCTTTCTGTCTATAACCATTCCCATTATTTTGAAAGCGCTATTGAATTTAAAATGGCGACTCCCGTGGGAGGAAACTACAAACTTCAGAGAGATTGTTTTCATTGATTAGCATTCAGATCGGGGTCATTTTCAAACGATACATTTTTTCACACATCATTTCGTTTTTTTTTTACTTTCATTTTTCTTTCATGCACATGCCCAAACCAAAAACTTAATTTTCAAGGATACGCACGGGGCAGAATAGCTTATGCTTGCATGTAAATGAAAGCGAAATCATAGTAGTTACTCCAAATGTTTATACTATCTCCTAATCTTATCTGTTCAAAAGTAAGAAAAAAATTGATGGGCAAGAAGAGAAATAGAAAATACCCTTTTCGTTGAGATGAAAAGCAAACAGCCACGTTTCCTCCTGTTTCCGCTTAATAACCTAAATTTTGAAGAAAGAAAAGGGTTAATTTTAGGACTCGTGATTACAAATGTCTTTATCACGAATCTACAGATAAAGAGTTTTCCTTTCCAAATGATTATAGTGCTATAAGTTAACAACCCTCTGAAAATTCGACATGGCATCTGTTGTCGGTACGGATATAGAGTTTTCCTTTCGAAATGATTATAGTGCTATAAGTTCATAGCCCTCTGTTTCCCTTGTTAACTTCAATCAAAACACGAAATAATCGTATCATAATATTGATGATAATGAGATAGATGAATACAAAAAAATGAATATAAAATTTAATAAATATTGTCTTTAAAACGAAATTAAATTATTTTAAATGTTTATAAAAATATTAATACTAACGATATTTATAACAATAATAATAATAATTATCATAATAATAATAATGATTATAATACTTATACGTTTAATGATAATACTGGAAATAAATATAATGATAATAATATATGCAATACAAAAAAAATCATAATTGTAATCATTATAATAACAACGATCTTAGTAAATAATAATGCCCGAAAAAAAGATCAATCAATCACTCTGATAACGACGATAATACAAATATACTGTAAATCAACTAACAATAATGTGAATAAAATAAAATGTATTCTTACCAAACCAATCTGAGTGCCAATATCTGAGAAACATTCTAGAACTGCTAGCTGGTTAGCACTGCTTATGTCTGACTGTGGGTTATTGATGCTTATTAGTTCATCATGGTTTCTGCAAAGAGGTAACGGGAGGAGATACATTATGGCGAGAAAAGCATAGTTTTGTTCAAAGAAGACGACAGACTCGATGCATGGCTGATCATCAATGAAACGGAGTTAAGTCTGTGAACTATGTCTGTCGGTACGGCAGGCAACCAGTGAAAACGAATTCGTTTAATCAAATTATAGAAATTCAGGCATTACTTTAAAAAAACAGAACGTTGTTATTCCTGGCTCATTTTTCCTGAGGTTTCATATAAAAGGGCAAAAACTTAACTTTCTAGAAATGTGATTTTCTTTTTGAAATTCAGATACCGTCCGCCAAATGACTTTTTGGTTTCCTCTCTCTAAATTTGTCTTAATTCCTAATGCGTGAAATATGCATCATGTGAGCCGCATCACATGACAGAAGAGGATCTAAGCTTTACAAATAGGTGTCATTTATTATTTATAAATATGATTAAGTTATGATAAAACATCGATGATTCTCGGCTTCGTTTTTCCTGGGACGCACTGCATATATAAGATTAAATAGACATATAAATTATATACATAATATAGACCTTGTACGTTTTATTTTTATAACTACAACTCACAATTATAGCTTTCAACAGAACCAGAGGTCCCTTCATTTTTCACTCTTCCTATTAGTTCAGTCTATTAATTTAGTGTGTTCAAACAAACTGATATGAGGTACTCACCTTCTTTTTTTCTTTTTGTATTGTTTCTGTTAATATAAGTCTTTTTAATTTGTATCATTCATTTCGTGAAATCATGACTGCAAAATGTGAAATAAAAGTGAAATATGAGACAATAAACTGAAAACTGAAATTTAATAAAGAAATTACATATCCTATTTACCTTAACCCAACAGTTCTTGCCAGTCCGGTGCCATCTAGGGCCCTGAACTCATGACCACCCTTACGAGAGTAAAGAAGTGCTCCAAACTTCGTGAGAGCATGAGGTTTACCAGGAATATACCGGACAAAGATCTCCTGAAACGCCAGACCATGTGAAGATTCGATCTGAAAATGTAAACAACCAAATAGATATTCGGTAGGTTTACGGTTGCACCATTTGAGAAAGAAGAGGGGGGGGGGGGGGGGTACTTAGTCCTGAAAAGGAGTACTGTCGGTAAGCTTTTATTCTTGAGTGTGTGTGTGTAGTGTTAACTTTATTTCTTGAGTGTGTGTGTGTAGTGTAAACTTCCTTTCTTGAGTGTATGTGTGTAGTGTAAACTTCCTTTCTCGAGTGTATGTGTGTAGTGTAAACTTTCTTTCTCGAGTGTATGTGTGTAGTGTAAACTTCCTTTCTTGAGTGTATGTGTGTAGTGTAAACTTCCTTTCTCGAGTGTGTGTGTGTAGTGTAAATTTTCTTTCTCGAGTGTATGTGTGTAGTGTAAACTTTCTTTCTCGAGTGTATGTGTGTAGTGTAAACTTCCTTTCTTGAGTGTATGTGTGTAGTGTAAACTTCCTTTCTCGAGTGTGTGTGTGTAGTGTAAATTTTCTTTCTCGAGTGTATGTGTGTAGTGTAAACTTTCTTTCTCGAGTGTGTGTGTGTAGTGTAAACTTTCTTTCTTGAGTGTGTGTGTGTGTAGTGTAAACTTTCTTTTTTGAGTGTGTGTGTATGCGCGTGTGCGTGTGTGTGTGTTTGTCTGTCTGGCTGTCTTTGTTCAAAACACTATTTTTTCCTCACCCACCAACTTGCCGCAAGTGAGATCTGGCAGTATTGTAAAGATTGTCTGATGTTCAGTCATGCATGCTGGGATTCAAATGAAAATGGTACCGTATCATGTACTGGGAGTATAACTCTATCAAGACATATCATATCAAATATGCATACTTCAAACAATACAACTTTTAAAAAGTGGGACATTTTTTTCTGACTCACCCTGTATAATCATGTAGGACTTGTTTGTTATTTCCTGTATTTGTAATGACCCTTTTTTGTGAACAAGGCCTCTCAGAAAAACAGTATAAAAACAATACTGTGAGAGCTACCCTGTTTAAATAAATAAAATAAATAAATAAATGGGAAGAGAGACATTTTTGCTCAAAATATTCGCCCCCCCCCCCCCCCTTGGTAAATATAGTTTTAAACTTCAAAATAAATGACGAATAGGTTTGAACTGATAACTTTAAATATTTGATTTACTGATTAATCTGATTCTCAATAATATTTGCTTTGCTTGATATTTCTAGTTGTTTCCCACTACCACCCATGCGGAATGTGAACGTGCACTCATTGTCAATAGGGGCTTTTAGATTGAGTGGACGAGAACACGACGAACGCCGACTGATCATGCGTGTCAACGTACTTAACTGCCCATGTTGACTACAATTAGAAATCTTTTAGATTGCATTCGACGATATATATGCATGCAGGAAGTATTTAAACACTATGAATATCACGGACAAAGAAAGAGGACACAATATACAGTTCCTCATTCTACCATCAACAAAAGAACATCCCTTCACTGCTATTATGTAAAAATGTGTAGAACAGGTGAATAATATGCATGTGACACCTGTTCTACACATTTTTACATAATAGCAGGGAAGGGATGTTCCTTTAATGGTCTACCTAAGGAACTGTATATTTTATGCGCACGCGGCATACTAGTACCTTTAGCATGTAAAGGCGCTATATAAATATCAATATGTATGTATGTATGTACTAGAGTTAGAAAAATCAAGGTTGACGCATTCTCGATCGCCGACTGAGACGACGTAACGCATGCGCAGTGCCTTAAAATGACGTCACACGTTGCAGTCAAAGCTGTCGACGTGCAAATCTAAAAATCCCTAATACCCCGAAGCCATGATAATCATTTGTGGTGTACTGTCCATTGTATCACAAGCGGAAGGGGTTAAAACGCAACCATACGGGGGCCTTCACGTTTTGTCAAAGAAGGATAAAAACGTGTTGTTAATGATTCACAGCATACAATAGTTTTTAGATAAACAATTCCAATTCCATGTGTGTGTGTGTGTGTGTGTAGTGTAAACTTTCTTTTAGAGATAGAGAAAGCGAATGCTCAATAGTACCTAGAGGGTCGATGATTCAAAGGGAATAAGGGATGTTTCCACCTGGTAAATATGTAAAAGGGGTCGTCCCGCTCCCCCAGATATATTTAAAAATTGCTAAAAAATTGTCTAAATTAACGATCTGTCTCAGCCAATTGAGAGGACTAAGAAAAGGACTTAGGACAACAAAGTTAAAACTACAGAATGCTAATTTTCTGGCGCGGTCGCTGGGCTCCCTCGGAGAGAAAAAAAAGTATTTTTTTCAAAGTTCATCGGTTGAAAGTCGCTAACGCAGTGCTGCGTCAGGGAAATGGCGCTTCGTGTGGAGCAGAATAACAAAAACAAAAAGAGTATGACCATGGACGATCGCTTCCTGGTTTCTCTTTACTTCCTCCTTCCTTTAGGTGACCTTCCTCGTGTTGTTGTTGTTCTTATTTAGTTTTATGACACATGTGCATATATTCAGACTAATTACAAATGGAGTAATGAAAGAAGCTTTTCAAAGGCACTCTGCCTATCAGTTTAAAGCGTCAAGGGAGAGGCGGTGACGGTAAGAGTGGGGGGGGGGTGATATAAATATATGAGTATATATATTTATATCTTTTCATCGCTATTGGTGAATACAGATATTAACAAGTATTTATTAAACTTTCAACGCTATCATATTCCCACTCTCTCTTCACTTTTTTTGTTTGTAACTTTGGGCCTTTAGCTATTCACTGCGGTTCTTACCGCAGTGCTATTACTCCATACAACTACTGCTTACTTACAAGCATACACATTCTTTCTAAGCAGTCAGGTAAAACAAACAAACAAACAATAAAACAAGAAAACAAACAAACTCTTCCGTTTTTGGTCATCATGCATTGAAGGAAAACAAGGGCTTCCCGGTCACTTACGGTTTTAACAGCACTTTACCGGGGTGATTACCGATGTGCTGCGGTCATCTACACTACTTATTCCCCTGCCCATAGGAGAAATGTGCTTGTCCCGACTTAACAGAATTAATACTTGTCGACCTACCACTTACCTTCTCTTCACCATCATGACGTTCACAGGGCGTCTTCTTCTCTGTTGCGGTTATAACCGCGGCTTCCTCGTGTGCGTTACTCGCCTCGACCACTTCTTTCTGTTTCGCCTGCGTCGAAAAAATAGCAGCTTCGGAACTCTCAGTGTAATCTTCACGCATGTTTGAATCAACTCTCTCTGGCTCGGTGGACTGCCCAGCTTGGCTTTGATCACCCGACGCTAACGGTTCCACCACGGGAGCGCCCCCCGACTGTTGATGGTGGGTAGATCCCGCACTTCGCTTTTTTGATGCTTTTCCTCCCATAGTGAGTTATGCTTCTATGCTCTTATTTTGAAAGTCGAAGATGAAGTGTTGCAAGTTTAACTTCACAGTGTGAGTGTAGCAACACATTTGACAAGCCAGTTTTCAAGTTGTGCGCATTGATTTATGTTGCAATCACTGCTAGAAAACCCATCGACCAATGGGAAGAAAGGGGTAGGCCTAGTTACCTTGCATCAGTGCATGCGAATGTTTATTCTTTGAATCAGGATCAAAAACATTTACGCAGAATCTCATATTCCTACAATATCTTTTTTTCACTCGCCGGAAACAAAAAACACAGGCACAATAGACCTATCTCTCATTTTAGGAGGACGAATAACTCTGACAAAACTGAACCATGTTAGTACGTACCATTGTAATCGTTAACGTGATTTTGACTGTTGTGTTTTCCCCTTCTTCTTCTTTTCGGAAAGTATTTTTAGCAGTGACACCTTTTTCAGGGAAGTCATGCATTCAATATTCACTATGACATATTTGTGTTTTGTATGTGGATTTATTCACATTTCTATTCGCAAGAGACAGACATAGCAGGGGATCCAGCAAAAGCTTTTAAAAAAATCATCTAAGGCTGCACTCATGGTGAAAATATTGATGAAATAAACAAATAAAATGTGAATGATCATTATTTTGGAACTAAAGAAAGGGAACGATAGAGCATATAAAATGTCGAAAATGTTAATAAAATACAGAATCATAGAAACAAACTTCGATACTATGTCAATGTATCAATAACATCGATCCAAATATACACAATTTATGTTCAAACACGGATAAGCTCGATTACAGTTGAAACAAATCCCCCTCTCTCTATATATATATACAGTGCGTCCCGGAAAAAACGAAACCGAGGATTATCGATGTTTTATCATAAGTCACATTTATAATTAATAAATGACACATATTTGGAAAGCTTAGATCCCCCTCTTTCATTTGATGCTGCTCACCTAATGCATATTTCACGCATGAGTGATTTAAATGAATTTGAAGAGAGGAAACCAAAAAGTCATTTGGCGGACGATATCTGAATTTAAAAGAGGAAATTATATTTCTAAAAAAATTGAGTTTCTGCCCTTTCATATGACACCTCAATCACGAAAACGAGAAAGGAATGACAAAGTTCTGTATGTTTAAAGTAGTGCTTGCATTTCCATAATTTTATCAAACGAATTCGTTTTCACTGGCTGCCTGCCGTAGCAAAAAACAGAATTGTCAAAAGACTTAACTCCATTTCGTTGACAATCAGCCATGCATGAAGTCTTTCGTCTATGGCCGATTGTCAACGAAACGGATTTAAGTCTTTCCTTAATTCCGTGTGTTGCTAAGGCAGGCAGCCAGTGTTACATATAGTTGAACAACTGAGTCACATCTGCTGATTTGGATATGCAGTGCATGCAATCTACAACCAAATCGAGTCAACCTCGTTTCTCTTTGATCATTACAAAATTTCACAGTATACATTCATTTTTCTTTTTCTTTTGAGTTTGAGTTCTCTCTCTTTCTCTCTGTCTCTCATTTCATCCTTTGCCTGTACATAAACATACGAGTCAGAACAATTTCTGACCCATCATAAAACAAAACAAGATAAATAACGAAGAGAAAGGAAAAGTGTTTCATTTTAGGTACCCTTGTAATAAAGATGGAAGGAGATGGGAAGGGGAGGGGCCCGAAAAGAACTTTGCTCTCGCACATCTCTCTCACTCTCTCTCTCTCTCCCTCCCTAGCTCCGCTCTCTCCCTCTCTCGCACTCTCGCTCTCTCTCTCTCTCTCTCTCTCTCTCTCTCTCTTTCTCGCTCTCTCCCTCCCTAGCCCCGCTCTCTCTCTCTCTCTCTCTCTCTCTCGTTTCATCCTTTGCCTATACATAAACATACGAGTCAGAACAATTTCTGACCCATTATAAAACAAAACAAGATAAATAACGAAGAGAAAGGAAAGAGTTTCATTTAGGTACCCTTGTAATAAAGATAAAAGGAGATGGGGAGGGGAGGGGCACGAAAAGAACTTTGCTCTCGCACATCTCTCTCACTCTCTCTCTCCCTCCCTAGCTCCGCTCTCTCTCTCTCTCTCTCTCTCGCTCTCTCTCTACCGCTCTCCCGCTCTCTCTCTCTCGCTCCCTCTCTCTCTCCCTCCCTAGTTCCGCTCCCCCTCTCTCTCTCGCTCTCTTTCTCTCTCTCTTTCTCTCCCTTCCTAGCTCCGCTCTCTGTCTCTCTCTCTCTCTCTCTCTCTCTCGCTCTCTCTCTGGCCGTGCAAACATCAACCAGGAAACATAATGTTTACATACGAGCAGCTTTTATGTCAAAGTTGTTGTTTATATTTCTAAAGTTGTCCCCCTCTTAATATTTTCATGAATAGCATACTATTGATACTTGCCGTTCCGCTCTTTACTTCTGTTTGACAAAAACACAAGGGGATCAAGTATTGAATCTAATTGGTTTATAAACAGAAAAACAAATCTTCTAAAGTGCATTGTTTTTTATACCTGCCGTTTCCTAATAAACCCGTCCCTTTGCACTGTTGTGGTTGTTGTGAGGGAAGTACAAAGGAAAGAAACCTTATAATAAGCATTGCTCGAGAGTAGTTCAAGGCAAAACAACCTCAACTAGACTTTAATTCGTCACTTAGACGATTTAGGTGATACTTATGATATTGGTTTACATAACAAAGAATGCATTTAATACACGATATCATATTATTTTATAAAATACTTTTCCCATTATGATCTATCCATATGTCAAGTTTAAATTGCGTCGATCCCTTGATCATTATGGATCTAGGGAAGATAGATTGCAACAATATATGACCATTGACTCTATGCAGTAACCGGTTACACCTTTCACTTTAATTTACATCAGGAAGAACACATTCTGACGATTTTATCTTATTCAAAGAAATGAAAATGTAATTGATAAAATGATTATCATCATTATGATAATGATGATCATGATGATAATGAAGATGATCATGATCATGAGCATGATCCTGATATCTTATTGAAAAATGAGGGATGATTTAAATAGCATATAGTCTCAGCTACAACATACTAAAAAATCAACTAAAAGCAATCAGAAATAACGGCGATATTGCTCGCAAAAGACAGGAATGTAGAATCCAGATTTGAGAAAAAGTCATCTCCCAAAGGGATTACGCGCAAAAAGTAATGGATTAAGTGAAAATAGGGTAATAATAAGGTAAAAACGTTTGTTTATTACATTATTTGCGAATCTACGTGTTGTAATAATCAATGGAGATGGTACAGTGAAAGGTCAAAAAGAGAATGAAAATGAAGAAAAAATATGTTGGAAACACCCGGACTCGAACCAGGGATCTCGAGGTTGAAGTCAAGTGCGTTACCGATATACCAAAACATTTCACATAGCGATTACACGTAAACGGAAAATGGCATTCTCAAATCCCACTTTGCAAGTGCAATATGAGCATGATCCCGGCATCTGATCAAAAAATAATAGGCACATTTGAGATAGCTTATTGTCTCCTCTACAACATACTCGAAGCTCAGCGTAAACAAAGATAAAACAACAGAGATATTGCTCGCGAAAGACGGAAATGTAGAATCCAGTTTTGAGAAATAGTCATTCCGTAATAAATAAATAAATAATAAAAATCTTGACGAAATCAAAAGGTGATACGTAGACTTCGTTACGTATCACCTAACTAGACTTTAATTCGTCACTTTGACGAATTAGGTGATACGTATGCTAATGATTTACATAATGAAGAATGCATTTTCACGATGTCATATTGTTACATAAAATGCTTCTCCCATTATGACCTATCCATATCTCAAGTTTCTACTGTTTAGCCTTGATAATTATGGATGTATGGAAGATATATTGAGACAATTTGACCATTGACCCTAATTAACATAATGAGGCCTACACATACACATTACATATTCCGTGGTAAGAATGAAGTAAGCGAGGGAAAATGAAGGCAATGACAAACGAGTGAGAGAGAGAATATGGCCGGGTTCAAATTAAGTGTTCTTTTAATTATTAGACCATGTACTGAGGATCTTTTTATGTGCCATGTTTTTTTGTTATTTGACGGCTTTTGACGCTACATAGAAATGCCGTCTTTTGTCTCCAAATATTGTTTAAATAGCACTGTAGAGACGCTGAACACTAATGCAAAGTCGTAAGCCATGATAATGTCAATTTATATCTGGGTCTGCTAAATAACCCGAACAATAGAATCAACCAAGTGGAATCAACTGTTAAACGAATTTATCATGAGTTCTGAAATTTCAATTTGTTACTGCACGTCATAATAGTATTAAAGAGCCGCAAAGGCGAACGATTGTCGCTAAAATTCAGAAATTGTTGCTTAGATTGTTTAAATTACCAGGAGACATCAAGCTACATAGAACTATGATCGACACACATGAAATTGTTTCGAAAACAGTCTGAAAAATTGGAGGTAGAATGAATAAGAGATAATGTGGTCATGTAAACAAGTGCATTATGTCCATGTTAATCCCCTAGTTCCAAAATCATGATTGTATTCTCTATTTATTTCTCCTATATAATTTATTTCAATTTAAAATAGAAATTCTAATGTTCCTTCTTTTGGCTTGATAATATTTCAGCAACGAATTGACAGTTTTGGTAGACATCTTGGATGTATCATAGCAATAAATTCTTGGCACATGACGTATTGTGTATACGATAATAAGGATAAGAAGAAGAAGCATACAAATAACTATAAGAATAATAACAATAACACATACTTACTATAATAATAATTAACATTACGATATTTACTATAATTATGAATATAACAATGATTATTATAGTAGTGCTGCTATTACTACTACTACAACTACAACTACTAAGAAGAAGTAAATGAAGAAAAAGGGGTAGGAGAAGAATCATTTCAGCGATATTAGTCAGTATACTCCCAATGATTGAGGCATACACGTGTATACACATTCCGTGGTAAGAATGAAGTAAGCGAGGGAAAATGAAGGCAATGACAAACGAGAGGGACAGAGAGAGAGAGAGAGAGAGACAGAATATGGGCCGGGTTCAAATTAAGTTTCCTTTAAATCAGACCCAGTACTGAGGATCTTTTTATGTGCCATGTTTTTGTTATTTGACATATTCCGTGGTAAGGATGAAGTAAGCGAGGGAAAATGAAGGCAATGACAAACGAGTGAGAGAGAGAATATGGCTGGGTTCAAATTAAGCGTTCTTTAAATTATTAGACCGTGTACTGAGGATCTTTTTATCTGCCATGTTTTTGTTATTTGATGGCTTTTGACGCTACATAAAAATGCCGTCTTTTGTCTCCAAATATTGTTTAAATAGCACTGTAGAGACGCTGAACACTAATGCAAAGTCGTAAGCCATGATAATATCAATTTATATCTGGGTCTGCTAAATAACCCGAACAATAGAATCAACCAAGTGGAATCAACTGTTAAACGAATTTATCATGAGTTCTGAAATTTCAATTTGTTACTGCACGTCATAATAGTATTAAAGAGCCGCAAAGGCGAACGATTGTCGCTAAAATTCAGAAATTGTTGCTTAGATTGTTTAAATTACCAGGAGACATCAAGCTACATAGAACTATGATCGACACACATGATATTGTTTCGAAAACAGTCTGAAAAATTGGAGGTAGAATGAATAAGAGATTATGTGGTCATGTAAACAAGTGCATTATGTCCATGTTAATCCCCTAGTTCCAAAATCATGATTGTATTCTCTATTTATTTCTCCTATATAATTTATTTCAATTTAAAATAGAAATTCTAATGTTCCTTCTTTTGGCTTGATAATATTTCAGCAACGAATTGACAGTTTTGGTAGACATCTTGGATGTATCATAGCAATAAATTCTTGGCACATGACGTATTGTGTATACGATAATAAGGATAAGAAGAAGAAGCATACAAATAACTATAAGAATAATAACAATAACACATACTTACTATAATAATAATTAACATTACGATATTTACTATAATTATGAATATAACAATGATTATTATAGTAGTGCTGCTTTTACTACTACTACAACTACAACTACTAAGAAGAAGTAAATGAAGAAAAAGGGGTAGGAGAAGAATCATTTCAGCGATATTAGTCAGTATACTCCCAATGATTGAGGCATACACGTGTATACACATTCCGTGGTAAGAATGAAGTAAGCGAGGGAAAATGAAGGCAATGACAAACGAGAGGGACAGAGAGAGAGAGAGAGAGAGAGACAGAATATGGGCCGGGTTCAAATTAAGTTTCCTTTAAATCAGACCCAGTACTGAGGATCTTTTTATGTGCCATGTTTTTGTTATTTGACATATTCCGTGGTAAGGATGAAGTAAGCGAGGGAAAATGAAGGCAATGACAAACGAGTGAGAGAGAGAATATGGCTGGGTTCAAATTAAGCGTTCTTTAAATTATTAGACCGTGTACTGAGGATCTTTTTATCTGCCATGTTTTTGTTATTTGATGGCTTTTGACGCTACATAAAAATGCCGTCTTTTGTCTCCAAATATTGTTTAAATAGCACTGTAGAGACGCTGAACACTAATGCAAAGTCGTAAGCCATGATAATATCAATTTATATCTGGGTCTGCTAAATAACCCGAACAATAGAATCAACCAAGTGGAATCAACTGTTAAACGAATTTATCATGAGTTCTGAAATTTCAATTTGTTACTGCACGTCATAATAGTATTAAAGAGCCGCAAAGGCGAACGATTGTCGCTAAAATTCAGAAATTGTTGCTTAGATTGTTTAAATTACCAGGAGACATCAAGCTACATAGAACTATGATCGACACACATGATATTGTTTCGAAAACAGTCTGAAAAATTGGAGGTAGAATGAATAAGAGATTATGTGGTCATGTAAACAAGTGCATTATGTCCATGTTAATCCCCTAGTTCCAAAATCATGATTGTATTCTCTATTCATTTCTCCTATATAATTTATTTCAATTTAAAATAGAAATTCTAATGTTCCTTCTTTTGGCTTGATAATATTTCAGCAAAGAATTGACAGTTTTGGTAGACATCTTGGATGTATCATAGCAATAAATTCTTGGCACATGACGTATTGTGTATACGATAATAATGATAAGAAGAAGAAGCATACAAATAACTATAAGAATAATAACAATAACACATACTTACTATAATAATAATTAACATTACGATATTTACTATAATTATGAATATAACAATGATTATTATAATAGTGCTGCTATTACTACTACTACAACTACAACTACTAAGAAGAAGTAAATGAAGAAAAAGGGGTAGGAGAAGAATCATTTCAGCGATATTAGTCAGTATACTCCCAATGATTGAGGCATACACGTGTATACACATTCCGTGGTAAGAATGAAGTAAGCGAGGGAAAATGAAGGCAATGACAAACGAGAGGGACAGAGAGAGAGAGAGAGAGACAGAATATGGGCCGGGTTCAAATTAAGTTTCCTTTAAATCAGACCCAGTACTGAGGATCTTTTTATGTGCCATGTTTTTGTTATTTGACATATTCCGTGGTAAGGATGAAGTAAGCAAGGGAAAATGAAGGCAGTGACAAACGAGTGAGAGAGAGAATATGGCTGGGTTCAAATTAAGCGTTCTTTAAATTATTAGACCGTGTACTGAGGATCTTTTTATCTGCCATGTTTTTGTTATTTGATGGCTTTTGACGCTACATAAAAATGCCGTCTTTTGTCTCCAAATATTGTTTAAATAGCACTGTAGAGACGCTGAACACTAATGCAAAGTCGTAAGCCATGATAATGTCAATTTATATCTGGGTCTGCTAAATAACCCGAACAATAGAATCAACCAAGTGGAATCAACTGTTAAACGAATTTATCATGAGTTCTGAAATTTCAATTTGTTACTGCACGTCATAATAGTATTAAAGAGCCGCAAAGGCGAACGATTGTCGCTAAAATTCAGAAATTGTTGCTTAGATTGTTTAAATTACCAGGAGACATCAAGCTACATAGAACTATGATCGACACACATGATATTGTTTCGAAAACAGTCTGAAAAATTGGAGGTAGAATGAATAAGAGATAATGTGGTCATGTAAACAAGTGCATTATGTCCATGCTAATCCCCTAGTTCCAATATCATGATTGTATTCTCTATTTATTTCTCCTATATAATTTATTTCAATTTAAAATAGAAATTCTAGTGTTCCTTCTTTTGGCTTGATAATATTTCAGCAACGAATTGACGGTTTTGGTAGACATCTTGGATGTATCATAGCAATAAATTCTTGGCACATGACGTATTGTGTATACGATAATAATGATAAGAAGAAGAAGCATACACATAACTATAAGAATAACTAGACTTTAATTCGTCACTTTGACGAATTAGGTGATACGTAAGCTATCTTTGTATTATGAAAGTGTGCCGATAATGATCTAATGATAATATTCATAAATACGATAATGACGATATTGATGAACATGATTTTTTGGTAAACGAAAAATGGAATTCTCAAATCCCACTTTGCAAGTGAAATATGAGCATGATCCCGGCATATGATTGAAAAATAAAGCGCACATTGGAGATAGCTTATTGTCTCAGCTACAACATAGCCGAAGCTCAGCGAAAACAAAGCTAAAACAACGGAGATATTGCTCGCGAAAGACGGAAATGTAGAATCCAGTTTTAAGAAATAGTCATGTCCCGTAGACAATACACGCAAAATGTATAAAATTGACATGCCTCCTTTAATCGCAAAAATACGCCATGATACCTTTGTCAAACTGGATAATTGTGGTCACTACATTTGTACAAAATTATCTCAGCTAGAACATATCAACATTTGGAAGAAAATTGATCTATATTTACAGAGATGCAATCAATTTTCCAAAAATATGCAAACCTCATAATATGCAAATTTAAATTTTGAGTTTGGAGGCCATTATGATGACGTCATAAGTTCATTGAGGGTCAAATGAGACATGAAATCATATCTCCATTTCATAATCTATCCACATATGAAAAAATATTTGGAGTTCCTATCTATTCTGAAGAGTTACAACGAATTTTGTATAGGCATGTTTTTGCCCATGTATTGTGGATAAAGATAACGCAGATCCCCGCGCGCTGTCAACTTTGACGGACGCTCATTGCGTTATTAAAAGGTGAACACAAAGACGTTTAAATATAATTACTAGACGGAAAGCAGCACGCGCGGAAACCATGCAGATGAATGGGATTAGGCTCCGCCTCTTTTGGATCATTTGAAGACAAAATAAGCCACCGAGGCGGCTCTTTGATTGGATATGAGCCTCATGAATATGTATTTTATCGATAGTATCGATCAAAAAATATATTAATTCATTTGACCTTTTTTCGTCACTTCCGATTTGTTAATTATGCAGATTATATGCATGTTAACCGAAACCCTAGCTAGCTGCATGCATGCTGCACGCGGGAAATCCGACGCGAGGAAATGTAATTGTTTTAGAAATAGAAGTGTCTAGGCCTATATGGATGAACTTCTACCTTCTTTTTGCTAATTACATCTACATATGTAAGGTCCGTATCAATCACCAAACGTTTGATCGTTTAAATAGTTCGATCTGCTTGTATAATCCAGCAATATTTCATGCCTGGTTATCATAATCTTGTGCCTGTGCCCGACCGTCAAGGATGCTGCATTGCATGGCATGGCTACGTGATCGTGAGCTCAGCTGAGACAGTCGAGGTGAGTTAATTTTTGGCGAATTTATACTAGACCCTAGTCTACATTACTAAAAAGTTAGATCTAGATCTATGTGTGTGATGTTTTTCGTGAAAGTATGCCATCAGGGCATCATGCCTTGGACTATTTCAAACATTTTGAGACTAATTTAAAGTCTATGAAGACGTTACTTTGGGGGTTTCTTCAGTTAAGTTAGGCTATGAACGATTTTTCAATTTTCAATTTGGGATTGTTTTTCACCATTTTTGTTGGATATTGGAATAAAAAATGTAATCAGAATAATACCTTTCAAATTTCAAGACTCACCGATGTTTCTATCAAAAGATACAGCCTATTTCTAGATCTAGATCGTCTAGACCTGGCTGTAGACTAGTCTAGACTAGACTGAAGTCTAGGCCTAACTTAGTCTCGAGTCTATGTCATCTGGTCATGATGTTGATTGTGCATGCCATGTGATGATGTGTGTCAAGTTGTCAACATGTATGATGTAATGGATGCAGGGGGCTGTCAATCCTCCTGCATTTGGAGGGATCGAGTCTCACGCCACCACGCTCAATCTCAATCTCCCGCCGCCCCGTCCCACCAGCTCGTAGCGGGATGCCCTAATTCCTCCCGCTCTCGCTCAATCTCCCGGCCGCGTCATACCAAAAGACGTTAAAAGACAGGCTGCTACCTGAGTCGTTTGGTGTTCAACAATAACGGGATAGAGCAACGTCAACCTGGTGCTGCTCAGTCAGTGGCTGCCAGGCTCAAGTCAATTTTTTTTTGCTCAAAAAGATCTAGATCTAGTTAGCACTTAGATTTTTTTTGATTTCTTTTTTTCTTTTCTTACTCAACGATCTCCCTCGAAGCAGTTCCCCAAAGTTGACAGCCCTGTGGATGTATCAATAAACCATGATGTACACACGTACTCTGCAAGACTTGGGTCACCATGGTAGACAACAATGAACATTATCCATAAACCACTTAAGACGCACCTAGGGCTAGGAGTATAATAGGAATGGTGCGTCATGGTTGGGTCATTTAATTACAACAACATTTTTGAAAACGGGTACCGTCAAATCAACCTTTGGTCCATCATATCAATTATCATCATGTTCTAGACCTACTTCCATGTTTTTCTCATTTTCACTCTGTAATTCTCTTTAATTACAATAATCACAAAAGTGACTGTTCATTGAATGACATGACAGTCGGATTCACTCTGCACTTTATTGAACATTTTCATGCATGCAACATACATGCTTGTAGATGTACATACATTTTGTATCTGAACTACAGTGTATTGAATTCTACCAATTCATGCAAAACAGAGATACTGATAGCCTTGTGAAGTTGTGATCAAAATAATAATACAAAAAATACAGAGCATTCAATCAGTATATTTCTCAAACAACGTTCTCGAAAGATTATTTGAGCTGTAGACTAGCCCTAATTTAATAATGCTTTGACTAGTAGTACATCTACAGACTGCAGGGGTTCATTAGCCACGTAACTCAGTCATTTTTCAAGAAAATCCCAACAAGACCTTATCTGCATTGCGCTTTGAACCAAGCATAGTGAAAATCATACAATTCACAATCTCATGCACAAGAAACTGGCAGAGAGTGATTCTATAGTCTATTAGTATTAGCATAACATGAAGAGAGTCATGAAACATGTCATATTGGTTATGGCAATGGCATCACAAATGGGCGTGTTTTAGTGGCAGTGCTCAGACATCATAAAATCTTGCTAAAATGATTCTAGGAAAACCGATTTTGAGTGTATTTGATCTAAGATTAAATGGATCTCATCATCTCGGTATACCGCCAGTAGCCTGTTATTTCTTTAGTTGTTGTTTTTACTTTTTACATACATGTATAACATATTGTACTCATTTTAGGTAAACAAAATGATAAAACAACTTTATTCATTTTCAACAATGGATATCTACATGTAATTGCACAAAATACAGTCATTCCCAATAGTTTAGGACGGACCATACAAAACTTAAAGCTCATGTATAGTTTTTGTAGCAAAAAGGAAATTTAATGAAATACAGTCTCATTTGCATGAAAAGAATTTTTTTGTTGGTTTACCAAAGCTGTACATTAGCTTAAAGTTAAAACCAAGCTTACAATCAGTAGGTATCAAGCACCTAAATAAAAATGAGTTCATAGCTACAAATTACATCGTTAAAAAAAATTGAAATTGGAAACTATTTACAGTTAAGATTTTCAAATAAATATCAAGTTATCTTAAAGGTACTACAGCTGTATGTCCCTTTTGCAGCCAACCTCAAATGCTGTAGAACTTTGCAGGAATTATGAATATGTCATGTATGTCCTATCTGAAATTTAAACGTTGGCAGTGTCCTCATATTCAAATTATGCAATGAAACCCGTTTACTTGCTAGACTTCACTGTCAGACACTATTCAGTGACTGACTAGCTTTTTTCTTCTTTGGTAATAACATACATGAAAAGAGTTGTAAAGGGTCGTGAGCATTTGTCTAACGGTACATCAATAACCCACTTCTTGTGATGGCCAAGATTAAATTGATTTAATCTTTGCGCAGCATTAAACGTATGACCATTCAGTAAAATTGTCTGAAAATCAAGACTATTACTTTTGGGCTCTATAGCCCTAAAGTCGATTTGACAACTAATAGTCGTTATTTTCCCACTTGAAGACATTTTCAAGCCCCACCTTTTTTAGGGAAGTTCTAAATTAGTATTATCTTTCAAATGCAGAACTTTGGAATTTAACTTTTTCATTTTTTTGGCCTGCAAATGGGACATATTACCTTTAAGGCCTAGTAAAAAAAATATAAATGTTTAGCGTCCCCGCCCGCTTCCTTTTTGGGGGCCGCCTCCTATTTTTTTTTTTTTTTTTTAAAATATTTTTTATAAATGTTTTTCTTTAATGAATAGAAACATAAAAAAGTGACATACTGCTAAAATTATCTATTTCTGATTTTTTTTTTTAATTAAAAAAAATACTGGCGGCCATCTTCAAAAATAGCCAGACTGTCCGGAAAAATGTACCGAGCGGCCATTTTGAGCGGCCATTTTGAAAGAAAAAAAAAAGGGCCTCCTCCTTCCTTTTTTTCAAAAAAAAATCGGACGCTAAACTTTTTTTTTTTTAATTTGACCTAATATGTAAATCGAAATAAACATAAATGTGTCATCTTGAAGATGATATGCAATTCTTGTTAGCGCCAATACCCAAAATGCTGGGATGTTACTTCTATGCCCCCATTTCAAATGCACTCTGGGTCTGGGATAACTTTGTGACTTAGTCTCTTAAGATCTATTTTGTGCGGCTGTACTGTCTGGTCTCAGCCGGTGTAGCAGCTGGTAGTCGCCATGCTAGCTGTCTATATACAGTCACTGTACGCACAGTATTCGTTATATGGTGGTACTCTTCACTTCGTCTTTGGATTTTTTGATAGTATATCATAAGCAATTTGCTATTTTTATAAAAACTGAAATATCCATTGTAATACCACATAGAGCTGTATATAACAACTCTATGCTTTACCCTCACCTAGATGCTGAACAGGCATTGATGTGTATCATCATAGAAGTAGAAGTAGAATACATATGAATCTGCTGTGTGCTGGTCGCACTGTAATACCATAAACGAAAAAACTTACGAGATATTCCTGAATAAGAGATGCGACTTGGATAAAAATTCCCTGAAAATCATACACAGTGCGCAACCTGGACAAAAATATGAATGTGACTCTGTGTCCAATAAATGCTTTTGCCAACATAATTAAGTTCAATAAACTTGATCTAGGCAAACCCAACTCTTATCATGAGCATGTCTATGACTGTGATTTCAGATTTTCAGGAGAAATCATGTATTACAGCTTGTCAAGGACTCTCCTTGAAGTTCCAAAATCTTCGCCGATTCGTTGTAACTCGAGGTGAACTCGCCTACACTTGTAATATACTCGCATTACTCGTAACAAGCTCGCGCTGCACTCTTCATAACTCGTAGCGACTCGCCACCTTATGAAGAGTGCAGCGCGAGCTTGTTACGACTAATGCAAGTATATTACGAGTGTAAGCATTTCACCTCGAGTTACAACGAATCTCCTGCTTAAAGGACAAGTCCACTGTAAAAATAAGTTACTTTCAATAGAAGCAGAAAAATCAGACAAACTACCGGTAATCAAAAAAAGTTTGAGCAAAATCGGATAACTAATAAGAAAGTTTTGAAAAATTATGTAAAACTATAGAACAATTAAAATCACTACGCAAATTGCCAATTTGGTTAACAGTTTGTGATGTCATGTCCTCAGTATTTATCAATTGCTTCATACACTGTCGCTCATAAAGGTGGAATTATTTAGTTTTACCCTAATATATGGAATTATTTTAAAAATAATTTAAAAATAATAGATCTAGATAATAGTATACATTCTCAGATTGTATTGAATAATAATTTGCCAATGTGTGTTTTGCGGGACTGCTAAAGCATGTGTATGCTACTATGCTTATCAACTAGGGAACCTATGCCCTTAAGTCATAAATGACAGTAATGAGGATTAATGCTTCACAAAAGGGCACTTCTATAGCACATAGACACGGTTTTGATCCTGGGGCCTCACAGTTACGAGGCCAATGTTTTGTCACTGAACCATGACTGTACGCAGCGGGGGCTAGGGTTGGGGGCAGTTTCCATAAATAAAAAAAAAACAGAAAATGCAATAAATTTTCAATAATTTATTGCATTTTTACCCCGGTCCCCAACATAAAAAAAATCCTCTGGACGGCCATGCATTATGGGATAAAACTAAAATATTCCACCTTTATGAGCGACAGTGTTTATAGTTTAATCCTATTAATTTCTCCTTTAATATCCCCCCAAAACTTGATTTCCCCATGCCGTTGCAGAGGTTATACGATTTGTATCATAATGCCTGCATGACATTGCACAAAATCTTTTATGAACTTTGAAGAATTGATAATATTTTCTGAATATTGTAGATTCATAATTATTGATTTTCATCTGAATAGTTTATCAAAAGTCACATTTTCTGAAAAAAGGTTACTCTATAGTAGTGCATCCACACCAAAAAAAATTACTTTCAATCTAAATTTGATGCTGGTGTGAAGAATTAAGATTCTTAGAGGGGAAATAGGAAATTTTATATTATCAATATAAAGAAAACAATAAGTGGAAAGTGAGGACATGACGCTCCTCCTCCTCCTTCTTCTCTCCCCTTTCCTTTTCTTCTCTGCAAGTTACTCTTTTTTATTTTTATTTGTATTGTTGTATCTAAGTTGAGGGCTGCCGGCACGTCAAGCTACTTTGCTTATTACTGTAGCCCTCCTGCATCTAATGTATGTTAATTTCCATTCAATATATTTGTTTAAATTCAATATATGTGTTTAATATCGTTTATTATCTGTATAAAAATTATATACACTTGAAATATTGTATCAAGCCATATTATGTTTATGAAAATGTATGATGAAAAAAAGAAAAAAGATGCAGAAACCAATAAATCAAATCAAATCAAATCAAATGAGTGAATTTCCAATTTGTCTTGTGATTTTCATTGTTTCATAGTTTTACAGACTTTTTCAAAAATGTATAAGTTTCTTATTAGATATCCGATTTTTGCTCAAACTTTTTTTGGTTGGTTTGTCTTATTTTTCTGCTTCTATTAAAGTAAGTTATTTTTTGAGTGGACTTGGCCTTTAAGCTACTGATTTTGAAAAATCACCATCCGTGACATATGATTACGGATGCTTTGCCCACGGATGTCCCTGTTATATGTAAATGCGACAAAGTGCAACCTTGTAACCAGGTAATGATTTACAAAGTCCTTGATGAGCTGTAGTACATGATTTCTCCTAAAATCACAGTCATACTGCTCATGCAAGTTGGGAAAAAGACTCCCATGATTGAGACTGTGTATGATTTTAAGACACAGTTGGTCTCTTATATGCTGTCCAATCGTGGGCTTGGTACCCTGTTCTCTCAAGATTCTTTCGGAAGCCATTGCAATGTTCAGTACAGATTTGGAAGGGATGATTAGACCGCCATTGTCTTTCAACCTGATTAGTTGCAAGTAGACTTCTGGAACCTCATCTGTCCTGTCTACTAGTGCCTCCTTGCATTTATCACAGGACTGATTGTGAAAAAAATGGAGGAAAGATCAAATGACAAACTTGGCTTCACTCATAATCCTTACACAGCTTGAGCTTCAATTGAGACTGTTGAGTCCTACTCAGATAATCAATAACCTAACTTTACATGTATATTTACATGTATGTTGACCTCCTATATCATGTCTTTCAAACATTACATTCAGATTGTAATTAATATACATGTCCCTTTTTATGTTTTTAGTGCTGAAGAATGCAGAATAACCTGATATCGAGTTTATTATATAAATGAAATGATTAATGGGGGTGGGGGTTATTTTCGTCTAGTGCAACATCCAATAATACAAATTATTTAAAATGGCTGAATACAAATTTTCACCATTTTTTTGGTGGTCCATTTCAGGTAATAGTATTCTTTCATCAATAGTCGACATAAAATACATTTGTTTTGAAAATCCTTGCAGAAATGTGTCTTAAATGACATCCTCTTTCACATTATGATACAATTTAAGTGAAATTTTGTCATCAATTTTTGGGGGCTTCCAACATTTCAGATAGCTTTAAAGTTTGTGCTTGTTACAAATTTAACCTTTTATACTTACATGGCATTTTCCTTGTATACTCCTAATAGTGTATCCTGCAATGTAAGCTGTGACATTCTGTTGAAACATGCTGAGTTCTGCAGGGGGAGAAGTGGATGGAGATGTCTGTGCCTCAATGGTCGATATTTCAACCGAGATGACCCCATCAGAGGGCAATTTCCGATCTTCATGGATGTTGGTTCCCATTGCTTCTAGAAAGCATGTAGCATTTCCTGATGTACTCACAGGTATGTTGGAGTTGATTAATAGTGCTCTGTGATGAGTAATTGAAACATTGTATATATTAAGGCATATAATTTCTCTAAAAAGTACGCTGCTATTTCAGTAACAATGAAATGTTAACTTCTCATTGTTTTCTTTTATGTTTACACTAGTGTAATCATGCATAGAATATAAAGTCAAGGGTCACATGTATCTTAAGAGCAATACATTTGTTAAGTGCATTGTTTGTTACCTGTAGGCAGCCTGAAATTGCGTTGATGTTGGATTGTTGTTCCAACCGCCCCTTCCTCGAATCTTAGCAAAGTGAAGTTCAAGTTGATCTTGGCTTAGACGATAGGGAAGGAAGTACCTGTATTAATAGCACAGTTATTATTATTAATTTTTAGTTTATTGTTTGTGTGTGTGTTAATTCTTGCAATATTTAAAATTAAAACCAAAAATTATAGTGTAAATAAATGCGGATTAATTTGATGGAAAAGAAATGAATTTGATTTCTTATTTTTTTCTTCTTCTTGTTAGTTACTGATGACAGAAAAGACCTGTTTCATACATGTACATGGGTTATGTACAAATATATTTGCAATAATTTTATTTAGGGTGAATGTATGAACAAACTTTTTCTTTAGATTTTTTTTAAAAGTACAGGGCAAGTAACTTACAAGAAATGGCCAACTTGTGTTTCATCGATCACAACTTCAAATCCTTTCATTTACCCGTTTCCTCTCATTGTTTGCTTCTATTAAAACCAACTTAACACATGTGTCATGGTGGACTTTCCCTTCAAGGTATTAATTGATAGTTAATACCGGTATGTACTTGATACTTGTGCTTTGTCATATTGATAAAGGATGTCCAACAATCAAATTTCAAGTAGAAAAAAAATGGAAGTCGATCAATAATCCTGTAATACATTCCTCCTGCTTTCATTAGTCTATGGAATATTTTACACAGAATTAAGTAGGTATTTATAATTGACTATAATCTTACTTTATTCCAGATTGAGGATCATTGAAGAACCGGTCTGCCAGAGAGATGAATCCATCCATCGCTAAACAGAAACCTATGACTGGTGTTCCTCTATTGCTTGAGGCAACGGGAGTACCGTCACTTAACTTCAGTGACAGTAGCATCTTCTTTGTCTTATTGAAGTAGGCTTCCCAGGTAGGACGAGTACTTTTGAAGAGAGGTGCTTTGTAACCTTTCTGTAACCTATTCCGCCCATTCAACATGTCAAATAGTCTGTTGAGTGAAATTTTAAAATAACTGATATGAAAGAAACTACTTGTCCCTGGGCAGTGAACAACAAGATACAGGGTCTGAATCCCTGCCACAATGTTAACCACCTTTTTGCTAAACATTAAAGAGAAGGTTGAGTTCTGGGAAGAGGTGAAAAATAATTTGTGAGCGTTATCATTCTTATTATGCAAGTGTGGAAGAACATCAGATAAGACATGTTCCCTGAAAAGCATGGCTCTTCAAATGCCTTCATATTCTAAATATGTCATATAAATCGTAAAACTCGGGGGGGGGGGGGGGTAGGTTTTTTACGCCACGTGTTCGTGTAGTCCCATATACATCTTTCTGTGTACAGTGTTTGTAACTTTACCAAGACTTGGCCAATTTCTTATCATTTTGATGATTCCAGAACCTTGCAATACCCACAAATTCTTATATGCTAGATGATCAACCTTTTCTGGTCGATTCCCCACCGTTTCTTTCACAATGCAATCGCATGACCAGAACTCAACTTCATCTTTAAGCTGCACTTTCCTCACTAGACTTAAATGGTTTAGTTTTATTCCTTGAAATGCTTGAGCCCTGTAATAACAGCCATACATGTACTGAATCCCCTGTCATAACAATGGAGCACAAGTTTATTCAAGTGGGACAGACCTGAGCACTAGACAAAAACCCACTAGTATTATTGCTATTAGACTAAATCAGATTGAAGCAATTAATAACTAATTAACTAATTAAAACATGTAAAGGTGATCATTCATGTTTAGATTCAACACTAAATTGCATTATATACTGTTAATACAAAAAAGATATATGGACAAAATTTGTAAAGGGCTAAATTATGTCTTTATGTATAAAGTAGTTTTTAACTTTTTGTACTCTCTACACTAATCTTATTCACCTGTCTATCTGTCGTAGGAAATAGGCACTGCTTTCCGAATCTTCAAATCCTTCAAAGTGCAGTTGCCTTAAGATGTCAACTGTAGCAGCTACTGAGCTACTAAAAACCTGGGCTGCATATTTAACCTGCATGAAATTATGCATACCGGTAAGTAGTTAAAGTGGATAAACAAAGAATATAAGGTTTCATCAAGAAATCATGAATAAAAAATTATCTATGTACAAGTGCCAATATTAGTGCTTTGATTGAAAAAAGGAAGAATGCATAGAACATCATGCGTTACGTGCAAAGGTAGTCTTACCAGAATTTAAATGGGATCACATGTAGATGATGACATGTGCCTGTAAGTCCTGTATACATCAGAATATCATTTAGTTCAAATTTTTAGAGGTGATCTAAATTATATTAATGCTATGTATATTTACTATGTGAAAGATCGTTCTTCCCAATAAACAGAACACTAAAAAGTAACCTCTTTTGGGAGTGTATTTTGAGTGATTTTAAAGTATAGTGCCTTTTGAACTAGATTTAAACGTTATCGACACGTGCCTTCATTTAAACAAAAAAGGTACTCCTGTTCACGTTTTCATATAACCTAAAAACCACCAGTTTATCACGCGACTGGAGTAACGTGATTCCACTTACCTCTGTAAATCAAGTGTTTATGTCCAAATAACTACTTGACCAAGCAACGAGTTTTTTGTCCGTTAACCGATGGTGGCGATAAATACGTAATCATTTGGTCTTGTAAGCACCATTATCGATTGGTTTCACAGGTTATCCAAGGTTGATGGTAATAATCACGTTACTTACACCGGCTAATCGTCTTATTGTTCTGTCCGTGAATCTCTGGTTATATTAAATAAGTAATTCGGAGGTGTCTTACACACCTCTTTAAATGGTTTCAAAGTTACCATAAATTTCTTGGTTATGATCGCGTGGCTCAAGCTGATTACTAATCTAAGCTGTGAATCCGTGATATGTAGGTGTGAAAAATTTGTAATTATTAGGTGTCTTAAAACACCTATTTAAATGGTAGTCAAAGTTGCCAGCAGTTCCGCGGTGATGATCTCGTGACTCAAATGGAATATTAATCTAAGCTGGGCATACATGACTTTTAGGTGTGAATAATTAGTCATGATCAGGTGTCTTAAAACACCTATTTAAATGGTAGTCAACGTTGCCAGCAGTTCCGCGGTGATGATCTCGTGACTCAAACGGAATATTAATCTAAGCTGGGCATACGTGACTTTTAGGTGTGAAAAATTAGTCATGATTAGGTGTCTTAAAGCACCTATTTAAATGGTAATCAAAGTTGCCATAAGTTCCGCGGTGATGATCTCGTGACTCAAACGGAATATTAATCTAAGCTGGGCATACGTGACTTTTAGGTGTGAATAATTAGTCATGATTAGGTGTCTTAAAACACCTATTTAAATGGTAGTCAACGTTGCCAGCAGTTCCGCGGTGATGATCTCGTGACTCAAACCGATTATTTATATAAGCTGGGTATTCCGTGTTTTCCAGGTGTGAAAATGAGTTATTCTTGGGTGTCTTGATGGTTTCACAGTTCCCATTTAAGTTCCGTGGTGATAATACCGTGACTGTTGGCATATTTCTATGTTCACCAGTTGATAACTGACTGTTGGCATATTTTCATTGCACCAGTTGATAACTGGAGTGTGCATATTTCCAGTTGCACCGGTTGATGACTGAGTGTCGGCATATTTCGAGTTGAACCAGCTGACACCAATTAATTTGCATATTGAATGTGGGGTGTGTGCATATCTATGTTTTTAAACAATTTATCTGAATTTACAGCATATTTCTTAATTACTGATGAATTAGTTATATGCAATTCATTTCGAAAATACTACAAATATAAATTACCAGTTATTAGGACATTTCGCTACTTCGTATAAATTACATTTAGTTAAACATGAATAAGGGAAACATTAACTATGAACTAAAATAATTTCAATAAAGTACAAGTATACGAAATTTGTATGATTAATTCAATTATGTAAGTCTACTTATTACCAATGCCTTTACATTGGAAATACAGACGTACCAGTATTGAAGTATTGTTGCTGTTCAACTGGTTGGAAGTTAACCAAATGGTTCTAATGGCTCAGCTAGACCAGTTGAATTATAACTGGCCTGGATCAACTGGATCATTTAGCCCATTTCAATTTCCAGGGTTACCAGTTGGCATTAAATGGTTCATCAACTGGACCAGTTGCAACTAGCTTTCTCTTCTGGGATGTTTGCACCCCCCCCCCCCCCTCCCCCAACCCCCTCTAACCCCAAACTGCTCTGGCGCGCCTGGACGTAATTATGGAAGATCCAAGACACGATGTTCAGAAACGGGATGATTATTATTATTTTGGTTCATTTATTGTAACATTTGCGTAATTATTGGGTTGAACGCGGGTTACAGTAACATACTTCCTCTTCGACGTAAATTTCACGTGAATGAAGAACATGATTCGTCTCAAGTCAGCCTCGTAATATTCACGTGAATTTCACGCAGATATTTTGACTAAAACTATTACTAACGCTTCACGTGTTTCTGTGACGCGATAATTTCGTTTATGAAGATGTAATTTCATAACCAAACAAACACGGGAATATTAGGTTTACAAACCATGGTCTCCAAGGTAGGGATAATCACGTTATTATAATGGTGATATTGCAGTGACAATTGCGTGATTTAGTGTACGTGTGTTTTAAGTTACCTAGTGCAATAAACGTATTAACACATTTACGTAAATGTCAGGTGTTTGAAGAACGTAACTCTCCTCAAGTCGATACCTTGATATTGACGTGATTTTCACGTGATTTTGTTTATTGGGTTATCAAAATGTACCCAACCTGCCAAAAGGTATTTAACAAAATCAATAGCCTGTAAAGACTATATGAATGATCACTACCTTCATTTTTGCTTTTGAGTAGTCAATGTGGTCTCCTGTTAGCCTATTTGCAGCCCTCATTCCTTCACGCTGCTGGATTTCATAGGAGTTCTTGATATGCTTCCACTTGACCTGTAACGGAGACAAATCATTATTGTGTTTTCATCAATGTAATAGAGCGATTATTAAAAAATGAATTGTATAGATTTGTCAAGTACTATAAACAGGTGTAGGGATATTTCCTTTGTTATATTAAAATTGATCTTTATGCAGTATGTGTATATCTATGTCTACACCGTGGGAATTATACAAAACGATGAACATGAAATGTTTATTCAGATTTGATAGAAATCATGAAAATATTTTTTTTTTTTTTTTAATTATCATCCATATACTTCAGAAATTTTGGAGAAGGGTTCACAAAAATTTGATACTTTTGAACTTGAAGGACTGTAACTGTTTTCATAGTAACAAGTTTAATTTGGTCCTTATTATATTAAATACTTCATACACCTTATTCTACCATTAACAAAATATTAATATTTATATTCTGTTTTTACACTAGAGAGATTTAAAAAAAATCACATACCTTTTCTGTACCATTGAATGTTAACTCTTGTTTGTCTCCAAGAAGATTCCTGAGCAATTTCAGGTTAAGGCAAACGTCGGGGATGTAGGTAATCGGGTGTCCATTTGATGGATGGGGAAAGTCTCCTCTTAGATTATTAGGATCCAGATTTGCTCCCAACATGCTCATAGTAGACTTGTTCACAGCTGCACCATCACAAACAATGGCATCGATTTGGATGCCTTTCTCGTGAAGAAGTTGTAGGCACTCCTTAATCAGGCTAGCCTGAAAAGGGGCCGACAATTTCTTCACAAGAAAATATCCAACTGTTAGTTTGATATGCATATTCATCGCAACCACCATAAACGCTAATGCCTGTGTTGCCGGCTCTGGCAATTCCCCTTTCGATTTGGAATTGCCAATATTGGTAAATCCGGTATTGCAATCGCGGTTCTTGTCATATGCTACCTGCCTTTTGATAGACATTGCATCTATCATAAGGGTCCAATGTAATTGAGTAGGAGAGTTGTCTTTAATGTACTTTAATGTTTCTATTGATTCTGTAGTGAATCCTGGGTTCCCATCTACGGATGCTAACATCTTTCGAAGTGTCACCTCGGATGGCAGTGCAAATATAGTTCTTAGAAATTTGTAGCAGCGGGGTGACATGTAATGTAATGTTAAAGAGAGGTTGAGTAGTTCTTGGCTGTATCTTCTGGCAGAAATTTTGTCACTATTCACATTTTGATTCGACAGTATGACATATGCGTTTCCATGGACAGAGTCGAATGTAGATTGGATGGCTTCATCCTCCATCCCATGGTCTTGCATTGTTGATTTCAGATCCTAGCGATGAAATATGGAAAAGAATATATTTGAATTCTGAAACCACACTTGCCTTTCATTCAGATGAGAAAGAAAAAAAACTGTGTCTTATGTGAATAAGTCTTGGCGGAGTTTATCAATAGATGTGAATCTTGGATTATACATGTATATGTTCCTTGTTAAGATACAGAATTACCCTTCTATGAAGAATGAGCTGTAAAATTATCAACATTTCCAAGATTTCTTTATAAATTGAAATATTTTGGTTCCATGATGTGAGCTAGTTCAATGATTTCAGATAATTGTTTATCATTCCCTTACATACCATGCCTCTGGACTTACATAATTTACTTACTTTTAAAGATTGAATCTTGATAGATTTCTTGATGTTATCCATCTGTGCCTTGCGCTTTTTTATCTTCTCTATCCCTAGGGCTCTTTCCAGCTTGCGTTTGGTTGTGCCAGGACTCACTGTGTAGCTGTGGTCATGCAAGTTACCAGGTGTAGGAAGTGGTACAGGTGTCCTCTCATGGTAGAATGGAATAGGATTTGAAACTGGCATCTAAATTGTTTAAGGGATTGAAATATTTAAATGTATTTACATAAAAATGCAAAGGCTCTTCATAATTCTGAACTGGGCAAGTTTAATAATTTTCATTGATGAAATAATAATAATATTGATAATAATAATAAATATAGTGAACATTTATAATGCACCGTGTCTGTCAAAATTGACACTCCTGGTGCGTTTGTGTGAAGATTGTTTAATTGCGGTCCTACTACTATCAATTAATTTAAAGTAAAATACACATACGTTTAAGTTTAACCTACTTCAGGACATAATTTAGCAATAATATAATTACAATATTCCTATTAACCCTGATCCTGAACTTTTTTATTTATTTTTTTTTAATTTTAGTTGATTACAATACCGTAATGTATTTTTAGTTATACACTGTGTAACCACAAAACAACAAATATAAGTGAAAATTTCACTCTTGCGTGAAAATTTATCTTATTTTAAGGTAATTTTGTATAATGTTTCATTTATAAATCTATGTATCTTTTTGATTATGCTTATTGAAGAAATTTAAAATAAAATAATAATTGTTATGGGTTTTATTTAACTTGAGTTACGGTTTTTGATAATAACTGCTTGTTAATAAGCCACTGCTCTCTTAATTAGAGAGAAGGGAAACCCTTGTGGATAGGTACTTACGGATAAAAATTACTTAAAGATATTGCAATTACTTATTTTATAAAAAAAGTAACTCACATCTAATGAAGGTATAGCTGAAGGTAGCAGACATCTCCTCTTCACAGTTTGTGAATAGTTGTCAGGTCCAAAGTGCATCGAGCAAACATATGTTCTTGTTATTGGATCTTCAGTTCCTCCAAGAGCCTTCAACCATTCTTTGCGAATGCTAGGTTTTGTTGGCAGTCTTGGAAAAAGAAAGATCATTTCATAAGAGCTTTGGATCCCATTTAAAGCTTGATTCTGAGTTTATTGATATATAATCATTTCTGTGTATTTTGTGAAAATGAATACATTTCACCACTCCTGCCATGTCAAAAATTTAGCATTTACTCCTTTCCACATTTTAACAAGTTCTGAAAAATAGTCAAATTTGATGGTTCCCTTTACCTTTACATGGCTTTGGTAGGAGGGGGGTGAGTTTACATGTGTTTCCAACTGATAGACACATTGCTAAATGGTATTACTACAGATTTTTGTTGTATGCACCTGATGTTTGTACACTAAATTTACACAAATTTGTCATTCCTTATTTGTCCTAAGATTCATAAAACAATGCAACCCCCTCCCTGTCCCATTGCCAACATGGGCACAAAAGGACATTACCTATATTAATTGTACATTTAAGAAGTTCTCAACATTTTTTTAGTGACCTTGTATGTTTATCCAGCGATGATATTATTAATTTAAGAAATCGTACCTTTAAGAAGTCCTAAAAATTTAGTAAACTTGTATGTTTAACCCCCCCCCCCAAGCGATGTGATTGTATCCATGACTGAAATTATTTTGTTCCCTCAAAAAGTTATCAGTGAGATTGTCAACTTTGCTTGTACAATGTTTTTTTCAGTAATCAGTAGTTTATTTTCTTTATGATGTTCAGCTTTGCACAAATAGAAATAATAACTAGAAATTTAATTCGTCACGAAGACGAATAAGGTGGTCTGTCTAAGTCTTATGATAGAATTGAGAATGGGAGAATTTATATAGACATGTAAACAATGATGATCATGATGACCATGATGATGATCATGATAGTAAAGGTGATGATGATGATGATAATGATAATGTTATATGATGATAAAAACGATAATGTTAATGATGATGATGAGCATAAGCATGATCCTGACATCTGATTGAAAAAATAAGGAAATATTAAGATAGCAAATAGTCTCAGCTACAACATACTAACATTTGGGAGAAAACTGTTGAATAACAACCGAGATACTGGTCAAAACACCTTGTCATGCAGATTCATGTTTTGAAAAAAGTGACCCCCCATAGACATAGCACGCAAATATGACAAATTATGCATTGTCGCCTTTAATCGAATCTTTTACTATGATGACGTCATCGAAATGAAAAATGAATGGTATATTTTTGATAGAGAATTATCTCAGCTACAACATATTAAATTCTGGGAGAAAATCGATCACCGATAAGTGAGATAACCTCAATTAAACAAAGACAAAAATGACGTCATCAACAAAATACATTTTTTTGAGTTTAGATGCCAATATGATGACTTTGTTTCACTTTGTACGAGTCAGGGTGGTATGAAATCATATCTACAACTCATGCTTTTTCCAACCATGATATAAAAATTGGGGGTCGATAGACTATCTGAAGAGCTATTTCGATTTTTAAAATGGCATGTTTTTGATGAAATTTGCATTATATTGCCTATAGCAGCACGCGCGGATTTTGAACTTTGACACACGCTCACGGCCTTATGAAATATGAAGAGTGACTGAAATTAATGTAAATTGTCAATTACGTTAAGAGAAATCCGAATCATGTAAACATTTTGAATTTGACCTTTTCCGCGCGCTGTGAGCGCGCACACCGCGCGAGGGGACACGAACGGACGGAAAATTTTGAAATGCTTAAAATGACCTGATTCGTACTCTCGTTTAATAGTTAAGTGATTTTGAGCAATTTTAAATTTTGACGCGCACATACGCGCGCGTCATGACCTTTATGTGACCTTCGATGACATGACCTGTTGACCCTTGACCTGAAGTATATGTGATATAAATATGAATGACCTTTGCTGATGCATCATGAAGATATGATGGATAATGTGATTTCACAAAATGGCGCCTTGATGACGTCACGATGACTTGATGACCTTGAAAATGTTCTAGACACGTGTCATAACAATGACCTATGACTGTGCTAAAATTGAATCAAATTGACTAAACCAAACTGTGAGTTATCCTGGGCACAAAAAACGGGAAGAAATAAAAATAAATAATAACTAGAAATTTAATTCGTCATGGGGACGAATTAGGTGGTCTGTCTTCAATTCTTATGATCATGCTCATCTTCAATTTAATTACCCCATGAAATTATGTTAATGTAAAATGATATATTTATTGTATTAAGATATGAATTGATGAATGAAGTACTGATAAACTCATGAACTGATAAATTGAACTGATGTAAAATGAACTGAATTGATGAGCTAAACGGATGAACTGATGAACTGAACTAAACGATGAGCTGAACTGATGAACGAAATATTGAGCAATTATGATGATGCATAATTAAGTAATATTGACTGCCTTCTTGGCAATATGACGTATATCGCCTGAACCAAAGGTGAGGATGATATATGGCAAGTCGTATTGCCCTGAATTAGGCAGTAAATATTACTATTATTAACCACATCAGATATCTAGAGCAAACAAGGAACTCTTACTATCTTATACTATCTTATCAATTATAAATTACTATCTTATAAATTATGTACTTACACTCCACAGGATTTCCTAGCATTAGAAGTTGCAAAAACATCGTCAAACAAGCACTGTGCATCCAGTGCTTGACGAATTTTCGATACACTGCAAATAGTGTGCAAAGGGTCTGATTGTGACGTCACAATAGAGTTCGTGCATGGTGCGCATTACATTGTCATTGTCACCAGCAGCTGGTGCGCGATGTTATTTACAACTGACTCGATTATTTCTCACGAGTTTGACACGCAAAAAAAATGTGGGGTCAACTTGCATCCTAAAGAGCTATAATGTATTTCGTATAGGCATGTTTTTGACCATATATGCTATGTATTACAAGAGCTCGCACGCACAGACATTTACCTTAAACGGACGCTCATTTCGTTATTAATGGTCATAAAGAGATAAACATGGTATCAAATTGTTCGGAAAAAAATGGGCAATACTATGATAGACAAAAATGGCGATTCTAGGTTGCGCTCGACCATTACGAACAAAAACGTGCGCGCAAATTTATGCGCGCGGAAAGGTGTGCGCACGCAAAATTCTCGAAATGCTTGAAATGGCCTAAAACGTACTCTAATTTGATCAAAAAGTGATTATGAGCATTTTTTATTTTTGCGCGCACCGACGCGCGGACGGACGCGTACGCGCGCGTTTATTGACCTTAAGTTGACCGGACGGATATTGACCATAATCGTTATAAATATGAATGAGAAATGATTTACGGTTATAAAGATATGATCATGAGTTGATTCTCAGAGCACTTCACAAAATGGCGCCTGGATGACGTCACGATATTTTGATGAACTTGAAAATGTTCCTGTCACGTCTTAAGATGATGACCTATGACTGTGTAAAATTTGAAAGGAATTGGACGGTTCAATTTTGAGTAATCGTGCACACAAAAAAGTGGTCACAAATTTATTTTAATTGAATTGTGTTTTTGTACAAATTCAATTAAAATACTAGAATTTAATTCGTCACGAAGACGAATAAGGTGGTCTGTCTAAGTCTTATGATAGATTTGAGAATGGGAGAAGTTATATAGACATGTAAACAATGATGATCATGATGAACATGGTGATGATCATGATAGTAAAGGTGATGATGATAATGATAATGTTATATGACGATAAAAACGATAAAGTTAATGATGATGATGAGCAAAAGCATGATCCTGACAACTGATTTAAAAAGTTGAGGAAATATTTAGATAGCAAATAGTCTCAGCTACAACATACTAAAATTTGGGAGAAAACTATTGAATAACAATCGAGATCCTGGTCAAAACACTTTGTCATGCAGATTCATGTTTTGAAAAAATTGACCTCCCATAGACATAACACGTAAATATGACAAATTATGCATTGTCACCTATAATCGAATATTTAACTATGATGACGTCATCTAAATGAAAAATAAATAGCATATTTCTGATAGAGAATTATCGCAGCTACAACATATCAAAATCTGGGAGAAGATCGATCACCGATAAGTGAGATAATCTCAAATAAACAAAGACAAAAATGACGTCATCAACAAAATACATTTGTTTGAGTTTAGATGCCAATATGATGACTTTATTTCACTTTGTACGAGTCAGGGTGGTATGAAATCATATCTCCAATTCATGCTTTCTCCAACCATGATATAAAAAATGGGGGTCAATGGACTATCTGAAGAGCTATTTCGATTTTTAAAATGGCATGTTTTTGATCAAATTTGCATTATATTGCCCATAGCAGTACGCGCGGATTTTGAACTTTGACGCACGCTCACGGCCTTATGAAATATGAAGAGTGACTGAAATTAATGTAAATTGTCAATTACGTTAAGAGGAATCCAAATCATGTAAACATTTTGAATTTGACCTTTTCCGCGCGCTGTGAGCGCGCACACCGTGCGCGGGGACACTTACGGACGGAAAATTTTGAAATGCTTAAAATGACCTGATTCGTACTCTCGTTTAATAGTTTAGTGATTTTGAGCAATTTTAAATTTTGACGCACACATACGCGCGCGTCATGACCTTTATGTGACCTTTGATGACATGACCTGTTGACCCTTGACCTAAAGTATATGTGATATGAATATGAATGACCTTTGCTGATGCATCATGAAGATATGATGGATAACGTGATTTCACAAAATGGCGCCTGGATGACGTCACGATGACCTGATGACCATGAAAATGTTCCTGTCACGTCTCATGACAATGACCTATGACTGTGTCAAAATTGAAAGAAATTAACACAACCGATCTTGAGTTAACCGATAAACAAAAAACGGGAAGAAATAAAAATAAATAATAACTAGAAATTTAATTCGTCATGGGGACGAATTAGGTGGTCTGTTTTCAATTTTATGATCATTGAAAAGTCAAAAAAGAAAAAAAAAAAGAAAAGAAAAAAATTGTTGGAGACTCCCGGACTCGAACCAGGGACCTCGAGGTCGGAAGTCAAGTGCGTTACCGATATGCCAAAACATTTCCCATAGAGATTACACGTAAACGGAAAATAGAATTCACAAATCCCACTTTATAAGTGAAATATGAGCATGATCCTGGCATCTGATCGAAAAATAAAGGGCACACTCGTGATAGCTCATTCTCTCAGCTACATCATACTCAAAGCTCAGCATAAACAAAGATAAAACGATGGAGATATTGCTCGCGAAAGACGAGAATGTAGAATCCAGTTTTGAGAAAAAGTCATGTCTCATAGAGAATACACGCAAAATGTGAAAAATTGACATGCCTGCTTTAATCGCAAAAAATACGCCATGATGCCCTTGTCAAAATGAAATATCGTGGAGACTGCATTTGTAGACAATATTCTCAGGTAGAACATATCAAAATTTGAAAGAAAATGAATTAATATTTACAGAGATACAATCAATTTTATAAAAATATGTTGACGTCATAATATGCAAATTGAAATTTTGAGTTCGGAGGCCATTATGATGGCGTCATGAGTTAATTGAGGGTCAAATGACACATGAAATCATATCTCCAACTCATGTTTTTTCCAACCATGATATAAAAGTTGGGGTCAATTGACTATCTGAAGAGCTATTTTGATTTTTAAAATGGGATGTTTTTGATCAAATTTGCATTATAGTGCCCATAGCAGCACGCGCGGATTTTGAACTTTGACGCGCGCTCACGGCCTTATGAAAGGTCAAGAGTGACTGAAATTAATGTAAATTGTCATTTACGGTAAGAGGAATATAAATCATGTAAAACAAATGAATTTGACCTTTTCCGCGCGTTGTGAGCGCGCGCAACGCGCGCGGGGACACTTACGGACGGAAAATGTTGAAATGCTTAAAATGACCTGATTCGTACTCTCCTTTGATAGTTAAGTGATTTTGAGCATTTTAATATTTTGACGCACGCGTACGCGCGCGTCGTGACCTTTATGTGACCTTTGATGACATGACCTGTTGACCCTTGACCTGAAGTATATGTGATATGAATATGAATGACCTTTGCTTATGCATCACGAAGATATGATGGATAACGTGATTTCACAAAATGGCGCCTGGATGACGTCACAATAACCTGATGACCTTGAAAATGTTCCTGTCACGTCTCATGACAATGACCTATGACTGTGTAAAAATTGAAAGAAATTAAAACAACCGATCTTGAGTTAACCGATAAACAAAAAACGGGAAGAAATAAAAATAAATAATAATAATAATAATAAATAAATAAAGAAAGAAAATTCTGACGAAAACAATAGGTGATCTGTCGAAAACGACAGACCACCTAACTAGAAATTTAATTCGTCACGAAGACGAATAAGGTGGTCTGTCTTCAAGTCTTATAATAGATTATAATATTTACTATATTGAAAAAGGGAGAAGTTATATAGACATGTAAACAATGATGATTATGATGATGATGATCTTGATAGTAGTGATTATGATGATGATCATGATGATGTTGATGAGGATGATTATCATCATTATGATAATGATCATGTTTATGATCATGAGCGTGATTCTGACATCTTATCGGAAAAATGAGGGGTGATTTAGATAACATATAGTCTCAGCGACAACATACTAAAATTTAGGAGAAAAATGTTGAATAACAACCGAGATACTGGTCAAAACACATTGTCATGCAGATTCATGTTTTGAAATAAGTGACCTCCCATAGACATAACACGCAAATATGACAAATTATGCATTGCCGCCTTTAATCGAATATTTTACTATGATGACGTCATCTTAATGATAATATATGACAAATTTCTGATAGAGAATTATCTCAGCTACAACATATCAAAATCTGGGAGAAGATCGATCACCGATAAGTGAGATAATCTCAAATAAACAAAGACAAAAATGACGTCATCAACAAAATACATTTGTTTGAGTTTAGATGCCAATATGATGACTTTATTTCACTTTGTACGAGTCAGGATGGTATGAAATCATATCTCCAACTCATGCTTTCCCCAACCATGATATAAAAATTGGGGGTCAATGGACTATCTGAAGAGCTATTTCGATTTTTAAAATGGCATGTTTTTGATCAAATTTGCATTATATTGCCCATAGCAGTACGCGCGGATTTTGAACTTTGACGCACGCTCACGGCCTTATGAAATATGAAGAGTGACTGAAATTAATGTAAATTGTCAATTACGTTATGAGGAATTCAAATCATGTAAACATTTTGAATTTGACCTTTTCCGCGCGCTGTGAGCGCGCACACCGCGCGCGGGGACACTTACGGACGGAAAATTTTGAAATGCTTAAAATGACCTGATTCGTACTCTCGTTTAATAGTTTAGTGATTTTGAGCAATTTTAAATTTTGACGCGCACATATGCGCGCGTCATGACCTTTATGTGACCTTTGATGACATGACCTGTTGACCCTTGACCTAAAGTATATGTGACATGAATATGAATGACCTTTGCTGATGAATCATGAAGATATGATGGATAACGTGATTTCACAAAATGGCGCCTGGATGACGTCACGATCACCTAATGACCTTAAAAATTTTCCTGTCACGTCTCATGATAATGGCCTATGACTGTGCCAAAATTGAATCAAATTGACTAAACCAAACTTGAGTTATCCTAGGAACAAAAAACGGGAAGAAATAAAAATAAATAATAATAATAATAATAATAATAAATAAAGAAAATTCTGACGAAATCAATAGGTGGTCTGTCGTTGACAGACCACCTAATAATAAATAAAGAAAGAAAATTCTGACGAAATCAATAGGTGGTCTGTTGACAACAGACCACCTAACTAGAATTTAATTCGTCACGAAGACGAATAAGGTGGTCTGTCTAAGTCTTATGATAGAATTGAGAATGGGAGAAGTTATATAGACATGTAAACAATGATGATCATGATGACCATGATGATGATCATGATAGTAAAGGTGATGATGATGATGATAATGATAATGTTATATGATGATAAAAACGATAATGTTAATGATGATGATGGGCACAAGCATGATCCTGACATCTGATTGAAAAAATAAGGAAATATTTAAATAGGAAATAGTCTCAGCTACAACATACTAAAATTTGGGAGAAAACTGTTGAATAACAACCGAGATACTGGTCAAAGCACCTTGTCATGCAGATTCATGTTTTGAAAAAAGTGACCTCCCATAGACATAACACGCAAATATGACAAATTATGCATTGTCGCCTTTAATGGAATATTTAACTATGATGACGTCGAATAAATGAAAAATAAATGACATATTTCTGATAGAGAATTATCTCAGCTACAACATATCAAAATCTGGGAGAAAATCGATCACCGATAAGTGAGATAATCTCAAATAAACAAATACAAAAATGACGTCATCAACAAAATACATTTATTTGAGTTTAGATGCCAATATGATGACTTTATATCACTTTGTACGAGTCAGGGTGGTATGAAATCATATCTCCAACTCATGCTTTCTCCAACCATGATATAAAAATTGGGGGTCAATGGACTATCTGAAGAGCTATTTCGATTTTTAAAATGGCATGTTTTTGATCAAATTTGCACTATATTGCCCATAGCAGTACGCGCGGATTTTGAACTTTGACGCACGCTCACGGCCTTATGAAATATGAAGAGTGACTGAAATTAATGTAAATTGTCAATTACGTTAAGAGGAATCCAAATCATGTAAACTTTTTGAATTTGACCTTTCCCGCGCGCTGTGAGCGCGCACACCGCGCGCGGGGACACTTACGGACGGAAAATTTTGAAATGCTTAAAATGACCTGGTTCGTACTCTCGTTTAATAGTTTAGTGATTTTGAGCAATTTTAAATTTTGACGCGCACATACGCGCGCGTCATGACCTTTATGTGACCTTTGATGACATGACCTGTTGACCCTTGACTTGAAGTATATGTGATATGAATATGAATGACCTTTGCTGATGCATCATGAAGATATGATGGATAACGTAATTTCACAAAATGGCGCCTGGATGACGTCACGATAACCTAATGACCTTAAAAATGTTCCTGTCACGTCTCATGATAATGACCTATGACTGTGTCAAAATTGAATCAAATTGACATAACCAATCTTACGTTATCCGACACACAAAAAAGTGAAGAAATAAATAAAAATAAAGAAATAATAATAAAGAAGAAAGAAAATTCTGACGAAATCAATAGGTGGTCTGTTGATAACAGACCACCTAATAATAATAAATAAATAAAGAAAATTCTGACGAAATCAATAGGTGGTCTGTTGATAACAGACCACCTAATAATAATAATACTGGCTCCTTGTATAGCACACAGGTCCACCTTTCGGTGCTCATTTGATTAATTTATAAAAAATACATACGTGTATATGCATGAATACTGGATTGGTGACTGAAGTTTGTAGTATATTGTACTTGTATTAACTTATTGTTGACTTTGTCAATTTTAATTAATTACAGTACCGGTAATCAGTGACGTTTTGATCTTTCTTTTTTTTTACCTTTGCATGAAATAAATTATTTTTTTAAATAACTGAATTTTGTAGTTTTGTACACTTTTGTTCACACTCATTATCTTACATGTACATTGTCCTGGATGCCAGTTAAGAGGGCCTTGTGTTTGTTAATCATGCTCTTAAGATAATTCTTGAATCAGAAGCCGCAACCCCCCCCCCCCCCAAAAAAAAAGGGGGGGGAAGCCTTCAAACAAAATGAGTCTCGTATTTTCCAACCTTGCTTCTGCACTTGCTCCAAGTGAAAAAAACACACACAGGCTCCCAGGTTCATACCATGTTCCATTAGTGTACTGTGATGACCTTCATTTTTTTAAAGGATGGGTCAAAATCTATCATGATGAAAATGAGGATTGTAGTAATAAAATAATTTAAGTAATTAAAAATGTATCAAATATAATTGACATACCCCTGGCCCCCCATAGAAGTTGTTTTTAAGAGAAAGAGAAGAGAAGAGGACTGGTAAACAGAATTTTGTTGGAACTTGTAACCCCCCCCCCCAACTCGGACACACACACACACACACGCAGCATCGCCTACTACCACTTTTTCATAACTTACCGATGGAGTCTCAAATCCTCTTGAGTCCTATTTTTTGACCAACATCCCTTCACTGAACATCTTGGAGGCATTGTGGCCGAAAAAGCTCGATCGGTTGGAAATTAGAAGACAAATAGACTAAAAATATGAGGATGCCAATCAATTATTAGTCGGCACGAAGAAATCGATCAGCTGATGGCCAGCTGGAAGAGTTGTCATAGCAACACAAATCCATTTGGATTTAATGGATGATCAAGATATTTGCTATTTTCATTTATTATAGGTACTCATGGTTTAAAAAAAAAAATGGAAATTTTAAACTTAACATTTGCATTACAATTGAGAGTCGTAAGTACCACATATTTGGGAAATATCTCCCCCCCCCCAAAAAAAAAAAAAAAACAGGAGGGGGTGTGGCCTCTGAGGATTCGGCTAGCCGACACTTGCAGACAGAATCAGAAAGCTGCACCTCCTCGACAGTCCTCGACTATCATTTGAAGACAAATAGTCGTCACCTTGATATTAATATTTCAATGCAATAGGGTTTATCGATGTATGCAAATGAATTAGTGCTTTGGTTAATTTTGTGGCCTGATTTAATGAAATTCTTGTGATTTTCGTGCCTTTTTTCTCGTCTTTTTTTACGATCATTTAATTTTTGACGGTCATACAATATCGAATAAAAATAACAGCGCGTATATTAACGCATCAGAATAATCCACGTGATTCGCTGAATCACTTGCGTTGCTAGCGCGCAGCGTGATGAATAAATTACCCATAATTCCGTACAGTAGATTATTTGACCTCTCTTATTACGCTGATACGCGCATTGTCTTTTACCATGTAGTGAACATCATTCCAGTTCACTTTTCGCGGGGAGCATCCTACAGAATGAATAATTCATAAGGCTCATGAATTATGCAAGGTAGCTTATTTGGGCTTCTAATGGATCCGGACAAAATGGCGGAGCTTGGGGGGCCTGGGTGAACAAGTTATCAAAATGCTTGGAAAAATGTGCCAAATACGATGAAAGAAAAAAAATGGCGATTCTATGTTGCAAAATGCTAATACGTGCAAAAAACGCGCGCGCATGCGCGTTTGCATCATTTTTTGTCAAATGCTTCATATGGCCTGAAACGTATGCAAAAACATTTTGGGATGATTTGGAGCATTTTAATTTTTTTCGCGCGCGTAAACGCGCAGACGAACGCGCACGCGCGCATTTGCGCACGTTTATTGATATGAAATTGACCGGACGGATATTGATCTTAATCATGATAAATATGAATGTAAAATTACTTACTGTTATGAAGATATGATCATGAGTTGATTTTTACAAAATGGCGCCTGGATGACGTCACGATGACTTTGAGTCTTTGAAAAGTTACGCAGTTCTAAGTTAGACTAAGATCTATCATCATTGAAAGTTTCATGACAATGGCTTTATTCAGTCTTGAGATATCCTGCGAACAAATTCGAGGAAGAATAATAAATAACTAGATTTGTAATACTTGTTTGGAACAAGTATAGGTGGGCTGATCCAACAAAAAATTGAGACAAAATAAAGGGTACATTTGAAATAGCTTTTTGTCTCAGCTACAACATATTCGGAGTTCAGCGTAAATGAAGCTAAAACGACGTAGATATTGCTCGCGAAAGACGGGAATGTAGAATCAAGTTTTGAGAAAAAGTCATGTCCCATAGAGAATACACGCAAAATGTGAAAAAATTAGCTTGCCTCCTTTAATCGCAAAAATACGCCATGATGCCTTTGTCAAAATGAAAAATTGTGACAACTGGATTTGTAGAGAATTGTCTCAGCTAGAACATATCAAAATTTTAAAGAAAATTAATCAATTTTTAGAAAGATACAATCAATTTTCCAAAAAAATGCTGACGTCATAATAGGCAAATTGAAATTTTGAGTTCGGAGGCCATTATGATGACGTCATGAGTTAATTGAGGGTCAAATGAGACATGAAATCATATCTCTGATTCATACTCGCTCAAAATATGAAAAAAAAATTGGGGTCACCTTGCATCCTAAAGAGCTATAATGGATTTTGCATAGGCATGTTTTTGCCCATATATGCTATGTATTACAAGAGCTCGCGCGCACTGAAATTTATGTTAAACGGTCGATTATTCAATTATTTATAGTCATAAAGAGACAAACATGGTATCAATTTGTTTGTAAGAATATGTGGAATATTATGAAAGAAAAAAAATGGCGATTCTATGGTGTCTAATAGTTTTACGCGCGAAAACGCGCGCGCATGCGCGTGTGCGCGATTTTTAAAAAAATGCTTAGAATGGCCTAAAACGTATGCAAAATGATTTTGAGACGATTTTGAGCATTTCAAAATTTTGCGCGCGCATTGACGCGCGGACGTACGCGCACGCGCGCGTTATTTGACCTGAAATTGACCGGACGGATATTGACCCTGATCATGATAAATATGAATCAGAAATACCTTTTGGTTATGAAGATATGATCAGGAGTTGATTTTCGTAAAATTTTACAAAATGGCGCCTAGATGACGTCATCAGTGAAGGTCAATGTTGAAAACGTTATTGTGCTTTGTACATATGCCTATACATATGTGTGCCAAATTTCAAATTATTTGATTGAGCCATTTCCAAGTTATCTTGCCAACAAAAAAGTGGTTAGAAATAAGAAAAATATATAAATAATAAATAAATAAAGGCAATTCTAACGAAATTATAAGGTGGTCTGTACGTTATACAGCCCACCTGATAAATAAATAAATAAATAATAAAAATCTTGACGAAATCAAAAGGTGATACGTCTACGTACGTATCACCTAATAACAATAACACTTACTTACTATAATAATGATTATGATCATGACCATGAGCGCGATCATGACATCGTATTGAAAAAATGAGGGTTGATTTAGATAGCATATAGTCTCAGCTACAACATACTCAAAAATCAACAAAATCCAAGCAGAAATAACGGCGATATTGCTCGCAAAAGACAGGAATGTAGACTCCAGATTTGAGAAAAAGTCATCTCCCATAGGGATTACACGCAAAAAGTAATGGATTAAGTGAAAATAGGGTAATAATAAAGTAAAAAGGGTTGTTTATGACATTATTTGCGATTCTACGTGTTTAAATAATCAAATAATCATACGTAGACTTCGTTACGTATCACCTAATAATAATAAAAATCTTGACGAAATCAATAGGTGATACGTAGACTTCGTTACGTATCACCTAATAAATAATAATAAATAATAAAGAAAAATCTTGACAAAATCAAAAGGTGATACGTCTACGTACGTATCACCTAATAACCATGCTTACCTCATGAAGTATGTCGCCCTTCAGAATAATTGAATGATTTAAGGGAAAATTGACAATTACAAGGTGAGTTTTCTCATTTTTTGAATATCAGTTTCAGAGAATAACATAATAACAATTATATTTGCTTATATAGCGCCTAACACTTACTTTATCAGAAGTCTCTTAGCGCTCTACAATAATGCGGCATAATTACCCTGGCTTTGGCAGTGCAGCCGTTACGCGTGCAGCGTTTCAAGGAATAAATTCCTACCAGGTACCCATTTACATAGTACAAAATTCACCAAAGTGTTACATGTTGAAAAACTGAGTCACATCTGCTGATTTGTATATGTAGTGCATGCAATCTTCAACCAAATCGAGTCAATCTCATTTCTCTGTGATCATTACACACTTCACAGTATACATTTTTTTTTCTTTCTTTTTCTTCTTTTTTTGAGTTCTCTCTCTCTCTCTCTTTCTCTCTGTGTCTCTCATTTCAACCTTTGCCTGTACATAAACATATGAGTCAGAACAATTTCTGACCCATTATAAAACAAAACAAATTCAATAAAGAAGAGAAAAGAAAAGTGTTTCATTTTAGGTGCCCTTGTAATAAAGATAAAAGTAAGGTGTGGAGGGGAGAGGCACAAAAAGAACTTTGCTCTCGCACATCTCTCTCACTCTCTCTATGTCTCTCTCTCTCTGGCCGTGTAAACATCAACCAGGAAACATAATGTTTACATATGAGCACCTTTTATGTGAAAGTTGTTGTTTAGTTTCCTAAAGTTTTCCCCCTTTAAATATTTTTATGAATAGCATACTATTGATACATGCCGTTCCGCTCTTTACTTCTGTTTGACAAAATAACACTAGATCAAGTATTGAATCTAATTGGTTTATAAGCAGAAAAGCAACTCTTCTGAAGTGTATTATTATTATTATACCTGCCGTTTCCAATCCAATCCAATCCAATCCAATAGATATTTGATATAGTGCCTTTTCCTTGCAGTTACAAAGCGGTGCACAAACGCTCCACAATGTTTGGGACACTCAAAAACAAAAGTTAGCACTTCTCAGAGATCAGTAAGTATATGTAGGCTGGTAATAAAGTAATTTCAAGCAGAATAGTTCCTTTGCACTGTTTTGGTTCTTGTTATGAAAGTATAAAGGAATGACAAATTATATTTGGCATTGCTCCAGAATGGTTCAAGGCAACACAACCTCAATAACTATGTATGTCGCCATTCAGAAAAATAGAATGACTAAAGGGAAAATTGACGATTGCAATATGATTTTTTTCATTCTTTGAATGTCAGTTTGGGAGAATATCATAGTAAAAAAATCATCAAAATATTACTGCTTGTAAGTGTCGGCTTGCATGGTGATGTAGATATACAGAAGGCTTGCGGGTGCACCATGTGAGAGAGAGGTTGAGTATCCTGACGACGGATAGTCAACCTTTTCGAAACGTCGAGCCACTCCCGCTATTCATCCTCTCCAAGCGCTATAGTTCTCCCTAGAACTTTAAGCTAAGAGAAAGATAACCAACAGTTTTTTTCAAGACTGTACCAAACAGTCCTTTTCTGGACTACAAATCCACAAGAAAGATTACCGAGAGTCCTTTTTTTAAGGACTCCTCAATCCTCCCTCTCTCTAACATGGTGCACCCGCAAGCCTTCTGTATATTATGGTACATATAGTTGAACAACTGACTCACATCTGCTGATTTTTATATGCAGTGCATGCAATCTTTAACCAAATCGAGTCAACCTCGTTTCTCTTTGATCATTATAAAACTTCACAGTATACATTTATTTTTCTTTTTCTTTTGAGTTTTTTCTCTCATTTCATCCTTTGCCTATACATAAACATACGAGTCAGAACAATTTCTGACCCATCATAAAACAAAACAAGATAAATAACGAAGAGAAAGGAAAAGTGTTTCATTTTAGGTACCCTTGTAATAAAGATAAAAGGAGATGGGGAGGGGAGGGGCATGAAAAGAACTTTGCTCTCGCACATCTCTCTCACTCTCTCTCTCTCTCTCTTTCTCACTCCCTAGCTCCTCTCTCTCTCTCTCTATTTCGCTCTTTCTCTGGCCGTGCAAACATCAACCAGGAAACATAATGTATACATACCAGCAGCTTTTATGTCAAAGTTGTGGTTTATTTTTCTAAAGTTTTCCCCCTTTGAATATTTTTATGAATAGCATACTATTGATACGTGCCGTTCCGTTCTTTACTTCTGTTTGACAAAATAACACTACATCAAAGTATTGAATCTTATTGGTTTATAAGCAGAAAAACAACTCTTCTGAAGTGAATTATTATTATACCTGCCGTTTCCTATTAAACAAGTCCCTTTGCACTGTTTTGTTTGTTGTTAGGGGAGTATAGAGGAATGAAAAGTTATATTCGGTATTGCTCCAGGGTTGTTCAAGACAAAACGACCTCAATAAACATGCGTTCCCCATGAAGTATGACGCCATTTAGAAAAATAGAATGATTAAAGGGAAAGTTGACAAATAAAGTGTTGCTTTTCTCATTCTTTGAATGTCAGAAAAATGGAAGAATAGAATATTAAAAAAACATTAAAGTGCCCTCATATTAAGAAGATTTAAAGACATACGTGTAATTGAAAAGATGAGTCCCATCTGCTGATGTGTATATGTAGTTCATGCAAACTCCAACTAGATCGAGTCAACCTCTTTCCTCTTTGATCAATACAAAACTTCACATTATCCATACATTTTTTTTCTCCAAACTCCAAACTCCGTGAGAGCATGAGGTTTACCAGTAATATACTGTACAATGATCTCCCGAAACGCAATCCCATGTGAAGTACGGTTGCACCATTTGAGAAAGAAGAGGGGGGGGGGGGGTAGTTAGTCATGAAAAGGAGTACTGTCGGTAAGCTTTTACTTGTGAGTGTGTGTGTGTAGTGTAAACTTTCTTTCTTGAGTGTATGTGTGTAATGTAAACTTTCTTTCTCGAGTGTGTGTGTGTAGTGTAAACTTTCTTTCTCGAGTGTGTGTGTGTAGTGTAAACTTTCTTTCTTGAGTGTATGTGTGTAGTGTAAACTTTCTTTCTTGAGTGTATGTGTGTAGTGTAAACTTTCTTTCTTGAGTGTGTGTGTGTGTAGTGTAAACTTTCTTTCTTGAGTGTATGTGTGTAGTGTAAACTTTCTTTCTTGAGTGTGTATGTGTGTAGTGTAAACTTTCTTTCTTGAGTGTATGTGTGTAGTGTAAACTTCCTTTCTTAAGTGTATGTGTGTAGTGTAATCTTTTTTCTTGTGTGTGTGCGTGTGTGTGTAGTGTCAACTTTCTTTTAGAGATAGAGAAAGCGAATGCTTAATAGTACCTAAATGGTCGGTGATTCAAAGGGAATGAGGGATGTCTCCAGCTGGTAAATGTGTAAAAGGGGTCGTCCTCCTCCCCCAGATATATTCAAAAATCGCTATTTTTTTCCCTAAATTAACGATCTGTTTCAGCTGATTGAGAGGACGAAGAAATCCTGCGGACAAAACAGTTGAAAATACAGAATGCTAATTTTCTGGCGCGGTCGCTGGGCTGCCTCGGAGAAAAAAAAAGTATTTTTCAAAGTTCATCGGTTGAAAGTCGCTAACGCAGTGCTACGTCAGGGAAATGACGCTTCGTGTGGAGCAGAATAACAAACAAATAAAGTACGACCATGGAGGATCGATTCGTGGTTTCTCTTTACTTCCTCCTTCCTTTAGGCGACCTTCCTCTTTCCTGTTGGTGTTCTAATTTAGTTCTATGACACATGTGCATAAAGCCAGACTAATTACAAATTGAGTAATAATAGAGGAAGTTGTACGGGACTGCAACTTAAGGTCAACGTTGGGTTCAAAATACCTCGCTTTTGGAAGCTTTGGAAATGCACTCTGTTTATCAGGCTAAAGCGTGCAGGGAGAGGCGGGATGGCAGGGGTGGGGGGGGGGGCGATATGAATATATGAGTATATATGTTTACATGTATTCATCGCTATTGGTGAATACAGAGATTGAAATATATCTATTACACTTTCAACGCTATCATATTCCCACTCTCTCTTCACTTTTTTGTTTGTAACTTTGGGCCTTTAGCTATTCACCGCGGTTCTCACCGCACATATGGAAACGTTGTATTATCCGCTCAATCTGACTTGCGTGCATAGAACAAATAAGCATTTTTCCATGAAAAAGTGAAGTTTTCTAAAATGTGCGTTTCTTTCCAGCATTGGGGCGCCCGGGAGTCACTCGGGTAACATTTCATAAAGTATAATATAAAAAGATCATATGCAAATTGTCTGTACTTTTGTCGGAAAAATAGATTTATCCAGCACAATGTCATCTCTTTTTGCGTTGGAGAAGAGTAAAAGCGAGTTTCAATCATACTTTGTCCGCTCTCGCAAGCTCTCACTCATTTCACTGTGGTCAAGCGACTTTGGGGCAAGCGGTTAATGAACATACTAATCGTTAGCTTTCTTTTGGTATTAAACTTGTTTTGATTGATTGTATAATTTTGTCGGAATAAAGGAAACAAAAGGCTTGGCCAATAACTTATCAGCGTCTGAATTGACCTTTTGACCTTGAATTCCCTGATGCAAGCGCATATAAACAGGTTCTAATGACGTCATGTTCGCTCAATCGGTGTCTTTTATCGTAACGTGCTACACTTTCACAATGTTTATACATCTTTTTTTAATTATTAGTAGGATATAACATATTTTGTCTGATATCACTGAAGTTTGGGGTTTTATTTAATGAGTAATTTTTAAATAAGAGCCATTTTTACTGTTTTAATTGACTGGATCGTACCATTAAAGTCGCAGGGTAGAAAGATGCATTTTCCAACCGCGCCAAATTTAATTTACGTTCCGACATTCTGTTAAATGGGTTCGTGTTGTTAAGAATCCACTGCTTTCTGCTCCACCAAACGTCCACATGCGGAATCGTTTATAAACTAAATTATTCAAATTTATGGATGCTTCCTTCCCAGCTGTTTGTGTTGTTGAAGCATTTCATTCACCTGCTATCATTCTTTGTACTCCAATTGCCAAAACGCAAATTACATTTTGGTTTTATAGTTTCATGCGGAGTCGTTTATCAACTATATGTATTCAAATTTATGAATGCTTCCTTCCCAGGGGTGGTTTTAATGCATTTCAATCACCTGTTATTATTCTTTGTATTCCAATAATTGTTAGAATACAAAATGCATTTTGTTTTTATAGTTTCATTCAATAAGTAGTCAATAAAAGAGTATGTTCTGCACAATAAAAGCAATGTGTGTCCCTATTGTACAATGTAATGTATCCCCTAATTTTGTAATAGTTAATTTTAACCATTCACATAATGGAACTGCCTGCCCGCGACCCCTGAGCACTCAACACCGTGTGGGAGTCAGTTTGTGGTCAACTTCTTTTCTGAGACAAATCAAAGCAAACGTTTCCATATGGTGCTATTATTCCATTAAACTACTGCTTATTGATTGCTTACTTACAAACATACACATTCTTTCTAAGCAGTCGGGTAAAACAAACAAACAAACAATAAAACAAGCAAACAAAAACAAACTCTACCGTTATTGGTCATCATGCATTGAAGGAAAACAAGGGCTTCCCGGTCACTTACGGTTTTAACAGCACTTTACAGGGGTGATTACCGCCGTGCTGCGGTCATCTACACTGCTCATTCCCCTGTCCATAGGAGAAATGTGTTTGTGCTGACTTAACATAATTAAAACTCGTCGACCTACCACTTACCATCTCTTCACCATCATGAGGTTCACAGGGCGTCTTCTTCTCTGTTGTGGATATAACCGCGGCTTCCTCGTGTGCGTTACTCGCCTCGACCACTTCTTTCTGTTTCGCCTGCGTCGAAGAAAGATCAGCTTCGGATCTCTCAGTGTAATCTCCACGCGTGTTTGAATCAACTCTCTCTGGCTTGGTGGACTGCCCAGCTTGACTTTGATCACCCGACGCTAACGGTTCCACTTTGGGAGCGACCCCCGACTGTTGGGTTGAAGATCCCGCACTACGCTTTTTCGATGCTTTTCCCCCCATAGTGAATTTTGCTTCTATGCTCTTATTTTGGAAGTCGAAGATAAAGTTTTGCGAGCCTTCCTGTTCAATAAACGTGTAGCAACACCTTCAATAAGCCAGTTGTCAATTTTTGAGAATTGATTTATGTTGTAACCACTGTTAGCTAACGCATCGACCAATGCAAAGAAAGGGTCAGGCCTAGCTACTTTGCATCAGTGCACGCAAATGATTTTCCTTTGAATCGGGATCCAAAACATTTACACAGCATCTCCTATCCCTACTCATACGCTATATATTTTTTTCACTTGACTTTATGCGAGTATGAATATTTGCTTGCACAACCAGTGAACCATTTCCAAATAAATAACAAAAGGAAAGCCTAGCTACGTACCTAGCTATCAAGGCATTTTCTCTCTCGCTCTTTTTTTCTCTCTCTGTATCTTTCTCTCTCTCTCTCTCTCTCGCTCGCTTTCTTACCCCTTCCCTCTCCGTCTCTCTCACTCCCTCTCAGTCTCTCTCTCTCTCTCTCTCTCCCTGCTGCTCTATCACTTCTTTTCTTCATTTGTTTTTCTATTCTATAAATCCATTGCTGTTTCTCTTATATTCTCACTGCATGTCTTTGTATCACCTCTGTTTTTTCCCGGACCCCCCTCTCTCTCTTTCTCTCTCTCCCATCTCTCTCCATCTCTTCTTCCTTTCGTATTTTCTCTATGATTTTTTCTGTCTCCCTCCAACTACCACCTAGCATTCACACCCTTTTTGTTCTCTCCCTCTCCCTCTCTCTCTCTCTCTCTTCCTTTATATTGTTCTGTCTGCTTTTCCCCCTTCACCTCTCTCTCTCTCGTCTTATTTAACTTCTTATACATGTATCTCTACTATGTTCCCCTCTTTCTCTGTATTCTTTTAAAAATATCTCTCTCTCTCCTCCTACCACTTACCCCACTTACCCCTCCCCCTCTCTCTCTCTATCTCTCTCTCTCTCTCTCTCTCTTTCACTCCCCATCTCCTCAACCCCCCATCCCCCCCACAGGCAAACAATGACAATTAATGTAAACGGAGTTAACCTTTGTACTCTAGCATACTGCGTTACAGACATTGATTCGTGAATGCATTGATGTTTCCTCTTATTTTTGTTTAAATTTGTACTCCAGTACTAACCTATTCAGAACAAACTATTTCACTCACCGGAAAAAAAAATACAGGCATAATCTACCTACCTTTTATTTAATGGGAAAGAAAAACTCTGGAAAAAATTGAAATCGGATGGAAAGGACGAGGGGGGGGGGGGGTATTTCTATCCCCCAAGGAATAGAATTGATTACTCCTCTTTACGAAAATGGGTCGCTCCCTGAAATTAATTCCCCTTCCCTCTTTTTTACAAATCCTCTTCAAATACCTGTTATTAGGTTTTTAACGATAGACATCGAATTACTTTCTAAGACATGGGAGAGAAGAGAGAAACAATAATACAAAGAAAGTATATTATTTTATTGTAGCAATATCTATGTTATTTAAGTTATTATTCATAGAGACTTTTTTTAGTTAAACCGCAGGTCTGAAATTCAAACAGATAAATTGATACATGCCGTTTCGTTCTACACTTCCGTTTAAAAAGATAACAACGGGATCAAATGAAGAGCTCGGTTCCAAAAGGTACTACATTCATTTTATATTTAAAAAAATGTTTGCGTTAATGTACACATTTCCAGTAGCTTCATACACTGACACTTCCAAAAAGCTGAATCCCCCCCCCCCCAAGATTTAAAATGGCATTTAAAAATCAGTTCGGTTCCAAAAGGTACTAAATCAATTCAAGTCATGCATTGTTACCCGAGTATAGTATTCAATATTTCGTTGCCATAAGAAGGCAGCTCGCAACATACGTCACAATTTCGATACTATCGGTTATTTTTTGGCGATCGTTTCATGCCCATGTAACGCTATTGCATTAGGGGGGCGGCTGATTTTCGATAAAAAAGTCGATATATCTTCGTTATGTGATCATGGATTTTAATGAGACTTGTATCATTCTTCATGGTATTATTAGGTCTATATCGTCAGCTAAAGAAAATCCTGGGGTGGACTTTCCCTTTAACAAGCGCAATTGTAATTAATCCTAAAGCTAGTCATGCGCAGTATTTATTATTCTAACGCACTGACCTGGGAGTGGCATTCTTAATTTACCCTATACACACTTGTATATTACCTTCTACATACTTGTATATTACCTTCTACACACTTGTATATTACCATCTACAAACTTGTATATTACCTTCTCCATACTTGTATATTACCTTCTACACACTTGTATATTACCTTCTACACACTTGTATATTACTTTCTATAAACTTGTATATTATCTTCTACACACTTGTATTTTACCTTCTACACACCTGTATATTACTTTCTACACACTTGTAAATTACCTTCTACACACTTGTATATTACCTTCTACACACTTGTATATAACCTTCTACACACTTGTATATTACCTTCTACACACTTGTATATTACCTTCTACACACTTGTATATTACCTTCTACACACTTGTATATGACCTTCTACACACTTGTATATTACCTTATACACACTTGTATATTACCTTCTACACACTTGTATATTACCTTCTACACACTTGTATATTACCATCTACGCACTTGTATAACGTCTTATTGTTTAAAATGTTCTTATCTTTGTCAAATATCATTCATTCATTAATTCATATTCTACAAATTGTTTGAGTTTGTGATAGATACTTTCATTGATTTGAGATTTGCTAAACAAATTACAAAGAATGGTGAACAGATGAACAGATTGAGAACTAAAACAACTCATGGGGAAATGTGGAGGGGTCTACAAAGAATGTCATAGTTATTTAAATGTAGTTCCATGAATTTACAAAATTATTCGGCTAAGTATATTAAACAAACAGAACAATATATATGTACATTGTATATACAGATGACATTAACAGATACAATTAAATGTGAATCATTTTGAGTTAGAGTGGTCAAAAAAAAAGCAGAATCGTCAAATACGCAAGATTTACGCCAACGTATATCAAATTACCCTTACAACATGTTAGTCCGGCAGCCAAATCCAGATTATTGGCCTAACCTTGTTTTAGGGTCTATAGTTTTTTTTTCAATGGATTTTGATTGCCTAGACCTTCTATTTCAAGAATCCGATTGCTGACACTCTGTCAGCCTTGAGCAATTTAAGATATATGACGTCATACAAAATGGCCGCCAAAGTACATGATTTTCCTTTAAAAATGAATAATAAATATATAATAAGGATTTTTTCTACAATTTTTGGCAGCCGAATGTCTGTATCTCTCTTGGACCATCACTAAAAAAATGTTTCGTGATGTTGCATGGCCAAAGATGACCAGCTTATTTGCATATTTTGAAATAGCGCCCTCTATAAACATATTAATTTGAATAAAATATGTGTGCCAGCCAAATGCCAATTTCTTAAATCTATGTCACGTTGAAAACATATTAAATATTTTTTGGGGCAACAATTGCAGTTGTGCTGCATTAATCTTTCATCGTGTTTGGTACAAATTTAGATAGGGTAGGTGTGGGGAATGGAAGACCCTTAAGCACATTTGCATAATTTACATAAACATGAACAATGTTACACATACAGACATTGTATTCACTTTAGTATTTTTTCTCTGTATTTGGTAACGAAATTGTGGTCATGATGTAACTGATTAATAAGATAACAATGATTAATGACGTCATCGCCAAAGGTCTCTCATTACCTACATGTGTAGGTAATAAGGGACAGTTACAAATCAAGGCATTTTAAATACAATTTGAATGAAAATGGGATTGTTATAGTTCAAACACTTTTTGAAAGAGATACATGCAGACAATGAACTTACTGTAATGTTGAAACGGTTTTAAAACAATGTGGCACAAAATATTTCTGTAGTTTTTTGTTTACAGTAATAAAGGTGCTCTCAATTATGTTAAAATACTTTCAGAATAATGTTCTGGCAATATGACTTTTACATCGATCAAACTCCCAGCATAGAAACAACTTCTTAAAATTAAATGCATTCAAATTAGAATGGTGTCACGTACAACCAAATATGTTTCATGATAGTGCCTTTCAACATGAAATGGACAACTGGGGAGAAGTAGGCCCCCATCTTGGACCTGGTGTCCCCCATTACCTACACACATTTCTGATCAGACACCATTCATGGTTGGCACATTTCATAAACTTCGTTTTAAAACTGATTTTTAGGAGCCACCCCTAAATATCTGCATACACCACAGCATTCAGTGAAAATTGTGTTTTTATATCAGAACAACATTTTACGATCAAAATTGCTTATCTTGGTCAATTTTGCCAATTTTCTCGTTGAGAGAACGCATAGTAGTCTTCGAAATGAATTGGATATATGCAGTAGTGTTGTTGAAGACCACATATGTCGCTATACCAATATTGGAGCCAACACGGACAGACAGTGATGGGTTCAAGCTTGGTGGTCTCCAATTCCCTAAACCTACCCTACATATGTCAAGAAAAAAAAATGACTATGAAAGAATTCATTTTTCATCAAATCGGTGAGAAGTGGTTTTACGGCACACATCATTATTCAATTGATAGGCTTTATTTAGACCAGCATTGCTCCAACGTCAGTAAATGTGGATAAAGCAGTTGACATCTATACTAGACAGATGCATGATTTTCAAAAGAAATTACCTGGTGGATTCTATGACACAATTTCCAAGAAAGTTCAAACCGTGGCAGCCATGAAGAAGTCAATGTTGGGGGTACGAAAGTCTATGAAAAGTTAATCTACTCCAGAGTGATATGACTGCAGACAAGTTCAAGAGAGGTCAATGTCAAGGACATTTTGTCATAAGAGCTTTCACCAGTCCCAACAGCACTTTTTGATGATTCTGGAAACGAGCACTCCCATGTCAAAGACGGACTTATAGAATTTGACAAAAGTTGAGATGTCAGCCAGGCATGAGACACTGGAACAACCATGTACAGTTATTGATGGTTGTGCTCTGCTGTGGATGAAAATCTGATGATGTTTGCTTGGTGTTTGACAGATCCGACAGTATCTAGAGGTCATAACGGGTCGAGAGTCTTCCAACTGAGTCCCGCGTCACTGCTGCCCTCCAAGAAATATCTTACTGTTCGTCGTCGTCGTCGTTGTCATATAGATCATGGCTCACCCTTGTGACCCGTTTGATGAGACCTTTTGATCGGCATCTGTCTCCTGCAATCTGGTAGAGTGTCTTTAGTATTTAGAGGGTGGCTAGTGATTTCCCTAAGGTCGTCAGTCCATCTGAGCTTGAGTCTTCCTTTGTTACGTGTTCCTTCAAAGGTACCTTGAATGATAATTTGTCAAGGTTGTCTCATGATCTTCTGCTAACTTGACCAAACTATTGTAGCTTGTACTTGTCAATCCTGGTCGCAAGTGGCGATTGATCTCCGATGATGGACATTAATTGTGTCCATTGGTGTTGTAATCTCTTCATGATATCCCAAGTAGCTTCGATCTAACACCACATTTCAAAGGCAGATATTTGCCGAGCTTCCACCCTCCTTGACAATCATTGACCCAGGAACATTATATAAACTTGTCCACTTGATCAACTTCTTCTTCATAAACCACCATGCTCTGTTGCATGTAGTTAATTTCCACCAATCATGATCTTGGTCTTTTTCACATTGAGGTAGGGTCCAAATTATTCACTTGCATCCTTCACTCTTTTTTAAGGAGTTCTAGTAGTTCTTCTGATGTTCTTGTTATAAGTGTTGTCAGTGGCATACTGAGCAAAAACACTTAGAGGGGCAGAAAAACAATCTGCATCACCACCACTCATACATGTTACATGCAGGCCCCGCGGATCTTTTTTTAAAGCGGGGGTGGGGGGGGGGTGAAGTATTTATGATCAGGAAGAGAGGAGCGCAAATTGGCATGGTGTTCAAGGGGCACAGTCCCCGGAAGCTTAAGAGTTTCAGGTATTTATTAACTGTAAGATGAACATATTTTGATACCTCATTTCACCTCGGGTCACTTTCTTTCTTTCTAGTTCTCTTTAACATACTTTATACAAAAAGTGAGGGGGGCTTGAGTCCCCTGAGCCCCGCTGTTCTGCGGACCCTGACATGTAGGCTTTTAAATAAGCATATTTTTTGCTTGACTGTGAATTTAGGATTTGTCATTTTCCAACATACGCTTAACAAATAATAATTTACTAAAAAGTGAGAAAAAACCCAGGAAAATCATGTCATTTCAGCAACATTTGTAAATCACTGGTATCGAATATGTAGACAAAACAGTTTGAATTCTGTTTGGGGTCAACTGTCCCCCCCCCCCCCTAACCCTTCCCCATCAATACGCCAGAGAGTGTTGTATTGTCGGCGTATCTTAGGTTGGTGATCGTTCGTCCACCAACAGAAACTTGACCAGGGAGAGAAGTTGTTGAAACGTGTCTCTAGTGTTGCTAACCTCACTATCTTTTCATGACAACAAACGACAGTTGATCGACATCATAATTATATGCGCGAGTCTGCAGGATGATTGGGTGCTCAGAAATAGACAAAAGCACAAGCAGGCCTTTACCGTCAAGATGAGGTTCCTGTTCAAGTGATTCCAGACAGTGATGTCATGCCAAGGAAAGGTCTGTCCACAACATAGTTATGATGAAGCAGGCAACATCAAAGTACAGCAAGCGATTTGAATTGATGCTAATGAGAAGATGTATGTTAGGGTCTTAGTGGATGACACAGACGTCTACGTACTACTTTTGCATCATTATCTACATGACGGACTTATAAAACGCCAATGACCATGGAGACGCCCCTTCACAAATCGAACTGTTACTGATGTTCCTGCCAATGTAGACAAGTTAGGAGATATCATTCCATCGATGTTGGCAGGACATGCGTTGACGGGATGCGACACTCTTGGGGCATACTTTGGCATTGGATAGGGTACAATGCTGAAGTGATGAAGCAGAATATTCGACTCCCTTAGGACTCAGTTGGCAATGTTGATGCAGCATGGTCATATGTCATCACTCAACCTACTCAATGCTTTGCTTCATGTTATGGACAGTCAACAATCAACTGAATGTCAGAGGCTCGTATCAACGTGTGGCTATCAAGGGTCCGAAGACTAGGAGCTCCAGATACCCCCAAACCTTGCCTCACTACCTCAAACTACTGAAGCGTTTGTAGAAAATGTTAAGAGAGCTCATTTGCAAACATGCGTGTGGAAGCACGCATAACAGTCACGACCTGACTGTGCAGAATTAAGTGTTAAATGACATCCTCTTCTGCATGGAATATTTTAGGGTTCCCAACACTTTAGAGGGTTTTTAAACAAATTTCAAGATTTTGAAGCAAACTTATAAACGGATATAGTCCTGTATCGTATTGGCAGTTTGTAATTTTTAGGTTAATTTAAAAGAATCTAGTACCTTAGAAAACAAATCTAGTTTCTTAACGCTGTCACTGAAAATGGGCATTTATCACCTTATGCCACCTCATATCTATGGGACAGAGAGCATAAAATTCAACCGTGTTTTCTTTGAGTATTAAATTACGAAATAAAAAAATGTGCAGCAGAATTTTTACTCACTGTATCCAGTGCATCTGACTCATGACATATGATAATCTCATGTTAGAAATTGGTATTTGGCCATCATTTTGAACTATGCAAGTTAATGTGTCTATAGAGGGCGCCATTCCGAATTATGCAAATTTGCATATCATTTGTGATCATACAGTATCGCAATTTTTATTTAGTGATGATTCTAGAAAAAAATCAAGATATGTCACTGCAATTTAATGTAGTAAAATGCTGTTAAAACTTTTTATATCATTAATTTTGGTTAAAAGGGGATTTTGGCGGCCATTTTGTATGACGTCACATATCTCAAATTGCTCAATGCTGACAGAGTGTCAGCAATCGAATTCTTCAAATTGATGGTCTAAGGAACTATAATCCGAAGAAAAAAAAACTATAGACCCTAAAACAAGGTATATCGAGATGGCTGCCGGACTATGTAAACATGAATATTAAAGCTTCGGTTGGCTACTATGTATGTGTAATTATTTAAACAAGATATGTTTTTATTTAGTAACTGATTAATAAGCCATTATTGTTCGAGTTGACTGATTTGATAATCAGAAGGTTTATTCAACGTCCCCCCTTCAATTTTTTTTTTTTTTTTTTTGGGGGGGGGGGGGGGGGGGGGGGGGGGGGGGGGGGGGATCGTCCCCCGCCGTAAGATTTGAAAAAAGTGCAACAAAAGTGCAACACACTTATAGGCTGTGGAGGGACCAAGTGTGCAACGTTTAGACTAATGAACATGCAAAATCCTTCTCTCTCGGTCGCTATACGATTCCTCGCTTAACATCCTTCAAAATGTACCGGAAAATATTTTAGAAAATCTGTATTCCGTTGGTATCACCGTGATACCAACGGAATACAGAGTTCCCTCGCATTTCGTTCCCCCCTCCCGGTCATGAAAATAAATCGCCGCCCCTGACACCTAGGGTCAAGGGCTATAGTAAAGGTCAAGGTTTAGTAAGTGGGCGTAAGCTTTTGGCCGTGGAGTATCAGTTGATGTATTTTTTCCAACAATTAAAGACGCTCTGATTGATTGTGGATTTAGCTGTCTCGGGCTTTGAATAGTTTGAGAAAATCTTCTCTTGTTTTCAGAACATTGCCGCCAAATTCAATACGGAACTTGGAGAACGATGTTCCCAGACTTGCAACCAAAATATTGTCATCCTGTTCGTCGGAAGATATGAATAGTTCTGTCCAAAAGAGAGAAGGAGAGACGCAGAAAATATATTAGAAAGAGATATAGCGGGGAGTTATAGTGAGAGGGGGGGGGAGATGGAGATAAATTGAAGATAATAGAGAGAGAAAGAGGGGGGAGGGGAATAAGGAAAGAAAGAGACAGAAAGTGGGTGCCGTGAGAGGGTTGGACAGGGTGTTTGTGGGAGGGTGAGAGCAGTGGCGGATCCAGGGGGGATGCAAATTTTCAAATTTTCGAGGGCCAAAAAAAAAAGAAAAGTGCTCACTATTCGGCTTTTTAAAATCCCTTTTCAGAGCCTTCAACAAGAAAATCATGTTTATTTAGATTTCTAAACCTATATATTATTGTCATTTCTTCTCAAATCGGATGACAGGGAAATCGTATTATATAGTGTGCGTTTTAGGCCTAAATGACGAAGTGATCCAGCAGATTTGTAGCCAAGAAAATCAGATTATGACAAAACAAGCAAACCAACATCTTCTTGTAAAGGTTTCAAATTAACGAAACGGATGTCATTGTTTTCAAGAAGTTAAAACAATAAAATGGAAAAAATTAATAACTTGCCAATTCTTTTTTCAGAATGTGTCAAACCACATTAACTCTCCCCTTCCCTGTACACCCGTCCCTTCCCCGTTGCAATATATACATTGCCATGAGTGAGGAGCCTTAAAGGTATTACAAAGTTTTGGTACGGGGTCATGAATTAGGTTCAAATTAACATATTGGAAGCATATGCGTTCATACAATATTTATTGATCGTTGTCGCGGTTGAAATCGAGTCTAAAGTTATGAAATTATAAATAATAAACTCTTTATAATGTATAGCTCCCTTTCAAGGTCAAGATATTAATTTAGCTACGAAACAATGTTTCTTGACTAAAATCGAGCGATTAGCTATTCTCGTTTGGAAATTAAATTTCACAACTACATATTCTGAGATTTTCATGGTCGCAGCTACCATAGTACGGCCATAGGCGCTATTTGTAATTTATCAAAATTTACCAGGAGCACCGGTAAATTTTTATATTCAATTTTTCTCGAAAACAGAAGTGTTTTAGGGGCTAATTTTGTTAGTGCTTATAATACATCCACAGGGCATCCAAATATATCAAAATTGTAAAGATTCACTATCCACCCAATTTTCAAAATTTCCCAAAACTTTGTATTACCTTTAACAAGATTGTATGAATTTGTTTTTCTGTATTTCGGGAGGAGGGGGTCTTGTTGCACTACAAGCCGGGAAACTATTTTATTTAAAAGAGGGAGTATTCCCCTCTGTGCTCCGCTCCACAAATGATCTCCATTTCTGTACTAAGAGGATGGAGTCAGGTCCCAGAAAAATGCCAACAAATGTTTATATTTGGAGGTGTGCCCCCCCCCCTCCCCCATCCTCACAAACACACGCACGCTTAAAAGGGGTGTTCCCCAACAAATCCACGACCCCCCCCCCCTCACACGCACACACACAAAAAACACACACACACACACAATACAACTATTTACCTTCTTCTGTGTTGGCAGCCTTAAATACAGATGCTTCATTGAGAAAAGACTGGATAAAGAACATGTTATTCTGCGGGATCTCTTCATCACCCGTCATGTAGGGAGGGAAGGCCTGTCGAATCAAGGAGGGAATGAAAGTAAGTTTATGGTATTAGTGGAGAAACCAACAACAACAACATAATCATCATCATTTTATTTTTACTGTTATGACCATTATTATTATCATCATAGTCATCACTGATACGACTATTATTACTCCTATTACTCTTACTACGATTATATTTGTGATGGTGATGGTAGTTAAGACGATGAGAAAAACGATAACGATAATTGGGATAAGGGTAGGCATATAATGATGACTGTAATTGTTAAATATGATGATGATGATGATGATGATGATGATGACGATGATAATAACAGTGAACTTACGACTACACTGAGAGGACCAACATCGACAGCCTCAATGCACGTCGACTTTTCGGACGATTCTGGTGTTGAGATGGAGACTGGAGTACCATCATCTTCACTTCCGTCTATCCGTGTGTATTTATTGATAGTCACGGTCTCTGCCACCAAGAAGACAACAAGCTCAATAATTAATTCATTCATTCATTCATTATTGCAAGAAATTAGGTTTGGACCGGTTCTGTTGACTATTATTATTAACCTGAATGTCCTCGATCGAATGGCTCAATCTAAATGACACCACGTTTGCAACGGGCTTAATAATCGGTCTTCGCCCACAAGAAGACAAAGAGCCTATTAATCAATTAATTCATTATTTCTGGTAAGAAATCGCACTTGGATATGTTTTGTGGATTATTATAAGTCCGAGTGGCCTCGAATGGCTCAATCTAAATGACATCACGTGTGCAGTGGGCTCTAGATTCACTGTTTAAGCTAATGCTACGTTTACACTATGTTACCGGCGGCCAAGGCAGCACCGTTTGCCCGAAACGTAGTGCGCCGTGGGATTTAGACCAATTTCATCTCTGGATTCAAGTTAAATCTTGCCAAGTTTTCTCACGGTGTACCCAGGGGCGTCGCCAAAGGGGGGGGGGGGTGGGGGATGCGACACCCCTCCACCTGTTAGGATATTGTCGGTAAAATTGCGCTGCCGTCGGGAAAAAAGAGAAAGGGGGAGAGGAAAAAAGAGGGAAAGGGAAAGAAAAGAAAACAAGAAAAAGGAAAAGAAAAGAAAGAAAGGAAAAGAATGGACAGAAAGGAAAAGAAAGGAAAGAAAAGAGAAGAAAGAAGGAGAAAAAAGAAAAAGAGAGAGGAGAGGAAAGAAAGGAAAAGATAGAAAGAAAGAAAAGTAAAAACAAAAAAAGTAAAAGGGAAACAAAAGAAACGGGGGAGAACGAGAGGAGAAAGAGGGGAGGTAAGAGCCTGAGAGAGGAGGGCGGGAGTAAAAGAGAGAGAGAGGGGGGGGGGGGTGTTGGGTGAAGTCGTCTCGTCGAAGGAGCAAGAAAGACACGGGTAAATATGTTGCTGTGTCGGGTCAGCTGTGTCGGTATTCTTGCTCGATCCTCGTGTACTATATCAATGCAGAAGTTTGAAGTCGGTGAGATGTATATTGTCGGTCGGGCCGACAAGTTTTTTTCCCCTACGAACTGTGACTTTGTATCCACTGTGACGACTTCGAGAGTGACTACAACTACAATACTTGTATTTTCTCGAAGTTTCACTTTCCTATAATATCAGCTAAAGAAATCAGTGGTTTAAAATTTTCGGGGAAACTAAATTCAAACAAGGTTTGAGAGTCAACAACGGTACGACGAATCGTCTTCTTTCCCCTAATAATTTAAGGAAACGTCTAAGCTTCCGCGATTCGCGCAGAAGGGGTGAAAGCTGAATTCAGATAACTAGGATTAAGAGTCGAGAACAGTACAACGAATCGTTTGCTTTTTCTCATAATTTAAGGAACGTCAAAGCTTCCGCTCTTCGCGCGGGAGGAGGGGAACTCAATTCAGCCAAAATAGGGTTAAGAGCCGCGAACGGTACAACGAATCGTCTGCTTTCTCTATAATTAAAGGAAACGTCAAAGCTTCCGAGCTGCGCGCGAGAGGAGAAAACTGAATTCAGACAAATAGGGCTTATTAAGAGTCGAAAACGGTACAACGAGTCGTCTTGTTTCTCTAATAATTAAATCAAACGTCTACGCCTTTCGCGCTTCGCGCGGGAAGGGGGAAACTGAATTCAGACAAGGATTAAGAGTCGAGAACAGTACACCGATTCGCTTTCTCTAATGATTAAAAAAACGCCAAAACTTCCGCGCTACGCGCGAGAGGCAGAACTGAATTCAGATAAGGATTAAGAGTCGTGAACAGTACACCGAATCGCTTTCTCTAATAAATTAATGAAACGCCAAAACTTCCGCACTTCGCGCGAGAGGGAGAACTGAATTCAGATAAGGATTAAGAGTCGAGAACAGTACACCGAATCGTCTGATTTTTCTCATAATTTGATGAAACGTCAAAGCTTTCGCGCTTAGCGCGGTAGGGGGGAACTCATTCAGACAAGGATTAACAGTCGAGAACAGTACAACGATTAATCGTCTTCTTTCTCTAATAACTTAAGGGAACGTCAAAGCTTCTGCGATTCCTTTGCTCACTACCGCCCCTCCCTAAAATAAGATCCTAGCTCCGCGCCTGCATTATGATGCTGACTAAGTTGACGAAATAATTCGTATATTTATGTTTTCGAGGAAAATGACCATTTGCGCTTACGCAAGTACTATAGATAGTCCATAGGAAAAACAATTTAGCCTTTGGCCCCGGGTTTATAGGGTTAATTTGTAGACATTGGGACATTTAATTTTGTCGGTAATTGATGGCTAGTTTTGTCGGTAATCGTTGGCCTCTACAACCCTCCCACTGAAAAAGGTCTAGCGACGCCCCTGGGTGTACCACGGTATCCGTGACGGGCCGTGGGGAAAGGGGATACTGAGTCCCGGAGGCTCCAAGGCGCACTACGGTTCGGCCCGCGTTCTACCACGGATGCCAGAACGTTCCCCCCCCCCGGCCCGTCACGTTCTGATGGGATCCCTCACGTTCTGATGGGGGCCCTCACGTTTCCCACGTTCTGATCACGGTTCTGACTCGTTTTTCACGTTCTGTCAAGGCTTTCTACGGATGAAACGTGGACGCCGGGCAGCTTTGGAGCACGATTGTGCCCACGGTATAAAAGAAGGCCTCCCAAGCACTACTTGGTGGTGGTGGTGGTGCAGGACGGAGGGCCTTCGAATGTCTTGGCTTCTTGGGTGGCATAGCTTGCCCTTCTTTCTTCGTATTGTAGATGCAGTAATGTGTCGTCGATTGATCAGACTCGAATGAAGCTCCTGCCGCGCCCGTCTTTTAAATACTACCTCCCGACAGCGTGCGCCGTGTAAGAACGCCTAACATACACCAGTGGCGGATCCAGGGGAGGGGGGCCCGGGCCCCCCCCCCCCTTGAGAAAAAAATCATGTAAAATCACGTGATTTTTACCTTTTTTTGGGGGGGTGCAAATTGAATTTTTTTTTGAGGATCAAAAAAAAAATGTGCTCACTACCCCTCCCCCCCCCCCCCCCCCCCCCCCACCACTGAGCGAATTTTTGGCCGGCGCGTTTTTCAAATTTTCGGGAGCAAAAAAAAAAAAAAAAAAAAAAAAAATGTGCTCTGTACCCCCCCCCCCCCCCCCCCCCCCCCCCCCCCCCACTGAGCGACTTTTCGGCCGGCGCGATTTTCAAATTTTCGGGAGCAAAAAAAAAAAAAAAGTTGGGCCCCCTCCCCTAAGAAATCCTGGATCCGCGCCTGCCATACACCCTGGCCTGCCGTGAGAACCGTAGCGAACTTTTGCAATACGTGGCCAAACGGGACAAAATGCGCAGCGACCGTGAAGCAACCGTGACAAAACGTGCACTAAACGTGGCAGAACGTGATAAAACTTGAACAGACCGTAAGGTGCCGGGTAAAGTGCCGGCCTCCAGTCCCACTACGGACCACCTCTAAGTTTTGTTACGGCCTATTACGGCCAGTCACGTTTTGTAACGTTCCCCCGTTTGTCGACGGCCAACTAGGTTTGTCATCCGCACCATGGCTGCCGTGCCAAATTTTGTTGACAGTTTAAACATCTGACACGGTATCCACGGCAATCACGGCCTGTCACGTTTGCCCATACGGTCCCCCGCGTTGTGTCACGTCAATCCCGTTTCGTCCAAGGTGGCCTGAAACGTGGTTGCCGTGGCCGCCGGGAACATAGTGTAAACGTAGCATAAGCTCTATGTTCCGTGATCGCTTGACGACGTGAGTCTGTGTAGAGAAGTAACGCACACAAGCCTGGGTTACTGAGTCACGTCACAGGAAGATCATGCTAAATCAGGGTTAGCCTATTAGCTGATGAGACCTATAATTTGTACCATGTCTAAACGCACAGCCTCCTCATTCAAACGTATTGCCAATAAGCTAAATCGGTATTACAATCTGCGCATACAAGCAGAACCGACTGAAAACAAAGTAAAGCAAAGTAAATTCGAAGTTTCAAAATACATTTTTATAACACTACAGTCGATTGTGGAAAATGAGTATTGTAAAACCGGTCACTCAAAGATTTTGACTTTTTTCAGGCACTTCACCATAATTTTCAAGCACACTTTTTGCAGGGCTTCGCTATCACACCATATCATAGGCACTGATAAAACGTAGGGCCATGCATTTCATATTTGTAAAACGAGAAACATCCTAAAAAACGCCTTTAAGTTCTCTGTCAGCGAAGTGGTAATTAGGTACTGTGTCACGCACTGTTGGCAATGTGATCAATGACATGGCGCTGTGCAATACACAGTACGCTAGGGCAGAACGTCCACAAGTTCAGTATCGCTATAAGATACCATTTTAAATGTTGGGTAATTTTAAAAATTGGTCGATGTCTTAAAACGTTTAAGGGATAGTTGAGTTCTGTTTTCAGACCGCAAATGCTTTCAAAGTGCATGGTTTTTGCTCTTATTCTTATCTATGACATTTCTAGTGCCCTTTTAGAACCTAAAATTGTTCTGAAGGTAATTTTAGACCCCCAAATGTGTGAAATATAGCCCATACGATCATAGCAATTCAGCTCCACTGTAAAAAAAATACGGTGACCGTTAATTAATTATTTAATTAAAAAAAAAAATACATTGGCCGGATGGTTGTGCGTAATATAACCGACTTGAAAATGCCAACAAAAACGCCAACATCGGCATTGGCTGGAATACGACGTAAAAGGTTTTTTCAAATTATCTAATGTTTGTGGTGGTACAAAAGTATTACAAATTGTTATATTTATGGATATTTCAGCCGTCTCTGAACCGATTTCGATCAAACAGAGATGATTGTAATAGCTTAAACATATTTGTGGCTTACACCCAGTAAATAATAGTAGAATTTATAAAAGTTTATAAAAGATGATTTTGTCATTTAAAATGTATGTTCTTTCAAATTTGACACTCACTTTTTCATTATCTCACAAACAATTATTTTGTGTAGCGCCCTCTGCAACGGTACTCAACTATCCCTTTAAGCCAAGACTAGTTAGTCATTGAGAAACGTACTTTTACGTAGAACGTAGGTCGCCTTGTCGTTGTCGATCTCCATGAATCTGTCTTCTTCTTGTGGAAGTATCATTTGCACTTGAAGGGAAGAATCATAGGAATATTCAGGGTTCTCTCCGAAAGCACTGTCAATGGGAATGTCTGGTTTGGACGAGTTCTTCCATCTTTCGCTGTCTAATCGTCGCTTGAATATGTTCTCCACAACTGGCCGGTTAACTGCAATCGAAATAGATAAAGTGTGTGTGTGTGTTTGAAAGGGGAGGGGTGTAAGATATGCTCATCATGAAAGAATATCTATAGAGTAACATTTCTAGAATCCCATCAATATTATCATATCATGCAATTGAAAATACATCTCTTTGACGATCTCTTTTTGTTTAATCGAGTGGAAAACTAACGGATTCTTAAGTGGAAATCTATCAAGGTATTTATTTTTCTGCCAATCTAGTGCACTCTTGCAGTGTTATTTCGCTCCATTTCCCCTCATAGTTCTTTTTTCCCTTTTGGTCTTGTACCCTATACTTATTATTCCATTTGTTTTCTTCAAGAGACTATGATGTCTATAAATATGGCCAAAGTATTTTCCAATTCTTTCTATAACCATTCCCATTATTCTAAATGCGCTATTGAATTCAAAATAGCGACTCCCGTGGGAGAATGGTTAGCAATTTCGAATAAAACTTTTTCTTGGGTTTCATTTTTCTTCCATGCACATGACCAAACCAAAATCTTAAATGTCAAATATACATACGGGGCAGACAAGCTTTTGCTTGCCTGTCAATGAAAGTAAAACCATAGTAGTTACTCCCATCTCATAATCCTATCTATTAAAAAAAATAACAACAAATAGATGGGCAGGAAGAGAAAAGGAAAATACCATTGTCGTTGAGATGAAAAGCAAACAGCCACGTTTCCTCCTGTTTTCGCTTAATAACCTATATTTTAAAGAAGGTAAATGGTCAATTTAGGACTCGTGATTACAACTTGCTTCATCACGAATCTACGGAAAAAGATTTTTCCTTTCGAAATGATTATATTGCCAAAAGTTCATAACCCTCTAAAAAATCGACAAGCCATCTGGTTTCCCCTTTTAACTTGAATAGAAACATGAAATAATCGTATCATGTTATTAAATACAGATGAACAAAAAAAATGAATATACAGTTTAATTGTCATGAAAACGAAATTAAATTATTCTAAATGAAAATAACAGTATCAATAGTAATAATAATTATAATATCAATAAAAATAAAAAATAATCCTAATGATAATAATACTAGCAATACAAAATAATGATTGTAATCATAATAAAAATTATCTTAGTAAATAATAATGCCCGAAAAAAGATTAATCGATCACTCTGATAACGACGATAATACAAATATACTGTAAATCAACTAACAATAATGTGAAGTAGTGAGAATAGAAATGAGAATATGGTTACAATTATCTTTCAGGGTCGGATACAGGGGGGGGGGCACAGGGGGCACGTGGCCCCCCCCCCCCCATAAAAAAAAATCCGCCCCTGTCTTTAGATATTAAAAAAATGTATTCTTACCAAACCAATCTGAGCGCCAATATCTGAGAAACATTCTAGAACTGCTAATTGGTTAGCATTACTTATGTCCGTCCGTAAGTTATTGATGCTCAAAAGCTCATCATGGTTTCTGCAAAGACGTAACGGGAGGAGATGCATTATGGCGAGAAAAGCCTTGCTTCGTTCAAAGAAGACGAAAAACTCGATGCATGGCTGATCATCAACGAAACGGAGTTAAGTCTGTGAACTCTGTCTGTCGGTACGGCAGGCAACCAGTGAAAACGAATTCGTTTAATCAAATTATAGAAATTCAGGCATTACTTTAAAAAAACAGAACTTTGTTATTCCTGGCTCATTTTTCCTGAGGTTTCATATAAAAGGGCAAAAACTAAACTTTCTAGAAATGTGATTTTCTTTTTGAAATTCAGATACCGTCCGCCAAATGACTCTTTGGTTTCCTCTCTCTAAATTTGTCTTAATTCCTAATGCGTGAAATATGCATCATGTGAGCCGCATCACATGACAGAAGAGGATCTAAGCTTTACAAATAGGTGTCATTTATTATTTATAAATATGATTAAGTTATAATAAAACATCGATGATTCTCGGCTTCGTTTTTCCTGGGACGCACTGCATATATAAGATTAAATAGACATATAAATTATATACATAATATATACCTTGTACGTTTCATTTTAAATATATAACTACAACTCACAATTATAGCTTTCAACGGAACGAGAGGTCCCTTCATTTTTCACTCTTTGTATTAGTTCAGTCTATGAATTTAGTGTGTTCAAACAAACTGAAATGAGGTACTCACCTTCTTTTTTTTCTTTTTGTAATATTTCTGTTAATATAAGTCTTTTTAATTTGTATCATTCATTTCGTGAAATCATGACTGCAAAATGTGAAATAAAAGTGAAATATGAGACAATAAACTGAAAACTGAAATTGAATAAAGAAGTTACATATCCTATTTACCTCAACCCAACAGTTCTTGCCAGTCCGGTGCCATCTAGATCCCTGAACTCATGACCACCCTGACGAGAATAAAGAAGTGCTCCAAACTCCGTGAGAGCATGAGGTTTACCAGGAATATACTGGACAAAGATCCTCCGAAACGCAAGCCCATCTAAAGATTCGATCTGAAAATGTAAACAAAAAAACAGATATTCAGTAGGTTTACGGTTGCACCATTTGAGAGAGAAGAGGGGGGGGGGTAGATAGTCCTGAAAAGGAGTACTGTCGGTAAGCTTTTATTTTTGAGTGTGTGTGTGTAGTGTAAACTTTCTTTCTTGAGTGTATGTGTGTAGTGTAAACTTTCTTTCTCGAGTGTATGTGTGTAGTGTAAACTTTCTTTCTCGAGTGTATGTGTGTAGTGTAAACTTCCTTTCTTGCGTGTATGTGTGTAGTGCAAACTTTCTTTCTCGAGTGTATGTGTGTAGTGTAAACTTTCTTTCTCGAGTGTATGTGTGTAGTGTAAACTTCCTTTCTTGAGTGTATGTGTGTAGTGTAAACTTCCTTTCTTGCGTGTATGTGTGTAGTGTAAACTTTCTTTCTCGAGTGTATGTGTGTAGTGTAAACTTCCTTTCTTGCGTGTATGTGTGTAGTGTAAACTTTCTTTCTCGAGTGTATGTGTGTAGTGTAAACTTTCTTTCTTAACTGTATGTGTGTAGTGTAAACTTCCTTTCTCGAGTGTATATGTGTAGTGTAAACTTCCTTTCTCGAGTGTATGTGTGTAGTGTAAACTTTCATTTTTGAGTGTGTGTGTGTGTAGTGTAAACTTCCTTTCTTGAGTGTATGTGTGTAGTGTAAACTTCCTTTCTTGCGTGTATGTGTGTAGTGTAAACTTTCTTTCTCGAGTGTATGTGTGTAGTGTAAACTTTCTTTCTTAACTGTATGTGTGTAGTGTAAACTTCCTTTCTCGAGTGTATATGTGTAGTGTAAACTTCCTTTCTTGAGTGTATGTGTGTAGTGTAAACTTTCTTTCTCGAGTGTATGTGTGTATTGTAAACTTCCTTTCTTGCGTGTATGTGTGTAGTGTAAACTTTCTTTTTGGAGTGTATGTGTCTAGTGGAAACTTTCTTTCTCGAGTGTATGTGTGTAGTGTAAACTTCCTTTCTTGAGTGTATGTGTGAAGTGTTAACTTTTTTCTTGAGTGCGTGCGTGTGCTGTGGTGTGTGTGCGTGTGTGTGTGTTTTTGTCTTTCTGGCTGTCTTTATTCAAAACACTATTTATTCCTCACCCAGCAACTTGCCGCAAGTGAGATCTGGCAGTCTTGTAAATATTGTCTGATGTTCAGTCATGCATGCTGGGATTCAAATTAAAATGGTACCGTATAATGTACTGGGAGGATAACTCTATCAAGACATATCATGAAACCCATGATTAAATATGCATACTTCAAACAATACAACTTTTAAAAAGTGGGACATTTTTTCTGACTCACCCTGTATAATCATGTAGGACTTGTTTGTTATTTCCTGTATTTGTAATGATCCTTTTTTGTGAACAAGGCCTCTCAGAAAAAAAGTATAAAAACAATACTGAGAGAGCTACCCTGTTTAAATAAATAAGATAAATAATTAAATGGGGAGAGAGACATTTTTGCTTTGTAGAACAGGTGAACAATATGCATGTGACACCTGTTCTACACATTTTTACATAATAGCAGGGAAGGGATGTTCCTTTAATTGTCTACCTGAGGAACTGTATATTGTATGCGCACGCGGCATACTAGTACCTTGAGCATGTAAAGGCGCTATATAAATATCAATATATGGAAAATCATGGTTGACGCATTCTCGATCGTCGACTGAGACGACGTAACGCATGCGCAATGCCTTAAAATGACGTCACACGTTGCAGTCAAAGCTGTCGACATGCAAATCTAAAAGTCCCTAATACCCCCCGAAGCCATGCTAATCATTTGTGGTGTGCTGTCCATTGTATCACAAGCGGAAGGGGATAAAACGCAACCATACGGGGGCCTTCACGTTTTGTCAAAGAAGGATAAAAACGTGTTGTTAATGATTCACAGCAAACAATTCCAATTCCATGTGTGTGTGAGTGTGTGTGTGTGTGTGTGTAGTGTAAACTTTCTTTAAGAGATAGAGAAAGCGAATGCTCAATAGTACCTAAAGGGTCGGTGATTCAAAGGGAATGCGGGATGTCTCCACCTGGTAAATATATAAAAGGGGTCGTCCCCCTCCCCCAGATATATTAAAAAATCGCTAAAAAAATTGTCTAAATTAACGATCTGTCTCAGCCAATTTAGAGGACGAAGAAAGGACTGAGGACAAAACAATTGAAACTATAGAATGCTAATTTTCTGGCGCGGTCGCTGGGCTCCCTCGGAGAAAAAAAAAAGTACTTTTGAAAGTTCATCGGCTGAAAGTCGCTAACGCAGTGCTACGTCAGGGGATTGACGCTTCGTGTGGAGCAGAATAACAAACAAAAAGAGTATGACCATGGAGGATCGACTCCTGGTTTCTCTTTACTTCCTCGTTCTGTTATGCGACCTTCCTCTTTCCTGTTGTTGTTCTAATTTAGTTTTATGACACATGTGCATAAAGCCAGACTAATTACAAATTGAGTAATAATAGAGGACCTTGTACGGGACTGCAACTTAAGGTCAAAGTTGGGTTCAATATACTCTCGCTTTTGGAAGCTTTGGAAATGCACTCTGTTTATCAGGCTAAAGCGTCAAGGGAGAGGCGGGGATGGCAGGGGTGGGGGGGGGGGCGATATAAATATATGAGTATATATATTTATATGTATTCATCGCTATTGGTGAATACAGGGATTGAAATATATCTATTACACTTTCAACGCTATCATATTCCCACTCTCTCTTCACTTTTTTGTTTGTAACTTTGGGCCTTTAGCTATTCACCACGGTTCTTACCGCACATATGGAAACGTTGTATCATCCGCTCAATCTGACTTGCGTGCATAGAACAAATAAGCATATATCCATGAAAAAGTGAAGTTTTCTAAAATGTGCGTTTCTTTCCAGCATTGGGGCGCCCGGGAGTCACTCGGGTAACATTTCATAAAGTATAATATAAAAATATCATATGCAAATTGTCTGTACTTTTGTCGGAAAAATAGATTTATCCAGCACAATGTCATCTCTTTTTGCGTTGGAGAAGAGTAAAAGCGAGTTTCAATCATACTTTGGCCGCTCTCGCAAGCTCTCACTCATTTCACTTTGGTCAAGCGACTTTGGGGCAAGCGGTTAATGAAAATACTAATCGTTAGCTTTCTTTTGGTATTAAACTTGTTTTGATTGATTGTATAATTTTTTCGGAATAAAGGAAACAAAAAGGCTTGACCAATAACTTATCAGCGTCTGAATTGACCTTTTGACCTTGAATTCCCTGATGCAAGCGCATATAAGCAGGTTCTAATGACGTCATGTCCGCTCAATCGGTGTCTTTTATCGTAACATGCTACACTTTCACAATGTTTATACATCTTTTTTAATTATTAGTAGGATATAACATATTTTGTCTGATATCACTGAAGTTTGGGGTTTTATTTAATTAGTAATTTTAAATAAGAGCCATTTTACTGTTTTAATTGACTGGATCGTACCATTAAAGTCGCAGGGTAGAAAGATGCATTTTCCAACCGCGCCAAATTTAATTTACGTTCCGACATTCTGTTAAATGGGTTCGTGTTGTTAAAGGGACTTTGTAACATTGTTCAGATGAGAGATAGTGGTGCTAAGGCATTGACTTCAATGCTAGATGTACAATTAAAGATAATCTGAAAATTTGAGCGAAAACGGACCAATATTCATGGTACAAATGGGGAAAAACTGATCCGATCGATTCCTTAATTCTCCCAACTATATTATTACAATTTAATGACATTTTAGGTGAATGGAAATCTCACAAAGCAATAAAATGGCTCTACATTCCATTCCAGACGTTTTAGTGTTGACACATTTTTTTATAGCCTGTTTTTATGTCTTTTTTTTCATGGAAAAACGGTTGGGAAAATTCAAAAAATGGTTGGGAGAATTTAAATTCAGAAGCGCCGCACATCGACGCCCGTTCGAAAACCCGTTAAACTTTGTTAAAAATCTTCATGTTGCGTGAATTAATTTCGGATTTGGGGCATCGTAGTTGGATAATCCATACATACAAACATAATTTTACGTGTTTTGCATCCTGATTCAACAGATTTGTGAAATCAACCATCACAATGTTACTAAGTACCTTTAAGAATCCACTGCTTTCTGCTCCACCAAACGTCCACATGCGGAATCGTTTATAAACTAAATTATTCAAATTTATGGATGCTTCCTTCCCAGGTGTTTGTGTTGTTGAAGCATTTCATTCACCTGCTATCATTCTTTGTACTCCAATTGCCAAAACGCAAATTACATTTTGGTTTTATAGTTTCATGCGGAGTCGTTTATCAACTATATGTATTCAAATTTATGAATGCTTCCTTCCCAGGGGTGGTTTTAATGCATTTCAATCACCTGTTATTATTCTTTGTATTCCAATAATTGTTAGAATACAAAATGCATTTTGTTTTTATAGTTTCATTCAATAAGTAAGTCAATAAAAGAGTATGTTCTGCACAATAAAAGCAATGTGTGTCCCTATTGTACAATGTAATGTATCTCCTAATTTTGTAATAGTTAATTTAACCATTCACATAATGGAACTGCCTGCCCGGTGAAGCCAGTGGCCCGTGACCCCTGAGCACTCAACACCGTGTGGGAGTCAGTTTGTGGTCAACTTCTTTTATGAGACAAATCAAAGCAAACGTTTCCATATGGTGCTATTACTCCATACAACTACTGCTTATTGATTGCTTACTTACAAACATACACATTCTTTCTAAGCAGTCGTGTAAAACAAACAAACAAATAATAAAACAAGCAAACAAACAAACTCTACCGTTATTGGTCATCATGCATTGAAGGAAAAGAAGGGCTTCCCGGTCACTTACGGTTTTAACAGCACTTTACCGGGGTGATTACCGCCGTGCTGCGGTCATCTACACTGCTTATTCCCCTGTCCATAGGAGAAATGAGTTTGTGCCGACTTAACAGAATTAATACTTGTCGACCTGCCACTTACCATCTCTTCACCATCATGAGGTTCACAGGGCGTCTTCTTCTCTGTTGCGGTTATAACCGCGGCTTTCTCGTGTGCGTTACTCGCCTCGACCACTTCTTTCTGTTTCGCCTGCGTCGAAGAAATAGCAGCTTCGGAACTCTCAGTGTATTCTTCACGCATGTTTGAATCAACTCTCTGTCGCTCGGTGGACTGCCCAGCTTGGCTTTGATCACCCGACGCTAACGGTTCCACCACGGGAGCGCCCCCCGACTGTTGATGGTGGGTAGATCCCGCACTTCGCTTTTTTGATGCTTTTCCTCCCATAGTGAGTTATGCTTCTATGCTCTTATTTTGAAAGTCGAAGATGAAGTGTTGCAAGTTTAACTTTACAGTGTGAGTGCACCAACACAATTGACAAGCCAGTTTTCAAGTTGTGCGCATTGATTTATGTTGCAATCACTGCTAGATAACACATCGACCAATGGGAAGAAAGGGGTAGGCCTAGCTACCTTGCATCAGTGCATGCGAATGTTTATTCTGTGAATCAGGATCAAAAATATTTACGCAGAAAATTAATATTCATACAATATCTTTTTTTCACTCGCCGGAAAAAAAAACACACAGGCACAATAGACCTCATTTTCTCATTTTAGGGGCACGAATAACTCTGAAAAAATTGAACCCTGTGAGTACGTACCATTGTAATCGTTAACGTGATTTTGACTGTTAAAACTGTGTTTTCCCCTTCTTCTTCTTTTCGGAAAGTATATTTAGAAGTGACACCTTTTTCAGGGAAGTCATGCATTCATTAATCACTATGACATATTTGTGTTTGTATGTGGATTTATTCCCATTTCTATTAGCAAGAGACAGACATAGCAGGGGATGCAGCAAAAGCTTTTAAAAAATGATCTAAGGCTGCACTCATGGTGAAAATATTGATGAAATAAACAAATAAAATATGAATGATCATTATTTTGGAACTAAAGGAATGGAACGATAAAGCATATAAAATGTCGAAAATGTGAATAAAATACAGAATCATAGATACACAATTCGATACTATGTCAATGTATCAATAACATCGATCCAAATACACACAATTTATGTTGTGTATGTTGTGTAACACGGATAAGCTCGATTTCAGTTGAAACAAATATCTCTCTCTCTCTCTATATATATGTATATTAATATAAAGCTCTGAGAATAATTATGAAGAGCTTAATTCCAAAAGGAGCTAAATCCACTTTTGATAAAAAAAGAGTTATTGATATCAGAACATTGTTCACTTTAGTACCGTCTTTTAACAAAATGATTTACTTAGATTTATGGAGCAATTATGAAAAAAATACAACTTCTAATATCACTTTTCCATAGACGCCTGTACAAAATCTGGTAAACAATGGCTTTTTTCTCTGAAGTTACAAACATGGATTTAGCTCCTTTTGGAATGAAACTTTTGATATATAAACCTATTTTGTCAAGAATAAACCATCCCTTAATAAAAAGAAATAATAATTAATACCCCCCCCCCCAAAAAAAAAAAAAGAAAAGTGGGGGAAAACATGGGCACTCTGGCCACACCTTTACTTCACATTGAAGACACACTCCTGCAAGGACCCCCCCCCCCCCCACACACACACACACGCACAGCAATAATCTGTTTGAAGACAAATATAATGGCACTGAATGAACTTCTTTTCAATATCTATGCAGAGGCAATGGTAAGAGAAGTTCTGGCAATGTTAGAATTAGGAGTGATCGTTGGAGGAGTGTTAACTAAATATGTACGGTATGCTGATGATTTTATTTATTTATTTATTTATTTCTGATATTTGTACAGGGTGGCACATATCACCAACTTGGTGGTCTTCCATGAGGCCCTGTTTGGTAATAATAAAAACAAATAACAGCATCAACAACAAAACAAATAAAAAAAAATACACAATCATATAAACAGGTAAAATGCAAATTAATTGGTATCCCCTTGAAATAACTGATCATTCAAGAATCATCCTCGACCATTTACAAGAAATAGGTGAATGGAATTTTCAAATTAAATACAATTAAAAAAAACGTTCATTTAATAATCTGATATAGCTTAACGGACGGGATGCCAAAATTGTTAAATACATATTTACATTCAATTGCTCTTTAACTAATATAGTTAGGTTGTTTACAAGATAGCTGAAAAGGGATACATTACATGTATGAATACATGATATAACGATAACCATGTCAACCAAATTTCATAATTTTGCAAATGGGAACAAAATGGTTACCTTCGCACGAAACCACCAAAAGTTCACTTACACGTCATTTACAGATAACAGGGCTTTTAGAGCGTGTATAAAAATGTTCAAAGTAGGTGACATTTTGACAAGACTTTTAAGTTGGTTCCATACTCTAAATCCAGAAATTAGAGGACTATTTTTATAAGTGTCCGTCCTAAATTTGGGTACACATAATGCATCCCTTACAGCATGTCTTGTGTTGTGATCATGTAGTGAACTAACATGATGTAAATCTTGTTTTAAGTATTAGTCCGTGGGCCAGAGGGGGCTACCGTGCACCCCCCTATGATCCTACTTTTTGGGTGTCATTTTGTTCATAGGGATCCATAATATCAGAAAAAAGACGTTCCCAAGAAAAAAACTCATTTGGACACTGTTTTTTTGCTCCTTATTTGAAAATATGTAAAAATGTCAGTTTTTCGTGTTTTGCACACTTTCTTAGGGTTTGTGAATTATGTGCTTACATTTTATCATGTTTCTCAGCAGATATAACTCTAATCTCCACCAAATTTATAAACAATCTTTATAAACTATACAACAATAGGTAGACAAAATTATTTTATTTTATTTTATTGTCTTCAATTACTAATGACGTCATAAATTTGCATATATTTTGATATGCAAATTTCTGTCTCAAAACATGTCAAAATTACCTGAAAGTTGTATTTTGTCTGCTATTACATTGAAATAAGTTTTCAAACCCCCTAATTTGGTGTAAAATTATTCATTGATATGTTATCTGATGTTTCCTGCAAAAAAAATTCATTCAACTCATGTAGACATTGTTTTTTTTTTCTCCATTATTTTGTATGTAAACATATCAGTTTTCAGTGTATTGTACATTTTCTTAAGGTTTGTGAATTATGTGCTTACACTTTACCCTGTTTCTCAGCAGATATAAGTCTAACCTCCATCAAATTAATAAACAATCTTTGTAAATCATACAACAACAGGTAGACAAAATTATTTTAATACATTTTGTTGTCTTTAATTATTAATGACGTCATAAATTTGCATATATTTAATATGCAAATTTCTGTCTCAAAACCAGTCAAAATCACCTAAAAGTTGTATTTTGTCTGCTACTATCATGAAATAAGTTTTCAAACCCCCTAGTTTGGTGTAAAATTATTCATTGATATGTTATCTGATGTTTCCTGCAAAAGAAATTCATTCAACTCATGTAGACATTGTTTTTTCCCTTATTATTTTGTATGTAAACATATCAGTTTTCCATTTATTGTACATTTTTTTAGGGTTTGTGAATTATGTGCTTACATTTTACCCAGTTTCTCAGCAGATATAAGTCTAACCTCCATCAAATAAGTTTTCTAGCCCCCTAATTTGGTGTAATATTATTCATTGATATGTTATCTGATGTTTCCTGCAAATTTTGTTTCCCCCCTTCCCCCCCCCCCCTCGCATATTACGATTAATACATTCTGTATATAAAATGTACATTCAATTAAAGTTCCTGATTAAAAGACAAAAGCTCAACAAGCAGTATTTCAATTACTATTGGGGCTAGCCTGTTAACATCAAAATAAATCAAATCAGTATATTACCACAGATATCATTCTTTTTTTTTTTATAGTATCAGCCTGAAAAGGGGGGATCAGACAAAAGCCAACTTATTCAGCAGTGGGTCATTTATCCCAATATATGCTATAATATAGTTTTGTTGTTTATACAAATGAATGATCAAACATATACAGGGTACCATTTCACGAATTTCAACTAACTTGACACAATTAGCAATGGAAAAAGCATGCATCCTCATTCTTGAAGACATTTCAGATGTGCACGATTATCATCGGGAGTGCTACCAACCTTTTACCAAGAATCTCAATCGAATGTCAGAGATCTTATCTGATATCACAGAACCTTCAACATCCCGTCCACCCAGATCGTCAATAATGAAGTCATCTTTTGCAAAAAGGAAGGCCCAAAATCAATCAAAGTGAAAAGCTCTTGGACAACAGAAAGTCACCAATGTTAGATTTTTGTGGGTGGCAAAATGTTGTAGATGTTGCAAAGAGAGTGGGTGATGAAGACCTACTTTTGAGAATCATGGAAGTTGATCTGTTTGCTGCAGAAGCAAGATATCACAAGAACTGTCGGAAGAAATATGTGGCGAACTAAGGACCAGATTAATGGAGAAGTGACAAGTACGATGAAGTAGCTAAACAGAGAACAATGGAAGTAGCCTACAAGAAAGCATTTGCCAGCATATGTAGATTAAATTGTAGATGATGAAATACCTGGCCCTCAACCGCAGAAGCCATTGCCTGTATAGATGACCAGACTCCCACTGAGCTAGAGAAGTTTCTGAACCATTTGTTGAGTGGAAATCCATCTCGACCATCACAACGAGTGACTAGACTTGTCATATCTCTTGGGCAAGATATATGTAGGGCAGCCACAATTGGAAAATGTCCAAGCATATTCTGGTATGGATGACTCTGAGACATCTCTTACGCAGTACTCAATTGATTTATGAATCGCCTTGTTCTTTCAGAAAGCTATTCATTTTCACTTGAGCTTGAATCTGCCATAGCACAAGCGCTATAGAGGAGACTTTCGGTATTATATCTAGACAGGTAGTCTGCCATCCCGTGGAGCCATCAGTCTTCCATTCAGACTTTGATGATTTCAACCAATACATTTCAAGCTTAAGTGGTTCTGGCTCTGTCCGCACAGCCCATGGGATTATGCTGCAGGAGATTTCTAACAATGAGACAGTTGAATCTTCAAATAGCACAGTACCCTCAGAAGCACAAACATGAACCAAAGAACGTTCCTTGGCTATTGAACATGAAGGTCCTCTTCCACCTTGCTATGTAAACCGATAGAAAGCATTCACACAATGTGCCAGAAATGATATTGCGTGGATGCTTGTCCGAAAAAAGTAGTGGAGAGACAGGTCAAGAGCTTCCAGGTTCGGCCGGATTTGTCTCAGTAACATGGGAGGTGCCTTCAAATGTGACGACCATAGATATCCTGTTATAAAATATCCCATAACAGAATAGAGTGCCCGAGAGCTGCAGAAGAAGCAAGCCGCGAGGTTGGCCAAGACTATATATGTCATAACAACATTTGACTTGGGCGTGTGCATGAAGGCATATCCTCTCATTTGGAGTCATACGTACAATTACAAGAATCACATTGTGTTGATTGGCACTTTCCATTTGATTTGTGCATACTCCAAGATGCTTGGAAAGAAAATGGAAGGATCCGGACTCGGAGATATCCTCTTGGAAGCTAGTCTCATGTCTTCTGGGTCTATGAAAGACGTCGTAACAGGAAAGAACTGCGACAGGAGTCTGCATTGTCACCAGACAATGGTGGAGTGCTAGAAAGGCTCTTTTTTTAGTTCCTGTCAATGGCTGGACAAGATGATGCACTTGTTGGTATAGCTGAGGAATCAAAGAATATCTTCCAAGAGCTAATTCGATTACCAACAAAGGAGAGGCTTGCTGAGGTGGTGGCTAATGCAGATCTGAAGGCGTTGATAGAGTCATATGAGAGCTTCAAAGCTGATGTTCGAAGAGGATCTCTTTGGAAGATGGCACAATTTTTGATGTCGTATGTTGATTGCATTTGGATTGATCTTTCATTGATCAGGTCTGTGAAAGAAAATGACTGTCCATTGTACTTGCACTGCCTGTTCCTTATGCCTGACCTGGTCACAATTTCTCCCGATATCTTACCTACCTTGATGTATTCCTGGTAAACATTGAAGATTCACATCCTAGTGCCATGACATTGCTCGAAAGAGGTGCAATAAGTGTTGTCAGGTCGCTCATTCCAGGGAACCGATGTGCTGTCGACAAGACAATTGAGGAGATAATCCTGAAGCATGGCAAATCTCGCGGTGGGGGTCGTAGTGGTGTCGATGTCTTTGGCATAATTTAGAACTACAGTGTATATCAGAGGTGGGCTCGAACATATGCAGATATGACGTTTGATGCTCACCGTGGAAATAAACACAGAGATCAACAACCAACTCAGTTGAGGAAAAGTGAGGGATGTGTATTTAAAAAAGGCCATACATGATGTAAAAAGCTTCCTCAATCATGTTGATGTCGATGACAAGAATGGATTGTATGTTTTTTCTTCCGGTGCCTGCGTTCCAGCTGAGGTTAAGAAAGATGTCATGCCTGCAATTACCACAGGGAAAGACCAGAAAGAGATGTACATCAAAGAGCGATTAGAGAAAAAGACACTGTGCTCTGACCCCATCAAGAAACTGAAGCTCAAACCATGGCAGAGACAAAAAAGAAATTCAAGCTTAAAAAATCCCAACGAAAAGTAAAATAGTACAAGCAACAAGGGGACATTGCTATCCAGCTGGTGGTAAAGGCACAAAGTTCAGGCCGCCAACTTGATCTACGGGAATTCTTTGATCCCTGTTCTTTACTCAATTGGAACATTGGAACAACTTCTTTGCTAAGACTGATACATTTAAGGGCCAACACTATCTCCGTAATGATGTAGAGAACTCGTACCTCCAACCACTGGCAATTCCTTGGTAGTGGAAGATGGTAATGCTGTTTTCAACTACCTAAAAGAGATGCCTGCATACTTCCACGATAATTGCATCAAAAGTCACAATGGAGTGTTGTCCAAATGCGATGTCACCTTCAGCACAGACATGTAAAAGCCAGACTTGGGAAGTCAAGTGAACGGACACGGCGTGGGTGTGCAGAGAAGATGATGATTAATGGAGGCAACACCAAAAGACCATCTGACTGGAAGCAGTTCCTAACGAATGATGAGATTAAGAAACAAATCATTCAAGTTCTTCTGGATGTCTGGAGTAATGCGCATACGAGTTGACTGATGCTGAATTTTTTGCGGGAGACATCAAATAACATATCGCTGTATATTTTTACATCAAATTAGGGGGCTAGAAAACTTGTTTCATGATAATAGCAGTCAAAATACAACTTTTAGGTGATTTTGACTGGTTTTGAGACAGAAATTTGCTTATTAAATATATGCAAATTTATGACGTCATTAATAATTGAAAACAACAAAATAAATTAAAATAATTTTGTCTACCTGTTGTTGTATGATTTACAAAGATTGTTTATTACTTTGATGGAGATTAGACCTATATCTGCTGAGAATCAGGTTAAAGTGTAAGCACATAATTCACAAACCCTAAGAAAATGTATACACGGAAAACTGATATGTTTACATACAAAATAATGGAGAAAAAACAATGTCTACATGAGTTGAATGAATTTATTTTGCAGGAAACATCAGATAACATATCAATAAATAATTTTACACCAAATTAGGGGGTTTGAAAACTTATTTCATGATAATAGCAGACAAAATACAACTTTCAGGTGATTTTGACAGGTTTTGAGACAGAAATTTGCATATCAAAATATATGCAAATTTATGACGTCATTAATAATTGAAGACAACAAAATGAATTAAAATAATTTTGTCTACCTGTTGTTGTATGATTTACAAAGATTATTTATTAATTTGATGGAGGTTAGACTTATATCTGCTGAGAAACAGGGTAAAGTGTAAGCACATAATTCACAAACCTTAAGAAAGTGTAAAATACACGGAAAACTGATATGTTTACATACAAAATAATGGAGAAAAAAACAATGTCTACATGAGTTGAATGATTTTTTTTTGCAGGAAACATCAGATAACATATCAATGAATAATGTTGCACCAAATCAGGGGGTTTGAAAGCTTATTTCATGATAATAGCAGACAAAAAACAAATTTCAGGTGATTTTGACAGGTTTTGAGACAGAAATTTGCATATCAAAATATATGCAAATTTATGACGTCATTAATAATTGAAGACAATAAAATAAAATAAAATAATTTTGTCTACCTATTTTTGTATAGTTTACGAAGATTTTTTATAAATTTGGTGGAGATTAGAGTTATATCTGCTGAGAAACAGGGTAAAATGTAAGCACATAATTCACAAACCCTAAGAAAGTGTGCAAAACACGAAAAACTGACATTTTTACATATTTTCAAATAAGGAGCAAAAAAACAGTGTCCAAATGAGTTTTTTTCTTGGGAACGTCTTTTTTCTGATATTATGGATCCCTATGAACAAAATGACACCCAAAAAGTAGGATCATAGGGGGGGGGGTGCACGGTAGCCCCCTCTGGCCCACGGACTATATGTTGGTGCCATGTCTTGCTTTGATTTATACATCATCACTGCACGTCCAAACTGGAAACGTGTCTGAATAGCCATCCATCCTAAGCGACTAAACATATCATTTGAAGATACTTCAAATCCTTCTCCCAGCACTACACATGCAGCTCGTTTTTGAACGTTTTGTAATTTAATCGTTTGTCTTTGAAATCGCTCAGACCACACCGAGGAACAATAATCAAAACTAGACATATAATGCTTGTTTGGAACAAGTATAGGTGGGCTGGTCAACTAAAATTTGAGACAAAATAGAGCAAAAATAAGCGAGATACTGCTAAAAAGACAAGGTCATGTAGATTCATGATGTGAGCGAAATTGATAATAATGATGATCATGATGATGTCGATGATGATTATCATCATAATGAGAATGATGATCATAATGATAATGATGATGATCATGATGATATTGATGATGATCATGATCATGAGTGTGATCCTGACATCTTATTGAAAAAAATGAGGGATGATTAAGATAGCATATAGTCTCAGCTACAACATATTCAAAAATCAACATGAGTTGATTTTCGTAAAATTTTACAAAATGGCGCCTAGATGACGTCATCAGTGAAGGTCAATGTTGAAAACGTTATTGTGCTTTGTACATATGCCTACGGTATACATATGTGTGCCAAATTTGAAGGCATTTGATTGAGCCATTTTTAAGTTATCGTGCTTACAAAAAAGTGGTTAGAAATAAGAAAAATAAACTAGATTTGTAATACTTGTTTTGAACAAGTATAGGTGGGCTGATCCAACAAAAAGTCGAGACAAAATAAAGGGCACATTTGAGATATCTTATTGTCTCAGCTACAACATACTCAAAGTTCAGCGTAAACGAAATTAAAACGACGGAGATATTGCTCGCGAAAGACGGGAATGTAGAATCCAGTTTTGAAAAAAGTCATGTCCCATAGAGAATACACGCAAAAAGTGAAAAATTGATATTCCTCCTTTAATCGCAAAAATACGCCATGATGCTTTTGTCAAAATGAAAAATTGTGAAGGCTGCATTCGTAGAAGATTGTCCCAGCTAGAACATATCAAAATTTAAGAGAAAATTGATCAATATTTACAGAGATACAATCAATTTTCAAAAAATATGCTGACGTCATAATATGCAAATTGAAATTATGAGTTCGGAGGCCATTATGATGACGTCGTGAGTTAATTGAGGGTCAAATGAGACATGAAATCATATCTCCAATTCATACTCTACCAACATATGAAAAAAATAGGGGTCACCTTACATTCTAAAGAGCTACAATGGATTTTGTATGGGCATGATTTTTGCCACTTTATGCTATGTATTACAAGAGCTCGCACGCACGGACATGTATCTTAAACGGACCCTCACTCCGTTATTAATGGTCAGAAAAAGGTGAACAAGGTATCAAAATGCTTGAAAAAATATGTGGAATATTATGAAAGAAAAAAAAATGGCGATTCTATGTTGTGTTATAGTTTTACGCGCAAAAACGCGCGCGCATGCGCGTGTGCGCCATTTTTTATAAAATGCTTAGAATGGCCTAAAACGTATGCAGAATTATTTTGAGACGATTTTGAGCATTTAAAAAATTTGCGCGCGCATTGACGCACGGACGTACGCGCACGCTCGCGTTATTTGACCTGAAATTGACCGGACGGATATTGACCTTGATCATGATAAATATGAATGAGAAATAGCTTTTGGTTATGAAGATAATGATCATGAGTTGATTTTCGTAAAATGTTACAAAATGGCGCCTAGATGACGTCATCAGTGAAGGTCAATGTAATCGTGCTTACAAAAAAATGGTTCGAAATAAGAAAAATAAAGAATAAATAAAGGCAATTCTAACGAAATTATAAGGTGGTCTGTACGTTATACAGCCCACCTGACTAGATTTGTAATACTTGTTTTGAACAAGTATAGGTGGGCTGATCCAACAACAAATTGAGACAAAATAACGGGTACATTTGAGATAGCTACGTCTCAGCTACAACATACTCGAAGTTCAGCGTAAATGAAGCTAAAACGACGTAGATATTGCTCGCGAAAGACGGGAATGTAGAATCGAGTTTTGAGAAAAAGTCATGTCCCATAGAGAATACACGCAAAATGTGAAAAATTGACATGCCTCCTTTAATCGCAAAAATTACGCCATGATGCCTTTGTCAAAATGAAGGATAGTAGTAACTACATTTGTAGAAAATTGTCTCAGCTAGAACATATCAAAATTTGGAAGAAAATCGATCAATATTTACAGAGATACAATCAATTTTCCATAAATATACTGACGTCATAATATCCAAATTAAAATTATGAGTTCAGAGGCCATTATGATGACGTCATGAGTTAATACACCAGTTTACAGTTGTATCAGTGCGCATGCGCAGACAGTTGACCTCGGGTCATTGGCCCCGGAACGGGGCCAATAACCTCTTACCTCTGGTATTTATGCGTAAATTAAGATTGCGCCCATGCAAATGATGATGTGCGCGCACAACACAGCGCGTAAGGGCAGTGATATTATCAAAATTTGCATGGGCGCAATCCTAATTTACGCATAAATACATGACCTCTAGGTCATTGGCTTTGTTTAAAATGGCGCACACAACTGTAAACTGGTGTATTGAGGGTCAAATGAGACATGAAATCTTATCTCCGAATCATACTCTATTAAAATATGAAAACAATTGGGGTCACATTGCATCCTAAAGAGCTACAATGGATTTTGTATAGGCATGTTTTTGCCACTTTATGCTATGTATTACAAGAGCTCGCACGCACGGACATGTATCTTAAACGGACCCTCACTCCGTTATTTATGGTCAGAAAAAGGTGAACAAGGTATCAATTTGCTTGTAAAAATATTTGAAATATTATGAAAGAAAATAAATTGGCGATTCTATGTTGTGTAATAGTTTTACGCGCAAAAACGCGCGCGCATGCGCGTGTGCGCCGCATGTGCGCGATTTTTTATAAAATGCTTAGAATGGCCTAAAACGTATCCAAAATGATTTTGAGACGATTTTGAGCATTTTATAATTTTGCGCGCGCATTGACGCGCGGACGTACGCGCACGCGCGCGTTATTTGACCTGAAATTGACCGGACGGATATTGACCTTGATCATGATAAATATGAATGAGAAATAGCTTTTCGTTATGAAGATATGATCATGAGTTGATTTTCGTAAAATTTTATAAAATGGCGCCTAGATGACGTCATCAGTGAAGGTCAATGTTGAAAACATAAACAAATCCTCTTGGCGGCCATGCATTATGGCTCAAGGCATGGGCACACAGAGGATTTGTTTATGTTGGGGACCGAGGTAAAGTGCAATAAATTATTGAAAATTTATTGCATTTTCTGTGTTTTTTTTAATTTATGGAAACTGCCCCCTACCCTAGCCCCTACTGCGTACAGTCATGGTTTAGTGACAAAACAATGGCCTCGTAACTGTTAGGCCCCAGGATCAAAACCGTGTCGATGTGCTATATTAGTGCCCTTTTGTGGGGCATTAATCCTCATTACTGTCATTTATGACTTAAGGGCGTAGGTCCCCTATTTGATAAGCATAGAAGCATACACATGCTTTAGCAGTCACGCAAAACACACATTTGCAAATTATTATTCAATAAAATCTGAGAATGTATACTTTTATCTAGATCTATTATTTTTAAATTATTTTTAAAATAATCTCATAAATTGGGGTAAAACAAAAATATTCCACCTATATGAGCGACAGTGTATGTTATTACCAAAGAAGAACAAAAATCCAGTCAGTCACTCGATAGAGTCGACAGTGAAGTCTAACAAGTAAACGGGTTTCATTTCATAATTTGAATATTAGGACACTGCTAACATTTAAATTTCACAGATAGGTCACACATGACGTATTCATAATTCCTGCAAAGTTCTACATAATTTGATGTTTGCTGGAAAAGGGGCATAGTATCTTTAACAGCTTGACGTCAAGATCAAACTGATATTGGATTAAATGATTGACGACAGGCCGGTTACCTGAGCAGGGGAAAACACAACAATACATAAGGAACTAGATCAATTTAAAAACAGAGAAACGAATAACTGAATAACTGATTAGCCAATTATAAATAAATATGTATATAAATAGACCCATACACACAAACATATTTACGTTAAAAAATGAAGGAAAATAAATAAATTGAAACAAATGAATAGACGAATACAATTATATTCATAAAGATAACTCCATGTATAAAGTAATCAAAAATACATCTTCATATTATCTTACTAACAGCAAAAACATTTTCTAATTAAAGACATTTTCAAGCCCCCTTTTGTTTCAGGGAAGTTCTAAATTAGTATTATTTGGGATATATTACATGGGATATAGTACCTTTAACTGAAGCACACTTAAAACGCAGGTCTGAATTCAACCAGATAAATTGATACACGCCGTTCCGCTCTACACTTCTTTTTGACAAAATAACGCTGGATCAAAGTATTGTATCTAATGGGTTTATACAAAGAAAAACAAATCTACTAAAAAAGTGTATTATTTTGTATACCTGCCGTTTCCTAATAAATCCGTCCCTTTGCACTGTTGTGGTTGTTGTGAGGGAAGTACAGAGGACAGAAAACTTATAATTGCTCCAGGGTGGTTCAAGGCAAAACAACCGCAATAACCATATGTACTTAATGAAGTATGTCGCCATTCAGCAAAAAAGAATGATTTACAAAAAACAATGTGAGTTTTCTCATTCTTTAAAGATCAGTTTGAGAGAATAACATAATAATAATTATATTTGCTTATATAGCGACTAACACTTACTTTATCAGAAGCCTCTAAGCGCTCTACAATAATGCGGCATACTTACCCTGGCTTTAGCAGTGCAGCTGTTACGCGCGCTGCGTTTCAAGGAATAAATTCCTACCAGGTACCCATTTACATAGTACAAAATTCATCAAAGTGTTATATGTAGTTAAAAAACTGAATCACATCTGCTGATTTGTATATGTAGTGCATGCAATCTTCAACCAAATTGAGTCAATCTCATTTCTCTGTGATCATTACACACTTCACAGTATACATTAATTTGTCTTTTTCTTCTTTTTTTGAGTTCTCTCTCTCTCTCTCTCTCTCGTTTCATCCTTTGCCTATATATAAACATACGAGTCAGAGCAATTTCTGACCCATCATAAAACAAAACAAATTCAATAAAGAAGAGAAAAGAAAAGTGTTTCATTTTAGGTGCCCTTGTAATAAAGATAAAAGGAGGTGTGGAGGGGAGAGGCACGAAAAGAACATTGCTCTCGCACATCTCTCTCTCTCTCTCTTACCTACTAGCTCCGCTCTCTCTCTCTCTCTCTCTCTGGCCGTGCAATTATCAACCAGGAAACATGATGTTTACATACAAACACCTTTTATGTCAAAGTTGTGGTTTATTTTTCTAAAGTTTTCCCCCTTTTGAATATTTTCGTGAATAGCATACTATTGATACATGCCGTTCCGCTCTTTACTTCTGTTTGACAAAATAACACTGGATCAAGTATTGTATCTAATTGGTTTATAAGCAGACAGACAACTGTTCTGAAGTGCATTATGATTATACCTGCCGTTTCCTATTAAGAATTTCCCTCTGCACTTTTGTTGGTTGTTGTTAGGAAAGTATAAAGGAATGAAAAATTATATTTGGCATTGCTCGAGAGTGGTTCAAGGCAACACAGCCTCAATAACCGTGTGTACCTCATAAAGTATGTCGCCATTCAGAAAAATAGAATGACTAAAGGGAAAATTGACAATTACAATGTTAGTTTTCTCATTCTTTTAATGTCAGTTTGGGAGAATAGTATAGTTAACAAATCATCTAAGTGCTTTCATATTAAGAGGATTCCAAGACATTGAAGGAGTAGTTGTAAAACTGAGTCACATCTGCTGATTTGTATATGTAGTGCATGCAATCTTCAACCGAATCGAGTCAACCTCGTTTTTCTTTGATCATTACAAAACTTCACAGTATACATTCATTTTTCTTTTTCTTTTTCTTTTGAGTTCTCTCTCTCTCTCTCTCTCATTTCATGCTTTGCCTATACATAAACGAACGAGTCAGAACAATTTCTGACCCATCATAAAACAAAGCAAATTCAATAACGAAGAGAAAAGAAAAGTGTTTCATTTTAGGTACCCTTGTAATAAAGATAATAGAAGATGGGGAGGGGAGGGGCACGGAAAGAACTTTGCTCTCGCACATCTCTCTCACTCTCTCTCTCTCTCTCTCTCTCTGGCCGTGCAAACATCAACCAGGAAACATAATGTTTACATACGAGCACATTTTATGTCAAAGTTGTGCTTTATTTTTCTAAAGTTTTCCCCCTTTGAATATTTTCATAAATAGCATACGATTAAGACATGCCGTTCCGCTCTTTACTTCTGTTTGACAAAATAACACCAGATCAAGTAATGAATCTAATTGGTTTATAAGCAGAAAAACAACTCTTCTGAAGTGCATTATTATTATACCTGCCGTTTCCAATCCAATCCAATCCAAAGGAAAATTTGATATAGCGCCTTATCGTTGCAGTTACAAAGCGCTGCACACACGCTCCACAATGTTTGGGCCACTTAAAAACAAAAGTTAGACACTTCTCAGAGATCAGTAAAGTATATGTAGGCTGGTAATAAATTAATTTCTAGCAGAATAGTTCCTTTGCACTGTTTTGGTTGTTGTTATGAAAGTATAAAGGAATGACAAATTATATTTGGCATTGCTCCAGAATGGTTCAAGGCAACACAACCTCAATAACTATGTTTACATCATAAAGTATGTCGCCATTCAGAAAAATAGAATGACTAAAGGGAAAATTGACAATTTCAATATGAGTTTTCTCATTCTTTGAATGTCAGTTTGGGAGAATAGTATAGTTAAAAAATCATCTAAGTACTTTAATATTAAGAGGATTACAAGACATTAAAGGAATAGTTGTAAAACTGAGTCACATCTGGTGATTTGTATATGTAGTGCATGCAATCTTCAACCGAATCGAGTCAATCTCATTTCTCTTTGATCATTACACACTTCACAGATTACATACATTTTTCTGTTTCTTCTTCTTTTGAGTTTTCTCTCTCTTTTTCTCTTATTTCATCCTTGGCCTATACATAAATATACGAGTCAGAACAATTTCTGACCAATCATAACACAAAACAAATTCAATAACGAAGAGAAAAGAAAAGTGTTTCATTTTAGGTACCCTTGTAATAACAATAAAAGGAGGTGGGGAAGGGAGGGGAACGAAAACAACTTTGCTCTCGCACATCTCTCTCACTCTCTCTCTCTCCCTCCCTAGTTCCTCTTCCTCTCGTTCTCTCTCTCTCTCTCTCTAGTTGTGCAAACATCAACCAGGAAACATAATGTTTACATACGAGCACCTTTTATGTCAAAGTTGTTGTTTATTTTTTCTAAAGTTTTCCCCCTTTGAATATTTTTATGAATAGCATACTATTGATACATTCCGTTCCGCTCTTTACTTCTGTGTGACGAAATAACACTGGATCAAGTATTGAATCTAATTGGTTTCTAAGCAGAAAACAAAAACTCTTCTGTTCATTATTATTATACCTGCCATTTCTAATCCATTCCAATCCAAAAGATATTTGATACAGCGCCTTTTCCTTGCAGTTACAAAGCGCTGCACACTCGCTCCACAATGTTTGGGCCACTTAAAAACAAAAGTTAGACACTTCTCAGAGATCAGTAAAGTATAATAGGCTGGTAATGAAGTAATTTCTAGCAGAATAGTTCCTTTGCACTGTTTTGGTTCTTGTTATGAAAATATAAAGGAATGACAAATTATATTTGGCATTACTCCAGAATTGTTCAAGGCAACACAACCTCAATAACTATGTGTACCTCATAAAGTATGTCGTCATTCAGAAAAATAGAATGACTAAAAGGAAAAATTGACAATTGCAATATGAGTTTTCTTATTCTTTGAATGTCAGTTTGGGAGAATAGCATAGTAAAATAAAATCATCAAAATGTTACATATACTGCTTGTAAGTGTCGGCTTGCATGGTGATGTAGATATACAGAAGGCTTGCGGGTGCACCATGTGAGAGAGAGGTTGACTATCCTGACGACGGATAGTCAACCTGTTGAAACCGTCGAGCCACTCCCGCTACTCATCCTCTCCAAGCGCTATAGTTCTCCTTAGAACTTTAAGCTAAGAAAGATAACCAACAGTCTTTTTCAAGACTTTACCAAACAATCCTTTTTAGGACTACAAATCCACAATAAAGATTACTGAGAGTCCTTTTCAGGACTCTTTAATCCTCCCTCTCTCTCACATGGTGCACCCGCAAGCCTTCTGTATATGTTACATATGGTTGAAAAACTGAGTCACATCTGCTGATTTGTATATGCAGTGCATGCAATCTTCAACCAAATCGAGTCAACCTCGTTTCTCTGTGATCATTACAAAACTTCACAGTATACATTCATTTTTCTTTTTCTTTTGAGTTTGAGTTCTCTCTCTCTCTCATTTCATCCTTTGCCTATACATAAACATACGAGTCAGAACAATTTCTGACCCATCATAAAACAAAACAAATTCAATAACGAAGAGAAAAGAAAAGTGTTTCATTTTAGGTACCCTTGAAATAAAGATAAAAGGAGATGGGGAGGGGAGAGGCACGAAAAGAACTTTGCTCTCGCACATCTCTCTCACTCTCTCTCTCTCTCTCTCTCTCTCCCTCCCTAGCTCCGCTCTCTCTCTCTCTCTCTCTCTCTCTGACTGTGCAAACATCAACCAGGAAACAAAATGTATACATACCAGCTCCTATTATGTCAAAATTGTGGTTTATTTTTTTCATAAATAGCATACTATTGATACATGCCGTTCCGCTCTTTACTTCTGTTTGACAAAATAACACTGGATCAAGTATTGTATCTAATTGGTTTATAAGCAGCAAAGCAACTCTTGTGAAGTACATTATTATTATACCTGCCGTTTCCTATTAAACATGTCCCTTTGCACTGTTTTGGTTGTTGTTAGGGGAGTATAGAGGAATGAAAAGTTATATTTGGTATTGCTCCAGGGTTGTTCAAGGCAAAAGGACCTCAATAACTATGTGTACATCATGAACTATGTCGCCATTCAGAAAAATAGAATGACTAAAGGGAAAATTGACAATTGCAATATGAGTTTTCTCATTCTTTGAATGTCAGTTTGGGAGAATAGCATAGTAAAAAAATCATCAAAATGTTACATACTGCTTGTAAGTGTCGGCTTGCATGGTGATGTAGATATACAGAAGGTTTGCGGGTGCACCATGTGAGAGAGAGTTTGACTATCCTGACGACGGATAGTCAACCTAGCTGTTCGAAGCGTCGAGCCACTCCCGCTACTCATCCTCTCCAAGCGCTATAGCTCCCCTTAGAAATATAAGCTAAGAAAGATAACCAACACTCTTTTTCAAGACTGTACCAAACAGTCCTGTTTAGGCGTACACATCCACAAGAAAGATTACCGAGAGTCCTTTTCAGGACTTCTCAATCATCCCTCTCTCTCACATGGTGCACCCGAAAGCCTTCTGTATATGTTACATATGGTTGAAAAACTGAGTCACATCTGCTGATTTGTATATGCAGTGCATGCAATCTTCAACCAAATCGAGTCAATCTCGTTTCTCTTTAATCATTACAAAACTTCACAGTAATCATTCATTTTCCTTTTTCTTTTGAGTTTGAGTTCTCTCTCTCTCTCTCTCTCTCTCTCTCATTTCATCCTTTGCCTATACATAAACATACGAGTCAGAACAATTTCTGACCCATCAAAAAACAAAACAAATTCAATAACGAAGAGAAAAGAAAAGTGTTTCATTTTAGGTACCCTTGAAATAAAGATAAAAGGAGATGGGGAGGGGAGAGGCACGAAAAGAACTTTGCTCTCGCACATCTCTCTCTCACTCTCTCTCTCTCTCTCTCTCTCTCTCTCTCTCTCTCTCCCTCCCTAGCTCCGCTCTCTCTCTCTCTCTCTCTCTCTGACTGTGCAAACATCAACCAGGAAACATAATGTATACATACCAGCACCTTTTATGTCAAAGTTGTCTGTTATTTTTCTAAAGTGTTCCCCTTTGAATAATTTCATGAATAGCATACTATTGATACAAGCCGTTCCGCTCTTTACTTCTGTTTGACAAAATAACACTGGATCAAGTATTGTATCTAATTGGTTTATAAGCAGCAAAGCAACTCTTGTGAAGTACATTATTATTATACCTGCCGTTTCCTATTAAACATGTCCCTTTGCACTGTTTTGGTTGTTGTTAGGGGAGTATAGAGGAATGAAAAGTTATATTTGGTATTGCTACAGGGTTGTTCAAGGCAAAACGACCTCAATAACTATGTGTACATCATGAACTATGTCGCCATTCAGAAAAATAGAATGACTAAAGGGAAAATTGACAATTGCAATATGAGTTTTCTCATTCTTTGAATGTCAGTTTGGGAGAATAGCATAGTAAAAAAATCATCAAAATGTTACATACTGCTTGTAAGTGTCGGCTTGCATGGTGATGTAGATATACAGAAGGTTTGCGGGTGCACCATGTGAGAGAGAGGTTGACTATCCTGACGACGGATAGTCAACCTAGCTGTTCGAAGCGTCGAGCCACTCCCGCTACTCATCCTCTCCAAGCGCTATAGCTCCCCTTAGAAATATAAGCTAAGAAAGATAACCAACACTCTTTTTCAAGACTGTACCAAACAGTCCTGTTCAGGCCTACACATCCACAAGAAAGATTACCGAGAGTCCTTTTCAGGACTCCTCAATCCTCCCTCTCTCTCACATGGTGCACCCGAAAGCCTTCTGTATATGTTACATATGGTTGAAAAACTGAGTCACATCTGCTGATTTGTATATGCAGTGCATGCAATCTTCAACCAAATCGAGTCAATCTCGTTTCTCTTTAATCATTACAAAACTTCACAGTAATCATTCATTTTCCTTTTTCTTTTGAGTTTGAGTTCTCTCTCTCTCTCTCTCTCTCTCTCATTTCATCCTTTGCCTATACATAAACATACGAGTCAGAACAATTTCTTACCCATCAAAAAACAAAACAAATTCAATAACGAAGAGAAAAGAAAAGTGTTTCATTTTAGGTACCCTTGAAATAAAGATAAAAGGAGATGGGGAGGGGAGAGGTACTAAAAGAACTTTGCTCTCGCACATCTCTCTCTCACTCTCTCTCTCTCTCTCTCTCTCTCTCTCTCTCTCCCTCCCTAGCTCCGCTCTCTCTCTCTCTCTCTCTCTCTCTGACTGTGCAAACATCAACCAGGAAACATAATGTATACATACCAGCACCTTTTATGTCAAAGTTGTCTGTTATTTTTCTAAAGTTTTCCCCTTTGAATATTTTCATGAATAGCATACTATTGATACATGCCGTTCCGCTCTTTACTTCTGTTTGACAAAATAACACTGGATCAAGTATTGTATCTAATTGGTTTATAAGCAGCAAAGCAACTCTTGTGAAGTACATTATTATTATACCTGCCGTTTCCTATTAAACATGTCCCTTTGCACTGTTTTGGTTGTTGTTAGGGGAGTATAGAGGAATGAAAAGTTATATTTGGTATTGCTCCAGGGTTGTTCAAGGCAAAACGACCTCAATAACTATGTGTATATCATTTAGTATGTCGCCTTTCAGTAAAATAGAATGACTAAAGGGAAAATTGACAATTGCAATATGAGTTTTCTCACTCTTTGAATGTCAGTTTGGGAGAATAGCATAGTAAAAAATCATCAAAATGTTACATACTGCTTGTAAGTGTCGGCTTGCATGGTGATGTAGATATACAGAAGGTTTGCGGGTGCACCATGTGAGAGAGAGGTTGACTATCCTGACGACGGATAGTCAACCTGTTCGAAGCGTCGAGCCACTCCCGCTACTCATCCTCTCCAAGCGCTATAGCTCCCCTTAGAAATATAAGCTAAGAAAGATAACCAACACTCTTTTTCAAGACTATACCAAACAGTCCTGTTCTGGCCTACACATCCACAAGAAAGATTACCGAGAGTCCTTTTCAGGACTCCTCAATCCTCCCTCTCTCTCACATGGTGCACCCGCAAGCCTTCTGTATATGTTACATATGGTTGAAAAACTGAGTCACATCTGCTGATTTGTATATGCAGTGCATGCAATCTTCAACCAAATCGAGTCAATCTCGTTTCTCTTTAATCATTACAAAACTTCACAGTAATCATTCATTTTCCTTTTTCTTTTGAGTTTGAGTTCTCTCTCTCTCTCTCTCTCTCTCTGTTTCTCATTTCATCCTTTTCCTATACATCAACATACGAGTCACAACAATTTCTGCCCCATCATAAAACAAAACAAATTCAATAACGAAGAGAAAAGAAAAGTGTTTTATTTTAGGTACCCTTGTAATAAAGATAAAAGGAGATGGGGAGGGGGGGGGGCACGAAAAGAACTTTGCTCTCGCACATCTCTTTTACTCTCTCTCTCTCTCTCCCTCCCTAGCTCCGCTCTCTCTTTCTCTCTCTCTCTCTCTCTCTCTGACTGTGCAAACATCAACCAGGAAACATAATGTATACATACCAGCACCTATTATGTCAAAATTGTGGTTTATTTTTCTAAAGTTTTCCCCCTTTGAATTTGTTCATAAATAGCATACTATTGATACATGCCGTTCCGCTCTTTACTTCTGTTTGACAAAATAACACTGGATTAAGTATTGTATCTAATTGGTTTATAAGCAGAAAAGCAACACTTCTGAAGTGCATTATTATTATACCTGCCGTTTCATATTAAACATGTCCGTTTGCACTGTTTGTTGGTTGTTGTGAGGGAAGTATAAAGGAATGAAAGATTATATTTGGCATTGCTCGAGAGCGGTTCAAGGCAAAGCAACCACAATAACCGTGTGTATCTCATGAAATATGTCGCCATCCAGAAAATAGAATGATTAAATGGAAAGTTGACAAATAAAGTGTTGCTTTTCTCATTCTTTGAATGTCAGAAAAATGGAAGAATAGAATATTAAAAAAACATGAAAGTGCCCTCATATTAAGTTTAAAGACATACATGTAATTGAAAAGATGAGTCCCATCTGTTGATGTGTATTAGCAGTGCATGCAAACTCCAACCAGATCGAGTCAACCTCTTTCCTCTTTGATCAATACAAAACCTCACAGTATCCATACATTTTTCTTCTTCTTCTTCTTCTTCTTCTTCTTCTTCTTCTTCTCATTTTTCTTTTATTCTCCTTGTTATTATGATTGTGATTATGATTACTATCATTATTATCATTATTACTATAATGATTTATTCGGCAAAGACAAACTCGAGTTAATAGTGAATACAAAAGTAAGGTTTGAAAAGAAGACAGACACATGGGTGCCGGTAATAGAAAGAAAACAAGATGGAATCTCAATACATGTCTCTTGGTTAATTAAATTAGGGGGCGAGATGGCTCAGTGGTAGAGCAGTGGTCTCGGGTTCGAACCCAAGTCGATGTGCTAGTGCCCTTTGGTAAAGCGTTAATACTCAGTATACCAAGTCCCTGATATATTAATTGAATGATTTGTATTCATCAAGCTTCCAACATACAACAATGTACACGAATAGCAGATCAAAATTAAGTCAGCTTGAGCAGGATAACCCACGAAAGCACGAGAGCATATTTCCAGTGGGGTCCCCAAAATTAAAATGATGTTATGTCCTCGGAGTGGACGTAACGTCGACAGTCCCGTGGCTGCCTTCTTACAAGCATATACATGCTCATTTAGCAGTCATGTAAAATAAACAAACAAACAAACAAACAAATAACTTCATGTATATTAACCCAAGGTCTCCTTTTCCTGTCCATATTAAAGGAATTCCAAGTGCAAGAAAACAAAAATGAACAAACAATTAATGACCCACTACGTAAATGTTTGTTTCTACACAAAAAAGGAAGGAGAGGAGGGAAGGGGGGGGGGCACATGTACACAACCTGATGTTGAGCACAACATGAACATGGAGAGGGCGCTGTCCAACTGAATACTCGTAGAGATTTCATCATACATAATATGCCTCCGAATCATCGGAACAGGATCTGTATGAACTAAATATTCGAATGTAATCTGGGCAATTTGGTCAGTGGATTGTGACGTATGTACGGAAAGCATTCCCGTTTGCCGTGTACAAAAGTATTAATATATGTTTTTCTCACAAGTGCCTTCTTCCTTGGGGCACTACTGAAATGTATTATGGATCGCATATTATTAGAACTCTAAAAATAAAAGATCCTGCCATGTTCAATACGTTTTGGTGAAAATAGCTTGTTAGCAATTATGTGCGATAATAATTAATGGAAAAGTTGTCCGGGACTACATCACAGTGACGTTAGCGATGCAGCCAATTGAAAGTGACCATTTCTAAAGCGATTGCAATTTTTTTTTAATCTTTACTTTTTTATTTTTTTTACCAACTTTATTTAAACTTTCACCTGTCTACTTCTTTGATTTGTTTGTATTCTTTAGAGTATTTGTTAATTATGGTTGGATTGTCCTTGAAGTCAATTGTAAAACGAAGTGAGAATACTCAAAATTGCGTGACCGATACCTAATGCCCTTACGCGCTTCGTAAGATTTAGAAAACAAAAGACTCACAGACATAATAGAGTTATCTCTCAAGGGGCACGAATAACTCAAACAAAAAAGTGAACCCTGTTAATTTGAAGTTCATACCATTATTATCGTTAACGTGATCTTGACTATTAAAACTTTTGGTTTTCCCTATTTCCCTTTTTCTTCTGTTCAGTAGTATTGTTAGCAGAAAGACTTTTTCGGATAAGTCATGCATTCATTAATCTCTGAGACAAATTTGTGTTTGTTTGTGGAATTATTCTGACTATCTTTGCACACGAAAAATAGAGATGCATCAACAACATTTAAAATCCTTACAAGGCTGCAATCCCGGTGAAAACATTGTTTTAATAAAACAGACCAGCAAATATAATATAAAAAATCATGAAGGGCGGTTTGGAATTTAATGAAATGCTACGCTAAAGCATAATTATGATATTTACAAAATATGAATAAAACACATAATCATAGACACAACATGTGATACTGTGCTATGAATCAATAACATGATAACAAATATTCATGATTAATCTTAGAATAGGGACAACAAAACGTTCAGACACGAATAGGCTTATAATTACAGTTGAAAAAACTATTTCTAAATATTATACATTTATTGACTGGCAGGGGGTGTAATATAACATTATTTGGACCGCTGAAGGGAGTTATATTTCCCAAGTGGTTATATTTTCCCGAAGCGCGCAGCGCTGAGGAAAAATATGGTCACGAGGGGAAATATTACTCCCTTCAGGTCCAAAGAATGTTATATACCCCCTGCCAGTCAATAACTGTTATATAAGATAGCCTTGGTTTTTTGTTTGTGGGGGGGGGGGGGAAGGTCTATATTTTTTTTGCCCGAATTTTTTTTTTTCTCCATCTGTCGAGATGGTTCAAGAAAGAAAAAAAAACCTTACCAAAAAAAAAAATATCGAAAAAAAATATTCTTACCCCAAAAAAGCATTTTTTTACCCAAAAAAGCATTCTTGGGGAAAAACAGAAAATGTGGAAAAAATAATTTCAAGGGGAAAAAAAATGATGGAAAAAGAATATTGAAAAAATAAAATGACCCTCGGTAATGGTGAAATGTGTGTAATTGGTGACATACAGTCCTCAAGAGGGCCACATGCATTGATTAAAAATATATTCATTTTACCAGCTGGTTAATATAACACCGAAAAGTGACCGGCCAGGAAAATATAACAATTTGGATCCTCGCAATTGATATCACGTGACGAGCTCTGGACCAATCACATCTCGGTAGCTGTCTAAGCTATCTATATATATATATATATATATATATATATATATATATATATTTACATAAATGTATTCATGAATACACTGTTGCTTAATAAGCCTTTCATTTTATATAACTTAATATAATATTTGTAATATTTGTGACCCTTAAGGTTGATCAAAATAAAGTTATGAGAATATAGAACTTCAAAAATAAACCATATAATCACAATCTTTTCATAAAAAGAAATTATACAAAATTGTTTCAACTCTTTTTGCACACATGGCTACTTAAAGGTAACTCAAAGTTTTGGGAAATTTTGAAAATTGGGTGGATAGTGATTTTTTCCCATTTTGATATATTTGGATGCCCCTGTGGATGAATTATAAGCACAAAAAATCTAGGCCCTAAAACACTTCTGCTTTCGAGAAAATTTGAATATAAAAATTTACCGGTGCTCCCGGTAAATTTTGATAAATTTCAAATAGCTCCTACGGCCGTACAATGGTAGCTGCGACAATGAAAATCTCAGAATAAGTAGTTGTGATATATAATTTCCAAACGGGAAAAGCTAATCAGTCGATTTTAGTCAAGAAACATTGTTTTATAGCTTAATTGATATTTTAACCTTGAGAGGGAGATATACAACATAAAGAGTTTATTGTTTACAATTTCATAACTTTAGACCCGATTTTAACCGCGACAACGATCACTGAATATTGTAGGATCGCACATGCTTCCAATATGTTCATGTGAACCAAATTCATGACCCCATACCAAAACTTTGTATATCCTTTAAGCCATACCTTTGCTACTGGATTCAAGAAATTGGTTTACCGCCTCCTACTTTCGCCGTTTTGTTTGTTAAGTTTACTCATTCAATTCAACTGGCAAATGGGCCGGACTTAATTCTCCTTTAATAGTGTGCTGTATATTCATTATTCGTTACGCAATTCGTATCTCTCTCTCTCTCTCTCGCTCTTTATAGAGACCCTCTCGGAAATGAAATATGAAATAGATAAATTGTGTTTCAACAGAAAGCGTATATGCCTTAGGTTGCAATAAAATTAGGTACGTGCTAATTTAGTCTCTGTCAGAGGGATAACCGATCTCTGAACACTTGAAATATAAAGCTTTGAAAATTGGCATTTGTATTAATTAAGAACCCTATCAGATGAAATTGCAATTATATAACAATGGGAAGCTGAATTAACGTAGAATACAAACATCAAGGAATGCAAATATTTTCTGTTTCAGTATTGCATAAAACCAAATCAAAACCTCATTTTCCGCACCCCCTCGAATTACGTGTCAACAGCGATGACGTAACATTTGACCAGATCGGCTCGCCTTTACCGTGTGAGTCAAAAAAATGTTTACACCTCGAAAATTGCTCTTTATTTAAAAAATCATCTATGAACAGTAAATTATTATACATCTCATGAAAGAGTGTTTTATCCCAAATCGTTTGGTATCATTTTTGTGTGGTATCTGTCCACGCTTGGATGAACAGGAGGCATTGTTTGCGAGAGTGCAAAAATCGACTTGCGCCAAAGTGATACCTACAGCATGTATTAAGTTGGGATTAGCGGAGTGAGAGAATGAATTGAATGTATCAAATGAAGTGCATTGCAAAAGCTTTTTGTAGATGCAAAGTCAAACACGCACACACACGCGCGCACATGTTCGTTGATACTTTATATTCGATATTTGATATGTGTGGCATGATTAATTTTGTAAGGGATGTTATTTGGATCTGCAAAAACCGATTTAATACCCAAATCCCAATTGTTTTATTTAAACATCACATAAGCAACTTTGGCGCAAGTCGATATTTGCACTCCCGCAAACAATGCCCTCTGTTAATCCAAGCGTGAACACATACCGCACGAAAATGATACCAAACGATTTGGGATAAAACACTCTTTCATAAGATGTTTAATAATTTATTGTTCATAGATGATTTTTAAAATAATTAGCAAATTTCTAGGTATAAACCTTTTTTTTGACTCACACTTTATATAGCTGAGGCAATATGTCGTGCTTAAAATGCAAATTCCAGGTTAGGGGAGTAAGACATATTGAAATATATTATGCCGAAAAATGTGGCCCTCAGTCCCCCGGGTTCCACGCACTTGCTTCAAATATTCACATTGCAGATGTTGCCAAGTAATTTTGTTACACCTTTGTTACAATGACAGTGAATCTAAAATTGCCTTTTAATTTAATTTAATTTTTTGAATGCGGACAATTTTACTGTGATTTAAAATAATTGCTCGTTCCGTATATTTTCAAGACTATTATAAACATATTTTCATGAACAGTTTCGTCAACAGCATCTTCAAGCGAAAAGCCGGTCAATCTTCCCGTCTCGCTCAGTGCAAAAAAAGGAAAGGAAAATTCTGTAGTCTACCACTACACATTCAACCTTTTTAATTAATACTCGCACCCTGTTCATGGTCGAAAACTCAATTACTGCCCACACCATCGATTGAACGGAAGATGTGAAGCTCACTGAATCATTTTTTTAAAGATTACTTAACGCCATCCAAAGGGAGATCAAAGTTGCCAAGAAGTCTTTCTAGGAACGGAAAACTGCCAATCTAAGAAACGCTGAACCAGGCAAATGGCATCAGCAAATTCGACACATGGCTGGCCTTCGTAAGCAATCACTGCGTCTCCCTGAAGACGAGAAGTCTACTGTAGAAATTGCCTACGAACTGAATCAACATTTCGTCAGATCTGCATTACACTCCCTCCTTTGAACACACGTCAACTTCCTGCTTATCTGCCAGCCGCTTCTTGCCCGCCAATCATCGACCATCGGCAGGTATTTGAGCGGCTTCGCCGGTTCAATGTGTCGAAGGCATGTCATCCTAGGGATCTACTGCCTCGGTTGATTAAAGAGTTCGCTTATTCAGAACCCCTTACAGTTCTTTTCAACTTATGTCTGAGATCTGGCTGCTTTCCTGATGCCTGGAAAGATTCTTCTGTCTGTCCTATTCCAAAGGGCAGTCGTGTTACCGGATATGACCAATTACGACCAATATCCATCACACACATTCTGGCTCGCCCATTCGAGGGATTTCTTGCTGACTGGGTAATGGAGGACATAAAGCCCCTTGTGGATTCTCACCAATTTGGAAACATGAAGGGTTCTTCGGTCGATCAGACTACCTTGTTAGAATGCTTGACCGTATTCACAGAGGCCTTGACCGGCCAGGCTTTGTCGCCAATGTCTGTGCCATCGACTTTTGTAAAGCTTTCGACAAGATCAATCATACTATTGCCATCAAGAAATTGATCAATCTCGGTGTTGATAGGTTTGCCAACCATCTGCAGTTTTCTTTCGCGGAGAACGCAGTCTGTTCACCTCAAGGGTGTATGGTCTGAAACCCGACAGCTCTCTTGCGGTGTTCCGCGAGGGACGAAACTTGGCCCTTTCACATTCCTTGTTATGATCAATGATGCTGCTGAAAATTGTGACTACTGGAAGTATGTCGATGATTTGTCACTTGCGGAAGTTGTTCATCACTCGCGGCCGTCAGAAATGCAGTCGAATCTCGATTCCTTAAGTCTCTGGTGTGATGACAACAATATGGCTCCTAAACCGGAAAAGTGTCAAGTGTTGCAAGTCTGTTTTTATCGTCATGCTCCTCCCCCTGTTCATTTGTCCATTCGTGATGTACCCTTGCAATCCTACTCATCTTTTAAACTTCTTGGTGTTAAATGGGTACCCGGTAGGATGCGAAAGCTAATGTGGTTAGATTGGCAAGTGTGCGCTTGTAAAAATGACGCCTGGCTGGAATGCTCCCCAGGGAGTGGAGAATGTGCATACATTGTGTGCGGGTAAGCCTGAATCCTATGACCGGGGTAATAATATACTTATCTGTAAAGCGCTTTGAGAGGGCCTCCGGTCCTGAAAAGCGCTATATAAGAACGAGCTATTATTATTATTATTATTATTATCGTTCAGGATGATCTTAAATGGAAAGAGCAGGCATGGGTGTCGATCCCGGGGGGGGGGGGATGGGGGTGGGGGGATATATCCCCCCAATATTTTAGGTGAGGGGATGGCCTGTACAATCATCTCCCCCCCCCCCCCCCCAATAATTCACCATCAAAACAAACAAAAATGAAGAGAAAAATTAATGATGATAGTCCGATGAGAGTAGTTAATGGTTATTACTCGCAAGATCACCATCAATATACACATTTTGCTATCTCATTTTCATAATACATATGTAAATGGGACAACCGTTAATGAGACAAGAATAAATGGAATTCTCGCTCATACGGCTTCATCAGAAATTGATGAATTTATTCAATTTATTTAATCAACAGCATTATAGAAATTCAGTGCGCCAAATGCAAAGCCGCAGCGTTAAAAAGCAACGAGCTAAATGTTAAGCGCGAAGCGCAAAAGTGCAAAAAAGAAGTAGAGAGTGGGAGAGAGAGATAATGAGAGACAGAGTGGGGGCGGTCCCCCCCCCCCCCAAAAAAAAAAAAAAAAAAAAAAAACGCCGGCCAAAAAAAAGAGAGAGAGAGAAAGAAGAAAGGAAGAGTAGGAAGAAAAAAGATTAAGAATCGAGAACGGTACAACGAATCGTCATCTTTCACTAATAATTTAATGAAACGTCAAAGCTTCCCCACTTTGCCCGGGAAGGGGGAGGGGGGAACCGAATTCGGACAAGGATTAAGAGTCGACAATGGTACAACGAATCGTCTTCTTTTTTTAATAATATAATGGAACGTCAAAAGAAACTGAATTTAGACAAGGATTAAGAGTCAAGAACGGTACAACGAATCGTCTTCTTTCCCTAATAATGTAATAAAACATCAAAGCTTCCGCGCTTCGCGCGGGAGGGAGGGGGGGGAGGGGGGGGGGACTGAATTCAGACAAGGATTAAGAGTCGAGAACGGTACAACGAATCGCCTTCTTTCTCTAATAATTTAATGAAACGTCAAAGCTTCCCCGCTTTGCGCGGGAAGGGGGAGGGGGAACTGAATTCGGACAAGGATTAAGAGTCGATAATGGTACAACGAATTGTCTTCTTTCTTTAATCATTTAATGAAACGTCTAAAGAAACTAAATTTAGACAATGATTAAGAGTCGAGAACGGTACAACGAATCGTCTTCTTTCTCTAATAATTTAATAAAACGTCAAAGCTTCGCTGCTTTGCGCGGGAAGGGGGAGGGGGGAACTGAATTCGGACTAGGATTAAGAGTCGAGAATGGTACAACGAATCGTCTTCTTTCTTTATCAATTTTATGAAATGTCAGAGCTTCCGCGCTATGCGCGGAGGAAGGGGAACTTTATTCAAACAAGGATTAAGAATCGAGAACGGTACAACGAATCGTCTTCTTTCTCTAATAATTAAATGAAACATCAAAGCTTCCGCGCTTCGCGTGGGACAGGGAAACCCCCCTCCCTGCAGCCACCCCCTAGGGACCGCCCCCTAAAATAAAATCCTTGCTATACGCTTGAGAGGATAATTACCCAAGTTGCAAGCCCATGTGGGACCCACATGGGTCCCATATTCTCTGAAATGTTATCTTTATTGAGGGTGACTTGAAAAAGTTAATAACTTGTAAAAGGGAGTGGGTGCAACCTGCCACACGCTTCTACCTCTTGGTTGCTTTGATCCATTGCCGAAAATATTTTGGCACCTATCATCCCCCCAACCACGAATACAAATCGACACGTTGAGAGCAGGTGAAACGCATGATTGGAAATGCATCACGTCGCCTCTTCATTCTATGTAAACTAAAGAACTTTGGTGTCAAACCGGAGGATGTCGTGCTTATATACTCTGTGTACATACGACCTATACTAGAGTATGCAATACCTGTTTGGGGATCAAGTTTAACCCTGCGCCAGTCTGTTAAAATTGAACGAGTACAGAAGAAAGCTCTTCGCATGATTTGTTACCCGACTGACTCTCACTATGATGACCTTCTTTACCAATTTGACATTTCATCTCTTGATTGCCGACGTGTTGAGATCCTCACGCGATTTGCGAAATCACTTCTGGGTTCTTTAAGACACCGCCATCTCTTGCCACAACCGCGCCATGTGATTACTTGCCGCAGCTTGAGAAACTCCGATCATTTGTCCCTGCCACGATGCAGAACTCAGCGCTACAAACAAACAATCGACAGTTCCCTCTCATGTGCGTTTGCTAAATTCAATCAACTGAAATCTTGATAGACCTGTTTACAATGTATTGTCATTATTCGAACTCTCTCCCTCTCTCCCTCTCTTTCTTGTTCTCGCTTTCTCTAGCTTATTCTCTGTCTTTCTCCTTTCCCTCCTCCCCTCTCCCACTTTTTCTCTATTTCTGTCTTGTATTTCCTTTTCTCAATTTTCTGACAATGTGATAATTACTCATAAATAATTTTCACCAATATGTTAAGGTCATTGACATTCACTAATGTTAAACAGTACAATAACAATTCCATAATGGCTTCGTATTAATGTTTCATTTGACGTTTTCGTAGTACGTGCATTTTACTTTTACAATGCTTCATTATATGACAGGACTATTAGCGAATTAGATTTGTTGGATTTTATTTTATTTTCTGCAATTCACTATGCCATCCTTCCAGACTGACATACGCAGAATAAGAAAAACAACATTTTATTAGTCAACTTTCCCTTTACTCATTCTTTTTTTTAGGATGCCGACATCCTCCATGAGGCACACATAAATATTTTGGCTGATTTGCATCGAAGCACTCTGGAGCAATGCCAAACATATGTTTTCGTTTCTATGTAATTCCCTAACGAACCAGAAAACATTGCAATGGGATCTGCTAAACATGAAACAGCTGGTGGAATAATAATGCACTTCCGAAGAGTGTTTTTCTGCTTTTAAAGGTAAAGACCAGTTGTGGTCATGCGATTGCATTGTGAAAGAAACATTGTGGAATCGATCAGAAAAAGGTTGATCATCTAGCATCTAGCATCTGCAAGGTTCTGGAATCATCAAAATGATAAGAAAATTGGCCCATTCTCCGTAAAGTTACTAGCACTATACACAGAAAGATGTATATGGGGCTACCCTATATCTCTCACAGACCATGAGAGAAACAAATTTACTAAATATATGAATTAGTAGGCGGTTTCCCGGCAAATTTTCTATCATCATGTATTAGTCAAAACATATTCTTTCACATGATTGGTAATGAGAGCTTCCATTTCATTTTTTGAAATTGGGGCGTTTCCAATACTGGTCTTTACCTTTAATTCAATATGATACGATATTTGATCGCCTTATTATTGTTTTAAACGGATGTGTAGAACGGAATTGCAATGAATTTCAGACCTGCGGTTAAAGTCTGCTTCAGGTAAATAAGCCTATCTGAATAATAGTTTATATACTTCTTTAACAGCAAACATATTGATTAAACAATATAGTATCAACTCTTCATATCATTATTTCTCTCTTCTCTCCCGTGTCTTATGAGTTAATTTAATTTCTATCGTTGAAAACCTAAACAACAAGAATGTAAAAGGCTTTAAAAGAAGAAGGGGAGTGGATAATAATTTCGGGGAGCGACCCCCTTTCGTAAAGAGGAGTAATCTATATCGTATTCATTAAGGGATAGGGACACCCCCCCCCCCCCCCCCCTCCTTCTACCGGAAGTAACAGCGTAATCTAATTCCGGGGGAATTGGAATAGGGAAAAATGCCCCCTCCCATTATAATGCTCAATTCGCACTAGAAAACAAAAATCATATACCTCGGGAAAATGCGTTGTAAGGGGCACCACCCCCCCCCCCCCTCACCCCTCCATTTCTTTGTTTCTGACACATCCTGATCCACCACCGGTACAGTATAATTATACAGAGCTCAATTCCAAAAAGTACTACATCCATAAATCCAAGTTTTGAGAAAACACGATTTGTTAATACCATAGTTAACAATGTCAGTTTTGATTGATACTTTTGCTGATTATACTATTGTATGATACAAGTATAAAACTACTCTTAAATTTGTTAAGTCTGCACACAACATTTTCACGAATTTTTGTTTTTTTAAAGTTTTTTAAAGTATGAATGTAGCACCATTTGGAACCGGAATGGATGTAGTAATTTTTTGAACCAAAATATATGCACACTGTATGCATTTTAGAATGCATGACGTGAATGGAGTAGTACCTTTTGATTTTTAAATGCCATTTCTGACTTTTTTAGGAACTTCAGCTTTTTGGAAGTGTCACTGTATGAGGCTACTGGAAATGTGTACATTTATTCCCCCAAAAGGAGAAAAAAGAAGTCAATTTTGATTTTGATTTTTTTTTTAAATGGATGTAGTACCTTTTGGAACCGAACTCTCCATACATGTGTATCCGTTCGCGCGTGCAGTCAGCTACGCATGAGTAAAACGTGTTATGAACTAGGCACGAACTCAACATTTTATTGCACGGGGAAATTGCAATAAGTTCGTTACATAAAATCAGAGCAAACATATCCCCTGTACCATCGTTGATCCACACACATATGAGTTTAACGTTGACTTGTACAGGATATTCGACGGTCTTGACGACGCTTGTTTTCAAACAGCTCAGAATTAGCTCAGAAGAAGAATACAAGTGTATCTCTAGTTTATGTGGGAAAGTATTATTCGTATAATGGAGGCCGAATTAGCATCAACAGAATCGAAATCAGGTTCGCAAGCCAGCCAGTCCGGTGCGACCGCTAAGGAAAGTAAACCAGCAACTGTGGCTGCGAGTTCTTCTGAAGAGGTAATATAATAATAATAATATCTAGCTTTTATATAGCGCCTAATACAAATGTCTCTAAGCGCTTTACAAATATACTATTATCCCGGTATTTGGATTGTGTGCACACTGTGTGCACAATCTCCACTCCCTGGGGAGCATTCCAGCCAGGCGTTACTTGACGCTCAAAAACTGTTTGACCAACAATGACGGTCGCATCATACCGGGTACCCATTTAACACTTGGGTGGAGAGTAGCATGTGTGGGTTAATATCTTGCCAAAGGATATCAGTGCCGTGTCGGAGGTAATACCTGACAAAGCGGTCAAGACGTCTATCAGTGGGGTGGAAAGTGTGGACGCTTATGTACATGTGTATGTGGGTGTATTTATGCGTGGGTATATTTAGTTTTCACCGACGTTTATCAATGGAAAACTGCGCCCTTTATGATTAAATATACTGCCATTCCTTAGAAGAATATTGACATATTCTGCTGGTTTATTTTCTACCTTATGTACCCATTTGACTATCTTTTCCGGTGTCCCTATTTTTTCTGATATACCACCCGACTGTCCGCTTTGCTCTCTTAAAAAGTTGCAGTTCTGAAAAATACAAAAATAAAATCATTGTTATTAACATTTTCAGACCCATTTCAGTAAAACAAAATTATCCCCTTGACACCCTCGCCATCTCGACTATCCTTTATCTTATTATTATGGCATTACTTTTGCCATCATCCTCGTTTGGGTTCTAAAGTCAGTTTTTTCATTCAGGTCATATTCATTTATAGACTGACAATGTCTACTTAATGACTCATTTTTCACTCCAAATGGCCTTCTAATGACGCCTTTAGTAAAATATTGGTAAATATATATATATATATACACAGGTGTAGTAAACAATTCAGTTTGTATACCCTTACCAAGTTTTGTAATTTTTTAAAGTCCAAGTCCACTCCAAAAATAACTTACTTTCAATAGAAGCCGAAAAATCAGACAAACTAATTAAAAATAGTTTGAGCAAAATCGGATAACTAAAGTAAGTTATGCATTTTTGAAAAAGTATGTAAAACTATGAAAAAAGGAAATCACTACACAAATTGCCAATTTGATTTTAGTTTGTGACGTCATGTCCTCACTATTTATCGATTGCTTTATATAGTGTTATCCCATTCATTTCCATTTTTATCCCCTAAAACTTGATTTCCCCATGCCTTTGCCCAGGTTAAATAATTTGTATCATATTCCGTGCATCACATTTCACAAAAATGTTCATGAACTTTGAAGGATTTTTACTATTTTCTGAATATTGCATATTAATAATCATTGATTTTTATATAAATAGTTTATCAAAACTCACAATTTCCATGATTTAACTGGAAAAAATTAATCTATATTAGTGCATCCGCACAAAAAACATATTACTATCAATATAACTTGGATAATGGTGTGAAGAAATAAGATTCTTAGGGAGAAAAAAGAGGAAAATTATATTATCAATATAAAGAAAATATTTGGTGGATAGTGAGGACATGACGTCACAGACTCATGGGTGAGTTGCCAATTTGTCTTGTGATTTTCAAAGTTTTTCATGCATTTAAAATTAATAACTTCCTTATTAGTTATCCGATTTTGCTCAAACTTTCTTTTGATTGGTTTGTCTGATTTTCTGCTTCTATTAAAAAGTAAGTTATTTTTGGATTGAACTAGCCCTTTAAGTAAGTGAAAGATGTATTTGTTCCAATTTATGTTTCTTGAACATGTGACATATTAAAGCTTACATCTAAAAGTATCCATCAAAGGCCTTAATTCAACCAGTCCACCTTTCATTCTTGAGTTACGAAAAAAAACACCAAAAAACATGACATTTCCAAGCGGTATGAATAATTAGGTTGTTAACTGTATATATTGTTCAGTGTAAAACGAATATTTTTGAATTTGAACAATCAGAAATTTCCTCTGGAATGGTTCGGGTTTCGAGAGATCTATGTCCAGTATATAGCTGGTAAGCCTCACGCCCTCACGGAGTTTGGAGCTGTTCTTTACACTCATCATCATCGCCATGAGTTCAGGGCTATTGATGGTACAGGACTGGCTCAAGCCGCCGGGCTGAGGTAGGTGCCCTTTCACCCCCCTCCCCCCCCCCTCCCCCCCCCCCCCCCCTCCCCCCCCCCCCCCCCCCCCCCCCCCCCCCCCCCCCCCCTCTTCGCGGTATCAATTTGTATTGATGCGTACGCAAATTCAAATTTACTTTCACATTATAAATGATTATAATCAAAGCATGTTGGATCATTCTGAATTCTCCTTCTACAATGGATAACAACAACCAAAGTCGCAGTTTACAATGATGGTGCGATGTTCTTCTTTTTAGGGGGGGGGAATTGGTGTTGAGGGTTTGTTCCCGAGCGCAGCATTTAAATATTCACGGATTAAAAAAATAGACTCTTCCTTTTTTTCTTGTTAAAGGCAAGAAATTTCACAACAAGTGTCGTAGTCAAGTGGTATTAACATTATTAGTAGTATTTTTTTATCATTAGTAGCAATAATATAATTAATGTTATTATTACCAATATTATTATTATTATTATTATTATTTTGTATTATTATCATTAATATTTTTTATATCATTACTACTGTTACTACGATTTTTTTTTTTCGGTATTATAAATATTATCCTTGAAATAATTGTGTTTATTATTAATATTATTGTAATTAATTAATAATGATTTTATTAAAATAATAATTATTATTATAATAATAATAATAATTATTATTATTATTATCATTACCACTGTTAATAGTAAAATTATTACTTTTCGTGGTATCAAAAACATAATACTTGAAATTATAATTATTAATATTATTATTGATAATGATCTAATAATAAAATGCAGTTCTTGTATAGCGCATTTTCAATATCACATATCTCTGTGCGCTTCCAAAGAACTTTGGTGGAAATTATTACCCTAGCTTTAATATCATACCGTCTAACTAACCCTTTTCTCTCTCTTAGAAACCATGATGTCCTGTTAAGTATCAACAATCTACGACAAGGTGTGATCAATGTCGACCCTTTATCTATTCTGGAATGCCTTACAGACGTTGGGACAAATATCGGCTTGGTAAGATTTTGTTTGTCTGTTTTTTTTCTTTCTGAGTTCTTAATAATCTATAAAAGGGCGCGCGATGTCTGAGGAGTAGAGCAGTGGTCTCGTAACCGGGGGTCCCGGGTTCGAAACCAAGTAGATGCGCTCGTGCCCTTTGGTAAGGCTCTAATTCTCATGTCCAAGTCCCTCGGAGAGCTGTCGTTCCCCTAAATGCTTCTTGTTATCGGGTCACTACACAAATCCCATCCAGTGCTCCACACAGGCTCTGTCAAGGCATCTTGGGTGCATAACTCTGGTAGGATCGGGCAGACTATTGTGTTCCTGGCCGCATTTAAATGTTGTGTGTTCGTCTCCGAATGTTTGTTTTGCTGAATCGGGATGCTTACAGGCATGTGTGTTAAGAGATGCGCCTATTATTTTTCTTTTCATAACTTTGGGATATACAGTTTACATTCTTCTGATTGTTAATTTTCGAACACATGATAACCATGATTACCAACATCATATTTACCTTATATTTACTTTTAAGTTTTAAATGTATAATTTGTCTTGTATTATTGGGGGTAGTCCTCGACAAATCATTTTTGATTTTTGACTACCCCTTCCACATTTGCTGATTTTTTCTTTTTAAAACATACATTGCTCCAACTGGAGTCGTTTTATATATAATGTACATGTTCAATTTTTGTATTATATGTATGTGTTTTATTTTATGTATCTCCCTATGTTTTGCATTTCTGGAGAAATAAATTGAACTTAAACTTGAACATGGGTATCACGCGCTCGCACAATAGACGATTAGAAGGAAAACAAGAGCATACCCCCAAACTGTTGATGTACACATATATTATGATTATAAATAAATAGCTGTTACCTGTCATATTATAAACATAAGGGCATTTGAAGAGCCATCTTTTTCAGGGGATAATACTCTGCTACACTACCATACAAGGAATGAACAAGATCACTTTTTTGTTTTTTGTTACCTTGCCTAGAACCCAGTCTTCTCTTGTACTACATATATCACCATGTTGATAATCATTACTTTATTTAAAATTGATTTCATTTTTCTTTCTGTCAGGTGGTTGAGAGAAATGGAAAAGAAATATGGCTGTTTGCTTTTCATCTAGACGAAGAAGGTAAGCCCGCCCTGTTTTCCTTTCATTCACTGAACTGAAATATTGCGTCGAATTTAGTATCATTCAAGAAACATGCATGCCTAAAGATCTCCCTTCGACTACCAAAACTGAATGGCAACTGAATATTTTCGAGGCGGGGTGTATACAAAAATGAGCATGTAATTAGAAATCAATCTTGCGACATGGTTTCGTCCTTAAAAGCAATTGGTGAGGTTAATTTTCCTACAGAATCAGCTATATATTTCAATATAAATATAGAATACAAAACGGCACGTTTAATATTGATTCTGAAAACAGGGAATAAAAAAAAAAAAACATCTGTAAAAATTCATACCGGAATCGATGACTATAATCTACAGGAACAGACCGTTTTCACTAGATCTGGTACTGCGCAACCGGGTGTCTAAACTTTGAGACTCTGCTGAATGCAAAGTGTTACTGCATTCCGTAGGCCTAGTGCTACCGATTCCCATTACATTGCCAGAGGTTGACAGAGGTATGACTGGCTTAAAGATTTAAAGCATTATACAAAAGGTCTGTGCATGCAGACTACTTTGACTTCATAGTATGGTATTACATGAAAATATTCAAAATGGGAAAACTTTGCAAAAAGAATAAAAAAACTTTTGACAGAAAGAAAGAGAGGAAGAGATATAGAGAGTTGGGAGGGGAACAAGGCACAGAGAGAGAGAGAGAGAGATATATACGAGAGAGCAAAGTTCTTTTCGTGCCCCCTCCCCACCTGCTTTTACTTTTACTACAAGAGTACCTAAAATGAAAGACGTTTATTTTCTCTTAGTTATTGCTTTGTTTTTTGTTGTTATCATTGGTCAGAAATTGTTCGGAATATTACGTCAATGTAAAGGCAAAGGATAAAATGAGAGAGAGAGAGAGAGCGAGAGCGAGAGAGAGAGAGAGAGAGAGTGAGAGAGAGAGAGAGAGAGAGAGAGAGATGGAGAGACCTTCAAGATATTCCAGCCCCTGAAAAGCCCCGTGTCAACCTCTCTAACCTTTTATTTGCCACTGGTACCAATTGGCACACTCGCCCATTCTGCCAAGTTGTCAAACATGCCATTCGACACAAGACAATAGTCACCGTCTACCAGAATAGTTACCTTACGTAATAACTCTGCGAAATCAGCCTTTTCCGGTGTTCGTTTAGTTCCTGACAACCCTAACAAGGTGTATTTAAATCTTGATTAGTTGGTAGGCCCACTGGAAACATGTGAATAATCTCGAGGTGTTTGGTAAAACTACCGCATTGGAAACGTAATATGGCATGGGGGATCATTTCAGTGACATAATACACAAAAAGATGGCATATAATCATGTATCCTTCGCACAGCCTGTAAACTTTAAAGAGATAGTTGAGTTCGGTTGCAGAGGGCGCTGCACCAAATAATTTTTGCGTGAGATAATGAAAAACTGAGTGTCAAAATTGAAAGAACATACAATTTAAATGACAAAATCATCTTTGTTTGATCAAAATCGGTTCAGAAACTACTTAAATATCCATAAATATAACGATTTCTAATATTTGTGTACCACCACAATTATTAGATAATTTGAATCAGCCGTTGAAAAAAACGAAATAGCGCCTTTAACGTTGTATTTCAGCCAATGCCGATGTTGGCTTTTTTGTTGGCTTTTTTTGTGTTGATTATATTACGCACATCCAGCCGGCCCACGTATTGTTATTATTGATTAATTTATTCATTAACGGTCACCGTATTTATTTGAAAGTTGAGCTGAATTGGTATGATCATATTGGCAACATTTTACACATGTTGGGGTTTAAATTTACCTTCATTGCAAGTTTAGGTTATCAAAGGGCACTAGGAATGTCATAGATAAGATTGAGAACAACAACCATGCACTTTGAAGGCATTTGCGGTCTGGAAACAGAACTCAATTATCCCTTTAAAGACGCATAGTAGTGGGCTCACATTGGCCATTGACACCATTTGGGCGTTAACCACACAACAGGTGTTGCCAATCACCGGGAGTGGCATTCAGTTTTATAAATAAATAATAATAATAATGGGTTCTTTTATAGCGCTCACGTCAGTCAGATTTGACCCTCCTGGCGCTCCAACAGGTCTGTAATGCTCTGCCAAAAAATTGGCAATTTTGCTGTCAGTTAGGTAGCATGATAAGGGATTATGTTATTATTTTGTGCATGTAATTATATATTTATGAATATGTATTCGTCTATTTATTTGTTTTAATTTATTTATGCTCCTACTTCTTTCTGTCTATAGGTTAATTTATTTGTTTATTGATTAATAATTGGTTCTTTAGTTATGCAGTTATTCTTTTTTTTTAAATCTAGATGCTTATAGATTGTGATTTGTTTTCCCCTGCTCAGGTAACCGGCCTGTCGTCCAACAAATATTTCATCATCGGTTCCATATTGTCGACATATTTCGTTTTCCGCTGGTCGGAGTCGTTCTTCCGCCTAAATCTTCGTTCAAAGAGATCCCAGTCTATGCATATGACAACTCCATAAAAGTTGAGCTCACACTCAAAGAGAGCGGTCGCTTCATGGAAATTGATACCGGTAAAGCGACGTTCATCGTAAAGAAGAGTAAGTTTCCTGTTGCCAAGGGCCGGACACACATATATAACCACAACTCTAATTTTAACTCTAACTGTAACTCCTACTCCTACTATGACTATAACTACAACTACAATTACTGCCACAATAGACCAGTTCGTAGTTAGCACATGGGTCATATGACCCCAAATATCCACATATCTTTTAATCATAGATAAATATAACTTTGTGAATTTTGGAATAATCACAGCTAAACTCATGGAGGTGATTCTTTGTTTGCCCTCTTGAAAAGATTACTTTCACCTGTAGTCAATAGAACGCACCACAGGTGTATGCACGAATAATGATTACATAACTTTCGTGAGCATGTATCCAGTATTAGTCTCAGTGGGTTTTTACAATTTTGTTCAAGTGACCTTTATCTGCGCATGCGCAGATCCATCCGCGCACGCTCAGATTGTATCTACGAACTGGTATATTAAAAACTAAACCTAAAACTCCTTTGGAAAAAATCAACGTGAGGCAATTTTAATGGCCATGTATGTATGTTACCTTTTCCAATGTGTGAACATTGTAAAGACGTATTACGTAATCAGAAGGTGATTTATATAAAATAAACAATATGGAAATTTCCCTGGAGTGAATGTTTTAAAAGTAGTAGCGAAAATGATGTGATGCTAAGGTTGCTCAAACTTGGGTATATAGAGGGCAGCACACTGAGCCAACGGGTATTACGCTCCCATGCGAACTAGTGTCCCTAATATGCGTACGTCTGTATGGGAGCGTAAAACCTGTTTGCTCAGTGTTCGCCTAATTGCCTACTTCACGAACGACTATATACCCAAGCTTGAGCAACTTTAAAGATAAATGAACGAAGGTAAAAACATTCCAGTTATTTAAACTTTTTCTTCATTTTCAGACATTTTAACTTTGAATCGCTACAAGAATATTTATAACGATGAAGGGAAAGGCACCCCAGTCGTCATCTCGACATCGACCACGACATTTGACAGCGATGCGGACAGTGACGTCGACCCCGACATCCATTGTGACGACGGCAAGCCAATGTGCATTGAGGGTAACAGTGATGGTCCCTTGGAGGTAGTTGTAAGTTTAACTTCATTTCATTTAAATTTATTTTGACTCATTAAAAAATAAGATAAAGAGCGATGCATACAAATTGCTAGATTACACGGGGGGGGGGGGAAGAAGAAGAAGAAAGAGAAAGAGGAAAAACATTAAAAGTGATAAGGGAATAACTGCAGATTGAAATACTTGTCTATTTTACCCCCTTTAATCAAATTAAAATTTGAAAACAGTGACCAAAAGAATAAATTGATCTATGTAATATTTTGTATCAAAATGACAGGTTTTGCCCGACTGCATGACAAAACCGAACGCTAAGATTCCGCAAAATAACAAGTTCTTCTTCATGGATGTAGACTTGTCAGGAGGCACACCCATCAAGGCCGCTAACACAGAAAAGGTAAATGCCTGATAATTATAAGGCCCCCAACAAACCATGTGGTTGTCCTCGATTGCTTTTCTGGAGTAGGGGCGGGCGGATGTTTTTTTTTTTTTTGGGGGGGGGAGGTCTTTCTTTACTTATATAAAAAATAAATAAAATATGAAAAAATATATTTAAAATAAAAAATAGAAAATCATTGGGATGTCAAGCATTTAAACAACAAGGTCAATTAACCACTTTAGTTTACTATCATCTTTCATAAAATATGTACAATGAAAATCAAGACCTACACAGAAAGTATTTTTGGCTTTAAAATACAGCACCTTTTAAAATGAGTTTAAGAATGCTCAGAACCTGATTTGAATGAACCCCATTTTGACAAAATGGAATGTTAATCAACACAGAATTGCGTACTGAAAAGACTAAACTGGCAACGGGACGCATTTTGATCCTTGCAAAATGCATACAATTGTATATTAGGTGTTTAAAAATGCTCCCCCCCCCCCCCCCAAAAAAAAAGCAGGCCGAAAATGACAACCACATGATTTTTTATTTGTTTTGGCCTGATAACAACAGCAACACAATTATAAAAACTTACGATGATGAACATATGAATGATAATTATAATAGTCATGATTATACTAATTATAAACTTAATAATAATATAGGATTTTCTGGCCAAATTCGCGAGTTTGTCGTAAAAATTAGTTTGTCTTCCGTTCAAATTCGACGGTTTTAGTGCAGTCAGGTATATCTCGGGTTTATATTCCCTTTTCTAGTTTTCAAATCTATGGAATTTTCGTTAGTATCTACGTATGTTTCATTCAAATTAATGAACAATGTGCTTCTTTCGCTATTTGGTCATTCGATTTGGCGCAAAACGAATTTCTGACAACGCGACGTTGTACTTCTAGCATTCTAATTCATTTGTAGCATTCAAATTAGCACTTTGTGCACTTAAATTGATGGTCAATATACATTTTTTACGTTAATTACACACTTTTTATAGCTCATTCTTTTTCTTTCAAGCTTGTTTTTTCATGTGTATTTCATCATATTTCATTTTCTTGCATTTATACACTTATACTTATAAGATTTATCTGATATTCATCAGCATTTAAGTTTGATTGTTAAGAAGAAAAAAAAGACTTGCATCTACGGACCTGGTGGTCTCGGTATATTTGTAAATGTTCATGTAAGGAAGTTGTTTGTCTTATGTTTCATCATAAATTTATCATAATTTCATTATGGAAGAAGGGTACAATATTGTGACTGGGGTAGGGACTAGAGTCAACAATTTGAACATGATTCATTATTTAGCTATGTCTTTAGCGATCGATCTGCTGGCGGGCAAGTAAACAATGAGAATCTTTAAGAAAAACAGAGGGGTGTGCTGGGTATAAGAGACGATGTGAATTACTTTTGTAAAATTCCGAGTCTGTAGTAAAAAGGGTCGATTGAGGGTACCCCACCTTTCCCGGGTATATGAACATGTCCGTGCAGAAATGCCATATCCCTTGATTTCGCCCCTTCTTTACTTTATGTCTGACAACACCCATCTGCATTGTCCTGAAAATAAATAGATGGAATAACAGCTTAGACCCAAATGGCAAATCATGCATTTTAACTGCCTTATTTAACAACTGTAACAGTTTGTTGCAATTCTTCCCCCTAACATTCTTAACTTGAATAAAAATATTACGAATACGAATGACAGGTGTTAATTTGAATGATAAAAATTACGCTTCGACAAGTGAATATTAATTTGAATGCTAGTTGAGCAGTTTCTAAATTGAATGACAGATCTATGGAACCCTTCGACCAAAATCCCAAATTAAATACAAAAACTGGAAATTGAATGATAATTGGCATGGCAAAGCCAATCTGCGCTAACTTAAATGCAAAGTAAATGAATTCGAATGACAAACACGCAAACTTGGCCGGGAAATCCTATAATAATAATAAAAATTATAATAATAATAATACTAATAAGATTGATCATAATTATGATATCAATGAAAGTGCATCACTCGTTCTTTCTATTTTAAAGACTGTATAAATCTGAATAGTATTTACCCCCCCCCCCTCCCCCGATGGCCTATAACTGTTAGCTTTCAAAGGAGAGTTCCTTCATATTTCACTCTTATTTTAGTTTATTTGTTCAATAAAATAGTGCATGCAAAATAAGTGATATGAGGTACCCACCATGAGTGTCTCACAATGGAATTCACGTTTATTTTCATCATATTTTTGTTGGTGAATCAATTTAAAATGTGAAAATCTGAAATATGAATAGGCTACATTTCTGAAACTAAAGTGAAGCTCAAATAATAATGATGTTGAGCATGATGATAACAACAAAAATAGATATAATGATAATAATCATGTTGATAAAAGGGATAATGACTTTATAAATATTATAATAATATTAATGATGATAAGGATAGCAGTAATAATGATTATAGTAGCTAAATCTAGGGTATTAATATCCAAAGCTGTTTGGAAGCACATTGAGACGTTATATAATGTCATTTGTGCTATAAAAGACATTAACATTATTATTTATAACAAAAATGAAAATAATGACGATAATAATATTAATAACAATAATACTGTAATGATAATGTAGTATTTCCCGCTTAATTTTGCAACGTGGTTTTTCGGTTTAATGTTAAGAGCATTCAAACTCACGAGAGTTGTAATCGCCACGACAAATTATAATTCCGATTTATTTTGGTACGTTCTAATTCGTTACTCATGCAAAAGCTTTTCAAATGAATCATGTAGATAACAATACGGAACATAAGATTTAACGAATGGTCAATCGTTTTAATTTTCTCTCGTTCGAATTTGTTATCAGTGCAAACAATTTTTCAAATGAGTCACCCGAATTATAAAAAAACACGCAATTTAAGGATTGGGCATTCGACATAATTTTCCCTCGTTCGAATTTACTATCCTTGCAACATTTTTCAAAACAACTTTTCATGAAATGGCAAGCATGTTTTAAATAAATTTTAGATTTAAGATGCATTGTCCAAAAACAGCTATTATTACATGTAGGCCTTCCTTGCTCATTCTCCTTCGATCTATCACCTCATCAGTCACTTCCAAAGCTCCAATGTGAACAGTATAAACATAATTTCGAAAAGGTGCACAATTTCAAGCGATGGTTTAAATCAAACTTTCTAAAAGGAACACATGTAAAAACAAACAAATAGCTTAACAATCATACTGTCATTGTAAATATCGTCAAATATGTTGTTTTTGAAGTCTTTAAATCTGATGACTTTGCATTTGAAGAAACAAGTAATCTCATTAACGTCAAGAGAATACACATGATATATGGCACAACAAGCCTATACACATATCAATATTACACAAACACATAGTGACATACACAGATATAGAGATATGTATTTATATGGAAAGAAAAAAATATAAACACTCACACACAAACATACGGAATCTACGAATAATCGAATTGAATTTCCCTAATTGCCCGAAGAGGGATCCTCAGGATTACTTTGTTTATTTGAACGCACGAACCTCAAATTATTCCACACACGAAATTTGATATCTGATATCGGAGGTTTAATATCGAATCTGGTGAAAACGAATGCAGGGGGTATTGGGGATCATATTATCTCTATTGCTCTCGTAATCTCACAGATCTACACCATCAACATTTTCAAAACCAATTCGTTATTAATAATCATATGCCCCATTCGTTTTTATTGTTCTTGCTCGTTTTATTTCAATTGTTAATGTTTTTCCTTTTCATCTTGTTCTTCTTCTTCCCGTCTCTCTCAATCTTTCTTGAAACAGATTTGTACATAACGTCTTTGCCAGACGGTCAAGACCCCAACTTGTGGATTGGTAATCTCGGGGAAACAAAAACAGAATTTACATCTTCGATCGTCTAAACTGTCATGACGTCACTTAAGGACGTCCATAGGTTCATTCTTTCCAACAAACGGCTGGAATGGTAGCCTACTGCTTGGACTGTTCCTTCTAGGTCAATTTTGCGATGTGATTCAATCTAATGCATATATCTTGTGTGAAGTGCCTGGTTACAAATAATTCAATATTAGTAGTAAGAATGTAAATGGCATATACAACGTGTAGTTAGGACAAGCCAGGTTTGTCTTGAGATGTTTATCCTGAAGAAAAAAGCGTTATTCAAAAAGAAAAGGAAAAAAAATGGAAAATGGAAGAAGAAAAAAGAAGAAAATCAAAGAAATCAAAGAGGAAACAAAACGAAAAAGAAAAATGAAAGAAAAAGCAGCGCTTCCAGGTTTTTTTGCTCAACCTTTTCACTCTCTTTCTTCATAACTCTTTTTCTTCAAATTACCGTCAAGTCATTGCGTTTTGTCTTTTCGGGTTTTATCTACTTGCCAAATTTAAAGAATGTATAATGTCTATGCATGCCATGTATAAAGAACTTATTCTACATTTTTTTTAATGTTTACAGGAGGCCGTCTATCGGAACATGTAAATGGCTCAGTTTTCTTAGTATCCCCCCCCCCTATATACATCTTATGACGCTTAAGAATGAAAGAATGATCTTTAACTTGATACAACAGGAAGGGAACCCATAAGAGGCCCCTTCAACCTCAAGCTAATCCAACGAAAATTATTTCAAAATTGAGGGAGGATATTTGAAATATTCAGTTTCAGTGTTAGTCTCAGTTATTATTGTTTCATATTTGACATACATTTTACATTTTGCAATAATTTCACCCAAAAATGCTACTGATTTTAAAACATAAATTATATTAACAGAAGTTTTAAAGAAAGGAAATATTAAACAAAAATTAAAAATGAGCCACTATCTCGCACCTATTTGTTTGAATGCGTTAAATCAAAAGATTGAACTAAAGAAAAGTGACATATGTATGGGCCTACGTTAAGAGCTATAATTGTAAGTTATTGGCGTCAAAGGGAAAGTCATTTTTTATCAGTATGTTTAATAGATTTTGTTGTACTAATAATCGAAGATGTCGTTGGCGAAACTGTTCCTGATATTCCGTTTATAATAGTCTTAAAAATAGATGGAACGAGCAATTTTAGGTTTACTGTCATTACTACAATAGTGAAACAAAATTACTTGGCAATCACTGCAATAAAACTTACGGAGGCAGTGGCGTGAATTTCGGACCACATTCCCTATAATATCCTTTGCATTTTGAAGACCATATCAGAAACAAATTGCAACTTTATAACAATAGACAGCTCTATGAGCGTAGAATGCAAATATCAAGGAATACAAATGTTTTCCATCTCATTATTAAACAAAAGCAAATTCAAAAACTCTTTTTACGCACTCTTTCAAATAACGGGTCAACAGGGGTCGAATTTGCCGCAGTTACGGTAATGACATAACGGTTTACCCCAGTTGCGGATCCAGGGGGGGCGCCCCCTTGACTTCCTTTGACAAGGATGGCGGCCTCAAAAAAAAAAAAAAAAAAGAGTGCCCATGTGAGCCCCAAAAAGTAAAAACACTTTTTGTATTATATCTTTTTATGAAAGGATTGTGACCATATGGTTTATTCTAAAAATATTAAGTTGATATATTCTCCAACCTTATACAAATCTATCTTAAGGGTCACAGAAATAGCAATTACTTTATTAAATGATTCGCTGTTGCTCTTTAAGTTGGAATATTCTTTTATAATTCAAACATTTCTTACTTTTTACGCTTCACTCAGTAATTATTGAATTTTGTTTAATTGTAAAATGTGTCTTCACTACTAGGTGTAATGGATAGTTGTATAATAATGCATTTCGTGAGCCTTTTTTGTTTGTTGAAGGTATAAGAGGCATCGCACTTCGATATTTTGTCAATTTCACTTTCAAAAGGCGTATGTGCATCTAGTTAGCTGTATCATTTTGAACCAAATTTGGCTATACGCCGCAGAGTGATTACGCTCCACCAGGAAGGACACAAACTACTACTGTGGTACGGTATATCACTGAAACAGCACCCGTAGGACTTTTTTGCCAATATTGATTGATTGATTGATTTTTTTTAATTTTTTTATACATTGGGGTCTAGGCTATCAGAAATTGATTGAGTTCAAATTTTTCCAAAGACACCACATTTCCCTATTGCGCTTTTTATAAGCCATTTTGGCGCCCAATATGGACCCCCCAGGAAATGAAGGAGGGGTCTGTAAATTTGAACCCCATCATTTTGGCCAATTGGGACCCTTTCGGAGCCAAAACAGCAAAAAAAAAAAATCAACTTTGGCAAAAAAATCCAACGGGATTACATACCACACCGCACTTTAGTCGATATCGCTGGTTTCCTTGGGATATCACAGAGCACGGTCTCTGCAATCCTCAAACTTCATTGGGAGGAGGGTAATACCGGCTACGGCAATCTCCAGGACGACCACGATTGACCAGCGCACGGGATGATCGCCGGTTGCTTAATCCGTGCCGTCATAACAGGAAGATCCTAACAAGTCCATGTGTCCCGCCCAACTGTCAGTCGGAAACTGCTTCAACATGGTTATCGGGCAAGACGAATGACCAAGCGTCCACGCATGACCGTTAGACACAGAGTTGCTCGACTTCAAGAGACTAGGGAGCACAGAAGACTACAGCTAGGACACTGGTGACATGTCATCTTCATGGATGAGAGCCGCTACGTCCTTGAGCGTACAGATGGAAGGCAACGGGAGCGTCGAATACCTTTATAACACCAGAGAGAGATGACGCGTTCGGGAAACGACTCAAGAAGGTGGTTGGTCCGTGGTTGTATGGGCCGGAATCCGTTATGGTGAAAACACGCAACTGGTAGTTTCGGATGGAAACGTCAACGCCATCGTGCACCGGGTCATCCTGGAGAACCACTGCCTTCCACACACAAGAATGGTCTATGGAAACAATTTCCGGCTGCAGGATAAACACGCTAGGCCACAAAGAGCATCTACAGTGAGATAATACCCTGACGCAGAGAGGGTGCAGCAGTTGCCATGGCCTGCCTACTCCCTGATATGAACCCTATCGAGCATGCGTGGGACACTCTAGGCCGAGCCATCAATGACAGGGACAATTTTCCTCAAACTCTACATGGGTTATTTCAGGCTCTGATCAACGAGTGGGACGCTCTGGCCATTGACTCCATCAACAAGCTCGTTGACAGCATGCCGCGACGTCTCAACGCACTGATCCATACCAGGGATGGTCATACCCGATATTAGTGACTGATTGACATTTGAAAGAGAAAAACAAAACACAATTCATGCATGAAATTCATCTAAATATTTGTTATATCTTATGCCGACCAATTTAAACATTGTAGCCTAATCCTTCGTTTCGCTGTTTTCATACCCCTTTTTGGTTGTTGCCTTGATACACCCTTTGCAAAGTTTAATTGTAGTTAAATTTCAATGAAATATGACCTGAAGGAATCGATCAATAAAACGTTATGGTTGTATTCATCATAGATATGACTAAAACAGCGTGATGTCTTATTGATTGTACGTTAAGTTGTAACAAAAATATTACAACTTTATGGGCGACAGTGTACTTATATACAAAGTTGTTTCAACTGTATTTAAGCCTGTTCGTGTTGTCATTATTCTAAGCTACATATTGAAACGATGTTATAGATGCGTTGACATATTATCGAATCAGTTTGCTATGTTTATTGTTGCAAAAAATCTCAATAAATCCACATACAAACACAAATTTGTCCCAGTGATTAGTGATTGCATGGCTTATCCGAGAAAGGTATACTTTTTCACTGTTAACAATGCTCTCTGAAAAGAAGAAAAAGGGTTAAAACCTAGCTTTGATAGTCTAGATCACAATCATTAACGATTATGATGGTATTGAATTTATAGTAACAGGGTTCGTTTTTTTCAAGAGTTATTAGTGGCCTTAAAATGAGAGGTGGGTCTATGATGTATGTGTCTGTGTTTTTTTCCGGCGAGTTGAATATAAGTTTGCTCTGAATATATGTTGAATAGGAACGGACTGGAGTCAAATTAAATTGCAAATAAGAGGAAACATCAATGACGTCATGAATCAAAGACTGTAACGCAATATGCTAGAGTACAAAGGCTAACTCCTTTGGCATTAATTTTCGGATCTTGCCTGTGGGGGGGGGGGCGTAAGGAGGAGAGTGAAATAGAGAGAGAGAGGGGGAGAGAGAGAGTGAGAGAGGGAGAGAGAGAGATGGGGAGAGAGAGAGAGGGAGAGGGAGAGAGAGAAAGAGAGAGAGAGAGAGAGAGAGACCGGGGGGGGGGTAAGTGGTAGTAGGAGAGAGAGACAAAAAAATAATGCAGAAAAGGAGGGGAACATAGTAGAGATATAAGAAAATTCCATAAGAATTGAGAGAGAGAGACACCGGGGGGGGGGGGGGGAGTAAGTGGTAGGAGGAGAGCGAGACAAAAATAATGCAGAAAAAAGAGGGTAACATAGTAGAGATATAAGAAAGTTCAATAGGAATAGAGAGAGAGAGAGAGGGAGAGAGAAAATAGAAAGGGGCAATCAGACAGAACGATATAACGAAAGAGAGAGATAGAAAGAGGAAAGGAGAGATAAGAAAAGACGGAGAGAGAGGAGTTAACTAGAGATCTGATAGAATAACGAGATGAGAAAGGAATACCAGAGCGAAATATAGCTAATGAGAGAGAGAGCGGGATGGAGAAGAATCTTTCGCATGCACTGATGCAAAGTGTTAGGCCTAGCCTTTTCTTCCCATTGGTCGATGAGTAAGCTAGCAGTGATTGCAACACAAATCAATGCGCACAAATTGAAAACTGGCTCATCAATGTGTTGCTGCACGAGTTGCTACACGTCCATTGAACAGTTAGGCTCGCAACACCATATCTTTGACTTCCAACATAGGAGAATAGAAGCATAATTCACAATGGGTGGAAAAGCATCGAAAAAGCGAAGTGCGGGATCTACGATCCGGCAGTCGGGAGGCGCTGCCGCGGTGGAACCGTTAGCGTCGGGTGATCAACGCCAACCTGGGCAGTCCAGCGAGCCAGAGCGAGTTGATTCAAACACGCGTGGAGATAACACTGAGAGTTCCGAAGCGGCTATTTCTTCGAAGCAGGCGGTACCGAAAGAAGTGGTCGAGGCGAGTAACGCACACGAGGTAGCCGCGGTTACAACCGCAACAGAAAAGAAGACGCCCTGTGAACCTCATGATGGTGAAGAGTTGGTAAGTGGTAGGCCGATAGATACTTAGTCTGTTAAGTTGAAACAAACACATTTCACCTATGGAGAGGGGAATGAGCGGTGAAGATGACCGCAGCGCTGAGGTAATGACCACGGTTAAGTGGTAAAGTCATTGTTTTCCTTCAATGCATGATGACCAATAACGGTAGAGTTTGTTTGTTTGTTTTATTGTGTGTTTGTAATACCTGACGGCTAAGAAGGCATGTGTATGTTTGTAAGTAAGCAATCAGGAGACCAACGGCTTTAAGTCATCTCCGATGGACTTGGTATTGAAGAGTAATGCCTTACCGAAGGGCACTATAGCGAACCATGGACCTTCCGGTTACAAGACCATTGCTCTACAGTGAGCCATCGTGCTTCCGGTGATATAAACAAATTTACCAAAGCCAAGCAATTCTTCCCACGAAGCAGTGACTGTAATGAGTAATAGCGTTGCAGTGAATAGCTAAAGGCTCGAGGTAACAACCCCAAAAAGGGGTGAGGGGGGGGGGGGGGGGGGGGGGGGGGAAACAAGATGGGTAAAACGACATCAACTTGGGAAAGGGGGGGGGGGGGTAAAACAAATAATTGAAAGTTCAATAAATACATTTAATCTATATTCACCACAGTGATGTAATAGTTAATAAACAACTTCGGGGATATAGAAACCCTTACCCATATAAGCCAGGCCCTCTCCCCGAGATGCTGAAATTACCAACTGATTCTTTGTTTCTTTAAAGATACACTCAGGCGCGTACGCAGGGGGGGGGGGGTTGGGGGGTTGAACCTCCCCCCCCCCCCCCTTTGGTAATTTTTTGTGTGTAAACCCCCTAAATTTCTCAAAACCCCCCCCCCCCCCTTTTGGATTTTTTTTTTTTTATAAAAAAAAAAAAAAAAAAAATATTCCCATGGTTGACCTAAAAAGCTGACCTTACCCCCCCCCAAAACGGAGCAAAATGTCAAATTTTCAAATTTCGAGACCCCCCCCCAAAAAAAAGTGACCTCTTACCCCCCCCCCCCCCCCCCCCCCCCCCCCCCCCCCCCCCCCCCCCCCCCCCCCCCCCCCCCCCCCCCCCCCCCCCCCCCCCCCCCCCCCCCCCCCCCCCCCCCCCCCCCCCCCCCCCCCCCCCCTTGAAAAAATCCTGCGTACGCGCCTGGATACACTTATATATAAAATGTTATCCCAGTAACCTCATCGCCTCTCCCTTGACCCTTTAGCCTGGTATACAGAGTCCCTTCTAAAAGTTTACAAAAACGAGAGTATTTTTAACCTAACTTTTACCTGAAGTTGCAGTCCCGTACAAGGTTCTCTATTTTTACTCCATTTGTAATTATTCTGGCTGCACGTGCTTGTGTAATAAAAACTTAATTTCAACAACAACAGAAAGAGGAAGTCTTAAAAAGGAAGGAGGAAGGTAAGTGAAACCAGGAATTGATCCTTTATGGTCATACTCTTTTGTTTGCTATTCGATCTGCTCCACACATGAAAGTGTTATTATCCTAACGTATGGCACTGCGCTAGCGGCTTCCAACCGATGCACTATGAAAAAAAAACCTTTTCCCCAGAGAACCCAGCGACAGAGCAAGAATATTAGCTTTCGGTAGTTTGAAAATTTCTGACCTCAGTTTTTTCTTCGTCCTCTCAATTGTCTATTAAAAGCAGATCGTTAATTATGATGCTCTTTGGCGATTTCTAAATATCAGAGGGGAAGGGGACAACCCCTTTTACATATTCACCAGTTGGAGACATCCCTCATTCCCTTTGAATCACCGACCCTTTAAAGGTTCTATGTCCCATTTGCAGGCCAAAAAAATGAAAAAGTTAAATTCCAACTGCATTTGAAAGATAATACTAATTTAGAACTTCCCTAAAAAAGGTGGGCTTGAAAATGTCTTCAAGTGGAAAAATAACGACTATTAGTTGTCAAATCGACTTTAGGGCTATAGAGCCCAAAAGTAATAGTCTTGATTTTCAGACAATTGTACCGAATGGTCATACGTTTTATGCTGCGCAAAGATTCAATCAGTTTAATCTTGGCCATCACAAGAAGTGGGTTATTGATGTAGACAAATGCTTATGTACCCTTTACAACTCTTTTCATGCATGTTATTACCACCGAAGAAGAAAAGCCAGTCAGTCACTCAATAGTGTCTGACAGTGAAGTCTAGCAAGTAAACGGGTTTCCTTGCATAATTTGAATATGAGGACACTGCTAAGGTTTAAATTTCACAGATAGGACATACATGACATATTCATAATTCCTGGAAAGTTCTACAGCATTTGAGGTTGGCTGCAAAAGGGACATAGTACCTTTAAGAGGTACTATTGAACATCTGCATTCTTTATCTCTTGTAAACATAATGTGAACTAATACTGATAACAACAAACAACAACAATACTACTATTACTACTACTACTACTACTACTACTACTAATAATAATAATAATAATAATAATAAAAAATTATAACAATAATAACAACAACACCAATACTGATAGTAATAATGATAATGATGATGATGATTATGATGATGATGATGATTATTATGATTATGATGATGATGATGATGATGATGATGATGATTATGATGATGATGATGATGATGATGATAATAATGATGATGATGATGATGATGATGATGATAATGATGATGATGATGATAATGATGATGATGATGATGATGATGATTAAGATGATGATGATGATGATTATGATTATGATGATAATGATGATGATTATGATGATGATGATGATGATGACGATAATGATGATAATGATGATGATCATGATGATGTAATAATAATGAGAATGCACGATCGAGGGACCTGAATGACCGTGTAAGAATATTTCAAGTTTTCCAATATTGAAACGAGCGATATTAAAGAGCACGTACCTGCAGCAAAACGAGCATATGTACATAATGTGGTAGGCCGTGCGACACAATGTGTGATTTATAATACCTTCATAATGGCACGTCCAATACCGCTAACGCAATAACAAAAGCTACAATATTCTATGAAAAATTCACTTTCAGTCAATCTAATGCCACGATTGTTTTAACGCTTGTTATTGACAACAATTTTTATGAAACAGGGCCCAGAATATCTATTTTGTTGTTTACATTTTCAGATCGAATCTTCAGATGGGCTTGCTTTTCGGGAGATCTTTGTACAGTATATCCCTGGTAAACCTCATGCTCTCGCGGAGTTTGGAGCACTTCTTTACACTCATCATGATCGCCATGAGTTCATGGATATTGATGGTACAGGACTGGCTCGAGCTGCCGGGCTGAGGTAAATAGGATATGTAACTTTTTGATTCAATTTCAGTTTTCAGTTTATTGTCTCATATTTCACATATATTTCATATTTTGCAGTCATGATTTCACGAAATAAATAATACAAATAAATATGAATTCTGTAACAAAAAATAAAAATTTAAAAAAGAAGATGAGTACCTCATATCAGTTTGTTTGAACACACTAAATTAATACCCTGAACTAATAGGAATAGCGAGAAATGAAGGGAGCTCTGGTTCTGATGAAAGCTATGATTGTGAGTTGTAGTTATATTCAATATAAAACGTAGAAGGTATATTTTATGTATAGAATTTATTATGTTTTTTATATATGCAGTGCATCCCAGAAAAAACGAAACCGAAAATCATCGATGTTTTATCATTACTTAATCACAATTACGAATAATAAATGACACATAATTTGTAAAGCTTAGTTCCTCCTCTTTCATTTGATGCAACTCATCTGAAGCATATTTCACACATTAGTCATTAAGAACAATTTAATGAGAGGGAACCAACAAGCCATTTGGCGGACGGTATCTGAATTTCAAAGAGAAAAGCACATTTCTAGAAAGTTCAGTTTCTGCCCTTTCATATGACACCTCGATCAGGAAAAATGAGCCAGGAATAGCAAAGTTCCGTTCGTTCCATAATTTGATTTTAAACGAATTATTTTTCACTGGGTGCCTCATAGCGACAAACAGTGTTGACAAAAGACTTAACCCATTGCCCACTGGAACCCAGTGACCCCTGTATTAATCCTATGGCAATGAAATAATTCAGTAGTCAACGGGATACCTCTGTTTCGTTGATGATCAGCCATGCATCAAGTCTTTCGTCTTCTTAGAACGAAGCAAGATTTTTCTCGCCATATTGTATCTCCTCCCGTTACCTCTTTGCAGACACCATGATGAACTAATAAGCATCAATAACCCACAGTCGGACATAAGCAGTGCTAGCCAGCTAGCAGTTCTAGAATGTTTCTCAGATATTGGCACTCAGATTGGATTGGTAGGAAGCCTATGCATTTTACGATTTAAAAATATAATTGTAGCCATATTTTCATTACTATTCTCATTATTTCGTATATTGCTAGTTGATTTCTATTTGTATTATCGTCATTTTAGAGTGATTGATTGATTTTTTTTCGGTAATCATGTTTTTATTATTATCGTTATTATTAAAATAATTCTAACTATGACGGCTCCCTACTGTGAATATTATTGGTAATAGTATTATCATTATAATTATTACATATGTTATCATTAAAACTTATATGTATTATAATCATTATTATAATTATTATAAGTATTTTTACAATTAATATTAGTATTATTATTTATGATAATTCAATTTCGTTTAAATGATGATATTCATTAATTTGTATATTTATTTTTTCTTTTCATCTAAATCATTACCATCATTACCATGTTACAATTATTTCATGTCTTTATTGAAGTAAACATTGGAAAAATATGCCATGTCGACTTCTCAATGGACTATGGACTTTTAGCAATATTATCATTTCGAAAGGAAAACTTTATTTCCGTAGATCTGTGATAATGCAATTTTTAATCACGAGTCCTAAAATTAACTCTTTTCTTTCTTTAAAATTTAGGTTATTAAGCGGAAACAGCGGAAACAGGAGGAAACGTGGCTGATTGCTTTTCATCTCAACGAAAAGGGTATTTTCTTTCTCTCTTCCTGCCCATTTTATTTTCAATACTTTTAGATAGATAGGATAAGGAGATAGTATAAACAATTGGAGTAACTACTATGGTTTTACTTTCATTTACAGGCACGCATAAGCTATTCTGCCCCGTACTATATTTTAAATTTAAGATTTTGATCTGATCATGTGTATGAAAGAAAAATGAAACCACAAATTATCCTTTGTGAAAATTGGTGAGCCAGTTAAATTTATCGTTAAAATTACCCTCATCTCAATGTTTATCAAGGAAAACAATCTCTCTGAGGATTGCTAACCATTCTTCCACGGGAGTCGGCCATTTTGAATTTAATAGCGCTGTCAGAGTAATGGGAATGGTTATAGAAAGAAAGGCGAAATACTTTGGCCCTATTTATAGACATTAGAGTCTCTTGAAAACGTTTTGGGAGGAAAAGTATAAGGCAATAGACTAAGAGGGAATCAAGAAAAGCTAAAAGGGGAAATGGAGTGGAATGACACTGCAAGCGTGACTAGGGACCCGTGTATGTATGTTCAATCGGACGGTATAATGGGATTCTGGAAATGTTGCTCTATAAACTTGTTTTGTTTCATGATGACCACACACACGCACACACACACGCGCGCACACACACACACACACTTTATCATTTAATTTGAGAATCATAACTTCCTTAGAGACCTTTAAATTCCAGCAGAAATCTTATCTTTGTTAACAATACCTGTACTTGGCACTATATGACACTCATCCGAACTTTTTCATCCGAACTTTCTCGTCCAAACTTTCTGATTCTCTCTATTTTTCTTGTGCGCCTCGGAATAGCATTGTCTAGATAGACGGCGCTATACAAATGCCTATTATTATTATCATTTTGATGGATGCAGATAACCGGCCAGTTGTGGAGAACATATTCAGCAAAATTATTATTTTGGACAGCTTGCTCATACCAGTCATTCCCGTTGACAGTGCCTTCGACGAAAACCCTGTTTATTCCTATGACTGTTCCGCACAAGTGGAAATGATACTTGAAGATGGCGACCGGCACATGGAGATTGATACTGACAAGGCGACCTACGTTTTATATAAAGGTAAGCTTCTCAATGACTAATTAGCGTATAAGGCTTAACATTTTAAGGGATCCGGTAACTTTGTATCAGATTCTTAGCTCATGCTGCAATGAAAATTATAAACATTTGGGTCAGTCAGGAACCCCATGGCTTTTACAAGCCGATCGCCTGTCTGGTTATCAAGATATTTATAATTGAAATTACAAATTTGCCAAACGGTTTTCATAACACTACAGTCTATTGGGGAAAACGAGTATAGTAAAACCGGTCACTCACAGATTTTTACTTTTTGAGACACTTCTTGATCATTTTGAAGTGCGATTTTATTTAGGGCTTCAATATTACACCATATCACAGACACTGATAACACGTAGGGCCGTGCATCTCATATTTAACATTGTTAAACGATGCCTTTAAGGCATCAACCAATTCGTAGTTAACACATGGTAAAAAGTACCCAATCTTTGAATTGGTATTTTAAAGAGATACTGAACTTTCTGCCCTAGCGTACTGTTTATTGCACAGCGCCATCTCATGGTCAACTTGCCAACAGTGTGTAACCCAGTACTTAATTACCACTTCGCAGACAGAGAACTTAACTTTAGGATGTTTTCAGTTTTACAATTCTGAAATGCATGGCCCTACGTTTTATCAGTGCCTATGTTTTGGTGTGATATTAAAGCCCTACAAAAATTGCGCTTCAAAATGATCGTGAAGTGCCTGAAAAAAAGTTAAAATCTTTAAGTGACCGGTTTTACAATACTCATTTCCCCAATCGACTGTTGTGTAATAAAAATGTACTATGAAACGTCGAATTTACTTTGTTTTCAGTGGGTTCTGCTTATATGCGCAAATTGTATTAAAGATTTAGCTTATTGTCAATAAGTGCGAATGAAGAGGCTGTGCCTTCAGACTAGGTACCAATGATAGGTCTCATCAGATTGGGTTATCCCTGATTTAGCATAATCTTTCTGTCACGTGACTCAGTAACCCGGGCTTGTTCGCGTTACTTTTTTACACAGACTTACGTCGTCAAGCGATCACGGAATGTAGAGCTTAGCTTAAAGTCCACTCCAAATATAACTTACTTTCGATAGAAGCAGAAAAAATCAGACTAACCAATCAAAAAAATCTGAGCAAAATCGGATAACTAATAAGAAAGTTATGAATTTCTAATAACATTAAAAACTTGGAAAATCACTAGACAATTGGCAACTCACTCATGAGTCTGTGACGTCATGTCCTCACTATCCACTAATTATTTTCTTTATATTGATGATCTTATTTCTTCACACCAGCATCCAAGTGAGATTTATAGTAATATGTTTGTGTGTGGATGCACTAATATGGAGTAATTGTTTCCAGTTAAATCATGACAAATGTGAATTTTGATAAACGATTTATATAAAAATCAATATTATGAATATACAATATTCAGAAAATAGTTCTCAGTTAAAAGATTTTGTGAAATGTCGTGCACGCAATATAATACAAATCATATAACCTGGTCAAAGGCATGGGGAAATCAAGTTTTGGGGAATAAAAAGGGAAATTAATGGGATTAAACCATATAGAGCAATTGATAAATAGTGAGGACATGACGTCACAAACTGATAACCAGCTTGGCAGTTTGTGTTGTGAATTTCATTGTTCCATCGTTTAACATACTTTTTCAAAAAATCATAACTTTCTTATTACTTATCCGATTTTGCTCAAACTTGTTTTGATTGGTTGTCTGATTTTTCTGCTTTTATTGAAAGTAAGTTATTTTTCGAGTGGACTTGTCCTTTGAGCAGTGAATCTTGAGCCCGCTGCACACGCGTTGTCATTTCGATTGCGCCATTCGAGGCCATTCGGATTCATGATAACGCACAAAACATGTCAAAGTGCGATCTGTTACCAGAATTAATGAATTAATTGATTTATGGGCTTTTTGTCTTCTTGTGGGCGGAGACCGATTCTTAATCCCTTTGCAAACGTGGTGTTATTTAGATCGAGCCATTCGATAGAGGACATTCGAGTTAATAATAAAAGTGCACAAAACCGGTCCAAGTTCGATTTCTTGCGAGAAAAATGAATGGAAGAATTAATTATTGAGCTTGTTGTCTTCTTGTTGGCAGAGATCGTGACTCTTAATTACTACGAAACGATATTTGGTACTGTTCCCGGTTTAGCGCTTTCCATCTCAACACCAGAATCGTCCGACCGCGATTTGGACAATGGAATCGACTCCGATTGTGACAAAGATGATAGTTCGATGTGCATTGAGGCTGTCGATGTTGGTCCTCTCAGCGTAGTCGTAAGTTCACTCTTATTATCATCATCATCTTCATCGTCATCATTATGATCACAATTACAGTCATCCTTATTATGCCTACCCTTATCGCAATCATCACTATCATTTTCATCATCATCTTAACCACCATCATCATCACAAATATAATAGTAGTAGGAGTAATAGTATTATTAATAATAATAATAATAATATTACATTTTTATATAGCGCTTAATACAAATGTATCTAAGCGATTGACAAATATACTATTACCCGGTCATTGGATTCAGTGCTTGCCTTCACACAATGTGTGCACATTCTCCACTCCCTGGGGAGCATTCCTGCCAGGCGTTACATGATGCTCAAAAACTGTTTGACCAACAATGACAATGACAACAATTAATACTAGTTGTATTAGTGATGACTATGATGATAATAATAATGATCATAACAGTTCAAGATAAAGACCAATTATATTGCATTGTGAAAGAAGCGTTGTGGAATCGATCAGAAAAAGTTGATCATCTAGCATATAAGTATTGGTGTGTACTGCAAGGTTCTGGAATCATCAAAATGATGAGAAATTTGGCCCAGTCTTCGTAAAGTTCCAAGCACCGTACACAGAAAGATGTATATGGGACTACGCACACGTGCGCGACACGTGCGTTTATCTCTCACAGTCCAATAGATAAACTAATACCAAATATATCAATTAGTAGGCGGTTTCCCGGCAAAAATGTTATATCATCATGTATTAGTCAAAACATATTCTTTCACATGATTCGTAATAAGAGCTTCCATTTCATTTTTTTGAAATTGGGGCTATTCCAATACTGATCTTTACCTTTAAATTAAAAATGATGATGATTATGTTGTTTCTACACTAATACTGCAAACTTACTTTCATTCCCTGATTGGACAGTCCTTTCCCTCCTACATGACGGGGCCTGACCCGATCCTGCAAAACAACATGTTCTTTATCATGGCTATTCTCCCTACTGGATCAGAAGTCTTTAAGGCTGCCAACACACAAGACGGTAAATGTTTAACTTGTATTGTATGTGTGTGGGGGGGGGATTTGTGTGCGTGCGTGCGTGTGCGTGTGTGTGTGTGTGGAGGGGGGGTTCGTTGGCATTTGTAGGGGAACACCCCTTTTCTTAATGAAAAAGAAATGTTAGGCATATGTGCGTGCGCGTGTGTGTGTGTGTGTGTGTGGGGGGGGGGGGGGTGGTTCGTTGGCATTTGTAGAGGGAACACCCCAGGCCTTTTCTTTATGGACAAGAAATGTTAGGCATTTGTGCGTGAGTGTGGATGTGTGTGTGTGTGTGGGGGGTGGTTCGTTGGCATTTGTAAAGGGAACACCCCTTTTCTTGATGAAAAAGAAATGTTAGGCATTGTGTGTGTGTGTGTGGGGGGGGGGGTCGTTGGCATTTGTAGGGGGACACCCCTTTTATTAATGAACAAGACATGTAAGGCATTTGTGCATTTGTGTGTGTGTGGGGGTGAGGGGGGGGGTTCGTTGGCATTTGTAGGGGGACACCCTTTTCTTAATGAAAAAGAAATGTTAGGCATATGTGCGTGCGCGTGTGTGTGTGTGTGTGGGGGGGGGGGGGTTGTTCGTTGGCATTTGTAGAGGGAACACCCCTTTTTTTGATGAAAAAGAAATGTTAGGAATTTATGTGTGTTTGGGGGGAGGGGGGGGGGGGTTCGTTGGCATTTGTAGGGGGACACCCCTTTTCTTCATGAACAAGACATGTAAGGCATTTGTGCATTTGTGTGTGTATGGGGGGGGGGGGGGGGTTCGTTGGCATTGGTAAGGGGAACACCCCTTTCTTGATGAAAAAGAAATGTTAGGCATTTGTGCGTGCGTTTCCTTGTGAGGATGAGGGGGGGGGGCACACCTCCAAATACATAACTTTGTTAGCATTTGTCTGGAGGTTCGTCTGGGGTTGACTCCATCCTCCTAATAAAGGGAGATGTGATGTGGTTTGACACATTCTGAAAAATAAATTGGTAATTTATTATTTATTCCATTTTCCTTTCTTCACTTTTTCAAAACGATGAAATCTTTTTCGTTAACTTGATTAACGGCTACAAATCTGCTGGATTACGCCGTGACGTAGACCTACCGAACACTAAACCATTTTCCTGTGATCAAATTTTAGAAGAAAAGACAATTATATTAGATTTAGAAATCTAAAGATACAACATTATTTTGTGACCTTATGATACGTTTCTATCTCGTTAATATTTTACGTTAACTATTAAATCATTGTAGTATTTATATTGTATTACTATTATTCAGTGGCGGATCCAGCCGGCGGGAAGAGGGGGGAGGGCCCAATCCGTGAGGAAATATTAGTTGCGACTCAGCCGTCGGTGAATAAGCGGGGGGGGGGGGGGGGGGGGGGGGGTAGGAGGCACTTTTTTTTGGTCCAATTTTTCAGGAAATATTTTGCGCCGACTCAGTCAGCCGGTGAATAAGCGGGGGGGGGTAGCTAAATCTTAATACAAAATTTAGTGCCGTCTCAGATGACCGGCGAATAAGCGGGGAGGGGGCGCTTTTGTTTTTAGTTTTATAAAGGTTAACTTTACGTTATTATCCTATTTTGTTATCGTTTTGGGGGGCTGGGGGGGGGCGGGCGGGCCGGAAAAATCGCTACGTGGATCCGCCCCTGCTATTATTAACCCCACTCTTTCTTCCAATCCTTTCTGCCCCCCCCCCCCCCCCCTCTGTCTCTCTCACACCCACACTCTCGACCTCACACACACACACACACACGCAAACTGTCAAACCTTCTCTCGGCACCTGCTTTCTGTCTCGTTGTTTCTTTACCCCCCCCCTCCCCCCTCTCTCTCTATTATCTTCAATGTATCTCTCCCCCCCCCCCCCCTCTGACTATCATTCCCCGCCACCATCTTTCTAATATATTTTATGCGCCTCTCCCTCTCTCTTAGGGACAGAACTATACATATCATCCGACGAAGAGGATGCCATGCTTTGGGTTGCAAGTCTGAGAGCATCGTCTTCCAAGTTCCGTATTGAATCTGACGGCAAAGTTCTGAAAACAAGAGAAGATTTTCTCAAACTATTCAAAGCCTGTGACAGCTAAATCCACAATCAATCAGAGCGTCTTCAGTTGTTCGAACAAAATACATCACCTATTGCTCCACAACATTTTTTAATGAACCTTTGATTATAAAATTAGGCAAATCGAACAATAATGGTCTATTAATCAGTGATTGTTATCAATACATGTCTTGTATATATCATTCATCTTTATAATAATTAGGGTAATGTACGTTTGCATTATTCCTACCGATCCTACGCCGCATTTAACGATTTTTGCTCTGTCTTTTTCCACCTCTCTGACTCTACATTATTCACATCTTGTCTCATGTAACTGTATCTGTTTATGTCATCTGTATGCAATATGATAACAAATGGTGTTTGTTCATTTACTTTCAATTAGTTCTGTTCATTTGCTTAGCTAATTCGTATTATTTTTACGACAATTTTGTTTTCTCTCAATATAGTCAAAGGGCCTACATTTAACAAGCTATACAGTTCTTAGTAGACCCCTCCACATCTCCCCATGAGTTTGTTGTTCTAGCTCTTAATCTGTTCATCTATTCATCATTCTCTGTGTTTTTTAAAATCAAATCAATGTCAATATTTGTCACAAACTTGAACAATATGTGAAATATGAATGAATAATGAATGAATGATTTATAGAATATTTGATAAAGATATGAACATGTAAACAAATCTTTAAAACAAGCAGACATTATACAAATATGTAGAAAGTAATTTAAAATGCCATTTCCAGGTCGGATCGTAAGATGAATAAAATGTTGCGCATGAACAGCTTTAGGATAAATTACAATTGCAACTGTTGAAATTTATGAAAGTGTAATCAAACTAGACTTAAAATCGGTAAGTGAAATGTAGATTAGAAGAAGACTTGGAAAGTGTCAGAACGTCATCACTAATCCTTTCTGTGAAATATAATCAAGAAAAACATTCAACTTCGATTACGTGAATTGATGAAATAAAGTTGATAGCTGTTTTTTTTCGTTAAACGTTTAGTTTTACGTTTGAATTGTTGATAGGAAGGATCTTCATGTAATGGAGTCGTGGTTTCATTTTTGGAGAGTAAACTACGTCAGACAACCAGGAGTTGATTAGTTGAAGATTATTTGGTGAATTTTGTATTTGCGAACTTTCTACATAATATGTCTGGCACCACCATGCCTATGGGTCCATGACCGACGACACTATAAGAAAAAGGGAAAGTGAACAAACGTTAGCCTATCAGGGCCCTGTTTCATGAAACTTGTTATCAATAACAAGTTACAATAATTGTTATAAGCTACTGAAATCGTGGCATTGGATTGGTGGAGAGCAACATTTGTCATAGAAAGGTAGAATTTGTTAGTGATAACAAGTTTTGTGAAACGGGGCCCTGAATTCCATTCAAGTCTGTAACCTTCGGCACTAGAGCAGTGTTACACACATTCGAATGTTGTTGTTTTTGTGTGCAAAAATCTGTATTATTTGTATACATATATAAGTTGACTTTTATATCGGTCAGTAGAGTAGCTCTTGTGTGACGGTTGTTTAAAGAAACAGGAGACGTGGAAATCAAAGTATAGAAATGCTAGTATCTCTTTTACCCAATTTCGTTTTACTGTTTAATAAATGGCGATGTCGTTCACCAAAAAAGAGTCATCTCCCCGTCCATCGCCCTCCCCCGATGACATACAACATGATAGAGAAATTTATGGTACATCTAATTGATAAGAATTTTTTTTTTCGTAAAAGGTAGTTGTAATTAATTAAATTATGTTACCAGATTCACTTACACGGATTTAAAAACATAACTTAACAGTTAACAGTTGGTTATTTTTTCTAAAGGGTTATATTTTCATCAATTCATTTACCAGTTAATATCTACTCATTAAATGACGTAAGATGAAACATATCATGACGAAGATGATAATTCATTGTAATGTTTGACCTGAAATAACCATTTTTTCTCCTCGCTGGCAAATGGGCAACCATTTTTTTAAAAATATCATTAAATATCAATAGGAATTAAAGCGCATAGCGTTTTTCTTCTCTTTCATCTTTCATTTGGACAGGTACCTGCTTCTTTATATTACCTTGATTTATGATGAGCGTTGTTAACGTATGGTTGTCTCGTGTAATGTCATGTAATAACTTAATATTAGTAATCGACAACTAGTTGTTTGATTATTTCGTTCGTATGTATGAAATAGACATTGGTACAATTGACGTCATTTATATACTATTATAATGATCCATGTGATGTTTCATTTGAGATGAAAAGGCTTAAATAAAAATAAAATACCCACAACAAACCAAATGTAATAATGATGTATGGTGCGCACGAGGAGAGGTAAAGAAAGAAACAATAATTACATAATATATTAAAAATTTATATAAAGGAAATATCATGGAGGGCAGACGTTGAAAAGAATTACTTCTGACAAAAAATGTAATTATGTTTTAAAATGTATCGTTAGTCTTGTGATATAAGTATATTGTATGCGTTTTTAATTGTAATCATTATGATCATATGTTTTTTATGTAAGTATTACTCCATTAATAAATGATGAAGAAAAAAATTATTGAAAAACACACAAAAGTATAGAGGTATCGGACATTCTGTGTAAAGAAATTGCTGATGATAATGGAGACGATGATGATGATGATGATGATGATGATGATGATGATGATGATAAATGTACTTCTGTCGACATACAATTTCATAAGAAAAGAATTATGGAGAGAAAGGGAACAAGAGGCGAAAAGAAAGGAATAAAGAAAGAGAGAGACAGAAATATATATGAAAGAGAGAGAAATATATATGAAAGAGAGAGAGAGAGAGAGAGAGTGGATAAAACTAAATAAGTTACAATGCAACGGAAAGAATGTCATCCCTCGGACATGAAGTTGAATGGGGCCCTAAGTAGAGGACAGTCACCACCCTAATACATATAAAGTGCTCATTACATTATTCGCATTTATAGATGACGATGTATTGGTCCACCTGCACATCCCAAATCAGTTATACTTCAAGCAGAGACCCGAGTGTTACAGTGGTTCAGTTCGCGTATCCCTTCCCAATCACAGGTGACGCCCCCACCCCCTCCCCCACTCAGTATTATTTAGGGTACGCATATGCGTGTTCCTAGCACCCCCCCCCCACCTTTCAGCATAAGTCCGGTGCGTAAAGTCAAACGGGTAGATCCTTTTATTTTGTTATACGAGCCTTTTCAGCACCCCTCCCCCTTTCAGCATAAGTCCGTTGCGTAAAGTAAATACGGGCAGATCTTTTGTTTTGTTTCGAGCCAGACATTTTGGGAACACGCATGCGGTCCCTCCGTTTTTCCGGAGTGGGGGGGGGTGGGGTGACGTCAAACACTTAAAGGGACTTGGTAACGTTGTTCAGATGAGAGATAGTGGTGCTTAAAGATAGTGACTTCAATGCTAGATGCACAATTTAAGATAATCTGAAAATTTGAGTGAAAATGGACCATTATTCATGGTACAAATTGGGAAAAACTGATCTGATCGATTCTTTAATTCTCCCAACTATATAATTACAATTTAATTCCCTTTTAGGTGAATTAAAATCGCATCACAAAGCAATACAATGGCTCTACATTTCATTTTAGACATTTAGGTGTTGACATATTTTATAGCCTGTTTTAAGTCTTTTTTTCATGGAAAGGCGGATTGGAAAATCCAAAAATGGTTGGGAAAATTTACTGTTAAACACTGTTAGAGGGTGTCGTACATTGACGCCTTCAAGTTAAACCCTAAATATCTTCGTGGTTTGAAAGTTTTTTTCAGGATTTTTTTACATGTCAGAGGTTTAGTACAGATACAGTACAGATTTTTATACAAACATTAATCAATATTTTCATCAACCTTCAACAATGTTACGAGTCACTTTAACAGTAATAATTTCATTTCATGAAAATATAGCATCATACACAATGTTAAATTATAAGTATAAAGAACATATATATTGTTCATCTGAATGCATTGTAGTGAGTGTAAATATATGGGTATAACACGAAATACAGATATTGACTCTTGCTCATGACATTATGTAATCATTTATATGCACTGGCGGCAGCCGCGAATCCAGGATTTCTTAGGTGGGGGGGGGGGGCGAAATTTGAAATTATGCGAGCCAAATATTGGTACATAATGGTGACACCGGTAGTGGCAATTATTTTATTTTTTTTTATTTTATTTTTTATTTTTTTTGGGGGGGAGGGGGTAGACAAACAAAAAATCGCCATCACCCCACTATTACATGCAGGCCCCGCTGATCGTTTCTAGGCGGGGGTCAAGGGGTGGTTTCCCCAGAAGCTCAGGGGGTATAGGCATTTTATTACTGTCAGATGAGGATATTTTGATACCTTATTTGTGACACTGGCAGAGTGGCAGGACACAAATTGGTGTGGGGTCCAGGGGACGGAGCCCTCAGAAGCTCAGGGGTTTTGGGCAATACATTACGGTAAGATGAGCATAATTTTATACCTTACGTGTGACACTTGCAGGTCACGAATTGGCGGGGGATCCAGGGGGCGGATCGCCCTGAAGCTCAGGGGTTTTGGGCAATAAATTACGGTCAGATAAGCATATTTGATACCTTATTTGTGACTCTGGCAGGTCATGAATTGGCGTTGGGTCCAGGAGGCGAAGCCCCTGGAGGCTCAGGGGTGTTAGGCAATAGATTACTGTCAGATGAGCATCCATTGGCCCGCCTTAGGGCCATTGGTTGGGTTCGGGGGCAGAGCCCCGGAAGTTCAGGGCTTTAGGCATTTAATTACGTCAGATGAGCATAATTAAACCTTATTTGTGACACTGGCAGGTTACTAATTGGTGCGAGGTCCAGGGGGCAAAGCCCCCAGAAGCTCAGGGGTTCTAGGAATTTTATAACGGTCAGACAAGCATGCAGGGGCCCGCCTTAGGGCCCCTGGTGGGGTCGAGGGGGTGGAGCCCCGGAAACTTAGGGGTTCTACGGTCAGATAAGCATATGTCCGCCTTAGGGCCCTAGGTGGGGTCTATGGGACAGAGCCACGGGAATTTAAGGGGTTTTAGGCATTTAATTACGGTAAAATGAGCATATTTTGATACTTATTTGATTTTATTTTATTTTATTATTGGTTTCTAATAATAATAATAATAGCTAGTTCTTATATAGCGCTTTTCAGGACCGAAGGCCCTCTCAAAGCGCTTTACAGATATATACATCTTTTTTATTTTTTCTTCATACATTTTCATGAACATAATATGGTTTGATACAATATTTTAAGTGTATATAATTTTATACAGATAATAAACGAATTTAAACAAATATATGAATGCATAATTAACATACATTAGATGCAGGAGGGCTACATAAATAAGCAAAGTAGCTTGACGTGCCCGCAGCCCTCAACTTAGATACAACAACCCGTCTAAAAACATACGGGGATAGAGCCTTCTCTTCATCTGCTCCGCATCTTGGAACTCTCTACCTGTCCAACTTCGAAATTGTAACAACATTGATACCTTTAAATCTGAACTCAAAACCTATCTTTCCGGCATCATTGCGAATAATATGTGACATATTGAGGGAGCCAGGCGCCTTTGAATGCTTTTGCAGATAAATGGCGCTATACAAATGCTGTTCATCATCATCATCATCATCAAATAGAAAAGACTGACTTGCAGAGAAGAAAAGGAAAGGGGGAGAGAAGGAGCATTGGTAATAATACAATAAATCTCGTACATCTGCTGATTGAATGCAGGTTCATCCATGAATGGCTTAACGATGCTAGGTCATGGACGATTACACATCATTGTTGAATATACAGCCAATGTACACTTTGTCGGCATCTGTCTGTCTCGAAAGACAATAGAATATTGCGCTATAGTTGTACTAGTCAGTTTCTTGGTGTGCAGCTCCTGCTGTGACTGAACAGTCCAATCCTAGAGAGGCAGGTCCTGTTGCAGTTGCTGCAGATAAAAGTCATTTATGGCTGTGCTGTTGAAGCCGTAGCTAGCTGCTGTCTTGTTGTTGTTGTCTTTTCTCCTCCCACTGTTCTACTCTCCTCTGCTCACTCCTCTGTATACCCGTCTTTACAACGCGTCTCCATTCAGGACGGTCTGAAGCATAATTATGCTTCCCAGTTTTTAGGGTTGATTTCACTGGCCTTCATATCCCTCTTGCACACATCCTTGAAGCGAAGGACAGGTCTTCCAACAGCCCTGGTCCCGGTCGTTAACTTTCCGTACATTATGTCTTTTGGAATGCGGCCGTCTTCCATTCGACTTACATGACCAAGCCATCTCAGTCGTCGTTGTGATAGAAGAGCATAGATGGTCATCATGCCTCCTTTCTTGAGGACATCCTTGTTTGGAATGTGGTCCTGCCATTTGATGCCTAGGACTCGCCTCAAGCAGCGGAGATGGAAAACGTTCAAACGGCGCTCCTGACGTGCATACAGGGTCCACGACTCCTTGCCATACAGAAGAGTGCTGAGCACACAGGCCTGGTAGATCTTCATTTTTGTGTTGGTAGTTAGTAAAGTGTTCTTCCAGGTACGCTTTGAAATTCTAGCCATCATGGTTGCTGCCTTGCCAATATGTACGTTGAGCTCGGGATCGAGGAAGAGGCTGCTGGATATCATGGAGACGAGGTAGGTGAAGTTTTCAACCACTTGGAGGGTGTAGTTTCCAATGGAGATATCGGGAACGCTGCGTACATCCTGGCCATGATGTTTGTTTTCTTTAGACTGATGGTCAGGCCAAAGTCTTCACATGCTTCTGAAAAACAGTTAATCAGCCTCTGTAGAGCTTCCTCAGACTGGGATGCCAAAGCAGCATCATCTGCAAATAGCATCTCTCTAATCAGGATGCTCCTCACTTTCGTCTTCGAACGAAGTCGTGCAAGATTAAACAGTTTTCCATCGCTTCGTGTGTGTATGTACACGCCGTCTTGAGATGACCTGAAAAGTGTGATAGCAGCACAGAGAAGAAGATCCCAAAGAGCGTGGGAGCAAGCACACATCCCTGCTTCACTCCGTTCTTGATTGGGAAAGGGACCGATGTATATCGTCATGGAAGGATACAATCAACCTTAGCAGTGTAGGTGGACATCCTATCTTCTGTAGCAGATTGAAGAGGACCTTTCTGCTGACTAGGTCAAAGGCCTTTGTAAAATCGATGAAGGCAATGTACAGTGGCTGTCTCTGCTCCCGGCTTTTCTCCTGCAGTTGTCGAATGGACAATATCATATCGGGTGTTGATCTTCCAGCCCGAAAACCACACTGCGATTCTGGGTACACACGGGCTGCAAGCGTTTGCAGTCTGCTCAGGGTCTCACGGGCAAACGTCTTCCCAACAGTGCTTACGAGGGATATTCCACGATAGTTGTTGCACTCACAGCGATCACCTTTGTTCTTGTACAAGGTAATGATGTTAGCATCACGCATATCATGTGGAATCGTTCCCTCTTGTACACACGAACATGAATATAGTACAATTACACACGACAGGATCAATACTTAGACAATAATATAGTTTTAACTCCCTTCTTAAATTAATACAATGTCCTAAGGTTTTTTATTACAATGGGCAAAGAGTTCCAGATGTCTGGGCCGGCGTGTCTTATGGATTTGAGAGCCAATGCGGTTTTTGGATTTCTTAAATGGAATTTTTCAGTTTGCCTTGTAAGGTAAGAGTGGATGGTTTTTATTAAAATTAAACAATGGGGGGAAATAAGAAGGTAGTAAACCATTTTGTAAGTGAAACATGAAAAGTGCTATTTGTAGAGATATATATCATTAGCTTTTAGAATTTTTAGTTTCGAAAACAAGGGATTGGTGTGGTCGCGATAGGAAGAATCAGTACATATACGCATTGCTTTCTTTTGTAACAGTAAAATGGTGTCAACGTTACTTTGTGGCACTGGTAGGTCACTAATTGGTGTGGGGTCCAGGAGGCGGAGCCCCAGGAGCTCAGGGGTTTAGGCATTAAATTACCGTCAGATGAGCATCCAGGTGCCTGACTTTGGGCCCTAGGTGAAATCCAGGGGGAGAGCCCCCGGACGCTCAAGGGTTTAAAGGCATTTAATCAAGGCCAGATGAGCAAAAAAAAATTGCCCCAGATATTAGAAAATTACGTCTTCAGATATTTCGTTCAGTGGCTTTTTTCAATAGGAGGGGGGAGGAATACTTTTTGTTGTTGCTTTCTTTAGCACCAAAAAAAAATAATACAAATACCAATATTTCCCCTTTTTTCCTTCTTTGTTTCGAGGGGGCGGCCCCCTTCCCCCTGAATCCGCCACTGATTTGTATTACATGTTTGTGCTCTAATTGGTTGTGCTTGCTCACTTCGCTCGCTCATAGATATACTGACGAGTGTCAGAGTGATGTAAAACTTATCTTCTATGATAAATTTGGGATTGGGGTGACATTTTCATTTCTTAAAAGGTTGCCAAGATTCGAGAAAAAAAAATTGTAAAACGCCGCTCCAATTAATGAAAGACTTTGTAAGTGATTTGTTTTCAGTTCGGATATAGTTTAAACGGATCCAACACTTCCTTCATCGTCTATCTGTATGATGGACTTTGTCCTTTATGCGAGTCAAGGAGTTACTAGCGCTATAAACGACAGTAGACCATACCATAGGGCATATGCATAGAACATATTATTTGCTTTAAATCGGTTTGGTGTCTCGAAAATGGATAGCCATGCGATTCGTCTCGCCATCGCCTCCGACGTAGCAGGTCTCTATGATTTACTCAAGGAGTATGTCATCGAACAAGAACTTGAGGGGGAGTTCAAGAATTCACGAACTAGTAAGTTTAAGCCTTATCTGCAACATAGTGTTGATAATATACGATCGAAACATTGTATTCTGATAGCCATTGATAATAATCGCAAGCAGTCCTCTTCTCACCCGAGCATCCAGTGTTACAGTGTAAATTGCCATAATTATGGGGCATCTTTATTCCCATAATTTACAGAATGCTCACATTGCCATTAGTTACGGGTCATCTCAGAAAACAGACAGCCCATGTAATACATAGGCGAAGATAGAAAAGGTAGGTTTTGTAGTTGTCGATCAAGTGAACCCTCAAAAAGTTGTGAGTATTATTAAGCTCTATGAGACCTACATTTATTTATGTATATGTATTTTGGGGGACCATTCACCTGCATACGAGGCATTCAGAGGTTGGCAAATTCCAGGCGTTTAGGTAGTGGAATCACAAATGATTTACCTGTAGCCCTTATAAAGGGCCGCTATGGCCTAGCTCGTGTGGCATATTCACCTGTCGAAGTGCTCATTGTGATTACACTCTTTTAATTACCATTGTTATGCAGAAGATATCCAAGTGTATAATAATTATAATAATAATAATAATAATTTTTATATAGCGCTTTATACAAATGTCTCTTAGCGCTTTACAAATATACTATTACCCCGGTCATTGGATTCAGTGCTTGCCCGCACACAATGTGTGCACAATCTCCACTCCCCTATACATCATTCCCCTTTACAAATGATCAATCAATCTCCATGGCATTAATGGGAGGAGATGCGAATGAATATTGGGCTTCTCTCCAAGCAAAACTATCCACCCTAATCATAGTTACAATTGCATGCGAACTATGCTGATATATTATATTTTTATCAATATTTTTTCTTCCATAGGTTTTGAGAAACACTTCAACCAAGTACTATTCAAAGCGCTTGTCATCGAGGTTGACGATGAAACAGAGAACCAGAAGCAGATCATTGGATGTATTTCTTTTTCCATCTGTTATGATTATGTCGTAGGTGCAAAGACTTTCCCTCACTGCTGCTATATCAAGCCAGCTTTTAGAAGTACGACATTTTCTCTTTGATCATAACTAAGAAGGACCAATTGGACTATTTAATTATGTTGTAAATCCTTTATGTACCTGTTGTACGAGACTATGATTGGATTTCCTTCTTGTACCTGCATGTATATTGAAAAAAATCGATAACAAAAACTTGTTTGTCAGCTGTCGATTTTTTACTTGATGGTCATGTTCGCAATTTTTAATATTTATGTATTTTTTGTATGTTATAAGGAACTATTATAATATACATGAACTCATAAATGCATAAATAATACAGGAATAACAGGACCAATATAATCAGGCCATAAATTATGTATTAAAACTTAAAAATGTATTATTTTTTGATATCTGTGACACTGTTTACAAACCTGTAGTTGATGATTTTCAGAGGGAGAACAAAAATCTCGTTTACCGGGTATAATAAACCAAATACAATGAATAGGAATACCGTTGCAATTCACCAACTGCGTCTTGTAGTTTACTAGGTAGAAAGCGTTCATATTATGTTTATTATAATGGCGTAATTATTCTTATCAAAGTTGTTATTAGCCTATACTGAGCAGTTTTATTATTGGACCTACCTTGATCACTATCATCATTATCATCATCATTACCGTCATCATCATCATCATCATCATTACCATCATCATCTTCAACATCATCATTTATATCATTATCATCATCATTATCATGATTATCTTTCTCTGTCTCCTCCTTCCCCTCCTTCACCCCCTTATCACAATAATCACAACCCCAGTCACCATCACCAAGTTTAGCATCGTCATTTTCAGAATCGCGGTCGTTTACTCCCTGAAAAATGCCTGGAATTATGGCCGTCATTATGGGGGTGTCCGGGTGGGGGGGGGGTAGAGCTGCGAGAAAAATAAAGGGCAAGGTTACTAAGGGAAGGGGCTGGAGGGAATCGCCATTTTCTGATCACAATCCGTCCCTGTAATGATCCCGCCCCTGCAATCTGATGTAATGAACAATGCATATACTTTCCTACTCCATTGTTGCTCACTTTGTATTTATTTGTTTTTATATTTTTATTTCGATTTGACAGACCGTGGACTTGAGCAGAAATTGATCCGGCTTACCAAAAAGGTTAGATTTATCTTTCAATCTAGAACCAGTATTAACGCCATCACTCGAGAGAATGTGGGATCTGACCCCGCCCCGTCAATATGTCTTTCATAAAAAAAGTCAAAAGTGGTCGCTAAATTATTACATTTTCACATTTTATTTCTTCTAATCGATTTAATTCAATGGAATAATGAATGATGTATTACATTGCCATGTACGATGCACAAACGAGAATGATTATATATACGTCAGACATATACTTTTAAATGATAACTGTGCAGTTCTGTTTAGTATCAATTTCCAATGATTATGAATAACAAAATATATTCATGAAGATGATGAATATCATTGAAGATGGTTTGAAATGTATACGATTCGTAACTGAGGTATAATAGTTTGAAATTAATTGGTATGTCTTTAAAAACTGTCTATACAGAATCTTTTCTTGAGGTTGGGAGGTATTTAAATATTAATATCTTCTTCATAGATGTATACTTACACGATCGCAAAGACTTCGAGAAATCAACTGAAGGGCAGTTCAATTCCCTATGGTATCCCATAGAATCAATCAATTCCCTATGGTATCCCATAGAATCAATCAATTCCCTATGGTATCCCATAGAATCAATCAATTCCCTATGGTATCCCATAGATTCAATCAATTCCCTATGGTATCCCATAGAATCAATCAATTCCCTATGGTATCCCATAGAATCAATCAATTGGTATGTATCCCATAGAATCGATCAATTCCCTATGGTATCCCATAGAAATTATGTTCGGATTACGTAACACTTCGTTATAATGTTCGCACTTTTCAGTAGGTGACGGACAATGCTACTGACATGGATTGATTTTTCGCAAATCATCAAGATCGTGTTCATCTAACTTTTTCAGCGATAGAAACATATGCAATTTTTTATTTCTAATTGAAACAATAGCAAAATGACCGTACAATGCTTAATTTCATGAATTCGTTCCAGAAGTTATCTTGAAAACGGGGAGCTAACAAACAACAGAAAAGCTAGCGTTTGAATTCCAACTCCCTTCTGAGACCCCAGTTTTTTCTTTTCGATATTACTGGCCCAAACGAGTTAAATCTTTGTCTCAGCAGATGACACTGACATTATTTGCTTTAATTTCTAACTAAATTTCAAGGTACAGGCTTAGCCAATTGCTAATAAAAAAAAAACACAGACACATAAATATCGAAAAGATCTTAGTTTAATTTCATTTAGATTTGGTGTACATATATCTCAGTCTCATCGATATAATGTCCTCCTGGTTACTAGAAGATACATTATCGATGTTTGTTTTCCTTTCGTAGATGTCTCGAGATGCAGATACTAACAACATGTTGACTGTTTTAACACACTGACACTGACGCCTCATATAGAAAAGCCTTAGAAAATGAAGGTATGATCAATCTAACCAGTAGTTTTGAGATGGATGTCTGGATCATGCCAAATCCACCTTCAACATCTACTCAAAAGGTAAACTATGGTGACAAGATACCCTCATCAATCAAATATTGTGTTGTAATAAATTAAGCTTAATTTATTACCACTCTCTAAAGGTAATACAAAGTTTTGGTTTGGGGTCATGAATTTGATTCAAATGAACATATTGGAAGCGTATGCGATCCTATAATATTCAGTGATCGTTGTCGCGGTTGAAATTGAGTCTAAAGTTATGAATTGTAAATAATAAACTCTTTATGTTGTATAGCTCCCTCTCAAGGTCAAGATAGTAATTAAGCTATAAAAACAATGTTTCTGACTAAAATCGACAAATAGCTATTCCGTTTGAAAAAATATATATACAACTACATATTCTGAGATTTTCATGGTCGCAGCTACCATTGTACGGCCGTAGGCGCTATTTGAAAACTTATCAAAATTTACGGAAGCACCGGTAAATTTATATATTCAATTTTTCTCAAAAGCAGAGTTGTTTTAGGGGCTGAATTTTCTAGTGTTTATAATGCATCTACGGGGGAATCCAAATATATCAAAATTGTAAAGAATTACTATCCACCAAATTTTCTAAATTCCCAAAAACTTTGTATTACATTTAAAATCACATGTACATTTATTTGGTGGACAGGGACTGTATGTGAAGTTTAATTGATTTCAATTAAGTTCAGTCAAAGCTTGTCAAATCCCTCTGAATACCTTTTACTTAAAATTGAATCGACAATAATTCATTACCCACCAGTTCAGTTGGCATTGTGATCTTTTACTGCATTGTAATATTGTTGCAATGTTTCTATTTATAACTCTTTATAGTTGTTAATGAATGAAAATCGTTTTATACAATGCCATTTCTTTAAGAATATAGAAAATATTTCCCCTAACCATCCATCTCTTCTCTTTCTTCTCTCTCTCTCTCTTTCTCTCTCCCTCTCTCCCTCTCTCCCTCTCTCTCTCCTTCTCTCTCTCTCTCTCTCTCTCTCACTCACTCTCACTCTTACATCTCTCTCACTCTCACTCTCACATTTCTCTCCCCGTCCTTTCATCTCATTATGTATTTACAGCATGACGATTATATAATCCGTGACGGCACAGAACAAGATCTTAGCAATATTACCATCTCCTCGAGATGAAGAATCTTACTGCTCGTTTCAAAGTCAGCAAAGAAGGTAGGCAAATGACGCAATTTAAGCAAGGAACAACAAAAAACGAAGTAGAAGGCAAATAAAACGTTTTTATTTCTAGGAAAAAAGTGTGAATGGAAATAACATATGTATTTATGAAGATGATTAATAATGACTAATGACAATAGTCATGAGGATGGACATGATGATGGTAATGATGTTGAGAAAGAGGCTAAGAGGGGGAGGGGTACTTTTGTGTAGGTTTGAGATTTTGTGTGTGACTGTTATATAAGGCCCATTGCACTACTTGTAGCTACTTGCGCCCTCTATACAACAAACCATGCCTAATCGGTGACCATTGGTCCCCATGATCCTCTTTTTCTTATGTTAACTGAGAGCTGAGTTGATGAGATAACCACCTGTCCAGTGACCTTTCAGGGCGATTTAAAGGCCCACTGCACTACTTGAAGCTACTTGCGCCCTCTATGTAACAAACAATGCCTAATCGGTGACCATTGGTCCCCCACGATCCTCTTTTTCTTATGTTAACTGAGAGCTGAGTTGATGAGATAACCACCTGTCCAGTGACCTTGCAGGGCAGTCTAATCCCTCCTGTAAACTATGGCAGATAAGCTTTAATCCCTCCTGTAAACTACGGCAGATAAGCTTTAAGGGAGAGGATGGATATGCTTTCTACACTAAATGGTGCCGTCGATATCTGTGAAACTCCTCAATGCGTAATATTACGTCATTCAATACAAACAATAACAGGATTTCACTTTGGCATCAAATTGCATTAATAAGGGTGGAGGATAAGTGAAAGATTGAAAAAAAACAGGAGTAAATTGACAACGTACGAGCAGGAACAGTTATAGCACTCAAATCAGGTGGTATAATCTTACATGTCTCTCTAAACATGGTTAAGTCATCTTTCATTGCCATATACCTATTATATGTTTTATATTTTGTGCCCGAAATTCATAATAAATTCATTCTGTCATTCTGAACAAGATAGAAAGAATGAAAAATTCAATTACTGTATCTTTCCTTTTACTTTCTCAGAATTTGAACGCGACGGTTTAGTCGACAAAGCACTGTACGGGTCCGTCATCGTGGAACATCGTCATCGTGTCGAAGACCAGGATGAAGAGAGCGAAGTCGTTCACGACATCGTGGGTTGTATGCTCTATTCTAAGATGTACTATGCTTTGATAGGTCAGACATATCTCTTGCAAGGCCTTTTTCTCAAGCCGGCGCAGAAGGGTAATGGGTCTAACAGTAATACTCCTAGCTCTAAGTTAACACTAACTTCATTACAACTACTACATATTTCAAATTCAAATTCATTGAAACAGAATCCAAAATGTTGGATTATCTTCAATATAGTAATCGATGATGATAATAATAATAATAATAATTCTTGTATTTATTATCATTTTAAGATTCGCTATGGAATAATCATATTAAATATTTAGATTCATATTTTGTAAAATGGAATATGATATTATATCTATAACCACCCTATATACCGTAGCTTACTCATTTATCACCTCATTCATTATGTATGTTAATCATTATGTGTATGTTTATCACTGTCCTGTAATTACTCTGTAACCAGTGGAAACCAAATTTCCTGAAAAGGACAATAAATTATTATACTTTATACTTTTTTTTAAAGCAAAAGTATCAACATACTACATGCAAGTATCATTAGAAAATACAATCCGTGGCGTAGCAAATGTCTCGTCATTAAGGGGGCAACTTATAGATGCTTATGCGGTGGATAAAATACGAGAGATTGGAGAGTGACGAAGGTGTCGGATAATCCTCTATTCGAGTTATATCAGTCCTTTATTTGAAAAGAATGTAGGGATGTGCCCCTCTATGATCTTTGCCATATTTTGTCCACCTGTCTCTCACAAACACTTAATCAAAAGGTGACCTAAGATAATAGCCTACAATCAGTTAAAGATAAACTTGAGTTCTGGTAAAAAAAAGAAAATGAATTCTCACAGAATCTAACGAAACTTACACTGAATGTTCAAGATTACAAATAAATGTCATGTGCCAAACAATTTTGGAAGAAAATGTATACTGGCTGAGTAATGAGCATAGAAAGATAAGGAATTCAGGGTAGTACTAGCCCCGACACCATGTGTGTTGTCCCATATACATCTTTCTGTGTAAGTGATTGTTACTTTACCAAGACTCTGCCAAATTTATGATGATTTTGATGACTCTAGAACATTGCATTACACATCATTACTTACATGCTATATGATCAACTTTTCTGATCCATTCCACACCTTTTCTTTCACAATGCAATCGCATTACCAGTACTCAAGTTTATCTTTAACATAGGATCTGTTCTACTACATTGGAGGGTTAGATAGCAGGAGATGTGAAGACTACTTTAATATACAAAAATCTAGAAATGGTCGAAAATATAGTCCATCCCAACTAACACACTAATTTTTACACGTTTGGGAGAAAGAAAGCAAAGAAAGTGCATATTTTTAATTAATTATGGACATACAACTCCGTTATTTAATCGGTCAATCCTGATTGTCATCGATTCATAGCCCGTATACCCCTCTATGACTGACCTTAAATTCCCACTGCACTACTTATAGCTACTTGCGTCCTCTATATGGCACACAATGCCAAAGCGGTGACCCTTGGTCCCCCATGGTCCCCTTTTCTCATGTTGATTGAAAGCTGATTTGATGAGATAACCACCTGTCGGTGACCTTGCAGGGAGGTCTAACCCCTACTCGCCAAACTATAGACGGTAGGCTTTACATTTTAAGTGTAAAAGAGACAAAATGATGTTCTGCCAGGAACTCGTGGTATAGTGCAATGTGAACTTGGCAATTACCGTTTCCACGTCATGATTTCTCTTTTGTATTCATTTTTGTTATTGCAGGCAGAGGTTTAGGCAAGGCTTTAGTCCGTGCAACACTACAAGTAAGCTAGGTAGTTTCACATCATATCTTCAAAGTAATGACAAGTGATTCATTTTGCCATACTTTTAGTACAAAGTACAACAATAACGTTACAGAGGGTGGCGGGTGCATATAGAATCATTTTGGAGTCCATTTTTTGTCGAAAATCGAACCAAATAAACTTTGTAATTATACCAGTGATGTCCATTTTCTATCCGTGATTATATTTTCCCTATAGAACTTATAGAACTCAAACTTGTTATCAAGTTAATTTTTGACTAATGTTGAAAATCAAAGAAAGTAAGTTATTTTTTGGGAAAAATCCAACACAGAATAACGAAAGTTATTGATCTTTAATACTTTGATAGTAAATGCTTATAGATATTCCATAAATATGAATATAAAAGTCGATAAAAGAAAAGCTGGAATTAATCGACCTCAATTTTCTTTTATTTTTATTTTCCCTAACAGGCTTGCAAGAAACGCAGCGGTGACGGCTTATAATCATGATACACAAGGAGAATAAGACCTCCCAATCACTCTTCCGATCATTACACGGTATCAACTTGACACAAACAACACATATTGATTGGATTAAAGTAATACTATAAGAAATACAGATTGTAAATTGACTCAGAAAATGTCTGAAATAAACTATTTACTGTACGTCTTGTTCATAAATCAGCCCGGAGATATTATGAGAAGGGAGGTGACAATGGCCTGGAAATCCTTCGACGTTACTCCATGTTGACCGATTTCAGGACACGATGGCAATTTTTTCGACGAATAAACTAAATATATCCCATTAAAAAAATCATAGTCACACCATTATAATGACTTACTTGACTTATGCCGTCCACGCAGGCCAGGGGCCTCGTGATGGCTTCTGTATGGTGATGGTATGCCAAGTTTTTCTGACTGCAGGCAATCTTGATGCATCTGTCAGCCTTAGTATGGATCTTGCTTTGCAGTCCTTTGAGGTGCAGTCAAGTCATCTTTGGGTGGACGGCCTCTGGGTCGATTTCCTGTGACCTTTCCTTCCACGGCAATTTTGGGGTATCTTGTGGGTTTCATTTTAGGACGTGGCCAAAATATTTGAGCCTTTTAGTGGAGACTTTGTCCATAACATCTTGATCGAGGTTGAGGGATTCTTTGATGTGTGTGTTACGGATCTTATCTAGTCTTGTCACCCCCATTATGCGACGAAGGCATGCCATTTCAAACACTTGAAGCCTGTTGCTATCTTCTTTTTTAACTCTCCAGGATTCTGCCCCATAAAGCAGTATAGAGAGGATGAGTAATTGATACAGTTGCATCTTCGTGTGGCTACTAATGCTTTTGATGTCCATATGTTATTTAGCCTTTGGAAAGCTGCCCCTGCTTTCCTGATACGATTTTTAATGTCACTCGTACTTGAGCCGTTTTCTGCTATTTTCCCTCCCAGGTACACACAATCTTCCACCTGTTTTAGTCTGTCGTTGGCTATGTCAATGTTGAGGTTGCACTTGCTTTTGCTAATAGCTTGCACTTCTGTCTTTGCTAAGTTCACCTTGAGACCAAGGTCACAGCTTGCCGTGTAGATCAACCAGTGCCTGCAGTTCCTCTGGAGTCTCGGCTATCAAGACGATGTCATCTGCAAAACGTAAGTTGTTTATGAAGGTTCCTTGAATTTTGGCTCCTATTTGGACTTCATCCATTGCAGTGGTCATAACTAGCTCGAGGAGTATGTTAAAAAGTTGTGAGGAGATGGCACACCCCTGCCTGACTTCTACGGTTGTCTTGAATCACTCTGCCAGCTCTCCATTTACTCTGGGATTGTTCATACAGTGCTTGTAAAAGTCGTATTAGCTTGCTTGGATATCCAAAATATCCCATCGCCTTCCACAGGCCCTTCTGCCTTACCGAATCAAAAGCCTTCTGAAAGTCGATATAGCAGCGGTACAGGCTTCTGTTCTTTTCCAGGTATTTTTCAGCTATTTGTCTTAGCGTGAATATTTGGTCTGTCGTAGCCCTGTCTGGTCTGAATCCTGCATGGGATTCAGAGAGGATTTCTTCTTTTCTTTTGAGAATTCTTCTTTGTAGGATTGTTGTCAGTACTTTTCCTGCATGGGACAGTAGACTGATACCTCTGTAGTTCCTGCAATCTAGCTTATCTTTCTTCTTATAGATCGGGGTTATTATTGCTCTTCCCCATTCCTCCGGGAATTTCTCAGACTCCCATATTTGGTTGCAGAGATAGTGAAAGATGTCTGTTCCCGTTTCTCCAGCTGCTTTGATTTCGTCGGAAGTGACTGCATCAAATCCTGGTGCCTTATCCTCACTAAGTTTTTTTTTTATTGCACTTGTAATTTCCACCTTCAGTATGTTTGGCTCTGAGTCATCTGGAGAGCTGTTGGGTAGACTGTTTGCTACTGTGTCGTTTGGGGGTTGTGTTCATTGTATAATTCGTCGTAGTTTTCTTTCCATCTCTTCTTTACTTCTGATTGATCTGTTAGAGTTCTCCCTGTCTTGCTCTTAACTGATTGCATTCTCTTTGATGCTGATTTGTTGATTTTCTTAATTGTTGCGTAGACCTCCTTTGATTTAGCAGCTTGGTGTGCACTCTACTGCGAGGTCTTGGAGCCACGCATCTTTACAGCCCCTAGTCTTCCTCTTTATCTCTCTATTCAGAAAGTTGTACCTTGGTTTTAGTGAAGGATTGTTTTGTTTGGCTTGTTTGATTTTGCTGCGTTCTTCGCTGAGATCTAGCACTTCTTGTGAGATCCAGGCTTCCTGCGGTCTATTCTTTTTCATTCCCAGAACATCCTTTGCTGTGCTGTTAAATGCTTGCTTGATCTTTTCCCAGATGCTATCTATGTCTAAGTGGGTATCATTATAATATTCGCACACTTTTCAAAGGATGATGGACAAGGCTACTGATATTGCCTTAAGATGGTTTTGTTGTTGTTATACCTTTAAATAATTTTGATCTCAATGAAACCAAAGAGTTGGTACACCCACTGTGACCACGCCCCACAAACTGTTGTTCAACACCCTTTTGTCATACTCTTACAGAAAAGCTTCATTGATTTTAAAAACTAACGTTATTGTCATTATTGCAAAAGTGACACTTTGATTGGACAAGGTTATCAAAATTCAATGTTTGGAAACATTCGAAGGAATGATTATTATCAATTACAAAACGCTTAAATACAGCCCTGGCATAGCACCTGAAAAGCTCTCCGAACACTGCCAAAATGTGTGGCGTCACATGTTGAACATGATTTGCACAAGCAGACGATGTCCCATGACATCTCACACATTTCCAGTGCCTGTTTTGTCATCTTCTCTTCAGTTATTTCTCTTACTTCACTAGCGTCAGGCTAAATGTTTTTATTAGGGACTCAGGCCGGAGTTGGCGGCTATACACAGCCATCGGCTTCGATTGTGAGAGCTTGCTCTAACCTTTTCATAACAAAATGAATATAACCTAGACATGTATGATTTTCGTTTGTTATACAGCTTATAAACGTACAGGCCCGAATTCACAAATGAGGTTTGTCGATAAACCTCCTTTGTGAATTCGGTGTTTATCATGTATATGAACATAATATGGATATTAGTGATATGCTTAATGAAATACAAGTCATGTACGAAGTTACATGCACTGATAACCTACATGTGTGTATATATATATATATATATATATATATATTTAGAGAGATAACATATCAACAGGTTTTTAGTATTACATGTAAATGATTTTCAGGCGCGGATCCAGGATTTTTTAGTGGCAAAAACGTTTTTTTTTTTTTTTTTTTTTTTTTTTTTTATTTATTTATTTATTTATTTATTATTATGTTTTTATTTTTATTTTTTTATTTATTCATTTATTTTTATTATTATAATTATTATTTATTATTATTATTATTTATTTTTTTTTGGGGGGGGGGGGGTCAAGGGTGGAGCCATTAGAAGCTCAGGGGGTATAGGCATTTAATTACTGTCAGATGAGCATATTTTGATACCTTATTTGTGACACTGGCAGGACACAAATTGGTATGGGGTCCAAGAGGCGGAGCCCCCAGAAGCTCAGGGGTTTTGGGCAATAAATGACGGTCAGATTAGCATATTTTGATACCTTATTTGTGACACTGGCAGGACACAAACTGGTGTTTGGTCCAGGTGGCGGAGCCCTCAGAAGTTCAGGGGTTTTATACATCAAATTATCGTCAGATGAGCCAAATTTTATACCTTATTTTTGACATTGGCAGGTCACGAATTGGCGTGGGGTCGAGGGGGTGGAGCCCCCGAAACTTAGGGGTTCTACGGTCAGATAAACATACATTGATATCTTATTTGTGACACTGGCAGGACACTAATTGGCGTGAGGCCGAGGGGCCGAAGACCCCAGGAGCTCAGGGGTTTTAGGCAATAAATTACCGTCAGATGAGCATCCAGGGGGGTATTTCACAAAGATCCTAAGTAGAACTTAACTCTAAGTTGGACTTAAAAATTATGGACAGCCATTGGAGTCTTTAAATAAAAATATATACAAAAGCAGAAATTCAAGTATTTTAGACTTTTTATTAATTCCACATCCAGAACATGAAATCTCCTTGATGAAAATATGAATGATTTCAATAAACAATAAATGCGTTTCAAAATAACTTTTACAAAATATTTTCAAAGATGCTAATGGCTTTCCATATTTTTTAAGTCCAACTTAGAGATAAGTTCAACTTAGGATCTTTGTGAAACACCCCCTGGTCCCTGACTTTAGGCCCTAGGTGAAATCCAGGGGGCAGCGCCCCCGGAAGCTCCAGGGTTTTCAGGCACATGATCATGGTCAGATGAGCAAAAAAAAAAATTGAGCATTTGGCGGCGGAGCAAATGTCGTCGGAGCAATTGTCGGTGGAGCAATTGTCGGCGGAGCATCTGTCGGCGGAGCAATTGTCGGCGGAGCAAATGTCGGCGGAGTAAATTTCGGCGGAGCAAGTGTCGGCGGAGCATTTGACGTCGGAGCAAATGTCGCGGAGCATGTGTCATGGAACCTCATCATTTCATGAAAACTCAAATATAAAATAAAACGTGGACACTGTGCACATTTTCTAATAAATATTTAATATAGATTTATCTTTGATCTATCAATATAAACATAAATTCATCCTCTTTACAATGATATGCAATGTACCATTTTACTAAATTATTGAAATTGTATTCATACTTTTTAAGCAAAGGTTGATCACCTGAAAGCTTGTCCGAGCTTCACGGATATATCAACAAGTTATGAATGCAGACTCGATTCATATTGTAGTTCATTTACTAATAACAGGTTGATGGACTAACTCGTTAATAGATCCCCAGGAAAGAATCATGCATATATTGAATATGTACTGGGTCTATACCGTTCGCTCATGAGTAAGCACAGCCATTTAATAACTGTTTCTCCTAAATTTGATACCATTTTGATGGATTTTATATCACTAATATCGTGATAAGAGGAATATTGCAAGTTTAACGCCTAGTAAAACCACCAGTATTGCAACAAAATATAATTTGACACCTAATTATGTACTGATGGGGGTATTTTTGACCCCGACTGAGTATAATATATCCGCCCCAGCGCCCGCGGCCGTAACACTAAGGTTTGCGGTCAATCACAAAATGGTAATTGCCAAACAAGATCACTATCATGTGCACTATTGTTAATAAAGCAATAATCATACAAATGGCTTTAATAATAAATATAATAATTATGATCGCCAACCTTTTTCTTTAAGGGGCCCAGCCAGGGTTCATAATTAACGGAAAACTTGATTTGTACTCCTACTTGCCCCCCACCCATCCCACTTTAAGCCCAACACTCTCCGCCTCTAAGGTGCGAATTAATTCGGTGATGCTGATGTATTCATTGCGACGTGACGATCCTTGTAAAGTCTGTAGACATAATCGAGAGAGAGAGAAAGATGTAAAAAGATAGATATACAAAGAGATATAGATGTATTAATTCAGAGAGAAAGAGAAAAAAGAGAAAAAAAAGGGAGAGCTATAAAGAGAAAGAGAGAGAGAGATAGAGAGTGAGGAAGATAGAAAGGGGGTGAAAGAAGAGAAAGAGAGAGAGAAAGAGAGTGAGGAAGATAGAAAGGGGGTGAAAGAAGAGAAAGAGGGAGAGAAAGAGAGTGAGGAAGATAGAAAGGGGGTGAAAGAAGAGAGAGAGAAAGAGAGTGAGGAAGATAGAAAATTGTTGAAAGAAGAGAAAGAGAGAGAGAGAGAGTGAGGAAGATAGAAAGGGGGTGAAAGAAGAGAAAGAGAAAGGGGTGAGGGAAAGGGAGTGAGATAGAGAGAGTGACAGACAGAGAGAGGAGAGAAATAGAGACAGAGAGTGAGGGAGAGAGAGAGAGAGAGAGAGAGAGAAAGTGAGTGAGTAAAAGAAAGGAGAGGGAAAGGGGTTGAGGTGGAGTGAAGAGAAAGGGAGTGTATATAAGAAAAAATGAACTTGATTTACCAATGAAATACACACTAGCAGTGTCCTGGTATTCAAATTATGCTAGGAAATCCGTTTATCTTCTAGACTTCACTAGCAGACACTATTAGTGACGGACAAACATATGTTTTCATTGGTAATAACATATATAAAATGAGTTTAGTGTGTAGACCATTCGGTAAAAGGGTCTGAATCAGACTATTACCTAAGTGATTGCAATCACTTAAGTCGATTCGTCAACTAACGGTCGTTATTTTCCCACTAAAACTCATTTTCAAGCCCTTTCGTTTTGAGAGAAGTTCTAAATTAGTATTGTCTTTCAAATGCCGTTGGAATTTAATTTCATTTTGGGGGCCTGCAACTTGGACATAATATCTTAAAGAGAAGGTTGAGTTCTGGGAAAAGGTGAAAATAATGTGTGAGCGTTATCATTCTTATTATGCAAGTGTGGAAGAACATCAGATAAAAGCATGGCTCTTCAAATGCCTTCATATTCTAAATATGTCATGTAGCATCCAGGGTAGGATTTTTACGCCACGTGTTTGTGTATTCCCATATACATCTTTATGTGTACCGTGTTTGTAACTTTACCAAGACTTGGCCAAATTTCTTATCATTTTGATGATTCCAGAACCTTGCAATACACACACATTCTTATATGCTAGATGATCAACCTTTTCTGGTCGATTCCACACCCGTTTCTTTCACAATGCAATCGCATGACCAGAACTCAACTTCATCTTTAAACTGCACTGCAAATCTTATAAGCCCACACCATGTACATACAGTACATTGCGCACTATCCTCTACGCGCACATATCACCTAAATACAAATCGTTTTTAATTGGTAGTACTGTTGCGCAATTCTTCATTAAAGGAAACCACACGTGACCGCGTTTGACCAATCATTTGATTAGGATGTAGAGTGGGTTGTAAAAGTAGACAATATCATGAGCAATGTTACCAGTGTATGTGATGTGGCCGGACAGATCCCCATCAACCTCTTCAATCATCTCGTCGATGTCGCGATCGGTTGTTTTGATACCGAGCTCGATCAGGACTTCACGTAGATCAGACACGCTATTGAAAAGACGAATGAAAGAATGATTAAGATGATGACAGCACGAGTGATGATGATAATAATGATAATGAGCATCAGAATAAAACAAATAATAATAATAAATAATGATGATGACGATAAAAATAGAGATCATGATGAAGTAAGTTTCCTTGAACAACTCCTCATAATTTCTGAACCGCACAATTTTGAACCAATTTAACTATTATGTGTAGTAAGGACGGTGCCTGTGGTTCTTGTGTAACTATTGCGTGAAAATCAAAGGTATTTGTCAATTAGTCATTCTTCAAATGCAGACGCTGACAAAGTTCCCATATTTCAAAGTTCACACGATAAACATTTCTGTAAGCGGTATTTGTTGATTGATTGATTCAAATTTATTCCATTTCATATCAATTATTTCCAAGAACATAGTTGACAAAGTAAGTTCAAAATTATGAAATGAAGAGGAGCCTACTGGAAAGCATGAATTGTTTTTTTGTAGGTTCGCAAGAATAAATATAATATGAACATTAATTTCATAAATAATTTTAAAAAGTGTCTTAATCATCAGAGAAAAACAGATCCATCATGATAACATATTTTCATAAACCCTTTCAAATTAGTGTCTAAATAATTGAAATATACTAACGAACAAAATAACTAGAAGGGACACAAAGGACACGAAACTGACATAATAAGATAAGACGGGACATGACAAAACAATTCATAACAAGACAATTTTTAAAAAGGACATGACAGAACAAGACAAAAAAAAGACAAAAGAAGACATGACAGGACAACATGTAATGAGAGACAGTCAATGTACTGAGAGACATTCAAATTCATGTCTGTCGGCGCAGTGTGTAAGCATTTGACTGGTTATAGATCTCATAACATCCTGCTGTCCTTGGCTCCCCCCCCCCCCCCCACTCCGGGTCGGAATGACCGCATGCGTGTTACCAAAATGTCCGGTAAAGGGGTACTTTTCGTGCGACAAAGTCCGGCCCGAGAATTGTAAAAAAAAGGGGTGTATTTGACTTTTTACCCGGAGATTTCTTTACAAAGGGGTGATTTTTTTTCTTTTCTCTCATCTCTTTGGACTCCTGAGAAATTATTCCAAATTTAGGGGGTACATTGAGCATTTTTCCGGATTTAGGGGGGTCTCCAAGGCAGGAAAACCCCGCGAAAACCCCGCGAAAGGGGGGGGGGGGGGGTCGGAAATGTTGGCAGTCCTCAGATAGGGGGTGCTTTCAAAAAGAGGGAACGAGCATATGCGTACCCTAAATAACACTGAGTTGGGGGGGGGGGCCGGGGCTTGGCTGAACATGATTTAAGTTTTAGTAGATTATTTCACTAGGTTTCGGAACCCATTTTCTTTCTCAGTAAAACTGTAAACATATCGACTCTTTTTCAATAACATTTGAGTTTTGGTTATGTTTTCCTTTAACTTGTACTCAGTCAACTGTGAATAATTAATATTTATATTCCCCAGGAATATGTTAAGTTTTGCACCGTAATGCACCATTGCGATGTTCGCACATTTCTACGTGTGCGGCTAGTGAAATTGACTTAAAGCGATACTGACCTGTCGTTACGTACTGTTTATTGCACAGCGCCACCTCATGGTAACTTGCCAACAGTACGTGACCCAATACTAGTACCTTATTCCCACTTCCCAGACAGAGGACGTAATGCGATAACCATTAGAGCAGCTAATGGGAAGCAGCGAGTTATGAGTATATACTGCTTCAGCTGACCTGAGAGGGCGCTAGAGGGGATTTAGCAGGTAACGCTTTTTATAGTTAGGCTGTAAGTAAATTTTGTTCGAGTCTTTGAGATCATGAAATAAATTAGTCCCTACCTGATGAACCCTTTGTCATGCTTGTCAAACACACTGAACATTTCTTTCAGGTCATCTTCGGTGTCCTCCTCCGTCATCAGCGCTAAGAATTCGTTGAAGGTAATTGAACCTTTCTCTTGAAATAACAAAACAAAAAACAACAACAAACGTTGATGATAATAATAATAGTAAAAATATCAATGTCTGTATCAGAAAATTATACGATATGAGACTTGGGGGGTTTCACAAAGATCCTAAGTTAATATTATCTCTAAGTTCGACTTAACAATTATGGAAAGCCGTTAGCATCTTTAATTTTTTTTTTTTAAGGCATAACATGTTGATTAAAATCATTCAGATTCAATGTTCTTGATGTAGAATTCTTAAAAAGTACAAAATACTTACATTTTTTGTGTGAATATATTTTATTTAAAGGCTACCAATGGCTCTCAATAATTTTGGACTTGGGATCTTTGCGAAACATCCCCCAGGCAATTCATTGAGTATTATATTACTATTTTATGTAAATAATTGAATAAACAAAGATCTAGGTATCAACATAAATGAATGAAAACGATAAATAAATAGTCCTACGAATAATATATTACCATGATTTTGGGTTACTTCTTGGACCATGTATTGGAGTTCTTCATCAGTTGGCCTGTACCCGAAAGCTCTCAGTACAGCGCCGACATCGTCCACTCCAATCTCTCCATTTTCTTTCTTATCCAAAAATGAGAAGACAGTTTTCAACTCTGGATGGGGAAGAAAACATAGTCATTATCATGGTTGAAGATGAGGTAAATACTAATTGTGCTTATTAGTAGATTAGCCAAGACGTGAATCTGTGTTTATACTTTGGACGGCATTATGGGGTCATTCATGACGTCCGTGCTAAAACTCTTGCAAAAAATGTTTTAAATAACATTAGAGGTGGATGACACGCGCATATTTTAAATATAACAGTTTCATTTCTCACTCGACATTTGAAAGGATGTTTTTATTTTTTGACAGAATATGTATTATCAAAAAAGACCCTACAATTGAAGTAATAAATGTTTAATATACATTTGAAAGTTGGATATTACACACATATGTATGGCGTTTTGAAACATGAAAGCATGAATGACTAAAATATGGGGTTATTAAAACTCAAAATATTACACAGTTTTTAGAACACCATAAATTTGGCCATCGAAACACCTTTTCTTGATTTAACGACCATGCGTTATGGCTCAATGCATGGGCACACAGAGGATTTGTTTATGTTGGGAACCGGGGTAAAATGCAATACATTATTGAAAATTTATTGCATTTTTTTTTTTTTTTTAAAATTTATGGAAACTGCCCCCTACCCTAGCCCCCGCTGCGTACAGTCATGGTTCAGTGACAAAGCAATGCCTCGTGACTGTGAGGCCCCAGGATCAAAACCGTGTCGATGTGCTATATTAGTGCCCTTTTGTGGAGCATTATTCCTCATTTCTGTCATTTATGACTTAAGGGCGTAGGTCCCCTAGTTGATAAGCATAGTAGCATACACATGCTTGAGTAGTCACGCAAAACACACATTGGCAAATTATTATTTAATAAAATCTGAGAATGTATACTATTATCTAAATCTATTATTTTTAAATAATTCCATAAATTGGGGTAAAACTAAAATATTCCAACTGTATGAGCGACAGTGTATGTTGTCGCGCCATATTGGTAACCCAAATGAGTTGATGTCTTTTTTACAGGATGCGCATTTTGAGTGGAAAATACTCTGTACATGTCCATATTATGGCATTTATTACAGGTATTAGTGATATTAGTGTATGGGCTATAATTGAAAGTCCCCATCGCCTAAGACACAATCTTAAATTAGGTACTTCTGTTGGGATCTTTAGCTACAGAATATCCTTGTTTGCCCCAAAGTTGGTGATGGGTGTGACAACTGTGGTTATTACCACGGTAACGGAACAAGAACAATAATGTTTTAGAAAAAGCTCTTATATTTATAATTTAGCAAGTTAAAAACTCAATGAAAACATGCCGGTATGTGTATTCAAAGCATCTCATTTGATTTCAACAGCAAGTTGCTAATACTACTACTATAAATAGTATTACTACTGTGGGTAAGTAAGTACATTGAATCCCAAATCCAAAGTTTATTGGACAAATGCAACAAACTTTTTCCTTTGGTTTATCATGTAATGAAATTATTAAACAAAGAACGGTATGTTACCTTTTTCTTCCTCTGGTATCTGTTGATGATCCTACAGTGTATGTGAGTTAGAATGAAAAATAAAAATATCAGTTTGAAGTCGGACAAATAGAATGCCAGTTTACTGGGACCAGTATATTACCAATATCCAGCTGGTCAACTGGAACCAGCTAAAACCACTAGTCAACTGGTACCAGTTGAAACCAGTATATTCAATTGGTTTTTATATGTTAATTGAAACACCGCCAAGTAGGACGAGTTGAAAAACTAGTTGACATCTGAGACCAGTTTAAATCCAGTAAATAATTACCAGTTGAAAACTAATGGATAATTACCAGTTGCTTTAATCCTCTCTATCTCTCTCTCTCTCTCTATCTCTTTCTTTCTTTCTCTCTCTCTGTATCTATCTCTTTCTTTCTCTCTCTCTCTGTATCTATCTGTTTCTCTCTCTGTATCTATCTCTTTCTTTCTCTCTCTCTGTATCTATCTCTCTCTCTCTGTATCTATCTCTTTCTTTCTTTCTCTTTCTCTCTTTCTCTCTCTCTCTCTCTCTCTCTCTCTTCAGCCTCTACCTATCATTCTTCTCTTCTCTTTGCTGTACCTTGCATCACCAGTAACTCCCTGATTTATGTATTTTGCTCGTATATTTACTTAATTGTCAGGGCTCACACGGCATCATACTTCGCTCATCTTGGTGCCCTTGTCAGTTCTGTTTTGAATAAGTTTATATTTCTTCATTATGTTTTAATGTATACTGATTTCATCATGCATTTCTAACTGAAAATGAAAGATGAAATGAATAATTAAAATTATGGAAATAAAAGTGAAAGCGGATTTTTCATAAAAAATGAGAATTAAACAAAGATATGATGAAATCAAAAGTTAGATGAATGCCTACGTGCCAGTTTAACTGTTTGGAATTTCCGAATGATGACGCAATCACAACAAAAAAGACCAACAAATCTGATTTGTATCCTGCTATTACGCATGTTCCTCGGAAGTTGGATTTTTGATAAACTTATTTTCCACCATTAGTTCATATGAAAAAAAGTTATTCTAAGTACTTTAAATCTTTCTTTCTTTCTTTCTTTAATTTCTTTTTTTTTTACCTAGGCCTATTTTTTTTTCACTCGTTCACATACATTTTGTATTCATCTATTTAGAGAGAGAGGGGAGATAGCAGTGGAAATCAAACTCATAATGTTTGAAGCCCCACTGCACTACTTATAGCTACTTGCGCCCTCTATTTAACAAACAATGCCTAATCGGTGCCCGTTGGTCCCCCATGATCCCCTTTTTCTTATGTTAATTGAGAGCTGATTTTATGAGATAATCACCTGTCAGTGACATTACAGGGTGGTCTTATCCCTCTGGCCAAACTAGTACAAACGGGTTTTAAAGCTTATCTGCCATAGTTTACAGGAGGGATTAGACCGCCCTGCAAGGTCACTGGACAGGTGGTTATCTCATCAACTCGCTCTCAGTTAACATAAGAAAAAGAGCATCATGGGGGACCATGGTCACCGATTAGGCATTGTTTGTTATATAGAGGGCGCAAGTAGCTACAAGTAGTGCAGTGGGCCTTTAACATGAATATGAGCAAAGCTGCTTTAGAAAATCAGATAAACATATAAATGAAAGATCGATTTAAAAATGGACAAGGAATGTCACAAAGAATTCAAATATAAGTTATTAGCAAGGGAGGGATTGGGAGGGAATAACAGAGACAAAGAGAGAGGGGGAGAGAGGGGAGAGAGAGAGAGAGAGAGAGAGAGTGAGAGAGAATGAGAGAGAGAGAGAGAGAGAGAGAGAGAGAGAGAGAGAGAGAAGGAGTGAGGCAGATGGAGTGAGACAGAGAGGGAGAGAGAAATAGAGGGAAGAGAGAGAGAGGGAGGAAGAGAGAGATGAGAATTAGGCCTAGATTGTAGTAATTATTAGTAATTAAAACAGCAGCGTTCGAAGGAGAGAAAAAAATTTGTTAGCAATTAGTATAGTGACCGTAACCCCAATGCTTGAAGAATAAACCAAATAAAAATTATTATTATTATTATTATTATTATTATTATTATTATTATTATTATTATTATTATTATTATTATTATTATTAATTAGGCGCTTGAAGATAATTATGTTTCCTAAACTGAAAAAAAATCTTTTAATAACTTACCATTTAAAACAGTATGAAGCTCCTTTTCTCAGATAGGCCCACCGACTATGACGAATTTCAGAGACGGATTAATTCAATACAAATCCTCGACCGTATTTGTTGGTTGAATGAATGAGCAACGCAACGATTACAGAAACATTCGAAAAAGATTTGAACTTTTCGCAAACGATAAAGCCGTACGCATCGCCTTTTTCAAAATTGTTATACACGCTTAGAGTGATCGAAGTCAAGAGGATTTATGAATCGGTATCGAATTTTGTGAGTTTCTTTCTCTTTCTCGTTTGGTTTGTATGGTGCTTAATTGTTTGTCTGTAATCTTCAGTACTTGCCTTTGTGACTTTGCCGGTGTATGTATATTGGGTACACCCGCGCACACCCACGCGCGCGCGTACATAATTATCATACAACGTCGCTCATAAAGTTGGAATATTTTTTGTTTTACCCCAATTTATGGAATTATTTTTAAAATAATTTGAAAAATAATAGATCTAGATAATAGTTTACATTCTCAGATTTTATTAAATAATAATTGAACAATGTGTGTTTTGCGTGACTTCTAAAGCGTGTGTATGCTACTACCGTGTGAGTCACAAAAAAGTTTACACCTAGAAAATTGCTAATTATTTTTAAATCATCTATGAACAGTAAATTATTATACATCTTATGAAAGAGTGTTTTATCCCGAATCATTTGGTACCATTTTGCGTGGTATGTGTTCACGCTTGGGTGAACAGGTGCCATTGTTTGCGAGAGTGCAAAATCGACTTGCGCCACAATGATGCCCTCAGTATGTATTATGTTGGGATCAGCAGAGTGAGAGAATGGATTGAATGTATCAAATGAAATGCATTGCATATGTTTTTTGCAAAGGGCGAAGTCACACACACCCACACACACGCGCACAAATGTTCGTTGATATTTGATATTCGATATTTGATATGTGTGGCATGATTAATTTTGTTAGGGGTGTTATTTGGTTCTGCAAATACCGAATTAATACCTAAATCCCAATTGTTTTATTCAAACATCACATAGGCAACTTTGGCGCAATTCGATTTTTGCACTCTCGCAAACAATGTCTCCTGTTCATCCAAGCGTGAACACATACCGCACAAAAATGGTACCAAATGATTTGGGATAAAACACTCTTTCATGAGACATATATCAATTCAATGTTCATCGATGATTTTTTTTATTAATAAGCAATCTTCTAGGTGTAAACTTTTTTTTTACTCACACTGTATGCTTGTGAACGGTGGGACCTACTCCCTTAAGTCATAAATGACAGCAAAGAGGATTAATGCCCCACAAAAGGGCACTAATAAAGCACATCGACACGGTTTTGATCCTGGAGCCTCACAGTTACGAGGCCATTGCTTTGTCACTGAACCATGACTGTATGCAGCGGTGGCTAGGATAGGGGGGAGTTTCCATAAATAAAAAAACACAGAAAATGCAATAAATTTTCAATAATTTATTACATTTTACCCCGGTTCCCAACATAAAAAATTCTCTGGACGGCCATGCATTATGGCTCAAGGCATGGGCACACATAGGATTTGTTTATGTTGGGAACCGGGGTTTTTAAAAATAGTTCCATAAATTGGGGTAAAACTAAAAATATTCCAACTTTATGAGCGACAGTGTACTTAAAGCTAACAGCTTTCGTTCAATCAATACTGCCAATTACAAAGAATAACTCAAATAACAAGATCAAGAGGCGGATCTGAGATTCGATAACCAAGGCCCCCAAGGCCTCCACAAAATTGGCTCAAGTCTGGTAGAAAGCTGGCTTAAGCCACCATCACACCAAACTAGTTCTCACTACGTTCTAGAAAATCGTAAAGAAAGCGGTTGTGGACGGGGCAGAATGTGTAAATAATGTCTATAATACGATCCTAGTTCGTTCATAAACAGTCCTCAATACGTCCATCTCGTCTGTACCCCGTCCACGGTCAGTTCATATCAAGTTCAGATCGGGTAAATTTGCCATTTCCATGCAGTCCAAGCCAGTCCGTAGTTAGTTTAAACCCAATATTAACTAGTTCCACCTCGTTTCCAATACGTCCAAACCCATTCTTACCAGTTCACTACTAGTTTTTAACCCGACTACCCCGTTCAGAACAGTTTAACTCGTCCTCATCTCGTTCTTAGTGCGTTCGAACGCGCTCCTAGAGCGTGTGCAATCCCGTCCCAGCTCGGGAGCTATAAAACCCAAGCGCGTTCTCGCCATTCCTCATTCCCGTTCAACTTCAACGCTTCAAGCCGGGCAGATCAAGACATTCAAGTCGGGGTAGAATGTGTAAACAGTGTCTATAATACGACCCATAATACGTAGACAAAAGGGTGAGAATAAGTAACTTTTAGGTGATTACGAAGCATGAATGATTGATTGCTCGAGGGATGATCAATTTGTTGATGCTTTGCATAAGAAGGGGGTAGATTTACTCCACACAGGGTGCGGAATCGATCATATAGAGTATACCATTATATCCCGTGGGTGTAAATTGGAACCCATTTTTCATGAAAATGGAACCAAAAGCTATTAAGCACCATTGTGTTAATTAAGCACCATTTGGGTGCAAATTTCACTCCTTGAAGGGAGTAAAATCATAACCTTGGGGTACAAAGTTATACTTTCTTGTGGGGTGCAAATCTACTCCCTACATTGGGAGTAAATTTACATAATGTAACCTTCGGTACAACCCCTTATTCTTGATCGGAAAACTTTCACACAAATAATATGGTCAAATGAAACATGATAATTCCCCTAACATGACGAAAGTACGTAAATTATGCTAATTTTCCTTCATTTGGAAGTTCCTATATCGACACGATTGCGCCATTGTTGTAGCGCATTCACATATGCACTGACCAATGAGAGCTCGTCGGACTAAAATAGGGTGCAAAATTAAATCCCTCAAATATACACCCTTGCGTATTTCCGTGTTTTACTCCCTAAAAGGTGTAATAGGGGACGCCCTATTTTTCCGATTTCGTTTTACTCCCTCAAAAACACCTTTTATTTCTCTGTGTGCATAGACATTATTTACACACTCTGCCCGACCACAACCTGTTTTACGATTTTCTAGGACGGTTCCAGAACGTAGTGAGAACTAGTTTGGTGTGATGGGGGCTTAAAAGCAGTCTGACCATTTACATTTATTTACCGAATATTGATTCGCAACAAAGTGCGGCAATAAAAACCTTCTAATGTGAGGATTTGTTTCCAGTTTTTTTTTCTTCTAATGGAAGTATGCTCTAGACAGCTATAGGGGAGAGAGAGAGAGAGAGGCACATATAGTTGGGAGGGGAGGGTATGGTAAAGAGGGAGAGGGGGAGGGGGGGGGGTCAGAGAAGGCAGGGGGAGAAAGAGAGATAGAGAGATGGAGTGTGTGTTTATTTGTGCGTTACAAAAATGAGTGCCCGTTTCTGAGTGTACGTAGCCGGGGGGGGGGGGAGGAGAAATATATAGGAAAGGAATAATTTCAAGCACACGTGAAATGTATTATTGTATTTTCATCATACTTTTATATCATGATAGTTAAATATTTTTTTCTTCTGTTCGAGATGCATATGATTGAGATATCTGATTCGTTTAGAAACTTAACGATTATGAAGAATAAACGTAGACACTTTAAGTTTTGTCAAATTACATATCTATTCATTGTACGCATTTGATTGTTATTCATGGTTTTGTGATTCTATATACATATATGGATATATCTAGAATAGAATCATTTCAAAACAAAAAGATCATGTAACGTATAAACACGCGAATGCTTAAAAGTGAGGTCACGCGGTTAATCACGCTATTATGACATCCAAACAGGAGGAAATTGAAAAGTGTGTGTACGTGTTTAATCGAGAAAAAAAAAACAACCGCAATTACGTGCGGAACATCAACTGATTTCAATATACCATTTTCGTAATTATTTCATTTACCTGTTTCAAATTATCTCAATAGTCAGAAAGCAAATGGCATATATAAAGTGTTGTTAGATAAAGGGCAAGCCTTAATGTTTGTCCTACCTAGCAACGACTTATGTATGCAATTTGAATTTCGACTATTGAGATACATGTATTAGTAAGAGGTGAAAGAAATAATGCGTATCGCACGAGGCACTTCACAAAGGCATATATGCATACATTTGTTTCCATTGCAAAAATTGCATGTTCTCTATGTGGTATATCCCGCAGAAATCATGTCCGGATCTACCAAACGTCAGCTTAAAGGGAGTGTGTCATGACGAGACTATTATGTGTCTTTCCCGTGGCCCTACTCGGGCCAATCGGGTATAACACGACTTCGGACGACGCGACCACAGCATTCACGTGTGTGCAACATACGCGAAACCGAAGCGTGAGGAGAACTTCGGTCTGTTTCGCGAACGCTAGCGCGCTGACCCAGTTAATCAAGTCCATTCGTTTACATGCAGTTGTCCAAATGAAGACGTAGATGTTGTTGACCAGTATTTCCCATGATACACTCCCTTAAACCCCTCTTAGGTTCAAGTACAGCTTCAAGTTAGCATACCATAGCAAAACACATGAATGTAGTTTGGTATTTACGTTTCAGGGTTTTACCTTATTTCCTGAATTATAGTATGATACATATACAGAGTATCGTGGTCGAGTGGTTTAAGGCGCTTGGCTGGAGATGCGAAGGTCGAGGGTTCGAATCCCGACACGGCAATAATATCCTTAGGCAAGATATTTACCTGCACTTGCTACTCTCCACCCAGATGTTAAATGGGTACCCGGTAGGATGCGAAAATGTATGTGGTTGGACGAGCAAGTGTGCGCTTGTAAGATGGCGACTAGCTGGAATGCTCCCCAGGGAGTGGAAAGTGTGCATACATTGTGTGCGGGTAAGCCTAAATCCGATGACCGGGGTAATAAATTATCTGTAAAGCGCTTAGGCACATCGTTGGATCGGTGTATTGAGCGCTACATATCGATGGTGGACCTGAATATCAGGTTAAGTAAACAGAAGCAAAAATATTGTTTCCTTTTTTAACTTCAGTTATATGTCTGTTTGGGTTTTACCGTATATTATTTTAGCGCGGAATGTTTGTATCAGAGCATAACGAAGCAATACCCACATTTGGATATGCTAACGCTTCAACCATTGTAATTTTACTCTAAAGAATCTATTCGACAAACATGTTTTTGAGCTTCTTAGCACCCACGCTCCTCAACCTACAACTAGTGACTTAAAATGATTTTTTTTTAAAATGTAATATTACCAGCGTGAACATCAGTATAAATGATTTTAGTCAACTAATATTTTCTTTCAGAATGTTCCAGTCAAATGTGTTTTTCTATCTTCTTTTACCCTTGTTAAAATCCCAGCCGTATGGAATATCTTCTTCACCTACGATACTGCGACATGATACAAAGAGTGTTGCCAGTTCTTATACCATGATATGACTAATAGGGTTCGGATATAGATTTGTGTGATTTCCAGGCATGGTCACCCTTTTGTCTTTCTCTCTTTCTTATAGATTAAAAACCTGAATGTTACAGAAACATATATATTTTTTTTATTTATTTATTTATTTATTTATTTATTTTATTTATTTATTTATTTATTATTATTATTATTATTATTATTTTTTTTTTTTTTTTTTTTTTTGGGGGGGGGGGGGGGGGAGCGTTCTACATGAGTACAAGGATGGGCGTCAATCCTTACGTAATACCTATTGTTCAGGGGGGGGGTGAATGAATAGATCATCCCCCCCCCCCCCCCCCCTGAACAATAGGTATCAATTACAGATCTACGCCCATGAGTACAAGAATATCAAAATTAGACAAAAATATGTCAAGGTAGATATATCATGTATATGGTGAAAAGCGCACGGATCTGTATTTCAATACTTAACTTTTTAACACTTCAAATGATTACATTTATGCGTACTTACATGCGTACTTATTAATAATTCTTTTAATGCAATTTATGAAGGCGAGGAATGTTTGTATCAGAGCATAACGAAGCAATACCCACATTTGGATATGCTAACGCTTCACCATTGTAATTTTACTCTGAAGAATCTATTCGACAAACATGTTTTTGAGCTTCTAAGCATCCACGCTCCTCAGGTTACAATCAGTGATCATAAACTGATTGTTTCCTTTTTTTTTTAATGTAAAATCTACTAGCGTAAACATCATTTATACAAATGATTTCAATCAAGGTACGTTTTCTTTCAGAGGGTTCCTTTCATAAAAAAATCCTCTTCTTTTAATTACCCGTGTTACAAGCCCAGCCGTATGCAATATAGCTTATTCTGGAGTTTGGATTATTACGTCACTGCCACGTTCCGAAAGGTAAATTTGCGGTAATGGGTTAGGAGGATGTGGTATCTCGATCACATGGATGCCTGCACGGCTTTGAATGTTTCGTTTCGGTCCAAATTCATATTTCTAACATTTGAATTTTACAATGTTTGCACAAGAAGAATACTACTGACAAACTATAAATGTAGCGCCAAATATAGAACAGAAAATGAGTTCCTCATATAGACTAATTTGCGTGGAATGTTGATTGAAGTAAATTGAAATATTTCAGGCCCAAAAATGAAATTGTTAAATTCCACCGGCATTTGAAAGATAATACTATTTTAAATCTTTCCTCAAAACGAAAGGGCTTGAAATGTCTTTGTGTGGGAAAATAACGACCGTTAGTTGTCGTATCGACTTTAGGGATTGCAATCCGTTTGGTAAATAGTCTGATTTGCATAACCTTGTATTGAATAGTGTACGTTTCGTGCTGCGCAAAGATTCAGTCAGCTTAAACAATGAACGTATAGATTGAAATGAAATTAGGTCTATGTATTTTTACAGAACTTTCAACAAGATCTGAAGAAAAAAAAAAGATAATGTAAACGAGTAGTAAGTTCTGCGATAGAACAATCTTTCACACACTTGACATATAAACAATGATGTAATAATACAATGATATATGGATTGATGTAAATTGATTGTTAGTGTTGGTAAACACAATGTAACCTCTAAACAAATGACAAATTTACTATTGACAATAACAATGCATTTTGCAAGATCTCACTTTTGAGTTGGTCCCATATTCGGGTGTATACTGCACATTTCATCATTGCATAACCACTACAAATGGGCATCTTTGTAAAGGGAAATAAAGTACTAGGCTTTTGAATGATACCAAATTTGAATATGATAATATAGTAACAACAAAGACGGTAACGCTCAAACTGGAATTGTAGTTACTCTTTGCCCGGCTGGCAGAAGGGCGTATAGCACGCGAGGGACTCAATAACTACTTTTCTAATCATTGGCATTTAATGTGCTTTCCGTTCCGAAAATTGGTTTAAAACTTAAAAGACGAATAGAAATGTTATAGTAGAACACCGCCACAATTTCTGGGTGGAAAATAAGTCAGTTCTTATAAAAGTTTGAGGTGATTTAGTGCTAACGCCCTTCTGCTTAGCGCTTTATTTTTTTACCTGAAATTCGAGCTAACGCCCTTCTACCAGCCACTAACATTCACCAAACAAATAAAAGGCTAGACACCACTCTAATGTACATATAATAATGCGCTCTTTTTAATATTCATAAAAAAGATATTTATCATATAATAATCTGAATATCTGTACAACTTTTGATATACATCTACATGCATTTTCATAACATACATTAAGTATAAAATGGAGGTGCACTGAATATTCGCAAGGAAATTCAACCCTTTGAATTAATTCATTTACATGCTAGCAGATAAATGAGATAACTAAACTGAATGTTTAAAGTTTGAAATAACTATATTGGACCAATAATAAGGTAGGTATGACTGTTTGATATAAGAAATGACTAAATATATAGGTGCAAATCTCGAATTGGCAATTTGGTTGGAGCATTAATAATTATTTCACTTTAAGTTGTTCTCTCCATAATTATAATATAAGGTACTAAGAATGCCAATAATATTCATCCCCCATTTATTGCATCTCAATAATGGAATGAAATAATATGAAATTCATATTTACTACATTATCAACCTCTCCAAATACCTTCCTTCCAGTTTATTTCATAACGCAATCCAGAATTTATCTATACCGGTAAGTTCCTCTACTTTGTTTCAATACAGCCCATCACAAAACCAAACAGCGTATTTTGCTTCTGTTTCGCGTAGCTCAGAAAACAGGGTAATACTTGTCATGGGATAGTTGTTTATTGGGGGATAATGACACTGGTTCAAATCAGTTGGCAAGACACTTAACGATATTTGCCACTCTTTACCCAGTAGTATATGATCACTTTATGTAATTACACAGTATAGTGCCCTATAACCCTTTGGCAAGATATTTAACTACATTTCAACTATATTTACCCAGAAGAATACAGTTACTCGGTATAATTACACAGTAGACTAGAGTGTTCTATAACCCTTGTGCAAGACATTTAACAATATTTGCCACTCTTTACACAGTAGAGTGTCTTATAATTGAGATATCCCTTGTGACAGGCATTTCACATTTTTTATTTTTTTTTATTCAGAACCCTAAAAATATACCCAATGCTTGGGCTAGAAAGGTTACAAATTTTTGCACACACTGCATCCATTTGCATGCCAGGAAACAAAAAATAGCTTTGAGACCCTCAAATTGGCAACACATTGACATGTTCAAAATCATAGCTGTTTGATACAAATTTGCAAAATGTTCACAAATTGTTTACAGAAACAGTGTAGCAATAAATGAAAAATTTAAATGAAAAACAAAAATACAGTTTATCTTCATTTTATGTATATATCTATCCTATTTTCATTTCCTATTTTTTTTAGAAAAGGAAAACATTAGAAATAATCCCATTGTGCAATATACACAAATCACTACATGATATATAATTATGAATGCCCACATTCATACACAGTCATTTCGTACATTCTTGCTGAATTTAAACTCACAAATGGAACTAATTTTTCGAATTGGCAACAAAGGTGTTCCTTGAATAAATGCTGTCCTGCAAGATTTTGGCATTTTGTTTCGAAAAAAAAATAAAATAAAACAAGTCACATCTTTTTTGTAATGGTCCCTGATAACAAGGGGGTAAGGAAATTAACTTTACTAAGTCTGCTAAATCTAATGCTGAAAGACAATATTTTGGTGTACTCACAAATTCATTGGAGTTTCTTTTGAGGTAAACAACAGGTCAAAGTTCACAGGTACCTAACACTGAAAGCCTTCTCCAAAGAGCATGTGTCCTTTGGAGAATGGCGACAGCCTATGAGACTGACGATTTGGTCTAGCGAACCTTTTGCCATGTTATGTTATAAAATGTGTAATTATGCTGTGTCATGATCTTTGTTAATGTTAAAACAATGGAATAAGGAATTTCTGTTGGATGACAAATGAATCATATATTCAATTAAAGGTCGCCTCAGCACATGCTCACAAAAGAATTGCATTCTTTCTTACAACACCCCCACAACACACCCCTACAACACCCCCACATTACCACATTCTTTTCCTGTGATGCTACAGCACGTCTGCCATAGCAAATCCTATGTGGGCATTGTATGGTCTATTGTAAAGAGGTGTTCAGCTCTGGTGAAGCTACATACCACTGTCTCTTGTTAGCTCACTAATGATTGACAGATGATGTCACAAGATGAATGAGATCTGGAGCACGTTTTTTAGGGTGGAGCTAAGCAGGTCTGACATTTTTCTTTGTATAAATATTTTAAAATCAATGAAAGATATTTAGATGTTTGAATAACAAAATATGAGATGTATGTAGCCCTGCACATCAACAGGAATCAAGTTATATTTCGATGTCACCCGACCTTTACAATTAATTGGCAGATCTTTGAAGGCAAGAAGTCACAAGTCAACTTTCTTCATCAGGGCCCTGTTTCACAAAACTTGTCATCAGTGACAAATGACAGTTTTTGTTATAAGCTACTGAAATTCTTGCTTCTGATTGGTTATCAGTAGATTTGTCACTGATATTTGTCATCTGTGATTGAAAAAGAAGGCTTTGTGAAACACCCTCCAGGGGGGCGTTTCACAAAAACTTGTCATCAGTGACAAATGACAGTTTTTGTTATAAGCTAGTGAAATCCTTGCTTCTGATTGGTTCTTGGCAGATTTGTCACTGATATTTGTCAAAAAAGGCTTTGTGAAACACCCTCATTCAGGAAGCTCCTCCTAACGCCTCGACCTGGTCGTAATCCTCCTCTTCATCGCTGGCAAGATCATCCCCATTCTGCGAATGCCGCGGAACAAACTCTGCTCTGATGGCCTCAAGCTCGTCAAGTTGTTGCTTTAAAAAAAGGGGGACAAAAAGAAGAAGAGAGAATGAAAGTAGGAACACAAAGATTCATGTGCATGAACTGGGATTGAGAATGCTGCAGAAATAATTGTGGTATGATAACGTCAAGATGTTGCAAAAAAAAATGAAAAGAGGGGGGGGGGGGAAAGAAGATAATGAAAGTAGGAACAAAAAGATTCTTCTGCTTGAACTGTGACTAAGAATGTTGTTGCTAAAAAAACATTAAAAGGGGGGGGGGGAGAAAGAAGAAGAGAGAATGAAAGTAGGAACACAGGATTCATGTACATCAACTGTGATTGCAGTACATCTGGATATCTACATGTATAAACAAATATTCCCAGAACAACAACCACTATGTCTAAGAGAAGGCTAAATTCCCCACCAAAACAATTGATGACATGCATGGAGTATTACCCTATTATTTTTCTTTTCCAACACAGACTCTGCTCTGAGAGCCTCCAGCTTATTAGGTCGTTGCCAAAAAACGAGTCAGAAAAACAGAAGAGAAATGCAAGTAGGAACATAGATGAATCCATCAGACGCTGAAATCTTGTAAACTGGCATTGGTTGTACAGCTGTGGACTCACCCATTGGCTTATTGTGTTATTCAGACTTCAAAGTGTGCTGCATGCATAACTGATTCTTTTGTTCTATGGTCCATTTATCAGTCATGTTCTTGCCACTTCAGTATGTGAGGAATATTGGCATGTTGGGAGAGATTTTACATTTTTCCTTTTTTTTATAGTTTGGTATGTACTATATTTGACACTTTATGGGTTAAACAAGCATGAAGTGTGATTGAAGGAAATAAACATGTTCATGCACATCCTGAACTACCGGATATAAATAGAGTTCTTTCCTTTTCAAAACGAACTCTGCTCTGATAGCCTGCAGCTCATCAAGCTGTTGTTAAATAGAAAGAAGAAGAGGGATGAAAGAAGGAAATACATGTACTGTAGGTTCTTGTGCATGAACTGTGGTTGAAGGAAATATATATCTTGCACATCCTGGATTACCGGATATCTAAAAACAGGCATTCTCAGAAATACAACCCCCCAAAGAAAGCTAAACAATTGCCTACCAAAAATCTGATAACATGCATCAATTCCCTTTTTTTTCCTTTTTTCTTTCTTCAAAACTAACCTTGACATGTGCTCGATGGATGGTTCTCTTGTTGTTGATATGTCTCCTTGGAAATGGATTAAGCTCATCAAAGGCAATCTGATGGAAACAGAGAAAAACAAATCAAACAGTATTATGAAACAAAGACTAGACCATTGGTTGTTATATGATATCAAGTTAATCTGAATAAAAGCAGAACAATTAGTGAAACAGATGAAAGAAAGTTTATGTGAAATTCTATTAATTTGGAGAGGAGCTCGCAAGATTTGTCAGTGTTGCCAATTTTTGTTTCACTGGTGACAATTGAAAGACACCACCTTTAAAGCCAGTCTGCACTTGTTTGACAAGGGGGATTAGACCTCCCTCCAAGGTCACTGACAGGTGGGTATCTCATCAACTCAGCTCTAAATTTACATAAGAAAAAAGGGATCATGGGGACCAACATGCACTGATTAGGCATTGTTTTCTATATAGAGAGCGCAAGTAGCTATAAGTAGTGCAGTGGGGCTTTAAGACCATTTTCTAGTGCACCTAATGCTACATTTCTAGGCAAGGGAACAGTCTAGGTTTACCTGCGTAAGTTTCTGTACATCTGTCAGCATCTCTGGCATTCGTCGTAGGACGGCAAAGATCCTGAGGTAATCGTTCTGTTTCAGCAGTTCTTCCTCAAAGATCTTGAACGCAGCCAGGGAGTATCTAAAGAGAACTTTGTTTCCCTCCGACAAAAATGTGTCCCAGATTCGAAGCATCGTCTAAATAAAAGGGAAAAAAAAGGAAGAAAAAAGGATTTCATCAATGCCTTATTCAACTTTTACTGTTACAGACCTTCAATTGAGAGCGATTGATAGCCTTGTCAAAAATGAAAAGAGAGTGAATGCTGCCAGAGAGAACTCTGTTTCCATCCAACAAAAACGTGTCCCAGATTCGAAGCATCGTCTAAATCAAAGGGAAAAAAAGGATTTCTCAAATGTGTTATTCAACTTTTAAAGATGTGGACCTTAAAATTGAGAGCGATTGATAGCCTTGTCAAAAATGAAAAGAGAGTGAATGCTGCCAGAGAGAACTCTGTTTCCATCCAACAAAAACGTGTCCCAGATTCGAAGCATCGTCTAAATCAAAGGGAAAAAAAGGATTTCTCAAATGCGTTATTCAACTTTTAAAGATGTGGACCTTAAAATTGAGAGCGATTGATAGCCTTGTCCAAAATGAGAGAGAGTGAATGCTGCCAGGGAGTATCTGAAGAGAACTTTGTTTCCCTTCGACAAAAACAAGTCTCAGATCTGAAGCATTGTCTAAATCAAAAAAGAAAGGAAGAAAAAGGATTTCATCCATCGTTATTCAACTTTTACAGATGTAGACCTTCGAAAATGAGAGCAATTGAAAGCCTAGTCTTTGATAAATCACAAAAGAATAGAGTCAACAGTGCCAGCGAGTCCAGAAGAGAATGTTGTTTCCCTCCAACAAAAACGTGTCCCAGATCAGAAGCATCTTCTAAATAAAAGAAAAATAAGAATCAGGAATTCATCAACATGTTATTCAACTTTTACAGATGTGGACGTTCTAATTGACTGCAATTTTAAAGCTGTCTTCTGGCCATGCTATTGCATTGTAAAATAATCTGACTGGAAGAAATTGGAAAGGATGATTATACAGCACTTACGAACTGGTGTGTAGTGTGAGGTTTAGGAACAATCAAAATGATACAAAACTTACTCAGTGTATGGGACTACACACGCATCACATCACAATAATGACAGTATCCAATGCAAAGAATAATACTGATACATGAATACATAAGGGGAGCCTTCCAAAGTTGCGACTGTGCCCGGACGCGTCGGGGCGCGATGAATAGAACAGTGGCGTCCCAAGAGACGCATTGAGGCGCAAAGGGGCGCGAAGGGGCGCAATAGTCACCCTCACCTGATTCTTGCATATGAAAGAAACCGTCTATTGTTAGTATAAACCCGCTCTATTCTTCTTGCGCCCTTTTGCGCCCCACCAGGCGATGGAAGATTATCTCTCCCGTCATTGTTCTCGCTCGTGATGCGCGGTACAGCTTAAACTTGATATCCAGAAAGTATTTGTCGGCCAAAGCCTGTCTTCCCCTCCTCCGGTTTTCGTTCTGATAAACTTTCCATTGTTTGTAAAAAAAAAATGATGTATTCTTCTCGCGTCGCGATCTATTCTTCTCGCGCCGTTTTGCGTCGTAACGGGCGGGGTATTACCTTTCCAATCATTGTGGCGAAGCTTTGCAATGTACATTACTACAGCACAGCATGAACTTCTCTGGTGAGATCGTCTTTGTTTTGGGGGGGCAATCAACACACTCGTTCATCTTGATCAGAATACATTATGATTTATTTTTGTTGGGTTTAATACGCCTCCTTTTAATTTTTGTGACGACTGTATGAAATGTGAAATAAAGATGACTATGTACGATTAATGGTTGTTTAATTGCGAGCTTAATTGTCCCAACAACAAAAATAAAAGACGAATGATGTGAATGACTACATGTATGCGGTTATAGTCGGCAAATTGATTACTGTTTGGGTCGCTTGTGTATGTTTGTAATTTGAATGATTATCAACATATTTGTATAATTCCCACATCGCGATATGATTCTAGCGTCGTATAATGGACAAAGGAATTATCTTTCTCTCTCGTCATTCATATTCACGCTACGCGTTGCACATCGCCACAGCCTGAGCTTGGAAGAATTTATATTTTGTCAGTCTAATCCTTTTTTTTTTCTCCTCCCATGACTTGGTTCTAATAAATTGAAGGTTTGCTTATTAGGGATAAGAAGGATAACATCAAACAAACGATTTACTCAAGATGACGCTCTTTTCATTTCACCTCGCTGTTTGATAAAGTAGAGTTTTACGGAGCGAATACAAAAGAAAAGTTCGCTCTAAGGCCAAATAAAAGTTTTTTTTTATTAGTGTCCTGTTTTTTCGAAAACTAGGAAGGAGGAGGCCCTCTCTTTTCTTTTCTTTTTCTTTCAAAACGGCCGCTCAAAATGGCCGCTCGGTACATTTTCCCTGACAGTCGGGCTATTTTTCAAATGGCCGCCGACATCTTTTAACTTTTTAAAAAAATCAGTAATAGATCCATTTTAGTATTGTTTTTCATATTATTTCCCAAAAATAAAAAAAATAGGAGGCGGCCCCCAAAAAGGAAGCAGGCGGGGACGCTAAACATGTATATTTTGTTAAGTGGCCTCAGGGAAAAAAAAACATAAAATGCCGTGGCAGGATTTCACGCCCGAGATATGCCTTCGAAAATTGCCCGTCCAAAAGGCGTTTTAAATCATAATAATTCCATAGCTCTTTTTAAAAGTGGAATAAATAGAAAAAAGAGTCCGGGAACTATATCGAGATTATAAAACATGTGTGTCATGAAGATGTAAACAAAAAAGTGTAGCCTGATGGTGATAAAGTTGAGCAGCAATTGGAAATGCAATACAAAACATTAATCAGTTCATGATGATAATTAATCATTCCACACAACATTCGAATCATTTATTCGTAGATTTTTATAATTAAGTGGCGAAAGTGAAATTTTGAAATCTTAATGCACAGATACAAAAAACATACCAAACATGTTTTGATTCTTATTCTAAAAAAAAAAAAACGGCAAATTTTAAACGATCTTTTTAAAAGGAGGGAGGCGCTATAGCCCAGTGGTAGAGCAGAGCAGCTCGTAACCGGGAGCTCCCTGGTTAGAAACCAAGTCGATATGCTATTGTAAGGCATAACTCAACATTACATTTCGTTCGGAGAGGATCTTAAAGCCCCAGTCCCATATAAAGCCGGACCAGCACGGACGAGCACGGACCACTCCGGACCATCCCGGACCATGGTCTGGGGTGATCCGGGATGGTCCGGGATGTTTTGTTCAAAAAAGTGTGATGCTTTTAAAGCTACAGTCCCATATACGTCCCGGACCGTCCCGGACCATCCCGGACCCCATCCGGGGTGATCCGTGTTGACACCGTGTTGGCACCGGGTGGTCCTGGATGGTCCTGGATGGTCCTGGATGGTCCTGGATGGTCCTGGGCGGTCCGGGAGTCGACCGCGGATGTTTTTGACGGTCAAAACTGCCGGGGTGGTCCGGGACGGTCCGGGACAATAGTTTGATCCGGGGTGATCCGTGTAGCCACCGTGCTGGGTCCGGGGTCGTCCGTAGTGGCGCCGGGGCGGTCCGTGTTGATCCGTGGCAGTCCGGGAGTGAGTTATTGACCATCCAGGACCATCCAGGACCATCCAGGACCACCCCGGTGCCAACACGGTGTCAACACGGACCGAATCCCGGATCACCCCGGATGGGGTCCGGGATGGTCCGGGACGGTCCGGGACGTATATGGGACTGTAGCTTTAAAAGCATCACACTTTTTTGAACAAAACATCCCGGACCATCCCGGATCACCCCAGACCATGGTCCGGGATGGTCCGGAGTGGTCCGTGCTCGTCCGTGCTGGTCCGGCTTTATATGGGACTGGGGCTTTAAACCCGCCGGTCCCCTGTTTGCCTAATTCAGAGCATACACATGCTTCATATAGCAGTCAGGAAAAAAAAGCGAACGGTACAGGAAGCTACCTTTTATGGATAGGCCTAAATTGAAGGTTTGGCTTAACTAGGGAGAACAAGGATAACATCAAACAATAGATCTACTCATGATGACGCTCTTTTCATTTCACCTCGCTGTAAGATAAAGTAGAGTTCTATGGAGCGAATACAAAAGAAAAGTTCGCTCTAAGGTAAAAACATAGAATGCCGTGGCAGGATTTCACGCGACTATTGTTTGATCGCTATAATTGTCCGACTTGCTATAGATTCTTGTTTAGCTACACATATGTGTGTGTGTGAGAGAGGGGGGCGGCGAAGTGAACGGCCGGACCAAAATGGCAGAGGTCAATCAGGAGGGCTCCGCTCGCTAGTTATAAGGACCGCTAATTCATTGGACAACTATTCATGAAGACCGCTATTCGTAATTTGAGAACATGGTCATTATGTATAAGGGTCATGAATTCGTAATACGACATCCCCCCTCCCCAAAACTAAATAAATAAATAGAAAACATGAATAGATTAATAAACTTAACTAATGATACAATAACAAATAATGCCCGGTAATTGGGAATAGCCGCCTATGAGCGGAACATTGGGCGCAACAACTATTAGCTGCTCAAAGAGCTGTCTTTTGTCATTGCGTTGCAAAACAAAGTGCTTTTAAAAGTTACATGTACTATAATATCCGTATGCTATATAACACCCAATGTGAACATGACGTGTTCAGGCCTTATAACTATATACAGTGCACGTTAAAACAAAGACTTTACTAGCGCTAGCTAACAAATATGAAACGTCAAAACGTCACGAACATTGAAGATAACAAATTGTTAAGACAAATGACACCACCAATAAAGTTTCTTCGCGAAGAAATATTCGATCGAATTTCATGTTTGGAACAGATAGGCGATTTCGAATTGTTCAATCTACCGAAACGTTTTGATGATGCAGGCTCCCGACAATACGACTATCATTTGTGTAATATCTTTAATTTGCAGATGTTTGTTTGTTTTGTATGACATATTTATAAACGCCCTATAATCTTATTTCAAGCAGAATCTTTCAATCTCTTTGATTATAAGTATCATTTTTAAATCACGGGTATTTAAATACAATAGCTGATTTTGCGAAGATTTAGAGAACCTACGTTTCTATTCTTTAAATCGATCTTGCATGAGAAAGAACAGAGTGATGATATAGATATATGACCTATTTTGATCGGATGACAGAACAAAATAAATGTAATATGAAACAAATAATGTGTCAAAACATACAGAAGGAATACAATTATACATATCGTTTTTGTTTTGTTCGTGAAGAAATTAATATAATACAAGTAGTGAACACATTAATGAACAGAAATGAACAATCATAACAACGTCAACGCCTACACAACTTCGATATTTGGGAGGAAAATAACAATCAGAACAACAATCTAAATCAATGTCTTGTACGTAAAATAATAATAAACATATCAGTAGCCAAAGTGAAAATTTTAGAGTCAAATCTTTCAAGACGAGAGCGGACACACACGGGGATTACATGAATAACTAATGCGTAGGAACGGGCGCGAAAGCTTTTCAAATTCACAAATTCACAATTCACAAAAAGCGCTTCGCCTTTAAGCGCACCCCTCCCCCCCCCCACCCCGAATGAGTGTTATGTAGGGTACGCAGGCGCGTACGCAGGGGGGGGGGGGTTTGGGGGGTTAAACCCCCCCCTTTGGAAATTTTTGTGTGTAAACCCCCCTAAAAAAAACCTAAAACCCCCCCCCCCCCCCCCCCCCCCCCTTTTGGATTTTTTTTTTTTTTTTTTTTTTAATTATTAAAAAAAAAAAAAAAAATATTCCCATGGCCGACCTAAAAAAGGTGACCTTACCCCCCCCCCCCAACGGAGCAAAATGTCAAATTTCCAAATTTCGAGACCAAAAAAAAAAAAAATGTGTCCTCTTACCCCCCCCCCCCCCCCCCCCCCCCCCCCCCGCTTATTCAGCGGTCGGCTGAGCCGTTGCGATTTTTTTGGGACCAAAAAAAAAAAAAATGTGTCCTCTTACCCCCCCCCCCCCCCCCCCCCCCCCCGCTTATTCAGCGGCTGGCTGAGTCGTTGCGAAATTTTCGGACCGATTTATAAATGTTAAAACCCCCCCCTTGAAAAAATCCTGCGTACGCGCCTGAGGGTACGCATATGCATTTTCCCTCCTTTTGAAAACAGTCCCCTAAGTCCGGTGTGTAAAGTCAATACGGGCCGGATTTGTGTGTACTAGACGAGCCGGACTTTGGTGCGTAAAAAGTACCCCTTTACCAGACAGTAACAATGAGTCTCCAAACAATAGCCAGATTTGATATTCATATTATGAGCATGTGCTTAGTTATATCGGGATTCCCTGGTTATATTGAAGACGTGGGCTAATATCTGTTTGCCCAGTATTTCTCGCTGATTGTTTGACCAACATTTAATTGCTATTGTCCAGCTGACTTTTCTAAAGGCTTTTCTACCCTCGGCGCTAAAGGGATTGCGGAAAATTTCAACACTATTTGTGTTTCTTGATGACCCAGTAGAAGAAGAATAAGGGCTACCCTGCCCCCCCCCCCCCCCCCCCCGAAAAAAAATGTCCCAAAACAACGCAATCATTATTAATTCCGTTTACTACTTGATACCAACACGTGCATGATGGATCCCCCGGATGGATCCTTATTTAGACAGTGAGACAGTTCTGTTACGAGAAGCAATTCAACGAATTGCCATGGCTTGTATATGTTCTAGAACGCACTACGCTCTTTCGATAACACGTGGCCCCTATTCAGCACTATATATACGTATTTTAGTTATTCTTAACAATGACCTAGATCTAAAACTGGCCGCGGATGTAACCCCCCCCCCCCCCCTTCGTCGCAAAGAAATATTCGATAAAATTCTTTGACACAGTATGATAAACTAATTTCTTCTTGAGATATGTTTGGGGTGAAATTTCAAACATCATTTCCTGGTAACTCTCTTTTTTTTTAATGCATGCTCTATTCTTACGATTTAGGCATAATTTACTATGTTGATTTGCAATTGATAATCTCCCTGGGAGTTTTGCGATATCCCCGATGATACGGGTACAGTGTATTTAATTTTCTTCGTAACATTAGTGTTTTGCAAAGAAAGAACATTCTGAAAATGAGCGTCTTCCTTCTAACGAAACATATTGATGATGTTCCCGACAATACACATATCATTTGCATTAAAAAAAATCGTAATACAGATAAAACGCTTTTTAAATCCAATTCAAGGAGAAACTATGACATTCTTGATTAAGTATCATTTTCAACATCACGGATTTTAAAATACGTTCTCTAATTTTAAGAAGATTCAAAGGATCTATGTATTGAAATAACAGACTGATGATATAATTATATGATTTATAATGATCATACGACAGAACTGTTTACAAGATGCAACAAAAATTGTTTTAAAAAAAACAAGAAAATCGAAACATGCGATAACATCGCTATAAGGAAATATAAAATTACAATTAAAGTGTCAAAACATGCACGAGGAAAACAATGTCAGAGAGAGTGGGGTAAGTATAAAAATAAATTTGTTTTTTTCGTGAACAAATCAATTTGTATTAAAATTGATACAGTATATTGAACACAATCATGAACAGAACAGGAGGAGATGAAAAAATGAACAATCATGCCAACGTTAACGCCTACAGAACTCCGATTTCGAGAGGAAAATAAACAATCAGAACAAACATTGTAACCAATGTCATGTACGTAAAATAATATTAAAACAAATCAGTAGCCACGTAATGCTTTTCAGAGTCAAATCTCGCAAGACGAGAGCGACACACAAGCGGGCACTACATGAATAACTAATGCGCCGGACCGGGCGCGAAAGGGCGCGAAAGCTATTCAAAGTTTAAGTTCCCATTCACAAATGTCAAGTTCTTCACCGGGGCGCGCCCCGGCGGGGTAATTTCGTAACAATGAGACTCCAAACAATAGCCAGATTTTAATGAGCTGGCAACCAACTGAAGTCCTCTCCTATCCGACGCAAAAAGGCGCTAATGGGCGCATAAAGGCGCCTCCTTTGTTCTCATATCCTGCTCTGCGCCCCGACGCGTCGCGACACAGTCGCAACTTTGGAAGGCTCCCCTAACAGAAGAGTAATGTTGATTGAATTCTCTTCATATTTTGAATATGATGGCATCTTGAAGAGCAATCCTTTTCAAAATACATTTCTACTATTATTCATATAATTGACACACAAAAGGCCAGTCTTCATCACCGAAGTTGCAAAATAACCTGCTATTTTCAAATTCGAAATTGTGTCTTCACCAGACCCATATGCTCCTCACAAACTAGCTCAGACGGGCGTAGATTAGCCCGCTATTTCCCAAATAGCAGGCTATTTTGGAAACAAGAACAAGATTTCTTGGGACATTTTCTTGACCAAATACCGATAGCCCGCTCATTGCAACTGCGGGCTGATTGAGACGCAAATTAGCTAGCTAATTTGAGTTAGGGCTAGTTAAAATAGCGAGTTATTTTGCAACTTTGGTCTGATGAAGTCAGGATTAAAGGGTGAGAAGGATCACAAAATATAATTCACGATAGCGAGAGATCAATCTTCTCGCTGACCCCTGAACTCACCTCTGCAGGAATGTTATCACAGAAGCAGGTCACAAACCAGTTGAAGGTCACCAACGAAAGGTCAATTCTGAAACAATAATATTGAATGATTGTTTGTATATTGCTTTATATTGGTTAAATAAAGATTTGAATTGAATTGAAATTTACCCACATGTGTAGAGTAATGTGTGCAGCGCTTTATAACTGCAAGGAAATAGTGCTGTATCAATTATATTTTGGATTGGATTATATTGGGTCAAGAACTCACTTGGTAGCCCTAATAAAATAAAAAATAATAAAAACAATGCTTGTAATAAAGCACTTACCACCGAAGTTTCTAAACGCTATAGCAAACAAAATAGACTGATAAACAATTACATATTAAACAAAACAAAAAAGTGCAAACAAACCTACAAATTACAATACATGTGACATACACATCCATGTGAACAGAGTAAGTTAATCATCAGAAGCAATTTTGAATAAATGTGTCTTATTCAAGTTTTGAATTGAATTAGTTACCCAGTAGTGAACAGATTTTACTTACGAGTATTCCTCAAAGTGGGAGTGGAGTCTCGGAATTTTCTCTGCAAGAAGCTCCCTGAAAACTCTTTGATCCGTCTGAGAACCAATCAGCGTCTTGCTGTAGTAGTCCATTGGCATGATGTACTCCACAATAGCTATCAGGCACCTGCATACAAAACAATATAGAGTTTTAATGATATATGGTAAACTCCATAATCGGCAAGAAGTATTCCACAGTAGCCATTATTCAAGACAATATGGAGTGGTATTATAACACATAAATTTGGCTTCTAGTCATGTGATTACATTATTAAATCCAAATTTAACATTGTTACCAAACACTACAAATGACAAATTGTCAAAAGAATGGAATCATTCCTCCGAAAGTGGGAATGGAAGTGTATGAAAATACGATGTGAAAAATATAAACGATGAAAACGGATGTCGGTGAACTTGAACTTACCAAAATGCATCTTCTTCCTCTAGGTAGAGCAAAGCTATGGCAGCAACTCGATTTAATCCCTGAAATAAACAAAAATACACGTAACCAAGTGGTGAATATTCCCTAGGGAATGGAGATGGTGCACATTGTGCATGAATGAATCCAATGACTAGGGTAATAATATCTGTAAAGCGCATAGAGACAGTATTTCATATCAAGCATAATCATACATTTTCATGATGACTATGTTAATGTTCGAGCCGGAATATTATGGAGAAAAGAAAGCGACTTTTTGTAATTTAAACATTACTCAAAGTCTAGGTGTTATCAATCCTCATTATTATTAATAATCATACATATTCCCTCACCTAAAGACTCCCTAAGAGACTACTGGGTATTCCTTGGTGGGACTACGGGTTTGCCGTATACAAGACTTGTACACCCATGGATAGCATTTCCCGAAGTCTGGTGTCCGCGAATTGTGACCTACAGCAGATGAGAACTAACTTCCATATCCCTTTAAAAACTTACTTTCGAGCTTAATGGCTTCAAAATTCATTGCATACTAGTTCCTTTAAAAAAAATCATTGTCTCTTATACTGTCAAACCACTGTAAGTCACCGAATTGAATATATTTTGAGAAAATTTGCATAAGGGTCAAAGGTCATATCATGAATCGTACCTGGCAGTATCCAATGGCTGGGTTGTGTACGCTGTATGCAAGAAGAACTCTCCTCAACTTGGGGATCTGAAGGACAGGGGATGAGAAGATGAAGAGGAAAAAAGAGGATGAGTACATCTACATTGTTTTTGCTCACCTGAAAGTGCATACACTGTATATCATTTAACCTTTATTATTTTATCTATCTTTTCTTTCTAAGTTGATGTCTCTATCTCTAAAAAAAATGTTTCCATTTTCTCACATACTCTCTATTTCCCCTTCTATAATTTACACAAGCTTTAAAGGTAAAGACCAGTATTGGAAACGCCCCAATTTCAAAAAATGAAATGGAAGCTCTCATTACCAATCATGTGAAATAATTTGTTTTGACTAATACATGATGATAACAAATTTGCCGGGAAACCGCCTACTAATTCATATATTTGGTAAATTTGTTTCTCTCATGGTCTGTGAGAGATATAGGGTAGTCCCATATACATATTTCTGTGTATAGTGCTTGTAACTGTACGAAGAATGGGCCAAATTTCTTATCATTTTGATGATTCCAGAACCTTACAGATGCTAGATGCTAGATGATCAACCTTTTCTGATCAATTCCACAACGTTTCTTTCACAATGCAATCGTATGACCATAACTGGTCTTTACCTTTAATCCCTTTTCTCTATCTCTCTCTCTCTCTCTTTCTCCCACTCATTCTCCCATATCCCTCTGCCACTTTCTCTCCCTATCTTTCCTCCTACCTCCCTCCCCATCTCTATTTCCCTCTCTGCCTCTCTGCCTCTCTCTTCCTTTCTCCTTCTCTCTATCTTTGACTTACTTCCCGCGATTCCATTTTCCCATGTCTGTCGTTTGCTCTATCTCTCTCTATCCCTCATGCTCCCCTATCCCTCTGTCACTTTCTCTCTGAATCTCTCTCCCTCCCCCTCCATCGCTCACTGTCTCTCCCTCTCTCTCTCTCTCCTCTCTCCCTCTCTCTCTTCTCTCTTCCTCTCTCTATCTTTGACTTACCCCCTGTGATTCCATTTTCTCATAGTGTCTGTTTGTTGGCAGTGTCCTCAAAAGATCAAGCTCTATTTGCTTCGTTGCTGGGCTGGACTTGAAGCTCTGAAGAAAAAGAAGAAGGAAAACAAAAGAAGAAGAAGAAGAAGAAGAAGAAGAAGAAGAAGAAGAAAAGAAGGAGATAGAGAATGAGCAAAAGATTAGTTACGCTATAACTGGTAAAGCTCTCTATAAGAAACAGTAAATATATTAAAGATTCAAAAAATATACGTTCAAGCTCATGTTTGCGTAGTTTTGGTAGCAATAATGGTCACTGAAAGGTAATGAGCTAAACTGCAAATGCAAAATACAGTATGGAATATGGCAAGGACCAACCAAAAAGCAAATGCTTGTGAGAAATGGCCCTGAAAGAGAGATAAAAAATAACAAGACAAATACCAAGTAGATACAAAGTCAAATTAGTCAATAAAATACACCAAAAAAAAAAAAAAAAATGGCCGCAATATTTTACAGTCCTTACCTTACTGTTTTGTAGCCTTTGATAATAGCCCACACCTGTTGTTTCTTTATCTTGCCTGACACGCAAGTCCACACACCTATGAATATAGATAGAAGCAAACATGTTGTGAAAAGCTACATGTGGATGCAAATATATACAGATTTATCTTGGTACTTACTGTATGCTGGCAGAAGAGAAGGAGGAGAAGGAGGAGGAGAAGGAGAAGGGGAAGGAGAAGAAGAAGAAGAAGAAGAAGAAGAAGAAGAAGAAGAAGAAGAAGAAGAAGAAGAAGAAGAAGAGGAATAAAGAGAAGAAGAAGAAGAAAAAGAAGAAGAAGAAAAAGAAGAGGAAGAAGAAGAACAAGAACAAGTTTAAAAGAAGGCAAAAACAGAGAAGACAAAGTAGAAGAAGAAGGATGAGGAAGAGGATGATTAAAAAGTACTTTTGACTAGAAAACATAAAAACTACACACATGCAATTCTACCCTTAACAATGGTACTAGGAAGGGTAGTATACACCTGTATCTCCCCTACCTCGAAATCCATTCCCCCTCCACATTTAGTACATGACACATGGTATAGCAATTTATGTTAACGAACCATTAAAATACAAATGTAGAAACGATATGCAAATATTCACTGAAAATGTTGAATCCATCTTTATTGAAGTGTTCATGAAGCCAGTAAATGTAATAATAACATGACTTACAACTATTACAGTCTGAGTAGGGTTAAAGCCATTCATGATTGCAAAATAAAGATTGGCTTACCATTTCCAAAGCCTTGCTCTATATTCATGTGGTATACCACCTCTAATCAGAGACTTCAGTTCAGGCTGTGTGGGAAAACAAAAATGAGTTTAAAGGCATAATTGTTGCACAATGTTTCCACTTTTACAAATCTGAAAAGAACAAGAAGAACAAGTAGAACAAGAAGAAGAACTAGAGAATAAAGAAGAAGAGGAATGAGAAGAGAAGAGTAGAACAACAAGAAGAAGAATAAGGAGAACAAGGAAAAGAAGGAAAAAAAGATGAACAAGAATAACGAAGGGGAGGAAATGAGCCTTAGTCATTTTAAACCACTAAATATCATTCTTAATTTCAATCCTGATCACAACTTATACATGACCGTAATCTTTATCCTAAACCATACCTAAAAATTCAAATCACAACTGATGACCTTTGACCTTACCGTCATGATGAGTTCCTTCTCCGGATGAGCGACAACATAGTTCTCCCATTTCACTGCTCTAGATACTTCTAGTGTAGAATGTCTAGACTGTGAAGAAAAAGAAAAATAATGATAAAAACTAAAAGAAAGCCAATACAAACATCAAAAGGTATTAAGGAGGAGGGTGACATCTGGGGAGAAGTGAACAATAATTTGTAAGCATTTTTCATTGTTATTATGCAAGTGTGGAAGAACATCAGAGAAAAAACAAACCTGGGTCGAGCGTGCAAAATGTAGATTAATGTCTTGCCAAAGGACATCAGTGCCGCAGCGGGACTCGAACCATGGACCTTGTGATCCACAGTCCGGTGACATATCCCCTCGGCCACGACACTTCTCGGTTTGTTCGACTCTTGACTCAATCTCTTTCCCCCTCATTCTACTAATCTAATGCCCTTTTTCTACAGCTTTTGCAATCATTAATTTTCACATTTTTTTGTATCTCCCTTTCTTTTTGCCTTCTTCTATTTCCCTCTATTTTGTCCTCTTTTTATTTTTTCCCCCAAAAGTCTAGAATTTCTTAGCTACATATTTTTCTATATATTGATTTCTAAGCATACCTTGTTCATGTTATATTGTAAAACAGCTCCTGAGGAACTAACACTTCAACAAGCTCCGTTTCAAGTTAGTTCCTCTTTTCTCATGCTTTTTCCATTATATTCGTTGTTTCATTGCATACTTTTTGTAATACAATTTTACTTGTATTTTGTTTTGCATGAGAAATAAAATAATTTGCATCAATGTTGAATCAATATGTATGTAGATGTTATGCTCACCTTGATTTCATCTGACCTCCTCTGTAGCTTTGCCGCTTGACTCAAGAGGGCGTTTTCCTCTTCGATCTCTGCCTTGTGATCCCTGATGAAACCATACTTATCAAACAATTGCTCTCTGCCAACAGCAAAACAAGAAGACAAAGAGATTGTTAATAAGAATAATTTAAAGCCCCACTGCACTACTTATAGCTACTTGCTCCCTCTACAAACAACGTTACTGAATAATTAATTATGTAATTACAAATCTTTATTCTCAGTTTTCTTATGTGTAACTGATTTTCTCATAAAACTGAAGATATGGTGTATATATTCAATACTGAATGAACGCCACTAAACTATTACCAACAACAACAACTACAAACAATGCATAATCGGTGACCAAAGGTCCCCTATGATCCTCTTTTTCTTATGTTAATTGAGAGCTGATTTGATGAGATAACCACCTGTCCAGTGACCTTGCGGGTGGTCTAATCCATCCTGTTCACTAGTATTGATGGGCTTTAACAAGGAAGGGGAAGGAGGGGGAGAATTACAGCCTTCTTGTTGATTCCACCCTTGTGATATCAATAACAAAAGAATTACAGCAACAATCAGAGAAGGAGTTTCTGACCATTCAAACTGTACCCAAAAAAAATTACACTGTACTTTCCGTTATATATCATTGCTATCAGATTTACTTATATATCATACACCATTATTAATGCAATACACAAGCAGGTACATGGTTTACATAAAAGATTTTACATGCATTACTGTTTGTCATTTTCTACACATTTCATCGTATTTCAACTAATGTATAATTACCTGCTTGAACAATTATTTACGTCGTTTCCATGTATCTTTCAAACGATTATTTCCATTTTTGTAATAATTATTATGCCAATGTATTGTAAAACAAAATGTGAAAGAAGCTTTCTCATAAACATAACAACAAGAGAAAATATGAAGGAGTAAAACAAGATCAAGAAGAAAAAGAAGATGAGAGAACAGAAACCAAAAAATAAGGACAAATCATGAAGAATCATACTTTGCTGTTTCTGAGTAAGACTTTGTCTTCTCCTCGCCTATTTCAGAATCCATGGCCTCGGCCAGCAGTTTAGAAATGATATCATCAGAATCCTTACTTCCTTTTTCTGTAAAAGAACAACAAGTTCTGAATTTGAATCGTCATGATAAATAAAAAGAATTATTATTATCATTATTATTACTTATACCGAGCTTGTCCCATGAGGCCTAAAGTGCTTACAGTAAATGACATACCAAAATACATATGATATTAAAAACAATCTTACAACTACCAACTGCAAAAAAAGTGTGTTTTCAAGGCCTTTCTGAAGGTTATAACTGATGGAGACTGTCTAGTTCTAAGTGGTAGATTATTTCAGAATCAAAATAATGATGTCTTTCATGGTGCTTGCTTCAAAATGTAATACAAGTACATGTATCAGTTAAATATAAAGGTGAGTTCTGGTAATGAGATTGCATTGTGAAAGAAAAGGTGTGGAATGGATCAGAAAAAGTTGATCATGTAGTATGAAAGTATTGGTGTGTACTGCAAGGTTCTGGAGTCACCAAAATCATGATAAATTTGGCCTAGTCTTGGTAAAGTAACAAGCACTGTACACAGAAAGATGTATATGGGACTACACAAATGATGTCGGGGCTAGCTTACCTTGATTTCCTTGTCTTTCTACGCTCATTACTCAGCCAGTATACATTTTCTTCCAAAATTGTTTGGCACATGACATTTATTTGTAATCTTGAACATTCAGTGTAAGTTTCGTTTGATTCTGTGAGAATTCATTTTCTTTTTTTACCAGAACTCAAGTTTATCTTTAAGCTATGATATCTGTTTATGGGACTTCCATATTTGGGTGAGAGGTGATCAGATTGGCAAAAAGTGTAGTTTGGTAAAAATACTACCTGCTACCTTTTTGCTGATGTACCGTTCATAGCTGTTGTCATATATAGTTAACAACACAAATACTCATACCCCTTGTAAATTTGATGTTTTGTGTGAGTTTTTTGTAACTCAAGAATGAAAGATGGACTGATTGAATTAGGGCTTTATTGAATACTTTTAGATGTAAGCTTGAATGTCACATTCTCAAGAAACATAAAACAGGATAAATCAATTTTCATTAACTTGGTATTGAAGAATATGAATAATTTAATTGTTAATTGTATGCTTACCTCTCTGTGGCCCTCTGACCTCATTCAGAAGTAGAAGGTATTTACTCTCAGTCTTGCAAAAATCGGCTTCCATGTAAATATATTTCCTAAAACAAAAAGAGAAAAACAGATTAACGTAACTAAAACACAAGCAAAGAAGCAGTTACACTTATCATCATTTATTCAAATTTTTCGTTTTTTATTAGACAACATATTTTGCAGATATAAGCTGAATTGCTCTTGTATAAAAAGAGATAGAAATTCAAATTCAAATTACATGGCAATATAATTATACAAATCAGGAAAAAAAATGCTGTATAATTTATACAATATTTATACACTGAAAGATAAAGTTTAGTTCTGGTCATGCAATTGGATTGTGAAAGAAACATTGCATTGCATTGTTGAATTGAACAGAAAAAGTTGATCATCTATTTTGTGTGTACTGCAAGGTTCTAAGGCTTCTATTTTGACCCCCAAAACAAACACCTGAACTATCAACATGATCAAATAACCAATGTTTTATCCCTTTTTTGGAAAAATCCAAATTCCATATATTTTGTACACAAACCACAAAAATTAGCGATTTGGGGGGCTGACATGCAAAGACAAAAGGTTACGTAACTTTGTAACGGTGGGTCTGATTTTTAAAAATTTGTATTAAAAGATGTGCAAGACTCGGTAGGAAAAATTCTTAAAATATCAGTGCAAGAATCTTTTGCATTAAACAATTATAGCGAAAAATGTAGAGGGGGGATGCTACATAGGGTTAAGGTACATCGTTACATATCTGGAAAAGTTTTATACAAATACTATCAATAAAATTGAGTATTTATTGAATGAGACAAATATATTCCAAAACAAACTTTTGTTAGGTGTAACTTATATCTTGGGATACAGTGATTAAGGATTGTAACCTATGAAGGTTTGATTCTGAAACACAATTACTGTAGGAGTAGCTTCTCTCTGGTGATGGCATCAAATATTTTTGTTATTATAAAGTGAAATATACCTTTTTCAAAAGAATATTCCTTTTATTGTCATTGAGGGGGTAGATTAGAATGGTAAATGTGCACCAAATGTCATACCTCGGATTAGATAGTTACTTATCTTTTTATTCTATTTTTCATTCTGTGCTTTTGTATTAAAGTGCTATGGCACTTCTGGTTTTCGTGCGAGTAAAGAATCAGTATTGTTGTTATTATGAAGTGGAATATACCTTTTTTTAAACAATATTCCTTTTATTGTCATTGAGGGGGTAGATTAGAATGGTAAATGTGCACCAAATGGCATACCTCGGATTAGAAACTTACTTTCTATGTTTGTTTCGGTGAAGGATATTTTATTTATTAAAAGACCGTCAATACTACTGGGCCAGAAGGGATGAGACCACACAGCGAGGTCACTGACAGGTGGCTATCTCATTAACTCAGCTCTCAATTAACATGAGAAAAAGAGGATCATGGGGGACCAACAGGCACCGATTGGGGAAGTTTTCTATATAGAGGGAGCAAGTAGCTACAAGTAGGACAGTGTGGCTTTAAATAACTTACTCTAGGAGTAATTTCTCTCTGGTGATAGCATCACATCTTAGTTGGTTCAGCTCTAAGATCTCTTTATTCAGGAACTTATTCTGAATCTCAAACGCTGTCGCTGAGTCCTGAAAGAGAAGAGCAAGACCATCAATCAATCATCCATGCGTTCACACAGGGGAAAAATTCCTTAAAGCTTATTAGTTTAAAGCTCTTATCTTCAACTCTGAATCAAGGGTAATACCTTATTGTAACCCTTGATATAAAACCCAATTGCAACCCTAACATTAACCATAAATAATTTACTCCAACCCCATTTTTTTTTTAAATTGCTAAAGCACAAGTCAGAGTACCATAAATACCGGTATGGCTAAAAAGCCAAAGAAAATTCAATAATGATGTTTATTAAAACAATCGCATGCCATTTATACAGTTAACTCATATCCTGCCATGAGGCTGCATGCACGCTACCGTTATAGTGCTTTGTACACGTGAGCGCGCCATCGATTGGGTGCTTAATTTACGTGAGCCACCCATCGGTTATATGATGTCCGTATCTAAAGACCGAGCGCCAATTAGCGCACGCCAATCTGTCTGATAGTAAACACATAATGTACAATGGCCCTACTCCGCATTTAAGAGCTGTGAACCTCGAAACGAACGCATCAAAATTTTCTGTGTGTGAATGATGTTGTATATATATAGCTGATTAGTTTAAAGCTCTTTACTTGCGGAAGTGAAGGATATTGACCAAAGAGCAATAGCGTCCAGAGCTTGTGTTATACAACTGGTCATATACCTACTGTAAGCAACCCTCCCATGAAGATGACTTGTTCTTACCTTCAAAGTCTCATATTCCATAGGGTCTACATAGGACTGTGTGTTGAGGAGAGCATGCTCCACTACTTCAGCAGGGGTGTTTCCAGCTAGGTTGACATTACCCTCAATTTCTTGACTTAATTCCAGAGGTGGGTCAGTCTTTACAACTAATGGTTCGTTCCTCTCAAGTTCGCTGACCTTTAGTCAAAAAAAAATCAGAAACAAAAAAATCATGTTTTTCTCCGTAAGTTTGGGGTGCCACATATTAGTTTCCAACCAATTTTTTCAAAATAATCATTTCAAAAATAAAAATAAAAAATAAATTAAGATAAAATTAAAGCTAACTTGGGAGTACACTGTAGTCTCACTAAATCAAGAACTAAAGTGTAATATGTTTCACATTTCTGTATCTTATAACACAGAGCTCATGAAAATACCCGCAGGTCTTTTGTTGCGCCCGGTTGCCATTTATCCATTCATCCCTGCCAACCTTTCACAGCAAATATTGGGAATCTCTCCAGACAAAATTAGGAACAAAGTCTATCACGTTTACTCTTTACACTGAAGTTTTCAGAAGAAAAGGAATCTAAGGCTCAAAACAATAACTTGTAGACCACAAAACAGGAATAATTCTGCCAAAATAGGAATGGTTGGCAGCTGTGACTTGTGTATCTAAACGTAATACAACCGTGGTTGCGGTTTACCGCGTCACATCTGACGCCGTTTCTCACCCTCATTGTCAGTGACATGACGACTTGATCTTTAGCCTGTATGAGATCAGTGAACATGTTGATCTGCTCTCTCAGGTCGCGCACCTCCTTTTTGCAAGAGCTATAGTAGATACAGGACAATAATAAAGATTGGGTTAACCCATTAGCAACTAGAGATTTTGTAAAAATAGCCCATTACTCACTGCAATAAGTTGCAATAAACCATTTTGATGTTAATACTGACACATCAGTCACTACCTGTTCCTTAATTCTACCTGATTATCCATTTTGCATTTATGAAGCAACATCTGTTAGGAGCCAGTGGCATTTATCCATATTACTTTGACAAGGTATTAACCCCCCTGTTACCCCAAAACAGACGCAATGTGAAATGTGTCCATTTATCTTTGTGCACATTATGTATCACATATTCCATTATGATTAACAGGAAGTATTAGCCCTGCATGGGCTTTTTCTCTTTTGTCTTTTTTTCGTTCTATGTAGTATCTTTACAAGTGTATGGACTATTACTTCATTGCAAATAAAGTGATATTGAAACAAATAAATTTTCAGCATAGGCAGATAAAGGTCAATTGTACTAAATATTTAGACACATCGAGATGAATCCTGGATTCGTTCTCATGAAGGTTACTCAATCATTATTCTTTTATTCACCGACGACCTATTCTCTGATACACAGGTGGAAGCATTTTTCTCGCAAGGGCAAACAAAAATCATTCATGAAGCACCACCATGACTTTGGCAGTGATCATTCTAAAATGCCCTAGGTGGGGATGTCTCCATGCGTATAAGATCTGTGTATATTTGGAGGTCATTTGGTATGTATGTCTATAAACGGCAGTTTATGATGAAACTGATAATAAGAATAGATAAAAAAGAAAAGAAAAGAAAACACAGGTCACAAACATTACAACGATTCAGAATCGTGAGGTGAGTGAGTTAGGTTTCTTTGTCAAACATGTTAATAATAGTAACGTTCTGCCTTTATATAGCGCCCACTACATCGAAATAACGATATGTTTAAGTGCTTTACAGATATATTATTACCCCGGTCATTGGATTCAGGCTTACCCACACACAAGGTATGCACATTCTCCACTCCCTGGGGAGCATTCCCGCCAGTCGCCATTTTACAGGCGCACACTTACTCATCCAACCACATTAACTTTTGCATCCTACCGGGTACCCATTTAACACCTAGGTGGAGAGTGGCAAACATAGATTAACGTCTTGCCAAAGGACATTAGTGCTGTGGCGGGACTAGAACCCTGTACCTTGTGATCTGCAGTCAGGTGACTTACCCACTTGACCACAACACCTCTATGTTTCAGAAGTACTTACCCAAGTTGGATCTTGAAACTGTCTCTATCCTGCCTGATCTCCTGCAGGAGTTGTTCTAGCTGAATCAGTTGTTTGTCTTTCCTCTGGACGACGTGAAGCTTCTCCTGGTCCGTCTGGCACAATGAAAACTCACGACTGCACAGAGAAGCAGGGAAAGAGAGAGAATTCTTAAAGATACGTAGATGTTGGCTCTCATGGAGAATTTGACACCGTTCTGGTGATTACCCAATGGTCGATGACTGGGATTAGCCTTCAGTTTAATGACCAACAGGCCTCATGTACTGCTCTTTATTTTCAACAAATTGCTCCATATGAAAAAGTCATTTTCTCACCAGAAGACTCTAGATGGGACTACAGGTTTTGCTGTGTGCAGACTTGTACACCCATCAATGGTATTTCCACCAATTCTGGTATCAGCGAATTATGGCCTTCTGCACATGAACACTAACCACCACCTGCCTTTCAGACTTATGAGCGTGGATTCTCATGGAGAATTTGACCACATTTGGGTATTCAACCCATAACACATGTAATCAATCTTATCTGAAAACATTATTCTTAAGCCCCTCTGCACTAGGAGGCACTTCTAGCACCTTGGCTAGGAGGGATTAGACCTCCCTGCATGGTCACTGACAGGTAGTTATTTCATCAAATCAGCTCTCAATTAACATAAGAAAAAGGGGACCATGGGGGACCAATGGTCACCGATGAGACATGGTTTGCTATATAGAGGGCGCACATAGCTTTAAGTAGTGCAGTGGGGCTTTAAGTTGTTGACAGACTAAGGGACAGCACCTTGTATCCCCTGGAAAAGGCACTTTATAAATCCAATTATTGTAATGATTATTATTATCATTATCATCAAGGGGGAAAGGGCCTGCTGGGGAGTGTTTCACAAAGATGAACTTGTTGAACTTATCTCTAAGTTGGACTGAACAATTATGGAAAGCCGTTAGCATCTTGGAAAATATTTTGTAAAACTTAGTTTAATAGGCATAAAATGTTGATTCAAATCATTCATATTTTCTATTATCATTGGAGATTTCATGATTTTAATGTGGAATTTATGACAAGTCTAAAATACCTGAATTTTTGCTGTTGATTATACGTCATAATAAGGCTACATACATGTATGGCTCTCCATAATATTTAAGTCCAACTTAGATTTAAGTTCGACTTAAAATCTTTGTGAAACACCCCCCCCCCCCCCCCCCCCCCCCCCTGGTTAGGGAAACTACTCACTTGCTGGTGGACTGCATTTGAGAGGCAGTGAGTTGCTTATGAAGGAGGTCTATCAATTCTTTACTCTCGTTCAACTCTTTTCTCACGAGACACAGCTCCTCACTCAGTTGTTTGACCTCAGCTACGAGCTAAAAAAGTAGTAGAGAAACAGAAGGAAATAAAACATATATAAAAGGTGCAATGGCCTGGTGGCAGAGCAGTGGTCTTGTAACCGGGAGGTATCGAGTTTAAAACCAAGTCAAAGCGTGTAACTCTTTTCTCACAAGACACAGCTCCTCACTCAGTTGTTTGACCTCAGCTACAAGCTAAAAAGGTAGAAGAGAGAAAGAAAGATAAAACAAAAAGGAGGCGCGGTCTTGTAACCAGAAGGTCCCGGGTTCGAAACCAAGTCGATGCCCTAGTACCCTTAGGTTAGGCATTAATCCTCATTACCAAGTCCCTTGGAGAAGGCTCAAAGCTGTTGGTCCCCTGGTTGCTTCCTTACAAGCATACACATACTTTATTAGCTGGTAAAAACAAAACAAAACAATAAACAAACAAACCAAAAAATTAATGCCTTTCAATCAAAAGTTGCCCATGATAAAAATGGATTTCAAGAAGGGAATAAGGTGAAGTAGTTGTAAAGGTGACACATAATCTCTGATCATTCTTATGATGGTTCGGTTTGATGGTTTGATTTAACTGATCTGACTGCTATTAAAGAAAGCGCGTATGCTTGTAAGCAACCGGGGGACTGATGGATTTTAGTCCTCTCCGAGGGGGACTACGGATGTAGACTAATGCCTTTCACTCTGTCGGCATGTGTGGCTTTCAGCAATATTGAGTGAATTTAATATCATTTTGATAAGTTCAAAAATTTTAGACTTTAAACATTTACACAATTTTGCTAACAATATTTGATATTGTGTAATTTTTTATGTTTTTTTAATACTGATTTGATGTTTAGAAGGAAACATATATTAAATTTAATATATATAAATATTTTATTTTTTCTTCTCCCATTTGCTATGTTTTCTTTAAATACATAAATATGAGTTTTTTTAATGTTTTTTTGATTTTTGTCATATGATTGTATGTTTGATGTAAACTTGCATTTTTAGTCTTTGGATTTTTTGACAAGTCGTGAATAAAACCTTATTTGAATCTTGAATCTGGAGTATACTCTAATGATTATACATGTACACCTGTACATGTCATTAAAAAATAGAATAATATTTATTTTCAAAATTAAATGAACAAACAAAGACAGAATTAAAAAAAGAGTAATTGAATAAAGAAATCTACAAACCTGCTGGCAGTTTTTGCAGTCATAGTCCTCAAACCAGGTTGTACTGGCAGGTTTAGATGGTGGTGAGGCTGGATTCCCAAAAGCAGAGCTATTACCAGTACTTAGCTTTCTAAGAGAGAGATTATATACAACATGGGTGTGTTTAGATGGTACGGAGGCTGGAGTCCCAAAAGCAGAGCTATTACCAGTACTTAGCTTTCTAAAAGAGAGAAATTATATACAACATGGGGGGGGGGGGGGGTTAGATGGTACGGAGGCTGGTGTCCCAACAGAGCTATTACCAGTGCTTTGCTTTCTAAGAGAGAAATTATATACAACATGGGGTGTTTAGATGGTACGGAGGATGGTGTCCCAAAAGCAGAGCTATTACCAGTGCTTAGCTTTCTAAAAGAGAGATTATATACAACATGGGGGTTTAGATGGTACGGAGGCTGGTGTCCCAAAAGCAGAGCTACATGTATCACCAATATGGGTGTGTTTAGATGGTACGGAGGCTGGTGTCCCAAAAGCAGAGCTACATGTATCACCAATATGGGTGTGTTTAGATGGTACGGAGGCTGGCGTCCCAAAAGCAGAGCTATTACCAGTACTTAGCTTTCTAAAAGAGAGAAATTATATACAACATGGGGGGGGGGGGGGGGTTTAGATGGTACGGAGGCTGGAGTCCCAAAAGCAGAGCTATTACCAGTGCTTTGCTTTCTAAGAGAGAAATTATATACAACATGGGGTGTTTAGATGGTACGGAGGCTGGAGTCCCAAAAGCAGAGCTATTTCCAGTACTTAGCTTTCTAAAAGAGAGATTATATACAACATGGGGGGTTTAGATGGTACGGAGGCTGGAGTCCCAAAAGCAGAGCTATTACCAGTACTTAGCTTTCTAAAAGAGAGATTATATACAACATGGGTGTGTTTAGATGGTACGGAGGCTGGAGTCCCAAAAGCAGAGCTATTTCCAGTACTTAGCTTTCTAAAAGAGAGATTATATACAACATGGGGGTTTAGATGGTACGGAGGCTGGTGTCCCAAAAGCAGAGCTACATGTATCACCAATATGGGTGTGTTTAGATGGTACGGAGGCTGGCGTCCCAAAAGCAGAGCTATTACCAGTACTTAGCTTTCTAAAAGAGAGAAATTATATACAACATGGGGGGGGGGGGTTTAGATGGTACGGAGGCTGGAGTCCCAAAAGCAGAGCTATTACCAGTGCTTTGCTTTCTAAGAGAGAAATTATATACAACATGGGGTGTTTAGATGGTACGGAGGCTGGAGTCCCAAAAGCAGAGCTATTTCCAGTACTTAGCTTTCTAAGAGAGAAATTATATACAACATAGGGTGTTTAGATGGTACGGAGGATGGTGTCCCAAAAGTAGAGCTATTACCAGTGCTTAGCTTTCTGAAAGAGAGGTTATATACAACATGGTCTAATTTCACACAAGAGCTTTCCTTTTCATTGTGAATATTATATGCATACACCATTTCAAGATGTCATTAAGTTGATAGCTAGTTTTTAGGCATAAAACTTCTGATTTTCAAAGCTTTCAATTTCAGGTTTTAAGAGAGCTGTTTCTCCTCTTACAGACACTGAAATGGCACACCAACTTCTTTTATATCATCAGGGGGGTGTTTCACAAAGACTGAGATCGACTTTAAGTTGGACTTAACTATGGCAGGCCGTTCATGTCAAAGTTTGCTCTCACCATTTACTTGCATTGGTCTCCGAAGGTACAAATCATGGTCACAAATCTACAGAATTTACATTTTTTGATAATTCATTATTGAAGGGAAAAATATCATCTAAAGATCATAATGGTGAGAGCAAAAAGTGGCATGAACGGCCTGCCATAGTTAAGTCCAACTTAAAGTCATTCTTAGTCTTTGTGAAACACTCCCCAGATCTACTAAAAGAAACGTCCTATGGAGCCACGACGGAAAAATTAATTCCTGCCATTATTCAGAATTATCTTTAAAATCATTGCCTGTTGGAGATTCACTTTTATTTTTGTCTTTTCCATTTTTTTCAAATCTAGAATGGCACTGGCATTTCTGTTTTTCTCTTTTATTTTTAAAACAAGAGGAGGAAACTGACTGATAAATAACTAAACAAATCTAGAACAATATTTTAATAGATCAAGACTTACTTTTTAAATGCTGACTTTGCTCCTCCGATGTGTCCCACTACATCCTTCTTCTCAAAACTGCATAAAATATGAAGAGAAGAAGAAAAAAAGAAAAAAAGTCTACAGTGAACAGCAGCAGGAATAATATCTATGATTTACCCCATTTATGAGAAAGAAAAAGAGTCACTAAAAAGATTTTAAAATGATGAATTCTTATTCAGAGAGATGCCCTTATTCATAGCAGGTAAAAGAAATGGGTGGCAATCAGGAACCTGTTTCATAAAGTTGCAGTCTCCTATATCTTATATACATACTTGCGATTGACATCAATATCAATTAATATTAACTCTTTATAAAACGGCAACCTTGTCTTTTGTGATGATTACCTTTTCTGTTTGATCTGTTCAGCTTGTTTTGCTGCATCTGTCTGCATACCTTCACCGTTGAAGTCATCGGGCGGTGTCTCGCTGTTGGGCGATTGCAACTTCCATTTCATGCTGTATAAAAGATACATGTACATTTTAGGACAGCAATGCATTGTTATCACTTGGGTTTCTTTCTTTTTTATATCACTCTTCATGTACCCCACTAATAATCTCCCTGTGCCACATTGTATTTATCAATGGATAGATATACTAAAGGCTTTAAAACTAGTGAACTGTTTTCAGTGCAAGCTTTATCTATGCTGATTTTAAGAGTGTTCTCATTGAGCTAGTCAAGACCAGCCATTTTGCACAAACTGATCATTCCATCACTTGGTGCCTATTGTGTTGGATTTTTGTGTGTGTGTGAACAATTGATTTGTACCAATTTATGTTTGTTGAGAATGTGACATATATATACACATCTAAAAGTATTCAATAAAGGCACTTATTCAACAAGTCCACCTTTCATTTTTGAGTTACAAAAAACACACATAAAACAAAAAATAATCACAAGGGGTATGAATAATTTAATTGTTAAGTATATAAAACAGGTTGTTGAATCATTAATATACTACTCTTTATGTCATGAAACAAAAAATAATATATATAAACAAGTATAACTAAAAACTCTTCTTACCTAAAATTTGACATCTGATTTCGAAAGTCTGATTTAATGCTTGTCAGGGATAAGTTGAACATCCCCGTTTTCTGAGTGGTATTGGCCGTAGCTTCCCCAACTGAATGCCTGGGAGGTTCCACATAGGCCATCACAGGGGGGATATCAGACTCTGTGGAGTATGGAGGGGTAGAAATTCACTGTTAAATGGACTTACAGTTTGGGTGTCTATACACGTACAAAGTCATGAATATGTACGGGGATAGAGCAAACATTTTCTATGCTTAGATCAAGTTTGTGTTAAATGCAATTTTGGGGGCATAACTCTGATGTAAACACACACGGCAGCTTGGTCGAGTTTCTTTTTAATAAAACTTGCAGACACTTTTCTTCCTTCGAACAATTCATTTTTCTCAACTGTTTCAAACACTTACATGTATATGTACACAAACATATACAGTGCGTCCAAGAAAGAACAAAACCCAGATTTATCAATGTTTTATCATAACTTAATCATAATCATAATTAATAAATGACACATATCTGTAAAGCTTAGATCCTCCTTGTTCATTTGATGCAACTCATATGATGCATATTTCATGCATGTGTGATTAAAAACAATATGAAGAGAGCGTACTTTGTAGCGGGGGCAAAAATATGTCTGTGCAGAGTCACTGACCTGAGCAAGAGCTGTTCATCTTTTCCTTCATTCTTTGAGTACTGAGAAGACCAGACGATGGTTGCTATGGGGACAATAAAAACAATGAGTAATTATGACAAGTATATCTCAATCACAGCATCCACATGTACATTTATACACACATGTACAGATTTAGACCATAATTTGCATTTTAATGTTTTGTTTAATTCAAAGCTGGGTATGGACACATCCTAAGGGGGGTGGGAGTCCCCTAGCAGCACAGATAATTGAAAGTCAAATGAAAGGAAAGAGAAGGAAAGAGGAGAGATAAGGAAAGAGAAGGGAAAGGAAAGAGAAGGAAAGAGAAGGAAGAGAAGGAGAGAGAAGAGAAGGAAAGGAAAGAAAAGGAAAGGAAAGAAGAGAAGGAAAGGAAAGAAAAGGAAAGAAGAGAAGGAAAGGAAAGAAAAGGAAAGAAAAGGAAAGAAAAGGAAAGAAAAGGAAAGAAAAGGAAAGAAAAGGAAAGAAAAGAGAAGGAAAGAGATGGAGAGAGAAGGAAAGAGAAGGAAAGAGATGGAGAGAGATGGAGAGAGAAGGAAAGAGAAGGAAAGAGAAGGAAAGATAAGGAAAGAGAAGGAAAGAGAAGCAAGCAAAGGAAGAGAAGGAGAGAAGGAGAGAGAAGGAGAGAAAATGAGAGAGAAGGAGAGAAAATGAGAGAGGAGAGAGAAGGAGGGAGAGGAGAGAGAAGGAGAGAGAATGAAAGAGAAGGAGAGAGAAGAAGAGGCAGACACAGAAAGCAGTGTTAAGACAACATCAAGGAATAGACCGGCCTCACAAACACAGGAAACCAATAAATTAGCACAGAATAGACAGAAGACGAAGGAAGTGATCAGAAGGTGTGCTGATATGGTCGCAAATCACCAACTATGATGGTGGCAGCCAGGTAGGTACTAGTATGGGGAGGGGGAGGGGGAGGGGGAGGGGAAGGGGGGGGGGGGAGGGGAGTGGTGGTGAACATTCTCTTTTTCTTATAATACAGAGGGACCTGGGACCTGTTTCACAAAGCCTTTTTTCAATGACAAATTACCCAAAACAGTGACAAATCTGCTGATAACCAATCAGAAGCAGGGATTTTCACTAGCTTTTAACAAAATATGTCATTTGTCACTGATGACAAGTTTTGTGAAATGGGGCCCTTGTTTGACGAGCACACGTGCTACATGTATTTCTAGTTCCACTGACGGCTTTATATCATATGTTACAATTCTGTAACATTTCTTAAAGGGGGTGTAGCTTGGCAAATACTGCTTAAAGCCATCTATGCCTTCTTTTGGACAACTGCACGTAAATGATGGACTTGATTATCGGTAGTCACCGACTTAATCTCTAGTACTCATAACAAATAAAAAAATAATTACCAGTAGAGATAACAACAGTTCGATAATTAATTAGAAAGTGTACATTGCTGTCATTATAGACGAGGTAGCAATAAACTTGAAAGCTTTTCTTTCTCATGAATATAGATATTTGGTTTCGAATCAATGCTTTGAAATCAATTCTCGTCCTTTGAATTCTTTTGTTAGATTCTGGAGTATACTGTGCTGGCTACTCTTCCCAAAACAATAGCTTTCTGAACTAGAATCGATATCATACAGGAAACTCTTGTACAGGAAATGAAAGCTGGGTACTGGTACTTCGCCTAACAATAAAAAAAATAATTATCAACATCTTGAGTTCCACAAGTATCAAAACTAAAAGAGTCTTGACATAAAACTGTCAAACGGAATTGAATGTTTATATTTAAGCTCCTCTAAAGTATTGTAATGGGAGCCCTAACAATTTGATGGGGGTGTTTCACAAAGACTAAGATCCACTTAAGTTGGACTTGAACAATGGCAGGGGATTTATGCCCTTAAAAAGTCTTGAACAGATGTAAAATTAGAGGAAAAAACCCTTAGAAATTATGATCTTTTATAGATAATGTTTTTTCCTTATAATAATAATAAAGTATTACAATATATGAACTCTGTAGATTCATGGCGTCCCTTGAGAGACCAATGGTGAGTGGCATGAATGAACTGCCAGTGTTCAAGTCCAACTTAAAGGGATTTTGTAACATTGTTCAGATGAGAGAAAATGGTGCTTAGGTAGTGACTTCACTGCCAAGAGGTACAATTGAAGATAATCTGAAAGTTTGAGTAAAAACAGACCTTTATAAATGATGAAAATTGGGGAAAACTGATCTAATTTAATTATATTATAGGTGAGTGTAAATCGTCACAAAGCAATTAATTGGCTCTATAAACCATTCCAGTCAGATACCGGTATTTAAAAGCCTGTCTTATTCAGTTCAGTTCATTTTATTCAAAACCACACAAAGCATGATATAATCTTTTACATAAAAAAGAGACTGGTAATTTAGTATCTTATTTTCATGGGAAAAGGGTTGGGAAAATTCAAGAATGGTTGGGAGAATTTACTGTTAGAAGGTGTCGCACAGTGACTCCTTCAAAGAAAGCCATAGATATCTTTGTGGTTTGAGAATTTTGTCAGGATCTTTTGCATGTTAAGAGGGTTAGTACAATAGAAGGAATTAAGTAACTATTCATCCATAAATTACACATTTTTGTCATCAACCTTCAACAATGTTACAGAGTCACTTTAAGTGGATCTTAGTCTTTGTGAAACACACCCCTGGAAACAATCATTGCCCACATATAAACATACATTCCCCAGACCCTAACCAGAGTTATAGCTTGATCACATGTCCGTGAAAGTATTTTAATCACATAATTGAACAGAAACCAAAACTGCTTTTATCAAAGATCTCACTACCTCTTGAATCTACTTAGTACAAATCAAATTGGCACTGCATGTCAATCTATAAATCAATTGGAGGAATTCCAAGATTTGTAGGTGTTATTTTTTAGCATTGTGCAAGTATGATTTTTTCAATATTTCTTTTTTTACACAAAGCGATATGTACATGTAAAAGAAACTTTAACCAGGGGGGTGTTTCACAAAGATCCGAAGTTAAACTTATCTTTAAGTTGGACTTAAAAATTATGGAAAGCCATTAGCATCTTTGAACATATTTTGTAAAAGTTATTTTAAAAGGCATAAAATGTTGATTCAAATCATTCATATTTTTTATCATCAAGGAGACTTCATGTTCTGGATGTGGAATTCATAACAAGTCTAAAATACTTGAATTTTTGCTTTTGAATATATTTCATTTTAAGGCTCCAATAGCTGTCCATAATTTTTAAGTCCAACTTAGTGTTAAGTTCTACTTAGGATCTTTGTGAAACACCCCCAGTTGTTGTTTCTTTCCATTTGCATTGAAACACCTGCAGGCACACTCTCTAATCTGAAACTTTACCAAAATTTCTAAAAAACTGAGAGCAGATCCTGAGTTTTATTCCATATTAGTACATGTAGATGATACAAATTGTTTGTAAGTCTCTTCTGTTCTTTTGCATTGATACCCCACTGCTATTATTCCATTTATAAGGTCACAATAATTTTTTTTTGATAGTCTTGTTTTTTTTGCATCAATCCCCCTACGCTAGTCTGCAAATACATGTATACACTCTAATTTATCACTTTACCACAATTTTTAAAGTCCAGGTGGGTGTTTCACAAAGATCCTTAGTCGAACTTACCGTAACTCTAAGTTGGACTTAACAATTATGAAAAGCCGTTAGCATCTTTGAAAATATTTGGTAAAAGTTATTTTAAAAGGCATACAATGTTGATTCAAATCATTCATATTTTCTATTATCTAGGAGATTTCATGTTCTTGATGTGGATATAATGAAAAGTCAAAAATATTAGAATTTCTGCTTTGGAATATATTTTAATTTAAAGCTACAAATGGCTCTCCATGATGTCCAAATCCAACTTAGAGTTAAGTTTGACTTAGGATCTTTGTGGAATACCCCCATGAGCAGAGCCTGTGTTTAGGCCTCAGTTACAGTAACAAGCTTCCAGGAAGTCTGACCAACAGGTATTCCCTTTAAAATCAACATATCATGTTACATTAGTGTGAGTCACTGTACGGCGGCGAGGCCATGTCTTGGCACCGTAACCTCAATACTCAACAAAACAACTTCCCCTGGGGAGTGTTTCACAAAGACTAAGATCAACTTTAAGTTGGACTAAACTATGGCAGGCTATTCATGCCACCGGTTGCTCTCACCATTATGATCTTTAGATGATATTTTTTCCTTCAATAATGAATTATCAAAAAATGTTAATTCTGTATATTTGTGACCATTAATTTGGACGTCCCTTGAAAGACCAATGCCAGTGAATGGTGAGAGCAGCCAGTGGTATGAATGGCCTCCCATAGTTAAGTCCAACTTAAAGTCCATCTTAGTCTTTGTAAAACACCCCCCCCCCCCCTGTAATACAAATGCAGAACCACAAATAACAAGGAAACAACAGGAAGAAACAATGATATGAGAGATAATGCTTATTTCCGGCTTCTCTTATTTCATTTGATTAATACTTCTGACATTAGATTTTAAAGGTTCTATTAAATTTAAAAATAAAAAAATGGATCTGTTATTGGCAAGGGAAAGAGTTGGCATAGTTGTCTCAATACCACATAGTTCCTGTTAACATTTAAACCAACACCTGCAGAAATACATTAACTCTTCAACCACCGATACTTATAACCTACATGTATAAACAGGAAAAAACAATGATGGCTCTGATTTGAGATAAGGCTATTAAGAGCCTCCTTTTTGTGTGTGAATAGTTTTGTTTGTTTGCTTGCTAGTTTCAAATGCTAAAAACTCATGAACTTTGGCAATGATCTTCAATTTTGTACTAAGATAATAATATGTAAGAGAAGCAGACTCCTACAAAGGCAACAAAAAAGAAAAGGAGAGAAAAAAGGAGAGAAAAAAACGATACCTTTATTACCGTTAACACCAACTTTCATGGGGGGGGGGGGGGGGGGGGGACTTAAAAACTAGACTAGTAATTATACAGTCAAGCCTACTGTATCAACCACATGAATTGACAGACCTGAAGTTTATACAGAGCAAAGTTTTTTCACTTCCTTTATAATGTCCTTGAAAAAGAATTCTCATTGAAACATGTACTAAAGAAACCTGTACGCCAAGAGTTCAACACCATCAGTCTATAAAGACCACATTTCTTGTTTCCCTTGAGCTGTCTTAACATATACATGTACATGTGTATACCAACTTCACTGTATCAAAACAACCTGTCTATAAAGAGTCTAGCCTATAATCTAGGCGGAGTGCCGAGCTTTTTTCTTTGCTGCTAGACTAACCCTAAGCAGAACGTCTGATACGGCGAGACTACGAACCGTGAGTCGCGAAGCGGCTCACCGCCTATAATCACTGGTCTAGCTTTAGTCGTTGTTTTTTTATTATCGACCATGAATCTGTGGCAGTTTTTCGTACGAAAAAACCTCATGAATACGAAATGAACTCAACCAATCAGAAACACGTATGGAGAAGAGTCTATGCATATGCATATTATAAATCACATGACATTACGTCATTTTCTTCATCCAAGATGGCGGGTAGTTCATGCGACGACGATCTTCTGCGAGAAAGTTTATCATATGCGGCCAACAAACTAGGCATTCCTAATGGAAAATTCAGAGAACTGCAGGAATCCGCTATTCGTAGCGTTATTGAAGCCAGCAGGGATATTTTTGTTGCATTACCTACTGGTTTTGGAAAGAGTGCAATACACCAAGCAATCCCCTTGTGCTGTGATTTTCTACGCGACCACGGATTCTATGATCATAGTTTCTTATATCTGATTGGTCGAACGTAACATAGGTGTACCTTATTTGGTAGGGCTGTTGAATGATTCATAGATCCGCCATTTTGAATATATATGAATATTGATTAGCTAGACCAGTGATTATAGGCGGTAAGCCGCTTCGCGGCTCACGGTTCGTAGTCTCGCCGTATCAGACGTTCTGCTTAAGGTTAGTCTAGCAGCAAAGAAAAAAGCTCGGCACTCCGCCTAGATTATAGGCTATAAAGAGTCTTGAAGACCACCTGCTTATAATTACAACTTTTCTTGTCTCCCATTAGTGGTCTTTAAATAAAGGTTTTCACTGTACTGTAGCAACCTGTACATAAAGACCACCTGCCTACATGTATATAGACCACTTTTCATGTCTCCCTTGAGTTGTCTTAAAGGCCAAATAACAAAAAATGAAAGGGAGGAGGCAGGGCATTATTATTTATCATTTTGCTATTTTTTGCTATATTTTACCAAGATGGCTGCCACGTAATTGTAGCTGGCCGAGCCTATTTTTTCTTATAAATTGTGCTATGTGAGTAGACTGATCCAATGTATGATAAAACTCATGATTTGTATCACTTTAGAAGGTATTTAAACAAAATGTATATCACAGCCTTTTTTTCTTTTTTTTCTTCTGAAGAGTATATAGTACCAACAAAGAGGCTGGCAGGGACGAGAAACACTTAATTTGTGTTATTTGGCCTAAAGGTTTGACTTACTAGTACTGAATATCTGGTCAGTGATCGCTCTTTAGAAAGTGATGTCTTCTGACTGCTGTAAGCTCTCCTTCTCTCCTGTCAGGTCAACAAAACAAATAAAATCATCAATTAAAATCAATAGACTCTAAATCCTTTGTGATATGCTAATATTAACATTTCTTAAGATTTGGGATATTTAAGTGTCCAGTCATAATGTCATTTATTTTTCTTGAATACATTTTGATCACGACACAAAACAAGATACTTTAATTTTTAAATCCACAATCTATGAACACAAATTTAATTTGTGTATACAGTCAAACCTGCTTTAGTGACCACCTGTCTACAAAGACTACATTTTTTGTTTCCCTTGAAAATGGCTTCTCATTGAAACATGTACTAAAGGAACCTGTCTACAAAGACCACTTGCTGTTTTTCCCATGGTCGGTCGCTACAAACAGGTCTGACTGTATCTCATACAGGCTAGAGATATGTAAAATTTGAAAAGTAAAGCAAAGCCATGTTCCGACATGTTTTGTACTTACCTGTAGCTCCTGCAACCAGAACATCATGGTATGCTGATCCTTGCATTGAAGTATGTACGTCCTGCCCTCCGTGCTGGGTGGAGAGAACAGATTAAAGGGAGAGGGGTCGTCAGTTTCCAGAAATTAGGGACCTACTTGGTGACATTTTTGGTGTCCCACTTTAATAAGGAACCCACATATATTTGTGGCTCTGACTAAAGGCTTAAATTGTGGAGTGAGATAATTAAGTGATTCTAGGTATGGGGATGCAATATTATGATTGAAAATCACTTTACAATCTCACTCCACTATTTGAGCCTTTACTCAGAGCCACAAATATGTGAGGGTTTCTTTAAAAGTGGGACACCAAAAATGTCACAAAGTTGGTCCCTAATTTATGGGATTACCCATGTGTAGTAGGATATAATTAGCTGACACCAGACTTGGAGGAAATACCATTAATGAGTGTACAAGTCTCCCACTCAGCAAACATACAGTCCCATATGTAGGGATAGGTAAGATAATGACCTTTACATGTACATTGTATGGGGTAATTGGTGGAGCATTTATAAGGCCTGTTGGTCACAAAACTGAAGGCTCATCCTGGGGGGGGGGGGGGGGGGGGGTGTTTCACAAAGATCCTAAGTCAAACTCAAACATTATGGAGATCCGTTTGTAGCCTTAAAATAAATATATTAAAAAGCAATATGAATATTAAATCTCCTTGATGACAGAAAATATGAATGACTTGAATCAACATGTTATGCCTTTTAAAATAGCTTTTACAAAATATTTTTTAAGATGCTAACGGCTCTCCATAATTGCTAAGTCCAACTTAGGATCTTTGTGAAACACCCCCCTGATGATTGACAACACCTATTGTTGGGTAAACACCTGGATGGTGTTGAATTCCCCATGAGAGCCAAACTTCTGTGTCTTTAACATGCAATGTGATCATTCCCCTATCATTTTTTCTGACTACTTCCTTCAGATTGTTAAGGTCCTTCATTTCCAAAAATGTGCTGATCATTGAAAGTTTGTCGCTCCGTGCTTGGCAACAAAGATTAACAATTTGTTTCATTTTCTCTTTATTTCACAAACCATGAATAAAACATATACTATAAATATAACATATATATCAATCGTATAGAAAGTACAAAAATTGCATAAAAGAATATAAAATGATAGATACAAATATTAGTAAAATAAATATTGGGGGGGGGGGGGGGGGGCGGGGGTAAATAAAATGGCGCTCTACTATAAAAGTGGTTTGCGAGGCACACCTAAAAAGGCCTTAGAGGCCTCTGGGCAAGGTAGCTCACAAAAAGTATGAGAGTTAAGAAAAAAAAAAATAATAATCTCTCAATTTGTGCCAATTTAAGGATTCAAAAACTTATTGCACTTTTCAAAATTCATAGCATCAAACGAAATATAGTTATGAAAACAAAAATGGTTGCAGTGTGTGCAGAAATTGTTTGCCTTTCTACTTGTGTATCTGGCTCTCAATCAAAATGTATTGAGCAAAACAACAAAATCTTGAATAATTTTTGCGAAAGGGTTAACAACATTTGGATAACTCACTGTATCTGGAATTGCCGGTGTGCTCCTGGATTGGCAACATCGAACGTGAGGGAGGAGTTGGCAACATCTATTGATCTGAGAAAAATAGAGATCACCGTTTGAATGGAAATGTGAAAAACATTCATCTAAACTACAGTTATATTCATGTTTGAATTAACTTATTAGAAGTAATCACAACTCGGTACCTGATTTTTTTTTTAGGCAACATCATTGGTGTTTTCGTTGTTGGTTGTATTTTTGGCTTTTAGTTAAATTTGACTATTTACGCCTAGTTTACATGTAGTTCCTTGGCTGTGGGGGGAATAACTTTTTAAACCCTTGAAGGATAACCAACTTGAATTCATCACAATTCATTTCTCATTCAGGATTTGAATTCATGTTCCATTTTGTATATATCTTCAGTATTTAATAGGTAATACAGTGGTTCCCAGGAAAGGGAAACCGAGAATTATCAATGTTTTATCATAACTTAATCACACTTAATCACAATGACACATATTTGTAAAGCTTAGATCCTCTTCTTTCGTCTGATGCAACCCATATGATGCATATTTCATGCACGAGTGATTAAAGACAATTTGAAGAAAGGGTACAAAAAGTCATTTGGCGAACAGTATAGAGAGGTGAAGTGTGACGTCATCAAAAATCTATTTTGGGAATTTCTCAATTTTTTCTTCATTTTCCAAAAGACCACCAAAGTAATGTCCAAATATCGAAAACCAATTGAATAGGTTAAGTATTGGCTGAGATATGACCATCTGAATAAAAAAGATTGCCTATGGGAACTCATTGTTATTTGCTCTGGTTCATAACATTACGAGCCAGAGCGATATAACACTGAGTTCTCATAGGCAATCTTTTTATTCAGATGGTCATACATGTATCTCAGCCAATACTTAACATAATTATATTCAATTGGTTTTCGATATTTGGACATTATTTTTGGTGGCCTTTCAGAAAATGAAGAAAAAATTGAGCAATTTCAAAAATAGATTTTTGTGATGTCACAGCTTCGGTACTTCATTTAAAATTTCAATGAGAAAAATCACATTTCCAAAAAGTTCCTTTTCTGCCCTTTCATATGACACCTCAATCAGGAATAACAAAGTTCTGTTTGTTCAAAGTAATACTTGCATTTCCATAATTTTTTCAAACAAATTTGTTTTCACTGGCTGGCTGCCTGTCATAGCAACAAACAACAAACAATTGTCTTCTTCACTCACCCTAGTGGAGAGACATCTTGAGGTGTCCGATAGTAGTACAGACGACATCTTTGATCATCAAAGACAAACCTGTTCCAGAACACAAACTAGTTAAATTATAATGTAATATGTATAAATAAAACACATAATGTTAAAAAAAAATGTAGGTTTTCTGCATACAACAGAAAACCCAAATTGTGTAATGTATTCTTTTATCAAAATTTGTCTTTAAACATTTTCTTCTGGGGGGGGGGGGATTTTTGCAGAAGTGTGTCTATGACATCCTCTGTCACATTATGATACAATTTAAAGACCATCTGTACTACATTTAGTTAGTTTACAGGAGGGAGAAGAGATTTCCCTGCATGGTCACTGGACAGGTGGCTATCTCATCAAATCAGCTCTTAATGAACAAGAGAAAAAAGAGGATCATGGGGGACCAATGGTCACCAATTAGGCATTGTTTTCTATACAGAGGGAGCAAGTAGCTATAAGTAGAACAGTGGGGCTTTTAAATGACATCCTCTTTTGCATTAGGATACAATTTTAGTGAAATTTGGCCATCAAATTGTTGGGGCTTCTAACACTTTGGAGAGGCTTTAACTTACCATCTTGTTTTGAATGATTTGATGAGCCCTTTCTCTCCTTGTTTGTCCAGGTACCCACACAGCTTTACTGACTGATCCTATAATAGATAACAGATGGATGAATACATGAATAAATGAATAAATGCATAAATTAATAAATGAATATGTAAATTTAAATACAAAATAAACAAATCAATATTAAACTCAATCAATCAATCAATAAACAACTGTGATAAATACATAAATGAATGAATCCACCAATCAATCATGGTCACTAATTAAGATCTAAATAATAAATGAATTAATAAATCAAATTATTAAATGAATTAATAATATAGTATTAATGACTGCTTTGAGAGAAATAGTTGTTTTATTACGCTCAAGGGAAGGTTAGGATTGTGCTATTCCCCGAGGCTTGCCGAGGGGAATAGCCCAATTGTAACCTTCCAGAGAGCGTATGAAAACAACTATTTCTCGAATATTAAAGCAGTCATTAATACTTTTACATGTATATGCCAAAAAAAATAGACTAAAAAATAAAAAATAAAAAATAATTTACATTTTTGTCGAAGACGGGATTCGAACTCTTGCGTACAACAAGAGGTGTATCGAAAACCAACGCTTAGACCACTCGGCTATCGCGCGCCGTTAACATGCTTGGCAGTTTTCTTCAATATATACATTAAAATGGATTGAAAACGGCTCCGCGTGAGGGATGCTTCGCAAAAGCTCCATGAAACGGACCCTTCTTTTACTTTTGCAATGCATATTGGCACGAACTTAGATCAAGATCTATCGGCAGATGTTTTTTTTTGTTTTTGAGAGTTTATTTTCGTCTTCATGTCAACAATGCAAGATAAAATTGTCGGTAAGATCGATCGAGATTCAATTGTATTGAAATTGCCGACCAATTTTTCGCACACGTATGGTATCCTCCATCGCTCAAACCATTTTTTAACATGTAAACCTATGGGGTAACCATGGAGACTGACCTATTTTTTTAATAATCATGGTTATTAAAAATATTGAAATGTTTTAAGCATGGTTACCGGGAATTTTACAGGAACAGTTGAAGTTTATGAATGCAATTCGACCAATCAGATGGCTGGATTTCTTAAGTGAGGTATATAAATCAAATTATTAAATGATTAAAAATACAAATGAAAAAGATCAACATATGACCAGATAAATAAACAAGCATGAATTAATTGATAAAAGTAAAAAAAAGTTTAAATAAAAACAGGATAAAAATTGAAATAATGAATACATGGTGTAAACAAATAAATAGATACATTTGTTGTACTATTCTATTCATGACAACAGAAATTTACGATTTTGTATCTAGAACTAAGACCTTTGATGTACATAAATCAGAAAATAAATGAAGAAGTATATTTAAATACACAAATAAATTAATTAGTAAATAAATATCAATATCAATAAAGCAAAATAAAGGAAATACATTAATACAGAAGAGAGTTTAAAATAACTCTAATACAGTTTGCTCTTTCCTTAAAGAATAATTGCATTGAACATTTGAACTTCCTTAGTCATCTTTTACTTGACTTTGCCTTCAGCGCTCACTCACTAATGTTTCTCTGATTGTGTCTGCTTTAATTGAAACCAATACCAGATTAGAGTGGACTTCCCCCCTTTTATTATTACTTGATAGTCTACTTCCAACAACAAAAAAGGTAACAGTACAATAGTACATCTATTAAAGCTTATCTGCCATAGTTTAGAGGAGGGATTAGAGCACCCTGCAAGGTCACTGGACAGGTGGTTATCTCATCAACTCAGCTCTCAGTTAACATAAGAAAAAGAGGATCATGGGGGACCAATGGTCACCGATTAGGCATTGTTTGTTGTAAGAGGGCGCAAGTAGCTACAAGTAGTGCAGTGGGCCTTTAAATGTAAAACTGATTACTGGACAATTACATGTTTTTCCATGACCATTTACATGTAGCCTAAGACAATAATGATGATTATTATCTACATGTTTATATTAAGGCTTCCAAGAGGAACAATATATCAGTGTATTTAATATCTTTAGCACAGTACATGTACCTGGATGACTGACCAATATTGTTTTTGTAATGCTCAGTCATCCAGGAACTTCGACTATCGATATCACAGTCAAATTTTGTTATTTCGCTAGTCAGCCCAATATAGATAATAATAATAATATTGTATGGTTTTGTTTTTGTGTGTGATACATGCATATTGCTCTTGCTATGACAGTACATTCTTGTATCACTCTCAAAAACCATCCAATATTATATAAATATTTATAAAGCACACACGTCTATAATGTTTCAACTTCAACGAGAGAAACTTAATCGTACCCAGCAAGTGCATGTATGGCTTTGAAGTTTCAAGGGTACTGTATTGGATGTTTGAAAATAAAAAGAGATAATTTATTCCATAGTGGATAAGCTGGTGATCCAAATAATCAAGCCCCCCCCCCCCCCCCCCCCCCCGTTTCATTTGGTTATAGTCATGATGTCCTAACTTTCCTTTTGAAAAGCCTAATTTTACATATGTACATGAATTGTAGTAAATTGAATTCACAAGTGAATGTATCATAACAATAATAATGATAATAACAATACACTATTAGTATTAGTATAATCAATTAATTATTATTATCATTATTATTTTGTGAATTATTATCACTATTTGATTATTAATATTAATAGTAGCAGTATTATCAATTTCATTATCATTAGCAAGTGGGAATGCTCTACACAGTCAGCGAGAACATTATAAATGGTACAGTGATTTATTTTTCCGATGTGAATGACCCCGCAGAGGAAGGAGTGGGTGAGAGACATAATTGACTCAGAGACTGAACAAAAACATGACAGTGCAGTGGAACTGGTGCAGTGGAACAGACTGCTTTCTGGTTTAAAAGGAAGTGATTTGGCCAGTCATATACCTTCATCCAGGAATGGAGATCCCCATTAAAGGCATAGTTTAACAATCTGAGATGCATGGCCCTATAGTACGTGTAATTAGTGTCTGTGAGGGTGAAATGGTGCAATATTGAAGCCCTAAAAAAATTGCGCTTCAAAATGATCATGATTTGCCTCAAAAAAGTAACAAATTGTTCAGTGACCGGTTTTACATACTCATTTTCCCAAATAGAGTGTACTGTTACAAAAACCGTTAGGAAAACAAAAAATGAAATTTTGATTTCCAATCATAAATATTTTGATAATCAGACAGACGATCAGCTTGTAAAAGTCGTGGTTATGATCATGATTGTAGCTTGAGTTATATCCAGGGGGGTGTTTCACAAAGATCCTAAGTTGAACTTATCTCTAAGTTGGACTTAAAAAATATGGAAAGCCATTAGCATCTTTGAAAATATTTTGTAAAAGTTATTTTAAAAGGCATAAAATGTTGATTCAAATCATTCATACATGTATGTTCTATCATCAAGGAGATTGCATGTTCTGGATGTGGAATTTATAAAAAGTCTTAAATACTTGAATTTCTTCTTTTGAATATATTTCATTTTAAGGCTCCAATGGCTGTCCATAACTTTTATGTCCCACTTAGTGTTAAGTTCTACTTAGGATCTTTGTGAAACACCCCCCAGGATTTTGTTTAGAACCTGAAGGAATGATGCCCAATCCCTTTAAAGGAAAATGAAACACAACTTATGTAGCGGAAATCTTAGAGATACCCACTGACTTTTATTTTAGCTATGTACAAGGAGGACATTCACTTTCAGTTTTAAAAGGAAGTGATTTGGATAGTCATAAATAGATTGCCCACATCCTGAAATGGAGATACCGTACCCCTTGAAGAAAATGAAACACAAACACAACATACTGTACATGTATGTAGTGGTAATCTTATTCAAAATTGTCAGCCATTTTTGTTTCAATCTTGAAATTACTAAAATATGATTTATTAGCAAGGAAACCACCATCTCCCAAATTTTGCGGTTGCCTTGGCAGTGAAAAAAATACACGGGGCTCGGGGCAAATTAGCCCCCGAAAGTCATAAAAGAGCCTGAAAGTCATAAGAGAGCCCCAAAAAGTAAGTAAGGGGTAAGAGGACACTTTTTTTTCTTTCTTTTTTTGGTTCTCGAAATTTGTAATTTTTTCATTTTGCTCCGTTGGGGAGGGGAGGGGGGGGGGGGGGTAAGGTCACCTTTTTTAGGTCAGCCTTTGACATAATTTTTTTTTATAATTATTTATTTTTAAAAAAAAAGGGGGGGGGGGGAGTATTTTGCTCAAAAATACACACATAAAAAGAATTGAAGGGGGGGGGGGGTTTAACCCCCCCCCCCCCCCACCTTGCGTACGTGCCTGCATTCAACTAATCAAAGCCAAGGTCATTCTAAATATGGTCGCCTTCAAACTACAGGGCATATCATTGGCTTTGAACAATCAGCCCCTCCTCCGCCCCGCCCCCTTCTTAGCCCCTACTAGAAGTTCAGTAATGGCAGCAGATAATCAACATGACTCAGTTGTTTATAATTCATTGTTTTTTACATTTGATTCTTGTTTTATGTTAATGTTGTTGTTAACACACTAACATTGCATTACTTGCACAGACACACACATTTATATTGTATTTAAATAATACATATTTACACACAAAGTCTTTGTGAGACAACACAAATTTTGCACCTAGCTTCATTGGTACACAACATGATTGCCATCCTTTGATCCCATTTACGGTGCTGTTTGGGATTACTGCAACAAGTAACATTAAAGACACTCTGCAGTAGTTAGCTCTCATGGGGAATTCAACACTGTTCAGGTGCTTACCCAATAACAGGTGTTGTCAATCACCAGGGTTAGCCTTGAGTCTTATGACCGTTCGACCTTGTGTAATGCTTTGCTTTTCCCTCACCCGATCCGAAGCGGGATCCGAAGCTAGACTCTCCGAGAGATAAGGGGGTAATTCTTGACTGGCCAACGGGTTTGCGGTGTGCAGATTCATTTGTACTCCCATTAATCGTTTTCCCACTAAGTCTGGTGTCTGCAAATTATGGCCTTCTGCACATGGAAACTGACGCATGACTCCCTTTAAAGGGGAAGTCCACCCTGAAATTAAGTTAGTTTTAATAGGAGTAGAAAAATGAGAGAAACAAGTCAGTGAAAGTTTGAGCAAATTCCGATTAAAAATAAGGAAGTTAGGATTTTTGACGTTGTGATCAATCAAACACAAATTGGCAACTCTATGACGTATCATGCGAGCTCAACTTCCATTTGCTCAGTACTAAAACAATCTAAAATTTTCATTTTCCCTCAAGAAAAATTTCAACCATACATGCACCCTAAATATAATAATTGCAAATATGTTTCTATACTCCCCCTGCAAGGAACAAATATATATTCCGTCATCAATAACGAAGAAAACATGATTTTATGGAATATTATGCACAAAGCAAATGAAGGAGAGCTCGTATAATAAGTCACAGAGTTGCCAATTTGTATTTGATTGATCACAACTTCAATAATTCATAACTTTCTTATTTTCATTCAGAATTTGCTCAAACTTTCACTCACCTGATTTTCTTATTATTCTGCCTCTATCGAAACAAACTTAGATCTATTTTGGGGGGTGGACTTTCCCTTTAAGTAACACATACATGTACACACTGCACTATAACGTACACTCAGTTACAGTAATTAAGCAGTCAGCAAACTGTAAACAGACAGACACAGTTGAAACTTGAACTTGATATTACTCATGTTTGTTTGTCACGCTTTTTGCAGTTTTGTGAGATAGAATAGAATCTAACTCAAATTATAACTTACCTCACTGCTACTCGAATTGTGTCTCAGCTCTGAACGACATGTGTTTGTATTTCCTTCCTTTTGAAAATCTTCCTCCATTTCGGCAGTTTCACAACTTGACTTGTCTGCGATCGCGGCACTTTTCACGTCGTCGTCGCAACCACCACCCGCGGAATCGGAAACGGCTATGAAACCGGGAGAATCCTTCGCGGAGAGTTCCGGGTTGATGGAGGGGAGCAACGCCCCCCGATCGGATTTGCTTGGCTCGCAGCCCGGTTCCATTTTAGACTTCTTTACAAGGGATTTGTTTCTTCTTGGAGGTACAGGCATGACATCATCCTCAAATGAGATCAGCACGCCTGTTGGGACGTTAGCCAGGGGAGCGGAAGGGGAATTTGCTTTCAACAACTCGCTGCTTCGTCCGTCCGGTGACGAAACTTCCTTTCTCCCGGGCGCTGCCATCTTGCTTTCTGAACTGATAACAAGCATGCGGCTCTAGATGGCGCTAGACGAGAAGTTGAATGAACACCTTGAATCAACTTCGTAGGAACACCATTTCTTTGTCTAATTTCGGGGTGAGGGGTGCGACATCCTAACTTTCTTATTAGATATCCGATTTTTTTTTCAACCTTTTTTTTTTTTATTGGTTTGTCTGATTTTTCTGCTTCTTTTGAAAGTAAGTTATTTTGGAGTGAACTTAGGCCCTATCTCACCGAGCGGCGAATGCTTACGAACGTTACAAATTTGGATTCGCCATCTGACGAATGTTGGCAAAAATCAGCAACTTTTAGTGATGTTTAGCGACAATTAGCAACATTTGAGCGAATGTTTCTAAAAGTGTTTGCGAAAGGCAGTTGGCGACTATATTAGCGACATTTTTTTTTGCGAAGATTAACAGATATTTGCCCATCCTTTGCCATTTTTGAGACCACGTTTGAGATCTCTTGCTATTAAACCCCTGGTACTTAATGGGTCAATTTTATTTAAAAAAAAAAAAAAAAACATACGGTAACGTGGTCGCTAGCATTGGCGAAACAAACAATGAGAACTGACGTAAACAAAGAGCGACACCGTCTTACAACCGTTTGCAAATTAAGGCTTACGACTGTTTTTCAATCGCCTGCAACTGTTTGCAGATAAATAATTTCGCAAAAAAATGTTGAACATGTTAAACATTTATTTCTGAGTTCCTGAGATACAAGGGTTCAAACTTCAAAGGCAGGGGGCCAAATCTCAAAATTTGATGGGCCGTATCTCCCAAACCCGTTACCTGATTGATCTAAAATTTGAGATTTGGTGCCGTGAGATCACACTCCACAAATACAATAAGCTTCATTAAAATTAAAAGTAGTCGGATGTGTTGGGTGATTTGACATCGAATGACCCATTACAGTAAATCAAGTGTGAAAATACAATAGTTTAAAAAAAAAATTGCGGTAAAAACTGTAACCTATATAGTGCAACAATATTCTTTGAACGTTCGATACAGAGATAATTTGTATGGAAGTTTCATGATAGCTTATCATCTAGGTTGATTCCCAAGAATTCAATATTTTAACAATTAAAATAAAGGTAAATTCGCTTAGAAAGAGGTCTATCAATTGTCCAGGTAGATGGTATATAACATCAATAATTATATTCTTGTTCTGTTTATTATATAATTTAATAAAAGGACTTGCAATTGATTCAGTAGAAACTTTTAATTCTCGTTTCTCTTTATGATACTGAAACGATTTAGCAATGTACATAGGCCTACCAGGGCCCCGTCTTACAAAGAGTTGATATCAATCGTAACTTATTTGCGATTGATATCAATCGTAACTACATTATGTACATAAGAGATAGGAGACTGCAAACTTGCGATTGATTGGAGAACTTACGATTGATTTGGATCAATCGTAACTCTTTGTAAGACAGGGCCCAGTCCTACTTCCACGTTTGTTTTGTCGATTATTGTATATAAAATCATAATTTGCTAAACCATACATATTTATTATTATCACACAACCAGGTTACAGTTAGACCAATTATTTTAAATTATTTTTTTCAAAATAAATTCAAAATAATTAAAAGACTTCTAATGATTGACACTTGTAGGCTATAGGTTGTTTCTTCATATTTTGCATTGTCGGAAGGCCTCTGTATCAAACAATCGGCAAATTCATTTTCTTTTAAAACAGTATCAAGGTATACGATTATCGTGCAAATGAAATTCCAATGAAACTTCTACCATATAAATTCATTCATTGAAACATGTAAGAGTCGTATAGTATACAATTTGTTTTTCAAGTTTCAAGTTTCCAGTTTATTTGTCTTTCAGAAAACACATGTAACAAAATATGAAAGAGTATGATCATAAGGCTTTTAACAAAATATACCGTTTAGCGTCTCCGCCCGCTTCCTTTTTTGGGGCCGCCTCCTATTTTATTTATTTATTTATTTATTTTTTAATTTAAAAAAAACAAAACATGAAAAACACTAAAAATGGATCTATTTCTGATTAGAAAAAAAAAAAAAAAAATGTCGGCGGCCATCTTTAAAAATAGCCCGACTGCCACGGAAAATGTACCGAGCGGCCATTTTGAAAAAAGGGCCTCCTCCTTCCTATTTTTCGGAAAAAACAGGACGCTAAACATGTTTTGTTTTTTTGTTTTTTTTTTTTGGCCTAACAGTACAAAATTATCGTCTAATATCCACTGTATTCCATAGCGCACAGTGTAGAATAGAGAAGGACAAGGAGACGACGTGACAAAGATAACTGATTCATGAAATATGGAATATAATTATAAGGCTATTTACAAAATACACTCAGAAAACAACTACCAACGATGCATCGATCGCGACCACATCATAATTATGGACCTATACTAAGTAGGTTCATGGCCACAATTAGCTAACACCACATCGAGACATCTAGTTCTATAGGATGAAGAATATAAGAATGAAGAAAAAGACGTAAAGGAAGAAGAAATGACGCATCGACATTTTACCATACGGCGAAACAAACACAGTAAAAATAAATAGTACAATATAAGCCTATATTATACATAACAGCTGCTCCCGCGGCCAGAAAGTGACAGATCTGTAACTCTGCTCGAGGCTTCAATTTAGGGTCTTCATCTGCAGACTATACTAGCAGTGTTTCGGTCGCTCCCAAGCACCATGGACCTATTACATAATAGGTCCATGCTAGCACTGACCTAGTCTGCAGGCACAGACCCTAATTTGACACTTTATCAAAAATTCATTGCCTTAAGAGAAGTCTAGCCCAGCTACCTACAACGGCGTAAATATTCATAATTGAACGACACACACCCTTAAAACTAAAACAACAACAACAACAACAACTAGGCGCTGTGGCGTGCGCCTGTACTGTAATCCAGCTAACAGTAGTATTATAGTGCAGACTCACTTTTACGACTTACCAGGGTTTGTGCTTGCAGACTAGCACTGACCAGTTTCGTAATGGACAAGCAAAGAACTCGCGGCGTATTAACAGACTACACTTTGCGTGCATACCATACATGACTGTGTTCGCCAAGTGTATCGTTTGTTTTCGCTATTTTGAGAGAGAGAGAGAGAGAAGAAAAAGGAGGCAGTTTTAAACTTGAATAATAAATATCTTTGAGATGTGATTTTGTTCTTCATACATTTGATCCTTAAAATCGCTGAGTCTTAGGCACGAATAATAGAAAAGCATTGCTGGTACAGAACTAGCGATTCACATCTTGCAGCTAAACATGTTCGGCCAAGTCCCCGGTACAGGCAGCGCACGATACCCCCTCAAAAATAAAAACGAGGTCGATGATACAAGCGACATTGGCTTGAAAGCCAGTGATGAAACAGAAAGCGAAGCACCAAAATATAAGTTAGCTAGCCGATATCGGTAATTTCCATTCAATTTTGCATTTACCTGAACGGACAATACAGCCTTTTCGTACGTAACGTATAGTGAATGGGAATGGGCGATGATCCGTTCAGGAGGTCGAGATCAGTGGTTTGTGCTGACAATGTTCACGCGAGCGAAAATGAGACAATCGAAACGCCTCGATACGGACTATTTCAAGGCGGACGTGAAACGGCTAACGAGAAGCAAGCACTGCACACATAGACCATGAGCCTAAGGTTCATGCAGACCTACTACTGTAAACGGCCTATTGGGTTAGATAGTCTAGACTCTATATATAGCCAGGATCAAGTGGTGCAAGGGACTGTAGACCTATAATTTAATTAAACGAGCTAATAGCTGTGGTGAAAACTGGTGATATAACACAAACATGGTGAGTTCTAATTAATTATTTCTCGGGGGCCAGTTTTATGAACCTCATAATTAACATGCATGTTCTGTAATTCTGCTCTTGATTTTAGCCGTACTGGCATGTGCATGGATTGGCTCAGATCAACGGTACACTTACATGTAGATTGACATGATTGAACACTGGGAAATTGTTCAATTATCCAAAACCATGAGACTCAGACACACGTTAGCATTTTTATATTAGAAAGTACCCTTGGGGGAAGCTCTAAACAAGGTTTCAGCTTCATTGAATTCAAATTAAAGATTTTAGAGCAATTTTATGATGAAAAAGGCCTATTTCAGTACTTTTATTTTTTTTAACGTTACATTCGAAACAAGTTTGTTCTGTAATGCTTTTGTTCTATATAGGGAATACAGTCTTTGCGTGTGTATGGTTGTTAATGTTGAGTCTTCCAGTTTGACTGTGTTGATTGAAGTGAGAGCCTTGGCAAACTGTGCTGGTCGTTTGGCTCTTCTCATCAACATTTACCACCGCCATGTTCTTTGTTAAAAACGTTTCTGTTCTCAACATATTAGTTTGTTTAATTAATTATGTCTTACATTAGTAGTACAAGACTCTGTTACAGGCACACCCCTCGCTTCCTTTTTAAATCTTGGTTACTTCGCTTCGTGAATCTCATAATATTGGACTCTCACGTCACTCTGCCTCTTCGCTGCGCCTGGCTTTCTCTGCTAAGCTTCAGAGGTATTATTGTGGGTCTCCTTTCCTGGAACCCCGCCCCTCCTGGCCATTTGAAAACAAATCATAATAATAATAATAATAGTGAACATTTATAATGCGCCATGTCTGTCAAAAATGACACTCCTGGCGCAGTTGTGTGGAAGTTGTATAATTGTGGGCAAGAATTCAAGAAAGAAAGTAAAATACACATAAGTTACAGTTTAACATACTTCAGGACATAATTTGCAATAATACAATAATACAATACAAAGCATATTACAGTAAATCAACTACTTGACTTTTGTCGAGAACTTTCATTTCTTCGTTTGGACTTTGTCTCTGGAACGTTACACGCGGATAGGTGCAGGCTGGCATGCACCGGCCAAACCGGTCCGTTTCACAAACATTAACACATCAACCGATTCAAAATATCAACAAATGTTAGACATTCATACATATATGCAAGCCTGATCACAACAAAATAAATTTCAAAATCTATTTTCCACATTGTATTATCCTCAGGAAATGTACGAAATATAACACACAGCCATTTATAAAATTTACATTATGGAAGAAAGGAATATAATAGACTAGCCCATGCAGTAGCAGTACGTCTCGACATTCAGTGTAATAAAAGTGCTGAGACATGATGACGGCACTCATTTTGTTTTGCTTGTACCTCTGACATTTTTACCTCTGACATTTTTACCTCTGACATTTTTTCCTCTGACATTTTTACCTCTGACATTTTTACCTCAGACATTTTTTCCTCTGACATTTTTTCCTCTGACATTTTTACGTCTGACATTTTTTCCTCTGACATTTTTACCTCTGACATTTTTTCCTCTGACATTTTTACACCGAGCCGTATGCTAGAGGGTTGAATAATACTATCAAGCAGTAGCGGTAGGCCTACTGTAGGAACAGATCATGCAGATGAACATGTGATGGGTTATGGATGGTCAAATGCTTTAGCAGAAATAATGAAGCAAGCGTTGTTGAATAATATGTGAGCAAACACAGTTCAGTTCCATGCACAGAATAGGGAGAGCTTGCAATATAACATGCAAGATTTACAAGATTTGCAACATCAGACGACAAATAAATACAGTCGGGGGGGGGGGGGGCGGTAGTGAGCATAATTTGTTTTCTTCCTATTTGACCCCGATTGGGGGGTGGGGTGGGGAGCGGAATGTGTGATCACTTACTAAACAAATATTATATATATATATTTCCTTTTATGTTACAAAGAAAAAAAGAAAAAAGGGGAGCCCGTGTCCAACAGCCCCCCCCCCCCCCTCCCCCTCCCCCCCCCCCCCCCCCCTCCCCCTCCCCCTCCCCCTCCCCAGTGGATCCGCGCCTGTCTGCAGGTTCACATTTCAGATTTGCCCAATGTGGCAATGATGTGAACTTTCCCGCCAGCCAAAGTGCAGCTTTTATTTTTGGAGTGGACCTGTACTTAAAGGCCCGAATTCACAAAGGAGGTTTGTCTACAAACCTCCTTTTGTTTCGCCAAACCTCTTTTTGTTCTTTACAAACCAGGTTTGTAAAAAAGCGTCATTATGATGTACGAAAAGGTTTGTCAACAAACCTCCTTTGTGAATTTGGGCCTATAAGTGTTTTGCATGTTCGGAATGAGTGCGTTGTAGCAGAACTCCACGTCCCCGACTAGTCTGCAGGCACAGACCCTAATGTAACACTTTATCAACAAATCGTTGTGCCTTGAGAGAAGTCTAGCCAAGCTACCTACTGGTAGCTTGGCTAGGCGTTGTGGCGTGCGTCTGTAATCCAGCTAACAGTGGAAGTTACAGACTGATTCAGCCGAGGACGCAGGTTCGAAACTGAGTCACGTCTTTCGGATGGTGACGTTAAAGGTCGGTCCCCAGACGTAAATAATCATATCTGATTGATACACGTCTGTAAAAACCCAATTACACACACACACACACACACACGGTTGTATCAATATGAAGGAGCAGCTACAGTACATGGCCTATGGTAGTCTTATAGTGCAGACTCACTTTTACGACTGACCAGGGTTTGTGCTTGCAGACTAGTCCCCGACCCCGTTCGTGTGGACGGTCTTTTGGGGGATTGCCCGATAAGTTGTCGGAGAGCTGTGTGTAGTCTGCAAGCACAGATCCTAGTTTGATACTTTGTCAAAAAAATCATTGTCCCTTGAGAGAAGCCTAGCCCAGCTACCTACTGGTTGTGTCAAGCACAGACCCTAATTTGACATTTTATCAAACAATCATTGTGCCTTGAGAGAAGCCTAGCCCACAGCTACAGTGCATGGCCTATGGTAGTCTTATAGTGCAGACTCACTTTTACAACTGACCAGGCTTTGTGCTTGCAGACAACGCTGTGTGAGGGATCGATGCGTGTGATAGAAGAATAAACAGAAAGAACGGACTGAATATGGACTATTGATGCATATGAGAGAATAACACTTGTTGCCTTTACAATTACAGCAAGACGTTTCAAATCCATTTGATGACAGTGATGCTGTCCACAAGCTTGGTCCGTTGGCGGAGCGGTCGTCCGGTTATAAGGACTGGCTGCTAGGAGTTTTGCAGGGTCAAAAATGTCATCGCGTCCTTGACGTAGCCTGCGGAACAGGGTAAGGTTCAAATGATGATGTTGATGATGATGGTGATGATGATGGTGACAATGAGGATGATGATGATGATGATGGTGATGATGGTGATGATGATGGTGATGATGGTGATGATGATGATGATGATGGTGATGATGGTGATGAAGATGGTGATGATGATGGTGATGATGATTGTGATGATGATGATGGTAATGATGATGATGATGATGTTGATGATGATGGTGATGATGATGGTAATGATGATGATGATGATGGTGATGATGATTGTGATGATGATGGTAATGATGATGATGATGGTGATGATGATGATGGTGATGGCAATGGTGATGATGGTGATGATGATGATGATGATGGTGATGGTAATGGTGATGATGGTGATGAATGATGATGTTGATGATGATGGTGATGGTAATGGTGATGATGATGGTGATGATGATGATAATGATGATGTTGATGATGATGATGATGATGTTGTTGATGATGAAGATGATGATGGTGATTATGATATTATCAATAATAAAAATAACATATCATGTTTATTAGTATATTGATAATGAAAATAATATTACTACTATATGCTTCTACTAATAATACAACAAATTACAATGATTATAATAAAAACATTGATTCATATTACTCAGGTACTATACACAACTGCGCTGTGATGAAATACATCTCAGAATGAGTCTATATTGAATTACAAAAAAAAACTAACCATGAATAATATGGCTATGAAAGAAAAGTGAGCAATTGTGAGGATAGGATACTACACTGCAGTTTGAAATGTTATTGGTTGGTTTAAAATAGTGTTACTGTTAAACTGCAATGTTGCTGGTACAAGTGGCTCAAAGTACATGTAATGCAACTGAAATGTTACTGGTACAAGGTTGTTCAAAATGGTTCAACTGAAATGTTACTGGTACAAGATGGTTCAAAATGGTGCAGCTGTATTGTTACTTTGTGCATGGTGCTTTTGATATTTTTATATTCGCAATAGACATATTATGACGTGGGCAGTAGATAATATCAAGTATATTTGGCCCGTATTATTACTTGTATTATAACAATAATAATTATTGTTATTATCAGTATTCTTATTGTCTCGCCTTCGTATCATAAAGCAAGACATAGGCGCCGCTTTTCCGGTGACGGCGGCGACGGCGGCGGCGTCAACATCAAAAACTTAACCTAAGGTTAAGTTTTTGAATTTTTGATATAATTTTTAAAGTATAAGTTCTTAGTCAATGAAACTTTGCTTCTTTTCCCTCATTTCTTGACTGATTTTGATTCGGTTTGCCTTATCTGGTAGAGCTAAATTTGGAACACTAACCTTCTACACAGAATTGTGAGATTTTGCTCCATTGATTATTTATGGTACTTTATGCAAATGGAATGAAATTATGACCCTTCTAGGGCATCAAATTTTTATTTTTTGACCAGTTCAAAAGTGTACCACATAAAATTTACGATATTTGTTGTTGCGAGATGCGGATGAGCGCTACGTCTTTGACGTTCTGATTTATCATATTGAATTGCGTAATGCAGGCGAGACCGCCGAGAGCATTTCCCCTGTTATTATTATAGTATTGATGATTATCATTAGTAGTGGCATTAATTAATATCATTCTTACTTATTTTTCAAACATCACTTTATTGATCCTACATCTATTGACCATCATACAAAATGGTTAATCTTTTAACCACAACAGAAATTCTGTTCTTTGTCATTAAAATGTTGTATTGTTTAAATTGATTGTGATCATTATTACCATCCCTCTTACTTTGCAGTGTGGACTCTTTATTTCTGCTCAAGCATGGAATGGAGGTTGTTAGCTGTGACGATGCTGAAGCGATGCTTTCCTACGCCAGAGCTGAAAAAGATCGTCTTGGACTTAAAGACTGGGGTAAGGCATGTTTTGCTCTTTTTTCAATCAAAATAATAGTCAAAAATATATAGTCGTAAGGCCATTTTTGTGAGTAGCTACGTTTACACTTGCCATTCATGTAAACATTTTATTTATTCTCTTTCATTTAATAAAATAGTACTACATACAAAAGCAGAAGAAGTTAAAAACTCTGACCCATCATCCCCTATTTCCCATAAAGTTAGAATATTTTGTTCTTATTTCTTTTTCTCAAATGACAAAATTTAAATCTTCCCAAAACAGATTAATCTTCATTGATCAATAACATTCTGAGATGGTATCAACATTATATCCACCCATTGTGATAAGCTAATTTATAAAAAAAAAACAGTAATCATTCAAAAACAATTTACATGTATGATACTGAAGCGATGCTCTCCTACGCTAGATCGGAAAAAAGACCGTCATACGGTCTTGGACTCCAAGTCTGGGGTAAAACCCTTGTGTTTGTTTGTGTGGGTTTTTGTTCTTGTTCTTTGATTGGTTGTTGTTATTGTTTGAGTTCTAATCGTTGTGTCGATTCCATCAGAAGTATTATCAATAATTTGAGCTAATTATTATTATTATTATTATTGTGATCAATATTATTGTTATCCTTATTGTTATTGCTATCATTATTTTGTAATTAGTATATTAATGTTATCATTATTTGTATTATTGTTAATATTACCACAACTACATGTACAACTCTTCTTATTAGTATATGAAGAGCTTAATTCTAGAAGGAGCTAAATCCACTTTTGATGAAAATTGAGTTATTGATATCAGAACATTGTTCACTAAGTACCCATTTAATTTGTTTTTTTTTATTTTTTTATTATTTACCTTAATTTTTGGAGCAATTGTGATACAATGCACCTTCTAATATCAATCTTCCATAGACGCCTGTACCAAATCTGGTTAACAATTTCTTTTTTCTCCAAAGTTGCAAAAATAGATTTAGCTCCTTTTGGAATTAAACTCTTCACATGTATTATCATTATTACTAATACTATTATTATTAATAGTCATATAATTTATATTTAATAGTTACACACAGTACCACTTCAGTTGATAAGGCCTACATCATCATTACCTAAATACCGATGTGATATAACTGGCTGAAGAGCATGTCAAATGAACCCTCCATGAGTCTGCAATAATCAGGCAATTGTTGTTACTGTCCATTATTTGTTTAAAAGATTCACAAAAACAGACACTTTTCAATAACAACACATTGCGTACATGTACTAGGGTCTGGATTTCAAGGCCATTGGTCTGCACGAGATTTTAAAAGGCTTTATGAGTATAAATATAAGCATATGTATAAGTAATTCAAGATAAAGTTGATTTCTGGTCATGTGATTGCATTGTGAAAGAAACATTGTGGAATCGATCAGAAAAGGTTGATCATCTAGCATTGGTGTGTACTGCAAGGTTCTGGAATCATCAAAATGATAAGAAAATGTTCCCAGTCTTGGTAAAGTTGCAAGCACTGTACACAGAAAGATGCATATGAGACTACACGAACATGTGGCATAAAAATCCGTCCCGATTTGTATGATGTTACATGCCATATTTAGAAAATTAAGGCATTTGAAGAGCCATGGTTTTCAGGGAACATTTGTTATCTGATGTTCGTCCACACAATACAATGATAACGCTCACAAATTATTTTTCACCTCTTCCCAGAACTCAACCATCTCTTTAAATATATAAGTATAATGATATACTTCATTCATTCAATGACCATATCGGGATCTTTGATTTCCTCTCGTTGGTACAAGTGGTACAACAGAAACATACACATAATAATATCAAAGATATACATGACAAACAAAATGTCTGAGTTCTTATCGTCATATCATTTCCTTTTTTCCATCAGAAGTATTACAAACAATTTGAGCTAATTATTATTAGTAGTAGTATTGTAATTATAATTAGTATTATTATCATTATTGTTATAATTGTGTTTTTATTATATCATATTGCTATCATTAATTGTTTTTGTTAATATTAATACAACTACTACTCTTCTTATTAGTATATATGTGTTATCATTTTTACTATTATTATTTTTAGTCATATCTATAATTAATATTTATACGCTACCTTAGTTGATAAGGCCGTATATACAGTATGTGTAATAATTTTTACTGTTATTATTATTAGTCATATCTATATTCAAAATGTATACGCTACCTCAGTTGATAAGGCCGTATGTGTAATCATTTTTACTATTATTATTATTAGTGATATAGATCTATATTCAATATGTATACGCTACATGTACCTCAGTTGATAAGGCCGTATATAATTATGTGTAATCATTTTTACTATTATTATTATTATTAGTCATATCTATATTCAATATTTATACGTTACCTCACTTGATAAGGCCGTATATATGTGTAATAATTTTTACTATTATTATTATTAGTCATATCTTTATTCAATATTTATATGCTATCTCACTTGATAAGGCCGTATATATGTGTAATCATTTTTACTGTTATTATCTTTAGTCATATCTATATTCAATATTTATACGCTACCTCACTTGATAAGGCCGTATATATGTGTAATCATTTTTACTATTATTATTTTTAGTCATATCTATATTCAATATTTATACGCTACCTCACTTGATAAGGCCGTATATATGTGTAATCATTTTTTACTATTATTATTATTCGTCATATCTATAATCAATATGTATACGCTACCTCAGTTGATAAGGCCTGCATCATTAATAGACAAATACAGGTGTGAACAGACTTAAGAGCATGTCAAGAGTACTACGACCCTCCATGAGTCTGCAATAATCAGGCAATCGTTGTTTGATCACCACGGTCTATTTATATTTGTCCATGGGCTTTACAAACAGAGACTTTTCTTTGTACAGTTACAAGCACCGTACACAGAAAGATGTATATGGGACAACGCATACAAACATAGACACTTGGGATGGTAGTTGTCCTACCCCCCCCCCCCCCCCCAAAAAAAAAAATCAAACATGCTTTATTTCTAAATCGATACCAGTGATGTACAAAATATATTGCCAAAATGACAGGATTGTCTGCAGTTTATTCAGCCCCCCCCCCCCCCACCCCACAGTTTTTGCTCATTACGCCACTGTTCAATACACACACACTGATCGTCTGTTGACAACGCATTTGTATGTCTAAAGCCAGGGTTGGCATATTTCCCGCTTTGGAGACTTATTTCCCGGACGCCGGGAAATAAGCGGTATTTACCGCTTTTTACCGGTATTTACCACTTTTTACTGGGAAATACCGGGAAATATATATTTCCACTCACTTGTTCATAGGGATTGTCCAATTTTGAACATAATAACAATGGTGATGAGTATGGTTGCTCTTGTGTGTACTATTTGTGTGTGTGTGTGTGTGTGTGTGTTTGTTCGTGTGTTTGTCTATGTCTGTAATTATGTAATGCTGGAAAAAAATACAGGAAAAATATACCAAATATACACCTAATCTAGATATGATGTTCTTCATTAAAGGGAACCAAAACCTTCATACTAAGTTACTGTTATTGTAAAGTTTAAGATATTGGAATAAAATCAGTGAAAAATTGAACAAAATCGGGCAATGAATAAGGAAGTTAAAGGTTGGTTGGTTGGTTCTTCGTTTAGATGGCGCTCTTCAATCTCAAAGATTATTTGCGCCAATCAATTTCGTGTATAGCTTTGGCGTGGGCTTCGGAAATCAAGCATGAGCGACTTTCCTTGGTGAAATGAAAAACCGCAAATACTTCATTTTATATATTATTACAGGATCGACATAAGTTAAGGGGATCCCTGATAGCTTTAAAAGCTATCTAAAACGATTAGTAAAGCTTTTTAAAATGACTAGTCACTAGAGGGCGATATTCAATTTGATGACATCATTTGTGGACAACTCTCCATGCCTTTTGTACATCAAATTTCACAAGTCTTTTGTTTTTTCCTATTTATTTGTGTTCTTGATCGGATTTCATAACATGTGAAGTAGAATATCATTTTAATTGAATATATAGTTCAAGGGAAACACAAATTGTATATTCTTTTGTATTTTTCCTTCGTTATATATGTGTGTAGCGCCTTTTTAGAAAGACCTGAACCTTTATAAGGAGACACCATTATTATTATAGTATTATGTTTATTGTTGTTGTTGTTGTTATTAATATAGTTATTATTATTACCATTACTGTTCTTCATTTTATTATGAATTTTCATTATTCATTTCTTCATTTATTGATTATTATTATTAGAAGTTGTAGTAGTATAGTTGTTGCTGTTGTATTACATCATTTACATGAATATATATATTTATCTCGTTTGCAGAGGTAAAGCGGGCTAACTGGCTGACCTTACCGGAAGATATCCCGGAGCAAGGTGAATTTGACGCCGTACTCTGCTTGGGAAGCTCGATTTTACACCTCATTGATAAACTGCCTGAGCTCGCCCTCTATCGGAAATGTTTGACCAACTTCAAGAAGTTTCTTAAACCTGGTGGCTTGCTGCTGATCGATCACAGGAACATAGATTCTATGCTAGATCGAGGGATTGTCGTGAATAAGAACGTTTATCATGCGGTAAGTAATAAAAAGCCTACAACAAAATTGCATCGTTAAACGAAACGGTTACAAGTCCCTTATACAAGTTCTCCAACATCTCATTGCAAGGCACGTATTAAAGATACTATGTCCCTTTTGCAGCCAACATCAAATTCTGTAGAACTTTGCAGGAATTATGAATATGTCATGTATGGCCTATCTTTGAAGTTTCTACGTTAGCAGTGTCCTAATATTGAAATTATGCAAGAAAACCCGTCTAATTACTAGACTTCACTGTCAGACACTATTGAGTGACTGACTGGCTTTTTCTTCTTTGATAATAACATACATAACATGAGCTCTAAAGGGTACATGAGCATTTGTCTACATTAATAACCCACTACTTGTAATGGCCAAAATTAAACTGGTTGAATCTTTGCGCAGCATAAAACGAACGACCATTTGGTACAATGGTCTAAAAAAATCAGACAATTACTTAGGTGATGGCAATCACTAATGTCGATTCGACAACTAATGGTCCTTAGTTTCCCACAAAAATCCATTTGCAAACCCTTTCGTTATGAGAGAAGTTTAAATAAATATTGTCTTTCAAATGCCGTTAGAATGAATATAACATTTTCATTTTTTCGACCTCCAAATGGGACATAGTACCTTTAAACTATCAACAGACTCTAACCCTTATGACGCAATAAAGCATTTGCCGGACCAAATACATCCAATCTTCTTTGTTTGAATATCATTAACAGGAGGACACACTACCCGGCGTAAGTACGAAAACTATCACCGAAGAGGGCGTCACATTGCGAGTCGATATTATTTACGATATGCTGATGAAAGAGGGAGATGCTGCTACCAACAACGACAAAATAGAAAAGTAAATATACAGGTTTTTAAAACTTTTTTTGTGACACATTTAGGAGGGTATTTACCTGTGACAGTTTCGATGTAGGTTTAATTTGGTGTTATATTTTTGTTACCCGACTGCTAAGAATGCACACGTATGCGTGTACGTACGCAACAAGGGGACCGACGGCGTAAGTCCTGTCCGAGGAACTTTGTAACGAGAATGAATGCAAGTTACCAATGAGCTATCACACCCTCACATGTATACAGGTCAGACATCTCCCGCAGACGTGTACCGGCAGTCTGAATTTAGCTGCCATTCTTTTTCTACCGCCAGACGTGCCAGAAGACAGATAAGTTCAGTTTGCCAGCGTACGTCTGCAGAAGGTATCTGGGCCATATGCATCGAAACTGTCACAGGTTTAATAGCAGATTTGGCATGTGTCACAGAACTATAGTATTCCCAATACTTCAAACCATCAAATACAAAACTCAACGGTCTAAGTTGGTAGTTTGCAAAGACAAAATAAATGATGGCTGAACTTTGAAGCAGTCACATCCCAGCAAACTACAGTGAAGAAAGTGTGGACACTGTAGATTTGTCTTGGTATTGACAGCTCCCCAAAACTTCAGTCACACCAACCGGATCCTAAACCGAATAACTACTAGGCCATTTTCGTAATGTAACCAAAATTAATGCAAACGTCTTTGGGCAGTGCATGGATACGAAATGATTCCATTTACCTGTTACGAATAAATGTATTTCAATAGTGAGAATGCGAATTGTATATTCATGTAATACGTGTTGTTAGGTAGGGCAAGCATAATGTTTGTCCTACCTAGCAACAAGTAATGTATGCAATAAGAATGCGAATTGCATATTCATGTAATACGTGTTGTTAGGTAGGGCAAGCATAATGTTTGTCCTACCTAGCAACAAGTAATGTATGCAATATGCATTCTGAGTATTGAGATACAATTATTTGTAAATGGTGAATGTTTTTCTCTTATCCTCAAGCAATTTTAATACATATTTACATTAATAACTCAATGATTGAGTGAAACATAAAGGCTAAAACTTAAAGTATATTTAACAGTTCTTCCAGCTTAGTATTATTTTCTTTGCTAAATGGTGAATGGAATCATTCGTACCTAGGCACTTCTCAGATACGTATGCATTACATTTGGTTACATTACGAAAATAGCTTATTACATTGACCCTAACGGCCACAGATCAGTTGATGTAGAGTGGGTTTCGAGTTGGTTTGGATGACCGTTGGCCAAGTACATTACAACGGACAATGACCGGTGGTCAAGTACATTACAACAGCCATTGCCACTCCCACAGACACTGGCTACCTACAAATGTCTCAGGTCTTATGGTTATTTGTTAATTTTACGATTACCCTGATTCTTCTCTCTTTTTTACAGGGTAATCATGCCGTTAGCACCGATCCACGTTCACAAGTTTACCACGTTACTCAAGGAGATGTTTGGACCGAAATGCGAATACACCCTGTACGGCGATCTGCAACGATTGGAGAACGGGAACACAGAAGATGTAGCCTATTTTCAACACATTGTACACGAATAGACTAGTTTAAACGTAGTACATTTACAAGTGACCCCAAAATATCCACAATATAATTTTTGTTAAACATGGAAAAGTCCTGCTCTGTACATTTCAGAATAATCACTGCCAAAATGATGGGGGTGCTGCATGAATCATTTATTTTTGTTTGCCCACTAATCCTTTCATCTGTGTATCAAAAATATACTGTCGATGAATTAACGATTAAAAAAAAAAACCTATCACGAACATACACGTAGCATCCTTCTCAATGCGTTGTATAACTTGATACAATAGACCTTTATCTGCCCATGTGCATATACAGTCAAAACTGCCTATAGCGACCAAGCAAGGAAAACACAAAAAGTTGCCTTTGTAGACAGGTGGTCTTTGTAGACAGGTTCCCTTAGTACATGATTCAAGGAGAAACCATTTTCAAGGGAAACATCAAATGTGGCCTTTGTAGACAGGTGGTCACTAAAACAGGTTTGACTGTATTATAAGTTTCATTAAAATTATATTATATAAATGTAATGACGATGGGGTTCGTCGCAGTAGATCGACAGCCCCATGAAACCGATTGCAATGGCAAAAGTTCCACGAGGCGGACGGCCCGAGTTTTAAAATAAAATTTGTGACTAGAAAAGTTCCAAAAAGATCCAGAAGATCGCAACAGCCCAGGAGACGATCAGGGAAGCGGTACTACAACGTCTTGTACTCCTACTCAAACTAATACTATTTCAACTACTTGTACTACTGCTACTACAACTAAGAAGAAGAAGAAGAAAAGAGAAAAATGAAGAAGAACGAGAAGAGAAAGAAGAGGGGAAGGCGGCGGGGAAGCAAAAATGTCATCAAAGTTCCTACTCTCATTTCTTCTTTACTACTCTCTACTAAAAAAATTAGGTTACACCATTAATCCGTTGTACTGAAGTGTCGTCGAAAATATTTATTATGATTTCATATGAAATCAGGATTTTTATATTTTGTAATACAAATATCTTGTAACTATATGAATGTACTGATAATGATTGTTTTATTTATGTGGCTGCATCCACGATAAACATACACGTGGCCACATCCACAATAAACATACAGGGTGCACATGTATTTAGAAATACATAGATGTCGTATATTTTAGAGTGTTCCAGATACACAATATCTGTTGGTAAATGTATTTATACATGCATTGAATCAATTTTTAATATTTAAAACGTACTAATAAATGACAGTGCAAAGAACAATGTATACGGTAGTCCATTGTGTTTATTCATTTGCGTTTCAATTCAGGTTGAAAACAAAGTGGAGTTCTGGTCAAGACGAAAAATAATTTGTGATTTTTTTTTCTCATTTACTTGAAACAAAATGTATGTTTGAAAGACAGAAAGCCATGATAATGAAATGAAAATCATAAAACGGAATGCTTTGCAAATTCCTTCATAGGCAGAATTATTTATCGGACTGAAAAATGTGTGTCCCGAATTTTCCATTTATACCATGGTGTGCAGTTCATGTGCCTTTCATGATCATTAATTTGATGATTCCAAATGGACAGAGTATACCCAAGTTCATTTGTATTTCATAAACAAATTACTTTTAGATGGTTTATTAATTAATGATTATTAGAGTATTATTGCCCAGAATTTGACTCTATCTTGAGTGTAATAACTGCACTTCGTGACTTGTTTTTGTCTTCCTTTGAACGTTATTCATTTATTTATTTTTTGAACTTGTTTTTTTTAATATTGTATACATTGATGAACTAAGACTCGGGAGTAATTGTCACCAGAGTAAATGTCAGATGGCCCTAAATTCATCGATAATAACAACATAATACATGTAACAACATAATGATAATTTAATAACAATGATAGTTTAATAATAATAATGATTATAATATTGTTGATGATTATAATGATTATAATAATAATGATTAATAATAATTATGATACACTGTAATGAAAAAATAAGAAGAATATTACTATTACTACATGTACTACTGATACTACTACTGCTGCTAGTACTTCTACAATTACTACTACAACTATTAGTAATAATGTTTTATATTTATATACCGCATTACATGATACATTTCAATGAACATTACATTATAATCAAGAATAATATAACTCCTGACGACGAGTCAACCTGTTCGAAACATCGAGCCACACCCGCCACTCATCCTCTCCAAGCGCTATAGTTCTCCTTAGAACTATAAGCTAAGAAAGATAACCAACAGTCTTTTTCAAGACTATACCGAGAGTCCTTTTCAGGACTCCTCAATCCTCCCTCTCTCTCACATGTAATGGTAATGGTAATGGCGTTATTAAAAATTCATTTGCAGCCAGATGGTTGAATTGCAGAACTTAATTGTACATTGTAAAAACATAAATATTTATACAAACATAAAACGTATATCACACAGTGAATGAATATTCTAAATAAATCAGTGAACACATATATATACAAATTAATACAATTCATAAAATTCGCTTAACATTCTATTCCACAATCATCATAGGGCTGGAGAGAAATATAGAAGAGAGGTATGGAGGACAATAGTGCAGACAGCACGGGAGATCCAGGAAAAATGTGAGATAGAGACAGACAGAGAGGGAGAGAAAGAGAGAAAGGGAGAGAGGGAGAGAGAAAGAGAGACAAAGCGATATATATATATATATATATATATATATATATATATATATAAAAGATAATGCTGAGGATGAGAGTGTATATCAGACATATCGAAAATAAGGTAGTACAATTTCGACAGAGAGAATACTGGTTGTTAAAATTAATAAATTACATTTTACATTTTCATTGGTGAGTTATGGATAACATATATTGTAAATTGATCGGTAGGTTTGCAATCAGATGAGAGACATGAAATATGGTAATGGTGCACCCGCAAGCCTACTGTATAATAATACATATTTCTACCTATACAATTCCTTCCAGAACTTCAGCAGAGTGGGTTCAGCGATTGTTGACAATTTGAATGCGCTCTCTGGCCAAAATGTTTTCTCAGAATTAGGATTACATTTTTATCGAAATGAGTTATTGAGCGGATTTTGATAGCCAAATTCTATTTAAAAATACAAATGTATAAACATGTATCGATTACAGATCCAATGCATTCAAATCGTTCTAACTATTTGGGACATTCTGGCATCTTTGACCACATGAAAAACATACTGCTAAAATTATCTTTTCTTGAAGTTACAACTAAAGAAACAAAATGCCGACGGCCATCTTGAGAAATAGCCCGACTGTCAGGGAAATGAAGAGCACATTTTTTGTGTGTGTGTGTGTCCCAAAATTTGAAAATTTGGCCGATCGATATTTTGTTTCGTTGGGGGGGGGGGGGGGGGGAGGGGTAAGGGTCAGCTTTTTGGGGTCACCCATTATCACAATTTGTATTTTTTTTATTTGTATTTTTTAATAATAAAAAAAATGAAGGGGGGGGGGGTTCCTCCAAAACACATATACAACAAGTGTAAGGGGGGGTTCAACCCCCCCCCCCCCCCCCCCCTGCGTACGCACCTTATTGCAACACATATCATCTTCCATCTTAAGTACGACAATGCTCTTTTAGAGGATGTACTACAATGGAAGAAGAAACAAACGGTGATAACAGCACATTGCACCTCATGTATACCTCATCATTAATCAAAACATGTTTTATTTTCCAATGAATTGGACAATACACCATATTGACATTCACGCATGACCGACCGCCTAAATATTATCAAACATGATCCATCCTTTAAAAAAAATGAAGAATTCACTCTGTACAATACCAATGCAATTTGCAACATGTTGCTTTTGGCTTTATGGTAAAACAAATTACAAGAGATATATCAGTTGAAAGTTGAATTGCATAACTTTTTGAGGAGTTTATTTTCTCGTCTTTTCATATGTACAGGCGCGTAGCCACGGGGGGGCACGTGCCCCCCCTAAAATTTCCAGGATCGGTTGAAATTTTGTAGACCCCTTTTTTTGACCTCGATCGATTACATGTATGTGCCCCCCCAAACATCAAACTCTGGCTACGCGCCTGCATATGTAATGTTTAAAGATAAAGTTGAGTTCTGGTCATGCGATTGCATTGTGAAAGAAACTGTGTGGAGTCGATCAGAAAAGGTTGATCATCTAGCATATAAGTATTTGTGTCTATTGCAAGGTTCTGGAATCATCAAAATGATAAAAACAAATTAGTTGGTCAAGTCTTGTAAAATTTACAAGCATTGTACACAGAAATATGTATATGGGACCACACGAACACGTGCCGTAAAAATCTGTCCCGAATTTTTACGATGTTACATGCCATATTTAGAATATGAAGGCATTTGAAGAGCCATGCTTTTCAGGGAGCATGTTTTATCTGATGTTCTTCCACATTTGCATAATAACAATGATAACGCTCACAAATTATTGTTCACCTCTTCCCAGAACTCAACCTTCTCTTTAAGACAACACCAATCAATCTCTTTAACCTCTTCAACTGGAGATCCCCTTATTAAAATCAAAGCAACAAAGAGACTCAACGTTTTCTAACCTTGATTGTTTGTGTTAGTTTATTACAGTTTCATACGTTACCAATACAAAGGTATTCTATAGAATACAAATGACAATATCATCAATAAATAGTATATATTACAAGCAAGTACCGATATCCAGAAACAGAATATTAGAATATAAAATAAATTGAATAAAAAACATTCTGTTCCCACGAACCACATAATAAATATAACAATAATAATAATGACAGTCGTAATAATATTACTAATATAATAATGAAATAATAGTAAAGGCAATAATAACACTACTACTACTACTGATAGTTAAAATAATAAATATGATAACGAACATTGCCACTCCTGTCTCCTTCATAACCCTGGCTTTAGCATGGCTGCTTTTACATCTAACTTAACAAAGTACTAATTACCTCTTAGTGCAATGAGCTCCATACCGGATTTCTATGTTCAAATATCAACGTCAAATTTTACTCATGCAATTTGAAAGATTTCGCGAACTTAAGTGTCCTGTAAATCAAGGTATAATTCCCTGCTAAAATCCGTTCCGCATTTGACAATAATTCGTCCTTGTTTTCACGAAGTGACGGTAGTGAGGAAAATCGTCACGCAAAGTGAATGCAATTTTTTTCACTACCGTCACTTCGTGAAAACAACGACGAATTATGGAATCAAAATTGTTACAGAAAAATAAAGCAAACAAAAAAGAAGAGTTAAAGGGTTCCAGCATTTGTTTTATTTTGTTTTATGTGTGTCTTTTTGAGGACCCCTCCCCCCTTAAATGTTTTTGGTGCTAAAGGGTGACCTCCCCCCCCCCCCCCCCCCCCCCCCTACTGAACGAAATAACGGTAGGCATAATTTTCCCATTTCCAAGACAAAAACAAATATGTGCTCTTATTCACCGGCTGGCTGAGTCGTTGCGAAATTTTTCCTCAAAAACTGGACCAAAAAAAAAAATGAGCCCTGTGACCTTGACCTTTGATCTCGTGACCCCAAAATCTAATCAGTTCATTGGCTCTGCAAGATACATATATGACCCAAGTTTGGCGGGAATCAATCAGTTGGTTCCTGAAATAACGTGTTCACGAGAACGGGGCGGACGGACAACCCGAAAACATAATGCCTACGGCTACTTTGTAGCGGAGGCATAAAAATTCTTAACCCCCCCCCCCCCCCCCCCCCCCCCCCCCCCCGCTTATTCACCGGCTGGCTGAGTCGTTGCGAAATTTGTCCTCAAACACTGGAAGAAAAAAAAGTGCTCTTAGGGATAGAGAGAAGGGTGGGGGTGAAGGACAAGTAAGATAGAGAAAGAGAGAGGGGGAGGAGGAGTGAATGAGCGAGTGTGAGAGGGAGAGAGGGATGGGTCTTCCTCAATCTTCTTTCTTGTTTTCTATTCCTCATTCTGTCTTTGTTATTACATGCTGGAAATAGGCGGTGTCGGAAATGTCTGGAGCTGACTTGAAATCCCCGTAGAGGGCCTGCTCGCAATTCTCACCAAAAACTTCAGCAAGCATGGTAGCTACTTGCCCAGCACGGATAGCCTGAAGAGGCACAGTTGCTCTGATGAAAAAGAAATGAAAAAAAAAACATATATATACATATATTATACAAATAATACACATCAGTGAGGGCATTAGTAAGAATTACCCACACGAGGTTCCTTTTGAACAGTCTAATCGCCTCGGGCGTTTGGACTGTTTTGAAGGTGCAAGTGTGGGTAATTTTACTAATGCCCGAACAAAATGATGTGTATTATTTGTTTTATAAAATGATGTTTTCTAACATGATTTTGATAATGACCAGTCATTACCATTGGATAATGACCGGTCATTACCCAAATTACGCGCGATTATGCGTTAGGCAAAATAAATGCCTGGTCACGTGTACGCTTTCAACCAATCATTTGATTAGGATCCACGTCATCATCTTATAATTATATATATATTCACACACACACACACATATATAGATGGAGTGGAGATCCTTATTGAGAGTCAATGAGTTAATGAAACACATCACGACAGTCAGCATGACATCGCCATGCACCCCTCTCTACTTTCTGGTAGTTTTCAAAGAGCTGTGTGGCCTATAAGGAACTCTACTCTATGATTTAGATGCCTATCCATAAACCAATGTATTTATCGACAAGAAACACGGTACTTACCTCACTATTTATTCTCGCATTCAATACAAATTCTAACACAATACGTATAATCCAAGACATATCAGCTATTCCGTGTGAGTCAAAAAAAAGTTTACACCTAGAAAACTGCTAATTATTTTTAAAATCATCTATGAACAGTAATTTATTATACATCTTATGAAAGATGATTTTATCATAAGTATCATTTGTGTGTGGTATGAGTTCAAGCTTGGATGAACAACAGTCGTTGGTTGCAAGAGTGCAACAATCGACTTGCGCCAAAGTTGCTTATGTAATGTTTGATTCGTTGAAATGTCAATAAACACGCTAAGCCTTGTTGGTCGGGTTGTAATGTCTTTTTTTCATGACAGTGTTAAGAGGGGGTGGGAGGGAGAAGAGGGCGGGCGGTGTACCATTAAACGACCCCCAAAAGCACAGACAAAAAATGTGTGCCTTAATTGTTGTGAGTGACAAACTGAAACCAATCCACTCTGTGTAATCTGGCTCTGAGTACCCCATTTTTAGGCTCGTTCAGACAACTCCCCCCCCCCCTACCCCCCCCCCCCCCCCAAAAAAAATCTACCGTGGTTATTATTATTCTTTTTTTTTTATTACTTTTAACAAGAATGTCAACTGACGGTGCAACCCAAATGAGGCGCATTTTCACTGAACTCTGTGTTATTATTAAAGACCAGAAGGTAAAGTGTATGCAAAAAAACGACTTGCGCAAAAGTATTAAAGTTAGAGAATGAATTGCATGAATGTTTCAAATGAGATGCATTGCATATGCTTTTCGAAGAAGCAAAGTCACACACACGCACAATTGTTCCTTGATATTTGAAGTGTGATATGTGTAGCATGATTAATTGTGTAAGGGATGTTATTAGGATCTGCAAAGACCGAATTAATACTCAAATCCCAATCGTTTTACGCAAGTCGATTTTTGCACTCTCGCAAACAATGCTTCCTGTTTATCCAAGCGTGAACACATACCACAAAAAAATGATACTAAATGATTTGGGAAGAGACACTCTTTCATAAGATGTATAATAATTCACTGTTCATAGATGATTTTTTAAATAATTAGCAATATTCTAGGCGTTAACTTTTTTTGGTCTCACACTGTATATACACGTTTAGAGGATTTTGTCGAGTTAAGTTTCAAATCTTCATCTTAATAAATATGCGAAGGATTCTTAATTGTGGTAGTGTGAAATGAAACAAGACAATTCTCGTTTAAAAACAAGAAAAGTTGGTATAGATGTTTCAATCCTGTCTGCACTATTTGGCCAGGATGGATTAAACCTCCCTGCATGGTTACTGACAGGTGTTTACCTCATCAAATCTATCAACAAAAGGGGGTCGTGGGGGACCACTGGTCACCGCTATATAGAGGGCGCAAATCGCTACAAGTAGTTGAATTACTTACTTTTCAATATTACAGTTGTTGTTGTTGATTCCTGACGTAGTATCAGCGCCATTTTGTTTACCCTTGTCAGAAGCACTACCATCAACTATCATGTCGAAAGTGATGTTGACGAAATCTTGTTTTCCAGGAGATTTAACTATCTCAGAGGATATTTTGTTGATAGTATTTTCCTGAATTGACGTTATAAAAAGTGAGTGTGAGAGAGAGAGAGAGAGAGAGCGAGAGAGAGAGAGAGAGAGAGAGAACAAATTAAGGTAACCATATAGTGTGTCTATTTCTTCATGAATGTGAGAAGGAAAGAAGAGAAAACAGTTCCAGCCGCATTTCATACAATATTTTGCAAGGCAGCTTAAAATGCTGCTTGGTCATGTGATGTAATTTGACCAATTAGATTCTTTTAACTCTATGCTGTACTATAAGATTATTGCGTGTCATCTTTATACGCGCAGGGCCCTCAGGAAGAACGGCACGGAGACTGATGAGGCCTCCCCTGGTAAACACATTTATTAGTAGTAGAAGTAGTATTACCAATATTGACACTCCAGACGCTCCAGAATTATTAGCTGTAGTATGTCTGCCGTGTTGTAGCTCTCGCATGTCAATGAATTATTTCCTGCCAGGTACCCATTTACCTCACCTGGGTGGAGTGTTGCAAATGTAGATTCATGCCTTGGCAATAGACATTAGTTCTGCGGTGGGACTCGAACCGTAAACCATATGATTCGCAGTTCTGTTACGTATGATCCATCATTATTATCATTATTATTAATATCATCATGTCAAGTACTAGGAGTTTCAAGTCTGACAGATATATATGTGCATTATACAATAACCCAGTTTTATCATTATCATCATCAATATTATTATTATCATTATTATCATCATGTGTTTATAACCGGGGCCTTTCAAACGAAAGTAAAAAAGACTTTACCTTAAAGTACACGTGCTTGTTGATAGGGCTACCGTGGTCCATGATGATGTCCATGTTCCGATGGTCAACCATGAAAACTCCTCCTGGTTTGAGCATGGATTTGAAGTTCTCGAAGCACTGACGGTAAAGGTCAAAGTTTGGTGATGGATCAAGTAAACAAATCAGTGAGTTTCCTATACAGAGTACTGCATCGAATTGTCCGTATCCTGGGAGGTCCTCGCTAAGAGTTAGCCAGTTGGCGTTCTTGATTTCTAGCAAAAAATGATTCAATCAAAATAACGTTTTAAAATTAATATATTATGTATATTTATTCACAGCTAATAAATGAGGAAACGACAAACTGGTCGAATTATGCATTTTTCGAGGCTTTTATCAGGTGGGCTGTATAACGTACAGACCACCTTATAATTTCGTTAGAATTGCCTTTATTTATTATTCTTTATTTTTCTTATTTCTAACCACTTTTTTGTGGACAAGATAACTTGAAAATGGCTGGATCAAATGCCTTGAAATTTGGCACACATATGTATAGGCATATGTACAAAGCACAGAATTTTTTTCAACCTTGACCTTGACTGATGACGTCATCTAGGCGCCATTTTGTAAAATCTTACGAAAATCAACTCATGATCATATCTTCATAACCAAAAGGTATTTCTGATTCATATTTATCATGATCAAGGTCAATATCCGTCCGGTCAATTTAAGGCCAAATAACGCGCGCGTGCGCGTACGTCCGCGCGTCAATGAACGCGTAAAATTTTGAAATGCTCAAAATCGTCTCAAAATCATTTTGCATACGTTTTAGGCCATTCTAAGCATTTTATTAAAAATCGCGCACACGCGCATGCGTGCGCGTTTTTGCGTGTTAAACTATTACACAACATAGAATCGCCATTTTTTTCTTTCATAATATTACACATATTTTTACAAACAAATTGATAGCATGTTTATCTCTTTATGACTATCAATGACAGAATAATCGACCGTTAAACATAAACTTACGTGCGCGCGAGCTCTTGTAATACATAGCATATATGGACAAAAACATGCCTATGCAAAATCCATTGTAGCTCTTTAGGATGCAAGGTGACCCCAATTTTGTTTTCATATTTTGATTAAGTATGAATCGGAGATATGATTTCATGTGTCATTTGACCCTCAATTAACTCATGACGTCATCATAATGGCCTCCGAACTCAAAATTTCAATTTGCATATTATGACGTCAGCATATTTCTGGAAAATTGACTGTATCTCTGTAAATATTGATTGATTTTCTTCCAAATTGTGATATGATCTAGCTGAGACAATTCTCTACAAATGCAGTTATCACAATATTTCATTTTGACAAAGGTATCATGGCGTATTTTGGCGATTAAAGGTGGCATGTCAATTTTTCACATTTTGCGTGTATTCTCTATGGGACATGACTTTTTCTCAAAACTGGATTCTACATCCTGTCTTTTGCGAGCAATATCTCCGTCGTTTCAGCTTTGTTTTCGTTGAACTTTGAGTATGTTGTTTCTACATCCTGTCTTTTGCGAGCAATATCTCCGTCGTTTCAGCTTTGTTTTCGTTGAACTTTGAGTATGTTGTAGCTGAGACAATTATTTTTTGGTCAGTTGTCGGGATCATGCTCATATTTCACTTACAAAGTGGGATTTGTGAATTCTATTTTCCGTTTACGTGTAATCTCTATGGGAAATGTTTTGGTATATCGGTAACGCACTTGACTTCCGACCTCGAGGTCCCTGGTTCGAGTCCGGGCGTCTCCAACAATTTTTTTTTCTTCACTTTTTTTTCTTTTTGACCTTTCACTGTACCATCTCCTTTGAATATTAAAACACGTACAATCGCAAATAATGTAATAAACAACCATATTTACTTTATTATAACCCTATTATCACTTGATCCATTACTTTTTGCGTGTAATCCTTAAGGGAGATGACTTTTTCTCAAATCGGGATGCTACATTCATGTCTTTTGCAAGCAATATCGCCGTTATTTCAGCATGATTTTTGTTGATTTTTGAGTATGTTGTAGCTGAGACTATACGCTATCTAAATGTCCCCTCATTTGTTCAATCAGATGTCATCAATGGTCTGTTGATAATGATCATCAACATCGTCATCACCATTACTATCAAGATCATCATCATCATGATCATCATTGTTTACATGTCTATATAACTTCTCCCTTTTTCAATATAGTAAATATTGAATTAAAGATGAGCATGAACATAGGAATTGAAGACAGACCACCTAATTCGTCCCCATGACGAATTAAATTTCAAGTTTTTGTTTATGTGTTTGTTTTGGAGAACCCCCCTCCCCCCACCCCACCCCCCCCCTTGGTTCTTTGTTTTAATTTTTAATTTTCAAATAAAAAATAAATAAAAGAAACAAATGCTAATGGGTGACCTAAAAAAGGTGACCATACCCCCCCCCCCCTACGGAATGTGAAACGGTAAAATTTTCAAATTTCGGCACCCCCAAAAAAAAAGTGGAAAAAAAAGGAAAATCCAAGCACAAAATCTAATAAAGTTTCCTTGAAATAATTCAGAAAAAAATCAAATGTTGAAAGATTGAACAAAATTCAACAAACAAAGTTAGGAATTTTCAAGAGTTGTTTGTGATATGGTGTAATATTGAAGCCCTAACAAGTTGCGCTTCAAAATGATCATGAAGTGTCTCAAAAACGTAAAAATCTCTGAGTGACCGGTTTTACCATACTCTTTTTCCCAATATAATAATCATAATCCATTATAACTCCCTCCTTGACTACCCAACCCTAATTAAAACCAACTACCATCCGTAATTACTCACTCATTCTCACACGTACACACCAGGGCTCAAATTAAATTTTTGTCCACGGGGGCTCTTCCAAAAAAAATAGCCCCCGTGAACCTTCTCACGGGGGCTCTTTTAGTGCTGACGGGGGCTCTTATTTTAATACAAATTTCCATTGGATGAAACTCCTAAATTCCTTGGTATTTTATCATCATTTATTTAAGTCGGCATTCTCCCTCTTAGAAATTTACTTGTTACATAGCTGTATACTTTTATCCCCGTGATCAGTGGCGGATCCAGGAGGGCGGGGGCCGCCCCACCCCCCCCCCCCCTGGGAAAAAAGAAGGGGAAATAAGGGGAATTTTCTTTTTTCTTTTTTTTGAAAAAAAGAAGTGTTCCTTTCCCACTTGTATCACAGAGAAACAACAGTTTAAGTTATGTCTAACGTTAACGTTAATTTGTTATTAAAATGTAGAGTACAGCCCTTGGCCTTAGGCCTAATTTAGGTCGTAACTGTTTGAAAATCTAAAGTAAAATTAGACGGTTTTCATGGTTAGACCAAGTAATTGAGAAAAAAAGTTTACCCGTCACTGAGACCAGGTCAATCAATCTTCTAGGTCCATTAGGGTCTAACGTTAGTAGATATAAGGTAGATGCAGGCGCGGATCCAACGGGGGTGAGCCCCACCCCCCCCCCCTCCTTTCCGCAAAAGAGAGAGAGAGAGAGAGAGAGAGAAAGAGAGAGAAGGAAAAGAGGGAAAGGGAAAGAGGAGAGAAAGGGAAAGAAAGAAGAGGAGAAGAAAAGAAAAGGGGAAGAAGGAGATTGGGGGGGGGGCGAAAGGGCCTTGCCTCCCAGGCTGTTGCCTCCCCCCAATAAAACAAAATAAGAGAGAAGAAAGGAAGGAAATGAAAAGAAAAAAGGAAAAGAGATAAAGGGAAGGAAAATTGAGGAAGAAGTAAAGAAAAGAAGGGGGATATCATGCAGTTGCAATTTTCCCGCCAACAAGTTGCGGATGGGGGTGGGGCAAAAGGCCTTTGCCTCCCCCGACCCCGCTAAAAAAAAAGAGAGAGAAGGAAGGAAAAGGACAAAAGGAGAGCCAAAAGGGACCAAAAAAGAGGAAGAAGAAAAAAAAGGGTGAAAAGAATTTCGATGCGGTGTTCGAGTAGAATTCTCGTAGCTTGATGCGACGAAGTGTCTCTGTCCAGATATCTGTTGATAGTATTATAGAATATAGAAGCCTGATATGACCTTCTGCTCGTAACCGACAGGTCACCGCATTAAAATTAAATTGCAAAACACGATGGTGGATGAAACTTTCTAATATTCGAAGATATATGACCTTCAGACCATATTGTTTCATTATTTTTTATTCAATCAATCAACGTCAAAGAATTGATTTATCATCGCACTTCAATTTATTATTTCACCTTTTAATGTACTTTCATTCTTATGCATCACGAAAAAACACTGAATTGGATTCTTCAATGATTGTTTTGATTAATTTCCTCCCCTTTCCTTCTCCCTGTTTAATACTGATAAAATTTTCAATATTTCTTAATCAAGGCAAAATATTATTTTCATATTTTTGTTATGCAAGACAGGGAGAGAGAGAGAGAAAATATGTTAAGTGAGAATTATCGAGTACAACTATGAATTGCATCCTTTTCAATATTATTCAATTCGCTGAAAATATTCAGAATATGAATATGATAAATCCACATAATACATCAACGTTGTTCAACGCATCCAACGCTCCAACCATAGCCCATATGCCAATGTACCATATTTTATCAAATATGATATTTAAATATTTAAGATATTTAAATGAAATTTGAAGAAAAATCAAATTTACAATGCACTGACAGGCATCAGTTAGCACTAGTTTCTGAGGGACCAGTCACTGAAGAGGAGATAAAGGGAATGAAAATTGAGGAAGAAGTAAACAAAAGAAGGGGGATATCAGTTGCAATTTTCCCCCCCCCCCCCCCCCCCCTTGGAAAAAAGGGGAGAAAAGGGGGAAAGATTTTATTTTTTTGGAAAAAAGTGTTCCTTTCCCACTTGTATCACAGAGAAACAACAGTTTAAGTTAAGTCTAACGTTAACGTTAATTTGTTATTAAAATGTAGAGTACAGCCCTTGGCCCTAGGCCTAATTTAGGTCGTAACTGTTACTGTTTGAAAATCTAAAGTAAAATTAGACGGTTTTCATGGTTAGACCAAGTAATTGAGAAAAAAAAAGTTTACCCGTCACTGAGACCAGGTCAATCACCTTCTAGATCCATTATTAGGGTCTAACGTTAGTAGATATAAGGTAGATGCAGGCGCGGATCCAGCGGGGGTGAGCGGGCCTTACCACCCCCTCCCCCTCCCCCCCCCCCCTTCCGCAAAAGAGAGAGAGAGAAAGAGAGAGAAGGAAAAGAGGGAAAGGGAAAGAGGAGAGAAAGGGAAAGAAAGAAGAGGAAGAAGAAAAGAAAAGGGGGAAGAAGGAGATCGGGGGGGGGGGGTGAAAGGGCTTTGCCTCCCAGGCTGTTGCCTCCCCCCAATACAACAAAATAAGAGAGAAGAAAGGAAGGAAATGGAAAGAAAAAAGGAAAAGAGGAGATAAAGGGAAGGAAAATTGAGGAAGAAGTAAAGAAAAGAAGGGGGATATCACTTGCAATTTTCCCGCCAACAAGTGGGGGGTGGGGCAAAAGGCCTTTGCCTCCCCCGACCCTGCTAAAAAAAAAAGAGAGAGAAGGAAGGAAAAGGAAAAAAGGAGAGCTAAAAGGGACCAAAAAAGAAGAAGAAAAAAAAGGGTGAAAAGAATTTCGATGCGGTGTTCGAGTAGAATTCTGTGAGATGATGATATACTTTCTCGTAGCTTGATGTGACAAAGTGTCTCTATCCTAATATCTGTTGATAGTATTATAAAATATAGAAGCCTGATATGACCTTCTGCTCGTAACCGACACGTCACCGCATTAAAATTAAATTGCAAATAGTGTTCAACAACACGATGGTGGATGAAACTTTCTAATATTCGAAGATATATGACCCTCAGACCATATTGTTTCATTATTTTTTATTCAATCAATCAACGTCAAAGAATTGATTCATCATCGCTCTTCAATTTATTATTTCACCTTTTAATGTACTTTCATTCTTATGCATCACGAAAAAACACTGAATTGGATTCTTCAATGTTTGTTTTGATTAATATCCTCCCCTTTCTTCTCCCTGTTTAATACTGATAAAATTTCAATATTTCTTAATCAAGGCAATATTATTTTCATATTTTCTTGATGCAAGACAGGGAGAGAGAGAGAGAGAGAGAGAGAGAATATGTTAAGTGAGTATTATCGAGTACAACTATGAATTGCATCATTTTCAATATTATTCAATTCGCTGAAAATCTTTATTTTATAATTCCACGGGGGCGATTTTTAATTTTGCAATCGCCCCCGTGGACAACCTGATGGGGGCTATTATGGAGCTCATGGGGGCGAATCACCCATCGCCCCCGTGTATTTTGAGCGCTGGTACACACCCACACTCACACATACACGTACACAAATACACCACTCACTCAGTCAGTGGCGGATCCAGGGGGGGGCCCGGGGGGCCCGCCCCCCCCCCCCCCCTTGAGAAAAAAATCATGTAAAATCACGTGATTTTTACCTTTTTTGGGGGTTGGGCCCCCCCCTGGCGCTCAAGGGGGGGGGGGGGGTGCAAATCGAAATTTTTTTGAGGATCAAAAAAAAAAAAAATGTGCTCACTTTATTGCCACATTATGATACAGGTATACAAATAAGAAGTGATCAAAACATTGAATATAGAACTCACCCCAGTTTTGAACAGCTTCATTTGAACTTTGATGAGAAATCTTGGCCTGCCTGGCTTGTTTGAGCATAGCCTCGGCACTATCTGAACTGCTAACTTGATAACCATGCTCTAGAAGAAAGAGAGAGTCCCCTCTGTTATCGAGACAGAGTAATACAAAAGACAAAAACTTAGTAATAACAATAAAGAATAACAAAAATAGTAATCATGAGAAAATTATTAAGAATCATAATAATAATGATAATACCGTGTGAATCAATAAAAAGTTTACACTGAGAAAATTGTCATTTATTTTAAAAGTCTGCTATGAACGAAAGGTTATAATACATGTTTCGAAAGAGTGATATATACCGAATAGTTTGGTATAATTCATGTGCTGTATATGTTCACGCTTGGATAAACAGAAGGCATTGTTTGCGAGAGTGCAAAAATCGACTTGTGCAAAAGTATTAGAATGAGAGAATGAATTGAATGTATCAAATGAGATGCATTGCATATGCTTTTTGCAGAAGCACACACACACACACACACGCTCGCGCGCGCGCAAATATTCGTCGATATTTGATATTCGATATCTGTTGCATCATTAATCGTGTAAGGGACGTTATTTGGATCTGTTCATCCAAGCCTGAACGCATACCACACACAAATGACACCAAATGATTTGGGATGAAACACTCTTTCATAAGATGTATAATAATTTACTGTTTACATGGGATTTTTAAAATAAATAGCAATTTTCAAGGTGTAAACCTTTTTATGACTTACACTGTAGTAAGGTCTTGTTTAGCGTTTATGTCCGGCACACTGCCACACGATCCACCAACCCCCGACACCACAATTTAAAAGAGATTAAAAACTACCAAGATGTGTTCAGAATGCAAACTAGATGTGAATTTTGAAATCAAGATAAACTTGAGTTCTGGTCAAGCAATTACATTGTGAAAGAAAGGTGTGGAATGCATCAGAAAAAGTTGATCATGTAGCATGTAAGTATTGGTGTGTACTGCAAGGTTCTGGAGTCATCAAATTCATAACAAATTTGGCTCAGTCCTGGTAAAGTAACAAGCACACTACACAGAAAGATGTATATGGGACAAAACAAATGGTGTCGGGGCTAGTACTACCCTGATTTCCTTATCTTTCTATGCTCATTATTCAACCAGTATACATTTTCTTCCAAAATATTTGGCACATGACATTTATTTGTAATCTTGAACGTTCAGTGTAAGTTTCGTTAGATTCTTTGAGAATTGATTTTCTTTTTTTAACCAGAACTAAAGTTTATCTTTAAGGCATAAAGCATGAAGACAATGCTTATTATGGAAATGGGTATGGGATGAATGTTAGAGAATTGATCACTATGTATGGTGCACAATTATTATTTGTTTAAACAAAAGATAAAGAATGCATTCATGTAAATTAGAAAATGACATAGTTATACATACGAACAAGTCTCTAGAATTTGACTTTCCTGACCAGATTAAGAATATTCAGTGTGAAAAAAGGGAAAAGTCGTATTTGATTTCCGAAGATATTTCGTTAAATGCTTGGATAAAATGTTTATCAAACTTTTGAGTTGACGTGGTGTCAACCACTCATCCCCTCTCTCAATTCTCTCTCTCAATCGAAGTCTTAAAAAAATGTTGTTGTTCCTGTAAAGGTAATATGTGTTTTAACAAGCTGTGCTTTTTTTATAGACCACCTCATTTCCAGCTTTGTTAAAGTCTTTATAACTGTTTTATTGTTAATGAATTTATGCTAGTTGACGACGAACTTGTTGCTACTGTTCCTGAATAAAATGTTTTTTGTATACAAGTGGAAAGAAATAAATAAATCTTGAATCTTGAATCTCTACTTGTTACAAGGGGCTCCCACTCCCACTGCCAATGGCGAATGTGACATTTTGGTAGAAAGAAAAGATACACGTATCATAAGGAAATAGATAGTTTATGGAGTTTATGGAGTTTATGGAGTTGATACATATTCAATAATTTCAGCTTCCGAAATATCGGTTGTGAATGAGTCCTAATATGACTAAACGTTATAACTATTAGTGTCATCTTTTGGCTTAATAATAAACACTTCATGTTTGTTTCATAATTACTTCCCCAAACCTCAACTCCGTATGTCATATGCGGTTGAATTACAGCACAAACCCTGGTCAGTCGTAAAAGAGAGTCTGCACTATAAGACTACCATAGGCCATGTACTGCTGCTCCTAACACATATTGACACAACCAGGGCCCCGTCTTATAAAGAGTTGATATCAATCGTAACTTAATTGCGATTGATATCAATCGTAACTATGTACATAAGAGATAGGAGACTGCAAACTTGCGATTGATTGGAGGGCTTACAATTGATTTGGATCGATCGTAACTCTTTGTAAGACGGGGCCCTGTATAGGTAGCTGGGCAATGCTTGTCTCAAGGCACAATGGTTTTGTCAGATTAGGGTCTGTGTTTCCAGACTAGGATAAGGGCGGCATTTTCATAGAGTTAATACTTTATGCTTAGGCGAATCCAAAGTGAATAATGAAATAAATAAATTAAAATATATAGGGATAAAACACTGGTCTGCGAACCCTTTCCTTTTCAGAACCGCGAGAAGGCCCGAGTGTCTCCGTCTGGGTAAAATAGAACTGAAAACGGGAAATTCATTCCCCACATTCACCCCCTTCGGAGCAATAGACTGGTGGTAGTGGGTACATTTTTTGTTTGGTCCTTAAAAATTTAAAAATGTGCACCCCCCCCCCCCCCTTGAGCGCCAGGGGGGGGGGGGGGGGACGGGGAGGTAAAAAACAAGTGATTTTACATGATTTTTTTCCTCAAGGGGGGGGGGGAGGCAAGGCCCCCCCCCTCCTGGGTCCGCCACTCACACGACTCATGCAATACTAAATTATCACATTAAAGTCCTTATCACATTTAATAGTCAGAGCCTATTCACTTTTTTAATTAAACTATTTTTTATTAAAAAAATCTATATACACATTGCTTTTGGAATTTTGGTACATACATGTATATTTATTAAATAAATAAATATCAATGCAATAAACTTATATCTAATGGTTGTAAGATAAGAACTGTTTCCTTTCAACTTGGCAAATAATTAATATTATTTTGAAAGAGGAAAGGTATCAGTTATCGCAACCAAAACAACATTAAAGGAGGAAAACAATGGAGATCAGTCTTCAGGAGCAAGTCTGATAAGTAAATACTATTCATTTCTATATTTGTTCTTCAATAATGGAAAGAAAACACATTTTTGGCTCAGATTTGATATCCAAATGTATTGAAAAAAATTTACATCACATTAGCGCTCTAGAATTCTGCATGGTCTTCTGAAAAAAAATACTTGAGGATTTACAAGTCGGCGTGTCAAGTTTATGGGCATTCTGACAATTTATCTGAGGGCTCATGATACCTACATTGCTGGTCGATCTCGTGGGCTGTCTTATAAATAATACTAGCTAAATCACAAGCAGTTTAATTAAAGGTTTCCTTGAAATATCATTCACAAATTTTTTTTTTTCGTCAAAAGGGCCTCTTTTTTTGGACGACCCCTCTGATTAAGGGGTGTTCGCTACATATAAAACAAAAAACACCTCTGAAATATTGGGTATTATGATAACATCTTTCGATTGAACAAGGTGTGCTTAGTTTGTGTGGTAGTGACAGGCCACTTAAAAACTCAGTAAGCATGATATTTGACTTTTTTTAATTTTTTTAATTTTTTATTTATTTATTTTCCACATATGGGAAGGATCACCCTTTTCAGCTAAAAGCTGGTCTTCAAAGGGGTCCATCCACAAGATAAAAATACAAATTGTTGATAAAATACATTTGAAATATGATTACAATGATAAACAAGCAAACAAAACAAAAACACATTATTATATATACATTAAGAAAAACAGAAATGTGCAGGATAGGGGAAAGAAAGAAACAAGGAATAGAGAGGCGAGAGAGAAACCAAATATAAAATTGTTGCGTATAAAACAATCAAAACATAATAAAACAAATCATCTGATGGGGTTACTCTGAAGGAAGTGTTTAAATGCTTGAATTGAGACTATTGATTGAGCGATGGTACTAAGTGAATTCCACAGCTTTGAACCCCGATAGACAAGTGATCGTTTACCGTTATTAGTTTTGGGTTGGGAAAGTTTTAATTTACGTGGGCCAGATCTTGTATTATATTTTGATTGGTGGAAAGAAAAATATTGCTAAGATAGGTTGGGCAGAGTTGGTGAATTGATCGGTACATGATACAAGCTAGGTGTTTTGACCATCGCTCGTTCAGACGGTCTAGTTTAAGTAATCGGTATAAATCATTAGAAGGAAACAAATAATGCACTTTTAACACTGTACGGAGAGCTCTATTTTGTAGAATTTGTAATTTTCCAAGATATGTTTTAGAGGCATTTGTCCAAACAGGACTGCAGTAATCAAAATGGCTTTGCAATATGGTTTTGTAGAACAACAGTGCCGTATTTTGGTTAATGTATGGTCGGAGTCTTCTCAGAAGATAAATATATTTTATAACTTTTTTCTTAACATATTCAACGTGATTTTTCCACTTTGGCCCTCCGCTTATGATCTGAAAACAAGATCACAGATCAGTGCGGCGCGATTCGGTTTACGAAATCATCATAATCAATAATACTTATCATGTGGATGGAAATAGACTATTTTCTACCACGCACTAGCACCAAGAAATTTTAAGAGATAGAGTCCTATCTAGCTCATTCCCTTTGTACCATCTTCGATGCCGCCAGGAGAAAATATGTCAGGCATGTGCTTAACTGGACCTTCCTTGCAGATACGTAGACACAAGATTCCTGCCTAGCTGCAAACTATCGGGTGACTTTCAAAGGGAAATATGCTTTTGTAATGCCAATTACTTTTCGCTACCACTCGTCTGATAATACGAGCAGTACAATGGAGCAAGTTTTCTGAAATATTAATCAAAATTACTCGACTGGGCTTGTGTGGGCACTAATCTGACATATAACATCATAAAAAACTGTACACGAACAAATCGGGAAAGTGTCAAATTACTGGTTTTAGGTCTGACTGTAGATTTTGACTATTTTTCACAGATTAAAGCTGCTATCATACAATGTAAGCAAATTTCGTGACACAATTAGGATTTTATAATCATATTTTATCATCTGTTATATTTTCCCCTTTTTAGTTAAAATAAAAAGTGAAATATTAAAGGTAATACAAAGTTTTGGTATGGGGTCATGAATTTGGTTCAAATGAACATATTGGAAGCATATACGATCCTACAATATTCAGTGATCGGTGTCGCGGTCGAAATCGACTCTAAAGTTATGAAATTGTAAATAATAAACACTTTATATTGAATAGCTCCCTCTCAAGGTCAAGTTATTAATTAAGCTATAAAACAATGTTTATTGACTAAAATTGACTGATTAGCTATTCTCGTTCGAAAATTATATACCACAACTACATACTCTGAGATTTTCATGGTCACAGCTACCATTGTACGGCCGTAGGAGCTATTTGAAATTTATCAAAATTTACCGGGAGCACCGGTAAATCTTTATATTCAATTTTTCTCGAAAGCAGAAGTGTTTTAGGGGCTAAAATTTCTGGTGTTTTTAATACATCCACAGTGGCATCCAAATATATTAAAATTGTAAAGAATCACTATCCACCCATTTTTCAAAATTTCCCAAAACTTTGTAATACCTTTAAGGATATATCTTTGTGACAATTATCACTACTCAAGCTTTCCAATGATATTGGCGGCTTCGAACCTCGGACATCAAAGGTAACAGCACACCAGCAGATTGTATTGTGCAACCATAGAAAACGGCAGATGCTTGGAATAATTTGTTGTCTGTTAGGGCTCCAGCTCTCAAAACTCCTTGCTAGTAATGGACATGAATATTCTTATGTTGGCATAACGGGGAAGAACACGGTAGGAGAGGATCGATGGAAGAGCACAAAGAGCCCTTTAGATTCAACGACCCTTCTCATTCCAAATACTGTTATATAACATTTGAAAGACACTATAGATTAACGATTCTTTGAATAGGGTCTCTGGCTCTCTGCCATGGTGTCTTGCTATTCGTTCGCTCCAGTGATCTCGAACAGCAGGCAGCTATAAACATCTACACATGTACTTAGCGAAGAATGCGGGTTCGTATCGAAACCAAGCACGTACTCTTGTTGTTGCTGTTGTTTTTTTGGTTCATAGGCGGTCGGCTTTGGTAATTTTGATCCTTATAGACCATTCTCGTAATGTTATCAACTTGAATACAACAATCTTTGTTAATTATATAATAGGCTACCTGTTACAAATAATTGTATTTCATTATAGTCAGAATGCGAGTTGCATACATTAATTGTCACTTACCCAGTACCGCAAGCAGCGTCCAGCACACGGCGACAATTACGAGTTTGAAGCTGGTCAAGCAGCCATTGTTTGAAACCATCTGACCTCTCAGCTAACACCCCAAATCGTCGAACAACATTGTCGTCATCACATGCGTTAGAAGTGTTGTCCGATTGAGACATGGTTAAAATAATGTTCAAATAACGATAAGCGATGGACAGATCAAGCGCCGACTCAAGAAACGCAAACACAATACTCTGGCGTTATGTAATGGGGGCTTGACCATGCAGTCGAGGGTGTAGCCTTTATCAAGACGTTTCATGTATAGTGACGGGGCGGTTATTAGACAACTACGATACTGATAATTAATTAGAAGCTCAAGTAAGGGTAAATCCTACCATAAGCTTGTAGAACTGTAGAATCTATATCTCGAAGACTCGACGGTGGAGCTCCACGAAGCTACGTTGAGATCCGAGACTCAGAGGAACACAGCAAACTGCATGTCGCGCGGCTGCAGTTCCAGTCTAAATCTGACATACCCAGTATCGGGCATGACCATAGTCTCTTGTCGATGCCCTCGCGCTGTTCATGTGTTGGCTTTCATCGAAAGGGTGCGGGGCGGTGCGGCGCGGTGTGGTGTGCTCAACGCACCCATTCGATAAAAGAGGGAGGGCTTTTCTCGAAAGGGTGCGTTGTGAGCGGAGTACCGTTTTAACACACCCTTTCGATAAAAGCGGGGGGGGGGGGGGGGGGAGGGGGGTTTTCTCGAAAGGGTGCGTCGACTAGTCTTTCGCATCAGTCGTTTAAAATGAGGATCTGGGACAGAAGGTAATAGTTGCCAATTTAAGTATATCAAAAATGTATTAAATAAAATGGAATGGTCTTGATTACAGAGTGGTCTCTTTCGTTATTACTATGTTGATGGGGGAGACAGAGAGAAGGAAAAAAGGGAAAGGGAAAGGAAAGATAAAAGGAAAGAAAGAAGAATAAGAAGAAAAGAGGGAAACGGGGGGGGGGGGGACGAAGGGCTCTTGCCTCTTCCTCATCCCCCCCCCCCCCGCCTAAAAATAAATAAGTGAGAGAGAGAAGGGAAAGGGAAAGGGAAAGAAAATATAAAAGGAAAGAAAGAAGAGGAAGAAGGAAAGAGGGAAACGGGGGAAGGGCGAAAGGCTCTTGCCCCCCCCCCCGCCAAAAAATAAATAAGAGAGAGATGTGAAAGCGAAAGGGAAAGAGAATATAAAAGGAAAGAAAGAAGAGGAAGAAGAATAAGAAGAAAAGAGGGAAACGGGGGCGAAGGGCTCTTGCCTCCTCCCCCCCCCCCCCCCCGCCAAAAAATAAATAAGTGAGAGAGAGAAGGGAAAGGGAAAGGGAAAGAAAATATAAAAGGAAAGAAAGAAGAGGAAGAAGGAAAGAGGGAAACGGGGGAAGGGCGAAAGGCTCTTGCCCCCCCCCCCGCCAAAAAATAAATAAGAGAGAGATGTGAAAGCGAAAGGGAAAGAGAATATAAAAGGAAAGAAAGAAGAGGAAGAAGAATAAGAAGAAAAGAGGGAAACGGGGGCGAAGGGCTCTTGCCTCCTCCCCCCCCCCCCCCGCCAAAAAATAAATAAGAGAGAGAGAGAGAGAGATTGGAAAGCGAAAGGGAAAAAGAAGATAAAAGGAAAGTGCTCTCTTGTAATTTCGCGACTACTCCGGAACCGCGGCAGATATAAAGTTTTTCTTTCATGCCTTTTTTCTTTCGAGTCTTACGCATCTTTTGAAACATTTTTTTGTTGAAAATTGGACGTATAGATAAAAGGAAAGAAAGAAGGGAAAGGGAAGATAAAAGGAAAGAAAGAAGAATAAGAAGAAAAGAGGGAAACGGGGGGGGGGCGAAGGGCTCTTGCCTCCTCCTCACCCCCCCCCCCTGCCAAAAATATAAATAAGAGAGAGAGAGAGAGAGAGAGAGAGAGAGAGAATGGAAAGGGAAAGGGAAAGAGAATATAAAAGGAAAGAAAGAAGAGGAAGAAGAATAAGAAGAAAAGAGGGAAACGGGGGCGAAGGGCTGTTGCCTCCTCCCCCCCCCCGCCAAAAAATAAACAAGAGAGAGAGAGAGAGAAGGAAAGGGAAAGAGAAGATAAAAGGAAAGAAAGAAGAGGAAGAAGAAGAAACTGGAGGGAAACGGGGGCAAAGGGTTCTTGCCTCCTTTTTTCTTTCTCTTCCTTTCTTTCCTATTCTCCCTCTTTTTCGTTTTTCTCTTTCTTTCTTTTTCTTTTTCCTTTCCCTCTCTTTTTCCCCTCCCCTTTTCTCTTTTTTCCCGACGGCAGCGCAATTTTACCGACAATATCCTGACAGGTGGGAGGGGGGGGGGGGTGTCGCACCCCCACACCCCCCTTTGGAGACGCCCCTACCTACGCCACTGTTGGCGACCACAAGGCTATCAATACAAATTAAGACATATTAATGAAGATTCTTGTTTAATGTTGCAGAGAGATAAGTATTTTCTCTATGAACTTGTTTAATGGAAGGATAATAAATAATATTAAAAACATGAATACTATAGCGGTATAATGATGAGAGAGATGATTTAAGTCATACTTTTTTTCAATGTGATTGGAGTAGACTTGAGGGTGGGGGGGGGGGGTCCCCCCCTAAGATCTCGGCCGTTTCACAACCGATCGCCGCGAAAATGTGCATGCATGTCAAGTGAAGTGTATAAAAAACTATGGTAATTTCAATTTTTTGAAAAATTCACTCATTTGCATATTTATGGTAATTTATGCAAACAAGGTCAGAGAATTCACATTTTTACCCATAAATCATATATAATTCATATTCAAGCGTTCTTTTTCACTACATATATTCGTTAGATAATTTGTATTTATGTATTATATTGTTTTTGTTGTTTTTATTTCATTTCGTACCACAATTCAACTATTTTAACCGCAAATCAAACACATTAACTTGAAAACAAGAACAAATAACCAATGTTTTCTCTTTTTTTAAAAGAATAAATGGTATTTCCATATGTTTGGTACATAAATCACAAAAATGAGCGATTTTAGGGCTGACATGCAAAAACAAAAGGTCACGTGACTCCGCAACTATACGTCCAATTTTCAACAAAAAAATGTTTCAAAAGATGCGTAAGACTCGAAATAAAAAAGTCATGAAAGAAAAACTTTATATCTGCCGCGGTTCCGGAGTAGTCGCGAAATTACTAGAGAGCACTAATTTTTTTGGGGGGCCCTCGAAAATTTGAAAAATCGTACCCCCCCCCCCCCTTAAACGCCAGGGAGGGGGGGCCTATCTCCCCAAAACGGTAAAATTAACGTGTTTTTTTTTACACGTTTTTTTCACAGGGCGGAGCCCTCAGAAGCTCAGGGGTATTAAACATCAAAATTAATGTCGGATGAGCATAATTTTATACCTTATTTGTGACAGTGGCAGGACACAATTTGGTGTTGGGTCCAGGGGGCGGAGCCCCCAGAAGCTCAGAAGTTTTGTACATTAAATTATTATTATTTTATACCTTATTTGTGACACAGGGGTCACGAATTGGCGTGGGGTCAAGGGGGTGGATCCCCGAAAGCTCAGGGGTTTTGGGCAATAAATAACGGTCAGATGAGCATATTTTTATATCTATTTGTGACACTGGCAGGACACAAATTGGTGTTGGATCCAAAGGGGGAGCCTCAAGAAGGTGAGGGGTTTTATACATCAAATTATCGTCAGATGAGCATATTTTTATATCTATTTGTGACACTGGCAGGACACATATTCTCCTTCCTCTTCTTTCTTTCCTTTTATCTTCTCTTTCCCTTTCCTTCTCTCTCTCTCTCTCTCTCTCTCTCTCTTATTAATTTTTGCGGTGGGGGGGGGGGGGAGGGAGGAGGCAAGAGCCCTTCGCCCCCGTTTCCCTCTTTTCTTATTCTTTTTCCTCTTCTTTCTTTCCGTTTAGATTTTCTTTCCCTTTCCCTTCTCTCTCTCTCTGATTTATTTTTTGGCGGGAGGGGGGGGGGAGGCAAGAGTCCTCCGCCCTTCCCCCGTTTCCCTCTTTTCTTCTTCTTCCTCTTCTTTCTTTCCTTTTATATTTTCTTTCCCTTTCCCTTCTCTCTCTCTCTCTCTGATTTATTTTTTGGCGGGAGGGGGGAGGCAAGAGCCTTTCGCCCCCGTTTCCCTCTTTTCTTCTTCTTCTTCCTCTTCTTTCTTTCCTTTTATCTTCTCTTTCCCTTTCCCTTTCCCTTCTCTCTCTATCTCTTATTTATTTTTTGGCGGGGGGTGGGGAGGGAGGAGGCAAGAGCCCTTCGCCCTTCCCACGTTTCCTTCTTATTCCTCTTCTTTCTTTCCTTTTATATTTTCTATCCCTTTCCCTTCTCTCTCTCTCTCTCTCTTATTTATTTTTGGCGGGGTTGGGGGGAAGGAGGCAAGAGCCTTTCGCCCTTCCCCCGTTTCCCTCTTTCCTTCTTCCTCTTCTTTCTTTCCTTTTATATTTTCTTTCCCTTTCCCTTTCCCTTCTCTCTCTCTCTTATTTATTTTTTGGCGGGGGGGGGGGGGGGGGGGGGGGTGAGGAGGAGGCCAGAGCCCTTCGCCCCCCCCCCCCCCGTTTCTCTCTTTTCTTCTTATTCTTCTTTCTTTCCTTTTATCTTCCCTTTCCCTTTCCCTTTTTTCCTTCTCTCTGTCTCCCCCATCAACATAGTAATAACGAAAGAGACCACTCTGTAGTCAAGACGGCGTTAATATTCATAATTGAATGACACACGCCCTTAATACTAAAACAACAACAACAACAACAACCATTCCATTTTATTTAATACATTTTTGATATACTTAAATTGGCAACTATTACCTTCTGTCCCAGATCCTCATTTTAAACGACTGATGCGAAAGACTAGTCGACGCACCCTTTCGAGAAAACCCCCCTCCCCCCCCCCCCCCCCCGCTTCTATCGAAAGGGTGTGTTAAAACGGTACTCCGCTCTCAACGCACCCTTTCGAGAAAAGCCCTCCCTCTTTTATCGAATGGGTGCGTTGAGCACACCACACCGCGCCGCACCGCACCGCACCCTTTCGAAGCGAGTCAGAGAAACCGAGGCGCTTGCGCGGCAGGCCTCTTGACAAGTGATCTGAATTATATATTCATGAGACCCGATTTCCTACTGAATTATGCATGTCTAGACCGCAGCGATTGTGTGTGTGTGTACGTGTGTGTTCGGGATTGCCCAACTAGGCTAGTCTGCAAGCACAGACCCTAATTTGACACTTTATCAGAAAATCATTGTGCCTTGAGAGAAGCCTAGCCCAGCTATCTACTGGTACCTACTGGTTGTACCAATATAGGTCAGGAGCAGCTATAGTACGTGGCATATGGTAGTCTTATAGTGCACACTCTCTTTTACAACTGACCAGGGTTTGTGCTTGCGCACAGAGCGGTGGATATTACGTCATAGTAGCTCTCTCTGATTGGATGACTTTCACCGAACTCTGCTGGGTCGGAATATTCGCCAAACAGAGTAAAACATAAAAAATTAAGATCACTTGTCAAGAGTAAGCCTGAGTCATTACGGTTTTTGTGCTAAACGGATAACCGTTAAAAGTATACGGGCGGTTTCGTTTAACCGTTAAATAATAATCTGAAAAAGTGAAAATACAGTATTTGTAATAGTGCTGTAGCTCGGAACCCTGCTGGTCTTTAGACTGTCGGGCTGAGCATTCCGAGCCAGACTATGGCACACATTGGGTCATCCTGATAAACAGAGACCAGTAATAAACAACATAAAACATGTCTTATTATTCCTCATCTGAATCTGATATCATGATTAACCTTGCAAAGTTACTCTGTGAAGATAGCTTGATCTGTGACGTGTTTATATACCGTATGCCTTTGCAATGCAATGTTTGCACGTGGTCAGGGAGAGAGCTCCCTGCATGTATCATTGCCATATGAAAGTATGTGCAAGTGTGTATCACACACATCCAAGACACACCCTGCAATGAGCTGATCCAAGTTAGTGACCAATCAGGAAGTTTCTCTAGCTATGTGGGTGGAGTTTGATACCAGCATAAATTATAGGTTGGTGACCGCATGTGCTTTCACCGTACCGAGTTCAGTGGGAGGTCAAGAAACCACGCCCACATGTGTGCATATGACAAGCATGCGCTCTCCATCTGTGTGTATGTACAGTGTATTTGGGCGCCGGAGGTTTGTGTGTACATGTGTGTGTGACTGAGAGAGCATGCATGGTCTAGCATGTACCTGCATGGACCAGGCATGCAGTGACATGAGAGAGTGAAGTAGACAAGTGAGACTATTAATAGAAAGGGTGGCTGTGCATGTTAATCGGCTGAATTGAAGAATGATCAAAAACTTAAATTACTCACAATATCCAAGACTTTGTTGATTGATATTTCTAAAACTTCAATTATTATTGTTATCATTATTTTTGCATTTTATTTATATATGAACATTAATATTTTAGGGGGCGAGTCGGCAAGGGATGGATATTAATATTGAGAGAGAGAGAGAGAGAGACTCGGAGGAGAAGGGATGTGAGAGGAACTGAACATCGAATGTGTAAACATTTAGAACTTTGCTTGTGAGAGTGCAGTAATAAGAAAAGGTATATGAGCGATGAACACATTGCAGAGAGAAGGGAATAAAGAGGGTGAGAAAAGAGAGAAGGGGGCTGGTTGTTTTATTGTTTACAAATTCATTCATGGAGATTACTGCTGCCAGAAAGCTGGCGCGCAGCGGACAGGGTGTAACATTACACTGCGGTTTCTTTGATTATCTTTATCATCGGCTATTATAGCACATTCCAAAGTGTATGCAAATAACGGTTAAACGGAGCAAGAAATGCCAAACGGTTTTGATGAATGCGGTCGGATAACCGTCGGTTAAACGGTTTGACTCAGGCCTAGTCAAGAGGCCCTCCCAAAAAGCGCCTCGGTTTCACTGACTCGCTTGCTCGTCAGAATTTAGAGACTCCAACAGAGCGAGGGCATCGACAAGAGGCTAGCATGACCACGGAAACAACCGCGGGTGTCGCCAAATGCGGGACTTGCGCGCATATGGGTTTATACCCGCCAGAGCCGTATTGGCTCAGGCTGAATCACTACACATGTTTCATAGTTTTTTCTTTCTTATACTGCCTATAATCGTGGCATAATCCACTCTATTCAGTCCCATGCAAAGCAGACAGGAATTGACTCTAACTGCATCAGAAAGGAGGAATTAATGAGAGGTGGGAAGGGGAGGGGCGGGGGGGGGGGGGGGGGGGGGGGGGGGGGGGCGGGGGGGGGGTATGCATGTGACGCGGAGTGAGTGAGAACCGGGTCCAGAACCTGCCACCTCCGCTTTTCGAGTTTATATCATGGTAGAAAATGTCTTCAAATTTCATATACATTACATTTTAAATTCCTCCAAAGAGAATATAAGGGTAGCATGCATAATTCTACAAAGCCTCAAGCTGTCTATGGCAGTTGAGAATTGTAAGGGTCAAAAGCAAATGTATGAACAGTCTGCTCAGCTTTTCGAGTTTATATTATGGTAGTCCATGTATTCAAATTATATTTTACCCAATAGGCCATTTTCGTAATGTAACGTAATTTAATGCCTACGTCTTTGTAAAAGTGCCTCGATACAAATTATTTCGTTCACCTGGTAAGAATAACAGTATTTGAATAGACATAATCCAAACTGCGTACATTAGTTGTTGTCAGGTTGGACAAACATTATGGCTTGACCTGCCAAGCAACACTTGATATATGCAGTTTGCATTCTGACTATTGAAATACTATTATTCTTTTCATGTGAATGAAATAATTTGTATTGAGGCACTTCACAAAGACGTATGCATTACATTTGGTTACATTACGAAAATGGCCTATGGCAAAGTCATACTAGGAGAATCATAGCCAATAATTCTTACGGACCTTGTTTACCGTGTAACGTTTTGATCCCTCCTCTCTTTATGCAATGATCAGCACACATATACAGCGGGGGATTACGTAAACACACATTTACTTTTAATGTCTTGTTTAATTATCTAACTTGTTTGGCCATAATCACACGATTAATTAGACATCTCGACGATGTTGATCACTCGACTTGTCCGCTAAGTATCACAAAACCATCCTTGAATTTGCCAAGGCGCAAGCGACAACCAGGAAGCTGTAATGAAGCTTCCTGCGACAACTTTCCCAACAAGAGACTTGTCACCACTCCAAACCCTCCGTATCTTTTTAGAACGCCCTCTGAGATCAACTTTATGTTATTCCATGGGCAGTGAAAAATTGCAAAAATAACTGAATAAGATATAAATTATAAGTCCACACATCAGTTTAATCTATACAAAAAAGGCACCGAATAAGGAACAGCCTGTAATCACAGACCCCATGCCTATGACGCCAACGTTCATGAAGGTATTTTTTGGTACATAGTTTCAATGTTCAAGCATAACCTTGACACAAATCCAATCACATCAACTTTTACTCAATTTTTTTTTGAGTAATAAAATATCTTATATTCAATATTCATTTAAAAAGAAATAAAATGAGGGCCTTCTTTCGACTTATAATTAATTAAGGTATCCTCCAGTTTCCTCAAATTTGTAATTTATCACATGTCATTATTAACTCACTTTGCCTTTAAATGGGATATGTGTATTATTTGTGCTACGGTGCTACCACACTCTTAGAATGTAACATTTCTTTACAATTTGAGTGAAATAAAGCCTCATAACCTCATTGGTGATTCAAAATAAAATATGATAGATCGTGACGAAGATTATTTTTGTTGGCCGATAGTATCGAAATCATGATTTTGCCGCTAATCATGATAATGTGAAAGATGTGACTTTCATGGGGTTGGTTTCTTGAAACAACCCATAATTGTACTACTGTTTTATCTTAAGCCTCGGTCACAAATGCCATTACGAACTGCTACGAGCGCCGTACGAACGATTTTCAGACAATGGAAATTCGGGAAGACAATGTAAAAACAGGGAGATTCGTAAGAAATTATCGTTCGTTCGAACCTTTGTGACCGTAGCATTAGATAGTAGAACAGGGATTAGTACATGCGCGCAAACTTGCGCTCGAACTGCTTCTTTTTCCCCCATTGATGTATTCAACTAAACGAAGTTCGTATCGGAAGTTTATAAACAAAGGTTGATCTTGATGCTGGCCAGACAGGGCTACAATCAATCTATGCTAATTGGATTCCAAGTTATATGTAGATAATTCATGAATAACAGCTTAATGGAAAAACTCGTCGCTATAGCTCTCCGGGAAACGAACACCCATAAATGTGTATAAAATAGACTTGAATTCACGGTTTTGTAGTACTTGTCAAACATGACCCCGAATATCCACAGATCTTCAAAACATGGTGGCCCGAATTCACAAAGGAGGTTTGTCGACCAACCTGGTTTTCGTGTGTCATATGACGCGTTTCGACGCGTTTTTACAAACCAGGTTTTAAAAAAAAACGCGTCAAAACGCGTCATATGACGCACATAAACGTAGGTTTGTCGACAAACTTCCTTTGTGAATTCGGGCCAAAGAGGTCTCACTTTGTACATTTTGAAATAATCACCCCTACAGCAATGGAGGTGCTACATAAATAGCCTTTGTTTCCCCTTTTCAAGAATACTTCCACTTATGTATCGTGAAGTTTTATGTCTCCGTGTATTTCACGATTCGGATTGCAGTGACCTTTATCTGCTCATGCTCAGACCTAGGAACCTAACGTGACAAGTTATCCATTTACACTATGAACATGACTGACAAAGAAAGCGGACAAAATATACAGTTCCTCAGGTAGACAAAGGAACATCCCTTCACTGCTATTATGTAAAAAGGTGAATATGCATGTGACACCTGTTCTACACATTTTTACATAATAGCAGTGAAGGGATGTTCCTTTGTCTATCCGAGGAACTGTATATTTTGTCCGCTTTCTTTGTCAGTCATGTTCATAGTGTTAATCCGTTATCAATGAATGAACCAAAAAATACGCGGAATCCAGTCTGCATACGTCAGGCAAGCTTTGCACAAGCCTTCTGGTTGTCAAGAACAACATGTGTCTAAAAAGCATGCATCAAATCTAAATATATTAGTAAACTTTGTTATTGTCGATAATGTTGCCATAATATTTTGATGGACTGGTATACTAACAAATTCAAATGTATGGATGTTCCTGTTCTGGGGACAATTAAGTGGCGAGTTATTTAATAACATGTTATAAGGAGTGAACTACAATAATGGAATCCATCAACCCAGTCTTCTATTAAGTGTTGCTATGTTGGGCAAGTCCCTGGCCCTTACTCAAATTGATGAGTCACTGGTTTGTCCGTACAGCGAAACACTTGAAGGATCATGTGAGTCACTATGACTCGATACAAATGAGTCTTATTTATCTAAGAGACTCATTTGTATCGAGTCATAGTGACTCACATGATCCTTCAAGTGTTTCGCTGTACGGACAAACCAGTGACTCATCAATTTGAGTAAGGGTGACTCACTTTTTGTTGTGGGTGCATCATGACATAGACCCCCTACTCCCTAGACCTATCACACACATACCATACCATGCCAGAGTCACTGTCCACATTTGCAATGGAAAATATATCCTAAAATATCACATTTTAGCGATGTAATCGGTGGTCCCGCTACCCGAATCTGAAAAATCTACTTTGTACGCACTAAATTAAGCCTTAACTTGAGATTTATTTGTCACCCATACTGTCACGAAACAATCTTGAATTAATTCGTTTTACATCAAATAACAAGGATCTAGGAGTTTCGTTGTATAAAACAATGATGCAAGATCATGCATGTTTTCATTCGACACGGCTTCGTGCGATACAGTAGAATCTATACACTATGAACATGACTGACAATGAGAGCGGACAAAATATACAGTTCCTCAGGTAGACAAAGGAACATCCCTTCACAGCTATTATGTAAAAAGGTGAATATGCATGTGACACCTGTTCTACACATTTTTACATAATAGCAGTAAGGGATGTTCCTTTGTCTACCTGAGGAACTGTATATTTTGTCCGCTCTCATTGTCAGTCATGTTCATAGTGATAGTTAAGTTACACACAGCCTCATCAACTCGAGTGCGGATATCGTAAAATGAACGCATGCATCATTTGTATAATAATCAGATGATTCAGCCCACGAATCCAGTCATAAAAATCATCGTTTAAAACCATATGAATAATTATGCGTACCAATTTTTCACTAGCTGCAGTCAAAACTCTTCTGAATCCAAGATATAAGATGGCGACGTCGCGTCGTCGATCGGGAATTCAAATATGGCTCGAGAATGCGCATTTTGGATGACGTCACGAAAGCATGCGCGCGCATGCATACAGCCTCACTTTCAAGTTGACTCACTTTTTTCTTCTAAAATGCTCTTATGTCGATCTTGACTCATTTTTTACGACCATGTGAGTCAGTCGAAGCATTTTGCAAATGCGTCAGCTCATGATTGACACACTGGTGAAATATAAATGAGTCAATAGAGACTCATTGGTTGTTACTAATGAGTCAATTTACACCTGACTCACGAAAATTATGCTTAAATGTGTCAAATTACTCACGTTTTGTTGTGGGTGCATAAGAAATACATAACGGAAGGGCTTTTAGGCACCAAATTACGCATCTAGGGACCCGCCTTAGGCCCCTTGGTTGAGTCCAGAGGCCAGAGCCCCCGAAAGCTCAAGGACTTTAGGCATTTAATTACGGCCAGATGAGCAAACAGGGGCCCGCCTTAGGGCCCTTGGTGGGTTCCAGGGAGTAGAGCCCCCGGGAGCTCATGGGAAAATACTGCCATTTTAGCAATACTTGTAAATCACTGGTATCAAATTAAAAATAACCCATGTTTAAATTGTATTGGGGGGGGGGGGGGGTTACTGCCCCCCCCCCCCCATCAGTACGCCAGTGAAAGAGGCGGAGGTGACGGAAGGGACTACCCCCATAAAGCTGTATGATAAGTCTTATATGTAAACCCCTCACAGGTTTTTGAAGTTTTGTTGTGTTACAAAATTACATTCTTTAGCAAAACTACAGCATAAAAACAAGCAATATACTTTTTTCACGCTTCACTTTTACTTTGCCGATATCTAGTGTGCAGTCCGAAGGGTTGTAAATATTTACTAGGTAAATTTTAGTAAGTACTGAGCAGGAAGGGACTTCTTAAAAGAGCAAGCTGAATATTCATTTTTGGAACACTGATCTGTTTCTATAACTTTTAATCTTGTTAACATACAGTGTAATTTGTACATACGTGATACCAACAGAATACATATTTTCTTCAATATTTACTTGTATATTTTTAGGATATTATGCGAAGGAGCGTAGCGACCGAGCGAGAAGATTTTAGCTTTTCTATTAGTCTAAACGCTGTACTCTTGTGCCCACCAGAGCCTTAAAGCGTGTTGCAGTCTTTAGTCAGTATTTGCTATACATTTTGTTGGTGTGCACTTTTTCAAATTATCCATGGGGGACGATCCCCCTCAGAAAATTGAAGGAAGACGTGTACCCCGTCCTTCCACCTATTTTGTGTTTTCCTCAAAAAACTATCCACAAAAAAGGACTATGTATGCCCCTTTTGTGAAGCGACCTATCAATATTAATGTTTACATATCAGTCCCTTTTTGGATTGCCCTCCTCCCGTCCCCCCCCCCCCAAGAAAAAATATTATCACATTGTTACATGTGTGCACAATATATATTGATGTGTCAACCTTACGAAAGTGGTGTTTTCATAATGATTATTGACCTCCTTTAAATTTATATTTATATGGAAGACTTAAGAAGACAACTGTTTACAGTCCAACTAAGGGTGTAGAGCATGCCGTGTAGACTAAAATGTGCAATGTTGTTCAATTTCTGAATTCTTTGTTTAAAAAACTTGCTTGCTGTCAATAGTGTATACATTTTTTATACGTTTCAAATGTCTAGTCCGGTTAAAAATAGCACGTAATGATTTCATTATTTGACACGTACTTCACATTGATTTATCTTATCGATAAGCGAAACGATTTGCTTTAGTATCATATAACAAATATAACAGTAATGACAAGTATGGTTTTCCTGAAAATTGCATTATACAATGTATATTCATCGTTATGGAAAATGTTGTATAATATACAACAATGGGCATTAACATTTTCCAGATCATTGATTTAATTACGTTTAATATTGAAGCTGTTGCCCTTTGCATATACATGAACTTGAAATAATAAGTAGCCTTGAAAGTGTTGCAATAAATCATGTGTGAGTGAGCTTGAAGTTTAATGGTGTAGGTTTGTTTGAAAATGTATAGCCTTTACTCTGTTTTTAATGAGATATATCTCCAATCAAATCAAATCAAACTGAGTGATGTTATCGTACAACTAAACAATATCGATCTTCTGTTCTCCTAATAAAGCCTGGGAAACTTGAAAGTTGCATTACAATGTGAATTCATTGTCATTGAAAATGTAATACAATACACAACAATGGGCAAATAATTGTTTCCAGACCAATGATTTAAGTAAGAAGAACTTACATTTTATATTGAAACTTTTGCCGTTGTATATACATCAGGCGCGGATCCAGGATTTCTTAGGGGGGGGGGGGGGATTTGAAATTATGCGAGCCAAATATTGGTTCGTAATGGTGACCAGCAGTGACGTAATTGGGAGTGGGTGGGTGCAGGGAGGGGTGAGTTTCCCCTCCCTCTTCCGCGAAACGCGGGAGCTTTGACATTTCAATAAATTATTAGAGAAAGAAGACGATTTGTTGTACCGTTCCCAAAAAATAATCCTCGTCTGAATTGAGTTTTCCCCCTCCCGCGCTAAGCGGAAGCTTACGTTTCATTAAATAATTAGAGAAAGAAGACGATTTGTTGTGTCGTTATCCCCTTTTTTTCTTTTCTTCTTCCTCTTTTTTTCCTTTCTTGTATCTCCTCTTTTCCTTTTTTCTTTCCCTTTCCTTCCTTCTCTTTTATTTTTTGATTGGGGGGGGGGGGGGCAACAGCCTGGGAGGCAAGTCCTTTTGCCCCCCACCCCCCCCCCCCCGATCTACTTCTTCCCTCTTCTCTTTTCTTCTTCCTCTTCTTTTTTCCCTTTCTCTCCTCTTTCCCTTTCCCTTCTTTCCTTCTCTTTCTCTCCCTTTTTTTTTTGCGGGGGGGGGGGGGGGGGGGGGGGGAGGGGGCCAAGGCCCGCTCGGCCCCCGCTGGATCTGCGCCTGCCATGACCACCGCCACCTGGTAATGTGTATGTTAATGAGGACATTCATTTGACGCTACAGTAACCACGCATCATCACAGAGATTATTTGCGTGGGATATAAAGAGGAGATATACGTATATATATATATTATTTAAAGGAGGCACCGTGACACAGTGGAAGAGTAGTGGTCTCGTAACCAGTAGGTCCCGAGTTAGAAATCGATCCAATGCGCTCGTGCCTTTTGGTAAGGCATTAAACCTCATTACCAGTTCCATCGGAGAGGAGAGGACAATAAAGCCGTCGGTCCCATGGTTGTTTACTTTAAAGCTTATACATTCTTTCTTAACAGTCAGGGAAAAAACTCATTGGTCAGATAGAGATTATAACAGTACTGACGTAATGGGCTATACATACCTGGACCAAATGCAAAGGCATCGAACAAGCCCAGAGCTAGTCCTATATCGGTTGAGGTTAGTCCTAAACTCCGCTCTAGTTCTTATAAAAACACACCGATAGACTTGATCGTGCCCAGGACAAAACACGTTTGCAGGAAAAGAGCCAGGACCGATTTTAGAGCGCTTTTGTTCTGAAAACTCGAACAAGTTGCCATGTTGTATTCGCATGTACACTTGCCTACGTCAACAGTCAACGGAAGATTTCATAAGCTAAACATTGAAACATTGTCGTTGTCATGGTTATAAACTCGAATGGCGGATTATGAGGTATTAGTGTGCTTGCCGTCATTATAGCTTCTCCAATTACGGATTACGCTGATCCCAATGAAGTACCAGCAGTATAAGTATTATGTGTATATTAAAAGGTCTCAGCATAGGTCTATATCTGTTGGACAGACATCGCAACTTTGAACAAAATGAGTAAGGAAATAACACTTATTGATCATGTTAGTTGTTGCTTTTATATCCTTCTCACTGTTTTACTATCTGTAGCCCACCACAACTACCCATCCCTTTCATTCTTTCTCTCTCTCTCTCTCTCTCTCTCTCTCTCTATCTTTCTCTCTCTCTCTCTCTCTCTCTCTCTCCCTCCCACCCTCTCTCTTTCTCTTTCCCTCCCTCTCTATCCCTCTCTCTCTCTATAGAGTCTGTATAGATAATGTTGAATATGCAACCAAACTTTTATGATAACAAAACAACAAAACAATTTTTTGTATCAATGCATGAACTTGTCTAACGCAGTCATCATTATTAAATAATGAACAGACAAACAATTAAATATGACTTTAAAAGAATTTTTTTCTTTTCTCTACCTTAATAGCAAATACGAGATCGGAGCACCTCAATGATTTTAGATTCATGGCGGTTTCCGAATAAAACTAACACGAGTTTGAGACACAATGCAAATAATATGCATGTGATTTCAGCAAGATGTGATTCTTAAACATAATTAATAACACTAGTGGTAATGATGATGACGTTGATAATGATAATAACAATAAAGATCACGATAACAATAATAAAGATCATGATAATAACATTAATGACCATGATGATGACAAAAATTATCATGATAATTACAATGATGATCATGATGATGACAATAATGATCATGATAATTACAATAATGATCATGATAATGACAATAATGATCATGATGATGATGACAATAATGATCATGATGATGACAATAATGATCATGATAATGACAATAATGATAATGATAATTACAATTATGATCATGATAATGACACTTATGATCATGATGATGACAATAATGATCATGATAATGACAATTATGATCATGATAATGACACTAATGATCATGATAATTATCGGGCAAGACCAAGCTATTACGTTAACGACCACATCTACGATTCTTGTATATTAATGAGTGTATCAAGCTGATCGTTCTCCAACAGCTTAAATCAGACAAAATATCAAATAAAATCTTAATATGTAATATACACAATACCATTTAATGGTACTTGGAAGCATAATATGGGGCATATCTTTGACTTGCCTTATTACGCTAATGGCAATGATGATGATGATGATGATGATAATGATAGCGATACTACTAGTTTTACCACCGCCACTACTACCAGCACTACTACTACTACTACTACTACTACTACTACTACTACGACTACTATTACTTCTACTACTACTCTATTACTAATACTACTACTACTAATACCAGGCGCGTCGGAAACAGTTTGGGATGGGGGGGGGGGGGGCAAACATTCCAGGGGGCTCAACTTCCAGGGGCAGTGACGTAATGAGCACAACGTTTGAAAGTGGGGGGGGGGGGGGGGGGGGGGAGAGGGGCAGAAGAAAAATCACCACCACTCTTACAAGTTACATGCAGGCCCGCGGAACTTTTTTCAAAGTGGAGTATTAACGATCAGGTAGAGCGTAAATTGGCTTGGGGTTTTAGGCCAAAATTACGGTCAGATAAGCATATTTAAGATACCTTAAAGGTGACACTGGCAGGTCACTAATTGAAGGAGAGTCCAGGGAGCAAAGCCCCCAGAAGCTTAAGGGTTTTAGGTATTTAATTACGGTTAGATGAGCATCCAGGGGCCCTTTTTGATGCAACTGATGTGGTCCAGGGGCAGGGCCCCGGAAGCTCGGGGGTTTTAGGCATTTAATTACGGTCAGATGAGCATATTTTGAAACCTCATTTGTGACATTGGCAGGTCACTTATTTTTTTTCTCTCTCTTTCTTTCTTTTTCTCTGTAACATACTTTTTTAAAAAGTACTTTGAATGGACATTTATATGCGATTTAATTCAGGTTTTTATTATTGTTATGTTCTTTTGGGTTGAAAATACAAACAATCTTTACTCCTTTAGTGTGTTTTTTTTTGGAGGGGGGGGGGGGGGGGCGGGCGTTTTGGGGGGTAAAAATACGTATTGCCCGGGTTGCCCCCCCCCCACTTCCGGCGCCTATGACTAATACTACTACTGCTGCTACTACTACTATGGATAATATTCTTCACGAAAATATTTTAATCCCAACTTAAATAAAGAAAGGAGAGAGGTGCTGGAAGAGAGATATAAAGTTGGTAGAAATTTGGTAGAAAGTGAAGAGATACAAGCAAAAGTGCGGGGTAGAGGGGGAAGTGGGATAGAAAGATGGAGAAGGAGAAGAAGAGAGATAGAGAGAATAGGGGGGGGGGGAGAAAGATGACTATCGCGGAGTCATTCGTCTCCGTACATAATATCACTTTCCTCTGACTTTTGAGTAAGATATCTCCCAAAATAATCACTCTTGATCAGTCGATAAAACAAAAAAATGTTCAATATAAGCACTATCGCCATCATGGGAGGGAGAAGCAGGCCAACCTCCGTCCAATGTCCGCACAACCACCACGTGACGTAAGTGAAAATACCCAGGCGGAGCACGATGTAGGTGACGACGTTGAAGACGTTGTTGATCTGGAAGACGATGTCGCCTTTGTTGTAGCCACACATGAGAAGGATGTGGCGGAGATGAAGAAATATTCCGTTAAGTTCAATGCATGAACAGATGGCGATTATACCAATGAGCTTCCTCTCTATGAGCACCCAGCATACAAAACCCATTCCCTGCGGAGACGAGAATGAGAATAAGAGATTAAGTGATTAACAGTGATTAAGTTTGCTCTCTTCTTCCCTGGCCGCCATTTTTTGCATTCAGAATATTGTTACAAAAATTTGTATTTCCATAATTTTTGTCGTTCAAATTTGGTAATCGCCATGATTATATTGTTTTATTGTTGTATTCCTTGAAAGTGCCGAATGAATAATACAATACAAAGAGGTGAAGGAGAAATTCAAGGGACATCCGATCTGAGCTTTCAAATTGTAAGTTATTTTATAAGATCCGTTATGAATTAGAACAAAATAGAATCTTCTATATTTTATTTTTGCATAATTAATGACTTTGAAGAATCCTGGATATCTACTGTGACTCCAATTAGATGATATCTCTCTTATAATGAAATTGCATAACATTTGATTCCATTAGACAATCTTAATTCGTTGTTTTAAGATGGGAAATTTTTATCAATAATAAGTGATATGCAGTTTGTTGGGTGATCGATAAACACAGAAAAAATAATTGACGGTGACACTATTCTTTTTGTTTTTAATGAAGAGAGATCTAAAAATAAATAAATAAGGCCATCAAGAGCACTTTTTTTGTTTGGGGGGCTCAACGGTGCAGGGGGCGGGAGGAGAGTTAACCCTCTTTTTTGTTAACAATACCCCCTTGTTTTGCAAGGGGGGGGGGGGCATTTACAATTTTTGTTTTTAAAGTATTAAATTAACGTTACCCTCTTTTTTAACTGTTTTTTGCCAAGGAAGGGGGCCCGGGTCAGTCGCCCCCCCCCCCCCATGTGGATCCACCCCTGGGTACCTGGCACGAATTGATTCTTTGACATGCTAGAGCGCCGTAATAGAGCGATGCTAAAGCCGGGGTGTCAGGAGTGTCAAGTCTGACAGATATGAGCGCTATACAAGAACCCAAGAGTATTATTATTATTGGCAGGACTACTAAAAGGTTGGATTGCGCTTTACTTCGTTTCAAAGACATATTCATGACAAGGCGCTGCCCATATTTTCTCGATTATTGCAATTACATGTGTTACTCGCATTTTTATGGTATTGACATACACAACATGAGAACAACGATGCACCATTGCTGTAGCGCATGCGCATATGCACTCACAACAGAAAATATATTGACCAACCAGAGCTCGTCTGACTAAAATTGAGTGGAAAATTACACCCCTCAAATGACTATTCTGTACACCCTTGCGTATTTCCGTGTTTTACTACCTAAAAGGTGTAATAGGGGCGCCCTATTTTTCCAATTTCGTTTTACTCCCCAAGAACACCTTTTATAGCTCTGTGTGTAGGTTCGCTCGTTTTGTTTTACTTAATTAGGTTTTAAACTATCTTGTTTCTCTATCAACCTGATGATAATAGTCTAGAACAATATCTATTGAGGGGGAATAGAAACAGCCTTGCATACCATGGTATGGTGTATCATCAGCGGAAGACACTCAGCCAGTTTGGTGTTCCTTGCTAGATCGCAGAAATCATAGACATAGTATCCTGCATGAAAGGGGGGGGGGGGGGGCAAGAAACACAGGGGCGTCGAAACATAGGTGTCAGTGCATAAAGGTGTTGAAACATAGATTTATTGAAACATAATTATATAGGGGTGTCGAAACAATGAGGTGTCGATACACAGGAGTGTCAAGACATAGTCGTGTGGAAATATACTCACCGTTACTGCTGACAGTTTATTTCACCAATGTGGTGTCGAAAACAAATTGATGTCGAAACATACGGGTGTAACAACAAAGAGATGTTGGAACAGAGGGGTGTCAGAACATGGGGATGTCGGAACATAGTGGTGTCGAAACATACTCACAGTTACTGCTGCAAGTAGATATTAGCATAGTGGTGTCGAAACATAATGGTAAAGAAATATAGGGGTGTTGAAACATAGTGGTGTCGAAAACATAGGGGTGTCGAAACATAGAGATGTCGAAGCAAGGGTGTCGAAAAAAAGTGGTGTCAAAATTTAGCGCTATAATTCAATTTAATTCAATAAGGGATTATTCATATGACGTTCTGGCAGCTGAAGCTGAATTGCAGTTCATTTATACAAGGTAAAAGCATCACGATATTTTAAAATACACTGAGCATTATACATGTTAACATACAATAAAATTAATGACATATAAAAGGATAAATATATTAGATACATTTATACACATAATAGGCAACATCATTAAACATAAACATATATATAAATACATGGAGCTTATCTTTTGAATAATAATTGTTTAAGATACGAACAAAATAGGGAATAGAGCTATTATTAAAGCGATTGGTTTACAAATAAATTGAGAATAGTTCGGTACATTTCGTAAATTAAGTTTACTCCCTTTTCATAAGTATGTAGATGATTTAAGCATAGTAGAAAGCCGGACTTGTACACAAATATTAAAATTGCAATCGGAATTATTGTTATTAGAAAACAATAATGAACGAATACCAAAACGGGCATGTAGAATTATTTTGGGACTTAATTATAAAACATATAATCATGCTCTAGAATTGTGCAATTTGCTAACGTTGGAAGAACGTAGGAATAAACTTTGTTTTGATTTCGCCATTAAATTAGAAAAGCATGAATTGTGTTCTTTATGGCTACCAAGTCAAAGAGCATTATACATGTTAAAGGTAAAGACCAGTTATGGTCATGCGATTGCATTGTGAAAGAAACGTTGTGGAAGTGATCAGAAAAGGTTGATCATCTAGCATCTAGCATCTGCAAGGTTCTGGAATCATCAAAATGATAAGAAATTTGGCCAATTCTTCGTAAAGTTACAAGCACTATACACAGAAAGATGTATGTGGGGCTACCCTATATCTCTCACAGACCATGAGAGAAACAAATTTACCAAATATATGAATTAGTAGGCGGTTTCCCGGCAATTTTTGTATCATCATGTATTAGTCAAAAAATATTCTTTCACATGATTGGTAATGAGAGCTTCCATTTCATTTTTTGAAATTGGGGCGTTTCCAATACTGGTCTTTACCTTTAACATAAAATTAAGACTTAGTAGTGTTGAAACAAAATTGTGTTGAAGCATAGGGATAGAGGTCTCGTACTCACCGTTACTGATGGCCATAGATATTAACATAGTAGATGAGAGCGCATCTAAATGGTCACTCAGCAGCTCCGGGGTGAGGTGTATGCTGTAACGGACGAAGGACAAATTAGTGTTAATCCATATATAAAAACGAAAAGATGATTGCAACCATATGCTTGCAAATCAGGTGTATAGACTCTTTAAATATCATTAATTTCCTTACAAATATGCACCATTTTATTAAGATATATAACAGCCTTTCATGCATTATCAATTTGCAGCTTAATACGATTTAAACAAAATTTATTTGAGACTCTTTTAGGTATACAGAGTAAATATAAGCCGCCTAAAATATTGGTGAATTTTTGATATGAAATATGTTTTTCGTCTATATAGTTATGTGAATTTTAAGAATACCATGTATAAGAACTGTATCGTGTTGTGATAATAACATGATCTTTATGACCTTCTAAAATCTCCAGTTCTGTGCGAATATCACGATGTTTTATTACGTAATATGTAGATGGAATATACAATAGGGTATTAAAAAAAATTGATTTGATTTCGTAAAATTGTTTTGCAATCCTGTTTGATTTATGATTAGAAAGGGAATAGCATACCTAGCGAAAGCTCCAATGGTGGCACATACCGCATGGACCGTCGAAACCCACACGTTTCTCCATTTATGTCGGCGAGATCTTTCGGCGTACTTCGATGGTATGGGCAGCTTGTCGATAAGGGCGTTGAGTATGAAGAACGTGATCATCGACATCGCCATGACAGCAAAGCTGGTGGATGATGAGACTTCCATTTTGTAGACCAGGATGCTGATCTCGGAAGTGATTAATTGAAGGAGTGTGTTCATCAAAATTTGCAAGACCTCCTAGAATGGAAAAGGGTGGGTCGGACCAATACAACTCGGGTGAACAAATTTCGTCAATGAACAGCGTGAACAGAATAAGACCCCAGTCCTAAGACCCCAGTCAAGTCAACCAGACCGACACCAAACAGACTGCAACGATTCCTCAAGAACGACAGCTAGTGCGGGTCAAGGCACTGTCGGGGTACTACCATGAGGGGGTGGGGGATCAAGTACCTGATTTACTGGAGACAGTGTATGAAATGCAAACTAACAAGATAATATAAGGGGATCGTAACCTATTTTTCCCCGTTTTCTTTCCCCTCCTCTCTCTCTCTCTCTCTCTCTCTCTCACCCACTCACTCGCTCTTGCTCTCCCTCCCTCTCTCACTCACTCACTCTTGCTCTCTCTCTCTCTCTCTATCTCTCTCACTCACTCCCTTTTTTCCCGTTTTTTAAAACCATTTAAATGACGGGTACGTGCCCCCGTGCCACCTGTAGCTGCATCACCTGTTGCGTGGAAGCCGTTTTGCATTATTACTAACACTGCAAAAGTTGACTTGTAATAAAACCGTCATTGTTGAAGTTTATGTGTAAAGACCAAACAATTAAGTCGTGTATTTTCCAGTTACAACCCTGAAGAGAAAAATCTAGATGCCTACTCCATATACCTACTTTGCAGCAACTGCCATTGAATTATATCGTGAATTATGACCATATTTAAATGAACAATACTCTTTACAAGAGATCATGAAATAGCTCGACACAAATTATTAGGTCCATTTATGGATTCGTGAGACTATTTTGACTGGGTTGGTCTCTTCTGATTCAATGGAATTTGCTTTCCACGGAAAATAAAAGAGCTATTTAACCGTATAATGAAAAAAAGTAAGAACACAATACAAGCTTAGGCTTCTTTATAAAGTACGCCGTGCATAACGACCTATTATATCGGCTGCTTCTGCAGATTGAATTTATGAATTTAATGCCTTAAATGCCTTTAATGTGTATGTGTGTGCGTGTTCTTGTGTGTATTATGAACAGAGGTGTAAAAAGATACCTGATTTCTGATGTTTTTCTTTATAGCTTACATCTTTAGTTTTTCATTTCTTGACATTTCTTGATATAAAACAAATGTACCATGCACTTTTTTTCGACGCACCTGTGAAATTACCAATCTTCAGTGACTAGTCCCTTAGCAACTAGTGCTAAGCCAGTCACAGAGAATTTATGATTTTCAACTGAAGCCGCTCAGTGCATAGTAAATTTGATTTTTATAGGAATTTCATTTCGAAATCTTTCCATATTTGATCAACATGTTGGATTGGTATATGAGCTTCCGGGTTAGAGCGATGGATACGGTTAATAACGTTGGTGTATAAATGTGGATTGAACATTTTATCAGTATGAAACAGAAACAATAATAATCCAAACAAACATTTAAGATACCTATTAAATGTTCATTTGTGATGGATACGAATGCAGGTAGGTTAAATGTAAAAAAAAAAAAAATAATAATAATAATAAATTGTTGATGGAAAAAAAAAATCCAAACAAACATTTAAGATACCTATTATATGTCCATTTGTGATGGGTACGAATGCAGGTAGGTTAAATGTAAACAAATAATAATAATAATAATAATAATAATAATAATAATAAATTGTTGATTGAAAAAAAATCCAAACAAACATTTAAGATACCTATTATATGTCCATTTGTGATGGGTACGAATGCAGGTAGGTTAAATTTAACAAAATAAATTGTTGATGGCTTCGTTTAATTGTACAGGAATGTGGTGACTTGTCGGTTACGAACGGCAAGCTTCGATATCTACTCATAAATAATACGAAATCTAGCTGTAGCTAATACGCAGACAAGAATTTCTTTAAAGGAATGTGCTAGAAAGAAGTTTGGATAAAAACAAATAAGCAAACAATGTGTTCTAAGGTCATATTAATTGCAACTTTAGAAGTTTCACCCACCATCGTATTGTTGAACATCATACGTTCAATTTAAAATGTGTGTGTGGATCTTCAGATGCTATGCCGGGGCTGTATTTAAGCGTTTTGTAATTTATAATAATCATTACTTCGAATGTGTCCAAGCATTAAATGTTGATAACCTTGTCGAATCAAAGCTTCAACTTTGCAATAATGAAAATAAAGTTAGTTTTTAAAATCAATGAATATCTACTTTAATACTATTATGACGTGCAGTAACAAATTTCAATTTCAGAACTCATGATAAATTCGTCTAACAGTTGATTCCACTTGGTTGATTCTATTGTAAGTTCGGGTTATTTAGCAGAACGAAATAGAAATTGACATTCTCATGGCTAACGACTTTGCATTAACGGCCATCGTCTCTACAATGCTATTTGAACAATATTTGGTGACAAAAGACGGCATTTCTATGTGCCGTCAAAAGCCGTCAAATAACGAAAACATGGCACATAAACAGATCCTCAGTACTGGGTCTGATTTAAAGGAAACTTAATTTGAACCCTACCATATTCTGTCTCTCTCTCTCTCTCTCTGTCGCTCTCGATTGTCATTGCCTTCATTTTCCCTCGCTTTCTTCATTCTTACCACGGAATATTTAATGTGTGTGCACGTGTATGCCTCAATCATTGAGAATATACTCACTAATATCGCTGGAATAATTCTTCTCCTACCCCTTTTCTTCATTTACTTCTTCTTAGTAGTTGTAGTTGTAGTAGTAGTAATAGCAGCAGCATCATAATAATTATTATTATTATTATCATTGTTATATTTATTATTATAGTAAATATCGTAATTATAATCATTATTATAGTAAGTATGTGTTATTGTAATTATTCTTATAGTTATTTGTGTGCTTCTTCTTCTTATCATTATTATCGTATACACCATACGTCATGTGCCAAGAATTTATTGCTATGATACATCTAAGATGTCTACCAAAACTGTCAATTCGTTGCTGAAATATTATCAAGCCAAAAGAAGGAACATTAAAATATCTATTTTCAATTGAAATAAATTATATAGGAGAAATAAATAGAGAATACAATCATAATTTTGGAACTAGGGGATTAACATGGACATAATGCTCTTGTTTACATGACCACATTATCTCTTATTCATTCTACCTCCAATTTTTCAGACTGTTTTCAAAACAATATCATGTGTGTCGATCATAGTTCTATGTAACTTGATGTCTCATGGTAATTTAAGCAATATAAGCAACAATTTCTGAATTTTAGCGACAATCGTTCGCCTTTGCTGCTCTTTAATACTATTATGACGTGCAGTAACAAATTGAAATTTCATAACTCATGATAAATTAATTTAACAGTTGATTCCACTTGGTTGATTCTATTGTAAGTTCGGGTTATTTAGCAGAACGAAATAGAAATTGACATTCTCATGGCTAACGACTTTGCATTAATGGCCATCGTCTCTACAATGCTATTTGAACAATATTTGGTGACAAAAGACGGCATATCTATATAGCGTCAAAAGCCGTCAATTAACAAAAAACATGGCACATAAACATATTCTCAGTACTGGGTCTGATTTAAAGGAAACTTGATTTGAACCCGGCCATATTCTGTCTCTCTCTCTCTCTGTCGCTCTCGATTGTCATTGCATTCATTTTCCCTCGCTTTCTTCATTCTTACCACGGAATATGTAATGTGTATGCACGTGTATGCCTCAATCATTGAGAATATACTCACTAATATCGCTTGAATGATTCTTCTCCTACCCCTTTTCTTCATTTACTTCTTTTTAGTAGTTGTAGTTGTAGTAGTAGTAATAGCAGCAGCATCATAATAATCATTATTATTATTATCATTTTTATATTTATTATTATAGTAAATATCGTAATTATAATCATTATTATAGTAAGTATGTGTTATTGTTATTATTCTTATAGTTATTTGTATGCTTCTTCTTCTTATCATTATTATCGTATACACCATACGTCATGTGCCAAGAATTTATTGCTATGATACATCTAAGATGTCTACCAAAACTGTCAATTCGTTGCTGTAATATTATTAAGCCAAAAGAAGGAACATTAGAATTTCTATTTCAAATTGAAATAAATTATATAGGAGAAATAAATAGAGAATACAATCATGATTTTGGAACTAGGGGATTAACATGGACATAATGCACTTGTTTACATGACCACATTATCTCTTATTCATTCTACCTCCAATTTTTCAGACTGTTTTCAAAACAATATCATGTGTGTCGATCATAGTTCTATGTAACTTGATGTCTCATGGTAATTTAAGCAATATAAGCAACAATTTCTGAATTTTAGCGACAATCGTTCGCCTTTGCTGCTCTTTAATACTATTATGACGTGCAGTAACAAATTGAAATTTCATAACTCATGATAAATTAATTTAACAGTTGATTCCACTCGGTTGATTCTATTGTAAGTTCGGGTTATTTAGCAGAACGAAATAGAAATTGACATTCTCATGGCTAACGACTTTGCATTAATGGCCATCGTCTCTACAATGCTATTTGAACAATATTTGGTGACAAAAGACGGCATTTCTATGTAGCGTCAAAAGCCGTCAAATAACAAAAACATGGCACATAAACATATTCTCAGTACTGGGTCTGATTTAAAGGAAACTTAATTTGAACCCGGCCATATTCTGTCTCTCTCTCTCTGTCGCTCTCGATTGTCATTGCCTTCATTTTCCCTCGCTTACTTCATTCTTACCACGGAATATGTAATGTGTATGTGTAGGCCTCATTATGTTAATTAGGGTCAATGGTCAAATTGTCTCAATATATCTTCCATACATCCATAATGATCAAGGCTAAACAGTAGAAAGTTGACATATGGATATATCATAATGGGAGAAGCATTTTATATAACAATATGACATCGTGAAAATGCATTCCTCATTATGTAGATCATGAGCATACGTATCACCTAATTCGTCAAAGTGACGATTTAAAGTCTATTTTTTTATTCTCACTGCTCGTTTTTTAAACAAGAATTAGTGAGTGCTGATTTGTTGTTCGTTTCCGCACGCAAGAATGCCATAGTCTAGATAGAAATGAATGAGGGTTGAGAGGAAAGTCAATAAAATACAGGAATGCAGGGACACTTTGAATTTGTTGATCACCCTTATGTTTCGAGAAAAAAGTTTACACATGTGATCAATACGTTTTTTCCATGTTAAGTTATTATTCATGGATATCCCAAGACATTTCGTGCAATCAACACAAATAATAGAGAATATAGTAACATTATGGTTGGCCTATTTAGAGACCAAGATGAGTTGTCGCGCCGATACCTAAATATGGATCAAAAAATATCATCACTTTGCCTCACTGTGGATCCAAAGATAAATTGCTGTGTCTAACTATAGATCCAAAGACATCATCGCTTCTGCCTAACTATGGATTCACATACATCACCACTTTGCCTAACTATGGATCCAAAGATATCATCGGTTTGCCTAACTGTAGATCCAAAGATATTATCGGTTTGCCTAACTTTGGATCCCCAGAAACCGTCGCTTTGTCTAACTATGGATCCAAAGGTATACTCGCTATGCCTCACTATGGTTCCATAGATATTATCGCTTCTTCTGAAAGATCATGACGACTGACTACGCCTCATTGATTCAAATGTGATACCTATTGTGAATTTGCGATCGATTGGAGGACATGTAGTCAATCTGAAACAACGGCATTCTTAAGGAGGGGGATGAGAGAGAGAGAGAGAGAGAGAGAGAGCGAAAGAAAGAGAGAGAGAGAGAGAGAGAGAGAGTGAGACAAGGTACAGCATGCTAAGTTCGTAAGAGTTCAAGCAAGTACATTTCAACTAAAGGGTAGTAAGCAGTTGTAGCAATGAGAACTGGCAGGCTTATCACAACTAAGCGTTGTGGCGTGCGCCTTTAATCCAGCTAAAAGTGGAAGTTACAAACTGATTCAGCCGAGGACGCAGGTTCGAAACTGAGTCACGTCTTTCGGATGGTGACGTTTAAAGTTCGGTCCCCAGAAAAATATTCAGATCTGATTGATACACGTCTGTAAAACAACCAATACACACACAAGAGAAGCATATTGATATTTACAAAGGGAGAAACCTGATGAAGACATCGATCCCCTGGGTTCAAACAAAACTCGAACATGAAATTTAGATAAACCACAGGTAGTGTATTTTTAATTATGTTATGTACTGTTGTAACAGAGTAGTGACACGAAATCGTAATGAGTAAAGTAAAATCTAGTTGAATTTTCGAGTATATACCTAGACGTTGTGGCCCGAATTCACAAAGGAGGTTTGTCGACAAACCTCCTTTTGTTTCGCCAAACCTCCTTTTGTTCTTTACAAACCAGATTTGTAAAAACGCGTAAAAACGCGTCATATGACATCGGGAACCAAGGTTTGTCGACAAACCTCCTTTGTGAATTCGGGCTATTGTGTCCGGACAGGTTGTGGATCTAGACAGTTGATTGAAAACAGTGATTTGAAGATTGAAGTTTACAATCAATATTTCGTAAATCTTCTGAGAATAATGTTGGAGGTTCATAAAAGACACACAGCCATAATGGTAAGTCTTATTTGATGTAGATTGTCCGTGTTATCCGAAGGCAAAAGAGAAGTCTTTTTGTTCGTAAACAAGCCTGCTGTGTTAGGCATGCCATCATGCACGGTCCATTGACCATGCATTGAGTAAATTCTTTGTAAGAAGGACCTAGATTTTCAAAATATTGTATACTTAAAGATAAATGTGAGTTCTGGTAATGCGATAGCATTGTGAAAGAAATGGTGTGGAATGGATCAGAAACAGTTGATCATGTAGCATGCAAGTAGCGGTGTGCACTGCAAGGTTCTGGAGTCATCAAAATCATCATAAATTTGGCCGAGTCTTGGTAAAGTAACAAGCACTGTACACAGAAAGCTATATATGGGACAACACACATGGTGTCGGTGCTAGTACTACCTTGATTTCCCGTCTTTCTATGCTCATTATAAAAAAAATCCCTATGTAGGCATGCCTTGAACCATAATGAATGGCCCTACAGAGGATTTTTTCCTGTTGGGATTGGGGAAAAATGCAATGAATCATTGATAATTTATTGTATTTTCTTTGTTTTTGTTTTTTTGTGTGTGTGGGGGCGTCGACGTACCCTAGCGCCCGCTACATACAGTCATGATTCATTGAATAAGCAATGGCCTCGTTACTGTGATCCCCCAGGATAAAAATCGTGTCGATGTGCTATATTAGTGCCCTTTTATGAGGCATTAATCTCCATTACTGTCAGTTATGACTTAAGGACGTAGGTCGCCTAGTTAATTAGCGGCCCCCCGCCCACTCAGTGTTATTTAGGGTACGCATATGCGTGTTCCAAGCGACCCCCCCTCCCCCTTTCAGCAAAAGTCCGGTGTGTAAAGTCAATACTTGTCGACCTTTTTCTTTTGTTACGAAAAGGACATTTTGGTAATACGCATAGGGTCCGTCCGTTCTCGGAGTGAGGGGGGGGGGGGGAGTAGCACACTCATGCTTTAGCAATCACGCAAAACAAACACTCCCCAATTGTCATTGAATATAATCTGAGAATGTAAACTATTATTTAGATCTATTAGGAATAAATCATTGTTAAAATCATTCAAAAAATTGGGGTAAACATAATTATTTTTCAGAAACGAGGCGTCATTTCGAATGCGCTAAAAATGCGCTAGCGAAGAGTTTGTGTTCGTATTGTTGCCATAACTGTTGTGTTTGTTGTCTAAACAGTGTGTATCGCGCGTCAAAGACTGCGGAAGAAATTGACGCCAGGTGTAAAACTAACGTCATTTCATGTAGCGCTTTTTTTCTTACGCAATCCTATGTCAGACAAAATGACTCATCGTGTAGATAACATCCCTTTCCTATGGCGCTTTAGCGGCTGCGCGGCTCACTGGCGCAGTCCTTTGTTAATATATGACGATTTTTGTGCAACTTGCATTGATCACATGCCTGTTCAGAGAACGCTGCCGCAACCTACGTCAGGAAACATTTTAACGCCTCGTGTGAAATTTGCAGTACTCTCACATGGCGCTCAAAGGGTTAGTCGATGACGCAATCATACGTTACTAAATGTAGCCATGTTTGTAACAGACATTATACTTATGTGGCGCGTTAAGGCTGCAGTAGTTCGCTGACGCAGTTGTAAGTCAGAAAATAATGACATGTTCTTAAGGGAAATGTGTGAGCATTACCTGTGATGACGTATCCGAGCCTCAGCCAAACTTCTAAATTTCTTTGAGATTCTTCTGACGTAGTGTCTACTTGAAGCTTTGACGTTTCATTAAAAGTATTAAAGAAAAAAGACGATTCGTTGTAGTGTCTACGACGACTGGCTTGAAATCTGATGAAAAGTGAACGATGAAGAAAACGAAAAGACTTGCGATTCTTTCCTTATGGATCACAGAATGCAACCTATAATCCCCAGCACTCGCGTATTTATAGATAATTTGTTTAATAACCCCAATTCAACTAATATCTTTCATAATATTTTCATTTTTGTGTTTGTTGTGGTGGGCGGGTAGCTCGTCCAGGCAAGCGTAAAACGTATACAATAGTACTTTATTTCTACAGAGCTGTGCATGACCACATCTTAACACCCCTATTCACACAACGTAAATTCGTCGTATGAATTACGAAGTCAACTACCTGTATTCAACCGACTAAATTTTATTTGATGTTAAATGTTGGAAGAATAACATATATCAAACGAATCTCATATCAAATAATTTAATAACGAAATGGTTTCATTTAAATACGGACATTTCACACTGCATATAGATGGCGCTCTTTGGATAAGGTCAAATTTCTTGCTCGTCTCGAAAGCCACGAAATTTTCATTAAAATTTGGGACTTTGGATTTATGCAACTGGAATTCTGATTTTGGTGTCTGGATATTAAGCATTCAGAGATCCTGCACAGCGATGTCTGGACCCGAAAGTGATCCCATAAGTATGAATTTGAGGACTCGCAAACACCCTACAAACGCGAAACCCAAACCTACCACGGAGCCACGTACTGCTACCAATAGGAGCCCGCCAAACTCCCGCCAGGGAAGCCCGCCAAATTCAAATTTACGGAGCCCGGTTACAACGACGATGCCTATGCTACAGGAATGTGACCCCATTGTGCCGGCTACTACCAACAATGAAGACGCGGAGCTCTCAAGGAATACCGCAGCTGGGTCGGACCAGGTCGTCGATAACCCGTCACCAGGTCTACCTAATCTCGACAACTTCTTCAAAGAAGCTTCTGTAAAATTTGAAAAAATGATTAGAAGCGCGGTGGATAATTTCATTGCCAAGTTGAAGGATCTTGAAGCCAATGTGGGAGCCTCGTTGGAGTTTGAGCGTGAACGTGTCGATAACCTGGAAAAGAATCAAGAGAAAATGGAAAAGCAAATCGGTGAAATGAAAAAGGAAATATCAACCTTCAAAGTTCAGATTGAAAAGTATGAAAGTGATGCAAATAAAAATGAGCGTTTCTCCAGGCGAAATAACATTCGCCTTGTAGGGATCCCTGAGCCTCCGGAAGGTCATCATGATGATTGTATTCAGATAGCTGAAAGCATCATTCGCACCCATTTCGACATAGAAAGCAGAGTTGAGCGCGCCCATAGAGATGGAAAAAAGGTCGAGGATAGGCCACGTCATGTCCTGATGAAGCTGCTATCCTATCGAGATAAAGTGAACATAATGCGGAAACATAGAGAGGCTCTGAAAGATAAGAATTTCTTCATTATAGATGACCACACGCCCGTCGACCTGCGAGAGAAGCAAAAATGGAGCAAACAAGTCCGAGATCTGTACCAAGCAGGCACTAGACTCCGATTTTACGCTGGAAAATGGCGCCAAGCGGGTGGTACTCCGTTCAAATTTGAATAAGTATATACCTTTTCACCTTTGTCGAATCGTGATTTTACATTATACTTGAAGATGCTTTTATAAGCTCATTATATTCTTCATACCCGAAAGAGGTATGATGCATCTCGTTTGTATTGAAACAAACACTTCTTGATAAACTATATACATGTGAATTTCAATGACTAGGTTTGTATTAGTTATTGATACATTAATCTGGTTTAACACGAAAGTGTTTTGTGTTTTTTGTTCTTATTTGGTTTGTCTTTCTTCAAGCATTCTTATCATACATCCATTACTTACGCATGTAAAATACACTTTAAGGTTAGTTTTGCTTGGTACGATATTCTAGGTGTATTTATGCATACAAGGGCTAGTATGTCAAAATATATTATGATAATTCATATTCACATGATACAATTTGGGTTTGGTTTTGCTTGATATGCTATTCTGGATGTATTTATGCATACAGGCATTTAAGCTTATGTAGGAATATATTATGATAGTTTATGATAATTCACTTTCTCATGATACACAATGAGAACTTTAAGTGTTCTTCGTTTGTTATTCAATTTAAAGAATACTCATTTATATGCATGTATGTGTCTACTTAATACATCTAGTATAACTCAAATTTCATTAAGGAGACGCATACTTCACATGCACAAGTTAAACTTATGAGCGTTTATAGCATGGTTTATAGTACCCGTTTTTTCATCATAAATCGCGAGCCACAAATGTATAAATGTTGAAATATAAACATGTATACAATTTAAATATGATTTGCAAAGCATATTGCTCAATAAATTATGCATATTGTTATTCTGGTGTGATAAGCCATTTGTCACATCGAACACCCAAGATGCTGGTGATAATATCATATGCTTTTGCGTAAGATAATTAGGGGTACATGTTTCATAATGTTGTGATATTTTTCTATTTTCAATCACATCAATGATAATTTATAAAGGAAAATCAAGCCTGCCCAATGTGTTAGGCCTGCGTTTCAAGGATACATTTTGTAATTATTAGTACTTACTAACAAGTTTTACACATGAGCCTTTATTTGTATAGATACATTTATAACTAAATGTAAGGTATTCATGGGTGGCTTGCATAGATAGAACATACACAATGTTCTTGGACGGTGCGGACTATTTCACATGACCTGTGTCGTTGATTGAATGGTCCTTTTTCGTGATTTAATCTTTGTTGGCTGCCTCGCTACGGGTCTGTTCTTTCGCCTGCTACGGGTGATTGTGTTTCGGTGGTCGGGTGAATGGCGTACGTTTCTTTGTTGCTAGGTGAGACAAGCATTAATGCCTTTCCTGCCTGGCGGCACGTAGTGTGCGCGGTTTGCTTTCTGGCTGTCGGGATGCAGTTATTCGTGGCGGGTGGGTTGAATGGCTTTGAGGCGGGGCGCTCGTCTGGGCTTAGTGCATTGGATTCGGTTTCGTGTGTTCTTGAATTATATGCCAACAAGGTTCTGGCTCGTACATACAGCTGCTCGTACTCTGACTGTTGTCAATGTCTCCCATAATTTGTTTAGTCTAATCACGAGTGCAAATTAGACCTTTCTGTTGGTTAAGTTTAGGATTTTTTTTCTTCTTTTTTTTTTAAAGAAAGTTTTACATATTACATTACATGAGGTTATTTACATGTAAAAACATAAATGATATTGCATGTTTAAAGTGCGCATTAGATTGAGCTTAATCTCTATACTTTTTCTTTTAAATTCGATTCTCTATGTTCACAATTCATGATAAAGTTATGAGAATACCAAAGAGATAACTCGATATACTTGCATAATTAATTTGAAAAGCTGTATTAATGTCCCATGGGCTACAACACTTTGCTTTTGAGACCTGTAAGTGATTATGATTATGTTGCCATTTTTACCTTTACTTATGTTTTCTTACAACACTTTTATTTTCAGCACTAGCACAACCATGTACACAAGAACGTACACACGTTCACAGAATTACATGCACAGACTCACACTTCCACACATGGACAAAAACTCACACAGCGTGCTCTCTGTGGTTTTTCTTGTATACTTGAGATATTCCAGAATTCTTAATGATTTTTCCTAACGCAAATTTTGACCAAGGTTTGATAAATGTTGAAAGCAAGTATTATACAGTAGAAGAATTTAATTCTAGTTTTAATTCATCCAATAATAACGATCAAATGTACGATGATTCAAACTCCATGAATCTTCAAGCCAATCCTGACTTTAGCCTATTTCACGTTAATAGTAGAAGTATGAATAAGAATTTTGAGTCCGTACAAGAACTTTTTTTACAATTAAATAACTTCCAGTTTTCCATAATAGGCTTATCTGAAACTTGGCTCCATAACAATTCCCCACCTCTATTTAATATACCAAACTATCACATGTTTCGTTCTGATCGTGACAATGGTAGAGGGGGCGGAGTAGCGCTATACATACATAATCATTTTAAAATTAAAGTTAGGTCTGACTTACACACTGAAGGTGCTGAAGATTTATATATTGAAATATTAAATGATAAAACCAAAAACATAATAGTTGGCATAATGTATAGACCCCCTAATCATAATGTAGACATTTTCTTGGACAATTTTGATAGATGTCTTGATACTGTTTCCCGAGAAAATAAAGAAGTTTATATAATGGGCGATTTTAACATTAATCTTTTAAATTCTGATGATAACCACATTGTGAAATTTAGTAGTACACTGCAATCTTACGCATTTAACCCACATATTGATAAACCAACAAGAATTTCATGTATTTCTCAAACTCTCATTGACAATATTTTTTCGAATGTAGCTCATAACAATTTTACAAATGGTCTGTTGTATTACGATATTTCTGACCATTTACCGATATTTATTATTTCTAAAGTTCACCTTGTTAAAAAAATTACTAAAAATAATTGTGCAATGCATAGAAAACAAACAAAACATAATATTGAATCATTAAACTTTGATTTAGCCAAAGAAGATTGGGTCGAGGTATTATGTGTATCTGACGTAAATGTAGCATATGAAAAATTTCTAGAAATTGTATTACATTATTATCATAAGAATATACCCCTTGTCAAAATAAAAAAAGGTAAAAAGGCCAAACAACCATGGATTACTAAGGGTATTTTGCGTTCCATAGTCGCCCGTAATAAGTTGTATAAGGAAGCCCTTACAAGTCAATGTAACGACAAGCTTAAGAAGTATAAAACGTATAGGAATCATCTTACATCTCTTATACGATTGTCTAAGAAGTTATATTATTCTAACAACATAGAAAGTAATAAAAGTAACAATAATTTATTATGGAAAACTGTAAAGGAACTCTTAGGCAAGAAAAAGACAGAAAGTAATAAATGTTTCTTAATTGATGAACAACAAATAACAGATCCAATTAAAATTTCAAAAGCTTTTAATGAGTATTATATAGATGTAGGCCCTAATTTAGCAGCTAATATTGATTCAGGTGACATGGACTACAATAAGTCCTTGAATTTCCCACGTGAAAATTCCTTATTTCTTACTCCAACCAATGATTATGAAATTATTAATGTAGTTCAACACCTTAATTCTACAAAATCTAGTGGCCATGATAGTATAAGTGTTCACTTATTGAAACAAATAATCTTTAATAAGGTAACCCCCCTGACATATATATTTAATTTATCAATTTCAACGGGTGTATTCCCACATTTGCTTAAAATCGCTAAAGTGATTCCTATTTATAAAAAGGACGACTCCTCAGTAATAAGTAATTATAGGCCAATTTCATTATTACCAAGTATCTCTAAAATTCTCGAAAAAATAATATATAAAAGACTTAACACTTTCTTACAAAAAAATAATTCATTGATTCCTAACCAGTTCGGATTCAGAATTGGTCATTCTACCGATTACGCAATTCTGCATATGTATGATAAAATAATTGAGGCTTTTGCGAACAGTGAACATATTGTTGGAGTATTTATGGACTTGTCAAAAGCTTTCGATACGATTGATCATAAAATATTAATACATAAATTACAATACTATGGCGTAAGAGGTCAAGCTCTTTCATGGTTCACTAATTATTTACAAGACAGACAACAATACGTATCTTTCCAAAATCATGAATCAACAAAATTAACAATTAAATGTGGAGTACCGCAAGGATCTATATTGGGTCCATTGCTATTTATTATTTATATAAATGATATTATTGAAACCTCTTCACTTTTAAATTTTATCATCTTTGCTGATGATACGAGTATTTCTTATTCCCATAAAAACTTTGATACGCTCATAACGCGGTTAAACTGTGAATTAATGAAAATTTCTAGGTGGTTTAAATCTAATAAATTGTCATTAAACCTTAGTAAAACAAATTTCATTCATTTTAAACAGACCAACGTACATGATATGAGAAATTGTAATATTGAGATTGATGGCTTGCCTCTCATTGAAAAACAATCTGTTAAATTTTTAGGAGTCTCTATTGACTCTCATCTAAATTTTAATGAGCATATACGTAATATACATACATCAATATCAAGGAATATTGGAATACTGTATAAGTTAAAACAAATTCTTTCTGAAAGATCTATGATTATATTATACAATTCTCTAATTTTATCACATGTGATTTATTGTAATATTGTATGGGGTAATTGTAGCTTAACAAGAATTAATTCCTTATTTTTGCTTCAAAAGAGAGCGATTCGCATGATCACTAACTCACATTATATATCACACACGGAACCTTTATTTCAGCGTTTAAAAACATTAAAAATACAAGATATCCACATTTTTCAGACATGCATTTTTATGTATAAATATTCTCATAATCAATTACCATCCCTATTTCACAATATTTACAGTTTAAACTCAAACATTCACACATACCCCACACGTTGTTCAACAAATTATCACTTAGAAAATCCTAAAATACTTTTAGCACAAAAATCAGTAAGACATCATGGACCAGATGTTTGGAACTCCTTACCAAATTCAATAAGGCATTGTTCATCTCTCTATTCTTTTAAAGCATCTCTCAAAAAAACTCTTATATCGAAGTATCTACATAACTGATTTCAACATGCAGTAGGCAATTGTCAAATTTCGGTCACATTGCAACTCAGTTTTGCAAATTTTGTTTTCTATTTCGTATTTCTTAATTTCCTTTATTGTAAAGGCTGTATTTGTTTCTACTCGACTATACCACACAGAGCTACGTACACTTCCACTATTTGTTACAAACACATACAAACACGCACGCTCGCGTGCACGTGCACACACACACACACACACACACACCCACACATGCACACACGCACACACACAATATATATATATATATATACGCTTGCACAACACACTCACCAACTCATACACAAAGATCGCTTGAACACTTTTTCATTTTAAGTTTTACCTTAAGATTTTTTTTTGTTTTGTTCTTGTTTTTTTTGAGGCCGCCATCCTTGTCAAGCTTTGCTTATGATTGCGGTCTCCTGCACTTTTCCACCAGAATAGTTAGGATAATACTTTAAATTTATGATAATATGTTATGGAAATAATAAGTTTCGTTATTATAATTATGTACATATATTATGTAAAAAAACATTTTGACATGAAGAAATTATTGTTTGTTTATGTTGTATTATACCTTACATGTATATTATGTTATTTGTTATTCAGTTATATTTTATTTGGAAAAAATGCAAAAATAAAATCAAATCAAATCATTTATATTTCTTATATCACATTTATTGAAATATCAATTTGTCATTAAAAAAAAATATTTCTTTGCCCCAAAGTACTGTGTTCTGATGACCATTGGCCTTTATTTAGGGATATGGTTTGTGGATATTTTCATATCATTTGCATATATTTATCCACGTAACTATTTGAAGTGTTCGTCACTATATAAATAACACTTTGAAGAAATGCATTTTAAACCAATTTGATAATATTTTTCAGAAGTTGGGAGGCATTTCCCTTCCTCAATGATTGATGACGATTTGTTTTGTGGATATTTATGATTGAAGGAGTTGAACGCGTTTTCATAAATTAATAACCCTTTGGAAAAGGTAAGAATTCATCCTAGAGTCATACCAACATCGTAGCTATGTCAAAGCCATATAGCTGTTCAATAAGTAATTAATTTATATCTAGTCCGAACGTCGTATAACAAAACGTCGTAAAACCATGATAACAAACACATATTTGAACATCATTTTGAACAAATATTCAATAAAGCATAATATCGGGTCCCTTTTCTAGTAATGACATCGTTTCGTACAGAAACCAATGAATATACCATTTTCGTAATGAAATTACAAATAATGCACAAATATTTTGTTAATTGCAATGTTACAAATTATTTTATTCACATGTTATGAATAATTGTATTTCAATAGTCAGAACACGAATTGCATAAAGTACGTGTTGTTAGCTATAATGCCTGTCTGTATATAGCCTGTTGTCGATGGCCCTCGCGTTGGTGGAGTCCGTAAATTCTGGCTAGCGAAGCGAGTCATTCGCTCGCCATAATTTACGGACTCCAACAACGCGATAGGGCCATCGACAAGAGGCTAGTCTGTATACGTCCCTTGTGATATACAATGTTTCTTTATACGAACTTTCCTCCCGTCTGAAGGGGTCATTGAATCCGGCGGTGCTTGTTAGAGAAATCTGAAATCTCAAAGTGATCATTGAGCCATGAGAGTATCATTATTTGCTGTAAATCCCAGATCCGCTCCTTTATGCTTGGGTTTTCCCCCTTATTGTATTCAACTGGCATTTCTTGGAAATATCATTAGGTGATATTCAACCAAATATTTTCCATATCATTTGTATTTTGTAAGTGTACTTTGCTCATGTCATGTTCATGAAATGCAATACTAACACGCAATCAAGGCAACGTTAGGAAGCTGATGGTCTTTACTTGTTGTTGTGTTTCCTTGATTTCTTCTGCTTTTGTAGTTTTAAAAAGTTGTACATTTCCATTAATATCATACTTCGGAGAATCTAGTATTTGGAATTTTCTAAACTTGGCTTTTAATTGAGGTAAGTGTCCCAATAAATGTGGTTAGAAATATAACGGAGAGAGCAGTCGAAATGCAAAAGGATGTGTACATGTGTTTTATTGATTATTCAAAGGCTTTTGATAAAGTAAGACATTCAGAACTTTTTGAAGAGCTGAACAAGCTTGATATATATAGGAAAGATCTAAGACTGCTACAAAGTCTATATTGGAATAAGTTTGCATGCATCAGGGTAGAAGGAGAGTGTAGTGAATATATCAACATCAGACGGGGAGTCAGACAGGGTTGTGTTATGTCGCCCAGTGGCGGATCCAGGGGGGGGGGGGGGGGGGTCCGGGGGGCCCGCCCCCCCCTTGAGAAAAAAATCATGTAAAATCACGTGATTTTTACCTTTTTGGGGGGGGGGTTGCCCCCCCCCCCCCCCCCCACCTGGCGCTCCCCCCACTGAGCAACTTTTCGACCGGCGCGATTTTCAAATTTTCAGGAGCAAAAAAAAAAAAAGTTGGGCCCCCTCCCCTAAGAAATCCTGGATCCGCGCCTGATGTCGCCAGACCTGTTCAATATGTATAGTGAAATCATTCTTAGAGAATTGGAAGATGAAAATGAGATACAAGTGGGTGGCCATTCAATCACAAATATTAGATATGCTGATGACACTGTTTTATTTTCTGAATCAGAGAAAGATCTCCAGAGACTCCTGAATGTAGTTGTAAAAGAAAGTGAGAGAATGGGACTAGAGATCAACTATACCAAGACAAAGTGCCTGGTGGTATCCAAGAAGAACAGTTCAAAATGTAACTTGAAACTGAAAGAACAGATTATTAAACAAGTCTCCTCATTTAACTACCTCGGCAGCATGATTACCGAGGATGCCAGATGTGAGACAGAGATCAAGAGAAGGATAGCTCTCGCTAAATCTGCATTTTCAAAGTTAGGCAAAATTCTGACAAATCGAACAATGAGTATGAGGACCAGAATAAGAGTATTGAATTGTTACATCTACCCAGTACTTATGTATGGTAGTGAAACATGGACTTTAGCCTCTGATACTAAAAAGCGTGTGGAAAGATGCGAAATGTGGTTTCTAAGAAGAATATTGAAAATCCCCTGGACTGACAAAGTTAGTAATGAGGAAGTTCTTACACGAGCTGGAGTGCGAAGGAAAATGATACGTGAGATGTTGATTAGGCAGTTGAAGTTCGTGGGTCACATTACACGTAAAGAAGGCCTAGAGAATCTTGCTTTGACAGGGAAAATTGTGGGAAGAAGGAGTAGGGGAAGAAGGAGGATACTTTGGATGGACAGTCTGCAGAAATTGTTGGAAGAGAGAGGAGTGAAAGAACTGGGAGTGGTACTAATACAGAAGGCTAGGCGCCGAGGGTTGTGGAACAGCATGATCGCCAAAGTCAAACGATATGGCACTTAGAGAGAGAGAGAGAGAGAGAGAGAGAAGTGTCCTACATAAGCTAAACTCCTAACCCCAACCATGGATACAGAACCAAAAGTGAGAGGAAGGGCGAGGGGAAGGAAAAGGATGAACTTGACAATGATAATTACCTTATCCGAACACGGTTTCACTTCTGGAAATCCCAAATTACCCCCCCCCCCCATCTCCCCTCGTTTCAGACTTTCGCACAATATTTGATTTCCCAAAATTTCGTCACTCCTCTGTTTCTAACAACCCTTGATCCGCCACTACTTGAAGTGAAAACCATATGGTGAGATATCTATTGTATCTCAGTCAATAACATCGCCTGACTGGATCCATGCACATCGACTACTAACCGAACGATTCATGACCATTCGGGGTAATGCAATATCGATCTCTTGGTGTTTTTGTCGGTGTAACTAGGTGTAACACTTAACGAAAATCACGTATCAAAAGCTGATAACTGCTGCATTACAAATCGAAGGCAACTGGAGATCTGACGTTCTGCAGTAGTACAACATTCCTCTCTTTACCCAAGGATAAATTTCAGGTAATATTAATGTTACTGTCTTAAGTGGGTTACCCATTTTGGTTACTTCCCGGCCCCCCCCACTCAGTGTTATTTAGGGTACGCATATGCGTGTTCCAACCGACCCCCCCTTTTCAGCAAAAGTCCGGTGTGTAAAGTCAATACGGCTCGACCTTTTTCTTTTGTATACGAGCCTTTTTCCGCACCCCCCCTTTTCAGCAAAAGTCCGGTGTGTAAAGTCAATACGGCTCGACCTTTTTCTTTTGTTACGAAAAGGACATTTTGGCAACACGCATGCGGTCATTTTGAAACCTGAGTGGGGGGGGGGGGCCGGGGGTTACTTATTCATTTTTCAATTTTTCTGAAATAATAAATGAATAATAATAATAAATACGATTGAATGTGATATCAGAAAAAAAAATTACCTTTCGTTTTTGTATACAATGCTTAGTTTTGTTTATCTTCAGATATTTTTATTTGTAAAGACAATACCATAAACATAAACAAAGTGTTTGTTTTGTTGAAGATTGAAAATTAACAATGCTACTAATGTACCTATTTATAACTTTAACTTTAAAATACTTAACATTATTCATTTTGACACAATATATACTCTAACCTTAATCATTTAATGACAAAACTAATACAAGAATAGACCATTTTCGTAATGTAACCAAATTTAATGCACAAATCTTTGTGAAGGGCCTCAATACAAATTATTTCATTCACCTGATAAGAAAAATAGTAATTCAATAGTCAGAATGCAAACTGCATATATTAAGCTAGGTAGGTCAATCCATGATGTTTGTCCAACCTGGTAACAACTAATGCATGCAGTTTGGATTATGTCAATTGAAATACTATTATTATTACCAGGTGAATGAAATAATTTGTATTGAGGCACCTCACAAAGACTTATGCATTAAATTTGATTACATTTACGAAAATGGCCTATTGGGGGTGTTAATGTTGAAATGCTCATGTACCATTTACATCTCATTTTAGGTGTGTTATTATCAAAGAAAACAAGAATTCAGTCACTCATTCAACAGTGTCTGACAGTGAAGTATATAAATTTAACGGGGTTCCTTGCATGATTTGAATATTAGGACACTACTAACGTTTACATTCCACAGATAGGACATACGTCACATGTTTATTATACCTGCAAAGTTCTACAGAATTTGATGTTGGCTGCAAATGGGACATAATAGCTCCAAGAAGTAATTAATACTCTGTTTCGCGATACCTAAGTCAAAGCTCTGCTGCCACGGATGATTGAGCAGCAGCCTTTTCAAAAAGAATTGTAAAACTCATCTTGGACCAAGTTTAGGCTAAAGAAAAGGACATTGGTCAAAATCTCTCACTCGTTGTTATTTCAGTCAGAAAACAATCGCTGATTCTTTTTCGTATTGATTTTGTGCATTCGAATAACTAATATCACATTGTTAATTCAGACTCATAAAAAGGCTCATTTACAGCGTCTTTTCTATGATATTCTCTCTGTTACGCCTTGTTATTGCGTTATTATTGAGTCATTCAAATTTGATAAATTTTACTTCGGTTGCTTTTTTTCTTCATAAAAATATACTATTAATATCTTTGGTAGTTATCAACAACGTGCTTTTTCTTGTAATTACTAAGTCTTTTATGTTATGCTAGGAGTCCACTGGGCCAGCGCCAGTTGGTGCCAGTTTGCGCCAATGCAATTTACTGTGGCGCCTAGTGTCGCCAATAAGGTGCCTGGTGGCATGTAGTGGCTCAAACTGCCTCCCAACTGGCTCGTGGTGGCCCGTAACGGCACCAAATTTGAATGTGGCGGCAAGAAAATTTCAAAATGTTTGAAATTTTCGTCGCGCCACTTGCATCGAGCAATCAGCGCCAAGTGTCCGCCAAGTGGCACCAAGTGGCACCAAATGGCGCGAACATATTGCCCTTCGGCGCAAACAATCCGCCTATTGAAATCCACTGGAATGTAATGGCGCGCGCCAAGTTGCGCCAATGAGATTTTGTGCCACATGGCCAAATAGGCAGTGGCCACCTCAGCATCTCTCATCATCTTCTGATGGAGCAGCATCATCACTCCAACATTATCAAAAGCCTCAGACATATCAAAATTGTAAATATTTAGTAGAGATGTTGTTCATACAGCAGCTGAGGAGGGTCTGAACCAGGTAGCCGATGGCCGGTATTTATATAGTCGGCAAGTAGCGCCAAGCGGCGGCAAGTTCAGACCAATTTGGCGACCTTTGGCCCCGGCCCCCCCCCCCCCACTCAGTGTTATTTAGGGTACGCATATGCGTGTTCCAACCGACCCCCCCCCCCTTTTCAGCAAAAGTCCGGTGTGTAAAGTCAATACGGCTCGACCTTTTTCTTTTGTATACGAGCCTTTTTCCGCACCCCCCCTTTTCAGCAAAAGTTCGGTGTGTAAAGTCAATACGGCTCGACCTTTTTCTTTTGTTACGAAAAGGACATTTTGGCAACACGCATGCGGTCATTTTGAAACCTGAGTGGGGGGGCCGGGCCTTTGGCACAAACTAATCACCAAGTAGCGCAAAGTAGCCGTCTATTGGCACGAATGGCGCCAACAGGGTGAATTTGGATTCAAATGGCCGTCTAATGGCGCGCCCTGGCGCAAACTGGCGCAACATTTTGGAGCAAGCCGGGTGGCATTTGGCGCACGCCAGGCGCGGATCCAGGATTTCTTAGGGGAGGGGGCCCAACTTTTTTTTTGTTTTGCTCCCGAAAATTTGAAAATCGCGCCGGCCGAAAAGTCGCTCAGTGGTGGGGGGGGGGGGGTACAGAGCACCATTTATTTTTTTTTTTTTTTTTTTTGCTCCCGAAAATTTGAAAAACGCGCCGGCCAAAAATTCGCTCAGTGGGGGGGGGGGGGGGGGGGGGGGGGGGGGGGGGGGTAGTGAGCACATTTTTTTTTTGATCCTCAAAAAAATTTCAATATGCACCCCCCCTTGAGCGCCAGGGGGGGGGGGGGCCAACCCCCCAAAAAGGTAAAAATCACGTGATTTTACATGATATTTTTCTCAAGGGGGGGGGGGGGGGGGGCGGGGGCCGGGCCCCCCGCCCCCCCCCCCCCCCCTGGATCCGCCACTGGCGCACGCCATATGGCACCCAGTTTATTCCACTTGGTGACACATGCCGAGCAGATATTTATTCGGTGCCACATCGAGCCACTACGCGCCAATCACATAATCTTTGGCGCGAACTGGCACCAACTGGCGCTGGCCCAGTGGAGTCCTAGCATTAGAACATATTAGAGTTTTCTTGTGATTTTCGAGACAATTACCTCAAGCACCTTTCGCATTCTATGTATGTTCAATGGTGCACTGCATAAGTTAGGAGGGAGATTATTGAAGGTTATGTTTAAAACTGTTAAAAACTAATTGTAGGTTATCTTGTCCATTGGAACAAGGTCCTATGAAAGCTAGGATATATTGCATCACTTCCAACAAAATGAAACACTAACGAATGAAGCAGAATGCAACAAATATTTTATGGCCTTACCCGCAAGTGCAACATCTCAAGCTTGGTACAAGGAGATTTGGACGACACCTTTTTAAAAACCCCGGTGCTCAATCATCCTTTGCAGAAAACTTATTAATAGGGTCTCTTTAGACGAAAAACAAGTTTATTTTTACCGTGAAGTATATGTCAAGTTCACATTTGATTATGCTTTTTTAATCATAAGCTACCATAGGTGAATATATTTGGTTTAACACACTATAGTATAGTATGATTACTATTCAGTAAATTTCGAAAGCGGAAAAAAGTACCAATTTCGCGAAAAATATATACAAGACGAAAAGACAGAAAAGACGTGGGGAGAAATCACTGATCATGGAAAGTGGCATTCTTCTGAAAAATTGTATTTTCTACATCATGATTAATCTGTAATAGGACTTCTCTTAGAGCATCTTGCTGACATCATAATGCAAAGCACAAGGCACTCGAACCCAGCAAGCAGTAGGAATGCTTCATTGTAGCCCAGATTGTCGGCAGCCAGACCTGAGAGATTGAAATTAATTTAAAAATAATATGGATACTTATTTGATTTGATTTGATTTGATGTTCTTCTGCATTCATGTAAGTTTACAGTTTTTCGTTAACAATAATAAAACGTACAATAAGTATTTTACTGACAATGCATCGAAATTAGCAAATACATATATATATATATATATATATAAACTGTTATTTTCAAAAAAGAAATGATAAACTGTCACAAATACATAGTGCCGGTATCCGCCAGGGTCTGACGCTCATGGCGCTTTACACATGTTACCCTGGTCATAGCCGAGCTGCCAAAGTAACTAGCGCTCAAGCATATGAGGTATATACCCATTTACACCTGGGTGGAGAGTGGCAAGTATAGATTAACGTCTTGCCAAAGGACATGATTGCAGCGGCAGGACTTGAACCCCGTACCATGTAATCTACAGTCGGGTGACTTATCCACTAGATCACAACACCTCTACGATAGAACAATATATAACGAATAAACACATATTGAATTAAAACAAATAATACTAAAAGGTATGAAAGCTTCGAAACCATGACGAAAATTATTTTGTTACTACAAGAATGTCTAGATTAATGATGTCTTAATTATCGCATCGTATTTATAGTAGAATATTTATTTACAACTTTACAGCTCGTGTACTAGTAAATTGCTCTAAGCGAAAGCAGAAAAATTATAGAAATAGATAAACAAATAGATCTGTAATGTATATATGCTGTAGTGGCAGACAACGCTCCTTTTTCGTTCCTACACACAATCTAAAATCATATTTTAAATGATGTATAACCTACGAGGTTTTTTTTTCTCTAACAAAATGACGTTATGACGTTATAATTGATTTGCCATACTATGAGTACATATGGTTTAATGTAATATAATGGAAATGTCATGTTACATTGTATATTTAAAGATAAACTTTATTACTGGTAATGCGATTGCATTGTAAAAGAAAAGTTGTGGAAAGGATCAGAAACAGCTGACCATGTAGCATGTTAGTATTTGTGTGCACTGCAAGGTTCTGGAGTCATCAAAATCATAATAAATTTGACCGAGTCTTGGTAAAGTAACAAGCACTGTACACAGAAAGCTATATACGGAACAACACACATGGTGTCGGGGCTAGTACTACCTTGATTTCCTCGTCTTTCTATGCTCATTACTCAGCCAGTATACATTTTCTTCCAAAATTGTTTGGCACATGTCATTTATTTGTAATCGTGAACATTCAGTGTAAGTTTCGTTTGATTCTGTGAGAATTAATTTTTTTTTTTTTTACCAGAACTGGAGTTTATCTTTAACCTTTAAAAACGTTTCATTGGGCTCTTAATTGGGCCATATTGGGCAACCCCTTCTTTCTATATGGTGGACCGTATGCAGAAATAAAAATTTTGTCTTCCGTTAGCATTTTTGTACTCGGTGGAATGTTACTATTAAGTTAACATGGGCTTTGCGTTGTATCTCCTATGTTTGTTCATGTGTCATTGGGAGCCCCATTTTTTAAGGGTGTGTCACGGTGGCGGCACCTTGCAGCAGAAAATCTTTCTCTCATGAAGTAAGTACCCGAGCATTTTATACCGGTGTTTGATTGCTACTTAAACGAAAAAAATGCGTCTAGTGGGCCCCATGCAGCAAATGATTTGTTTTGTTTTGTTGGGGGGGGGGGAGGGAGTGGGGTGGTGGCGTCATTCAGTGAATTGTGGCATGTATGCATTTTGGTAAAATTTGTTTCAAAGATTATCTCGTTCGACTAATCTATGGCGTATTCTAGAGGCCCCTTTTTGGCTGCTGATGGGCCCTAATTAGCAGACAATTTGTCTGTCATAATGATTTTTCCTATATAGTCTGAAAGATTAAACCGATCATTTCAAATCGATTTTGAGTGGTACTTAGAATATCTTACTTGGTTCAATGTAAAACTAATGGGCCTGTGGGCCACATTTTCTGGCGTCTGGCGGCACTAAGCAGCAACAATTTAATCCAAAGAATTAAATACATGAATGCCATGAAGTTAAAATTGGTTTCAAGTGGTACCTCGTTCTTTTGATTAAATGCATGTTTAGGCCCCTTTTAACGGGCCCCAGTGGCCAGACGAAGCAGAGGGACCCCGGCAGACAGGGAACATTTGTATATACTATGTTCCTTCCCATTTGTTCCATTACTCTGATATTGGAACTTCGTTTGTTTGATCTAAGTGCGCTGGGCCGCTGGTTCTGTACAACTTTGCAGGAATTACGAACCTTTTGCAACCTTTTACAAACCCTGTTCGCAAGCATTCGCCGCTCAGTGAGATACCCTCTATAGCAGGTGAATAAAATAGTGACGAGGGATCCAGAGAGAATAGAGGGCTATTGGAGATAGGTATATCAAATAAGGAATACAGAACCTGTTAGAGTTGTACCGATGAACGCTCCCACACCAAAGATGATTTCAGACGCGACAAGGATGACAGGAAAACATGGAAGAGGTGCCCGGTCTCTACATATCACAACCATCAGAATATTCATTTCTCCGATCGTCAGGGCCGTCACGAACGAAGTAACGATCATCACTGCGAAATGCGGGAAGCATACGTCAGCAATAAGAGAAAGTGCATTGATGATTGTCAGCACCATGTGCCAGTCGTGAGCCGTGATGAACTTCGGTTTGAGGATCATACCACTTAAGCATCGTCCAATAAAGCAGGCTACGGCTGCAGTGTAGGCAAGGTAAAGAGCCCTGGAGGTAGGCAACCCTCGGCGGACAGCGCGCGGAATGAGGAAGGCGTGCCAGCCAGCGTCAACCATGGAGAAGATAGTGTATGCTGTCAGGATAACAACGAGACATCTATCACGGTTAAAAACTGAATCAGCAAGAAGCTTGTAAAGTGATGAACAATTATTCTTCGAGCACCTTGAATTATTATCTGACTGGACTGGGTATTCTTCATCTCTAGTTATAAGTGCTTGTTGGCTTTGATCTGCTGTTTCTTGTTCACTGTTGTCGTTCACGTCATTCATAGACGGATTTTTCTCTTCACCTTGTGCAGCTCCTCTCTCGGTCAGGCCTTTATCAGTCTCTACGAGAAGCACAAGGGGTATTATATTTGCCATGATGGCTCCGATGATAATGAGAGATCCTCTCCAACCATAGATATTTTTCAGGTACTCGGCCAGCAGTGGGAACACGCTCATACCTAGTGAATATCCCGATTTTCCGATGCCAAAGAGAAGATCAAATCTGTCTCCGCTTTGTTCACTTAGAGCTATTCCAAGAGTGATAGACATGATGTTGATGCCCAAACCTAGTAATACAAGTGCAAGAATAACAAATAGAGAGAAACGTATCGATTATTTAAAACAGCATCAAGCATATGGATTTACCGATGGGCCTTTTTTGTAAGACTGAACAAATAGAACGTTTAAAGGGGGAATTTTCTCGACGCTCTCGGGATATGACTGCAGCAATTAAGAAGAAGAGTAAGTTTTAAATCTTAGTGATAGCCTGGAAAATTGAGATTGAAATAAAATCTCGACATTTCATCATTGAAGTAACAATTATGATATCACATAAGTACATTAAATTATGTCCACAATTGATCGTTCGAATGTCAAAGATAAATATTAAAGTCATGTTTCATTCAGGTTAATAAATTGTCAATCAATTTTAACGCTTGTGAATCTATTTTCATTAGATGTCATTTCTATTTGTTTCACACGGTGGGCCTCTGCATGATGCAGCATTCAAATTCGTCTGTGTGTAATTAATCCAGGTACCTGAACTCTGTTGTTCCGTACTCTATCCGTCTGCTGAATGACATTACAAATATATGATTTAAAATATACTTCTTTTATCTTGGCTCGAAGGAAATTATCAAAAACTTACTTGTATTTATCATAGGACAGTAATACTTGATGAAATGAACGAGTATTTCTTGTATTTATATTCACATGTCATAATCTACTGATTTTCTGATTAATTAGTAGTTAATACTGCCTTTATAATTATTCATATTGCATACATACTGTATTCATATTTTGGTTTCGTTTACAGGAAAAAAAGTGGTGGATTTATCGGAATAGGGTATTGCATTCCCCAGAACAACTTTGCATTTCATTTGCTCATTGCATTTGCTCATGTACAGTATGTGTAACTGACTAGGATATATACATGGTTATTTTTCCGCCATATAGAAAATAATTCTGATAAATTATTTTGATTGTTAACTGTTTGTAGTTCATTGTTTCCTTAATTACAATATTTTATGGTAATGACATAATGAGTCAAACTTATAATAATAATAATAATAATAATAATAATAATAATAATAATAATAATAGTAATAAAAATATTTATAACAATAATATTAATCATTCTGTTTGTAATTACTCAGAAAATATGAATAAGCATTGAATGTAATGTAAATTTAGAGAAAATACCACAAGGTAAATGTTAAAGTGCTATTTGTTTATTCTCTCTATACATTAACTCGTATTATGGTGTATGTATCACGTTACATTTGCATTTTTTTTTGCGAATAATCCATGTAAACGCAACGAATTTCCTTTTGAACCAATACATTTGAATTTAATTGAATTTAATTGAAACGAATTAAATGTGTTTCGTACACATTCGTCGCATACACAATATATTGAAATACAACTCTCCTAGGCAAAAGGCCGACACCTCCTTTCATGATTCATGTATGACTTTTTAAATTTCAATCAGATATTTAAAAATACATATCTTTAATTGACAGGTTGACACAGTTTTTCTTTCATGAATAAAATGAAGGATGCGGCGGCATATTTATTCATTTGTTCTTGGCCAGCGAAATGGGAGTATTACACAAGTATGGATTTATTATTTAGCAAAACATCAAATCGACCGAACATGATATTGATATAAGCTCTTGTAAAAACTATAAAATCAATTAACTGGTGGCATTGTATCGACAATATGGATTCGCTGGCCAAGAATAAGTACTTAACGACCATCTACAACAACTTAGAAATAGAGCTCTTCGTTGTGTATTAGATGTGGATTGGTTGTATCAATTGTATTTACAAAATTAGATGTCAAAAGATTTGTAGAGAGGTGACATGTACGCACTTAACGTATAATGTACACAATTGCACATGATATGCTATCAGAGAGTACATGTTATTAACTTGTATTTAGTAACAGTAATTATGTTTTGAAACATTCATATTCTAAAATCGAATTTCCAACGGTTAAAACTAACTTTAAAAAGAGAAGTTTAAAATAGAGAGAAGAAAAACGATGGATTGAATTACCCTATGATGTAAAAGCTTTGAGCTTTCACAAAATATCATTCGACAATAGAGTAAGAAAGTATTGTATTGGCTTCTTTTTGTCTCACGGTGCATATTGTTTTAATTAATCTTTCTGTTTCGCCTCGTATATTACATTTTCCATCAAAGTACAGATGGGATAATCAAACAAAAGATTGATTTTTTTTTTATTTTATTTTTTTTATTTATTATTATTATTATTATTATTATTTTTTTTTTTTGGGGGGGGGGAGGGGGGTATCGTCGAACAATAGTCTTTTTTATTCCCCTTTTTTCCTTCTTGAAAGATTATCATAGAAAAAGAATCCCCTGCAAAGAATGGCTCGTAAAATGCCCTCAAATCCAATAATATGAGTAAACCTGGAAGTTGTGGACCACACTTCATGCCATATTATGGTGAAGCCCAATATGAGCAGTTTCGCGTACAGTGGGTTTGACTGTTAGCAAGACACTTCCTTACCATGTTGATTGTTCCGAAACCTCCTAGTATACACTTATCCTTACTGCTTCCTGATCAGCCTTTTCAAATAAGTTCCCCCTTGTTTTAATAATGCAATCACATGACAGGAACTCACTTTATTTTGAAACAATCACGCCAATTTTATTGTTGAAAAAGGGCACTTAATGCGAATAGAATGTAATCACTTACCAGAAGCCGCGAGACAGATGGAAAGTTGTGCACTGGTGCCAACTAGTGATGATGAGATTAAACCAACAGATGCTAAGATAGCTCCACCTATTATGAGAGGGCGCTGTATCCCATGTTTATGGTTCAAAATCGCCACAAAGGAACCTGTAATTGATTTAGACAGCCTTTCAAGTTCAACAGAGATGTGTATTCAAATTTAGATTTTATTCTTCAACATTTCTCTTGGAAAACTAAAATTTCGAAACCACGCATATCTACGTATTTCTTGTTAATGACATAATAAAACAAGGAGTATTGATACCTACATTATTCAAGCAAGGCAATGAACCCTTAGGTAGGCCAGTATTTACGTTTTGATCAATACATGGACCTTTAGCATTGTGATAGAAGGTGTGGGTGCTCGCGATGTATAATTTGTTATCAATGACTATCAACGATGAGTTCTACACATCATATTATGGTTTAGTATTATTGTCAGTAAGATACACGATTGCCCCCTCCCCCCCCCCACAAGGATGAAATATTGGTTAAATTAACAACTACACTTAAAGGTACTATGTCCCTTTTGCAGCGAACATCAAATTCTGTAGAACTTTGCAGGAATTATGAATATGTCATATATGTCCTATATGTGAATTTAAACGTTAGCAGTGTCCTAATATTCAAGTTATGCAAGGAACCCCGTTTATTTGCTAGACTTCACTGTCAGAAACTATTAAGTCACTGTTTTTTTTCTCCTTTGGTAGTAACATACATAAAATGAGCTGTAAAGGGTCATGAGCGTTAGTCTACATCTATACCCCACTTCTTGTAATGGCCAAAACTAAACTGATTGAATCTTTGCGCAGCATAAAACGTACGACCATTCGGTACAATGGTCTGAAAATCGGACTATTACTTAATGGCTCTATAGCTCTTAAGTCGATTCGACAACTAATAGTCGTTATTTTTCCACTTAAAGATATTTTCAAGCCCTCCTTTTTTAAAGGGAAGTTCTAAATTAGTATTTTCTTTCAAATGCCTTTGGAATTTAAACTTTTCATTGTTTGGCCTGAAAATGGGACATAGTACCTTTACTATATCACAATTATATATTTATTTATAGGAAAATACATTATATAACTATAGTTTGATGCTCTTAAATCCCGAATGTTATATTTAGGCCCTTAACATTATATTTTGGGTACCTGACAACTATTTTGATATCAAAGCCTCATACTCTCAAAATATTATTATATTTTGATACCTAAAAAGAGATTGAATGTGATTCTACTACCCCATAAAATAGTTTAAAGCAGTCATTTTGACTGTCTACAGTTGATGTTACTGTTTGACCTGTTTGGAGCAACTCCAGTGTCCCTGTATTATTGGTGGGTCAGATCCTACACTATTCTACACTAAATTTTCCATAGTGGGTTTTCTACAACAAAACAAAAAAAGTGCAGTCTAAAATTGTGTTCTGAAATGCATAATACCACTGGTGGGCTCCTAACATTTTGGAACTTTGGGTGCCGATTTTCAACAAAAAAAAAAACAAAAAAAAAGGGCGGTGGCATCGTTTCCAGCATTAAATTTGTATGAAATAGAGTTTACGTGAACACCATTTGCCCCGCCCCACACTCAGTGTTATTTAGGGTACGCATATGTGTGTTCCAAGCACCCTCCCCCCTTTTCAGCATAAGTCCGTGTGTGTAAAGTCAATACGGGTCGACCTTTTTCTTTGTTACAAGCCGGAGATTTAGGGAACACGCATGCGGTCCCTCCGTTCCCGGGAGGGGGAAGGGGGCATTTTCCTGTTTGAGCCGTATGTGTACCTAACTACATCACCAATTCAGTCGATTTGAAGTGTACATAGGTAGAGTGATCGAAACTTACTGAAAGTCATACGGGAATACACACATGAATACCGACAGTTTATTCAAAACTGTCGAGTTACTTTTATGACATTCTGAATATAAGGCAATTTGAAGAACAAATATTTTTTTCCGGAATTTCAGTCATGTTCTTTTGAAAGGAATGAAGAATCTCAAAGGATAAAGTTTTATCTTTATTAGAACTTACCCTTTTGTTTTAACATTTATCAACACCAAAATATTAAGCATAAAATAAATATTGTAAAATGCTGTACCTGTCTAACTGCAATTCAAAAGAGGCTCACATACTATAAGTTAAAAGGAAAATCCCACCTTTACAGGGAACTATTCTAAAAAAGTAAGAAAAAAAAAGAAAAACAGGAGAAGCAGACTGATGAAAGTATGAATGATATCGGACAAAGATTAGGTGAGTCATACATGCTGTATGTGCTTTAATCACTATACCAATTGACTGAATTGGTGATGTTTCATTTTCTATAACATATTGAAAATGTCTTTTGATAAACCGTATACTTAAGGAACGAGCGTTTGATAAACACTTAAGAAAAGCAGGTTTTAATTGTTTGATTGAGTTATAGAAATAAAATAATATGAATTGAATTGAATTGAAGTTATTGGCATCATTTTCATTCACCTGTTATGGACAATTGTATGTCAATTGTCCGAACGCATAAATTAGTTCTTAATAGGTAGGACAAACATTATAGCTTTCCATTAGGTAACAAAACATAATCGATGCAGGTCAATTAAATAACTCGTAACGATGAACTTCACAAAGACGTATGCATTACATTTGTTTACAATAACAGGGCGGCCTATTGCTTATCCCTTTTTGTAATGATTCCAAAACCTTACAATATTCATTCACAAATTTTTATGTAATGGCAAACCTTTTTTACATAGGTTCTACACAGATTCTCTCAAAACAAAATTACTTGACAATAACTCAACTTAATTTTTAAACATACCATTGACAAAAATCTCAATTCACATGGTTATAGGTTTGATTTCTATATTTTCTCGCACTGTAAATGGCTTAGTAATCAAAGGGAACAACATACCTGGCACAAACGAAAATGCTTCGAATATACCCAAGGTAATACCCAAATCGGTGGCTGTGATTCCCAAGTCTCTGCGAAGTTCTGGAAAGTAAACCCCGATAGATTTTATCGTCGCAAGGAAAAAACAGGTCTGCAGAAACAAAGCAGGTACTATTTTCCATGGACCAATATGGTATGCCATCTTGTGTTGTTTAGTAAAGCTGTGTCGACAGTTTTGTAAAATCCATACGCACCAATATATTGATATTGTATGTTCTCTAAATTACCAATCCAAATCTACGGGCGTTCTCAATCATGCCCCACGTGAATCAAGTGCCTCGATACAAACTATTTCATTCACCTGATAAGAATAATAGTATTTCAATAGACAGAATCCAATCTACATTAGTTGTTGCCACACTTATTACATGTAGTTTGCATTTTGACTATTGTAATGCTATTATCCTTATCAGGTGAATGAAATAATTTATATTGAGGAACTTCACAAAGACTTAAGTATTAAATGGGCCATTTTTGTAATGTAACTAAATTTAATGCACAAGTCTTTGTAAAGTGCATCCATAAAAATTATTTCATTCACCTGATAAGAATAATAGTAATTCAATAGTCAGAATGCAAACTGCATATATCAAGTGTTGCTAGGTAGGTCAAGCCATAATGTTTGTCCAACCTGACAACAACTAATGTATGTAGTTTGGATTCTGTCTATTGAAATACTATTATTCTTACCAGGTGAATGACAACATTTGCATTGAGGCACTTCACAAAGACGTATGCAAATTTGGTTACATTACGAAAATGGCCTATGGTCACAAGCAAATGATACATATATGTACGTGGAATGCCTCGATGGATTCACCAGTTACGAACACCGAATCATGTGACACGGACGATCCGAAATACACATAGGCTAATGGCAATACATCACAAATACACAAAAGCTAAAAGCAAATGTGCAATTTTACTAATGTCCCCCAAAAGGTTCTGTGAAGTGCCTCTATTGGAATTAATATGCAGTTTTCGCAAGGTAAACGCGGACGGATAATCTGCGGTTCGTGTGAAAAAATCGAGAAGCTACTATAGTAACAGTGGGGTGACCGCTGAGGTACTGAAACCAGGAACGGGTTTTGGCCAAATCTACGGGCGTTCTCAATGACGCCCCAAGTGAATCAAGTGCCTCGATACAAACTATTTCAGTCACCTTATAAGAATAATAATATTTCAATAGACAGAATCCAATCTGCATACATTAGTTGTTGCCACACTTAATACATGCAGTTTTTATTTTGACTATTGAAATGCTATTACTCTTATCAGGTGAATGAAATAATTTGTATTAAAGAAATTCACAAATACTTACGTGTTAAATGGGCCATTTTCGTAATGTAACTAAATTTAATGCATAAGTCTTTGTGAAGTGCCTCAATACAAGTTTTTTTATTCACCTGAATGATAAGAATAATAGTATTTCAATAGTCAGAATGCAAACTGGATATATTAAGTGTTGTTACGGAGGTTAAGCCATAATGTTTGTCCTACCTGGCTAAAATTAATGTATGCAGTTCGGATTCTGTCTATTGAAATATATTATTCTTATCAGGTGAATGAAATCAATTGTATTGAGGCACTTCACAAAGAATTATGCATTAAATTTGGTTACATTTCGAAAATGGCATATTCCTTGCCACGCAAATGAGTAGGGACTACATGACTAGCTCAACTTGTCTCGACCAAGCCACAGAACTGCTTTTTATAATATTTCAACAATTAACCATCACGTTTTAAAACAGTTCATGCTATATCCATGATTCATTGTGTTATAGTTCAGAAACAATACTCGAGAAAAAAAAACCTCACCGAAGAGCCGTTCGCTTTGAAATTCGTCATCCTTCGTTATAAAACGACGAAACTCCCATAACATCTTTGGTACATACTCGCTCATTAGCTGTTTATTCACTTGGGGCGTCATTGAGAACGCCCGAAGATTTGGCCAAAAACCGTTTTAGGTTTCAGTACCTCAGCGGTCACCCCGCTGTTATAAGGGAGTTTACAGATACAATCTGCGCATGGGCAGATTAAGGTTGTTTGTACCAAAAAGGTAAAACCCACCAGAGATGAATACTGGATATGCGCTCATGAAAGTTATGTAACATTATTCATTTATGCACAGACGGTACATTCTAAGATAAGCAGGTGGAAGTATTCTTTTCAAGAGGGCAAATAAAAGGTATTCATGAAGCATATTTAGGACTTTGGCAGTTATTTTTCTAAGATGCTCAAAGTGGAACTTCTCCATGTGTAAAAGATTTGTGGATATTTGGGGTCATTTGTACCATGTGCTATCTGTAAACTCCCTTATTATAGTAGCTTATTTATCTTGCACACAACCCGCAGATTCTCCGCGTGATATATACTTGACAGATGCAAACAATGTTCAGTGCTATTATGAAACTTAGTGCTCATTATGACTATGATTAAAGTAGTTATTCGAAGAATTAAAAAAAAAAAAATCTTTCATCATTGTAATGCTGAAACTTTAATTGAACAATTTTATCAAAATTCAGTGCTTGGAATCATTCGAAGTAACGATTGTTATCAATTACTACACGCTTAAATACAGCCCCGGCATAGCACCTGAAGAGATCTGGGAATGCTCTTTGGATGTGTGTCTTATCGCTGTACATGTACAAACAAAATGTAAAACATGATACGTATAACAAACTACATATACTTACATTACACAATCCAAGAGTGGGTACACCTTATTCATCCCATACAATTCCTTATTTTTCCACCAACCTCACTTTGGGGGTTATCTTGATAATGTAGTGAAAACAATTTCCCCAAATCCTGTAAATATTCGAATCAGGGACCCGTTTCACAGGCCTTCTTTCAATGACAAATAACAACAATCAGTGAAAAATCTGCTGATAACCAATCAGACGCAAGTTTAACAAAGACTATCATTTGTCAGTGCTGACAAGTTTTATGAAACAGGGCCTAGGTAAGTTATAGTTCACTGGCTTACTCTTTAACTACTGTGATATGCACCCAGTCCCTGAAGAACAGTATCTCTCCGTCAGTCTCAGTCTTTGAACTTGCAGGAGATCTCAAGCACGCAAAGATCTCCTCCTGGAGATCTTTAGAGGCCGTTCTTCTGAAGTTCTTCGTGTGGGTCCAGAAGTCTAGGAGATGTTGTCCATCCTGGGAATTCTCTTGGAAGCATAACGAGGAGGGCGTGCACCATGTGCCTCTGTCCAGCCTGTGAGGGAGTCTCAAAGAGTCGAGGGACGCCGTGACGTCTTGGTCCGTCCATAGGCGTGGCCTGGATGCGCCATGTTTGATTTGAATATCATCCAACTTGTTGAAGACCGAATCATCTGAACAATATAAACGTCAATAAAAATATAAATATACATATACAAGTGCACTATGTATACATTTTTGCCAAGATTAGGTAATCTTCCAAGTTAATCAAACATGACATTGTTCTTCTATAGAGCACACCAGGATCGTAGGCCCTCACAATGCGCTTTGAAAATGAAAGTTTAATCAATGTTGGAACTATTAAACAAATTGTTGGTACTTTATTTGTATAAATGGAGCAGATTTACTTAAATTCATCAACAAAACATTGCCTATGTAACACAATCAATTGAAGTATTGATTGATTCATTTAATGATTGATCTTTTACATTTTATTTCCGTCTATTATACAGGGTACCATATTTTCACAAATAGTGGTGCTCTTTCATATGATGTAGGTCCTGTTAGGTAACAACAAAATACAATATCGATCATAAATATATACTCATAATAGAGACAAAACAGAAGACATAATGATACAAACATATACATGTATCAATTAACATTCTTTGGTATCCTCGTAACGATTGGGAACTTTTTCATCAAAATAGCTTCACAAAGTTTCGAAAAATTAAATACAAAGTAGAAAGATGATTGATTTAATTTGATTTGATTTGATTTATTTATTTTTGTTTGGTTTTTGTTGTTGCATTTTTACAAATATATAACAAACAAAACGTTGCACATTTTACACATTTCCAAAGAATATAATGTCGAATAAAGTAACTAATCGAAAACATCAAACAGGAGGGTTGACAAAGTAAGCAAAGCTTGATAGCATAACTATCCTCAATGGATACATAATAATAATGACTTTGAAGCATTTCTTTGTCAGCCAATCGAATTATCAGAGCATTGTTATATTAGCATATCTATCAGCTATTGGAAACCTGTTTGTTTAGTTTTTGCTTTTTTTGTCTTTGAATGGCCCCTGAGTACTACAATTAGACTGCCATTCCTTATACCTGAAACAATGTATTACAATATACGCCAGCGTTGTGTGTAATGTGACCCTCAGTCGTTTCCTATACGCATGCTATGTAACAGAACAAAACAAATATTTATACCGGATAGGACAATAAATGGAGGCCCCTTGTTTAAAAGAGCCATCACCTTTTCACGTTGATAACCTACTGTACTATTCATATAAGAGTTGAAGGGGGAGGGGTGACCTTGTTGTAGTGATCCACCTCCACATCCCCGATCTGTTATATCGGGAGGAGCGACCAAAGGGTTGCAGTCATTCAGTTCGCTTTCCCATTCCTAGTCACAGGTGATGCCAAGTACTTAAATAATGATGATAATAATAATGATGATAATGATAATAATACTAATGCTAATGATAATAATACTAATGCTAATAATAACAATAATAATAATAATGCAAATAATGATAATAATAATACAAATAATGATAATAATAATACAAATTGTGATAATAATTATAATAATGATAATAACGTCATATTTACTTGGCAATATTGATATGAAGAGAACACCCCCTTCTTCCAAGGCCTGATGTAGTACACGAAGAGTTCTGGTGAGATCGTCGGTATAGTACAGGGAGTGTACGAGGTGGATAAGATGAAACCTTTCACATATCCCGCCGCTGCCACCCAGGTTAGACTCCAACTCTTCAACGTAGCGGTCGACGGTGTCTTCCCTCCAAGTGAAAGTCACGTTGGGTAGATCTCCTTTGTCTTCTTTCACTAACTCTTTAAAGAGGGAGAGCTGTGACTCTGACGGTTCGACGATCGTGTTGTGGACTTCGGGAAATAAAGGCAACAGTTTCGACATCATCTTGCGGTCGATGTCTCCTGGGCAAAGAGAGAGAGAGGAAAATGAAGGAAATATAGGGGAGACACCGCCAATTATGCCCTGTATGATGTGAATGTATACGTGTATGCATATGTATAACAGACTCAACACAAAATGAAGCTGTGATCGGTATTTCATCCTAATTTTGTGTTGGTTGTCTCTTTTTAAATTTCCTCCGTCACAGAAAAATGTCTCCTCTTTTAAAGGGATTGGGTAACTTTGCCTTAGATTCTAAAAACGATCCTGCATTAAGCTCATGCTGCGATCACGATTATAAACCTTTAGGTCATACAAGAATCCCATGACTTTTACAAACCAATCGCCTGTCCAATTATCAAGATATCTATGATTGGAATGAGAAATTTCACAATTCGTTTTCCTAACGGTTTTTATAACAATACAATCTACTTGGAAAAATGAGTAAGGTAAAACCGGTCACTAATTTTTTTTTTTTTTGGAGGCACTTCATGATCATTTTGAAGCGCAATTTGTTTAGGGCTTCAACATTTCACCACATCACAGACACTGATAACACGTAGGGCCATGCATCTCAGACTTAAGATTGTTCACCGATGCCTTTATTTTGTATATAAAATATATATATGTATATATATATATATATATATATATATATATATACAGAGTATATACTCAAGGTGAAATATGAGGGGATGAAACAAGGCTTCACTTTGAGTTTAAAAAAAAAACACAAACAGAACAACAACAACAAATTAGCATCAATCACAAAATATGACATCATATATATTCAGAAAGAGTTACTTACTTTTGCCAAAACAATCCCTAAACGAGACAATCATATGGCATAAATCTCAAAACATAGTAAAACGAAATATATATGAAAATAAATATCCACTCATATTAACCTGCTCCACTTCCGATTCCTAGCACTGTTAGAGGTCTCTTTGTCATGATCCTGGAAGAAAGTCCCCCAACAACAACTTCAGCAAACGCCTCCTCGCTCCAATTTCCAACGGGCCCACTTTTGGTGGCGTAGCCAAGGTAGGTTTGATGGGCGACTGAATAGTAGTCCAAATCGTCCAATATATAAGTTAGACCTGCCATCTTAGACTCTAATTCTGCAGAAAATGGAGCAATGTATATAAATGTTTAGTGTTATTCTTAGTGGTGATGGTAGTAGTAGTAGCCGTAGTGGTGGTAGTAGTAGTAGTAGTAGTGGTGGTGGTGGTGGTGGTGGTAGAAGTAGTAGTAGCAGTAGTAGTGGTGGTAGTATTAGTAGTACTAGCAATAGTAGTGGTGGTAGTATTAGTAGTATCAGTAGTAGTGGAGGTAGTAGTGATGGTGCTAGTAATAGTAGTAGTAGTAGCAGTAGTAGTAGTAGTATAAGTAGTAGTATATTTAGCAACGGTAAAGTGGGTTCTTAACGTGCAAAGGTGGTGACACTTCACTACACGGGGCCTCCATTTAACGTCCTATCCAAGGGACGGAGTACATGTACTACGTTCTGATCGGGTTAATTTCATATCACTTGATAAAACGACTGTAAGCCACTGCCTAGTATTAAAATGAATTTAATTGATTAAAAAATATTCCTTACCCGTTTATAGGACTGGATCCCTGTGATATGAAAGTAGGTCCTATAAATATCGACCCGTATTTCCAACGCCAGAGGGTCAAAGCATGGATGGTCAAGGCTATTCTATTTAGGTTATGGAAAAGACAGTAAGTACACAGTTCACACACACATCTACGGACATTTTTGTGAAACGGCATGACGTATATACCAATTGGTCCTGTCCAGTACCACCTTAGATGTAGATGTAGACAGGGCGTGAAACGATGGCTGAATAGTAGTCCAAATCGTCCAATATATAAGTTAGACCTGCCATCTCAGACGGTAATTTTGCATAAAAAATGGAGCAATGTATATGAACGTTTAGTATTATTATTAGTGGAAGTATTAGGCCTAAACAAAAAAGATGTTGTATTGCCCTTTAGGTGCCAAAACATGGGTCGGTCGGTCGGAAATCTTTAAAAAAAAAAAAAAAAAATTGGTACTCTCTCTTTGGGCTGATATTTCTCAGTTTTGAATGAGTAAATACATATTTCTTTCCTAAAAGACGGATTTTTGTTTGTTTAATCCGTACATTTCAAGATTTTTTGGTCGGTCGCAAAGGGCAATACAACATATTTTTTGGGTTGGCCTTAGTGGTAGTAGTAGTGAAGGTAGTCGTGGTTAGGGTAGTAGTGGTATGTAGTAGTTGTAACATAACCGCAAATTTGTAATATACTTGTGTAATTTATATTGTAAAAGAAGACAAATCTAAACAAATAAATAAATAATAGTACTATAGTCAATCATATTCGTCCACAATATACAATTTAATTTACAGTGTCAACTTTCTATCAGGCTCGACTAGATATCAAAGGCTAATAGAGTGGTGAAGTGTGACGTCATCAAAAATCTATTTTTAGAATTTTTCAATTGTTTCTTCATATTCCGAAAGAACATCAAAAATAATGTCCAAATGTCGAAAACCAATTGAATATGTTTAGTATTGGCTGAGATGTGACCATCTGAATGAATATATGTCCTATGGGAACTCAGTGCTATATGCTCTGGCTCCTATAGCACTGAGTTCCTATGGGGAGTATATTTATTCAGATGGTCATATCTCAGCCAAAACTTGACATATTCAATTGGTTTTCGACATTTGGACATTATTTTTTGATGTTCTTTCGGAATATGAAGAAAAAATTGGGAAATTCTAAAAATAGATTTTTATGACGTCACAGCTTCGGTACTCTATATAAGCCGACAAAGTATTCCTTACCCGGTTACAGGCCTTGATCCATGTGATATGAAGGTAAGCCCCTATGCATATCGACCCGCATTTCCAACGCCAGAGGGTCAAGATATTCTCTCTAGGTTGGGAAAAAGAGAGTAAGTACAAAGTAGACACACATTTACGGACATTCCTTGAAACGGCATTGTTATGCATGATCGATCATTGGGCCATCAATAGGCCATTTTCGTTATGTAATCAAATGTAATGCATACGTCTTTGTGAAGTGCCTCAATACAAATTATTTCATTCACCTGATAAGAATAATAGCATTTCAATAGTCAGAATGCAAACTGCATATATTAAGTTTTGCTAGGTAGGTAAAGTCATGTTTGTCCTACCTGGCAACAGTTAATGTATGCAGTTCGGATTCTGTCACTCTATTGAAATACTATTATTCTTACCAGGTGAATGACAACATTTGCATTGAGGCACTTCACAAAGACTTATGCATTACATAAGTGTCGTGGTCGAGTGGTTTAAGGCGCTTGACTGTAGATGCGAAGGTCGAGGGTTCGAATCCCGACACGGCACTAATATCCTTTGGCAAGATATTTACCTGCACTTGCTACTCTCCACCCAGGTGTTAAATGGGTACCCGGTAGGATGCGAACGTTCATGTGGTTGAACGAGCAAGTGTGCGCCTGTAAAATGGCGACTGGCTGGAATGCTCCCCATGGAGTGGGAAATGTGCACACATTGTGTGCGGGTAAGCCTGAATCCGATGACCGGGGTAATAATATATCTGTAAAGCGCTTAGGTACATCGTTGGATCGGTGTATTGAGCGCTATATAAAAAAAAACGGATTATTATTATTATTATTATTATTATTTAGTTACATTACGAAAATGGCCAATTTAATACGTAAGTCTTTGTGAAGTTCCTCAATACAAATTATTTCATTCACCTGATAAGAATAATAGCATTTCAATAGTCAAAATGCAAACTGCATGTATTAAGTGTAGCAACAACTAATGTAAGCAGACTGGATTCTGTCTATTGAAATACTATTATTCTTACCAGGTGAATGACAACATTTGTATTGAAGCACGTCACAAAGACGCATGCATTACATTTGGTTACATTACGAAAATGGCCAATTTAATACGCAAGTCTTTGTGAAGTTCCTCAATACAAATTATTTATCTATTAGGGATTTGGTCACGGTCTTCCCCTATCAATTTGTCGAAAATCTTGCGAGCAAGTTAATCACTCAATACACCATTTCGTAGTTAGCACATGGGTCAAATGACCCCAAATATTCACAGATCTTTTACTCACGGAGAAATCCCACTTTGTGTATTTTAGAATAATCAATGCCAAAGTCATTTATGTGCTTCATGAAAAACTTGTTTTTGCCCCCCTTGTATGATAGAATGTACCGTAGGTGCACACATGAATAATAGAGACTTTTAGATTTGCACGTCGACAGCTTCGACTGCAACGTGTTACGCCATTTTAAGGCACTGCGCATGCGTTATGTCGTCTCAGTCGGCGATCGAGAAAGCGTCATCCTTGATTTTACTAAATCTAGTACATACATACGTACATATTGATATTTATATAGCGCCTTTATACATGTTCAAGGTAGTATGCCGCGTGCGCATAAAAATATACATATAAATATGCATATTCACCTGTTCTACACATTTTTACATAATAGCAGTGAAGGGATGTTGTTTTGTTGAGGGTAGAATGAGGAACTGTATATTTTGTCCTCTCTCTTTGTCCGTGATGTTGATAGTGTTACTTCCTGCATGCATGTATATCTTTGAGTGCAATCTAAAAGATTTCTAATTGTAGTCAACGTTGTCAGTTAATTACGTTGACACGCATGATTAGTCGGCGTTCGTCGTGTTCTCGTCCACTCAATCTAACAGTCCATAATGATTACATAACATGAGCATATTCATCTCGTTGGGTTTTACAATTTCATCACAAATGACCTTTATCTGCCCATGTTAGAAGTATTTACGAAATACATTATTCTGCAACACAAGCTTGCTCAATATGCTTGTTTAAGTCTTATTTATCAAATCAGAGAGGTGGGAGGACATCGAAAGGAATTCGTTACCATTCAAGATAAATCCTCGGTTGAAAGGGATGTTCGCTCAGGCGTGCCTCATGGCTCAGTATTAGGGCCGCTTCTGTTTATTATCCTGTTTAATAATCTACCCCAGTATCTAAGTTAGTGTGTATATGTATGCAGATGATGCAACACTGTTTGTAAGAGGAGCATCTATCCAAGAGATTAAACAAATCTCGAGACAGGCCTATTGTAAACTCCATGAATGGACATTGATGAACAAAATGATTTGAAACACACACGTTTGTCGGCTCGCATCAAAGGATCAGTACATTTCCCTGTTGATTAAACAGAAACTGGGAATAGTACGCAGGCTCCGTGAATCTTCACAATAGACCAGTTCACGGTTAGCACCTTACTGCAATGACCCCAAATATCCACAGATCTTCAAAACATGAAGAGGTCCCACTTTATACATTTTGAAATAATCACTCCTATAGCGATGGGGGTGCTTTTATAAATAGCCTTTGTTCCCCCTTTTCAAAGAATACTTTCACCTGTGTACCATGGAGTGCACTAAATGTGCATTAATGAATAATGTTACATAACATTCATGAGCACGTATCCAGTATTTCGTCTCCGTGTATTTCAAAATTTGTTCTGCAATGACCTTTATCTGCTCATGCTCAGACTGCAACCGTGAACTGGCTTATTATACTGGGGATATATATTACCGCATTTTAATAGGCCAGTTTCGTTATGTAACAACATGTAATGCATACGTCTTTGTGAAGTGCCTCAATACAAATTATTTCAATCACCTGATAGGAATAATAGGATTTCAATAGTCAGAATGCAACTACATATATCAAGTGTTGCTAGGTAGGTCAAGCCATAATGTTTGTCCAACCTGGCAACAACTAATGTATGCAGTTCGGATTCTGTCTATTGAAATACTATTATTCTTATCAGGTGAATAAAACAATTTGTATTGAGGCACTTTACAAAGACTTATATGCATTACATTTGGTTACATTAAGAAAATGGCCTATTGCTGCACAGTACGGTCTAGTCAATTTAAATATAATGTCGATGTCCTAAATAAAATTCATAAATGAGCAGCTGATACTGTTTCTAGACATATCCCCAGTAAAATTGGTTTCATGGAAGACCAGCTTTTAAAGGTACTATGTCCCATTTGCAGGCCAAACAAATGAAAAAGTTAAATTCCAACTACATTTGAAAGATAATACTCATTTAGAACTTCCCTAAACAATGTGGGGCTTGAAAGTGTCTTCAAGTGGGAAAATAGCGACAATTAGTTGTCAAATCGACTTTAAGGCTATAGAACCCCAAAGTAATAGTCTTGATTTTTCAGACAATTGTACCGAATGGTCATACGTTTAATGCTGCGCAAAGATTCAATTAGTTTAATCTTGGCCATCACAAGAAGTTGGTTATTGATGTAGACAAATGCTCATGTACCCTTTACAACTCTTTTCATGTATGTTATTACCAAAGAAGAAAAAAGCCAGTCAGTCACTCAACAGTGTCTGACAGTGAAGTCTAGCAAGTAAACGGGTTTCCTTGATATGAAATACATGACATATTCATAATTCCTGCAAAGTTCTACAGAATTCGAGGTTGGCTGCAAAAAGGACATGGTACCTTTAATCTGAGTGAGATACCCTGCATAAATACATAACCTAAATGAATAAATTAATATGTATTGTCGAGGCAGTGCATCCGTGGAGTGACCATATCAATTCAAGTCCATTTACAATGTAGTCGGGATTATGAGATATTTTGAATTTCATTCACACAGCTACAAGTAATATTAGTAGTACATGTAATAGCAGTAATATGAGTACTAATCGTATAAGGAAGAATAAAAGTAATAGTACGTGTAGTAATTGTAGTAGCAGCAGATGTATTAGAGTAGTTTTAATAGTAGTAGTATCAGTAGTAAAACTAGAAGTTCCAGATTCCCCGTGGCAAAATTAAAGTAACTCTCGGGGACCGTGCTTTTGCTAGTGCTGCCCCTCAACTATAGAATAGCTTGGCATTATAAAAACGAAGCACTCCATCTCTCAATGTCTTCAAATACAAATTTAAAACATATTTGTTCAACTGAGAGATCCTATTTTGTAAAATTTAGTATACAAAAAAAGGAGCTCTAAACCGGCGCAGCTGGATATATTTTGTATAAAAGCTGCGCTACATAAATGTGTTATTAGTATAAGTTACAGTAGTAGTATTAGTAGTAGCATTAGTAGTCCTAGTAGTAGTATAAGTAGTAGAAGTTGTTGTCTTATTATCAGTAATACAGGGAAAATCTGAAGAGTTTATAGCAGGCTGGAAAGGAATAGGAATACTCAAATTTTGTATTAAAACAAATTAGTAAGAAATGTCTCTCTTTTTTACCTTGACCGTTAACACTTGATAAAAGCACAGGTATATTAAACAACTCTACAGTCCTATATTTAACCTAATGGTCATTGTAATTTATTGTCTCTACCCAAATGTAATGTAATATTACTTACTTAAACCGTTGAAGTTTTAACCCATGCCCTCTCAATTTTTGTCCTGTTCATCTATCTGTACTTGTTCTTTACCCCTTAATTACCATCCTTTCTTTTGCCCTCTTTCTCAAACACATATGTACACGCACATGTACATCTACATGCACACGCACACCTACACACACGCACATGTACATCTACATGCACACGCATACCCACACACACACACACATGTTCTCTCTTAATTCATCGGTCTCCTTTTTCCATCAGTGACATTTACGTGTAGTAATTGTAGTAGAAGCTCATGTATTAGAGTAGTAGTAATAGTATTAGTAGTAGTAGTAGCAGTAGTAATAGTAGTATAGTAGTAGTAGTAGTAGTAGTAGTAGTAGTAGTAGTAGGAGTAGTATAGTAGTAGTAGAAGTAATAGCAGAAGTAGTAGTAGTAGTAGTAGTAGTGGTAGTAGTAGTAGTAGTAGTAGAAGTCCTAGTAGTAGTATAAGTAGTAGAAGTTGTTGTCTTATTATAAGTGATACAGGGAAAATCTGTATACTTTATAGCGGGCTGGAAAGGAGTAGGAATACTCAAATTTTCTATAACAAAATAAGTAAAAAAAACTTCCCTCTTCTTGACCTTGACCTTTAACACTTGATAAAACACAGGTATAACAACCCTGCAGTCCTATCCTTTCTCTTGTCCTCTTTCTCAAACACACACAAATACACACAAACACACACACACGTAAACCTACATACACACGCACATGTACACCTACAAACACACGCACGCACACACACATGATCTATCTCAATTCATCCGTCTCCTTTTTTGCTGTTCCTCTATATATTTTTTCTCCACCCCCCTCCCGTCTACCTTAACAGTATGTATTATGCTGTAAGTGTTTAATCGCCTCCAAATTAACTCTATTTCAATATACTTTAATATTTGAAGAGTTTCATTATAAAAGGAGCTAAATCCACTTTGGGTACTTTTGAGTAGCCTTTTAGCCCTTTTTTTTTTTTTAATTTCTCCCCTTTCATTTTCCCTATTAAAAAAGTAAATTCACCCAAAAACGTATGAATAACCATGAATAGCAAAGTATTTATTGAGACACATACCAAAACATATTTAGTATAAAAAAATCTCTAAAAAATACACTGTGATTTCAAAGATGGGTTCTTAAAAGTGTAGAAATAAGTTAAATGATATGTTAAAGAATGCACAAAATATCTGGTTTAATGTCCAATTCTTACTATGATACTCAACTCAAATGGCACATCTGACTAGTTTCTCCACTTAATTCTATTTTACTTTTTCCTAGAACAGAAAATGAAGGTTACAAATAATTATCTTATTAAACAACAGTAACTCTAGTATATCAGCAAACCTTATATGTTATCCCTTTTTTAAAAGGCAAAGTCCAAAGCAAACAAAACTTTGCTAGAAAATAACCCTGTATTTAAAAAGAACGAACCCCATGGATATGATTACAGGCTCATTTACGTTAACCAATATCAAAACTATTAATAAATGCATTCAAAAGATTATATTATATTTCCTCTCCGTAACTACTAATATTCATACAGAAACCCAATATAGGTGTATGAAACGTCATTTCATTCGACTAAACATGCTTTGCTAGATTTACAAAGTAAAGTTTTGTCAAGAATATCCACTAATACATTTTTTAATCATCATTTTCGTGGACCTCTCTAAAGCTTTTAACATAGTTGATCATAGAACACTCTATTCGAAATTGAAACACTATGGCATTACGGGCATATCATTAAGTTGGTTTGAAATTTATCTTTGTAATTTATCTCGATATATAGTTTGTAACAAAGATTTTTTAGAATTGTGTTCTGTTACACATGGGGTACCACAAGGCTCAATCCTTGGTCCTCTTTTGCTTTAATTCACATCAATGATCTTCCACATACTTCTTACAAATTAGATTATGTCATGTACAACGATGATACCACTTTAATTAACGTCCTATCTTAATTGGATGTAAATTATAATATTTTATTGTCATAAAATATAATATCTTATTGTCATAAAATATACACTTATAATTTAAATAAAAATATATAAATACTGCGATAGATAAAGTCACAAGACTTTGTAATCAAAGAGATTGTTATTAATCTTAGTGAAACACACGATATAACATTCTTCCAAAGGCAGTCTAATTAAGCTAATTCACTTAATAATTTGCTTTTAACAATCAACAAGGTTCCATTAAAAAGGGTAAATATAATTAATATTCTTGGAGTTCATGTTGATTATAATATGCATGGGGATACACATGTTTATAAGGTCACACAAAAGGTATCTAAATATATCGGTATATTCTATTTATTAAAAGAACCACTTCAATGTTCTCCATTTATATTACGCTCTCACATGCAGATTACTTATTGCTGTTTGGGGCGATTGCACTCTTTAAATTAATTGCATTGCTGAAATTACAGACAAAAGACATTTCGCATATGCTTAGGATGTCCTTTTCGTGTATATTCTGCTTAATAGACAATTGAAAATATTAAACATGTTTGATTTGTACGATTTACTCCTTTGCTGTTCCTGGTTTCTTTTACTGTCAAAATAAATTACCGTTTTCTATTTCCCTGATGTTCCCTCTTAATTATCAAATACCTTGTTCATGTATGGCAAGTAAAGACAAAAAGTGTAGTCAATTCCGACAAAAATATACAACCAGTCAAAACAAGTGTAATACCAGAAGTAAGCTAACAATTACTTTATTCATTAGCCGCTCATCCCAAATCCACCTGACCACAATGGAACGAGTGAGGACTTGCGAGAGTGGCCGAAGTACAATTGAAACTCGCTATTTCCCTCATCTCCAACGTAAAAAGAGACGACATTGTGCTGGATTACTATATATTTCCGACAAAAGTACGGAGAAATTGCATTTTATTATTTAATATTATAATTTTTGAAAGGTTACCCAAGTGACTCAAGGGCACCCAAATGCAAAAAAGATACACTTTTTTGGGGAAAGAGGCTTTTTTCTTCTTTTATGCACACAAGTCGGATTGAGCGGATGATACAACGTTTTCATATGTCAAAATTGTTACCGAGTTACTTTAAAACTGGTTTCAACGTGAATGCTAATTTCTACTTTTCAGTTCGAATACGTTACTCAGAACCTCCTCATTAGCTAAACGGTTTGGGAAACACAATTTCGCATCCGGGGCTTTGAAGGGTTAGTTGAGTTTTGTTGCAGAGGGCGACACAAATAAACTGTGAGATAATGAAAAACTGAGTGTCAAATTTGAAAGAATATACAATTTAAATAACAAAATCAATTTTGTTTGATCAAAAGCGGTTCAGAGACGGCTGAAATATCCATAAATATAACCATTTCTAATATTGTGGTCCAAACAAATTCGGTTATTTTGAACCAGCCTTATGCATTTTATTCCAGCCAATGCAAATATTGGATTTTGGTTGGCTCTTTCGTGTTGGTTATAATACGCATAACCAGCCGGCCCGTGTATTAGTATTATTAATTAATGAACTAATTAACTGGCTACTTATTTTTTTCAAGTTGAAGCTAAATTGGTATGAAGGTACTCAATGATCTAAGTTCAAACAATTCTGGGTCTAACATTAGCTTTATAACAATCTTAGGTTCTAAAAGGGCACTAGAAATGTCATAAACAAGAATAAAATAAAAAACTCATGCACCTTGAAGGCATTTGCAGTCTTAAACAAAAAATCAACTATCCCTTTAATGACTGGGAGCTTCTGGTCGAAAAAATGTTAGGTCGTATCATGAACCACTGCACCTACATTTTACATCTGTTTATTGTTTTTCAATGAAAATAATATCCCACTCCATTAAAACAAGATGACTTTGGACATTCCGGTTTAAATCTTCTACATCCGGAAGCTTTTCTTTACTCATAAATTCAAGGACGCTCTCTACGAGTGAATCCGGTGCAGTCCGTCGAAAATCTACCACTCCTGTATACAAATCCAGCAAGGCGTCGCCCTTAGGATCACTATCTCCAAAGGCGGAATAAAAATCCACACTAGTCGGCAGATGATACATGGTGTGCCTTAGTCCCATTCCAGTCAGTATCTCGACAATCGTTTGCGAAGAGGTTAAATAATTTCCCTCGAACGCCGGGTGCAGCTCGGGGAAATTAACCATTATCCCATAACCTGCTCCCTTATCTGTTGTAAGAAAAAGCATAAGGACAACAGGTTAAAAGTTGCATTTGAGATCTCTGATGTCATAGAATCTTTAAGATAAACAGAGATGGTATGAAGTCCAATTTTTTTTTATCTTGAGTATTAAATGTCGTAAATTATCTACCCGCATCTTCAATAAGTAGATTTTTAAAAAATCCAAAAACGTAAAAAGAGAGATTTCTTTTTATCACTTTAACCCCTAACGTGTCAATAAAGTACCAGGGTCGGGGCTAGCAATTAATCGCCATTATGTTTGGCTATTTGTATATCAAACTAGATGTTATTACATGGAGTAAGAGAACAAAATACTAACGAGAAACACAGTCCCTGGATCGAAATAATGTTTTACTTGACTGAGTGCTACATAATATGAGCATAATACATTTTTTTTTGCAGTGTTTTATTTTTAATATATTTTTGTTTTGCATCGGTATTAAGGAAATGCACTTTTTCATTGTAAGTAAAGATTTGAGTCTAGTTTTTCATTTAAAAAAAAATGTATAACTATTTTATGATTTAAATGGGACAAACAAATATGCAATCTATTGTCAGATTAAAAAGTACTGATAGGTACTATTTGGCACTCTTACCACAAATGTTTTTGTCGTTGTTGAGAAGTTGCCACTTGTAAATCATTGGCACTGTATATTTATTTTAAATTACTCTAATTACTCCGGTTTTCCATATCTAATTTGATTTATTGCAGTGTGACTCTAACTTAGAAAACTTGGGGCATCCTTAAACAAAATTCTTACCAGAACGTATCACTATCATAAGACAGCCCTTCGGAGTCAGCTGGTCAACGAGATAACGGATCGTCTCTTTTAAATCGTCTGCGTAGTAGAAAGAGTTTACTGCACTGATAAAGTCGAATTTTCGCCCATTACAAGAAACATCACGGTCAAGCTTGAATTGCTGTATCGTCTTGAGCTGCCAATCATACTGGGCATCGTCTAAAATGGAATGAAGCTTGTAATGAGAGACATAACTCTCCGATGGTTCAACTACGGTGTGGTGAATTGACGGGAAATAAGGATGAAGTTGTTTCAAAACAGCTGCTTCGAAGCTTCCTGTAAAATCAAGGAAATCATATTCAATGTATACTTAATCATTCGTACGATATGCCCGGCCCCCCCCCCCCCCACTCAGAGGTCGGAATGACCGCATGCGTGTTGCCAAAATGTCCGGTAAAGGGGTACTTTTCGTGCGACAAAGTCCGGCCCGAGAATTGTAAAAAAAGGGGTGTATTTGACTTTTCACCCGGAGATTTCTTTAAAAAGGGGGTGTTTTTCTTTTTTTCTCTTATCTCTTTGGACTCCTGAGAAATTATTCCGAATTTAGGGGGTACATTGAGCATTTTTCCTGATTTAGGGGGGTCTCCAAGGCAGGAAAAGCACGCGAAAAGCCCGCGAAAGGGGGGTTCGGAAATGTTGGCAGTCCTCAGATAGGGGGTGCTTTCAAAAAAAGGGTACGAGCATATGCGTACCCTAAATAACACTGAGGGGGGGGGGGGGGGGGCCGGGACGATATGGCAGGGCAAATATTATGTTAAAATAAAAAAAAAGTTTAGATTGCTTTTAATGAGCAGGCGATTCGAAGTGAGTGTGTATTAAAAAAAGAAATCGCACGTGGCTTCAAACAGAGTTAACAGTTAATCTGCCGTCGACCCGCATCGGTCCATTCATACCAGACGGATCTATAGGAAAAAGCTAGACAGAGTGTTTTGTCTCAACATTTTTCCATTTTTTTTATACTAAAACAAGTCTGCTCTTCCTAAGAGCACAGCATTACAATTGTTGTTCTTCTAGCTCTGCAATACTTGTTTAGGTGCCACAAAGTATAATTGATCACCACAGGAGGTAGGGTTATGCTCCACATTTATTTTAAACCTTTTCCGCATTGAGTTTTTTTGGCGAATATCATCCAACGACAATGGAAACGCCATTAATCTCAACAACAACAACAACAAGCGTCCCTGAGATTTCCCTTTTGTATTTACATGACCATTACCTTTCGAAAATATAATGTCTATGTTTGTTGACCGCCAAACAAATGAATAAAGAACCTTTAGCTAAATTATTTATATGTAATTATGGAACAGTTCATATTATTGATTTTGTTTCAATGAAGTTAATGATACCTTATACAGTTCACTACTGCAATACCAAAGAATTCATCTCACCACTGACTGAATTCGACATATAACTCGTCACGGAAACGAATTAGGTGATCTGCGCCTTCATCGAGACATAATGCATGTGAAATCTCAATAGGAGATTTGGTCTTTTTCACATTTAAAAAAAAAAAACTTTTATATTACACGCATATATCAACAAATTCAGTCCTCCATAACGAGCGCACAGACATTAGTCCAAGAGTAGAAGCTTACCCATGATGTCAAGTTCATGCATACCAATTATCATTCATAATGACTATCCATTGATTAGCAAGTCATTTCTTGTCTCAGGTATTCACATTTATAAATAATTAACTTATAACCCTTCCTAAACTATTAATATATGTTCCGATTGTCATTTGCATCACTTTGATCCAATACTTCCTTTTCCAGCGAGTTTACAGAGCTTGAAAAGATAAATCTATAACAACGTATATTCTAAACTCCTTTCAATATCAAACATAAGTAGAAGATTGTCTTTAATGATAATAATAATAATTATTATTAATATTGTTATTATAACTTATACCGCGCTTTTCCTACAAGGCCCTAAGCGCTCACAGAAAACGAAAATTACATTAAAATACCATAATAAGACAAAACAAACGACAACAAGCTGCAAAGAAGATGCGTTTTAAAGGCCTTTCTGAAGGTAATAACTGATGAACACTGTCTAATTCGAAGTAGTTGAAGATTTTAATAATTTGAAGCAGATACAGTAAATGTCCTATCACCGGATAATGTGCGTTTAACTGAATACGTGAGATCGAGATGGTCACTGGCTGATCTCAATGCCCAGGCAGGTGTACATAATTTCAAACAAGTATCTAAATATTGTGGAGTTTGATTATTGAGTCTTTTGTAGACAAATAAGAGTAATTAAGAAATTAATGTTTGTTTCAAAAGAAGCCAGTGTAATGAGCTTAGGAGTGACTGAGATGGATGGTCCCTAGAAACCCGAAATATGCATAGGGCTTCCCAATTTTGTAGCCGTTGCACACGATCCGATTTAGTCGAGGGAATGATAAAGAGAAGAGTTTATCAAAATAATCAATACGGAATAGAACTAATGAAACGCACAGAATCATGACAGGCAGACTGGTCAATAAACGTTTTGATTCTAGCAATATTCAACAAATACAACGTAAACCTCCTACAGAAATGAGAAATATGGTGAGATATCGAAATACAAGAATAAAATACAACACCAAGGTTTCTTATTGTTTTTGAATGGCCAATGAGTGTGCCAACAAAATACAACTGAATATTTGGAAGACTACACAGATGCTGATCAGAAGGAGCAACACAAATTCAGTCTTTGTCTACTCCCATCCATTGCCTAATATCTGAAATATGACTTTGAAGGTGCGTGTTAAATAGCTCCTGGTTTGGGATCAAGGGACATATATTGCAGTGGCGGATCCAGGGGTGGGCCGAAACGGTCGCGGCCCCCCCCCCCTATTGGCGAAGCAAAAAAATTGAGAAGGAAAAAAGAGGAAGAAAAAAAGAAGGGAAAAAAAAAGGGGGAAAAGGAGAAGATAAAAGAAAAGAGAACAAAAAGTAAAGAAAAGAGAGAGGGTTCAAAAAAGAGGAAAGAAAAAGAAGAGAGGAGCCGGGGAGAAAGAAAGACAACGAAATGGCACTAAAAATTAGTGACAGTAACGACGAATAAGAGAAAGACAAGGGGAAGGCGGATGCATTGAGGGGAAGGGGGGGGGGAGGGGTGACTGGCCGTATTCTTATGTTTAGGTTATGCGAAACTGAGTCGAAATTATGCATCTTTTCAAAACAATCTTAGCATGCTTGTTTATGTTAAGCCGGAGTGCATGAAAAGGTTAGTGTAGAAACACTTCTGAAAAGGCCGCGCCCGGCCCCTCCAAAGAACGGCAGAATGATAATCTATAAATTATGGGGTCATTCTTGATGGCTTGGGAGTCGTTATTAAGGAGGGGGCCGGCCCTACTCAAATGGTAGTGACGGTAACGATCGATAAGGGAATAAGGAGGAAGGGATGCACATGCAGGCGCGTACGCAGGGGGGGGGGGGGGGGGAGGGTCGAACCCCCTCAAATTTTTGTCAAGTTGTCAATTAAGTTGGTCCCGATGTGTATAATGCGTAGACCAGGGATTCTCATACTTTTTCTTTGACGGTCCAGAAGCGATTTCTATGAAAGCTGTAAGGTCCGAAATGACACTTGTATACTGAAGATAACGAGGCTTGTTTTTGGTCTATATCTGATCCGAGGAGAATTGTTACAGTTTTAAAAAAACAGAACCGCCAGTGCTTCCACTCGTTTAAATAGAGTTTCCTGAAAAAGTACACCCAATATCCTGGAATTTGAAAGAATTTTCTTAAAACTTTCAAAATGCCTCTTACGTGGATTTCTTATTTGGATGAATCGCTATTACGTTTTAATATATATCAATTATTGAGTGGGCTTATTTCGCTTTCTAATGGATCCATACAACATGGCAGAGCTTGAGGGGTCTGGCAGAGCCTTTTCAAGAGAGAAATTGTCTTTAGGAGAAAAAAAGAGGTTATTTCTAAAATGAAATGAAAGGGTTATTGACTTTCAAGAGAGAAAATTGTCTATAAGAGAGGAAGAGAGGTTATTTCTAAAATGAAATGAAAGGGCTCTTGTCAAATAGCCCTTTCATTTCATTTTTTCTCTCGAAATAAACTCTCTCTCTCTCTTATAGACAATTTTATGAGATGGAATCTTCAATCTGAAGCCTTTTTGTGCTCTTGGAAAATGGGGGCAGTACAATTTAAATTTCAAGGGATGGATTAGAGTTTTTATCGCTCTTGAAAGTCAAATAGCCCTTTCATTTCATTTTAGAAATAAACTCTAATACATTCCTTGATATTTAAATTGCGCCGCCCCTATTGTGTCCTCTTTTTAAAGAGCACAACATAGCCCTCAGATTAGGCAGTAAGTAGCAAAACAAACCCGCAACACTGGACACATCATTCAATGGGATGATGCCCATATCATTGAGTTTGAAACGCACTTCTGGTCAAGAATGGTAGAAGAAGCATCTGCATAAAAAAGGTGAATCCTTCACTGAAAAGGGATTCTTGCTATACACTTTTACCTTTGTGTAAATAATAAAAGGTCCACGGGCGTGGTTGTTAGAAGCTTAAACTACATAAAACTCTCTCCAATTTTGCAGGGGGAGAGCCTTTGTCGGGAGTCTTTAATAATAAAAGGGATAAATCCTTCACTGAATAGGGATTCTTGCTATATGTTACCTTTCTTCGCTCCAGTGATCTCGAGGCAGCAGACAGCAAGAAATTGTGTAAATAATTTGCTGTTGCCGGGAGTCTTACATGGGGCGGAGCCCCAGGAAGTTCTTGAACTTTAACAAAAATTAGGAAATTTCAAATAGTCGTCATGAGCGATAGAAATTGTAATTTCCTCTTTGAGAGTCACATAACCCCTTTCATTTCATTTTAGAATTTAACCTCTCTTTCTCTCTTAAAGACAATTTCATATAACTTCTGTTTTCGTATTGTTGTACTTTCGTCCGCAGACTACTTAAGCACATGTCGAGCCGACTCAGTCGGAAATGTAATATGTAGGCCTAAGTGTAACGTTAAGTTTCATGTTCTTCCTTTTTTCTTTCTTTCTTTCTTTCTCTCCCTCTCTCTGTCTCTCTCCTTTTCCTCTATCTTCTTTTTTTTTTATATTATTATTTCTTTTCTTCTCATTTTTCTGTGTGTGACATGCGTTACGCGTACGTCTATCAATGTCTTAATATGGTAGATTTACATTTTGATGTTTCCCTTTGTAGGTGCACCTTATATTCCAGAAAGTGCCCTATTTTGATGGTGCCCCCCCCCATGTATTGATATCGATAAAAAATAACTTTCTCATTAATTCTATTTCCAATATATCTAATACTTGCACTAATCTCCAATTTAAAAAAAAAATCGTCTACTTTCTCTCAAGACAACATTATATAAAGGATTCATTAATGCAAGGCTATCACGCGAGTAATCTCTCAATTTCTAACTTCCTGCTTTCCTCATCTCCCAGTCTCCCTTGCTTCAATATTCCTCGTTATTTCCTTCCAATTGAACTCCAACTTAATTCGTCGCCGTTTTCACGAACCGGCACAAGCCACCGAAATCCCTTCAAAATGTAGTTTTTATTTTTTTTTGCATTTTTAGCATAAGTTATCAACAATCTTTCATCTCACCAAATTTCAGCATCCAAAAACGCTTTAGTTTTTGAGATATCCATGGTTACACAAATGACAAAAACGACACACGAGCCAAAAAGCACGATTCATATTTTCAGGAACCGGCACGCGCCGTTATAAGTCAATGGGCTGTGCCGGTTCGTGAAAATATCTTTGCGCTTACAAGACCTAGACGACGCGACACAGGCGGTTGTGCCGGTTCGTTAAAATAAAATACGCGCTAAGACAGCGCGAGCGCTTTTGTCTTGCGCGTAAAGTTACATAGGAAAAACGACACAGTGGCTTGTGCCGGTTCGTGAAAATATTTTTGCTACGTAAACAGCAAAATAATATTTTCACGAACCGGCACGAGAGTCCAAAGCTTCGTAATATTAATAGTAATTGTCAATATGCTTAACAAATGGAATGTATAGAAAATACAGAATATTTTCCTTTCATTGATATGTATTTTGTGATATAAAATTTGACATAAGGCATGTTTCTGGCGAATTCAAAACGGGCTAAACGTAAAACGCGTTTTTCTCAGAATGTACTTATTTCGTTGCGCGTTGGGCTGTGCCGGTTCGTGAAAACGGCGACGAATTGATGTTATACACTGTATCTATTCTTCAACTACAGGTAGATGCAAATGTTACTCAAAATCCATTTTATAAATCACACTCAGGATACAGCCAATCGACGAGAATTGCTTCAATCTATATTTTACATGTATCATTAATATATGTTTTTACAATGGCTATGGTGATGAGTTGTCTAGGTAACATGTTGATGTGTTTGTTAAAATGTATTACCATGGTGCACCTTCTTGGTTACAAAAAAAATATGTGTATGTATTAACGTATACTAAGTTCGTGCCTTTACATATCACAGTAGAAATCAATGTTTTATATTTGATGCAGAATAATATTAATATTTGGAGATTAGAAACACAAACAGTTTCCATAACCGTTCAAGTGTTTCAAGAAAAAGTTAAGCAAACTTTCTCCTGGATGCAAATTGGAATTTTAAGCGGTTTCATTGGAATTAATCGAGAAATTCCCCTCGCTAGCGTGTAAATAAAATATACGCCGGCCGGCCATACGTAAATGGCAGTGACGGTAACGACGAATTAGGAAGAAGGGGTGCATACGTGAACTACAAGCGTATTGGGGATGATCATATTATCATTTTAGAGTGTGCATTCTGGGTCGGAATCCAGCATAATATATTTATACAAAAAGAGGTTCACATAAAAGCACTCATGATAAAGCCGCGCCCGGCCCCTACAACATCATTTTGGATTTTCAGATGATGGGGCGGGTGGCAGGGGAAGGGGGCAAAGTTCGCCCCACTCTTCAAGTACCCCCCCCCCCCAACTGCCACTTTTACTTTGTAAAGAAGTGCCCCTTCCTCTTTTTAACTCGGATAAGCGCACATTTCATCAACACATGTGCCCCCTTTCCTATCTGATAAGGGCTATTTAGAAAAATGAGGCCCTTCATAAATAAAAAGTGTCCCTTTTCATCTCTGGTAAATGACCATTTTCATATATGAGAAGTTAATTCTTTTCACTTCAGTGCGCTCTTCACCTCCGATAATTGCCCCTATTCAAATCTGAGAGATGCTCGTTTTACTTTGAAAAGTACCCCTTCCCCTCCTGATACGTACTCTTTTCATCTATGATGGGTGCCCATTTTCACCTTTGCTAACTGCCCTTTTATTTTGAATCGTGCCCCTTTTGCTTTCTATTAAGGGACCTATCCCCTTTTCATAAATTCCCCTTTTCACCTCTGATAAATCAATTTCTGATGGATGCCCCTTTTCCGTCGACAAATGCCCATTTCCCATACTCATAAGTGCCCTATCTCATTTCTGGTGAGTGCCTCCTTTCAGGTGTAAGAAGTGCCCAGTTTGAACCTTTGATAATTACTCTTTGTACCTTAACACATGCTCCTTTTCTTTTCTAATAAGTGTCTTTATCCCTTTCGATATGTGTCCCCTTAACCTCTCATCATCAGGCACGTAGGCACGGGGGGGGGGGGGGCACGTACCCCCTAACCTGCTCATCATTAGTCTTGCACCTAGTTTAAAGCGACTAAGAGTAATTTCCCCTAAAGCTCGCACGCTCGCTCGCATTTATAGATGATACAATTATATGTCACTTTAAAACAAATGTTTTTTCAGTCTTCCGTGATGCTTATAACCCCATCATGATTTGTTTTTTCCTCTTTATAAGATGTAATTTTTCACTCTGCGACCTCACAGATCTTACATTTTTTTCTCGCTCGCTTTGCTCGCTCGCAAATGAATATTCAGACAATCAAAATCAGCCGAAAGTGTGATACCTAAGCAATAACTTGTATGATATATAAAGAAAAACAAATATTGAAATCGTCCCTGATAATGGGATCACAATGAAAGGGTATATACCAATGTCAAAAAAAATGTATATTTTCGGTTTGAGATTTCGCTTTGTAGGTGCCCTTTTTTGTTGGTGCTTTCCACTTTGGAAATAGCTCCGCCGCCCCTGCTTACGCATTAGCGCCAGTCTGTGTGTGCGTGTGGGGGGGGGGGGGGGTTCCTCTCTAGCTCTGAAGCTGATTTGTTTTTACCTAGATTCGTGCGATTCGGTTAATACTTTTAGAGGGAGTCTGAGGGGTGATGTGCCCCCCTCTGAAGCTGACATTTTTTTTGGATTTTTGAAACTGGATTCGTGCGTTTTGGTTAATACTTTTTTGGGGAGTCTGATTTGATTTCAAAACACCTGCAGTTAATGCGGGATGGTGTTGCAGCCTCTCTTTCCCCGAAAATTTAAAACATAAACAATATGCATTTGTTATATCTTATCTCGTATATTTTGGTGACAATTAACACTTTTCACAACATACATAAGCTCAAATTTCCGCTCACTCGCCAAATTATTAAACCAGGAAATGGATATTGGGGCAAGAGGCTTCAGCCCCCACTGATGGAAATGTCAAAAAAATTGCGCGCGAGCATAACTTGAAAACGGGGAATGTTGATATCGGACAAGAGATGTGACGTGAGCATGTCCCCTTTCCAAAATAATTGTGCCCGTTTGTAGGTACCAGTACACTATTAAAGTACAGTGCTTCTAATATGACCTTGTCAGTATTGGTAAGTTTAAATAACGGTCTGCGCGAATTTCGAATCCCCCCCCCCCCCCCCCCCCATTGAAAAATCCTGGATCTGCGCCTGTATTGGTGGTGGTGGTGTTGGTTATTTTACCTGACTGCTAAGAAAGCATAACTGCTTGTAAGTAAGCAACCAGATGGCCGACGGCTTTAGGTCCTCTCCGAGGGACCTGGTAATAAGGAATAATGTCTTACTAAAGGGGGCTAGCGCATTGACTTGGTTTCGAACCCGAGTCACCGGATTGCGATACCACTGCTCTACCGACTGAGCTATCGCGCCTCCTCTATATTACTCTATTATGTCATCAGCAAAAAGATGATAATTAATATAATGATGTCGGACGATAATTCTAATTGGAAGGGTATAGATTATGGGTCCTACAATTGATCACTGGGAGGAATCTATGTTATAAGGTTGTGGGATTTGACAATTTGCCGAAATTGTCAGCTCGGGAAGACCCCTGGAGAGGTATGACTTGAACCAGGACAAAATTGTTGACCTATCACATTTTTTTATTTTTATAAATGGGATATTAATGATCAATCGTATCGAATGCAGCTGAAAGATGTAATAGTGCCATAAGAACTACCTAGTTTGAATCAAGAGCAAACATCATGCTGTTTAACCTTTTTTAGAGCTACTGTAATGTGACTTGGCCTTTAAGCAGATTGAAAGGAATGCAACGGATTAATAGATTATTCTGCAATAATGATCGTAGTGGTACGCTGATTTGGGCAAAACATTGACCTAAAGGGGGCGCTATAGCAATCGAGAAATTGGATTAATTGATCATTTGTATGGTTTATTAGTGTGACTTTGTATACATCTAAAGTTGAACAGAGTTAATTATGTCCTCGATAGTATGCCGGGAACGGGTAAATAACCCCTGGACTTGAATTTCTGCATTAGATTTACAGGTGTTTATTTCCGATAAACACGTTAGACAATAGACTGTTTTCCGGGGATCTAACATTCTTGCGATGCTCTAAGCTCCTCCTACTTTATCCGGTATGCAGTAAGAACCACTCTATTTGTTGTGCTTTGTCATTGTTTATAAATTAATTTAATGTTTAACTCCTCCCTTGACTGGTATATTGAATTAATCTCGAGGTCGGTCGGGCTTACGGATCATTCTATATATCCTGTTTTGTAATTGGTTGCCTTCCGTTTTAAAAAAGCCAGTTTACGGTTGCAGTCTGAGCATGAGCAAATAGGGACTTTTAGATTTGCACGTCGCCAGCTTTGACTGCAACATGTGACGTCATGTTAAGGCTCTGCGCATGCGTCACGTCGTCTCAGTCGGCGATCGAGAATGCGTCAACCTTGATTTTCCTAAATCTAGTACGGTACTAGTATGCCGCGTGCGCATGAAATACACAGTTCCTTAGGAAGACAAAGGAACATCGATCCCTTCCCTGCTATTATGTAAAAATGTGTAGAACAGGTGTCACATGCATATCACCTGTTCTACACATTTTTACATAATAGCAGTGAAGGGATGTTCTTTTTTCCGTCATGTTCATAGTGTTACTTCCTGCATGCATGTTTATCGTCGAGTGCAATCTAAGATTTCTTATTGTAGTCGACATGGGCAGTTGAGTACGTTGACACGCATGATCAGTCGGCGTTCGTCGTGTTCTCATCCACTCAATCTAAAAGTCCCTAATAAAGGTCATTGCAGAACAAATTTAGAAATATATGGAGACGAAATACTGGATACGTGCTCATGAACGTTATGTAACATTATTCATTCATGCACATTCAGTGCACTCCATGATACACAGGTGGAAGTATTCTTTGAACAGGGGAAACAAAGGCTATTTATATAGCACCTCCATCGCTGTAACAGTGATTATTTCAAAATGTACAAAGTGGGACCTCTTCTTAGATTTTAAGATCTGTGGGTATTCGGGTTCATTGCAATAATGTGCTAACCGTGAACTGGTCTATTCTCTTGATCTTTAGGGCCGCCCAGCCTCTGAGAGAATAATTAATATACAAGTCCGTAACATAAATACTCTTCGTTTAAATTACTGGAGCTTCGGCTGAATTTGTAGCGACGTTATAATTTATTGAGTGGACCTCAACAGTATTTCCGAGCAGGCGCGCCGGAAGCAGTTTGGGATGGGGGGGGGGGGGGGGGGGGCAAACATTCCAGGGGCTCACCTTCCAGGGGCAGTGACGTAATGAGCAAACCCGTTTGGAAGGGGGGGGGGCAGAAGAAAAATCTGCATCACCACCACTCTTACACGTTACATGCAGGCCCCGCGGAACGTTTTTCAAAGTGGAGAATTAACGATCAGGTAGAGCGTAAATTGGCTTTTGGTCCAGGGTCTGAGCCTCGGCAGGGGGTCAAGGGCCTGAGCCCCCGGAAGCTCAGGGTTTTTAGGCATTACATTACGGCCAGATAAGCATAATTAGATACCTTATTTGTTACATTGGCAGGTCACTAATTGGCGGAGAGTCTAGGGAGGAGAGCCCCCGGAAGCTCAGGGGTTTTAGGTATTTAATTACGGTTATATGAGCATCCAGGGGCCCTCTTTAGGGCCATTGATGTGATCCAGGGGGCAGAGCCCCCGGAAGCTCAGAGGTTTTAATATTTAACAACGGTCAGATGAGCATCCAGGGGCCGCCTTAGGGCCCTTTGTGGGGTCCAGGGGGCAGAGCCCCCGGAAGCTCGGGGGTTTTAGGCATTTAATTACGGTCAGATGAGTATATTTTGATACCTCATTTGTGACATTGGCAGGTCACTTATTTTTTTTCTCTCTCTTCCTTTCTTTTTCTCTGTAACATACTTTTTCAAAAAGTGAGGGGCTCAGACCATGACATGACCAAGGCTTCTAAATAAGCATATTTTTCGCCCGACTGTAAATTTGGGAATTTCTAATTTTCCAACAAACGCATAAAAAGTTATGACTTACAACAAAATTGAGAAAAAATACTGGAAAATCATGACATTTCAGCAACATTTGTAAATCACTGGTATCGAATAAGAAATAACCCCCCCCCCCCATCAGTACGCCACTGCTCAGGGGCTCATGTCTTCTCACCCCTATAAAAAAAAAAGACACGCTTTCCCATTCTCTTACAATATGCCCACGATATGCGCGTATCGCTATTATAAAAACCTCCATTGATAAATATAGGTGGCATGCGCAACGTTTAGGAAATTTAATTCTTGTTAACTTTCCTTTTCTTTGAATGGAATTTTATATGTGATTTAATTCAAGTCTTTATTATTGTTATGTTCCCTTTGGGTTAAAAATACAACCATCTTTACTGCTTTTTTGTTTTGTTTTGGAGGGGGGGGGGGGCATTTTGGGGTGCCAAAATGCGTTTTGCCTCCCCACTTTTTTGTTGGGGGGGGGGGGGGCAACTGCCCCCCCCCCGCCCCTGCCACCCCACTTCCGGCACCTGAGCCTGTTTCGTGTTCATATTGTTTCTGAACTCGTAGTCACCGACCCATTACATTATAGAACACAAGTGAACTAACAAACAATTATGATTTCCTCTTCAACTGGAATGTCATCTACACATACATGTACAAACAGTTCACATTCTATCTAATTAAAAAAAATTGTTTACTACTTTAATGTGGGAGTGTCGTGGTCGAGTGGTTTAAGGCGCTTGACTGGAGATGCGAAGGTCGAGGGTTCGAATCCCGACACGACACTAATATCTTTTGGCAAGATATTTACCTGCACTTGCTACTCTCCACCAAGGTGTTAAATTAAATGGGTCAAGAAACACCTGGCTGTAATGCTCCCCAGGGAGTCGAGAATGTGCACATAGTGTGTGCGGGCAAGCACTGAATCCAATTCCTTTTTCGGCATCCATTAAGTTGCCAAGCCTGTCTAATTTTGTGTTTGTCATGCTTCTTAAGTAATAATACTGCACTTAGTCTTGTTATGTTTATACTTTAAAGGTTCCACATAATATATCCAAAGTTTTGTTTGAGTTATTTAGCTGGTTGCTGTCGAATGCCTGATTCAATTTAATTTACGGGTTGCTGTCAATCTCCCAAATCAACCCCTCCGTAGATTTAAGAGGTTCCATACCTTCAGAGCTAGAGTTTTTCATTTTGGGCAAGAGAATGCGTCACAGGGCCCCGTTTGCTCAAATTGCCTTCAGGATGGCCATCACAAGTCGCATTGAACGAATTAATAGGTATGCCGGTGTGACGGCGTTTAGTGTGACTGGCGGATCGTGTTCGCGGAACAAAATCCGCCGGCAGATATTGTTCCCGTCACAAAATCTGCCGGCAGATATTGTAACCCACCACGCAGAGTGGCTGGCAGATAGTGTTCCGTTTTGCAGCTATCGTTCCATTCTGAAGGTATCGTTTTTATGAGTGGTACGGTCTCCGCTTGCTGCATGCATGCATGCTGGCTAGGCTGCGTGCGATTGCAATTGCATGTGTACCGTAGTACTATACTGTATACCACCATGGATGCTGAGTGCGATTCTGTTAGTGTTTTCTTTGCTTTTTATGGATGGAGTGAGGGCCAAACAAAGTGCCTATCTTAAAGCAACCTATTTATCCATTGTTGTGTAAAATTGCTTGGAGGACCCCTTCGACCATTGATCGAGTAGTATTAATAACCTTCCACAACAGGCATGTGTTTAAGTGTGTTTGCACCCGTTTGTTGTGGACTTGTGTAGTGAAAGAATGTGTGACTTCAAGTTTTAGTTAAGAGGTGTTGTACGGGAAATTAAGCACCAACACTAGGTTTAACACCGTACTTCAAATCAGTTTATTTAAAGGTAATATCTTAGTTAAGGGAAAGGAATATATCATCTCTAGTTATACTTATTTCATTCAAGCACTATTTATTTTCATTGTATTTATCACCAGGATCTTCATTGTAACAGTATATTCCAGACAATGATGATATTTTTTATCACTATTTCAAAAAGTCAATCTATATATGAATAAAAAATATCTCTGGATATAAAAACAAGCGTTCTATGACGAAGTTAAAAAAAAAATTCCAGATCACTCGCTTGCTCACAAAGTATGTTCTCGATTATTATCATAATCCAAGTTCCTTTCTGATAAAGATGGTAATCCATTGTGATAGAAAGGCGACCAACATGTATATTACACTTTGTGTCTTATGAAGGAAAGTAAACAATAATCCTCCTCCATAATCGCCAATTTGTACACCCCTCCTTGACAATAGAATTATGCTGGATGAAAAAGAAGAAAAAACATTTCTGTGAAAAAAACTTCATTATTTTGGCTTGCTCGCTCGCTCGCAAATCTTTTTCTCTTTCTGTATCAGAATTGCTATATCTTCACTATTTGTGCTGATAGAAAGCGAGGGCAGGTGTACCAGAAATTCAAGGTTTATTTTCCCAAAACGCTACACCGTTAGTTTTAATGAAAGGACGATGACTGTGAGGGAATTTGCGCTATAATTATTTTGAAATAAAAATTCCAATGATTCCAAAAATTCGCTATCCACATCAGCTCGCCCGTGTCCTACACTGTCTTTACAGTATTGAACAATAACTATACTGATGAAACCCATTACAATTAAGAAAATAGTTTATGATATTCAAAATCTGTTTTTTCTATCATGTAGAGTGACCTTAAAGTTCACTCCCCCCCCCCCCAAAAAAAAAAAAATGAAGGGAGGATATGGGATGATGCAAAGAGCCTCGATCACCCCCCCCCCCCGGCCCCACAATTCAAGTTTCGCAATCAGTACAACCGAATAAAAAAAAATGTTATAAATCTGTAAGGGATGCACAGTAATGGCAAATTTTAAATTGATAAAGAAATACAATATAATCCTTTTCGTCTATTGGATGCGGACAACTTCTAAAGGTGGCAAAATAACCTGAATTATACTCTGTAAGGATTCGAGAATAGTTTGAAAATAGGGGTAAAACAAATTTAAGTTTATTAGGTCTATATTGTTTTATTAGCTTATAAATCTATTTTAAAAGAAATGATCGAAGCCGTTGATAATTTCTATTTCTTGCAATTTATCATATAAAATCAAAGGAATCTGTTTGGTTTTTTTTTTTTTGGGGGGGGGGGGCTTACCAATGTTTAAAACGCTACTATGGGAGTCAGGTTGTTTTATTCTAAAAGGTTTTCTTGGCTAACAAATGCAGTAATACAAAAGTTTGAAAGATTCCAAACAAACACGTCAATTTGCTCTGACCAATCATGACCCTTCCCATATCTGCCTTCATTTTAGTTATAAATGAAAAGAAAGAAAATGAAAAAGCACAGAGACTGGATCACAGGAAAAATGTTTAATGAAATGAAATAAATACGTAATTAAATTATGATTTATTTCTGTTAAAACAGCAGTTGGGGAGGAGGTCTTATGTATAGGCCTCTAGAGGCCATTAGACCCACTCGGGCATAAATAAAACAAAAATGCCAAAATGTCAATTATGCTGGTTTTAACATAAAATTAGAACGATGGACAAGAAGAATGGACAAGAAGAAAGAGAAACAACAAGGCTTTGTCGCCTGTGGGCGTCAATGCAATAAAGGGGGGATGCTTTTCGGAATAGCCTACAGATTCGATGTCCAATACGAACAAATCAGACAATTTAAGTCTAGCAATCCGCCATGTTATTCACGATAGAATTATCAGACTATGTCCTGTAGCCACTAGCGTACCTATGGGGGGGGAGGGGCCGGATTGCCCCCCCCCCCCGACGAAAAAGAAAGAGAAAGAAAAGAAGAAAAGAGAAAAGGGAAAAGAAAGGAAGGAAAAAGAAAAAGAAAGAAAAGAAGAAAAGAGAAATGGGAAACGAAAGGAAAGAAAAAGAAAAAGAAAGAAAAGAAGAAAAAAGGGAAAGAAAGGAAAGAAAAAGAGAAAGAAAAAAGGAGAGAGAGAGAGAGAGAGAAAATGAAAGAAGTAGGGAAGGAAAGAGGAAAAGAGTGACGCATTTGCCGACAGATATTTTGAAGGGCTTCATAAGCCCAGTTCCTGTCACTGTTGAGGGAAAAATCAGTTCGTAATGCCTCGCGCTCGCATGATTATTTTTTATCACTGATATGTGGATTCAGATACAAAAAGGGGGCTAATTACTTTTTTGTATTTGTTTTCAGGTCGATCACGATGTAGAAACAAATTAGTTGCATGTTTCAATATTATAGGGGGTAATGATTACTTCAAAAGGTTTTTTAATTTGATAAGAGCCTAATTAAACCATGGAATAATTAACATTTAGGATAGGGAAGGAGGGTGGTAGATGCTATGCATTTGTTAATCGGCAAATTTGGATGACGTCGCACCCTTAAAAGTTGGCAGCAAATTTGGGTGTCACACCCCTAACCCTAACCCCCCCCCTCCCAATAAAACAATCTTTTTCGAATTATGAAGACTTTTCAAATCAACAAAACATAAGTAAGGTACGGGTATGCATGAAATCGCGCGATCGCAAACATCAAAATACCGTGGGAGGGGGGAAAACCCTCCCCCCCCCCAAAAAAAAAAAAACCCTCCCCCCCAAAAAAAAAACACCCCCCCCCCGAAACCCCCCCCCCCCCCCCTGACGCGGTATGCCAGGTTCGCCACTGCCTGTAGCTATATAGGAACAAAATCCGCCAATGCACATTATCCGCCGTGTTCACTAACGGCAGATTTGGTTGTAGCGGGTACGATATCCGCTGCTGATCACGATATCTGCTAGGCAGATTTTGTTCCGAGAACACGATCCGCCAAGGTAACAAGATCTGCCGTCACACCGGGTTTTCGACAAGTAGGGCAAATGCAATAGCAATACACACGCCCCTCCACAGCTGGGAGCGAGGTAGCTAGGTTACCGAGCACGCCGTGTGAACCAGCTGTACGACGCAAAGAGAGGAATGTTACAGCTCAATCACAGCATAGGTCCATGATCACAGGGCCCAGGAGAAAAGCAAGCTACGTCACGCGAATCGCGGTTCAGTGAAAGCATGGACCTACTACAGTCCATGTTGAAAGCGAGCATTATGATGACAATTTTCATACACCTTACGAAATGCCCGCACCCGCCACGCCCACCCTCCAAGAGCCTAGTAAGAGTATAGCAGAAAATAGTCACAAAGCACCCGACACAGAGCTGGCCTATACCAGAGCATATACCAAATCGCCAAAAAAAAAAAATCACGGGGTTCTTCGAGAAAAGCGCCAACTCGGACAAAGAGTATACATTAGAAGGAGTAGAGGAAGATGGTTAAGGAGACACAGATACCAGCAAAAGTGAATCCGAAGAAATGCCGGAATCTCCGGAAATCGCGAAATCCTCAACCAACGGAAGAGAAAGTAGAAAAAGGAAACAAAAGGCCCAAAACAAACATAAACAGAAAAAGTTTAAAAACGATGATACTTTGGACTGGATGTTGCTGAACTTTACCTTCATACGTGACTAGGAATTACATTCGATTATTAAGCTTTAATGTACGTGGGATGAGAGAGTTTACAATTAGGGGACAGATTTTCAAGTTTTGATATGATACAAATGTCCATATAACATACTTGCAAAAACAACATAGTACGGTAAATAAAGAAGTTTTGTGGAAGCGCCAAATAAAAGTTAATGTTTATTTTAGTCACGGAACGAATAATAGCCGTGGGGTCATCATTTGTTTTAGAGAAGGGTTAGATTACAAGATTCAAAATACAATCATAGATAAAGAAGGAAGTTATATTATAATGAGAGTAGGAATAATGGGAAAGATGTTCTTGTTAACGAATATTTATGCTCCAAACAATTACCAGGAGCAGGTAAAGTTTTGGTCTGAATTAAGACATATGGAAAAATATTGAAGAGCCCAATGATATCATATTTTTAACAGGAGGAGATTTCAATGTGGCTATGGATACAAAGGCAGATTGATTGAATAGTTCAAGCAGTACATCCTACTCACGTGTTAATAGAGACAACCTTGTTTTGTTACTGAATGATTTCAACCTATGTGATATATGGCGTTTTCTTAACCCTCAAAAGAAACGATACTCTGGGAGAAAACCGGATTGTTATATTCAAAGTAGACTAGATTACTGGTTTATTCCTTATGATTCTCAAGATAATGTATCAAATATAACTTAAGTACCTTCTGTTACAACTGATCATTCAGTGTAGCGTCATAAGCATGTTATATTGAAATTGAATCATGTATTCACAAACAAGTTCTCCTTTCCCTCTGAGATTATGTAACAGAGTTCCCCTGTTTGTTCATGGAACAGCCCAGGGTCCAGTGGGGTGTTTGTTTTAGGGCTAATTTGCATAAACTTGGCTTGTAGAGCATCTCATGGGATGCATGCAACATCCTACAGTGCAGACCGAATTACACAGGAAAGGAGTTAGCAACTCAATTTAGAATTGTGTGAAAGTTTGGAGGATCTTTCATTGTAATCATCTATTAGAACCGGGATATTTAACAGTTGGTATTAAAGTCAATATATTGCTTGTTCATATATTCTTGTATACTGAATCTAGGTTACATACATTGTGAGAAACAGGAGACAAACCTATAAGAAGAAAGTAATTTGTGTGCTAATCCTTTGTTTTTGGTTCATTATGTTTTATATAATACAATGCTAGTATACTATGGTGGCCCTGATGGAACATCGCGAATAGACTAAATCGTGAAAAATATGCGATAAAATTCACGATATCGTCAATTTTATCGCATATTTTTCACGAAAAAATTCACGAAATTGACGATATCGTGAACTTTATCGTGAACTTTTCGCGATGAAATTGACGATATCGTGAATTTTATCGTGAAAAGTTCACGATATAAAGTTCACGATATCGTCAATTTTATCGTGTACTCTATCGTGTACTCTATCGTGTACTCTCCTGACGGGCGCTTCGTAAACAAAACCAGCCCTAGCTGGGGGAGACAGAGAGAAGGAAAAAAGGGAAAGGGAAAGAGAAGATAAAAGGAAAGAAAGAATAATAAGAAGAAAAGAGGGAAACGGGGGGGGGGGGGGGGGCGAAGGGCTCTTGCCTCCTCCTCACTCCCCCCCCCCCCCGCCAAAAAATAAATAAGGAGAGAGAGAAGGGAAAGGGAAAGGGAAAGAAAATATAAAAGGAAAGAAAGAAGAGGAAGAAGGAAGGAGGGAAACGGGGGAAGGGCGAAAGGCTCTTACCTCCCCCCCCCCGCCAAAAAAAAAATAAGAGAGAGAGAGAGAGAGAGAGAGAGAGAGAAGGGAAAGGGAAAGAAAGAAGAGGAATAAGAGGGAAACAGGGGAAGGGCGAAGGGCTCTTGCCTCCTCCCCCCCCCCCCGCCAAAAATAAATATGAGAGAGAAGGGAAAGGGAAAGAAAATATAAAAGGAAAGAAAGAAGAGGAATAAGAAGGGAAAAGGGAAACGGGGGAAGGGCGAAGGGCTCTTGCCTCCTCCCTCCCCACCCCCCGCCAAAAACATAAATAAGAGATAGAGAGAGAAGGGAAAGGGAAAGGGAAAGAGAAGATAAAAGGAAAGAAAGAAGAGGAAGAAGAAGAAGAAAAGAGGGAAACGGGGGCGAAGGGCTCTTGCATCCCCCCGCCCAAAAAATAAATAAGAGAGAGAGAGAGAGAAGGGAAAGGGAAAGAGAATAAAAAAGGAAAGGAAGAAGAATAAGAAGAAAAGAGGGGCTCTTGCCTCCTCCCCCCCCCCCCTCCCGCGCCAACAAATAAATAGGAGAGAGAGAGAGAGAGAGAGAGATAGAGAGAAGGGAAAGGGAAAGGGAAAGAAAATATAAAAGGAAAGAAAGAAGAAGAAGACGGAAAGAGGGAAACGGGGGAAGGGCGAAAGGCTCTTACCTCCCCCTCCCCCCTCCCGCCATAAAGGGAAAGAGAAGGGAGAGGAAAAGAAAATATAAAAGGAAAGAAAGAAGAGGAAAAAGAATAAGAAAAGAGGGAAACAGGGGCGAAGGGCTCTTACCTCCTTTCTTTTCTTTCTTTTCCTTTCTTTCCTATTCTCCCTCTTTTTCGTTTTTCTCTTTCTTTCTTCTCTTTCCCTTCTTCTCTTTGTGAATGATTCAGTCTTAACAGTAAACCACACTATCAGTACGATCGACGACACTATTGCCACGACACTATCCACTATCGCGACTATACTATCGACATCACTACCACTACACGTTTCTACGTTTGTTCTGGATTTATTGAGACTGTCGTCGATGTTTAGACTTGAATAAAGGCACGAGCTAGTTTATACTGCAGAGACTGCGTCTTGTGTGAATGATTCAGTTTAGTGCGTTTACTACGTTAATCATTACCCTGTAGAAGGTTTCTCGGAAACGAAGCTACAATTCAGCGTTGATATAGATTTTGAAATTTACTGACTTAATTCCAGGGAAAGGATATTGGAAATTCAATACATCATTATGTCAAGATGATAACTATTGTACAAGTCTCCGTAAAGAATCTCAATTATGGTTGACACAAACAAATACTATTTCTGACCCCAGAGTCAGGTAGGATTACCTGAAATACCAAATTCGAAGATACAAACATAATTATAGTCAGCTCAAGGCTAGAGAGGTAAAAACAGACATAATAAAATTAGAAAAAAAGGTACAAATTTAGGAATCAAAGTAACATGTGAATTCTGAACTAATTATAAACTACCATATTATGATCATGTTACGGAAGCCCTTATCGTTTGATCCAAGGCAAATTGGATCGAATATGGGGAAAAAAGTAATAAATATTTTCTTACACTGGAAAAACAGTAAAAAGGAAATTCTAGTATTCGAAAGCTTTCGAAAGAAAGTAATTTTACAAAGTATTATGAATGTCTATAGAGAGCATTACACAAAACAAAAGGTAAACACAACAGATGAAAATGCAAATTTGTTTTTGAAAACAAGACGGAGGAAACTCTCCGAGATATCGTCCATTTCATGCGAAGGGCTCCTCTCTGAAAATGAATGTAAGAAAGTAATAATGTAAATGCATTCTGGAAAGTCACCGGGGAACGTTGAACTATCGAAAGAATTCTATATTACCTTCTGGGATAGTGCAAGGGAACCCTTACTTATTTCTTTGAATTATTCTTACCAGGAGGTCGAGCTATCTACAAGTCAAAAACAAAGTATTATCTCTTTAATTTGTAAGCCGAATAAATATAGGCCAAAATCGTTAATAAATTGGATGCAAAAAAAAATGTTCAAAGGTGTTGGCGAATAGAATAATTCAAGTTTAATAGACGAAAATAATTGACACCGATCAATATGCTTTTTTACGTGGGAGGGCAATAAGAGAAGCTATCCTAAATGTACATGATATTTTCCATTTCCTTTGTTCTGAACAAAAAACAGGATTCATTGCTTCAGTAGATTTTAAGAAAGCGTTTGATTCTCTAGACCATGATTACATGTTTTAATGTTTACATTCGTTTGGTTTTGGAGCATCTTTAATTAAAGGGGTAAAATATTTGTTTATAAATACAGAAGGCTGTGTTTTTAAATAATGGTAAATCTACAGGATATTTTCCGATTAGTAGAAGGGTAAGACAGGGAGAATCCCTTTATCCCTAAGAGTTTATAATTTATCTAGAAACAATTGCATTATGAATCAGAAATTCAGTAGATAAAAAAAGAATAGTTGTAGCTACGAGTAAATTAAAGCTGTCTATGTATGCAGACGATTTTTGCTCTTTTTGTTTAGATGTAAAATCGCCAAACTTATTATTTGATGTTATCCAACAATTTGAGAAATGTTCCAGTTTAACTACGTGTATAAACCTAAGTAAGACCGGAATACTGAAAATTGGATATGAACCAGACGCTGGTTTCCGACACAGACTGAATTTTGTTAATATTATTAATGTACTTGGTACTTATGTTGGTATCGAATCATATTCTGCGCAGGTTAAAAAGCAGGTAAGCGGACCCATTTTTTTTTTGGCTCGGAATTTGAAAATTTGACATTTTTTTTTCGTTGGGGGGGGGGGGGGGGGGGGGGGGTAAGGTCACTTTACGTTAGCCGTGGGTATATATACATATATTTTTTTTTAAATCAAAAAAACAAAACAAAAACAAAAACAAAAGGGGGGGGTTAGTTTTTTAGGGGGGGGGGGTTGAACCCCCCCCCCCCCCTGCGTACGCCCCTGGTCAGTGCACAACAATTATATTAATAATAATAATATGACAAATTTATATAGCGCTTGTGACAAAAGTTTCAAAGCGCTGTACATGTACACAAATCAAAATTACTTAAAACAAAAATCAATATTACTAATGGAATTAACATTACTCAAATTACCAAGAAAACAAAATATTACTAACATAACTTAACAAATTATCATTACTTAAATTAACAAGAATATCAAATATTTCTAACTTAACTTAACAACTTAACATTACTTAAATTACCAAGAAGATTAACCATTATTAACATTACTAAAGAAATTAACAAAACATGTAAATTCCTTGGAAATTAACATTTTATCAGTAATAGCGATAATTTAAAAAGACATAATAAAGGCATGGTAATATTTATTCGAACTTATTTTAGAGTTATTTGGGTTGCTTTTGGAAAAGATGAGTTTTTAGATTCTTTTTGAAAATGTCAATGGTGGGTGGGTCCTGGATATGGGCGGGGAGAGTGTTCCAAAGAGTGGGGGCACAGACTGAGAAGGCCCTGTCACCATAGCGGTTGTGGGTGCGAGGACCAAGTGCGAGCTGGGGTCTGGATGATGATCGAAGGTTCATGCCGGTAGTCTGTTTGGGTGAGATCAGTTCAATCAGGTATGATGGTGCGTGTTGATGGATGATGTGGAACGTGAGAAGAAGAATCTTGAATTGGATACGTTGGGGAATTAAGAGCCAATGTAGGGTGCGGATGACTGGAGTGATGTGGTCGTGCTTTCTAGTGCGAGTGATGAGACGTGCAGCGGTGTTGGATATTGGATTCAAAGAATAAAAGAAGCTGATAAACAAGGATGATTTCAAATTTTTAAATATTATCTTAAAAAGAACGGTGGTTTGTTCCTGTTTAACAGTAACTATGGTCATACAATGTTAGACAAAAACATTCCTAAGTTCTATCGAGTTATTTTAGAAAGATGGAATTCTCTCAACGTGAGAAACAGAGAGGAAAGTACTAAATTCCAGTTTTTTTTTATCAATAGACAATTACAAGTAAATTCAGATATGATTTTCTTTCGAAAACTTGTCATTGAAAAGAATTTTGTTTTTAGTGATATCCTCACAGAAGGGGGCAATTTAAAGCAACAAGATAACATGCAAATTTTATTTAAAATAAATGCAAATGATTACTTTAGGATACAGGGAGTGTACTCTTCGTTATCAAAGATAAATATTCCTAAAAATAGTTTATACAAAACCATTCAAAAACGATATTACTTCCAATATTATTTTACCGCCCGAGTTGATATTTTTGAACAGAATAACAAGCAAACAATTTTGTGATCTGTTGGTTGCAGAGAAATAAGAATGCCCAGTCAGTACGTTTAGACTAAAGAATAGATATGATGTTTCAGAGAAGGAATTGTAATATTGGCTCGCTTATGTATCATTTCAACTACAATTGATGTAATTTACAGAGAACTTCAGTTCAATGTATTAAATAATATTCTGAAATTGAATTATAAAATGTATAAAGTGAAGGTCATTAGTTCCCAATTATGTTCTTTTTGTGACCTAACAAATGAAACGATTGAACTTTTTTTGGGGGAAATGTACACTAGTACAAGATATTTGGAATCAGCTTAAAAAAGAGCTGACTATGTTTGATTTCATGATGTTAACGGAACAATGGTGATTCTTGGTATGTTGTCGAAGAATTATATTATATTAATAATTGCAAAAAAAAACAATTTACCTGAATAGATTCAAAAAAGCTAAACCAAATATTACTGATTTCATTTCTTTATTAATCAAATCGTATAAGATGGAAGGATACATTGATATACGTAACGATAAAAAGCTGCCCATGACAGCAGATGGCAGGGCATTATCGTTCAATGCATTATGTAATCAAATGTTCATTTTTATTTGGTGTGTGAATCATTTTTCAAATATATCAATGTACCTTGAAGTGACTAAAAAATTAAAAAGACAATTTAAATACCAAAAAGATCATCGCTGTGGTGGATTATGTTATGAAAAGAGAGAAGGGCGCAATACGTTACCGTCTCCATAGGTTAAGCCCCACTGCACAACTTGTGACTATTATGTCTATTATGTAACCACATACCTGTTTTCATTGTGCATCGACTATATTCCCATGATTCGTCTCATTTTCATTGCATTGGAATTTGTTGATAAAATCATTGGTATATGGGAACCTATATTTTACAATCATTGCTTTTTATAGGTCCTCATATTTCACATAAATGATTATTTACTGCCATCACTGTTTTTTTTGTGTCATTATGCTTTATCTTGCTGACCTTTACTAACTTGTAAACTTTTATTTTGTGGAATGTGAAACAATAAAACAAACAAACAAACAAAGTTTGAGCAGGCTTATGCCTCGATCAAAAAGAAAATAATCACTTAGATGCTAAAATGGTTCTTTTTCCCCTTTTCCTTGTTATTCTCCCCTTCAACTCCCCTCTTCTTCTTCTTCTTGTCCCTCCTCGTCTTCTTATTCTTATTCTTCTTCTTCTCCTTCTCTTCTTCTCTTCTTCTTCTTCTTCTTCTTCTTCCTCTTCTTCTTCTTCCTCTTTTTATTCTTCCTCCTCGTCTTCTTCTTCTTCTCCTTCTCATTCTTCTTCTTCTCCTTCTCCTTCTCCTTCTCATTCTCTCAAGTAGTAGTTTTAGAAGTAATAGCAGCAGTATCACACTTCTATCAATACACTAATTATTTTAATTATTATCATTGTAACTGTTATAATATATATCATTGTTATTATTTCAATTATTGCAGTGAAAGTTGATTAAAAATAATACTCTTCGATTCATCACATATTATTCAATCATTTCTTCATAAAGTTATAAAGATGTTTTCTCTCGATATAACACAAAGTATGTGCACCTGTAACATTCATGTGGTCTAGTTGATAAGTCGTCCGCGGTTCGGGTCCCGCCGCGAAACTAATTTTCTTTTGGCAAGACATACATCTCCACCCAGATGTTAAATGGGTACCGGTAGAAAACAATTCCTTGAATGCTGTGAGCGCCGAAATCGACATGCAATGGCATTCAATGTCCTCAAAGTCTATATTGAAATAGCGCCACCTTGTGCCCAGCTCTTCCTACAGTCAAACAGGGAAAATATGGGACTGATCTGAGGACAGAATTGCCCAAATTTGAGGCTGTTCACACCGCAAGAGGGGACCGTGGGCGGACCGTGGATCGCGCTATCTACACAATCATGTCGATGCAGCTGTAAGCAAAGTTTGACACTAGACTTACAATTTGAATTTTTAAATTATTCTTTTTAACATCAGTAAGTTAAACAAAAAGTATTTTACTGCTATTTAAGTGTCATCAATTATTGTTACTAAAGCACCGATTTTGAGTGAAATCAGTTGAGTTTTGTACAGTGGTGTTTGAAATGTTGAGAATCAAAAGCACAGCTTTTACTACACAGCCAGGATAGTGATGCTCCTATGTGTGGTCAAGACTACCTTTAAATATATGCTTGATAAATATATCCCATCTTACTCAAAGTATGTCAATCTTGTCATTCGCCGGATTCACACCGCAGTGAGATAGCGCGGTCTTTCGTAGCACCCCCTTTTTTGAGAGGTCCTGTTGCCATGACGCGTGACGTCATGAGGTCAGAGCGGTCAAAGATTTCGCGCGCTATTACGAACCCGGAGTGTTGAGTTGTACCGATTCAGATTCAGATCGCACCAAAATAGAATGAGTATAAAATTATCTTATTTAGGCTCATTGAAACTTTCATCATAAATTCCAAAAACCTGACTGTATTTCAGTCTTTTTCTTTCATAACTCTGATTTATCCGACACTTATTTAATATGTCAATACCAATATTTGTCAACTAAAACAACCTTAAATCAACCTCTGACTGGTGTCATTATTACTCTGTGTTTTCAAAAACACAAAATCCCTCTTTATAAAGACTACCTTTAAATATATGCTTGATAAATATATCCCATCTTACTCAAAGTATGTCAATCTTGTCATTCGCCGGATTCACACCGCAGTGAGATAGCGCGGTCTTTCGTAGCACCCCCTTTTTTGAGAGGTCCTGTTGCCATGACGCGTGACGTCATGAGGTCAGAGCGGTCAAAGATTTCGCGCGCTATTACGAACCCGGAGTGTTGAGTTGTACCGATTCAGATTCAGATCGCACCAAAATAGAATGAGTATAAAATTATCTTATTTAGACTCATTGAAACTTTCATCATAAATTCCAAAAACCTGACTGTATTTCAGTCTTTTTCTTCCGTAACTCTGATTTATCCGACACTTATTTAATATGTCAATACCAATATTTGTCAACTAAAACAACCTTAAATCAACCTCTGACTGGTGTCATTATTACTCTGTGTTTTCAAAAACACAAAATCCCTCTTTATAAATGTGTGAATTAAACGCTAACCAAATAACGCACATACTTTCAATGTAAACGTACATATTACGCTGCACACTTCTATACACATTAACATGCACATTACTAACACATCTTCGTACTCGAATGTGACACCAAATAATCATTAATTTCCACTAATTCATTATCATACACTCATAATATCCTATCCAAGCTTTATTCATTTCTTTAACGGAAACTGCTAGCGACTCTGAAATACCGTTGCCATTTTCCAAAACCTGGAATTCTGGCCTCTAAATAAGCGTCTGAAATGATATGTCAGATCACATCCATGGAAAAATGTGCTCTGCAACGTATACACTTACATGACCCTAGAGGTACGTCAGGGTCAATACGGTATCTTACAAAAAATCTTGGAAAAAGCAAAGAACTTTCATGTTTCACCGAAACACTTGTGATTTTGGAGGATTAAGAATGATTCAAATTAAGTTCGTTTTTAAATATTCCACCGTACTAGATGAAAATGTTGCAAGCATGGCAAGAGACAACTTATTTAAGATATTTATACGGTTATATATGAAGCCAATTATTTGGGATTGTTCAAGTGAATCACTTGATTGAGAAAGCTCATGTTTAAGTCTGTTCAATATTTTGTGAACCTCGGTATAAAAGGTAATGCTTTGCTTATGATTAATGATATTTATGATGCGATACCCAGGTTATGGAAAGAAGATTCAGGGTCATTACAATTTCTCAAAGTTGATGTTTCAACCTATAATACTAATTTTTATATTTCATGTTTAAAAAAAAAACAGCTTTTAGATGTTGGTTCAACAACAATTTATGATTATTTTATAAAAGTACCACAGCAAACGTATGATCTGCAAATATGTATGATTTTATAAAGAAAGAATTAAAAGAAATATTTGTTAGACTAAGAATTACTTTACTCATTAGAAAACAACGAGAGACAAGATATAACCTTAGGAGAAGTAAACAAGTGAGTCTGCCCAGGTGTAAAACAAACCGATTTAAGAATAGTTTTATCCCTTGGTGTGCGTATTTTAACCATTCAATATTCTTTTGAACTTGTACCCCGACACATGCAGCTGGTTTTTAATTATATATATATATATTATATTGATCTACTTGTATTTATATTCATAATTTATCACGTTCATTGTACTCAATTTAATAATGTTCTCAATCATGTTGAAAATGTATGTATTATCAATCCAATCCTTTGGTTGCTATGAATGAATAAATAAACGAATATATGTAATGCGCATTGAAATTTGTTTATACAAAAACAAATAAACTTGTGTGTACTGTGTCGATTTTGGAATCATCAAATTAATGATGGTGAAAGGCACGTGCACTGCACACCATGGAAATGGAAGATTCGGGACACACATGACATGAATGTAAGGTCCGGCCAAACACTTCCGGAATTTGTTTTGTCCGATAAATAAATCTGCCTATGAAGGAATTTGCAAAGCAATATGTTTCATGATTTTCATTTCATTATAATGGCTTTCTTTCTTTCAAATATATACATTTTGTTTTAAATGAGAAAAATCTCAAATTATGTTTCGCCTTAATCAGAACTCCACTTTGTTTTCAACCTGAATTGAAACGCGAATGAATAAACGCAATGGACTACCGTATACATTCTTCTTTGCAATGTCATTTATTACGTTGTAAATATTAAAAATTGATTCAATGCATTTATAAATACATTTACATACAGATATTGTGTGTCTGGAACACTCTAAAATATACGAATTTTATGTATTGTTAAATACATGTACACCCTGTATGTTTATCGTGGATGTGGCCACGTGTATGTTTATCGTGGATGCAGCCACGTAATTGAAAACAAAATTATTATCAGTACATTCATAGTTACAAGATATTTGTATTACAAAATATAAAAATCGTAATTTCGTATGAAATCATACTAACTATTTTCGACGACACTTAAGTACAACGGATTAATGGTGTAACCTAAGTTTTTTAGTAGAGAGTAGTAAAGAAGAAATGAGTAGTAACTTTGATGACATTCTTGCTTCCCCGCCGCCTTCCCCTCTTCTTTCTCTTCTCGTTCTTCTTCCTTTTTCTCTTGTTTTCTTCTTCTTATTTGTTGCAGCAGTAGTACATGTAGTAGAAATAGTATTAGTTGGAGTAGGAGTACAAGGCGTTGTAGTACCGCTCAGTAGTAGTGGTCATGAGACCGATAGTTTCGGTCTTGCCGGCTTTCTATCCACATTTCAACTTTACAGAGTGTTCGCTACACAGACAGCCCAACATCTTTCTGTCGTCCTATCTTTTTTCATCTTTTTTTTTCAATAGGGGAGGGAGAGGTGGGGTGGTTGTTTAATTTGGGTTTTTCTTCGATCTGGGGCCCGTTTCACAAAGCCTTTTTCAATGACAAATGACAACAATCAGTGACAAATCTGCTGATAGCCAATCAGAAGCAAGGATTTCAGTATAGCTTGTAACAAAAACTGTCATTTGTTACTGATGACAAGTTTTGTGAAACACCCCCCTGATCGTGTCATGGGCTGTTGCGCAAGTGACCGTCGATCTTCTGGACCTTTTTGGATTTTTTTTCTTTCACACATTTTATTTAAAAACTTGGGCTGTCCGCCTCGTGGAACTTTTGCCATTGCAATCGATTTCATGGGCTGTCGATTTATTGCGACGGAACCCATCGTCATTACGTTTACATTATATAATTGTAATGAAACTTATAATAATTGCACATGGACAGAAAAGGTATATTGTTTGTATCAAGCTATACAACGCATTGAGAAGGATACAACGTGTATGTTTGTGATAGGTTTTTTTGTTGTTAATCGTTAATTCATCGACAGTACTTTCTTTTGATACACAGATGAAAGGATTTGGTCAAGATGGCAAACAAAAAGGAATGATTCGTGCAGCACCTCCATCATGTTGGCAGTGGTTATTCTGAAATGTACGAAGCAGGACTTTTCCATGTTTAAACAAATTATATTTTTGATATTTTGGGGTCACTTGTAAATGTACTATGACAATGTCTAAACAAGTCTATTCGTGTACAACGTGTTGAAAATAGGCTACATCTGCTGTGTTTCCGTTGTCCAGTCGTTGCAGATCGCCGTAGAGGGAGTATTCGCATTTCGGTCCAAACATCTCCTTGAGTAACGCAGTGAACTTGTGAACGTGGACCGGTGCTAACGGCATGATTACCCTGTAAATAAGAGAGCAGAATCATGGTAATCGTAAAATTAACAAATAACCATGAAACCAGAGACATTTGTAGGTAGCCAGTGTCCGTTGTAATGTACTTGACCACCGGTCATTGTCCGTTGTAAAGTACTTGACCACCGGTCATTGTCCGTTGTAATGTACTTGACCAACGGTCATCCAAACCAACTCGAAACCGACTCTACATCAACTGATCTTTGAAGTTAGGGTCAATGTAATAAGCTATTTTCGTAATGTTACCAAATGTAATGCATACGTATCTGCGAAGTGTCTGGGTACGAGTGATTCCATTTACCTATTACAACTAATTGTATCTCATTAATCAGAATGCATACTGCATATGTTATTTGTTGCTAGGTAGGACAAACATCTTTCTTGCCCTACCTAGCAACACGCACTATGAGCATGACTGACAAAGAAAGCGGACAAAATATACAGTTCCTCTGGTAGACAAAGGAACATCCCTTCACTGCTATTATGTAAAAATGTGTAGAACAGGTGTCACATGCATATTCACCTGTTCTACACATTTTTACATAATAGCAGTGAAGAGATGTTCCTTTGTCTACCTGAGGAACTGTATATTTTGTCCGCTCTCTTTGTCCGTCATGTTCATAGTGACGTAAAACATGTAATATATGTAATTTGCATTCTCACTATTGAAATACATTTATTCGTAACAGGTTAATGGAATCAATTCGTATCCATGCACTGCCCAAAGACGTTTGCATTAATTTTGGTTACATTACGAAAATGGCCTAGTAGTTATTCGGTTTAGGATCCGGTTGGTGTGACTGAAGTTTTGGGGAGCTGTCAATACCAAGACAAATCTACAGTGTCCACACTTTCTTCACTGTAGTTTGCTGGGATGTGACTGCTTGAAAGTTCAGCGATCACTTTCGTATATGCAAACTACCAACTTAGACCGTTGATTTTTTTTGTTGTTGATGGTTTGAAGTATTGGGAATACTATAATTCTGTGACACATGCCAAATCTGCTATTAAACCTGAGACAGTTTCGATGCATATGGCCCAGATACCTTCTGCAGACGTACGCTGGCAAACTGAACTTAGCAGTCTTCTGGCATTCTCACTATTGAAGGATGACCTTGACTGTACCCACCGTGTTGTGCCTACAAGGACACCTGCTAGAAACGATGATAAGCCACGCGCAATCATCGTAAAATTATCTTCACATAGAAAGAGACGTCAAATCGTCGCATATCGTCGTAAGTTCGCAAAAAAACGCATGTCGATCCTCGAAGACCTAACAGCGAGGAACGCAATACTTCTCAATCCGGCTCGTCTAGATGAGAAGGTGAAATCAGCGTGGTCAATTGATGGAAGAATTTTTGCAATTTCGAAACAGTCTGACAGTTTGAAGAAACTAATAACCTGCAAGAGGGACATTGATAATCTATGATTGTCATGTACATGTAAATGTACATGCAGTTAAGTATATTTCTGGTTGACATATTATTGCTTGATTTGTTGACATTTTTTTCTTCTTCTCTTCTTATAGGTTATGAACATTTCCCCTTTTGGAGGGTTATTTTTCATTTGTATCATTTTGATGTTTTTTTCTCACAATTGTGGGTTTTTGTTTTTGTTATTGATTCTTGTTTTCATCATGTTTTCCCTTCTATACAATTTCAACTTTCCCTTCTTCCTTCCAATTTCTTAATTTCTCTGTCTCCCTTTCCTTTTCTTCGTTTTCTTCTCTTGTTATTCTCTTACTTTTTTTCTACTGATTATGTACTCCGATGTCGTGTGCAGACTGTAACTGTAATTGTTACCAATACAGGAAAGTTGTTTTTTTCATACATGTGTACAAGAAACCATATTGCAATATTCTGATATATGCCATTGTTCAATTCCAAGCTGTACTCATTCTTAATTTCCATTTCAAGACTTGAATAATGACGAAATGTGTGCAATATTTGGTAATAATACCACAGATACTCCTCCTGATATCAATAATTTAAACTGTTTATCCGAAAATGAAGATGAGTTTCATTTTAGTAGGTTTCTGAACTGCAAATATTATATTGATGAAGATTTTACAACTGAATTCAATAACATTGACCATCATTTTAGTATTTTACATTTTAATTTCCGTAGTCTAAACAAAAACATTAATGCTATATCCAATGTTATCTCTACTTTATGTATATATTTCTCTATTTATGGTTTCTCTGAAATTTGGATTAATGACAGTACTCCAATATTATTCAATGTGTCTGGTTATTCATTTATACATTCTGATTGCCAAAAAGGAAAGGGTGGAGGTGTTGGTCTATTGGTCGCTGACAATTTTGAATATATAATACGCAATGATCTATTATACCCCTCATGCCAGGCGCGTACGCAGGGGGGGGGGGGGGGGGGGGGGTTAGGGGGTTAACCCCCCCCCCCCCCCCCATTTGGTATTTGGTATGTGTGTATTTTGGAGGAAATTATTTTAATTATACCGATGTATTCGTAGTTTTTAAAAAGCTCTCGGCAATAATCATCATTACTTTATGGCAAAGCATGTGTAAAGAAATTGTTTAAATATTAAAAAGATTAGAAAACCGTGGATCACATTTGACTTGTATAAAACGATAACAAAAAATAGAATATAAAGAAGGTATTGTCATTCACCTACATAAAATAACAATAAGAAATACGTTCAAATACGGAATTACACTAAAAGTTATTAAAACTTGCCCGCAAAGACTACTACAAGATGAAATTGTTTGCAATAAAGGGAAATATGAAGACAAAAACATGGCAATTAATCAATGGTATCCTGGGTAAATCTCACAATGCCTTATCTAATTTCATTAATGTAAATGGGAAACAAATATCTAATTCTAAAGATATTGCCAATCATTTTAACAATTTTTTGGGTAAATATTGGTCTGTCTTTGAAAAATTCCTTATCCTTAAGCAATACTGACAATTTTACCAAATTTTTGCCAAAACAAAATTCCAATTCTGTATATTTTAAAGCTGTACACAATTTAAACTTTAAGCACTATTTGAGTACTTTAAAATTGAAATTCATTCTTTTTGCTGATGACACCAATATCCTCTACACCTCAAATGACATTGGGTCTTTATATAGCACGCTAAATATTGAATTGCGTAAAGTTTCAAATTGGTGCGAATGCAATAGATTAATCTTGAATGCTGGAAAGTCAAATTCTATATATTTTCATTCCAAATATAAACCGGTTTCTACAGAGCTCCTCAATTCATATCAAATCAGAATCAGAATGGATGATAATGTTCTTAATCGTGTTGCTAATACCAAGTTCTTAGGTATTTTTATTGACGAAAACTTATCCTGGAAAACACATATATTTCATATTAATAAGATAATGTCTAGGAATACTGGTGTCATCAGCAAACTCCGCCATACTTTGCCTCAATCTGTTCTTCTTATGTTATACAATACACTTATATTACCGTTTCTTAGTTATTGCAGCATTGTTTGGGCAACTACTTACCCAACCAAACTGCATCGTTCATACATTCTACAACAGAGGGTTGTAAGAAATATAACGCTATCTCATTATCAATCTCATTCAAGACCACTTTTTAAAGAACTTGATATATTGAATGTTTACCAGTTAAATTAATATGTGTGTGCATTACTTATATTTAAGAACGAAAAAAGTCTGCTTCCTAAAAACTTATCCAATATGTTTATAACAAACAGTACAATACATATCTATAATACTAGAAATAAGAAGAAATATCATCGATGGTGTGTTAATACAGATTTTGCATCATATTCTTGCCGACATCATGCACCTGAAATTTTGAACTTGCTTCCGACTAATATAACTTCAATCTCGTTTTACAACAGTTTTAAACGTAATCACAAAATTGTATTTATCCAACTTGTTATCCCTCTCTCTTTTCTCTCTATCTCTCTCTCTCTCCCTTTATTTCTTCCCCTCACATTTCCCCTTTGCTATTTTCTGACTCTTGCATCCCCAAATGTTATATTTCATGTACTGGGTTTATATCTGAATGATACTATCCGAAACTTTACTTGCTACTTGTTTTCTAACTATATTTATTATATCTAATTTGATAGGAAGCTGTCCAGACAAAACCTTCTCTTTTTTTCTTTTTTTACAGCTGTGCCTTATTCTGTTTTGTATTAATTAATTTCACATGTATATGTTATGCCAGTTTATGTATTATATTTTGAATGAAATTGCATGTTTTTACTTTGTAAAAATGTTTTTAAAGATGGAATTCAATAAACTGAAAAGAACTGAACTGGCACGTCTGGCGGTCGAAAAAGAATGGCAGCTAACTGCAAACTGCCGGTACACGTCTGCGGGATAAGTCTGAACCAAATGCATGTGAGGGTCTGATAGCTCATTGGTAACTTGCATTCATTCTCGTTACAAAGTTCCTTGTACAGGACTTACGCCGTCGGTCCCCTTGTTGCGTACGTACAGGCATATGTGTGCATTCTTAGCATTCAGGTAACAAAAATATAACATCAAATTAAACCTACATCGAAATTGTCACAGGTAAACACCCTCCTAAATGTGTCACAACAAAAGTTTTAAAAACCTGTATATTTACTTTTCTATTTTGTCGTTGTTGGTAGCAGCATCTCCCTCTTTCACCAGCATATCGTAAATAATGTCAACTCGCAACGTGACGCCCTCTTCGGTTATAGTTTTCGTACTTACGCCTGGTAGTGTGTCCTCCTGTTAATGATATTTAAACAACAAAGATTGGATGTATTTGGTCCGGTAAATGCTTTATTGCGTCATAATCGTTAGGGTCTGTTGATAGTTTAAAACCCGTCTGTACTAGTTTGGCCAGGAGGGATTAGACCACCGAGCGTGGTCACTGAAATATGTGGCTATCTCATCAACTCAGCTCTCAATTAACATAAGAAAAAGAGGATCATGGGGGCCAACGGGCACCGCTTCGGCATTGTTTTCTACATAGAGGGAGCAAGTAGTTACAAGTAGTACATTGGGGTTGGAAAGGTACTCTGTCCCATTTGCAGGTCAAAACATGAACACGTTAAATTCTAACGGCATTTGAAAGACAATACTTATTTAAAACATCCCTCATAGCGAAAAGGTTTGCAAATGTTTTTTTTTGTGTGGGAAAATAATGACCTTTTGTTGTCGAATCGAAATTAGTGATTGAAATCACCTAATTAATAAGTCTGATTTTTAGACCCTTGTACCGGATGGTCGTACATTTTGTGCTACTCAATGATTCAATCGGTTTAATTTTGGCCTCGTCTTACAAAACGGCAAGGACAGATACTCAGTCGCGTGCGGCAACCCGACTGACCCCGAGCGGAGGTCGGACTTTGCCCTCAGTTTGAGGTTAGACTCTGCCATTTAGCTCGAGGTCGGATTGTGTCCTTACTGGAAGGTTGGCCTGCTAGAAAATTGTATAAATATAGCTCCCTATATAAAGCCAGGGCAATCTAAAATCAATAGATTCCTTCTTGAGACTTCTCCTCGGGAATCCTTTTTGCCGCTTTCCAAATCTGCAGGCGTTCTGATAATTCACTGTACATGACTGTATTTTAGTGCCAGCCTAGAGAGCACGATTTCTACCGAGCTGTCATTATTAAATGTAATAAATGACGAATAGAACTGAAATTCACGATCGACCTACTCCATTTCTTTTGTCGCATTTGTTTTGCATACAAGCATGAGTGATAGAGATACTGAGCGAGAACTAAGAAGAGACAATTAAGAGTCCAAGAACGAGAGCAGTCTGTATTAAACAGTTGTAATAAATTTCGTTACAATATGTACACTTTTGCTGACATCGCACTGAAAAGCATGTTAGTTTTAAAGGTCACATGTATTTTAAATTGCGCTCTCTTTCGGTGAGGTGTATCTAGATCCAGGTGATGATGTATGCAGTTGGTGATGCATTGTGGGACATATAGCTGTTGATAAAATCAGGACAATGGGAGTTTTAGATTTGCGTGGAATGCTACGTGTGACATCCTTTTATGGCCTTAAAGTATTCATTAAATTTAATAACTAATTTTATGTTCATTTTTGCAAAGTTGAAACTTTGATTCGATAAGGTTATCAAAATTCAATGCTTGGAAACATTCGAAGTAATGATTATTATAAATTACACAACGCTTAAATACAGCCCCGGCATAGCACCTGAAGAGCTCTCCGAACGCTGCTGAGATTGTGTGAGATCACAGTATGGACATGATTTGCACAAGCAGACGATGTCCCATAACATCTCACACATGTTCAGTGCCTGTGTTTTCATCTTTTCTTGAGTTCTTTCTCTTACTTCACTACCGTCAGGCTAAATGTATAATATATTGCCTCACTCTAAACCCCGCGCATGGTTTTATTTTGATGACAAATGCAGAGATACAAAAATAAAGGAATTTGTCGCTTGTAAACAAAATAAGACGCCATTGTATATTCAGCTGGACACACCGCGGAATGTTCGGCGTTCCAAGAGGGAACAAATGCCGTCCTTAGTATCATTCCGGGGGGGTTTTCAATTTGAAAGTCTGTTTTTTTTTGGGTTGCTAATTAACCCCTATCCTGTGTATTTACGAGCAAAAGATTTTGGTTTTCAGAATCAGGTCATATCCCCTTTTGAATGGTTTGACATGCCATTACATTTATATACACTAAATTCATTATAATTTCAAAATAATAGCTTTGAAAATATGTTCATTCTTTATGGGATGTCGTCTCACTATGAACATGGAGGACAAAGAAAGCGGACAAAATATACAGTTCCTCAGGTAGACAAAGGGAAATCCCTTCACTGCTATTATGTAAAAAGGTGAATATGCATGTGACACCTGTTCTACAAATTTTTACATAATAGCAGTGAAGGGATGTTCCTTTGTCTCCCTGAGGAACTGTATATTTTGTCCGCTTTCTTTGTCAGTCATGTTCATAGTGTCTGCTTGGGCAGTATTGGTCCATATAGTGACGTCATTAAAACATCGTTATTTTTCCGGCGAATCTCTCGTAAATCCCAGCTGCTATGGAGGTGGTTGTATTTGTATTTTTATAAATCACCCGATATGTAGTTGACCTAAAACTTGTATGATAGCCATCTGTTAGCTTTACCAGTTTCTAGTGATACATTAGTTGACATATTTGTGATTTTCTTTGAATTTCACCTTTAAAAGGACGTCACACGTAGCAGTCCACGTTGTCGTCGTGCAAATATAAAAGTCCCTATTGTGAACTGTTGACGACAGCATGCGTAAATCTAAAGTAGTGTCAGTACCCTACCCTTCCTTTAATGCTTGCCTTTCAATGAGATGTCGGACAACTTCTATTTGTAAGGGTTTCGTTAAACGATGCAATTTTGTCCTAGGCTTTTTATTACTTACAGCGTGATAAACGTTCTTATTCACGACAATTCCTCGATCAAGCATAGAATCTATGTTCCTGTGATCAATCAGCAGCAAGCCACCAGGTTTAAGAAACTTCTTGAAGTTGGTCAAACATTTCCGATAGAGGGCGAGCTCAGGCAGTTTATCAATGAGGTGTAAAATCGAGCTTCCCAAGCAGAGTACGGCGTCAAATTGACCTTGCTCCGGGATATCTTCCGGTAAGGTCAGCCAGTTAGCCCGCTTTACCTCTGCAAACGAGATAACAATATATATTAATGTAAATGATGTAATACAACAGCAACAACTATACTACTACACCTTCTAATAATGATTAGTAAATTAATAAATGAATAATGACAATTCATAACTAGACTTTAATTCGTCACTTAGACGAATTAGGTGATACGTATGATAATGGTTTACATAAAGAATAATGCATTACACGATATATTATTTTGTAAAATGCTTCTCCCATTCATATGCTTCTCCCATTATGATCTATTCATATGTCAAGATTAAATTGTGTCTCCTTGATCATCATGGATCTAGGGAAGATAGATTGAAACAATATTTGACCTTTGAACCTGTGCAGTAACAAGTTACACATTTGACTCTAATTTACATCATGAAGAACACCTTTTGACGATTTTATCTTATTCAAAGAAATGAAAATGTAATTGATAAATGATTATCATCATTATGATAATGATGATCATGATGATCATGATCATGATCATGAGTGCGATCATGACTTCTTATTGAAAAAATGAGGGTTGATTTAGATAGCATATAGTCTCAGCTACAACATACTCAAAAATCATCAAAATCCAATCCGAAATAACGGCGATATTGCTCGCAAAAGACAGGAATGTAGACTCCAGATTTTAGAAAAAGTCATTTCCCATAGGGATTACACGCAAAAAGTAATGGATTAAGTGAAAATAGGGTAATAATAAAGTAAAAAGGGTTATTTATGACATTATTTGCGAATCTACGTGTTTAAATAATCAAAGGAGATGGTACAGTGAAGGTCAAAAGGAAAAAAAAGTGAAAAAAAAAAGTGTTGGAGACACCCGGACTCGAACCAGGGATCTCGAGGTTGGAAGTCAAGTGCGTTACCGATATACCAAAACATCTCCCATAGCGATTACACGTAAACGGGAAATGGAATTCAGAAATCCTACTTTGCAAGTGAAATATGAGCATGATCCCGGCATCTAATTGAAAAATAAAAGGCACACTTTTGATAGCTCATTGTCTCAGCTAATACATATCCGAAGCTCAGCGATAACGAAGCTAAAACAACGGAGATTTTGCTCGCGAAAGACGGAAATGTAGAATGCATTTTTGAGAAATAGTCATGTCCCATAGACAATACACGCAAAATGTGAAAAATGGACATGCCTCCTTTAATCGCAAAAATACACCATGATACTTTTGTCAAAAATAAAAATTGTGAATACTACATTTGTAGAAAATTGTCTCAGCTAGAACATATCAAAATTAAAAAGAAAATTGATCAATACTTACAGAGATACAATCAATTTTTCAAAAATATGCTGACGTCATAATATGCAAATTGAAATTTTGAGTTTGGAGGCCATTATGATGACGTCATGAGTTAATTGAGGATAAAATGTGACATGAAATCATATCTCCGACTCATAATCTATCCAAATATGAAAAAATATTAGGAGTTTCTATCTATTCTAAAGAGTTACAATTAATTTTATATAGGCATGTTTTTGCCCTTGTATTGTGGATAAAGATAACGCAAATCCGCGCGTGCTGTCAACTTTGACGGACGCTCATTGCGTTAATAAAAGGTGAACAAATTATCAAAATGCTTGGAAAAATGTACCGAATATGATGACAGAAAAAAATCGGCGATTCTATGTTGCAAAATGCCAGTACGCGCAAAAACGCGCGCGCATGCGCGTGTGCGTAATTTTTTTATCAAATGCTCCATATGGCCTGAAACGTATGCAAAAAAAATTTGGGATGATTTAGAGCATTTTAAATTTTTGCGCGCGCGTAAACGCGCGGACGAGCGCGCACGCGCGCATTTACGCACGTTTATTGACCTCAACTTGACCGGACGGATATTGATCTAAATCATGATAAATATGAATGAAAAATTACTATTCGTTATGAAGATATGATCATTAGTTGATTTTCACAAAATGGCGCCTGGATGACGTCACGATGACTTTGAGTCTTTGAAAATTCACGCAGTTCTGAGTTAGACTAAGATCTATCATCATTGAAAGATTCATAACAATGGCTTCATTCAGTCTTGAGATATCCTGCGAACAAATTCGAGGAAGAATAATAATAATAAATAATAACTAGACTTTAATTCGTCACTTAGACGAATTAGGTGATACGTATGATAATGGTTTACATAACGAATAATGCATTACACGATATATTATTTTGCTTCTCCCATTCATATGCTTCTCCCATTATGATCTATTCATATGTCAAGATTAAATTGTGTCTCCTTGATCATCATGGATCTAGGGAAGATAGATTGAAACAATATATGACCTTTGACCCTGTGCAGTAACCAGTTACACATTTGACTCTAATTTACATCATGAAGAACACCTTTTGACGATTTTATCTTATTCAAAGAAATGAAAATGTAATTGATAAATGATTAGCATCATTATGATAATGATGATCATGATCATGAGCGCGATCATGACATCTTATTGAAAAAATGAGGGTTGATTTAAATAGCATATAGTCTCAGCTACAACATACTCAAAAATCAACAAAATCCAAGCCGAAATAACGGCGATATTGCTCGCAAAAGACAGGAATGTAGACTCCAGATTTGAGAAAAAGTCATTTCCCATAGGGATTACACGCAAAAAGTAATGGATTAAGTGAAAATAGGGTAATAATAAAGTAAAAAGGGTTATTTATGACATTATTTGCGAATCTACGTGTTTAAATAATCAAAGGAGATGGTACAGTGAAGGTCAAAATGAAAAAAAAGTGAAAAAAAAAAGTGTTGGAGACACCCGGACTCGAACCAGGGATCTCGAGGTTGGAAGTAAAGTGCGTTACCGATATACCAAAACATCTCCCATAGCGATTACACGTAAACAGGAAATGGAATTCAGAAATCCTACTTTGCAAGTGAAATATGAGCATGATCCCGGCATCTAATCGAAAAATAAGGGAGACACTTTTGATAGCTCATTGTCTCAGCTACAACATATCCGAAGCTCAGCGAAAACAAAGCTAAAACGACGGAGATTTTGCTCGCGAAAGACAGGAGTGTAGAATCCAGTTTTGAGAAAAAGTCATGTCCCATAGAGAATACACGCAAAATGCGAAAAATTGACATGCCTCCTTAAATTGCAAAAATACACCATGATACTTTTGTCAAAAATAAAAATTGTGAATACTACATTTGTAGAAAATTGTCTCAGCTAGAACATATCAAAATTAAAAAGAAAATTGATCAATATTTACAGAGATACAATCAATTTTCCAAAAATATGCTGACGTCATAATATGCAAATTAAAATTTTGAGTTTGGAGGCCATTATGATGACGTCATGAGTTAATTGAGGATCAAATGAGACATGAAATCATATCTCCGACTCATAATCTATCCAAATATGACAAAATATTAGGAGTTTCTATCTATTCTAAAGAGTTACAATGAATTTTATATAGGCATGTTTTTGCCCATGTATTGTGGATAAAGATAACGCAAATCCGCGCGTGCTGTCAACTTTGACGGACGCTCATTCGCATTAATAAAAGGTGAACAAATTATCAAAATGCTTGGAAAAATGTACCAAATATGATGACAGAAAAAAATCGGCGATTCTATGTTGCAAAATGCCAGTACGCGCGAAAACGCGCGCGCATGCGCGTGTGCGTAATTTTTTTATCAAATGCTTTATATGGCCTGAAACGTATGCAAACAAAATTTGGGATGATTTAGAGTATTTTTAATTTTTGCGCGCGCGTAAACGCGCGGACGAGCGTGCACGCGCGCATTTACGCACGTTTATTGACCTCAACTTGACCGGACGGATATTGATCTTAATCATGATAAATATGAATGAAAAATTACTATTCGTTATAAAGATATGATCATTAGTTGATTTTCACAAAATGGCGCCTGGATGACGTCACGATGACTTTGAGTCTTTGAAAATTCACGCAGTTCTAAGTTAGACTAAGATCTATCATCATTGAAAGATTCATAACAATGGCTTCATTCAGTCTTGAGATATCCTGCGAACAAATTCGAGGAAGAATAATAATAAATAAACTAGACTTTAATTCGTCACTTAGACGAATTAGGTGATACGTATGATAATGGTTTACATAACGAATAATGCATTACACGATATATTATTTTGCTTCTCCCATTCATATGCTTCTCCCATTATGATCTATTCATATGTCAAGATTAAATTGTGTCTCCTTGATCATCATGGATCTAGGGAAGATAGATTGAAACAATATATGACCTTTGACCCTGTGCAGTAACCAGTTACACATTTGACTCTAATTTACATCATGAAGAACACCTTTTGACGATTTTATCTTATTCAAAGAAATGAAAATGTAATTGATAAATGATTAGCATCATTATGATAATGATGATCGTGATGATCATGATCATGATCATGAGCGCGATCATGACATCTTATTGAAAAAATGAGGGTTGATTTAGATAGCATATAATCTCAGCTACAACATACTCAAAAATCAACAAAATCCAAGCCGAAATAACGGCGATATTGCTCGCAAAAGACAGGAATGTAGACTCCAGATTTGAGAAAAAGTTATTTCCCATAGGGATTACACGCAAAAAGTAATGGATTAAGTGAAAATAGGGTAATAATAAAGTAAAAAGGGTTATTTATGACATTATTTGCGAATCTACGTGTTTAAATAATCAAAGGAGATGGTACAGTGAAGGTCAAAAGGAAAAAAAAGTGAAAAAAAAAGTGTTGGAGACACCCGGACTCTAACCAGGGATCTCGAGGTTGGAAGTCAAGTGCGTTACCGATATACCAAAACATCTCCCATAGCGATTACACGTAAACAGGAAATGGAATTCAGAAATCCTACTTTGCAAGTGAAATATGAGCATGATCCCGGCATCTAATCGAAAAATAAAGGGCACACTTGTGATAGCTCATTGTCTCAGCTACAACATATCCGAAGCTCAGCGAAAACTAAGCTAAAACAACGGAGATTTTGCTCGCGAAAGACAGGAGTGTAGAATCCAGTTTTGAGAAAAAGTCATGTCCCATAGAGAATACACGCAAAATGCGAAAAATTGACATGCCTCCTTTAATCGCAAAAATACACCATGATACTTTTGTCAAAAATAAAAATTGTGAACATTACATTTGTAGAAAATTGTCTCAGCTAGAACATATCAAAATTAAAAAGAAAATTGATCCATATTTACAGAGATACAATCAATTTTCCAAAAATATGCTGACGTCATAATATGCAAATTAAAATTTTGAGTTTGGAGGCCATTATGATGACGTCATGAGTTAATTGAGGATCAAATGAGACATGAAATCAAATCTCCGACTCATAATCTATCTAAATATGACAAAATATTAGGAGTTTCTATCTATTCTAAAGAGTTACAATGAATTTTATATAGGCATGTTTTTGCCCATGTATTGTGGATAAAGATAACGCAAATCCGCGCGTGCTGTCAACTTTGACGGACGCTCATTGCGTTAATAAAAGGTGAACAAATTATCAAAATGCTTGGAAAAATGTACCGAATATGATGACAGAAAAAAATCGGCGATTCTATGTTGCAAAATGCCAGTACGCGCGAAAACGCGCGCGCATGCGCGTGTGCGTAATTTTTTTATCAAAAGCTCCATATGGCCTGAAACGTATGCAAAAAAAATTTGGGATGATTTAGAGCATTTTTAATTTTTGCGCGCGCGTAAACGCGCGGACGAGCGCGCACGCGCGCATTTACGCACGTTTATTGACCTCAACTTGACCGGACGGATATTGATCTTAATCATGATAAATATGAATGAAAAATTATTATTCGTTATAAAGATATGATCATTAGTTGATTTTCACAAAATGGCGCCTGGATGACGTCACGATGACTTTGAGTCTTTGAAAAGTCACGCAGTTCTAAGTTAGACTAAGATCTATCATCATTGAAAGATTCATAACAATGGCTTCGTTCAGTCTTGAGATATCCTGCGAACAAATTCGAGGAAGAATAATAATAAATAAATAAATAATAAAAATCTTGACGAAATCAAAAGGTGATACGTCTACGTACGTATCACCTAATAAATAACAATCTTGACGAAATCAATAGGTGATACGTAGACTTCGTTACGTATCACCTAATAATAATAATAAATAAATAACAATCTTGACGAAATCAAAAGGTGATACGTTGACTTCGTTACGTATCACCTAATGATCCCTTCAAAATTTGCAATTTCAACTTTCGATCGAAAATTTTAACATGATCCCAACATCTGATTAAAAAACAAAGTCACCCTTTTTGATAGCCCATGGTCTCAGCTATAACATACCCCAATTTGGGATAAAACAGAGCACACATAAGATAGATAGTGCTCATAGATGAATGCCATGTAGATTCCTGATGTGAACGAAATTCACCTTCCATAGACATAACACGCAAATGACGAAAATTCTGACATGTGGCCTTTAATTGAATTTTGTACTATGATGACCTCATTAAAATGAAACTTAGTGAAAAGTGATCTTGTAGCGAATTGCCTTATCTACAACATATCGACATTTCAAAGAGAATCGATGAATATTGAGAGAAATACACTACATTTTCCATAAATACAATGACGTCATAATATGCAATTTTGTATTTTTGACTTCCAAGGCCATTATGATGACGTTAAGATGTACTTAATGGCCAAATGAGATATGAAATCCTACCTCCGACTCATACTCTATCTAAATATGAAAAAAAATTGGCAATCCCTATTCATCCCAATGGACTTTTCATAGGCATGTTTTTGCCCATATATGCAATGTATTACAAAAATCGCGCGTACGGACGGTTATCTTGAACGGACGCTCATTCCGTTTTTAATAGTGATAAAGAGCTAAACATGGTATCAAATTTTCCGGAAAAATATGAGGAATATTCGGTCAAAAGCTTTTGCGGAGAAATTATTTTTCGTTCGGCCGTGACGAACGAAAAGGTGCAAAAATGCGTGTTTTGCGTGATTTTTTATGAAATGCTTATAATGGCCTGAAACGTATGCAAAAAAAATTTAATACGATTTTGAGCAATTTAAAATTTTACGCGCGCATTAACGCGCGCGCCTACGCGTACGCGCATTTTTGCGCGCATTTATTGAACTCAAATTAACCCGACGGATATTGATCTTAATCATGATGAATATGAATGAGAAATACTTTTCCGTTATGAAGATATGATCATAAGTTGATTTTTACAAAATGGCGCCTGGATGACGTCACGATGACTTTGAGTCTTTGAAAAGTCACGCAGTTCTAAGTTAGACTAAGATCTATTATCATTGAAAGATTCATAACAATGGCTTCATTCAGTCTTGAGATATCCTGCGAACAAATTCGAGGAAGAATAATAATAAATAAATAATAATAATAAATAACAATCTTGACGAAATCAAAAGGTGATACGTTGACTTCGTTACGTATCACCTAACTAGACTTTAATTCGTCACTTAGACGAATTAGGTGATACGTATGATATTGGTTTACATAACAAAGAATGCATTACACGATATCATATTATTTTATAAAATGCTCTTCCCATAATGATCTATCCATATGTCAAGTTTAAATTGTGTCGATCCCTTGATCATTATGGATATAGGGAAGATAGATTGAGACAATATATGACCATTGACTCTGTGCAGTAACCAGTTACACCTTTGACTCTAATTTACATCATGAAGAACGCATTTTGACGATTTTTATCTTATTCAAAGAAATGAAAATATAATTGATAAATAAGAGCTTATGCCTGAATAATTAAAAATGTATAGTGTATGACGTCACGATGTCCCGGCGTAAATGAAAAGTGTGAGAATACATTAGCGATCATTTTGAGTTGTCGACGTGAGATTCACTAGTTGCTTGAAAATAAAATCTTTAAATATCGGATGGATATATACTGTCACTGTATAAAGAATGTGGATTAGAGGGATATTGATCCGTCAGTCTTTCTTGAAGGCTTGTCAATTAAAGGAATACAAAGATTTGAATGTATTTCGCTCAAGAAATTACATACAGCATTGCCAGTAAATTTCACGGGATCAATGTTAAAATCTCCCATTATATAAACCTGTTTATGTTTAGTATGTGTTTTTTGTAAAACATTTTCAACGACAGGGAAATTGCTTTCAATAAACAGTGATTCATAGTTGTATGATGGGTATAATATACATATATCATTGCGTATTTCATATTCAAAATTGTCAGCGACCAATAGACCAACACCTCCACTCTTTTGTACTTGGCGATTAAATTGTATAAATGAATGACCGGATACATTGAATAATAGTGGCGTACTATCATTAACCCAAGTTTCTATACATAAGTACAGATGAAATTGGATAAAGCATTACAATGTATGTTTAAACTACGCGAATTAAAATGTAAAATACTAAAAAATGATAGTTAATGTTACTGAATTCAGTCGTAAAATCCTCATCAATATAATATTTACAGTTCAGAAACCTACTGAAATGAAACTCATATTCTTTTTCGGATAAATAGTTTAAATCATTGATATCAGTATAAGTATCTGTAGTATTACTACCAAATATTGAATGAAGTTCGTCATTATTCAAGTCTTGAATAGGAAATGAACAATGAGAACAGAGTGGGTTATTAATGTAGCCGAATGCTCATGTTCTCTATAACGCTCATTTTATGTATTTTATTACCAGAGAAAAAAAGATGTCAGTCAGTCACTCAATAGTGTCTGAGAGTACAGTCTAGAAAGTAAAAGGGTTTCCTTACATAATTTCAATACGAGGACACTGCTAACGTTTAAGTTTCACAAATAGGACATACGTGACATATTCATCATTTCAACATTCAACTGAAAATTGTGATATGATCTCATCATCTGATCAAAAAACTAAAAGCACCGTTTTTATAGCCCATGGTCTCAGCTATAACATACCCCAATTTGGGAGAAAACAGAGCACACATAAGATAGATAGTGCTCATAGATGAATGCCATGCAGATTCATGATGTGAACGAAATTCACCTTCCATAGACATAACACGCAAATGACGAAAATTCTGACATGTGGCCTTTAATTGAATTTTGTACTATGATGACCTCATTAAAATGAAACTTAGTGAAAAGTGATCTTGTAGAGAATTGCCTTATCTACAACATATCGACATTTCAAAGAGAATCGATGAATATTGAGAGAAATACACTACATTTTCCATAAATACAATGACGTCATAATATGCAATTTTGTATTTTTGACTTCCAAGGCCATTATGATGCCGTCAAGATGTACTTAATGGCCAAATGAGATATGAAATCATACCTCCGACTCATACTCTATCTAAATATGAAAAAAAAATTGGCAATCCCTATTCATCCCAATGGACTTTTCATAGGCATGTTTTTGCCCATATATGCAATGTATTACAAAAATCGCGCGTACGGACGGTTATCTTGAACGGACGCTCATTCCGTTTTTAATAGTGATAAAGAGCTAAACATGGTATCAAATTTTCCGGAAAAATATGAGGAATATTCGGTCAAGAGCTTTTGCGGAGAAATTATTTTTCGTTCGGCCGTGACGAACGAAAACGTGCAAAAATGCGTGTTTTGCGTGATTTTTTATGAAATGCTTAAAATGGCCTGAAACGTATGCAAAAAAAATTTAAGACGATTTTGAGCAATTTAAAATTTTACGCGCGCATTGACGCGCGCGCCTACGCGTACGCGCATTTTTGCGCGCATTTATTGACCTCATATTGATCCGACGGATATTGATCTTAATCTTGATAAATATGAATGTAAAATTACTTTCCGTTATGAAGATATGATCATAAGTTGATTTTTACAAAATGGCGCCTGGATGACGTCACGATGACTTTGAGTCTTTGAAAAGTCACGCAGTTCTAAGTTAGACTAAGATCTATCATCAGTGAAAGATTCATAACAATGGCTTTATTGAGTCTTGAGATATCCTGCGAACAAATTCGAGGAAGAATAATAAATAAAAAAATAAAAAAATAAAAATCTTGACGAAATCAAAAGGTGATACGTTGACTTCGTTACGTATCACCTAATGATACGTATACTTTGTACGCATCACCTAATGATTCCTTCAAAATTTGCAATTTCAACTTTCGATTGAAAATTTCGATATGATCCCAACATCTGATCGAAAAACAAAGTACACCGTTTTTATAGCCCATGGTCTCAGCTATAACATACCCCAATTTGGGAGAAAACAGAGCACACATAAGATAGATAGTGCTCATAGATGAATGCCATGTAGATTCATGATGTGAACGAAATTCACCTTCCATAGACATAACACGCAAATGACGAAAATTCTGACATGTGGCCTTTAATTGAATTTTGTACTATGATGACCTCATTAAAATGAAACTTAGTGAAAAGTGATCTTGTAGAGAATTGCCTTATCTACAACATATCGACATTTCAAAGAGAATCGATGAATATTGAGAGAAATACACTACATTTTCCATAAATACAATGACGTCATAATATGCAATTTTGTATTTTTGACTTCCAAGGCCATTATGATGCCGTCAAGATGTACTTAATGGCCAAATGAGATATGAAATCATACCTCCGACTCATACTCTATCTAAATATGAAAAAAAAATTGGCAATCCCTATTCATCCCAATGGACTTTTCATAGGCATGTTTTTGCCCATATATGCAATGTATTACAAAAATCGCGCGTACGGACGGTTATCTTGAACGGACGCTCATTCCGTTTTTAATAGTGATAAAGAGCTAAACATGGTATCAAATTTTCCGGAAAAATATGAGGAATATTCGGTCAAGAGCTTTTGCGGAGAAATTATTTTTCGTTCGGCCGTGACGAACGAAAACGTGCAAAAATGCGTGTTTTGCGTGATTTTTTATGAAATGCTTAAAATGGCCTGAAACGTATGCAAAAAAAATTTAAGACGATTTTGAGCAATTTAAAATTTTACGCGCGCATTGACGCGCGCGCCTACGCGTACGCGCATTTTTGCGCGCATTTATTGACCTCATATTGATCCGACGGATATTGATCTTAATCTTGATAAATATGAATGTAAAATTACTTTCCGTTATGAAGATATGATCATAAGTTGATTTTTACAAAATGGCGCCTGGATGACGTCACGATGACTTTGAGTCTTTGAAAAGTCACGCAGTTCTAAGTTAGACTAAGATCTATCATCAGTGAAAGATTCATAACAATGGCTTTATTGAGTCTTGAGATATCCTGCGAACAAATTCGAGGAAGAATAATAAATAAAAAAATAAAAAAATAAAAATCTTGACGAAATCAAAAGGTGATACGTTGACTTCGTTACGTATCACCTAATGATACGTATACTTTGTACGCATCACCTAATGATTCCTTCAAAATTTGCAATTTCAACTTTCGATTGAAAATTTCGATATGATCCCAACATCTGATCGAAAAACAAAGTACACCGTTTTTATAGCCCATGGTCTCAGCTATAACATACCCCAATTTGGGAGAAAACAGAGCACACATAAGATAGATAGTGCTCATAGATGAATGCCATGTAGATTCATGATGTGAACGAAATTCACCTTCCATAGACATAACACGCAAATGACGAAAATTCTGACATGTGGCCTTTAATTGAATTTTGTACTATGATGACCTCATTAAAATGAAACTTAGTGAAAAGTGATCTTGTAGAGAATTGCCTTATCTACAACATATCGACATTTCAAAGAGAATCGATGAATATTGAGAGAAATACACTACATTTTCCATAAATACAATGACGTCATAATATGCAATTTTGTATTTTTGACTTCCAAGGCCATTATGATGCCGTCAAGATGTACTTAATGGCCAAATGAGATATGAAATCATACCTCCGACTCATACTCTATCTAAATATGAAAAAAAAATTGGCAATCCCTATTCATCCCAATGGACTTTTCATAGGCATGTTTTTGCCCATATATGCAATGTATTACAAAAATCGCGCGTACGGACGGTTATCTTGAACGGACGCTCATTCCGTTTTTAATAGTGATAAAGAGCTAAACATGGTATCAAATTTTCCGGAAAAATATGAGGAATATTCGGTCAAGAGCTTTTGCGGAGAAATTATTTTTCGTTCGGCCGTGACGAACGAAAACGTGCAAAAATGCGTGTTTTGCGTGATTTTTTATGAAATGCTTAAAATGGCCTGAAACGTATGCAAAAAAAATTTAAGACGATTTTGAGCAATTTAAAATTTTACGCGCGCATTGACGCGCGCGCCTACGCGTACGCGCATTTTTGCGCGCATTTATTGACCTCATATTGATCCGACGGATATTGATCTTAATCTTGATAAATATGAATGTAAAATTACTTTCCGTTATGAAGATATGATCATAAGTTGATTTTTACAAAATGGCGCCTGGATGACGTCACGATGACTTTGAGTCTTTGAAAAGTCACGCAGTTCTAAGTTAGACTAAGATCTATCATCAGTGAAAGATTCATAACAATGGCTTTATTGAGTCTTGAGATATCCTGCGAACAAATTCGAGGAAGAATAATAAACTAGACATATAATACTTGTTTGGAACAAGTATAGGTGGGCTGGTCAACAAACATTTGAGACAAAATAAGGCAAAAATAAGCGACATACTGCTTACAAATTCTTAAAAGACAATATCATGTAGATTCATAACGTGAACTAAATTCACCTTCTATAGGCATAACACGCAAATTATGAAGTTTTTGACATGAGGCCTTTAATCAAAATTTTCACTATGATGACGTCATCAAAATGAAAAATGGTTATTACTGCGCTTGTAGAGAATTGTCTTAGCTACAACATATCGAAATTTTGAAGAAAATTGATCAATATTTACAGAGATACAATCAATTTTACATAAATATGCTGACGTCATAATATGCAAATTCGTATTTTGAGTTCCAAGGCCATTGTGATGATGTCACGATACACTTAATGGCCAAAAGAGACATGGAATCATATTTCCGACTCATACTCTATCTTAATATGAAAAAAAATTGAGGATCCTGGTGCATTCCAAAGAGCTATAACGGATTTTGTATAGGCATGTTTTTGCCCATATATGCTATGTATTAAAAGACCTCGCGCGCACTGACATTTATCTTGAATTTACGCTCATCTTGTTAATAATAGTCATAAAGAGATAAACATGGAATCAAATTCCTTGAAAAAATATGAGAAATATCATGAAAGAAAAAAAAATGGCGATTCTATGTTTTTTAATGGTGTTACGCGCGAAAACGCGCGCGCATGCTCGTACGCGCGATTTTTTATAAAATGCTTAAAATGACCTGAAACGTATGCAAAATAAATTTGAGACGATTTTAAGCATTTTTTTTGACCTGAAATTGACTGGACTGATATTGACCTTGATCGTAATAAATATGAATGAGAAATACCTTTTGGTTATGAAGATATGATCATGAGTTTATTTTCAGAAAATTTCACAAAATGGCGCCTAGATGACGTCATCAGTCAAGGTCAAGGTTGAAAACCTTACTGTGTTTTGTCCATATGCCTATACATATGTGTGCCAAATATCAAAGCATTTGATTAAACCATTTTCAAGATATCTTGTTAACAAAAAAGTGGTTAGAAATAAAATAAATAAATAATAATAAAGGCAATTTTAACAAAATTATAAGGTGGTCTGTATAGATACAGCCCACCTGATAAATAAAGAAAGAAAATTCTGACGAAAACAATAGGTGATCTGTTTTTAACAGACCACCTAATAAATAAAGAAAGAAAGAAAATTCTGACGAAAACAATAGGTGATCTGTCGTTGACAGACCACCTAAAAATAAAGAAAGAAAATTCTGACGAAAACAATAGGTAGTCTGTCGAAGACAGACCACCTAATAATAATAAAGAAAATCCTTCAAAGTTCTAGAAAATGTGCAATTTCAACTTTCAATTGAAAAATTCCGACATGATCCCAACATCTGATCAAAAAACAAAGTACACCGTTTTTGTAGCCCATGGTCTCAGCTATAACATACCAAAAGTTGGGATAAAATAGAGCACGAACAAGCGAGATAGTGCTCAAAGATGAGTGTCATGTAGATTCACGATGTGAACGAAATTCACCTTCCATAGACAATACACGCAAATGAAGAAAATTCTGACATGTCGCCTTTAATTGAAATTTTCACCATGATGACGTCATCAAAATGAAAAACAATGGGCACTGATCTTGTAGAGAATTGTCTCAGCTACAACATATCTAAGTTTGGAAGTAAATCAATCAATATTTACAGAGATACAATCAATTTGCCATACATATGATGACGTCATAATATGCAAATTCGTTTTTTGAGTTCCAAGGCCATTATGATGATGTCACGATATATATAATGGCCAAATGAGACCTAAAATCATATCTCCAACTCATATTCTATCCAAATATGAGAAAAAATTGGGGGTTTTGTGGACTTCCTAAAGAGCTATAACGGATTTTGTATAGGCATGTTTTTGCCCATATATGCTATGTATTAAAAGACCTCGCGCGCACTGACATTTATCTTGAATTTACGCTCATCTTGTTAATAATGGTCATAAAGAGATAAACATGGAATCAAATTCCTTGAAAAAATATGAGAAATATCATGAAAGAAAAAAAAATGGCGATTCTATGTTTTTTAATGGTGTTACGCGCGAAAACGCGCGCGCATGCTCGTACGCGCGATTTTTTATAAAATGCTTAAAATGACCTGAAACGTATGCAAAATAAATTTGAGACGATTTTAAGCATTTAAAAATTTTGCGCGCGCATTGACGCGCGGACGTACGCGCACGCGCGCGTTTTTTGACCTGAAATTGACTGGACTGATATTGACCTTGATCATAATAAATATGAATGAGAAATACCTTTTGGTTATGAAGATATGATCATGAGTTTATTTTCAGAAAATTTCACAAAATGGCGCCTAGATGACGTCATCAGTCAAGGTCAAGGTTGAAAACCTTACCGTGTTTTCTCCATATGCCTATACATATGTGTGCCAAATTTCAAGTTATTTGATTTAGCCATTTTCAAGTTATCTTGTTAACAAAAAAGTGGTTAGAAATAAAATAAATAAATAATAATAAAGGCAATTTTAACAAAATTATAAGGTGGTCTGTATAGATACAGCCCACCTGATAAAAAAAAAAATAAATAAAAATCTTGACGAAATCAAAAGGTGATACGTTGACTTCGTTACGTATCACCTAATGATACGTATACTTTGTACGCATCACCTAATGATTCCTTCAAAATTTGCAATTTCAACTTTCGATTGAAAATTTCGATATGATCCCAACATCTGATCGAAAAACAAAGTACACCGTTTTTATAGCCCATGGTCTCAGCTATAACATACCCCAATTTGGGAGAAAACAGAGCACACATAAGATAGATAGTGCTCATAGATGAATGCCATGTAGATTCATGATGTGAACGAAATTCACCTTCCATAGACATAACACGCAAATGACGAAAATTCTGACATGTGGCCTTTAATTGAATTTTGTACTATGATGACCTCATTAAAATGAAACTTAGTGAAAAGTGATCTTGTAGAGAATTGCCTTATCTACAACATATCGACATTTCAAAGAGAATCGATGAATATTGAGAGAAATACACTACATTTTCCATAAATACAATGACGTCATAATATGCAATTTTGTATTTTTGACTTCCAAGGCCATTATGATGCCGTCAAGATGTACTTAATGGCCAAATGAGATATGAAATCATACCTCCGACTCATACTCTATCTAAATATGAAAAAAAAATTGGCAATCCCTATTCATCCCAATGGACTTTTCATAGGCATGTTTTTGCCCATATATGCAATGTATTACAAAAATCGCGCGTACGGACGGTTATCTTGAACGGACGCTCATTCCGTTTTTAATAGTGATAAAGAGCTAAACATGGTATCAAATTTTCCGGAAAAATATGAGGAATATTCGGTCAAGAGCTTTTGCGGAGAAATTATTTTTCGTTCGGCCGTGACGAACGAAAACGTGCAAAAATGCGTGTTTTGCGTGATTTTTTATGAAATGCTTAAAATGGCCTGAAACGTATGCAAAAAAAATTTAAGACGATTTTGAGCAATTTAAAATTTTACGCGCGCATTGACGCGCGCGCCTACGCGTACGCGCATTTTTGCGCGCATTTATTGACCTCATATTGATCCGACGGATATTGATCTTAATCTTGATAAATATGAATGTAAAATTACTTTCCGTTATGAAGATATGATCATAAGTTGATTTTTACAAAATGGCGCCTGGATGACGTCACGATGACTTTGAGTCTTTGAAAAGTCACGCAGTTCTAAGTTAGACTAAGATCTATCATCAGTGAAAGATTCATAACAATGGCTTTATTGAGTCTTGAGATATCCTGCGAACAAATTCGAGGAAGAATAATAAATAAAAAAAAAATAAATAAAAATCTTGACGAAATCAAAAGGTGATACGTTGACTTCGTTACGTATCACCTAATAAATAAATAAATAATAATAAAAATCTTGACGAAATCAAAAGGTGATACGTCTACGTACGTATCACCTAATAACAACAACACTATAACAACATCAAAATCAAGAACAACAATGATAATAACAGCAAAAATAAATATAATACTATAATAATAATAGTAATAATAATGGTGGTGTCTCCTATATTAAAGGTTCAGGTCCTTCTACAAAGGCGCTTTACACATATAACGAAGAAAAAGTACAAAAGAAAACAAATGTTTCCCTCAAACTATATTTTCAATTGAAACATGTAGTATATTATAGGAACCTGTACATAAAGACCACTAGCTCATAAAGATCAATTATTATTTGCGTTTAACCTGAGCAGTCTTTATACACATGTTTGTCTGTATTCGCATATCAGGGATAATGAAAGGGCCTAAGCTAATTTGAGCGGAATAAAAGAAAGAGAGACACTGACAGAGCGAGACTAGCGGCTGGCTGAAGAATTTATGGCATTGTGCTCTAGTGTAAAATTCCAGACTGTGCCGGAAAACTGCCTACACACAGATATCAGAAAAGAGATTGAGTCACAGAGGCACAATAAACGTGAACCCTTTGTGATATTGGCAAACATTTCTTTACATTTAGCCTAGGCCCGTACTATCCGAGGGGCCTAGGGGTAGTAGAAGGTCTCAATCCTACATACATGTATAGTACAGGGCCATAAGCTAATAGTACACTTCGTTTTCACCCTCGGTTTTGAGATAAAACAAAACCAGTGTGAAATTATTTTTTTAATGAAAAAGAGGGAGATAAATACGCATGTTATTCTAGGGACCTTCTGGCATTGTATTACTGTATAAGCTGTTATTTTCGCGAGGGTTTTATTTTCGCGAATTTTCGCGAATTGAAAATTATCGCGAAATTATCAACACGCGAAAATATTACCACCTCATCATTCCTGAGCGCGAAAATATCAGCGTAATATTATCCTCTCGATCGCCAGCGCCATTTGCCTAGCCACTGCCACTACTACGAACATGTGCATGCCGCGCCCACACTCACTCAGCTTATTGTGTAGCAGCGGTTGCATTTGTACAGCTTGCAACACTCACTCGGTGATTCCACTTTCCGCGACAGCAAGTGGGGAAGTTATCATTTTTCAAACGTCTCTTACTCTTCTGTAACCGTTGTCAACTTGGTATTTTAATCACCATGCATTACGCTCGCACCCCTATCTTAAAATCGATCAGCCTTCTCGCTCTATTTGCCGGTACGGTAAGTACTCTACTGTATGGGCTGCTTAAACTTGTGTGTGTACATGTACTTACGTGTACCGAGTCCGTGTGTGTATGTGTTGCATTTTGGCGCGAGAAAGTTATTATACTCATCACGTTTATACTCCCTATATATCTATGTAACATATGTTTTATGGACCTCTGCCTTGTGTAGTTGTGTCTGAAATAAAGTTCTGAATTGAATTGAATCGAATATAAATCGATCTACCATTTGCAAATCAAATCTAGCAAGTAAACGAGTCATAAACAATGAGAACATTTATGGGCAAAGGGAGAGAAACAACTCACTGAATCTATGATTGTTTGGACCTACGGACTTCATCGTTTCAAAATAAATCTACCACCACAAGTAAACAACATCCACAAACACACACTCTCAGGCATAACACCCGTAACATGACACACAAAACAATTTCCACTGCCTGAACGCCCGCCGCACAAGTAAGCAACGTCACACAGTATGTGCTTTCAAAACTACGTCATCGCCACTAGCGGGAATTCCCTATAGTGGGGTTTCCCATATTGGCATTAACGAGCGCCCTATGTGCTGATGCAGTGCTTGTAGTGCGAGTGCGATGCGATGCTGTGCGATATGTTTTGTGTATGCATGTCGCACAAGCTAACTCTGGTCAGGGAGGTGTGTCTTCTCCGATAGCTTTGTGTATGGTATGTGTAGCATGGCGTGTAGGCATGGCGTAGTGAATTAATACGGAAGTACAGTACAGTACTTAGTACTGCAAAAGTGTCATTCGCGAAAGCAACGACCCGCGAAAATGTCTCTTAGCCTGTCATTCGCGAAAATATCTGTACGCGAAAATATCAGCTTATACAGATACCACGGAGTTTAGACATATTAAGAGTAGTCAACATACAACCAATGCGTGTGTTGAACAGTGGCGTAATGAGCAAAAACTGTGGGGGGGGGGGGGGCTGAAAAAACTGCAGACAATCATGTCGTTTTGGCAACATATTTTGTACATCACTGGTATCGAATTAGAAATAAAGCATGTTTGAATTGTTTAGGGAGGGGGGGGGGTGGGGCAACTACTCTCCCAAGCGTGTGATTCGTTTGATGTTACAACTGATGTCATTTTTGTTTTCCTCAATCGTACAATCTACAGGAAAATGTTTTGAATTCATGAAAAACAACTGTATTTTATTTCTGAGATTCATTTGTATTGTTTGGAATCAATAACAAAAACTACTGAGATAAAAATCTATATTTGTAAAGCGCATGAACAAATAATGGACCGTGCTCAAACAACGATTGCCTGATTATTGCAGACTCATGGAGGGTCGCAGTTCTTTTGGCATGCTCTCAAGTCTGTTCACACCTGTATTTGTATAATAATGATGCAGGCCTTATCAACTGAAGTAGTGTGAACATGTAAATATTGAATATAAATGATTTGAATAATAATAATAATAGTAATAATGATAATAGATAATAGTAGTCGAATTAATATTAACACAAAACAGTAAATGATAATAATATCATATAATAAAAAAAACAATTATAACAATAATGATAACAATAATACATATATTTACAATACTACTACTACTACTACTACTACTACTACTTCTACATGCTCTTATATCACACCTGTATTTGTCTAATAAGAATGCAGGCCTAATATGTTATCAACTGAAGTAATGTGTAATTATTAAATATAAAATAACATGAATAATAATAATAATAATAGTCATAATGACAATACATATATACTAATAAGAAGAGTAGCAATTGTATTAATATTAACAAAAACAGTTAATGACAACAATATGATATAATAAAAAACGAGTATAACAATAACGATAATAATACTAATTATAATTACAATAATACTTCTATTACTACTACTACTACTACTCATAATAATAATAATTACTTCAAATTGTTGATAATAATTCTGATGGAATTGACATGACGATTAGAACTCAAACAAAAACGACAAACAAGCGACGAACAAGATTTAAAAAAAAAAACACACACAAACACTCAAACAAACAAAAGGGTTTTACCCCAGTCTAAGAGTCCCAGACGTTCTTTTTTCCGATGTAGCGTAGGAGAGCATCGTTTTCAGCATCATCATGTTTTTGTAATGATTACTGTTCTTGTATAAATTAGCTTATCACAGTGGGTGGATATAATGTTGATACCATCTCAGAACGTTATTGATCAATGAAGATTAATCTGTTTCGGGAAGATTTAAACTTTGTCTAGAATGAATCATATTGTCGTTTGTCGCTATCATTTGAGGAAAAGATATAAGAACAAATCATTCTAACTTCATGGGAAATAGGGTATGATTGGTCAAAGTTTGTATTTTCTTTTGCTCTTGTATGTAGTAATATTGTATTAAAATAAAAGAGAATAAATAAAATGTTTACATGAATGACAAGTGTAAACGTAGCTACTCACAAAATATATAAAATGGCCTTACGATTGTATAAGTTTGGCTATTATTTTGGTTTAAAAAGATCAAAACATGCCTTACCCCAGTCTTTAAGTCCAAGACGTTCCTTTTCAGCTCTGGCGTAGGAGAGCATCGCTTCAGCATCATCACAGCTAACAACCTCCATTTCATGCTTGAGCAGAAATAAAGAGTCCACACTGCAAAGGGATGGTAATAATGATCACAATATAATTAACAAATACTAAAACGTTTAAAGGTGAACTTCAAAGAAAATCACAAATATGTCAACTAATGTATCACTAGAAACTGGTAAGCTAACAGATAGCCACCGTACAAGTTTTAGGTCAACTACATATCGGGTGATTTATAAAAATACAAATACAACCACCTCCAGTAGCAGCTGGGATATGCGAGAGATTCGCCGGAAAAATAACGATGTTTTTAATGACGTCACTATATGGACCAACACTGCCCAAGCAGACGACATCCCATAGAGAATGAACATAATTGCAAAGCTATTATTTCTCAAATTATAATGAGTTTAGTGTATATAAATGTAATGGCATGTCAAACCATTCAAAGGGGGATATGACCCGATTCCGATAACTAAAATCTTTTGCTTGTAAATACGAAGGATATGTGTTAATTAACGATCAAAGAAACCAGACTTTCGAATTGAAAACCCCCCGGAATGATATCAGGACGGCATTTGTTCCCTCTTGAAACGCCGAACATACCGCGCTGTGTGCAGCTGAATATTCAATACCGCCTTATTTTGTTTACAAGCGACAAATTCCTTTATTTTTGTATCGGTGCATTTGTCATCAAAATAAAACCGTGTGCGGGGTTTAGAGTGAGGCAATAGATTATAATTTTAGCCTGACGGTAGTGAAGTAAGAGAAAGAACTCAAGAGAAGATGTAAACACAGGCACTGAAAATGTGTGTGATGTCATGGGACATCGTCTGCTTGTGCAAATCGTGTCCATACAGTGATCTCACACATCTCAGGAGCGTTCGGAGAGCTCTTCAGGTGCTATGCCGGGGCTGTATTTAAGCGTTTTATAATTTATAATAATAATCACCTCGAATGTTTCCAAGCATTGAAGTTTGATAACCTTGTCGAATCACAGTTTCAACTTTGCAATAATGAAATTAAGTTAGTTTTTAAAATCAATGAACATCAACTTTAAAGATAAACTTCAGTTCTGGTAAAAAAAAATAAAAATGAATTCTCACAGACTCAAACAAAACATACACTGAATGTTCAACACTACAAATAAACACAATTTGCCAAACGATTGTGGTAGAAAATGTATACTGGCTGAGTAATGAACATAAACAGATAAGGAAATCAAGGTAAGAAGCCCTGACATCATTTGTGTAGTCCCATATACATCTGTATGTGTGCAGTGCTTGTTACTTTATCAAGACTGGGCCACATTTATTATGATTTTGATGACTCCAGAACCTTGCAGTACACACCAATACTTACATGCTACTTGCAACAATTTTTTTTTCTGATCCAATCCACACCTTGTCTTTCACAATGCAATCGCATGACTTGGGGGGAGGGGGGAGGGGGTGTTTCACAAAAACTAAGATCGACTTTAAGTAGGACTTAACTATGGCAGGCCATTCATGCCACTGGTTGCTCTCACTATTGGTATCTCAATTATGATCTTTAGATAATATTTTTTCCTTCAATCATGAACTATCAAAAAGTGTAAATTCTGTAGATTTGTGACTTTGATTTGTAACTCTCATGAGAGACCAATACCAGTAAATGGTGAGAGAAACAGTGGCATTAGCGGCCTGCCATAGTTAAGTCCAACTTAAAGTCGATCTTAGTCTTTGTGAAACACCCCCCAGAACTCAACTTTATCTTTAACGAAGAACAACATTTCCGTTGTGATTAAAATATTACCCATTTGTATGATGGTCAATAAATGTATGATCAATAAAGTGATGTTTTAAGAATAAGTAAAATGATAGTAATTAATGATACCAAAAAAAAAAATTACCTTGAATAATATGGCGATGAAAGGAAAGTGAGCAATTGTGATAGTGTTACTGCAATATGTTGCTGGTACCAGGTGGTTCAAAATGGTGCAGCTGTTTTTGTTACTTTGTGCATGGCGCTTTTGATATTTTTATATTCGCACTAGACATATTATGACTTGGGCAGTAGATATCAAGTACATTTGGCGCGCGTAAGAAATATATTATTAATATTATTATAATAATAATGACAAGTATTCTTATTATATACTATTATGAAACAACTAATAACAAACAAATTTGATGTACCGCCAACTGGTAGGAACTTATTGGAGGCGAAATTAAACAAAACTATAAAGAGTCGCTATCATGCAGACATAAAATAAGTTCCATGTTTTAATATGTACAATACCAATGAAATATAGGGGAGAGAGAGAGAGATTTGCAGCAATTACAAATTATTCAATGCAATCCATTCCGACTTCGTCAGTTCTAGGGGCTGGTGTTTGTATGTATGCCTGCTGCCTACTTCACAATTGTAATGCCAATATTTTGGATAATTCTCTTTTGTACTTATACCTGATTAAATGTATAAATGTTTACATGCATGTACTTAAATATTGAATTAAGAAATGCATGGGCCAGTTTTTGCACATAAATCAGAAACAAATTAGGAATTATAGTGATTACCATGCCTGATGATTATCATGATCATCATCATTATCATACTGGCATACATTTTAATCTGACACTTTACGGTGGGCAACACTGAGCCTACATGAATAACTGGTTAATAGAAATCTTCTTTCAGGTTCACTACTCGAGCTTTTCCCTGCATATATCTTTCGCACAATGAAAGTTCAAGTTCAGGTCAACCATGGAGTTACTAAGCTAGTAACTCCATGGGTCAACACACACACTAGTCCACCCCCTGGACTGTTGTGCACGATTTCGCTATCGTCTGGTCTGGTTGAGTGCACACCGCATTGCGCCCACAAACACACACACCCACCCATACGCACATGCAGAATAGTCGTACTCCCACAACTGGGGTAAGTGAAACTATGGTGGCCCTGAAGGGACATCGCGAATAGACTAAATCGTGAAAAATATGCGATAAAATTCACGATATCGTCAATTTTATCGCATATTTTTCACGAAGAAATTCACGAAATTGACGATATCGTGAACTTTATCGTGAACTTTTCACGATGAAATTGACGATATCGTGAATTTTATCGTGAAAAGTTCACGATATAAAGTTCACGATATCGTCAATTTTATCGTGTACTCTATCGTGTACTCTATCGTGTACTCTCCTGACGGGCGCTTCGTAAACAAAACCAGACCTAGCTAGGGGAGACAGAGAGAAGAAAAAAGGGAAAGGGAAAGAGAAGATAAAAGGAAAGAAAGAATAATAAGAAGAAAAGAGGGAAACGGGGGGGGGGGGCGAAGGGCTCTTGCCTCCTCCTCACTTCCCCCCCCCCCCCCCTCCCCGCCAAAAAATAAATCAGAGAGAGAGAGAGAGAAGGGAAAGGGAAAGGGAAAGAGAAGATAAAAGGAAAGAAAGAAGAGGAAGAAGAAGAAAAGAGGAAAACGGGGAAAGGGCGAAGGACTCTTGCCCCCCCCCCTCCCCCCCCCCCCCCGCCAAAAAATAAATCAGAGAGAGAGAGAGAAGGGAAAGGGAAAGGGAAAGAGAAGATAAAAGGAAAGAAAGAAGAGGAAGAAGAAGAAAAGAGGGAAAAGGGGGCAAAGGGCTTTTGCCTCGTCCCCCCGCCCCCCGCCAAAAAATAAATAAGAGAGAGAGAGAGAGAAGGAAAGGGAAAGAGAAGAAAGAAAGAGAAAAACGAAAAAGAGGGAGAATAGGAAAGAAAGGAAAAGAAAGAAAAGAAAGGAGGCAAGAGCCCTTCGCCCCTGTTTCTCTCTTTTCTTATTCTTTTTCCTCTTCTTTCTTTCCTTTTATATTTTCTTTCCCTCTCCCTTCTCTTTCCCTTTATGGCGGGAGGGGGGAGGGGGAGGTAAGAGCCTTTCGCCCTTCCCCCGTTTCCCTCTTTCGTCTTTTTTTCCTTTCTTTCCTTTTATATTTTCTTTCCCTTTCCCTTTCCCTTCTCTCTATCTCTCTCTCTCTCTCCTATTTATTTGTTGGCGCGGGAGGGGGGAGGAGGCAAGAGCCCCTCTTTTCTTCTTATTCTTCTTCCTTTCCTTTTTTATTCTCTTTCCCTTTCCCTTCTCTCTCTCTCTCTCTCTCTCTCTTATTTATTTTTTGGGCGGGGGGATGCAAGAGCCCTTCGCCCCCGTTTCCCTCTTTTCTTCTTCTTCTTCCTCTTCTTTCTTTCCTTTTATCTTCTCTTCCCCTTACCCTTTCCCTTCTCTCTCTATCTCTTATTTATTTTTTTTGGCGGGGGGTGGGGAGGGAGGAGGCAAGAGCCCTTCGCCCTTCCCCCGTTTCCCTCTTTCCTTCTTATTCCTCTTCTTTCTTTCCTTTTATATTTTCTTACCTTTCCCTTCTCTCTCTTATTTATTTTTGGCGGGGGGGGGGGGGGAGGAGGCAAGAGCCCTTCGCCCTTCCCCTGTTTCCCTCTTATTCCTCTTCTTTCTTTCCCTTTCCCTTCTCTCTCTCTCTCTCTCTCTCTCTTATTTATTTTTTTGGCGGGGGGGGGGGAGGTAAGAGCCTTTCGCCCTTCCCCCGTTTCCCTCTTTCCTTCTTCTTCTTTCTTTCCTTTTATCTTCTCTTTCCCTTTCCCTTTCCCTTCTCTCTCTCTCTGATTTATTTTTTGGCGGGGAGGGGGGGGGGGGGGTGAGGAGGAGGCAAGAGCCCTTCGCCCCCCCCCCCCGTTTCCCTCTTTTCTTCTTATTATTCTTTCTTTCCTTTTATCTTCTCTTTCCCTTTCCCTTTTTTCCTTCTCTCTGTCTCCCCCAGCTAGGGCTGGTTTTGTTTACGAAGCGCCCGTCAGGAGAGTACACGATAGAGTACACGATAGAGTACACGATAAAATTGACGATATCGTGAACTTTATATCGTGAACTTTTCACGATAAAATTCACGATATCGTCAATTTCATCGTGAAAAGTTCACGATAAAGTTCACGATATCGTCAATTTCGTGAATTTCTTCGTGAAAAATATGCGATAAAATTGACGATATCGTGAATTTTATCGCATATTTTTCACGATTTAGTCTATTCGCGATGTCCCTTCAGGGCCACCATATGAATCATTGGAGCATGGACTTACTAGACTCCATGATTGGAGTAAGTGAATGAGCGCGGTAAGATGACTGCGTCATCTGTTGGTTATGTTAGGACGTGGACTACACTGCGCTAAGCTATGTGTATCGCATTTTCATTTCCCCACAGCAACAGTGTAATAGCATGAAGCTAATACAACATTGATAAAATAATGTCTAGTAGTACGCGTGATCCATGTGCGTCGGTGTGTCTGTCTCTCTCTCTCTCTCCCAAACCGTTCCAGCACTTCTCTCTCTCTCTCTCTCTCTCTCTCCTATCCCCACTTTACTGCATAGATCTACGGGTGTGTTTCGAAAATAGTAATGACATGAACGCTAGCGCTTCATTACTTTCAGAGCTGGCAACAGCTGTCAGCGCGCGTTTTTCAAGTACTGTATAAGCTGATATTTTCGCGTACAGATATTTTCGCGAATGACAGGCTAAGAGACATTTTCGCGGGTCGTTGCTTTCGCGAATGACACTTTTGCAGTACTAAGTACTGTACTGTACTTCCGTATTAATTCACTACGCCATGCCTACACGCCATGCTACACATACCATACACAAAGCTATCGGAGAAGACACACCTCCCTGACCAGAGTTAGCTTGTGCGACATGCATACACAAAACATATCGCACAGCATCGCATCGCATCGCACTCGCACTACAAGCTCTGCATCAGCACATAGGGCGCTCGTTAATGCCAATATGGGAAACCCCACTATAGGGAATTCCCGCTAGTGGCGATGACGTAGTTTTGAAAGCACATGTACTAGTACTGTGTGACGTTGCTTACTTGTGCGGCGGGCGTTCAGGCAGTGGAAATTGTTTTGTGTGTCATGTTACGGGTGTTATGCCCGGTGGGGTCACTCCCCTGCAAAGAGTGACACGTATGACCGTTACCACCAATGCATATAACCCCCTTTTGCGGTCAATTTCAAGGACATTTTGTGATATTTAACCCCCTTTTTTACGTCAAAACAAGGACAAAATCCTTCTTTGGAATACCCCTATTTATAAGATTGTAAGGACACTTTCGCAAATTTACCCCTATTTTACCATATTTAAAGGACAAGACTCGGCTCCGAGAATTTTTCTTCCCGGTTTTCTCTTTTCCCTTCCCGGTTTTCTCTTTTCCCTTTTCCTGACCCCTATTTATCAATTTCGGGGACACCTGTGCACCCCTATTTTCTTTATTTCAAGGAATATTTTGTCCGCGGACATTGCTTGAAATTGACCCCTTTTTCCGCGATTTTGGTAACGGTCATGCGGTCCGGAAGTCACATTGAGTGACCCCACCGGGGTGTTATGCCTGAGAATGTGTGTTTGTGGATGTTGTTTACTTGTGGTGGTAGATTTATTTTGAAACGATGAAGTCCGTAGGTCCAAACAATCATAGATTCAGTGAGTTGTTTCTCTCCCTTTGCCCATAAATGTTCTCATTGTTTATGACTCGTTTACTAGTACTTACCGTACCGGCAAATATAGAGCGAGAAGGCTGATCGATTTTAAGATAGGGGTGCGAGCGTAATGCATGGTGATTAAAATACCAAGTTGACAACGGTTACAGAAGAGTAAGAGACGTTTGAAAAATGATAACTTCCCCACTTGCTGTCGCGGAAAGTGGAATCACCGAGTGAGTGTTGCAAGCTGTGCAAATGCAACCGCTGCTACACAATAAGCTGAGTGAGTGTGGGCGCGGCATGTACATGTTCGTAGTAGTGGCAGTGGCTAGGCAAATGGCGCTGGCGATCGAGAGGATAATATTACGCTGATATTTTCGCGCTCAGGAATGATGAGGTGGTAATATTTTCGCGTGTTGATAATTTCGCGATAATTTTCAATTCGCGAAAATTCGCGAAAATAAAACCCTCGCGAAAATAACAGCTTATTGAACATAATACGCGTGGCGCTGTTTTCTTTGAATAAAGAAGGGTGGCGCTATATGTTGGAAATCAAGAACCAGTGACGCTCTGTTGGGCAAAACCAAGAACGCGTCGCACGCGCGCTACATGTTATCTATGGTCACGAGGCCCTTGATTATCATTATCATCATTATTATTATCATCATTAAGTATCATTATAAGTTGTTATAAGTACTATTAGTAGTAGCATATAGACCTAGTAGTAATATTATTCTCATTATCATTATAATAATGAACATGATATGTTATGTTATTTTTATTATTGATATTATCATAATCACAATCGTCATCATCAACATCTTCGTTTGAATCTTACCCTGATCCGCAGGCTACGTCAAGGACGCGATGACATTTGTGACCCTGCAAAACTCCCAGCAACCAGCTCTTGTAACCGGACGACCGCTCCGCCAACGGACCGAGCTTGTGGACAGCATCGCTGTCATCAAATGGATTCGAAACGTCTTGCTGTAATTGTAACATATATAATAAATTTGTCAATGATTGACTAATAAAATATAAATCACAAAATTGATGTGCATTGTCACATTTGTTTGACAGATCATGACAATTATATTTTCTGTGAAAATATGCAAATTAAGCATGAATATGCACAAGCTACAAAGAACTGGTATTCATCTACTGGTTTCAACTGGTAAATCAACTGGCCATCATCTACTGGTTTTCAACTGGTATCTACTGAAAATAACTGGTCTCAAATGGTCCACTCTGGTTTTATGGGTTTTAAACTGGAATCAACTGGCAGATGTACCAGTATAAGGCCTATTGCTTTTAACTGGTATCAACTGGTGTAACAATTTAATACCAGTATGGTTTATTGGTTTTAACTGGTTGTTTTCAGCGTGCCAGTAGAGTCAATTAGTGTTATTCCGGTAGCGCGTACTAAGTTAGCGCGTACTTAGTTAGTTCACATTTTTATGGAGTGCCTGTTGCAAATTAATTTACCCTGTACAGATTATTTTAATCCTTCAATGAAAAGTGTCCAAAAAAATAATTTTGCAATGAAATGTGAAGAAAAAGATAATATGAGTATGAGCTAAATTTCAACAAAGTCTTTGGTAGATTATCTGTTTCATGAATATTGAAGGAGTAAGATGAAACCTAGCATTCCATAGAAGTGTGAACTAAGATTCTTGTTTAGTCTGGACTTAGTCCCGGCTTAACTTATGAGAATACCACCCAATGGGTTTTAAACTGGGATATACTGGTGCATGCATGTGTAGTTTACCAGTTGTGTCAACTGGTTACAATTATGGTACCAGTTGAATCCAGTTGAAACCAGTAGAATAAACTGGCACATATCCCAGTTCCGTCAACTGGAATCAACTGGTATACCAGTTGATTCTAGTTGATACCAGTTGAAAATCCAACTGGTTTCAACTGTTTTTGGGACCTGGGCTGGAAATCAGCACAATCTATATAATTACAATCATTTACTAAAACACCAATATTTTCTTGCAGATCGTCTTCCATTATGATTAGTATGAGTAGTAATAAACACAACTGCACCAAAGACATCGACACAATACACAACAAATGTATGTAAATAATAATTTATACCGTCAGTCTAGACAAATCAGTCAAAGATTCATCAGTCACACACTCAACTTCACGCACAGCATATACACACACACACAATCCCATCAACACTCCAGCGCACATTGATAGCAGTAACATTCTGGAGACGGAGTTAACATGTAACTAAACCTTGCCATGATGTACGAAAAATAAGAGCAGAATTACAGAACATGTCAAATGTGAGATTCATAAAGTTGACACTCAAGAAATGATTAATTAGAACTTACCATGTTGTGTTATCACCACGACTATGATCTCGTTAAACGTATACAGTCCCTTTCGTTACTCGACCCTGGCGGTAATCTAACTCAACGTCAACATATTGATGCATAGGTCTATACACTATGAACTTGACGGGCAAAGAAAGATCGAGGACAAAATATAGCGTTCCTCATATTGATATGTGTATCTTTACCGCTAGTTTTGTTCTTTTATTTGGTGTATTGTGTGTGTCTGTGTGTGTGTCCTTTTGTGTGTGAATGTCTGTGTGTGCTTTGTTATGTATGCAAGTGTGCTGTGTGTGTGCATGTTTGGTGTGTGAGTGTTTTATTTTTACGTCAATCTTGGTTGTTGTTGTTGTTGTTTTAATTTATAGGCGTTTTTCATTCAGAAGTGAATATTTACGCCTCTTCTCTCAGGATTGATACGTCAATCTTGAGTAGTCTTTTTCCAGACTTGTATGTGTGTATAGAGTTTGTTGTGCCATTGGTTTTCTAAATAGTTAATAATGGATACCATTGTTGAATAAGATGTGAACATAATGTTAATTGTGCATATGTTGATTGCGGTGCATTTCAACAGAATCTACTAGGAAATGTTGATCTTTTGCATGTAAATGCCAGGAGTTTATGTACGAATTATGATGATTTGTTACAATTGTTGTCTTGCTTAAAGCATGATTTTTCTGTAATAGGTGTCTCTGAAACTTGGTTTAAAACTACAACTGATATAATGTTTCAGATACCTGGCTATCCTTTTGTTCATATTATGTAGAGCAGAAAAGAATGGCGGTGGGGTATGTTTGTACATTAAAGATTCATGGTATAAAATTGTTTTTGTTGAAATAACAAGCTTCAGTACAAATATTATTGTTGGATGTGTATATAGGTTTCCTAACTATTATAGTTCATCCTTTGTTGAAAATTTAGAACATCAGCTACATATATTGAGTAAAGAAAACAAGGAAATATATTCAATGGGTGACTTCAACATCAATTTATTAAATTATAATAATGACCATAGTGTTAAAGATTTTGTTGATTTTATGTACTCATTTGGATTATTTTCTCTTGTCACTATACCTACCCTTATAACTGAAATTAGTGCAACATTGATTGACAATATTTTCACAAGCTGCATTCAAAATAAGTTTAGCTCAGGTGTAATATGTTCAGATATTTCAGATCATATGCCTACATTTTGTGTAAAAAAAAAGGACTCTGTAGTAACTTAAAAGAGATGGACAGGTTTTGAAGCGGAGAATAAATGATAAAACAATCTCAAGGTTCAAGCAACACTTGGCTGAAATTGATTGGAAGGATCTGCTTTCATTGGAAGGCGTCAAATATTTCTCAAATTATATAATTTATGTTTCCCATTAGTTGAGGTAACATTAAAGAGTAAATGTTAAACGCCTTGGGTAACTCGTGTGTTATTGAAATCAATAAACCGCAAACATAAGCTTTATGGTAGTTATGTCAAGAGACCAACATCTGTCTTAACTTTGCTAGGTCCCTCTACTGTCACTTTCGTGAGTGGTTACCTGAGAGCCAGTGTTTCTCGAAGACAATTGAGACATATTAGCAACAGCATACGTGAAATCAAGTGTAGGACAGAACGCTACAGAAAAAGTGCTTTACCCTATCTAGTAAGGCTTTTGAACCAGCCATGATGTGGCATCCGGTCTGTTCAACTTGTTTGATGGCATAATACTGCCAAACTTTGTGAATTATATGTATTGTTTCTTCAATTGCAATCTTTGCCTGAACACACCTACAATTCGCCAAATCTTAATGCATTATATTTCAGATTCAATTAACTATCTTGGATTGAACATTTGTATAATCTTTACTCTTCGTATTATATACTGTCGATTTCATAATTACATATTGTTTCGTTGAAGGAACATAAACTATACTTTTTTCATGCATTATCATCAGTTACAAGTATCATGTTTAATATAAGTTAACCGCTTCGGCATCATCACCCTCCCCCCCCCCCCCCCCTCTCCCGCGCGAAGCGCGGAAGTTCTGATGTATCCTTAAATCATTAATGAAAGAAGACGATTCGTTGTACCATTCGCGACTCTTAATCCTTGTCTGAATTCATTTTCCCAGCTTAGACGTTAGATCAAATTATTAGAGAAAGAAGACGATTCGTCGTAACGTTTTCGACTCTTAATTAGCCCTATTGGTCTTGACTCAGTTCCCCCCTCTCGCGCAAAGCGCGGAAGCTTTGACATGTCCTTAAATTATTAGAGAATGCAGACGCCTCGGTCTACTGTTCTCGACTTTTAATCCCTATATGAATTCAGTTTTCCCCTCCCTAGACGTGCCCTTAAAGGTAATACAAAGTTTTGGGAAATTTTGAAAATTGGGTGGATCGTGATTCTTACAATTTTTTATATATTTGGATGTATTATAAGCACTAGAAAATTGAGCCCCTAAAACACTTCTGCTTTTGAGAAAAATTGAATATAAAAATTTACCGGTGCTCCCGGTAAATGTTGATGAATTTCAAATAGCGCCTACGGCTGTATAATGGTAGCTGCGACCATGAAAATCTCAGAATATGTAGTTACGATATATATTTTCCAAACCGTAATAGCTAATCGGTCGAGTTTAGTCAAGAAATGGTGTTTTATAGCATAATTAATATATTGACATTGAAAGGGAGCTATACAACATTAAGAGTTTATTATTTACAATTTCATAACTTTAGACTCGATTTCAACCGCGACAACGATCACTGAATATTGTAGGATCACATATGCTTCCAATATGTTCATTTGAACCAAATTCATGACCCCATACCAAAACTTTGTATTACCTTTAAATTATTAGATAAAGAAGACGATTCGTTTTACCGTTCTCGACTCTTAATCCTTAAGTCTGAATTAAGTTTCCCCGAAAATGTTAAAACTCTTATATGCGTGTCTGTCTTGCTCCCTCGACGAGACGACTCCACATAATAACCACCCTTCTCTATTTTACTCCCACCCTCCTTTCTCAGGCTCTTACCCCCTCTCTCTTCTCTTTCATCCCCCATTTTGTTTTTCCCTTTTCTCTTTTTTTTCCTTTCTCCTTTTTGTTTCTTTTCTTTCTTTTACTTTCTTTCCTCTCATCCCTTTTTTTATGTTTTTCACTTTCTTTCTTCTCTTCTCTTTCCTTTCTGTTCCTTTCTTTTTTTATTTTCCTTTCTTTCCTTTCTTTCTTTTTTCCCCTTTATTCCCTCCCCCTTCTCTCTTTTTTCCGACGGCAGCGTAATTTTACTGACAATATCCTGACAGGTGGGGGGGGGGGGAGTGGAGGTCGCACCCCACACCCCCAACCCCTTTAGAGACGGCCCTGCATGATACTAGATGTAGACTTTGGTAGTATACATTTTTAATATGAGAGAAATTGTGAGAAGGCCCTTGAGACTGTTATACGGGACTCTTGCAGCCGTATAGCAGCCGTATCATTACGTATTCTAGTCAAAACACTTTCACATGATTGGTAATAAAAGCTTCCATTTCATTTTTTGAAAGGGTGGTGGGCGTTTCCAAAACTGGTCTTTACCTTTAATCATTTTTCACAATGCCTTCCACACAAGGCTGTCGGATTTATATTTGTTGATTTCGAGTAGTATAGCCCGAGTACCTTTACTAAATGTAACTTAAACATGATACACATGTCATGTCTTAAGTCCCTTTAAACATTCGCTCATGACACCCAAGCTCAGTGAGTGCAAAAATAACAATGACATAATATGAAATCAAAACCACAGTTTCCTGGGTATGCATATCTTAATTAAGCTGAAGTGGCTTGAATACAAGTAGAAGGTATATATCACTCGTTCAAAACGGCAAAGGCCACGCTATACTTAATATTTGTTTGGTTGGTTTATTGTTAAATACTTCAAAGATACAGTTCGGAGGCTGAAATTGAAATTATATTTTATTGAATGTTCTGTACTACAATTAAGAACATAAACAAAATGATTCATATACAAATACAACTTAATGGTGCTGTAATTACTCAACAAGACTCACATATATAGGAGTATATAACTATGCAAAGACCCATCATGGAATAAACATGTTAATTATATATCTAACAGCTTATCAGATAATAAATCACTAAATGGCATTTTAAAGCTTCCCACACATATGTTTCTCAGATGTTATTCTAATAGCCCTTTCAAATACTATTTCGCAAATCAGAATTTGTTTTAAATGTTATTTGGTACCCCTATATATGATGTTTACAATAAGACTCGATGCATATTTTGGGGGCATTTTTTTATTTTTTAGTCACAACATCATTCGAATTCTTCTTTGGGGGTAATTGTTTGATATAAATACTCACTAATATGTGGAGTATTCAAAGTAGAGTGATTGAATGATGTAAATGTACTGGGAGTAGCAAATGCGGGGGGGGGGGAACAAATGGCATGCCTCCGGTCATCAGCGTAACATTTCACTTTTGCGTACCCTTACCCACCAGTTGCCCCTGCTCCTTTTAATCTTTTTTCTTGCCATGGTTTGTATTTGTGTTTTTATGATTAGCCAAATATTGTTGGAGTTGGTACTTCACTTTATTGATACTTCAGCAATATAGGAGCAGAGATATTATGACAAAGGCATGCAAATAAAAGGAGAATACACTAAGAAAGGCCCAGGACTTGACCTGATTATTGGTCCATTAAGGGCAGTAAGCGTAAACAGATATATCAGTACAAATATTTTGTTTTAATCCTACCAATACTAACACAATCGTCGTTTGTGTATAGAAAGAAGATATCTGGGGGTGTTTCACAAAGGCTAAGATCAACTTGAAGTTGGACTTAACTATGGCAGGCCATTACTCCCACAATTTTCTCTCACCATTTACTGGCATTGGTCTCTCAAGGGACATACAAATCATGGTGACATATTTACAGAATTTACATTTTTTGATAATTCATTATTGAAGGGGAAAATAAAATCTAAAGATAAGAATTGAGAGACCAATAGTGAGAGCAACCAGTGGCGTGAATGGCCTGCCATAGTTAAGTCCAACTTAAAGTCAATCTTAGTCTTTGTGAAACACCCTCCTGGTATGGACTATAATGTGCACTCCATTCTGCAAACCTGACAAATCAAGCTCTTTTCGGTCACAAAGGCTACTACTGGCAGTCAACAAAAATACATTTATCTGCAGTAGAAACAAATATTTGTTGACATGTATTGTCAATACATCTATTGTCGTATGCGAAGGTAGATTGTTTAGAAAGCTAATGAGGGTTTATCAAAGCCACTTTCTTCCATTTGTATTCAAACCTTGCAAGATGAAGCAAGCTTTATGATAGTATGTCTTTATATGCATGTACACAACTGAGAAGTATACCACTGGCGTCAGGCCCTATCCATTATGTCTGATCTAACCAGGCGCGGATCCAGGATTTCTTAGAAGAGGGGGCCATTTTTTTTGTTTTTTTTTGTTCCCTAAAAGTTTGAAAATCGCGCCGGTCGAGAAGTCGCTCAGTGGGGGGGGGGGGGGGGGGGGGGGGGTGGTGGTGAGCACACTTTTGTTGTTTTGCTCTCGTAAATTTGGAAATTTGAACAGCCCCCTTGAGCGCCAAGAGGGGGGGGGGGGGAGCCTATCCCCCTAAAAGGTAAAACTACGTGTTTTTACACGTTTTTTTCCAGGGGAGGGGGGATCTTACTCACCCCTTAATGAACAGTACATACACCTGAAAAGCGGACGAAGATTGAGATCTTTTAAAGCAAGAACTAGTCGCCGCATTTATCCATTCATTCCACTTTCCATAACAGTTGTTAATAAAATCCAGTAAAGAGAAGAGAATGTGAACACTATACAAAACACCTTATTGACATGTTACACGAATATATATTTTGTTTCAGTGTACTTACTTTACTGTTGTACCTCTACTGTTATACCATATCAAGGAATGATTTTTTAAACAAAATACCTACTTCAGATTAGAGCATATAAGAATAAAAGACAAGGGAGGTGTTCGTCATGATCATGTATATTATATCTAATGTATACCTAAACAGGGCCCTATGAATGTCAATGATATGTTGTACCTATGTTCATATGTTGAAACAAGATTGTTCATGTAAATATAAACAATTATTCTATATGGACACAATAAAGAAATGAAATGAAATGAAAAGTCTCGCGAAATCATGCTAATCGCGAGACACCAAATGTGAGGGTTTATCCCATTTCCGGGTGCTGTGTAAATTTTCATTGCGGGCGTTGTGGTCTGAATGCGACGTAATGGAACATTACAATGCAAATGCATGAGTCGATACACTGCAATGTGTGTGCGTTTCTTTAATCGGCGCTCTGTGACTATATCGTGAAACATGTACAACCTTTGGGTGTTGAGTCAGTCGCTTATTTAACGACATTGAACCATGTCTCAATCGGACAGTTCTAACGCATGTGATGACGATAATGTTGTTCGACGATTTGGGGTGTTAGCTGATAGGTCAGATGGTTTCAAACAATGGTTGCTTGACCAGCTTCAATCTCGTAAATGCCGCCGTGTGCTCGACGCTGCTTGCGGTACTGGGTAAGTGACGTTACCTTAGACCACTCCCCGTGTGTGCGTGTGTGTGCGCGTGTGTGTGTAATTTCATTACAATTTATTTGGAGGGGGAATGATCGAATTAAACGGGCAATAATGTATCAAGATTATGACTTTGGGTGATTAAGAATGATGAATTATGAAATGTCCGTTAAATTAGAGCGCATAATTAATGTGGATAAAACGTCTTTTATATGGAGACAAACAATTCAATCAGCGCCGGTGTTGGAGCTTTCTGGATTTAAGTTTGTGGGTGGAAGAAATACTATATGGAAATGTTGCAAGCATGGCAAGAGACAAATAGTTTAAGATATTTGGACGGTTATATGAATCAAATTATTTGGGATTGTTCAAGTGATCGAATCACCAATTCCAGACTACATCCAACCAAGACTCCGTTCAACCGACACAGATTCATGAGACCCAGCTCCAACTCTGACAGCTACAGGCAAAGTTTCTTCCCAAGAACACTCTGGGACTTCCTACCAACTTCATGAACTGCCCTCTGTGGAGAAGTTCAAAGGGAGCCATCAGTGCCTAAATCATAGGAGGTACTGTTTTTACTCGCACAACTAATAATATACGCACTATGCACTAATCATATGTGACCACTATGAGAGACACCACACCACGATATCCTCGTTTAGTTTCTTAAAAAGCTTTTGACGAGTACCAGCATAGATGTAGACGTAGACGTTGATTTAGAAAGCTCATGTTAAGTCTGTTCAATATTTTGTAAACCTCAGTATGAAACTGAAAGGTAATACTTTGCTTATGATTATTGATATTCATGATGCGATACCCAGGTTATAGAAAGAAGATTCAGGTTCAATAATATTCCTCAAAGTTGATGTTTTAAGTTGTAATACTTATTTTCATATTTCAGGTTTAAAAAAAAAGTTTTAGATGTGGGTTCAGGAACAATTCATGATTATTTTATAGTACAAGTACTACAGCAAACGTATAATTTGCAAAATAAGTATGATTTTATAGAGAAATAATTCAAACAACTATTTGTTAATGACTCTACTCATTAGAAAACAACGATAATTTAAATTCAGTTTATTGCATGTAGCCATATACTAATACACATCTTCATAGATTTGGTTTTGTTGGCGATAATTTATGTTCGTTTTGTAAACAGGAAACAGAAACGTATAACAACTAATTTTATCCTGCGGGAGCGTTCAAAGGATATGGCAGGCTTTAGTACAACTTGTTGAGTTAAATTAAATTAAAGATTTAGAATGGAAAGATGTGTTTGTTGGGTTGGCAGGCAGTTCATATATAATTAAAATCTGCAATACTATAATGTTCATGGTTAAGTTTGTTAGATCTGCTGGGGTAAGGGTGCGCTATCTATTAAAATTGTATGATTACTAGTTTTGTTACACTATCTAGAGAAGAAAAAAAAGAACCGGCTTCCTGCGCTGCCCCCCCCCCCCCAAACACTGAAATACACATAACCAGTCCAAATAGAATGTGGAAATAAATTGCATGGTAGTTAGATTTGCTATTTGTTCATATCTTATACACAAGAGAACAATATCATGAACACCATTTCCGATCAATAGACAAAAGGGTCTCTGGAATCAAACGCTGTCTTGAACAAGGAATTCAAAAGTGTTTACAATACAAAAAAATATTCCCCCTTGCAGTTATTTGAAATTATGTGAAATGCATTAATTTTGGGAAGGATAATAGACCATTTTCGTAATGTAATCCAATTTCATGCACAAGTCTCTTTTAAGTGCCTCGTCGAAAATTATGTCATTCACCTGTTTCTACTAATTGTATTTCATTAGTAAAAATGTGAATTGCATATAATACACGTTGTAAAGTAGGACAAGCCATGATGTTTTCCTACCTAGCAACAATGTATGCAATTCGCATTCTGACTATAATGATATACAATTATTTGTAACAGGTAACCTATATTAAATACATTGTAACGAAGCACTTAAAGATACTATGTCCCTTTTGCAGGCAACATCAAATACTGTAGAACTTTGCAGGAATTCTAAATGTCCTATCTGTGAAATATAAACGTTATCAGTGTCTCAATATTCAAATTATGCAAGGAAACCCGTTTACTTGCTAGATTTCATTGTCAGCGCTATTGATTGACTGACTTGCCTTTTTCTTCTTTGGTAATAACCAGAGGCGGATCCAGGGGGGGGGAGCACAGGGTGCACGTGGCCCCCCGGCCTCCCAAAAATTAAATAAAACATTTTATTAAAAAAAAAAAAAAAAAAAAAAATATGCCAATGGCTGATCTAAAAAGGTGGCCCTACCGCCCCCCCCCCAACGAAGGAAAGTGTCAATTTTTAAAATTTCGTCACCAAAAAAAAGTGTCCGCTTACCCCCCGCGCTATCTCACCGCAGTGAGATAACGCGGTCTATCGTAGCACTCCAGTGCTCCAACCTATCTCAAATGTGTACAATCACATAGCAGATGTATAACTGTTTTAATATGTTCACTTCAAAATGTAAGCCTAAATTCTTTTATTGGGACTAAATTCATTTTAAAGGGACTTGGTAAGATTGTTAAGATGAGAGAAATTGGTGCTAAAGTAGTGACTTCAATGCTTCATGTACAAGTAAAGATAATCTGAACATTTGAGTGAAAACGGACCATTATAGGCCTATTAATGATTAATAGGGAAAAACTGATTTGATCGATTCCTTAATTTTCCTAACTATATTGTTACAATTTAATTACAGATGAATTTTAATCGTCACAAAGCAATAAATTGGCTTTACATACCATTCCAGACATTTGAGGTGATGCCAGATTTTTAATAGCCCTTTTTTTTTTGCTTTTTCCATGGAAAAACGGTTGGGAAAATTCAAAAAATGGTTGGGAGAATTTACTGTTAATCACTGTTAGAGGGTGTTGCACAGTGACGCCTTCAAAGAAAACCATAGACATCTCCGTTGTTTGAGAATTTTTCAGGATTGTTTCATGACAGACGGTTAGTACAGTATAAGGAATATAATAGGTAACATTTTAAACAAAAATTAAGCAATTTTTCATCAGCCTTCAACAATGTTACCGAGTCACTTTAAACATAGATCGTTCGTAAATGCGTTGAAAAACCTTAAACTGAAACCATCGTAAGCCCACATCAATGGTACAATCAAATCCAATGGAACAATGATGTTTCCAAACTCTTATCATTCAGGTCGAAAATGCATTTCAATTTAAGAAAACTTGTAGGCCTACATATTACTCATTTTCTTCTCTTTAATACAATTGCGTATGATATGTGAACATATCCTTTAATACGTTTTACAATTGCCATTGTAGTGGGAAAAGAGGTTTGGCACCTTGTTAAAAATAGTACAATTGTTAAACCCTTGGCGACCGACCCCAAAATCTTGAAACCTACTGTCGGCTTTTTAATTTTAATTATGTTTTTTTTACCGTTTTTTTAGAAAAATATGTATATAAAAAAGGGGAACAAAATATTTCCGACCGACCGACTCATGTTTTGGCACCTAAAGGGCAATACAACATCTTCATTTGTTAGGCCTAATTCCATCGCATAATCCACGATAAAAAAGAAAATTTATTTGAATATTATACTTCTCTTTGAAATGTTCCAGAGAGAAGAAAAACAAATCACATATTTTGTCTCTAAAATATCATTAACAAAACGAACTCCCTTTCTACACATTTTTGTTTTACTATATGTTGAGCTATTGTCTATTTTAATTTTTAATGTAATCATTATTCCATAAGGGTTGGCAAGAAATGTTAGCATAATGCATGGACAAGAGCGTAGGCCTACTAAGCCATAAACATTTCTCTCAAAAAAGGTAATACCTGCCAGTTCTCGAAAATAATTGTTTATCATATATAATTTTAAACTTGCAGATTGCAAAAGACAGAGGATATTGCTATCTATTGAGCCAATTATCAATCTCTTAATCCAGGATTTTTTTTACTGTGAACTGCATAGGCCTACTCGATATAGTTAGGAAAGAAGGAAGGAGGTGAAGGGGAAGTGGGAGAAAGAGGAAGAAAATGGGAAGGAGACAAGAAGAGACGGGGGAATACAGGGAGTTGGAATAAGAAACACTAGAGGGAGAAGACAAGGAGAAGGGGGAAAAAGCCAATTAAAAAGGGAGAAGTGCTGTTTAAAAGTCAAGGTATTAACCTTACATGACTGTTGCACATCATTAACCTACATTTATTTTCCCCTTCGAATAGTACTTATAATACCGGTGTGTGCAACTTTATGATCATTTGATAACATTTTAATACTTGTCATCATAGGAAGCCATGCAGTGGCATGTTATCATTGTGTTTATTCCTCTATGAATTAATAACCCTAAAAGTATTTTAGTTCAATCATAGCACGTGTGTTATGTTGGCAAGTATGCAACTAGATTTATTATCACACCTTCTTGTACAGAGGAGTACCCCCACCCACACTCCCTCTGCATGAGCAATTTCATTGAACCAAACTTCTATGTTTTCTTCTTTTTTTGCTTCCATATTAAAATAAAAACATCATGAAAGTTGCGTATATATGATGACTTACATTTCACACATCTGATAATGTGTTTGGATTGAACCTGAAATTGGCATTTTCTAATAAGAAAGTACATCTCCAAAGTGTAAGTCTGAATAATACAATTATAAACTAAACTAGAATGTACGATGACATACACAGTGTTACGGAGACAACGGAGTCATCCATTACTGGTAAAATAAGTCATCCTTCACAATAGAACACTGATAATCTCAGATAACCAAAAAAGACAAATCCACAAGACTATTGGAAATGTTGAGTGTCATAACTCTGGAAAACGAAAACAAATAATAACCCAGAAGGAAAAACCAGTTACCACCAGTTGAAATTTCCAACTGGTTCCAGTTGATTCTAAGTGGTCCATGATGCACATCAAGCGGATATTTGGTGCAACTGCATTTCATTTAACTGGAACCAGTCCTTATAATGACCAGTTACACCAGTTGATAACTGGTCTGTTTGCATATTTCCAGTTGCACCAGTTGATAACTGGTCCGTGGGCATATTTCCAGCTGCACCAGTTAATAACGGGTCTGTTGCACCAGTTGATAACTGGTCTGTTAATTCCAATTGGACAAGTTAGAATTTGACCAGTTGAATTCCAACTGGACCAGTTAGAATTTGACCAGTTGAATTCCAACTGGACCAGTTAGAATTTGACCAGTTGAATTCCAACTGGACCAGTTAGAATTTGGCCAGTTGAATTTCAACTGGACCAGTTAAAAATCTGACCAGTTGAATTCCAACCGGACCAGTTAGAATTTGACCAGTTGAATTCCAACTGGACCAGTTAGAATTCAACTGGTCAAATTCTAACTGGTCCGTGTGCATATTTCCAGTTGACACCAGCTAATTTGCATAATGGATATGGGGTGCGTGCACATCTATGTTTCAATACAATTTATCTGAATTTACAGCATATTCCTTAATTACTGATGATTTAGTTATGTACAATTCATTTCAAAATTACTACAAATACAAATTGCCAATTATTAGGACATTTCATTACTTCGTGTAAATAACATTTAATTAAACATGAATTAGGGAAAACATTAACTATGAACTAAAATAGATTCGATAAAATACAAGTAAATTCAAAATAGTTAGTTAACAAGTCTACTTATTACCAATCCCTTTACATTGGAAATTGCAGACGATCTAGTTATACTGGGTTGTTGCCAATTGGCAAAATTAATTAGTACAAGTGCTACTTATGCCTTTAATTACTAATTAAGTTTTCAATTGGCAGTTGAATGGTCCAGTTAGGCCAGTTAAATCCAACTGGTAACCCTGGAAATTGAAATGGGCCAGTTGAATTCTAACTGGTCTGAATGGTCCAGTAAGACCAGTTAAACCCAACTGGTAACCCTGGAAATTGAAATGGGCCAGTTGAATTCCAACTGGACCAGTTAGAATTTGACCAGTTGAATTCGAACTGGATCAGTTAGAATCTGACCAGTTGAATTCTAACTGGTCCAGTTGGATTTCAACTGGTCTGGTTCAACTGGCAAATTTCAATTTCCAGGGTTACCAGTTGGCTGTAACTGGTTTAACTGGACCAGTTGCAACTGTTTTTTTTCCTTCTGGGAAGGCTTCACGAATGATTGTGTACATCTTTCATAATTTGGATGATGCTCAAGATGAAACAGATGCACTAGTATACATCAACCCGAAATAGTTTTAAAATTGGACATAAATTATGAATTTGCCGTTTGAAATATATGTACAATACAGTGTAGGTACATGTCAATGTAATAAAGACACAATTAAATGCAATCGTAATCACCAAGCAAGATACATTTAACGGCACTTGTATAGTTTGAAAACTTGGAAGTTGGATATGCAATACGTGTTGAAGTAGTACGTGTAGCTAGGTGTAGCCTACATACAGCGTGTGCACCATGGACTTATACACTATGCATGTATATAACACAGTAGTTTATATATTCAGACCTTATTGTATCTTTAGAGGAAATAATGTTAAAAGAGGAACTTTGAGGAATTGGACTGGACCCTATTCTAGCGCGGTAAATGGGGGTCAAGCAATCACTAAAGATCGCGCCATTACTCGGCTTAACGCTTATAGTCGGCGAATAACAAATATCAATATAGGGTCCAGAACTAGACTAGGTACGAACCCGCACTTAGTCCGCCAAGTACATGTACATGTTAATGGCTGCCTGCTGCTTCGAGATCAATGGAGCGAATGAATAGCCAGACACCATGCAGAGACCTATTCAGAGAATCGTTCATCTATTGTGTCTTTCAATTGTATTGGTAATGAAAAGTGTAGTTGAATCTAAAGGGCTCTTTTGTCCTCTTCCAACCTCTCCTACCGTGATCTCCCCCGCTATAATCCTGTAGAAGTTTTTCAGACCTGGAAAAGTACAAGATTTTTTGTTGATTTGTGCTCTAGATGGGTATTGAAGTAAATTCAGCTTGGTTGCCAGCTTGGCAACCTTGGGCAACTTTTTTTAATAGCCATATTAGCATAATCATGTAATTAGCATATGTGCAATATGTAATTATGTTGCTAATCTCAATCCAGGAAGCCTGAAAACATGAATAATACGACTTTTCAAGGGTTTTCTATGACGAGGAATTCATTTTTGATACCATTTTTTTATTCCAAGTAATGCAATTGTCTTAAATAGCATAATTAGCATAATTATGTACAATGTATGGACTTCAATGTCATTGTTTATATATAAAGCCTAAAAAATGGTGCAATGCAACATTGTAAACCACTTTTGAAAGACTAATCATTAATTCATGAGAAAATGTTCCTTGCATATATAGTATAATTAGCCTAATTAGCATAATCATCTAATTAGCATATATGTGCAATATGTAATAATGTTGCTAATCTCAATCGAGGAAGCCTGAAAACATGGATAATACGACTTTTCAAGGGTTTTCTATGACGAGGAATTCATTTATGACACCAGTTTTTTATTCCAAGTAATGCAATTGAGTACGTGCTTGGTTTCGGTACGAACCCGCATTTTTCGCCAAGTACATGTTCATGTACATGTTTATGGCTGCCTGCTACTTAGAGATCACTGGAGCGAATGAATAGCCAGACACCAGAGACCTATTCAGAGAATCGTTCATCTATTGTGTCTTTCAAATGTATTGGTAATGAGAATGATAGTTGAATCTAAAGGGCTCTTTTGTGCTCTTACAACCTCTCCTACCGTGTTCTCCCCCGCTATGCCAACGTGGGAATATTCATGTCCAGTACTAGTGCGTACGTGGTATCTTTACTGATCTATATTCATATGTTCTTAAGTACTTAGTATTATTCCATACTTCATTTTACTTCTACACATTATCGAATATGCATTTGTCCTAATTTCAAAAGTATAATTTGAGCAATGCATATTTTTTTACATGAAATATGTGTTTACTTTTGTTTTTGTTTTAAAAGTTTTACTTATTTCATATTTAACATAAATACATACATATGTTATTAACTGATTTAATATCTTTTTACACTTCGTTTTGTTTATACTATATATGTATACCAACAGATGTTGATGATCATAACTTATTTCAATTAAGGTCAATATAGTCTTAATTAACTTAAGTGTGTTTAGCTTATTTCCTATATGTTGTTTCGTTATGGTTGTTAATTTGTCAGTGTTATATTACTTTTGTTTATATGTCATGATTATGTTGCTTTTTATCAACACGGCCCTGATTGAAACCAGTCTGCGAACTGTTTCGGACTTTTACCGTGTATATTTAAAATAAACTCAACTCAAACTAATTATTAATTATGATAATTTCGTAAACCGAATCGCGCCGCAGTGATCTGTGATCTTGTTTTCAGATCATAAGCGGAGGGCGAAAGTCAAATACAATGCTTAGTTTTTGAGTTGCCTGCCACTACCACACAAATTAAGCACACCTTGACTAATACTTAATATTTCAGATGTGTTTTTTGTTGATTTTTTTTGCGACTAGCGAACACCCCTTAAAGATACTATGTCCCTTTTGCAGCCGACATCATGTTCTGTACAACTTTACAGGAATTTTGAATCGGTTATGTATGTCCTATTTGTGAAATTTAAACTTGAGCAGTGTCCTTATTTTCAAATTATGCAAGGAAATCCGTTTACTTGCTAGACTTCACTGTCAGACACTATCGAGTGACTGACTTGCTTTTTTCACCTTTGGTAATAACATACACAAAATGAGCTGTAAAGGGTACATGAGCATTTGTCTACATCAATAACCCACTCTTAAACCAAAATTGAACTGATTGAATCTTTGCGCAGCATAAAACGTACGACCATTCGGTACAATGGTCTGAAAAATCAGACTATTACTTTCTGGCTCTATAGCTCTTAAGTCGATTCGACAACTAATAGTCGTTATTTTCCCGCTTAAAGACATTTTCAAGCCCCCCTTTGTTTAGGGAAGTTCTAAATCAGTATTGTCTTTCAAATGCCGTTGGAATTTAACCTATTCAGTTTTTTGGCCTGCAATGTACTATGTCCCAATTGCAGGCCAAAAATGAAAATGTTAAATTCCAACGGCATTTGAAAGACAATAGGCTACTAATTCAGAACTTCATTTAAAAAAGGGGGGCTTGAAAATGTCTTTAAGTGGGAAAATAACGACTATATAGTTTGATCCTTGCATCATTTGAATATTAGGACACTGCTTACGTTTAAATTTCACAGATAGGATATATTTATAATTCCTGTAAAGTTCTACAGAATTTGATGTAGGCTGCAAAAGGGACATAGTATCTTTTATCAAAGGGGTCGTCCAACAAAGAGACAATTTTTACCCTTTTTAAGGAAAATAAATATTTTGTGAATGATATATTTCAAGGAAACCTTAAAGTACAGGTCCACTCCAAGAATAACTTACTTTCAATATAAGCAGACAATCAGACAAACCAATCAAACAAGTTTGAGCAAAATCGGATAACTAATAAGAAAGTTATCAATTTTTGAAAAAAGGATGTTAATCTATGGAACAATCAGCGAAGATGACTTCCCGCCGGAAACCAATAGCGTTACACACATCATAAGCCAGGAAATCTCAGCTTCAACGGACAGGATCCCGCTCACCCCCCCCCCCCCCCCTTCACACCCCAACACAAAACGTGGTGAGCCTAAACGACTTCCCGCTGGGCAATACTGATGTATCCCCAGCTTACAGACAAGTCAGGCTGTATAATTGTATAGATACGGCAATAAAACAATCCTCTAATAACATCAAATTTTTGTCTCCCCTTCCTAACAGACCGCTTGCTCTTAGTGTTACATCACCACGACAAATATATTTCTTGTGTAAGCGAGTATAGGCGTCCAAATTCGCAATAATGCCGCAAAATGGACGAATTAAATGCAGATGAAGTAATTCACATGATGTACATTCCGAAAATATTTTGGAAGAACATGGAGGCAGGAATTCTGATGAAATTTTCACTACACTCAAATGCGGGTGAAAACCAATCTCTCGAAAACAGACTATTTTGGTCAGAAAGCCGATTTATAGAAAACAAAGGTTATAAGGTACACCCAGTGGCGTACGCAGGATTTTTTTCAAGGGGGGGGGGGGGGGGGGGGGGCGGGGGGGGGGGGTTAACATTTTGAAATTGGGCCAAAAATTTCGCAACGACTCAGCCAGCCGCTGAATAAGCGCGCGGGGGGGGGGGGGTGGGTAAGAGGACACTTTTTTTGGGGGGGGGGTCTCGAAATTTGACATTTTGCTCCATAGGGGGGGGGGGGGGGGGTAAGGTCACTTTTTTAAGTCAGCCATTGGCATAATGTTTTTTCTCCATAAATGGGGGGGGGGGTTGCACTAAAATACACACATACAACAAACTAAAGGGGGGGTTAACCCCCCCCCCCCCCCTCCTGCGTATACGCCTGGGTACACCACATGTATTATCTGACCGTATAAAAAGTTCAAGTTCTGGAAAAAAAATAAGATCGGGAAAATTCACGCAAGGCCCGTGTTATGATTTTGAACGCGACCAGGCGTAGCCCTTGCGAGAGTAGATTGTGAATCAAAATATGCCACTTAACACTGTAAAGATAAATGTACAAAATTCGCCCCATCGGGCTTCGAATTAAATCGATCAAAACATGTAGTTGGGAAAAATGCTCGAAGTAGCTCTTGAACGCCTCTGAAAAGGCGGAAATTATATGTGGACGAAAATCGTATCATACAAGTGATAATGAATAAAGAAATGGAGCGAATCAAGTAAGATAAGCTAACACATAAGAAGCTGTATCACAGCTGCGACTGTACATGTATAGTTCATCAGTTGTATCCATTTATAATGGCGGCCAGGGGTGGGAAGGAAGGTGGTAAAAAGATTGTTCACAAATCTGACACGCGGTGCTATGGCACGAACCTTTCTGGTTTTATTGCTGACGCCAATACTTCCGCGACCCCCTCAATTGACCTCGGTTCGTGTGGTCTACGGCTCGGTTCACACTTCTCCGCTCAGGTTGGGAATAACCTTTTTTTTTTTTTTTATTACTTTCGACAAGTTCACTAAAATGTATTATTCCCACTCTGAGTCAAATCAAGAAGTCAACAAATTTCATTTGTATGTGTGATTGACCATGGTCTTTATTGAGAGCTGATGACCATACTTAACTCTTTTTCAGTCAAACTGGTCAGCAAAGGAATTATAATGAAAACAAAACAAACAACAATGAATGCAAATCATTACTTCGAGCATAATAATATGTCGAGAACGATCTGTGGTGAGCCCAAACGACTACCCGCTTGGCAATAATTATGTATCCCCAGCTTACGGACAAATCAGGCTCGTATAAGGGTGCGTTTAAGCTCAATTTTGAAGGCAGAATGAACGGTGTGAAACGCTCATCGTAAAAGCTCATCGTAATCGCAGTTCCACGGTGTACTGTTTATGCTCACTTATCTGGCTCCTCCAGGAAATTCTCGCTGGGTGGCCTCGCAGGTGCATTCGCAAACATGCACTGCGTATGCTACGTAGACCCACTAAAGGTCAGTGCGTTGACCCCATTTAAACGCGTTTACAAATGATTGTGTGTTTATGCTTCCCCAGAATCGCCGATTTTGCAGAATCGTCGATCGTAAACGCACATTTTTTGTGAGTTTACGATCGGCGATCGTGATCGCCGTTTTTTGGTGATTCTACAAAAGTGAGAAAGGACGCAATTGTGTTTTGAACTAAACGCGTAACAGATGCCTGATTCTGGCCAGAAAAAAAGTTGAGCATAAAGATACCCTAAGTGTATAGATACGCGTATACGAACAGTAAATTATTATACATCTCGTGAAAGAGTGTTTTATCCCAAACCATTTGGTATCATTTGTGTGTGGGATATGCTATTTTGTTCACACTTGGATGAACAGGAGACACTGTTGAAGAGAGTGCAAAAACCGACTAATGCTCATCATTACCATTTGTAATATTAGTTATTATTGTCATTATTAAGTTTTTTTTATTTTTTTATTTATTTGTTTCAATAACAGAGGGGACTCTCTCTTTCTTCTAAAGCATGGTTATGAAGTTAGCAGTTCGGATAGTGCCGAGGCTATGCTCAAGCAAGCTAGAAAGGCCAAAATATCTCATCAAAGTCCAAATGAAGCTGTTCAAAACTGGGGTGAGTTCTACATTCAACGTTTTTAATCACTTCATAATAGGCATATATTATGTGTGGAAATGTACATGTTTAAAGAATGTGCGGGTGCTTGCTAGTATTTGGGAGCGTTCGTGTGTATAATCAATCACATTATGTGAGGGTTGTGGTGAGTGTGTATGTGTGTGTTGGGATGAGTGTTGGTGTGAGGGGGCAGGAAGGAGCAGGACTTTATACCAGTAAAACAACCTCCAGATTTCTTGCTACATAAGTGAATAACATGTACAATTGACTTATAATTATGTTTGTGTACTTTAAAGGTATTACAAAGTTTTGGTATGGGGTCATGAATTTGGTTCAAATTAACATATCGGAAGCATATGCGTTCCTACAATATTCATTGATCGTTGTCGCGGTTGAAATCGAGTCTAAAGTTATGAAATTTTAAATAATAAACTCTTTATGTTGTATAGCTCCTTCTCAAGGTCAAAATATTAATTTAGCTATGACGCAATGTTTCTTGACTAAAATTGACCGTTTAGCTATTCCCGTTTGGAAATTATATATCACAACTACATATTATGAGATTTTCATGATCGCAGCTACCATTGTACGGCCATAGGCGCTATTTGAAATTTATTAAAATATTTTTAGTGCTTATAATACATTCACAGGGGCATCCAAATATATCAAAATTGTAAAGATTTTTCAAAATTTCCCCAAACTTTGTATTACCTTTAAGTTTACTTTGTTGCTCAGTTATACAAACTCTACATGAGGTTTTTTTTAATTATGTTTATGTGTAAGCAATTAATATTGAAAACGTGTATTTATTTTATTCATTTGTATATTGTTCTCGCTTGTAATACATTTGGAGGGATAAAACGAGATCCCCCCCCCCAAAAAAAAAAAAATTAATAAAGGTTTCTGTGGTGTGTACACGTATGTGAGTGTGCGTTGTACTTGTGAGAATGAGTGAGTAACGGATGGAAGTGGGTTTTATCTGGGGTTGGGAAGTCATGGAGGGAGTTATAATGGATGTTACATTATAACTGATTCCATTCCTTTTTTTTCCATATGTTTTTAGATCGAAGTGAATGAATTGTACATGGATTTTTTTTCTTCATTATGTTATATTAATGTACAATTTTCACGAATTACTTGTTTTGACATTTTAAGTAATCGAAATAAAAAAATTACTGAAAAACGAAAAATACCGATTCGGCCCATTAAAGTAGCATTTTCAACTGTTGTAAGCTTATACATTTCTTCTTGTTTGTTGAACTTCGTTCCATCTTTCACCATTTTTCCCGACTGCTTTCGAGGAAACTTTATTAGATTTTGTGTTTAGAGTTTCCTTAAAAGTGAGAACAGAAGATAAAATTGAATATGAGATGATAGAAAAAATATTTCATGAATTTATTTCGGCCAGAGCTTAGCAAGTCTTAATTAAACATAGAGATTGATGTGGTTAATATTTGTATAAATATGCATGCATAATGTATTAATGATATGAAAAGTTTTGCTGATATTATCAAAAACACTTATGTGTAATGAAGTACAAATGGAGATTGATATAGATATGACATGATTTTAGCACAATTCGCTTCTACGCATTTTGTGTATATCTTATTGCACTTGGTTGTGATTTGTAATTGTGAATTCACTATCTTGAGAACAGTTGAAACCGGTCATAGCGAAGAAGTGAATTATCAAGGATTTATATTATTTCAGTTGTTGAAAGCAGTATGTGTATCTTACAAAGGACAGAGGATTATCCAAATTTAATATTTTGTTAAATATATATGTATACGTATATTAATGATAAAGAAAAAGATTAAAACAAAAACTAGTCCTACGGCGGTTGACGAAATAGACAAGTGAAGAAGAAACAATGGAAAAAAGAGCAGGAGACACAAAATATACGAATTTTCGGCTTTAAACCTTTGTATATAAAGCTACGGTTGTTTTATTATTTCTTCTTCATTTACATATGAATATATATACGGTGGAACTTCGTTATAAAAAGGTCCCTGAGACAATTATAATTACCTTGTTATATCAGGAATCTGTTTGTATCATAGGACAAACAAAAAGAATATAAAGAGCATTGAACAGCAAAATCACCTTGTTTCAACAGGTATCTCATTAAGCAGAGCTCTTTATAATGAGGTTCCACTGTATATAGATATATATCTCTCTCTCTTTATATATATTCTTCTTCTTCTTTACATGCCATGGCCTGAGACGTTGGGGACCATGGAATGCCACTACTCTCTGTCCCATATTCTATGAAGTAATTCATTCTCCCTGATATCAATTCCACTTTCAGAAATCCCACTAATTCATCCACTACCCCTACCCCTCATCCCCTCGATTCTTCCAGTCAGTGCAAGATTTTCCCCAGTGCAAGAGTTAGAGTATCAATATGTTCGCCTCCAATATGTTGATATTAAGTGTCAACGTACAAACAGCTAATACATATTAATGTATACATAAATGTATTTATGTATACATAACATTTTAATTTAAAAACGTTCATTTGATTAAATCATTTTTTTGCTAGAAATCAAGAATGCCAACTGGCTAACCCTTCCCGAAGACCTCAAAGGATACGGACAATTCGATGCAGTACTCTGCATAGGAAACTCACTGATTTGTTTACTTGATCCATCACCAAATTTTGACCTCTATCGTCGGTGTTTCGAGAACTTCAAATCCATGCTCAAACCAGGAGGAGTTTTCATGGTTGACCATCGGAACATGGACGTGATCTTGGACCACGGTAGCCCTATCAACAAGCACGTATACTTTAAGGTAAAGTCCTGTTGACTTTTGTTTGAAAGGCCCTGGTTATAAACACATGATAATAATAATAATAATAATGATGATAATAATATTAATAATACTAATAATAATATTCGGTTCTTGTATAATGCTTATATCTGCCAAACTTGACACTCCTGGTACTTTACATGATAATATTAATAATAATAATAAAAATGATGATGGACCAGGCGTTACGGAACTGTGGATCATATGATTTACGATTCGAGTCCCACCGGATAGGTCCAGGAATATGTCTAGATTAATATACTAAAAGTCCTCATAAATCCTCCTTGAGCGTTTTCCGCAATCCAAGATGGCGTCCAAAATGGCCGCCATGTCCTGAATTTCTTATAACTTTGCAACTAGATAACCAAAATACCAAATTTTAATGTCTAAATATATGTTTTTTAGCATAAGGAACTCAACCAAATACTTATTAACAAATTTTGAAACACACAAGTAGCTATAAACCACTTTAGCCCTTTTCGAAATCCAAAATGGCTCCCAAAATTGCCGCCATTTCCTGTATTTCTTATAACTTTGCAACTAGATAACCAAAATACCAAATTTAAATGTCTAAATATATGCTTTACAGCATAAGGAACTCAACCAAATACTTATTAACACATTTTGAAACACACAAGTAGCAGTAAAACCACTTGAGCCCTTCCCTAAATCCAAAATGGCACCCAAAATGGCATCCAAAATGGCATCCAAAATGGCCATTATTTCCAATTTTATCTCATTGTACTAAAGTAGATACGCTATGAATATAATCAAATGTCTAGACTAGAAAATCACCATTGAAATACATATCAGAACAATAATCTTTTAAATAAAATAATACTTCTTATGCATAAAGTACACACACACACCCACATACACATATGGCTGCTTCCATCATCCTCAACGATATCAGATTGACAGTGTGCAACCGTGAAGAGGACTTAACATTAGATGGAACTGAAAATGTAGACACATTAGTACCAAGGTCGCTAAAGCTTGTTATACATAATGACTGTAAGATAGGTGCGGTATGGATGTTGCTTTGCTGCAGCACTTGTTGGAGGTAGACTTTCGAACTGAAAGGATGAACTCAGAGAACTGCGACCAATTGCCCGTTTAATATGTTATACAGTATGACGGTAGTCATCAAGATATTCAAAACTGCTGGCCCTAAGGCTTTCCCGGCTCTTGTTTACCTCGTCATGGGTGCTTCCACTGCGAATGTATCAAACAAGTCATAGTCAAGTTTCTTGTGGACCATATTGAAAGTTTTACTACTGCCCTGACTGTAGATTGCAGAGACCGTATCACACCCTGTCACAGCATAAATAAACATCAGGCAATTTCTAGTGTCCCCTATGGCATGCTGAATTTCATGAATGTTGAAGACCGTGACATGATTACTGCGGCATAGCATGTGCCTATCTGGGGAAGTGGTTGCCGGAGCAACTAGCATGACCAGTAAGTCTGTGTCCTTACCAACGACAGCAACGGGCACCTGTTATGACTCTGCAACTGCTTGTGCTAATGGAGTTATGTTGTGCTGTAGAGACAATCAGGATAGTGGCATCCGCTTCTGCCTGCTTAATACGTATTTTGTCACGTAGAGTTTGTATAAGTCTCATCTTATTGTTGCTGTTGGCAATGAAAGCTGTTTTGGGTTGTGCTTGTTGGCATATAATATATTATCATCAAATAAAGAGGTACATATTTGGGTTATTCGTCTCTACTCAGCTACCTTTGTCGAAGTTGCACTTCCAGATCCATCGAACACCACCGTCAAATGAGCTCCATAATGCTTAAGGGTGCAGTAGGCGACCACCATCTTAAACAAAGAGACCATTTCTGGCAGGAGCAGGAGACCCAGATAAGTCTTTGTTGGCTTCCGCATCACCCCACCTTTGAAAGGGAAAGTGCGTGGGAATAAGTTAATAAGCAAAGAACGATTCCATCTCAGTGTCGTTATTCAGGACACATGTGATTCTGTTGAACATTAGCGTTGGGTTGACTTATGTGCTCTGTCCCCTGCTTTTCACTCTCTTACTCTAATTGGCACCAATGGTCTTCACCTTGTTCTTACGATGTACGTGGCTTGATATCTGTAAACTTCCTACCATGCATTCGTTTCGGGTGCCGCTACTAGGCCGATTTTTACAGGTTAATTACAATTAACAGATGAGCCAGCGACGATGCCAGTTGACAAGGAGACCAGGCAATTAGTTTCGTATCCAGCAAATGGTGATGTGCCTGCAGCCATCCAACAAAGATACATCTTTCTTTATTGTCACTTGACCTGGTACTTTGCTATATGCCTTTATGCTGATCTGTGTACTAGCTCCGGTGAACTGTTCCAGTTCATCACAGGTAGGAACACAGTGAGGAAGTGCATGAACCCACTTAACAAATGTACCGTATGTGATTCCACGTCCACGAGTCATTTCTCTAGATGTTTTCAGCTGCTGCATCAGGAACTTTTCAATGGTCTGATTAGAGAAGTTTCTACCCCAGAACGAATCCACACGGCGGATGGTGAAGTATCCCTTTTCTGCGAATTGTGTATATTCATTTCCTGGCATGGTTTGCTCTAGACCTTCCATCTGTTCTAAAAACAACCTGGCAGATTTGAACTAGGGAAGATGTCCTGCAGCATGGAAATGTTGTATCATTTCCCTCACACAGCTGAGACGGAGCTTACAGTCCCCTGTCCTTTCAGCTGGAATGAAAAATTGCAGAAGAGACACATAAATGTCGGATATACTGCAACCAAAGTTTCCCTGTCCTACTGTGTCCTGCTGCCCGGTCAATGAGTTGTGAAATGATCTGACATTAACTGTTTGACACACTCTTCTCAGGTACAGCAGTCACCTTCTTGTCCTGGTTGAGGAGTGCACTATACAGATTTGCTAAGTGGTCCTTATCTATGCTGTCTAAGACGCCATGTTTACCCATCAACACACTAATGGGTGCAGCTGAAGTAAGAATGTGAGCACGACGAGAAGGGGAAATGCATGACCAGATTGCATATGTATGACAGACCCTTTGGCGTACACGGTCTCCCATAACTCTGCAAGCATACTTCCGCCCATGACGTGGACTATATGCTGCCGAGATATGACATGAGGAGGTGAAATCCACCAAAACGGACGATTACTTTTCCTAGGTCTTGAGAAGAAGCTACAATCTCTGCTGCCTTGATGTTACTGCACATATTCTTCAATTATGTTTTTCACATTGTGACTGTGCAAAGTATAGTGCCTTGTGGATGGCACTCGGATTGGAGGGGTCTAAATTTATGAAGGGCAGAGATCAATTCTCGTACTGGTCACTCTGCATGGCCACTTTCATGAAACCACTCCATGGAGGACAAAGCTCATGTTGCTCAGCTCAAGATGTCTATCTGTTCACGTGAGCCACACTTCCGGTCTTTATACGCAGCTATTCCAACAATATTGGCGACAGAAATGACCTGGTCTACTAGCAGAGATGACATTGCATGTGCTATTGAGGTGCATTTCCTGTTCGAAACCTTGTGACTTTTGCCTTTGCGACATAAATTGGTACTAATGTGTCTCCATTTTCAGTTCCATCTAACGTTGAGTACTCTTCACGGTTGCACACTGTCAGTCTGATGGAAGCAGCCATATGTGTGCATATGTGTGTGTGTGGGTGGGTGTGTATACTTTATGTATAAGAAGTATTTAATTATTTAATGAAAGGTTTATTTGTACTGATATGTATTACAATGGTGCTTTTATAGTATAGACATTTTATTGTATTCATAATAGATAGATAGATAGATAATTTATTGGTCCATATTCAAAAACATAGAAAATTGGCCTCCACTGGCAGCACATAAACATAATACAAAGTAGTTACAAAATAATTGATATGTCACATAATGTACATAAATTCACACGAGATCATGACATTAACAAAAAGCATAAGTATAAATTACATAGTAATAGGGAAAAATAGGGAAAGAAGTCGACATTCAAAGATTGAGAAGTGAGGAAAAAGTCGTAAGGAGACTGAGGAGCAAAAATAGTAATAAGAGAGAGAGGGGAGAGGGGGAAAGAGACAGAGAGGGAGGGGAGAGATAGAGAGATAGAGGGAGAGAGAGAGAGAAAGATAGGAACGAAAGGTGGACGTAAGGAGAGAAGAGGGTATAAATAGAGGGAGGGGAAAGAAAAGGAAAGGAAGGGGGACGAGTTTAAACACGACACATGTAACTGTCTATCTGAGAGGTAATAGACCAGTTTCGCAGTGTATCCACGTTGAATGCGCAGGTCCCCGCGAAGTGCGCGGACACGAATGACTCCTCCCACCCGCCAGGAACAATCGTATTCCAACAGGCAGAATGCGAGCCGCTCACGAAAGACGCTACCAGGCTGGCAATACATGTTGACAATACATATCTATTTTAATACAATGAGATAACATTGGAAATGGTGGCCATTTGGGGTGCCATTTTGGATTTTGGAAAGGGCTCAAGTACTTTTACTGCTACTTGTGTGTTAACAAATGTATTAGTAAGTATTTGGTTGAGTTCATTATGCTGAAAACATATATTTAGACATTTAGATTTGGTATTTTGGTTATCTAGTTGCACGGTTATAAGAAATACAGGACATGGCGGCAATTTTGGGCGCGATTTCGGATTTCGAAAAGGGCTAAACTGCTTTATAGCTACTTGTGTGTTTCAAAATGTATCAACATGTATTTTAATGAGTTCCTTATGCTATATTTAGACATTTAAATTTTGTATTTGGGTGATCTAGTTGCAAAGCTACATGTATAAGAAATTCAGGAAATGACGGCCATTTTGGACGCCATCTTGGATTACGGAAAACGCTCAAGGAGGATATGCGAGGACTTTTAGTATGTTATTCTAGACATATTCCTGGAGCTATCCTGAAAAAATCAGCTTGTTACCGAAAATGTCCAGGTTTAAGCCTATTTTGACCAAATGCTCTTGGCCTATGAGGGCCCTGCGCGTATAAATATGACACGCAATAATCTTATCGTACGGCCATTGTTGCCTGAACGAATGGGAAGGGGTTCTAGAGTTAAATAATCTAATTGGTCAAATTACACCACCTGACCAAGCAGCATTTTTAGCTACTTTTTAAATACTGTATGGAATGCGGTTGGAACTGTTTTCTCTTCTTTCCTTCTCACATTCATGACGAAATAGACACACTATGGTTACCCTAATTTGTTCTATCTCTCTCTCTCACTCCCTTTCTCTCTTTCTCTCTCTCTCTCTCTCTCTCTCTTTATAACGTCAATCCAGGAAGATACTATCAACAAAATATCCTCTGAGATAGTTAAATCTCCTGGAAAACAAGATTTCGTCAACATCACTTTCGACATGATAGTTGATGGTAGTGCTCCTGACAAGGGTAAACAAAATGGCGCTGATACTACATCAGGAAACAACAAGTGTAATATTGAAAAGTAAGTAATTACAATGGTTTAAAGCAGGACTGCACTACATGTAGCTACTTGCGCCCTCTATATATAACAAACAATGCCTAAGCGGTGACCAGATCCTTTAAAAAAATGTTAAGTGAGAGTTGATAAGATGAGGTAAACACCTGTCAGTGACCATGAAGGGAGGTTTAATCCATCCTGGCCAAACTAGTACAGACAGGCTTTAAAAATCTAAACAAACTTGTCTTTTTTTGCAAACAAAAATTGTCGTGTTTCATTTTACACTACCATAATTAAGAATCCTTCGCATTGAAAGGAAAATTTAAAACTTAACTCGACAATTTTCTAAACGTGTATATATAGCTGATATGTCTTGGATTCTACATATTGTGGTAGAGTTTGTATTGAATGCGAAAGGAAATAGTGAGGTGAGTAGCGTGTTTCTTGCCGATAAATACATTGGTTTATGGATATGCAGCTAAATCATACAGTAGGGTTCCCTATAGGCCACATAGCCCTTTGGAAATTACATGCATAAGAAGAAGTAGAGAGGGGTACGTGGCGATGTGACTGTCGTAGTGTGTTTCATTCATCCATTAGGGACTTTAAACTTGCACGTCGACAAAGTGAACTGCTATGTGTGACGTCACACGTACCAGTCCACTACGTCGACGTGCAAATTTAAAGTCCCTATTGAATGTCAATAAGGAAATCCACTCCATGTGTGTGTGTTTATATATTGTTTTTCTTTTCTTTTTATTAGGGCAACTGTGCCTCTTCAAGCTATCCGCGCTGGGCAAGTAGCTACCATGCTTGCTGAAGTTTTTGGTGAGAATTGCGAGCAGGCCCTCTACGGGGATTTCAAGTCAGCTCCGGTAATTTCCGACACCGCCTATTTTCAGCATGTAATAACAAAGAAAGAATGAGGAATAGAAGAAAAAAAAGAAGACTGACGAAGACCCACCCCCTCTCCCCCTCTCCCCCTCTCACACTCGCTCATTCACTCCCCCTCTTTGTCTATCTTAGGTTTCCCCTTCACCCACACCCTTCTCTCTATCCCTCCATTTTACTTCTCCCTCAGCGTCCACCACCCCCTCTTTCTCTCTCTCTCTCTCTCTCTCTCTCTTCCTCTCACATCTTATTTCTCACTCACCCCCTACTTTCACACCCTTTTCGTCTGTTCCTCCTGATGCATATACACGAGCCCTATATTTTCTTATTCTCACCTTTCCTCTTGTTTCATTCAATATGTATTATAATTATATTTGGGGTTTGTTCCAATATTGATGAAATACTGAACCTTGAACCTTTTTACAGCTTGTTTTTGATAATATTTCGTACTTTCTGTACTTATTTATGTATATTTTGTGAATGTGCTTGTATTAATGACCATTTATTTGAAGTATCTTTAAAGAGAAGGTTGAGTTCTGGGAAGAGGTGAAAAACAATGTGTTAACGTTATCATTGTAGTTAAGCAAGTGCGGAAGAACATCAGAGAAAAATGTTCCCTTAAAAGCATGGCTTTTTAAATCCCTTCATATTCTATATATGACGAGTAACAGCTTAATAAATGATGCCCAATTTGTATACTTTATGCAGTTGTGCAGTGCCATATACATCTTTCTGTGTAAAGTGCTCATAACTCTATCAAAACAGGGCCAAATTTCTTATCATGTTGTGACTCCAGGACGTTGGAGTTCACACCAATACTTATATTCTAAATGATAAACTTTTTTTCTGATCGATTCCACATCGTTTCTCTCACAATGCAATCGCATGACCAGAACTAAACTTTATCTTTAACTCTTCTTTTTTGTTCGCGTTATTTTTCTGTAATAATTTTGATTCCATAATACGGAACGGACTTTAGCAGGGAATTATACTTTGATTTACAGGACACATAAGTTCGCGAAATCTGATAAATTGCATGAGTAATATTTGACGTTGGTATTTGAACATAGAAATCTCGTATGGAACGCGTTTTTTCTATAATAATTATTATTATTGTTAGCATTATGATTGTTATGGTTATTTTCATATTTATTATGTAGTTCGTAGGAACAAAACTTTTCGTATTCAATTTGTTTTCTATTCTTACATTCTGGTTTTTTATATCGGTACTTGCTTGTGATATATACTATTTATGGATGATATTTTCACGTGTATTCTAGTGGATGCCTTACTATTGTTAACGTATGGAACTGAAATAAATTCGTGATTTTTAAACATAAAAAACGAAGTCAGAAAACGTTGAGTCTTTTTGTTGCTTTGATTTTAATTAGAGGATCTCCAGTTGAAGAGGTTCAACATTACATATGACAATGTTAATCAAGGAAGAAGACGAGAAAGTAAACTCCTAAAAAAGCTTATGCAATTGAAGTTTGAGCGTTGATATATTATCTCTTGTAGTTACTTATATTTAAAAGCCGACTTATTTCACGTAAAGGAGGACTAACTCCAAAGAATGACTTTAGTTGTTCTGAGAGATTTATTGCATTCTCGCCCATCAATCTTGAAGATTCCTCACCAAAGTGTAAGAAAAAGGCACAAAGCAACAATAAAGTTCAGTTTCTCTGCAAGACATGGGCATCGCCATTTTCTTGTTGCTTGGCGTACTATGCGGAGTCGTTTATCAACTAAATGTATTCAGATTCATGGATGCCTCATTCCCAGACGTGTGTGGTGTTGAAGCATTCATTCACTTGCTATTATCCTTTGTACTTCAATTGCCAGAATGAAAATTGCACAACAAAGTTGGTGCTCTTCTTTGGTGAAGGTTTAGCTAAAATGAAATAGATTTTCAACCGCTATATTTTAGTACTTTAAATAAATGAGTTTCAGTTGTTACTCCTTTATATATTTTTCACTATATGTAATGTTTCCCTTCTCGGCTATGATTTTCCCTTATTGAAAAGTAAAGGTTCTGTTATTGAATTAAAAACAAAAACATCCAATTAAAGCTTGGTGCATGATACATTTACAACTGCGCCTGGTACGTTACATGTTTAAGGAAATGGCTGCGCCCAAGTCTTGCTAAAATACATTATGCCCAAAAATCTTCATTTATATATCTCTTGTACACGTTCGTAAGATTTATTGTACTTTAAAGGAGCTACACAAAGACAAAATCACTACAATTGATAATTAGAACAAATTACATATGGATGGAAAGATTTTCTCTTGAAAAACAAGAACAATTTGCTGAGAAATCATATAGATATCATGGACAGGCGTAAAATGCATTTTTTCAAGACCCTTCTTAGACCCCCGAACGCCCCTGAACGTAAGCCAAACACACGAGCGTAGCGAGCTCTGAATATTGACGTCACACACTGGACAAACAGCTCAGTACCGGCCGCATACCAGAGTCGCGCGTGTATTAGTCTGCAGCTAGCCAGCCGTGTCCCGTGTGTGACGTCACAAATATTGACGCTCTACAAAGGACCGCTGAAGGCAGAAAATCTGGATCTCAAAACTAACATTTTTGAGAGTTGATTACTGCGGGCCCCAAACATATTTTGAAGAGGAGAGTTGTTGTATTTGATCAGTAAGGCTTCCCCTTCGCAATGATATGAGTTTTGCATCAATTCAAAACACTTTTGATTCTTCGTGTGTCTACTTTAAAGGTATATATCAGCTTTGGAAACGCCCCCCTCTCAAAATATGAAATGGAAGCTCTTATTACCAGTCATGTCAAAGAATATGTTTTGACTAATAGACCTACGTGATGATACAAATTTTGCCGAGAAACCGCCTACTAATTGATATATTTGGTAACTTATTAAATCTATTTGGAGCTGATAGATAGATATATCGCGCACCTACCGCGCAGTCCCATACACATCTTTCTCTGTACAGTGCTTGTTACTCTACCAAGACTGGGCCAAATTTCTTATAATTTTGATGATTCCAGAACCTTGCAGTACACACCAATACTTATATGCTAGATGATCAACCTTTTCTGATCGATTCCACAACGTTTCTTTCACAATGCAATCGCATGACCTAACTGGTCTTTATCTTTAAAAGGCAAGAATTCGTTTCGTTTTTCAGAATACTAACACTTCTTCTTTCGGGTTAGTTCTCCTTTAACACTAATGCCCCATGACTACCCTATTATGGAATGTGCAGCACACCTGAATATGGGGCCCGAGTCAAAAGTAAAATGTGCCAAAATGCATAGGTATGACAGTGACGTCTTCATTTGTTTGAAGGATGGATTTTATTTGATGATATCGAGGCGGTCAGTCGTGCATGAGGTGCAATGTGGTGTTATCACCGTTTGTTTGGAAGATGAAATGTGTTACAATCAACCGATTGTTAAATTATCATTGTATCAGTTTTTGTTTGACATGGCCCTATAGTGAGGTGTACTGCACATTAAAAACAAACCATCACTGTAAAGGGGAATAAAGAGGCTTTCATATGTGGCCAATATAAAATCTCATGACATGGCTAGAAGAGAGAGGATCAGGTATATTTTAAGAAATAACATTATTCAATCTTTGGAAAATTATGAAAACAAAATGTATTTGTGTAAGCCAAAACCAGCAAGCCTTCTAAAACAATTTCTAACCTTGGAATCATGGGCGTCAATCCTGGGGGGGGGGGGGACGGGGGACGGGGGACCACGAACTTTCAGGTGGTGAAATGTCCCCCCCCCCCCCCACGATTTGGGGTTTTCTTTTTAAAGAGAGAGAGAGAGAGAGAAGGAAAAGAAGGGAAAGAGGAGTAAAAGGGAAAGAAAGAAGAGGAATAAGAAAAGAAAAGGGGGAAAAAGAGATCGGGGGACGAAAGGGCCTTGCCTCCTCCCCCCCCCCCCCCCCCCCATTAAAATAATAAGAGAGAAGGTAGGACAGGAAAAAAAAAAGGAAAATAGGAGATAAAGGGAAGGAGAAGAAAAGACGGGGGATATCAGTTGCAATTTTCCCGCCAACAAGTTGTGGATCGGGGGGGGGGGGGGTCTTGGGTGAAATAAAAATTAAAACGTGGTTTATTTCTAATTCAATAACGGTTGTTTACAAATAATGTTAAAATGATATAATTTTCCGAGATTTGTTCTCACTTTTTAGTAAATTATACTTTTGTATGCGTTTGTTAGAAAATGATAAATTCCTAAATTTATAGCCAGGCAAGAAATATGCTACTTGAAATGCCTACATGTCAGGGCCCGCGAAACGGCGGGGATCGATATTTGGCTCGCATAATTTCTAATTGCCCCCCTCCCCACCCCTAAGATCGGGAGCCTCGAGCGCCCTCCCCCCCCCCCCCTCACTTTTTTTGAAAAAAGTATATTTAAGAGGGAGCAAGTAGCTACAAATAGGACAATGGGGCTTTAATACCCCTATCCGATGAAAATACAACTTGATATAAATGGAAAACTAAATGAATGAAGAATAAAAATATAAAGGAATAACAAGTATGTACCCTTTCATTATTGCACAAAAGCAAATAAAAACCTGATTTTCAGCACCCTTCCAAATTACGGGTCAACAGGGTCAAATTTACTGAAGTTACAGTCACGACATAACATGTGGACCCTATATAGCTGAGGCAATGAGCCGAACTTACTTTATGCAAAGTAATTGTGAATATACGTACTCATTGCAGGTGGTGTCTTTCTAGCACAGAGCTGTCATTTATGTCTGGATAGTATCGGAATAATTGAATGCAGGGTCAGGAAGAGATCTTAACATTTACATTTTTTCTTCTTTACAGTCCATCCTAAAAATCGATAGACCCAAGAAACAAAGTATTGCAAAATGAATCAGAAATTTAGGAAAGGAAATGTATTCATCATTTTGTTAATGTCAAAGGTATAAGGGTTTACAATGTAATGTACAGAAGTAAGAGAAAAGATGCAAGGACTTGGAAAAGGCTAGCAGCAGCTATGGTTTCGGTTCAAGAGTCTTGTTTTTGTGTTAGAATAGCCCCTAAACCTACATTTCTAGCGTCCGTGTGTACAACGAATGGCAAAGCCCGGTTCGGGTAACCTAACACTGGTTCAGACACAAGAGCCTCCTTCAGGCTGTCAAACACAATGGAACACTCTTCTGTCCGCTTCCACTTGGTATCTTTTTTCTTCAAGGCATACAGTGAGACAGCCTTATCTGCAAATCCCGGTACAAACTTCTGATACCATCCAATCATTCCCCCAAATCTCTCTAGTTCCTTGACAGAGGTAGGCACGGGATACTCTCTGATGGCATACACTTTGTCTGGGTCGGGCTTCAAGCCATCAGCCCCAATGAAATGGCCAATATACCTCATCTCCCTATGTAAGAACTGGCATTTCTCAACATTCACAGTAAGCCCCGCAGTTCTTACCCAAGACTTCCCTCAAGTCTTTGTAATGATCATGTGTGCTACCAGAAAAACAGACAATATCATCCAAGTAGACATATAGCAACACCTTCCAACGAGATCACCAAGTACAGTATGCATCAATCTTTGGAAGCTCGCTGGCCCATTGACAACCCCAAAAGGAAGTACTTTGAACTGAAACAGACCTTGATCGCACACAAACGCAGTCTTCCCTTGATCTATTGGAGCTACTCCCATCTGCCAATAACAACTTTTAAGGTCCAAAAAAGAGAACACCTGAGCTCCATGCAATGAATGGAGAATATCATCTACTGACAGCATTGGATAAGCATCAATCTTTGTTACCGAGTTCAACTTTCGGTAGTCTATACAAATGCGATAAGTGCCTCCCTTCTTTGGCACCATTGCAACAGGGGAGGCCCACGGGGATGACGAGGGCTCTATTTTCCCACTTTCCAAGAGTTTTGATATTTCTTCATCCATGGCTCCCTTTCGCTCAGGACCGATTCTATAGGGGTGTGAACGGGACGGAGCGGCATTGCCCACACCGATGCGATGAGAATCCACATCTGTGAAACCTGGGACGTCAGAAAGAACATCCTGGAACTCATCCAACATAGTCTCAAGTGCTGCCTGTTCGGTGTAGGAAACATCTAACTTGGTTCCAGAAGGCACAGCAATTGTATCTCTGCCCTCCATGTCCAGTTCGTAGTCTGTGTATTCCGGCTCTCCTGACTGAATTCCCAACATAGGACACTATTTTTCAACCCCAAAGCTGGTGCCGAAGCACCCTTCACCGAAATCCAACACCAATTTTACTGCATGAGCAAAATCTGCTCCCAAGAGAACTGGAGCTGGCAAGGTCTGAACTACCTGGAAATTGACTTGTTTGGTACTGACTCCAAACTCTACTTCTGCACTTGTCACCCTATGTGGAACTTCGCCTAGTATCTTCAAAGTGGTTCCCTCCCTACAAGGGGTAACTGGTAAAGACAACTTTTCACAGAGGTCTGTCGGGAGGAGAGACACTGTAGACCCAGAGTCCACCAGCCCATACGTCTTTACACATGTTTCGGTTGATTCAGTTCCCCCGTTACATCATGGGTAGTAGTCCCTGCTCCGTAACATCGAGCATGTTCGGAATCTCCTTATATACTGGGGCTATGAAATTGCATCTCCCTGGGTCTGTAATATGTTGTGTTGTGGTTGATGTGGGTGTTGGTGTGTTGGAAGCACTATTCTGTTGGGTAAATGGTGATTTTGCAGGGGTAGGTGGCATGGGGCAATTCACCATCCCATGCCCTATTTTTTCCGCAGCGGTAGCAATTCTGATTAAACGCCCCGGATTCGAGGCGGTTTGACCTTGGACATAACCAGTAGGCCTAGGATTTGGACGTCTATCAGCCATACCACCTTGACCCTGGTTCTTTCTGAAATTTGTTTCGTCTCTGTGGGCCACCGAATTAGCACGCCTATGGATGAGCAACTCATCTGCTGTGCGGGCTACGGCAATGAGTGAGCGTTCGTTGCGCTCCCTAAGTTTCAGTCGTAGTGTCTCATCAACAACAGTACTCAGGAACTGATCGACCACGACCAGATCAAAGCATCGCTTCACATCAGGGATTTCGATGGTAGAGGGTGTTGCTTCTACCCACTTGTAGAAGTTGTCTTGTAGTCTGTTAGCACATTCTTCAAAGGTTTCCTCACTCTGCTTAGTATCAGTTTTGAATTTAATCCTATAGGGTTCTATGGTAAGCTGATACCTACGAATGATAACCTGTACAACAGCATCATAGTTTTGCTTTTCTGCATTACTTAAATAATGAAAATCCTGTTGGGCCTTCCCTGTCAAATATGGTTCCAGCAATTTAGTTTAATGTACACCTTATGTACTGCATTGGTTTTTGTTAAAATGCTGAAAAACAAAAACAGAAATTCAGCAAAAATCCTCATGTGGCATGTCATGTGCGTATATATGCATGTGTGTGCGCGCAGGTGGTTGGGTTGCACAACTGCAGATGTAAGGTCAATGATCAACTGATCAATTGATGCCTAATATGCATTTTGCGCCAAATTAAGACTGGGGCGTTTTATGCAAAAACATGTTTTTTGCGTGTATTTTCTGAAGCACCCAATGCTCTCACATTGGCTATACTCTAGTTTGCTATTTTTGGGGGGAAAGGTACACAGTGCAGGTTCAATGCTGACCTTTTTCTACTTTTTTTCAAAAGAGGGAGACAAAATGATTACTTTAGTAGATTAGCAGATCGACTATTAGCCATATGAAACAGCACCGCAAGCGTGGTTGGTCATTAGGTCATTCTTCGTTCTCAGTCTGATCGAAATGGTGAGTTATGCATCAATAATTCTGAACCATTGTGTAGATCAGTACCCGTCTTATAATTGGTTGTGATTGGAAAGAAGAGGCACCTACTTTACTATACAGGGAGAAATGAGGAGACAGTACTCCATCAGGCTATATTTTCAATAGATCTTTGTCCAAAGTCGTACCTGACACTTGCACGATTCTGGTTCGCGCATAGTTTGCGCATAGTTTGCGCAAGTGTCAGGCATAAATCGTGCAAGTGTCAGCTAGGTGGCATTTGGGTATTCTGTGTCTGTGTGTGTGTGCGCACGCGAGTTTCTGTGGGTTACACATCTGTCCACACGCACACACACAATAAAAGCAAATTGAAAGAAAAATAATCTACCAAAGAGAGAGGAGAGGAGGGGTCATTGTGGGTGCCAAAGGTGGCGGAAATTACCAAAAGCTCGTGAGTATCGTCAATTACACTGATCTCTTTCTATTGTATATGGCACTGGTTTTTTTAACATAATTATACCAAATGTGTCCATAACAGGGTCAAAAATGAAATTATGTTTACTAACTTCAAACGTGTATTTTTAGTATCAGGACTATTTATATTTATGAGAAATGCACATTTTGGAGCTTAATCTATCTCCTTATTTATTCACCAGATATGAATACTATGAATTCTTACAATTTTATTGTGAACTATAGCATATCTAATAACTGTGATATAAAACTCATTTGCTATTAACTACACCTTTAAATATGTTGGGTCTTTAAGAATATGTTTCAGAGATTATTCATGCAAATTTTTGAGTTTCTATCTTGAAAAATACAGATTTTGTATCCCTTGAAAGTAACAAAAATAGCTCTAAATTTGGGGTTTGACAATTACACTGATCTCTTTCTATTGTATATCAATAAGCGCAACGTAGGATAATGAATTCAATGAGCCCCGCCCCATTAAACAAATCAACAAATCCAATGGCTGGCGCGTTATGCAAAGCTATTAAATCTTGCAGCACACATATTTTGATTTTGATTTTGTTTTTGTTGTTGTTGATAAAAATCGTGCAAATGGTCATTGTGGTCAAAGACACCATAATGACCAGAATACTGAGTCAAAATGAATGAATTGAATGACATGGATTGTTCTGTAATCAATACATGTTCATAAATTAGTGTTTTTTTAATATAATGTGGTTATCAAAACCCGCTCACTAATTCATCTCTATTAAAACTGTAATCCTTATTCTGGAGAAATACTATGGCCAGAGAGCGCATTCAAATTTGCAACAATCGTTGAACCAATGAAGCCCTGGAAGGAATGGTATCGATAAAAATATATATTATCATTGTATCTCTTGTTCAAGACGATTTGGGCAGGTACTACAAAGCTTGCATGAGGTCTGTTTTGTAATATGCATGTCAATTCTTTCACGGGGGCCTAACCAAAGAGCAATCTAATTTATTGGAATCAATACAAAAACGTGCCCTGAGAATTATCAACCCAACCTACCTTATACTGACGCTTTAAATGTACTGAACATTGATTCCCTAGCTGATCGTAGAAATAATATGTGCTTGCAATTATTCAACCAAACACAGAAACCTAAACACAAACTAAATGACCTTCTTCCACCAAAACGAGAGACAAGATATAACCTTAGGAAAAGTAAACAAGTGAGTCTGTCCAGGTGTAAAACAAACCGATTTAAGAATAGTTTTATCCCTTGGTGTGCGTATCATTTACAATAAGCAGGTAATTAGTGCAATACACATTTTTAACCATTCAATATTCTTTTGAACTTGTACCCCGACACATGTAGCTGGTTTTTAAGTATATATATATATATTATCTTTGCTTCAGAGTATCATTTGGAATAATTATTCAGTACATGCAGCTATTCAGTTTATACCAATACGTTGACTTTCTTTATAATTATATTATCTATTTTGATATTTGGATGTAGAGTTTACTTGATTGATAATTGCAGCTTTTTCACTTCTTTACTTTCTTTTCTTTTCCCCTCTCTTGCTCCCTTTTCTGTCTATTTAAGTCCATGTTGTTTCCCTTTTTTCTTGTAATTATTTATTTGTAATATGATATACCTGAATGATTTGTAATGTTCTTTGTATTTATGATCTACATGTATTTATATTCATAATTTATCAATTTCATTGTACTCAATGTAATAATGTTCTTAATCATGTTGGAAATGTATGTATTATCAATCCAACCCTTTGGTTGCTATGAATGAATAAATAAACGAATATATGTAATGCGCATTGAATTGTATTATGTAATGTTCTTTGTAGAAGTAGACGCAGTAGAAGCAGTAGTGGTATTAGTAGTACATGTATTATTAGTAATATTGTTCTTATTATTTTCATTACAGCGTATCATAATTATTACTAAATTATCATGTTGTTATTATTATGGATATATTAAGTTCTTATTATTTAGTTACATGTATCATGTTGTTATTATCGATGAAAATTTGGCCATCTGACATTTACTCTGGTGACAATTACTCCGAGCCTTTTTTCATCCAATTATTACAAAAAACTATTAACAAAATTCATAAATAAATAACGTTCAAAGGAAGAAAACAAAAATCACAAAATGCAATTATAACTGAAAATAGAATAGAGTTGAATTCTGGGCAATACTCTTATAATTTAATAAACCATATGGAACCAATTGTTTATAAAAAAAAAAAAAAATGAACTTGTGTGTACTGTGTCGATTTTAAAATCACCAAATCAATGATGGTGAAAGGCACATGCACTGCACACCATGGAAATGGAAAATTCGGGACACACGTCGCATAAATGTAAGGTCTGGCCAAACACTTCCGGCATTTTCATTTCATTACCATGGCTTTCTTTCTTTCAATCATACATCTTTTTTTAATGAGAAAGATCTCAAATTATTTTTCGCCTTGACCAGAACTCCACTTTGTTTTTCAACCTGAATTGAAACGCGAATGAATAAACGAAATGGACTACCGTATATATTCTTCTTTGCACTGTCATTTATTACGTTGTAAATTTTACAATTTGATTCAATGCATTTATAAATACATTTACAAACAGATATTGTGTATCTGGAACACTCTAAAATATACGAAATTTATGTATTTCTAAATACATGTACACCCTGTATGTTTATCGTGGATGCAGCCACGTAAATAAAAAAAAAATGATTATCAGTACATTCATAGTTACAAGATATTTGTATTACAAAATATAAAAATCGTGATTTCATATGAAATCATACAAAATATTTTCGACGACACTTCAGTACAACGGATTAATGGTGTAACCTTTTTGTTTTAGTAGAGAGTAGTAAATAAGGAATTAGTAGTAACTTTGATGACATTTTGCTTTCCCGCCGCCTTCCCCTCTTCTTTCTCATCTCGTTCTTCCTTTTTCTGTTTTTCTTCTTCTTAGTTGTAGCAGCAGTAGTACATGTAGTAGAAATAGTATTAGTTGGAGTAGGAGTACAGGGCGTTGTAGTATACCGCTTCAGAAGTAGTGCTCATGAGACCGATAGTTTCGGTCTTGTCGGCTTTCTATCCACGTTTCAACTTTACAGAGTGTTCGCTACACAGACAGCCCAACATCCTTCTGTCGTTCTATCTTTTTTCATCTTTTTTTTTTTCCAATGGGGGAGGGAGAGGTGGGGTGGTTGTTTAATTTGGGTTTTTCTTCGATCTGGGGCCCGTTTCAAAAAGCCTTATTTCAATGACAAATGACAAAAATCAGTGACAAATCTGCTGATAGCCAATCAGAAGCAAGGATTTTAGTATAGCTTGTAACAAAAACTGTCATTTGTCACTGATGAAAAGTTTTGTGAAACACCCCCTTGATCGTCTCCTAGGGGGTGTTTCACAAAGATCCTAAGTTGAACTTATATCTAAGTTGGACTTAAAAATTATGGAAAGCCATTATCATCTTTGAAAATATTTTGTAAAAGTTAAATCATTCATACTTTTTTATCATCAAGGACATTTAATGTTCTGGATGTAGAATTTATAAAAAGTCTAAAATACTTGAATTTCTGCTTTTCAATATATTTCATTTTAAGGCTCCAATGGCTGTCCATATTTCCTAAGTCCAACTCAGTGTTAAGTTCTACTTAGGATCTTTGTGCAACACCCCCCTGGGCTGTTGCTCAAGTAACCGTCGATCTTCTGGACCTTTTTGGAACTTTTTTCTTTCACAAATGTTATTTAAAAACGTGGGCTGTCCGCCTCGTGGAACTTTTGCCATTGCAATCGGTTTCATGGGCTGTCGATCTACTGCGACGGACCCCATCGTAATTACATTTATATAATATATATAACTTTAATGAAACTTATAATATATGCACATGGGCAGATAAAGGTCTATTGTACCAAGCTATAACACGCATTAAGAAGGATACTACTTCTTTGTTCATGATAGATTGTTTTGTTGTTAATCGTTAATTCATCGACAGTACATTTGTTGATACACAGATGAAAGGATTTGGTCAAGAGGGCAAACAAAAAGGTATGATTCATGAAACGCCTCCATCAGTTTGGCAGTAATTATTCTGAAATGTACAGAGCAGGACTTTTCCATGTTTAAACAAATTATATTTTTGATGTTTGTGGTCAGTTGAAACTATGTCTAAACTAGTCTATTCGTGTACAACGTGTTGAAAATAGGCTACATTTTCTGTGTTCCCGTTGTCCAGTCGTTGCAGATCGCCGTACAGAGTGTATTCGTATTTCGGTCCGAACATCTCCCTGAGTAACGCAGAAAACTTGTGAACGTGGATCGGTGCTAACGGCATGATTACCCTGTAAATAAGAGAGCAGAATCAGGGCATTCGTAAAATTAACAAATAACCATAAAACCAGAGACATTAATTTTGTAGGTAGCCAGTGTCCGTTGTAATGCATGTACTTGGCCACCGGTCATTGTCCGTAGTAATGTACTTGACCACCGGTCATTGTCCGTGGTAATGAACTTGAGCACCGGTCATTGTCCGTAGTAATATACTTGAGCACCGGTCATTGTCCGTTGTAATGTACTTGACCAACGGTCATCCAAACCATCTCGAAACCGACTCTACATCAACTGATCTTTGACGTTAGGGTCAATGTAATAAGCTATTTTCGTAATGTTACCAAATAATGCATACGTATATGCGAAGTGTCTGGGTACGAGTGATTCCATTCACCTATTACAACTAATTGTATTTCATTAATCAGAATGCATACTGCATATATTATTTGTTGCTAGGTAGGACAAACATCTCCCTTGCCCTACCTAGCAACACATAATACATGAATATATGTAATTCACATTCCTCACTATTGAAATACATTTATTCGTAACAGGTGAATGGAATCAATTCGTAACCATGCACTGCCCAAAGACCTTTGCATTAATTTTGGTTACATTACGAAAATGGCCTAGTACTAGTAGTTATTCGGTTTAGGGTCCGGTTGATGTGACTGAAGTTTTGGGGAGCTGTCAATACCAAGACAAATCTACAGTGTCCACATTTTCTTTACTGTCGTCCCTTTCTTTCTTCCCCTCACGTTTCCCCTTTGCTTTCCTCTGACTCTTGCATCCCAACATGTTATATTTCATGTTCTGGGTTTATACCTGAACGATACTATCCGAAACTTTACTTGCTACTTGTTTTCTTACTATATTTATTATATCAAATTTGATTGGAAGCTGTCCAGACAAAACCTTCTCTTTTTTTTCTCTTTTTACAGCTGTGCCTTATTCTGTTTTGTATTAATTCATTTTACATGTATATGTTATCCCAACTTATGTATTATATTTTAAATGAAATTGCATTTTTTTTACCTTGTAAAAATGTTTTTAAAGATGGAATTCAATAAACTGAAAAGAACTAAACTGGCACGTCTGGCGGTCGAAAAAGAATGGCAGCTAACTTCAGACTGCCGGTACACGTATGCGGGATAAGTCTGAACCATATACATGTGAGGGTGTGATAGCTCATTGGTAACTTGCATTCATCCTCGTTACAAAGATCCTTGTACAGGACTTACGCCGTCGGTCCCCTTGTAGGGTACGTAAAAGCATATGCGTGCATTCTTAGCAGTCAGGTAACAAAAATATAACACCAAATTAAACCTACATCGAAATTATCACAGGTAAACACCCTCCTAAATGTGTTACCAAAAAAGTTTTAAAAACCTGTATATTTACTTTTCTATTTTGTCGTTGTTGGTAGCAGTATCTCCCTCTTTCATCAGCATATCGTAAATAATATCGACTCGCAATGTGACGCCCTCTTCGGTGATAGTTTTCGTACTTACGCCTGGTAGTGTGTCCTCCTGTTAATGATATTTAAACATCAAAGATTGGATTATTTGGTCCGACAAATGCTTTATTGCGTCATAAGGGTTAGGGTCTGTTGATAGTTTAAAACCCGTCTGTACTAGTTTGGCCAGGAGGGGTTAGGCCACCGAGCGTGGTCACTGACATATGTGGCTATCTCATCAACTCAGCTCTCAATTAACATAGAAAAAAGAGGATCATGGGGGACCAACGGGCACCGCTTCGGTATTGTTTTCTACATAGAGGGAGCAAGTAGTTACAAGTAGTGGGCTTGGGAAGGTACTATGTCCCATTTGCAGGTCAAAACATGAAAACGTTAATTCTAACGGCATTTGAAAAACAATACTTATTTAAAACATCCCTCATAGCGAAAAGGTTTGCAAATGGCTTTTTGTGGGAAAATAACGACCTTTAGTTGTCGAATCGAAATTAGTGATTGAAATCACCTAAGTAATAGTCTGATTTTTTAGACCCTTGTACCGGATGGTCGTACATTTTGTGCTACTCAAAGATTCAATCGGTTTAATGGCCTCGTCTTAAACGGCAAGGACTTATACTCAGTCGCGTGCGGAAACCCGAATGACCCCGAGCGGAGGTCGGACTTTGCCCTCAGTTTGAGGTCAGACTCTGCCATTTAGCTCGAGGTCGGATTGTTTCCTTACTGGAAGGTTGGCCCGCTAGAAAATTGTATAAATATAGCTCCCTATAGAAAGCCAGGGAAATCTAAAATCGATAGATTTCTTCTTGAGACTTCTCCTTGGGACTCCCTTTTGCCGCTTTCCAAATCTGCAGGCGTTCTGATAGTTCACTGTAAATGACTGTACTTAGTGCCAGTCTAGAGAGCACGATTTCTACCGAGCTGTCATTATTAAATGTAATAAATGACGAATAGAACTGAAATTCACGATCGACCTACTCCATTTCTTCTGTGGCATTTGTTTTGTATACACGCATGAGTGAGAGAGATACTGAGCGAGAACTAAGAAGAGACAATTAAGAGTCCGAGAACGAGAGCAGTCTGAATTAAACAGTTGTAATAAATTTCGTTACAATATGTACACTTTTGCTGACATCGCACTGAAAAGCATGTTAGTTTAAAAGGCCACATGTATTTTAAATTGCGCTATCTTTCGGTGAGGTGTATCTAGAGCCAGGTGGTGATGCATGCAGTTGGCGATGCATTTCGGACATATAGCTGTTGATAAAATCAGGACAATGGACTTTTAGATTTGCGTGGAATGCTACGTGTGACGTCCTTTTATGGCCTTAAAGGAATCGTTTAACAATGTTAAATCTGAGATACACGGCCCTAAGTGTTATCAGTATATGTGATATGGTGTAATATTGAAGCCCTAAAAAATCCCTCTTCGAAATAATCAAGAAATGCCTCGAAAAAGTAAAATTCTTTGCATGAGTGACCGGTTTTACCATACTCGTTTTCCCCAATAGACTGTAGTGTTATGAAAACCGTTCGGCGAACGGTTTTCAAGATTTGTAATTCCAATCATAAATATCTTGATCATCAGACAGGCGATCGGCTTGTGAAAGTCATGGGGCTCCTGACTGACCTCAAGCTTTATAATTATCATTGCAACATGAGCTAATCCAGATTTTGTTTAAGAATCCGAGACAAAGTTACCAGATCCCTTTAAAAGGACGTCACACGTAGCAGCCCACGTTGTCGTCGTGTAAATCTAAAAGTCCCTATTTTGAACTGCTGACGACAGCATACGTAAATGTGAAGCAGTGTCAGTACCCTACCTTCCTTTGATACGTGCCTTTCAATGAGATGTCGGACATTTCTACTTGTAACGGTTTCGTTAAACGATGTAATTTTATTCCAGGTTTTATATCACTTACCGCATGATAAACGTTCTTATTCACGACAATCCCTCGATCAAGCATAGAATCTATGTTTCTGTGATCAATCAGCAGCAAGCCACCAGGTTTAAGAAACTTCTTGAAGTTGGTCAAACATTTCCGATAGAGGGCGAGCTCAGGCAGTTTATCATGAGGTGTAAAATCGAGCTTCCCAAGCAAAGTACGGCGTCAAATTGACCTTGCTCCGGGATATCTTCCGGTAAGGTCAGCCAGTTAGCCCGCTTTACCTCTGCAAACGAGATAAAAATATATATTCATGTAAATGATGTAATACAACAGCAACAACTATACTACTACACCTTCTAATAATGATTAGTAAATGAATAAATGAATAATGACAATTCATAGTAACAACAACAAAAACAACATCAAAATCAGAACAACAATGATAATATAATAATAACTATAATAATAAGAGCAAAAATAAATATAATACTATAATAATATATTAATAATAATGGTGTCTCCTATATTAAAGGTTCAGGTCCTTCTACAAAGGCGCTTTACACATATAACGAAGGAAAAGTACAAAAGAAACACATTTTTTGTTTCCCTCGAACTATATTTTCAATTGAAACCTGTAGTATATTATAGGAACCTGTACATAAAGACCACCAGCTCATAAAGACCATTTTTTTCTCGTTTAACCTGAGCAGTCTTTATACACATGTTTGTCTGTATTCGCATATCAGGGATAATGATTGTAAAGGGCCTAAGCTAATTTTAGCGGAATACAAGAAAGAGAGACACTGACAGAGCCAGACTAGCGGCTGGCTGAAGAATTTAGTGCATTGTGCTTTAGTGTAAAATTCCAGACTGTGGCGGAAAACTGTCTACACATAGATATCACAAAAGAGACTGAGTCACAAAGGCACAATAAACGTGAACCCTTTGTGATATTGGCAAACATTTCCTTACATTTAGCCTAGGCCCGTACGTACTATCCGAGGGGCCTAGGGGTAGTAGAAAGTCTTAATCCTACACACATGTATAGTATAGTACAGGGTTATAAATAGTACACTTCCTTTTCACACTCGTTGTGAGATAAAACAAAACTAGTGTGAAATTATTTGTTTTAATGAAAAAGAGGGAGATAAACACGCATGTTATTGTAGGGACCTTCTGGCATTATATTGTACCACGGAGTTTAGACATATTGGCCCGAATTCACAAACTGGTTTGTAAAGAACAAAAGGAGGTTTGGCGAAAAAAGGAGGTTTTAGCTCAAACCTTGCTTTGTGAATTCGGGCCTTTAAGGGCGTGTTCATGCTTCACTTTTTCTGGCCAGAATCAGGCATCTGTTACGCGTTTAGTTTAAAACACTGTTGCGTTCATGCTTACTTTTGTAGAATCACCGAAAAACGGCGATCACGATCGATCGCCGATCATAAACTCACAAAAAGATGCGTTTACAATTTGTCCGTAATTTGTGGCTCGTTTTGCAAGTACAACTGGTGAAGTACCGGACCACCGTCTTTGTGCATTGTGCGGCAACGAGGCATATACAACGTCTCACGACGTGACAGATCACTTTTCTCTAACTTCTAACCAATCAGAAGACCTCGTTTTTTCCAGGAAGTGCCGTGGACATTAATGCGCCAAATGTGGTTCTCAAATTGCAAAAGATCCCTACTCTTTGAGGGGTAGGAGAAAGCAATCTTATGTCATATTACAATGTGGTTCAAAAATTGCAAATGCTTCCTACTCTGGGAGGACCCAGACCCACCCCCGCTTGGTCGCTCCGCTCCCCCGCCGCTAAAGCCTCGCTCTGTCGCTTCATCGTTTTACATGTATTTCACCCCCATGCCATTTTGTCCCGCCCCCCCCCCCGCAAGAAATTCTTGGATCCGCCACTGATGCCCATACCCCATGAGCTTCGGGTGCTTCGCCCCTTGACCCCCGCCGGGCCTTTGCCCCTAGACCCCACTTGGAAAACGTTCAGCGGGGCCTGCATGTTAGAGTGGGTTGATGCGGATATTTTGTCAGCCCTCCCAAACGTTTTTGCTCATTACGCCACTGATATATACATGTATAATGTTTTTTGAATGATTACTGTTCTTTTTATAAATAAGCTTATCACAAATTCACAATGGGTAGATATAATGTTGAAACCATCTCAGAACGTTATTGATCAATGAGAATAAATTAAAGGTAAAGACCAGTTATGGTCATGCGATTGCATTGTGAAAGAAACGTAGAATCGATCAGAAAAGGTTGATCATCCAGCATCTAGCATCTGCAAGGTTCTGGAATCATCAAAATGATAAGAAATTTGGCCCATTCTTCGTAAAGTTACAAGCACTATACAAAGAAAGATGTATATGGGACTACCCTATATCTCTCACAGACCATGAGAGAAACAAATTTACCAAATATATGAATTAGTAGGCGGTTTCGCGGCAAATTTTTTATCATCATGTATTAGTCAAAACATATTCTTTCACATGATTGGTAATGAGAGCTTCCATTTCATTTTTTGAAATTGGGGCGTTTCCAATACTGGTCTTTACCTTTAAATGTAACATGAATGGCAAGTGTAAACGTAGCTACTCACAAAATATATAAAATGGCCTTACGATTATACAAGTTTGGCTATTATTTTGGTTAAAAAGAGCAAAACATGCCTTACCCCAGTCTTTAAGTCCAAGACGTTCCTTTTCAGCTCTGGCGTAGGAGAGCATCGCTTCAGCATCATCACAGCTAACAACCTCCATTCCCTGCTCGAGCAGGAATAAAGAGTCCACACTGCAAAGGGATGGTAATAATGATCAAAATATAATTAACAAACAGTAAAACGTTTAAAGAAAAACTTGAGTTCTGGTAAAAAAGAAAAGAAAATGAATTCTCACAGACTCAAACAAAACTTACACTGAATGTTATAGACTACAAATAAATGCCATTTGCCAAACAATTGTGGTAGAAAATGTATTCTGGTTGTGGCTGAGTAATGAGCATAGATAGATAAGGAAATCAAGGTAAGAAGCCCTGACATCATTCGTGTAGTCCCTTATACATCTGCTTGTAAACAGTCCATATACAGTGCTTGTTACTTTATCAAGACTGGGCCAAATTTAATATGATTTTGATGACTCCAGAACCTAGCAGTACACACCACATACATACATGCTACTTGGAACATTTTTTTTCCTGATCCATTCCACACCTTGTCTTTCACAATGCAGTCGCATGATCGGGGGGGGGGGGACGTTTCACAAAGACTAATTGACTTTAAGTAGGACTTAACTATGGCTGGCCATTCATGCCACTGGTTGCTCTCAATATTGGTATAGGCTCAATTATGATCTTTAGATAATATTTTTTCCTTCAATCATGAACTATCAAAAAGTGTAAATTCTGTAGATTTGTGACCTTAATTTGTAACTCTTCTGAGAGACCAATGCCAGTAAATGATGAGAGAAAACAGTGGCATGAGCGGCCTCCCATAGTTAAGTCCAACTTAAAGTCGATCTTAGTCTTTGTGAAATACCCCCCAGAACTCAACTTTATCTTTAACGAAGAACAACATTTCCGTTGTGATTAAAAGATTAACCATTTGCATGATGGTCAATAAATGTATGATCAATAAAGTGATGTTTGAAAAATAAGTAAAATGATAGTAATTAATGCTACTACTAATGATAATATTCTTTTTCATATTAATACAAATCATCATTACTATAATAATAATAATAAGATTACTAATAATAAAAATAATAATTATTATAATGATATAACTTTTCCCGGCCAATTACAGCTACACCATTTTGAACCACCTTGTACCAGCAACAGTAAAACTATTTTAAACCAACCAATAACATTTCAAACTACGTACAGTAACTAGTACCCTATTTCACAATTGCTCACTTTTCTTTCATCGCCATAGTATTAATGGTTAAAACGTTGATTTATATTATAGTACCTGATAGTACTATACACAACTGCGCTATGATGAAAAAAAAATATCGAAATGCTATATTGAATTACCCCCAAAAAATCTAACCGTGAATAATGAGAAAGTGAGCAATTGTGAAATTTGTTTAAAATAGTGTTACTGCAATGTTGCTGGTACAACGTGGTTCAAAACAGTGCAACTGAAATACTGGTACGAGGTGGTTCAAAATGGTGCAGCTGTATTGTTACTTTGTGCATGGTGCTTTTATTATTTTGATATTCGCACTAGACATATTATTATGACTTGGGCAGTAGATATCAAGTTTATTTGGCGCGCGTAGCAAATAAAACAATCATGTTATTCTTATTATTACTATTATGAAACAACTAATAATAAACAATTTATGTACCGCCAACTGGCAGGAACTAATTGGGAGGCGAAATTAAACAAAACAATAAAGAGTCGCCATCATGCACATATCAGTCATCAGTTAAATTCCATGCGAACTTAAAATACCAATGAAATATAGGGGAGAGAAAACAAAAAAAAAAAGGGATGAGAGAGAGAGATTTGCAGCTATTACAAATTATTCAATGCAATCCATTCCGACTTCGTCAGTTCTAGGGGCTGGTGTTTGTATGTATGCCTGCTGCCTACTTCACAATTTTAATGCCAATATTTTGGATAATTCTCTTTTGTACTTATACTTGATTATATGTATAAATGTTTACATGCATGTACTTAAATAGTGAATTAAGTAAATGTAAGCCTCTAGTTAAACCAGTTATAATAATGGGCCAGTTTTTGCACATAAATCATAAACAAATTACGAATTATAGTGATTACCATGCCTAATGATTACCATGATCATCATCATCGTCATACTGGCACATATTATAATTTGAAACTAGTGACTTTACAGTGGGCAACACTGAGCCTACATGAATAACTGGATAATAGAAATCTTCTTTCAGTTTCGCTACTAGAGCTTTACCCTGCATATATCTTTCGCACAATGAAAGTTCGGGTCGAGGTCAACAACACACACACACAGACACACAGACAGGCTAGGCCGCTGCGCTAAGCTATGTGTATCGCTTTTACATTTCCCCACATCAACAGTGTAATAGCATGGAGCTATTAATAGCTCCATAGAATACAACGTTGATAAAATAATGCCTAGTAGTACGCGTGATACATGTGCGTCGGTGTGTCTGTCTGTCTGCCTCTCTCTCTCTCCCATCGCTCCTGTACTTCTCTCTCTCTCTCTCTCTCTCTCTTTCCCCACTTTACTGCATAGATCTACGGGTGTATTTCGAAAATAGTTAAGTAATGAACAAAATACGAGTGGCGCTGTTTTCTTTGAATACACAAACTCACATATCCCTGGAATAAAGAAGGAGTGGCGCTATATGTTGGAAATGCAGTGGCGGATCCAGGGGGGGGGGGGCCCGGGCCCCCCCCCCCCCCCTTGAGAAAAAAATCATGTAAAATCACGTGATTTTTACCTTTTTGGGGGTTGGCCCCCCCCCCCCCCCTGGCGCTCAAGGGGGGGGGGGTGCAAATTGAATTTTTTTTGAGGATTAAAAGATTAACCATTTGCATGATGGTCAATAAATGTATGATCAATAAAGTGATGTTTGAAAAATAAGTAAAATGATAGTAATTAATGCTACTACTAATGATAATATTCTTTTTCATATTAATACAAATCATCATTACTATAATAATAATAATAAGATTACTAATAATAAAAATAATAATTATTATAATGATATAACTTTTCCCGGCCAATTACAGCTACACCATTTTGAACCACCTTGTACCAGCAACAGTAAAACTATTTTAAACCAACCAATAACATTTCAAACTACGTACAGTAACTAGTACCCTATTTCACAATTGCTCACTTTTCTTTCATCGCCATAGTATTAATGGTTAAAACGTTGATTTATATTATAGTACCTGATAGTACTATACACAACTGCGCTATGATGAAAAAAAATATCGAAATGCTATATTGAATTACCCCCAAAAAATCTAACCGTGAATAATGAGAAAGTGAGCAATTGTGAAATTTGTTTAAAATAGTGTTACTGCAATGTTGCTGGTACAACGTGGTTCAAAACAGTGCAACTGAAATACTGGTACGAGGTGGTTCAAAATGGTGCAGCTGTATTGTTACTTTGTGCATGGTGCTTTTATTATTTTGATATTCGCACTAGACATATTATTATGACTTGGGCAGTAGATATCAAGTTTATTTGGCGCGCGTAGCAAATAAAACAATCATGTTATTCTTATTATTACTATTATGAAACAACTAATAATAAACAATTTATGTACCGCCAACTGGCAGGAACTAATTGGGAGGCGAAATTAAATAAACAATAAAGAGTCGCCATCATGCACATATCAGTCATCAGTTAAATTCCATGCGAACTTAAAATACCAATGAAATATAGGGGAGAGAAACAAAAAAAAAAAGGGATGGAGAGAGAGATTTGCAGCTATTACAAATTATTCAATGCAATCCATTCCGACTTCGTCAGTTCTAGGGGCTGGTGTTTGTATGTATGCCTGCTGCCTACTTCACAATTTTAATGCCAATATTTTGGATAATTCTCTTTTGTACTTATACTTGATTATATGTATAAATGTTTACATGCATGTACTTAAATAGTGAATTAAGTAAATGTAAGCCTCTAGTTAAACCAGTTATAATAATGGGCCAGTTTTTGCACATAAATCATAAACAAATTACGAATTATAGTGATTACCATGCCTAATGATTACCATGATCATCATCATCGTCATACTGGCACATATTATAATTTGAAACTAGTGACTTTACAGTGGGCAACACTGAGCCTACATGAATAACTGGATAATAGAAATCTTCTTTCAGTTTCGCTACTAGAGCTTTACCCTGCATATATCTTTCGCACAATGAAAGTTCGGGTCGAGGTCAACACACACACACAGACACACAGACAGGCTAGGCCGCTGCGCTAAGCTATGTGTATCGCTTTTACATTTCCCCACATCACAGTGTAATAGCATGGAGCTATTAATAGCTCCATAGAATACAACGTTGATAAAATAATGCCTAGTAGTACGCGTGATACATGTGCGTCGGTGTGTCTGTCTGTCTGCCTCTCTCTCTCTCCCATCGCTCCTGTACTTCTCTCTCTCTCTCTCTCTCTCTTTCCCCCCTTTACTGCATAGATCTACGGGTGTATTTCGAAAATAGTTAAGTAATGAACAAAATACGAGTGGCGCTGTTTTCTTTGAATACACAAACTCACATATCCCTGGAATAAAGAAGGAGTGGCGCTATATGTTGGAAATGCAGTGGCGGATCCAGGGGGGGGGGGGGGGGGCCCGGACCCCCCCCCCCCCCTTGAGAAAAAAATCATGTAAAATCACGTGATTTTTACCTTTTTGGGGGTTGGCCCCCCCCCCCCCCTGGCGCTCAAGGGGGGGGGGGTGCAAATTGAATTTTTTTTGAGGATTAAAAGATTAACCATTTGCATGATGGTCAATAAATGTATGATCAATAAAGTGATGTTTGAAAAATAAGTAAAATGATAGTAATTAATGCTACTACTAATGATAATATTCTTTTTCATATTAATACAAATCATCATTACTATAATAATAATAATAAGATTACTAATAATAAAAATAATAATTATTATAATGATATAACTTTTCCCGGCCAATTACAGCTACACCATTTTGAACCACCTTGTACCAGCAACAGTAAAACTATTTTAAACCAACCAATAACATTTCAAACTACGTACAGTAACTAGTACCCTATTTCACAATTGCTCACTTTTCTTTCATCGCCATAGTATTAATGGTTAAAACGTTGATTTATATCATAGTACCTGATAGTACTATACACAACTGCGCTATGATGAAAAAAAAATATCGAAATGCTATATTGAATTACCCCCAAAAAATCTAACCGTGAATAATGAGAAAGTGAGCAATTGTGAAATTTGTTTAAAATAGTGTTACTGCAATGTTGCTGGTACAACGTGGTTCAAAACAGTGCAACTGAAATACTGGTACGAGGTGGTTCAAAATGGTGCAGCTGTATTGTTACTTTGTGCATGGTGCTTTTATTATTTTGATATTCGCACTAGACATATTATTATGACTTGGGCAGTAGATATCAAGTTTATTTGGCGCGCGTAGCAAATAAAACAATCATGTTATTCTTATTATTACTATTATGAAACAACTAATAATAAACAATTTATGTACCGCCAACTGGCAGGAACTAATTGGGAGGCGAAATTAAACAAAACAATAAAGAGTCGCCATCATGCACATATCAGTCATCAGTTAAATTCCATGCGAACTTAAAATACCAATGAAATATAGGGGAGAGAAAACAAAAAAAAAAGGATGGAGAGAGAGAGATTTGCAGCTATTACAAATTATTCAATGCAATCCATTCCGACTTCGTCAGTTCTAGGGGCTGGTGTTTGTATGTATGCCTGCTGCCTACTTCACAATTTTAATGCCAATATTTTGGATAATTCTCTTTTGTACTTATACTTGATTATATGTATAATGTTTACATGCATGTACTTAAATAGTGAATTAAGTAAATGTAAGCCTCTAGTTAAACCAGTTATAATAATGGGCCAGTTTTTGCACATAATCATAAACAAATTACGAATTATAGTGATTACCATGCCTAATGATTACCATGATCATCATCATCGTCATACTGGCACATATTATAATTTGAAACTAGTGACTTTACAGTGGGCAACACTGAGCCTACATGAATAACTGGATAATAGAAATCTTCTTTCAGTTTCGCTACTAGAGCTTTACCCTGCATATATCTTTCGCACAATGAAAGTTCGGGTCGAGGTCAACACACAACACAGACACACAGACAGGCTAGGCCGCTGCGCTAAGCTATGTGTATCGCTTTTACATTTCCCCACATCAACAGTGTAATAGCATGGGGCTATTAATAGCTCCGTAGAATACAACGTTGATAAAATAATGCCTAGTAGTACGCGTGATACATGTGCGTCGGTGTGTCTGTCTCTCTCTCTCTCTCTCTCTCTCCCATCGCTCCTGTACTTCTCTCTCTCTCTCTCTCTCTCTCTTTCCCCACTTTACTGCATAGATCTACGGGTGTATTTCGAAAATAGTTAAGTAATGAACAAAATACGAGTGGCGCTGTTTTTTTTGAAAACACAAACTCACATATCCCTGGAATAAAGAAGGAGTGGCGCTATATGTTGGAAATGCAGTGGCGGATCCAGGGGGGGGGGCCCGGGGGCCCGGGCCCCCCCCCCCCCCTTGAGCAAAAAATCATGTAAAATCACGTGATTTTTACCTTTTTTGGGGGTTGGGCCCCCCCCCCGGCGCTCAAGGGGGGGGGGGGGTGGGGGGGGGGGGGGGGGGGGGGGGGGGGGGGGGGGGGGGGGGTGGTGCAAATTGAAACTTTTTTGAGGATCCAAAAAAAAAAAAAAATGTGCTCGCTACCCCCCCCCCCCCCCCCCCCCCCCCCCCCCCCCTGAGCGAATTTTTTTTGGCCGGCGCGTTTTTTCAAATTTTCGGGAGAAAAAAAAAAAAAAAAAAATTGTGTTCTCTTCTCTACCCCCCCCCCCCCCCCCCCCCCCCCCCCCCCCCCCCCCCCCCACTGAGCGACTTTTCGGCGGCGCGTTTTTTTTCAAATTTTCGGGAGCAAAAAAAAAAAAAAAAAAAAAAAAAAAATTGTGTTCTCTACCTACCCCCCCCCCCCCCCCCCCCCCCCCCCCCCCCACTGAGCGACTTTTTGGCCGGCGCGTTTTTCAAATTTTCGGGAGCAAAAAAAAAAAAAAAAAAAAAAAATTGTGTTCTCTACCCCCCCCCCCCCCCCCCCCCCCCCCCACACTGAGCGACTTTTTGGCCGGCGCGATTTTCAAATTTTCGGGAGCAAAAAAAAAAAAAAAAAAAAAATTGTGTTCTCTAGCCCCCCCCCCCCCCCCCCACTGAGCGACTTTTTGGCCGGCGCGATTTTCAAATTTTCGGGAGCAAAAAAAAAAAAAAATTGGGCCCCCTCCCCTAAGAAATCCTGGATCCGCGCCTGTGGAAATGAAGAACCAGTGACGTTATGTCGGGCAAAAACCAAGAACGCGTGGCACGCGTACATGTTATCTATGGTCACGAGGCCCTTGATTATCATTTTCATCATTATCAAGTATCATTATATTGTTGTTGTACTATTAGTAGAAGCATATAGACCTATTATTAATATTATTCTCATTTTTATTATAATAATGAACATGATGTGTTATGTTATTTTTGTTATTGATATTCAACCATCTATCATCAACATCATTATTGGAATCTTACCCTGTTCCACATGCTACGTCAAGAACGCGATCACATTTGTGACCCTGCAAAACTCCAAGCAACCAGCTCTTGTAACCGGACGACCGCTCCGCCAACGGACCAAGCTTGTGAACAGCATCACTGTCATCAAAAGCATTCGAAACGTCTTGCTGTAATTGTAGGCAAAATAATGTTGTAATTCTCTCATATTAATGCATTAATTAACCGTAGCCAGATAGGATAGGGTAGGGGCGTAGGCTTCTGCTACAGCGCACTCATTCCGAACATGCAAAACACTTAACATTCTGAGGAGGCGAGTTGGGTCAGTCGAACTAAAGATCTCGGGTTCGAATCCCACCCAGGCGGATGACTGAAGCCTGCGTTGTCTGTTAACGTGCCCTTCCTTGTTTCATAGACAACGTACTCATTTGGATTATTTTCTCTCGTCACTAAACCTACCCGTATAACTGAAATTAGTGCAACATTGATTGACACTTTTTTCACAGACTGCATCAAAAATGGGTTTAGCTCAGGTGTAATATGTTCAGATATTTCAGATCATATGCCTATATTTTGTTTAAAAAAGGACTCTGTAGTAACTTCTGTTAAAAGAGATAGACAGGTTTTGAAGCGGAGAATAAATGATAAAACAATCTCAAGGTTCAAGCAACACTTGGCTGAAATTGATTGGAAGGCTCTACCTTCATTGGAAGGCGTCAGTGATTTATATGAACATTTTCTACACATTTTTCTAAAATTATATAATTTATGTTTCCCATTTATTAATAGTTGAGGTAACATTAAATAGTAAAAGTTAAAAGCATTGGGTAACTCGTGTGTTATTGAAATTAATAAACCGCAAACATAAGCTTTATGGTAGTTATGTCAAGAGACCAACATCTGTCTTAACTTTGCTAGGTCCCTCTACTGTCACTTTCGTGAGTGGTTAGCTGAAGGCCAGTGTTCTCGAAGACAATTGAGACATAGCAACAGGATACGTGAAATCAAGTGTAGGACAGAACGCTACAGAAAAAAATGTTTTACACTCTCTAGTAAGCCATGATGTGGCATCCGGTTTGTTCAACTTTTGTGATGGCATAATACTGCCAAACTTTGTTAATTACATGTATTTTTTTTCTTCAATTGCAATCTTTGCCTGAACACACCTACAATTCGCCAAATCTTAATGCATTATATTTCAGATTCAATTAACTATCTTGGATTGAACATTTTCATTATCTTTACTCTTCGTATTGTATACTGTCGATTTCATACTGGTTGCTCGTTATTTTAGTTTACGCAGGTCTGCAATTACTCCTTTTGAATCTTGCTTCTCTGCTGTATCCGCCTGTATTAAGTTTTTTTAATAAATATTTTCTTAAAGAGGTTGTTATTATACTCTGTTAATGTTTCTACTACCACCTGAGTAAAAAAAGAAAACATTCTCATTTATATAACTTACCAAAATATTTTTAGGTGAGCCATACAATGTTTACAATGTATTCTGTGTTCAACTTATTAATACTATTCGTAATGTCAATGTTGCAATGCATACTTTTATCTTTTTATCGTCAATTTGTATGTAATTGTTTATTGTTGGCAAGGTCCCCGTTCTCCCGTCCCTCTTCTTTACCCACTGCCGCTCTCTCTCTCTCTCTCTCTCTCTCTCTCTTTCTTCTTCCTCTCTCTCTCTCTCTCCTTCCACTCTCTCTCTCTCTTTTTTCTCTCTTTCTCCATCTTTCTATCTTTCTTCACTATAATCTCTCGATCTCTTATCCTTTATTTCTCTTTTTCTTACTTTCCTTCCCTCTCCCCCCCCCCCCCCCCCCCTCTCCCCTCTCTCTCTCTCTCTCTCTCTCTCTCTCTCTTCCTTTCCTCTTTTAACCTCTTTTCTCAGGTGTAAGGACTGGAAGTCTACTTGTATAACTCAGGAGCCATTCAAAGACAAAAAAGGGCAAAAACTAAACAAACAAACAACCAACAACAGTAACAACTTCAACACCACCAACAAAAAAGGTTTCCAAAAGCAAATAGATGTGCTTATTTGAGAATGCTCTGATGATTCGATTGGCTGACAAGGAAGTGCTCAAAATTAAAGTCAATCGTTGTTCTACTTTGTTTATAAGTTTCCAAAACTATGTGAAGCTATTTGATGAAAAAGTTCCCATTCGTTACGGGGATACCAAAGAATGTTGATACACGTATATGTTTATATCTTTATGTCTTTTGTTTTGTCACTATTATGAGTTTATATCTATGATCGTCATTGTAAGTTTTTGTTACCGGAAAAGGACCTACATCATAATGGAAAAGCACCACTATTTGTAAAAAATATGGTACTCTTTATAAATGTCGGAAATAACTGTTAAAAGATTAATAAACAAATGAATCAATCTATAGGTAAACTGACTGTTACCTAAAGCAATAGTTTGTTAGTGGATTTTAAATGAATTAAGTACAAGCAAATTGTCTTACTCAGCAGTTCTATCATTGATTAAAGGCTTCCATCATTTGAAGCGCATTTCGAGGGCCTATGATCCTGCTATGTATACAGTGCGTCCCAGAAAAAAAACGAAACCGAGAAGTATCGATGTTCTATCATAACTTAATCACAACTATGATTAATGAATGATACATATTTGCAAAGCTTAGAGTCTCTTCTTTCATGTGATTCTACTCAGATGATGCATATTTCACGCATGAGTGATTAAAAGCAATTTAAAGGAAGGAAACCAAAAAGACATTTTGCGGACGGTATCTGAATTTCGAAGAAAAATTCAGAGTTGAGTTTTTGCCCTTTCATATGACACCTCAATCAGGAAAAATGAGCGAGGAATGACAAAGTTCTGTTTGTTTAAAGTAGTGCTTGCATTTCCATAATTTTATTAAACGAATTCGTTTTCACTGGCTGCCTGCCGTATCAATAAATGAAATTAGCAAAAGACTTAACTCCGTTTCGTTGACAATCAGCCGTAGATGAGAGTCTTCATGCATCATTCATGCATCATGTATAGAAGAACAATGTTATTTCTATCAAATTGGAAGAATACCTAATCTTGGCAAAAATGTATACATAGTGCATAGATGATTCGGTATTCAACAACATGGCGCATTCCGGCCACGCCTATGTACGGACAATGACGTCACGGCGTCCCTCGACTCGCTGGGACTCCCTCAGAAGCTGGACTGAGGCACATGGTACACGCCCTCCTCGTTATGCTTCCAAGAGAATTCCCAGGATGGACATCATCTTCTAGACTTCTGGACCCACACGAAGAACTTCAGAAGAACGGCCTCTGATGATCTCCAGGAGAAGGTCTTTGCGTGCTTGAGATCTCCTGCTAGTTCAAAGACTGATCCTGACGGAGAGATACTGTTCTTCAGGGACTGGGTTCATATCACAGTAGTTAAGGAGGAAGCCAGTGAACTGTAACTTACCTGATTCGTATAGTTGCTGGGGGGGGGGGGGGTAACAAAGACTACGATCGACTTAAAGTTGGACTTAAATATGACAGGTCATTCATGCCATAATTTGCTCTCACCGTTTACTGGCATTGGTCTCTCAAGGGACGTTCAAAGCGTGGTCACAAATCTACAGAATTTACCTTTTTAGATAAAATATTGATTTTCATCGTTCCACGCTTTCAATAACTTAATTTTGTATTCATTCCGTTCCTTAATCTTTATTTTGCATTTTTTGCAAGGTTTTGACATCTTCGTCTTGCAGCGAGTCAGTGTCCATTCGTTGATCGCTTTGAAAGCGTGCCAATCTATCTTATTGAATGACCGTTTTAGACAGGCGCGGATCCAGGATTTCTTAGGGGGGGGGGCCCAAATTTGAAATTATGCTAGCCAAATATTGGTACGTAATGGTGACCAACGGTGATGTAATGCGGCGGGGGGGGGGTCGGTGCAGGGAGGGGCGAGTCCCCCCCCCCCCCCTCCTCCACGAAACGCGGAAGCTTTGACGTTTCGTTAAATTATTAAAGAAAGAAGACGATTCGTTGTACCGTTCTCGACTCAAAATCTTCGTCTGAATTTAGTTTTGCCCCTCCCGCGCGAAGCGCGGAAAATTTTACGTTTTATTAAATTATTAGAGAAAGAAGACGATTCATTTTAGAGTTCTCAACTCTTAATCCTTGTCTGAATTCAGGTTCCCCCCACCCTCCTGCGCGAAGCGCGGAAGATTTGACGTTTCATTAAACTATTAAAGAAAGAAGACGATTTGTTGTACCGTTCACGACTCTTAATCCTCGTCTGAATTTAGTTTTTCCCCTCCCGCGCGAAGCGCGGAAAATTTTACGTTTTATTAAATTGTTAGAGCAAGAAGACGATTCGTTGGAGAGTTCTCGACTCTTAAACCTCGTCTAAATTCAGGTTCCCCCATCCCGAGCGATCGAAGCGCGGAAGCTTTTACGTTTCATTAAATCATTAGAGAAAGAAGACGACTCGTTGTACCGTTCTCAACTCTTAATCCTCGTCTTAATTCAGTTCCCCCCCCCCCCCCTCCTGCGCGAAGCGCGGAAGCTTTTAAGTTTCATAAGATAATGAGAGAAAGAAAGACGATTGGCTGTACAGTTCTCGACTCTTAATCCTCGTCTGAATTCAGGTCCCCCCCCCCCCCCCGCGCGGAAGCTTTGACGTATCATAAGATTATGAGAGAAAGAAGACGATTCACTGTACCGTCCTCGATTCTTAACCCTTGTCTGAATTCAGTCCCCCCCCCCCCCCTCCCCTCCCGCGCGAAGCTTTGACGTTTCATTAAATTATTAGAGAAAGAAGACGATTCGTTGTACCGTTCTCTATACTCTTAATCCTTGTCTGAATTTCAAAGATGTTCTTTGTCTGCTCCTTTTACTTCCTACGTCCTCTTCCTTTTTCGGGGGGACCGCCCCCCCCCCCCCCCCCCCCTGGCTACGCGCCTGCGGTTAGATAAACACATTTTGATAACTTGTCCGGCCCCGGAAGCTCAGGGTTTCAGGCGTTTAATTAAGGTCAGATGATCATTTTTTTTTAATACCTATTATTTTGTGACACTGGTAGTTCACTATTTGGCGTGGGGTCCAGGGGGCGGATCCCCCCCCCCCAAAAAAAAAGAGGGGTTTTAGGCAATAAATTACCGTCAGATGAGCATCTAAGGGCCAGCCGTAGCGCCCTAGGTGGAATCCAGGGGGCAGAGCCCCCGGAAGCTTAGGGGTTTTAGGCATTTAATCACGGTCAGATGAGCATATTTTGATGCCTCATTTTTTAACACTGCACTGGCATTTAACTATTCTTTCTTTCTTGCTCTCATTCTATTTTTTTCTTCTCTTTAATATACTTTTTCAAATAAAGTGGGGGGGGGGAGGGAGCTCGAGGCTCCCGATCCCTGCCGTACCTCGGGCCCTGATATGTAGGAATCTCAAGAATCATATTTCGTGCCTGGCTGTAAATTTAGGAATTTGTCATTTTCCAACAAACACATATACAAACGTATAATTTACCAAAAAATTAGGACAAATCTCGGAAATTATGTCATTTCAGCATTAATTGTAATCCACCGTTGTGGAATTAGAAATAAACCACGTTTGAATTTGATTCCCCCAAAGCCCCCCCCCCCCATTAGTACGCCAGTATCTCCTCTTTTCCTTTTTTCTTTCCCTTTCCTTCCTTCTCTCTTATTTTTTTGATTGGGGGGGGGGGGGTTAACAGCCTGGGAGGCAGGGCCCTTTCGGTCCCCCCGATTTCCTTCTTCCCCCTTTTCTTTTCTTCTTCTTCTTCTTCTTCTTCTTCTTCCTTTCTTTCTTTCTTTCCCTTTCTCTCCTCTTTCCCTTTCCCTTCTTTTCCTTTCTTCTCTCTTTTTTTGTTTTTTTGTTTTTTTTTTGCGGGGGGGGGGGGGCCAAGGCCCGCTCGGCCCCCCCCCCCCCCCCCCTGGATCCGCGCCTGGTTTTAGAGTTAGGTCATCTTCCGTACAATCTGATTTAGGATTTTTTTTTTGTCGATTTCAATATATATTGTAAAATGGTCACTTCCGAATTTATTTAAATAGCACTTTTGAGCTAATGGAGCTGGCTAAAACGGGAGTTGCTAAAGATAGATCTAAGGCCCGGTCACACAGAGGGGACGCATGGGGGACGCACGGCCATCACATAAGAAATTTGCAATTTGGGCCAGTGCGTTGTCGTTTGCTAGGTGTGCGTCATCATGCGTTACTCGTTCGTCGAGCGCGCTGGACTTACGCTGGACCACGCTATGCAATCCTCGTCATTCGCTGTGTGCGTCGGGATTTTTTTAACATGCTCAAAAGTGTGCGCGGAGCTCGACGCATGATTGTACACGCCATAAGGACGCCAGACATACGTGGAGCAAACGCCCTGTATACGCGCAGCGCGCTAGCGACACGCTATGCATTCGTTGTCAGCTCGCTAGCTTCTCCTAAATCCAGACAAAAATCAGGCTCATGACTTTTTCCGATTTTCAATGCGCCGGCCGTGCGCCGGCTGTGCGCCCCTATGTGTGACCGGGGGGGTGTTTCATAAAGCTGTTCGTAAGTTACGCACGACTTTACGCACGACTGGAACATGTTCTTGGGTGCTAATCAGATTCTCAATCATTTACATGTAGCACAAGAACATATCACCAGTCGTGCGTAAAGTCGTGCGTAACTTACGAACAGCTTTATGAAACACCCCCCCCCCCCCCCCCCCCCCGGGCCTTTAACAAGAGGTTTCACAGGTGGTTGGGTTTCGGCGAGTTCCCGAGCCATAATTTAGGAAGACTAAATTGTGTTTCAGTAAATATTCCTCAATCACTTTTCCATTTTTATCTTTTTTTTACTGCCCTCTTGAATATTATGAGAGTTAAAGTCTCCCAATATTAATATTCTCCGTTTGTTCTTTTAAAAGATTTATTAAGAAATCTAGTAATCATTGTTTTATATGTAATATTGTGTAATATTGCCACATTCCTAAGAAGTATAAACCGTGACAAACAAACACAAACTACAAATACACATCCTGGTCAGATATGAATAATCCAGTTGTTTACAGAACATAATGAAGAGAAAAGGGCGCATGCTTTAAATCATATAGTTTATGTTACGTGGGCTAATAAACACTTGGATTTAAAGTGTGAAACTTAGTTCTGCATTATGAGTATTGTGTCATCTTATGTCATAATCTGTATACAATTTCATTTCCTTTTTTGATAAATGAATTCATAGTTTATAATTTTCTTATCACATGCAAGTATTTCGTAATCAGCTAAATGTCAATTATGTATCTCATTGTATTCAATTATTGTATTTCTTATTTCAGTATGTGGTAAACTATTGTTAACTGTTGTTGTTGGGTTTTAAGGCTGATCAATCTAAAAAGATTATTTCAGCCTTGCTGTGCTGTTTTTTGTTTTGTTTTAGTTGTTCATCACTGATGATTAGATGGCGCTGTTTCTTTTCCTCTTCAGTGGGTATCATGTAATGTGCAGCTTCTGTTTATTCGATGGTGCGGACAATAATTTTAGGTGTCGACCATGAACAGGGTGCGAGTATTTTAATAATAATAGGATTTAACTGTGCAGTGCTAAACTATACTTTCTCTTCCCTTCCTCTCCAAGAGAGTTAGTTATAACTCGTGAGCTATAATGATTGGTATCTACCTGTAGCTTTTATGAAAGCCAACATAGTGTGCAGATGATTTTTTATTCCCTAGTAAATTCTTTAAAATCTTATCTTTAATTTTCAACCAAGAAAACAACCTTTTCCTCTCTCGTATATATTTCTTACACACCAATAAATAATGTTCGATTGTTTCAGTTTCATGACAAAAATCACAAAGGCCATTTTCATGTTTATTAATACTGAATTTGTAAAAGTTTAATATGCATTTTCCCATTCTCATTTGATGTAATAATCTTTCATCTTTTCTACAAAAACCAGATAAGTCAATAAGTCTCGTTATATATGGATGGATCTGAAATAAGAATCTGCCTTTGTCTAAATATTGCTTCCTACTGATTTTGCCATAAATGCTGATAAAAATGACGCATGTGGTATTCCGTGGTATCGTTACATCTATGTGTCCTTTTTGTGCTGCATTTTGAGCCAAACTGTCGGCTCTTTCGTTTCCCAGTAGGTCACAATGTGCAGGTATCCACTCAAACTGTATGTCTATACCAAAAACGCTTAATTGTGTCAATTTCTCCGATATTTCTATAACTAAACTAGATTTGTCCATGTTTTTTAATAGGCTGCACGGCTGACATAGAATCTGATGATATTACCACAGAAACTGGGAGATAGTCCTCTATCCATTGTAATGCTAGCATGATTGCTGTCAGTTCAGCAGTCATAATATTTACTGGGGTTATTCTCTAACCTTTACTTATCTTAAATTCTGGAATATAAAAGGCTGCACCTGTTAGAACATCATCAAGTTTGGATCCATCTGTATATATTAATTATTGGAAAACTATTTGTAGTGTAAGCATGTCCATATTTGGGTATAACTTCGTTTCGGTTTGATAGACACAAACATTCTTCGCTAAAATAAAATACAAGAAAACTCAGCTCTACCGACTGAGCTACCGCCCCCCCCCCCCATCTTACAATGTACATATGTATATGTGTATGTTTATGTATATGTACTGCGTCAGTGACTAGAGCGGTCTTTGACGCAGCAGGTGAGGGTGATATCATACAGATGGTGAATACAAATAAAGCAACTGGTAGGAATTACTTGAAAATCCTGGGACCCGTCTCACAAAGCCTTCTTACAATGACAAATGACTAAAATCAGTGACAAATCTGCTGATAACCAATCAGAAGCAAGGATTTCATTAGCTTATAAGAAAAACTGTCATTTGTCACTTGCTAACAAGTTTTGTGAAACGCCCCCCTGGTGCATTCAGTCTGTTTCCTGTAGATGATATGTCGGCGCAGGTAATAATGTAATTAAAGTAACGCCCCATGTGAAACGAGGTTCAGAAATCCAAAATGAATATGTTCACAAGTCCAACATAACAATGTTACGCCAAGGGTATAAGCAAATCTAGTTTAACTTTGTATCTCGCATATAATATATCGGAACAGTCTCAATGCACGACCAAATTGCATACATTCACTAACACTTATCACGAACGAAGTGACACAATGCATTGACGATTATATGGAAAAGAATGACAAAAACAATTTGCCCGAATATCTGACTGTTTAAGTACTTAAAAGTGTATTTTCGAAATATGGCGCTTTTCTTCAAGTTAACTTACGCTAATGCGTCGCAGAGGTTATTTCGACGACTTACATAGAGGCAACATCCGTACCGACACACACAGTCGCGCCGCACTGATCTTGTCAAGTTTTCAGATCATAACACATCAGCCGACAATGCCGATGGTTATCCTTGGTTTTAGGGGTTTAAATTATTTTTTATTGCTAATTTCAGCTAATGTCTCCCTAAACTTAATCCTATTCATAAACCCTACCCCCAACCTTAACCTTAAAAACCTAGACTAAATAAACCTAAACTTAATCCTAGAATTTGATCAGTGCGGCGCGATTCAGTGTGTGTGTCGGATGTTGCCTCTATTCAAGTCGTCGAAATAACCTCTGCGACGCGTTAGCGGTACGGGAAAAAAATACGCAACCCGGCTGCTCCCATTGATGTTCACTTGCTTGATAGTCTACGCTATCGGACTGTAACTTGTCTGACGCGACTCTTGTATGGAAGGAGAGTAGGACGTACTCTACGTGTCATCAACTTCATGACCCCTCAGCTCCAGAAAAACAACAATGAGGTAATCATGAGAGAACTTCTTATACTCAAAGGCCTACGTTTTTATCAACTCCATATGAAACCTCAGCTCCGAGAACACTAATGATATGGCGCTTTTCTACAGGTTAACTTCCGGGTTAACTTACGCTGGATGAAATAATGAATGTGTTTCCTTGTGAAACCACATCGTCTACTTTATTTGGCGCGATAACTTAGTCGGTAGAGCAGTGGTCTCGTAATCCGGTGACCCGGATTCGAAACCAAGGTGATGCGCTATAGTGCCCTTTGGTAAGGCATTAATCCTCATTACCAGGTCCCTCGGAGAGGACCTAAAGCCGTCGGCGTCTGGTTGCTTACTAACAATCATTTATGCTTTCTTCGCAATCAGGACAAAAAAAAAACACCACCGCCACATATATTAATATTTAATATTAATCATGAGATAACTTCTTATGACCCCTCAGCTACAGAAAAAACTAACGATGTAATAATCGTGAGATAACTTTTCATAATCATAGGCCTTTATTTTTCCGGAAATGCTAGAGAGAAAACATAGCAACAATAATAATGAAAATTACACAGAGAAATTAATGTAAGCAATTTTACAGTCCATAGTACAGGAAAAAAGCACGAAAATTCTAAACCAAAAAGGGTTGAATTAGACCAAGCTCCTTGGCTAACCTCAGGAAAGTACACATACTTACGGGCACATTTTCATGATTGGGGGCTAGCGTTTTTTGCACGATGGTTTCAGTCTCCTAATTAACGGCTAAATTGGAAACACCTTTTGTGTGGTGTAATCTTGCGAAATTTTCTTCACCACTCAAACTCTAAATGTCGTTTTATCACTCCACCCCCTCACTCATGTCTTCCTGATCTGGCAATTGTACGTTTTATCATTTCATTTCAATTTTATCCTACATTTCATTAAATGCGTAATGATAATTATTCAGTAATAATTATCGCATGGTGGATCTTTTTAGGTGGTCTGTCATAGACAGGTCACCTATTGTTTTCGTCAGAATTTTCTTTCTTCTTTTTTTGTGTTTCTGTTTGTTTAAATAGCACTAATAACTCTTACATTCAAGAAAAACATTTCTAAATCAGAATGGGACTGCCCCTGTCTCCCCTCCGCTCCCGAAATCACCACAGCGCAATTTGGCCCTGAATCTTGAATAACCTAGCTATGATTGCAAAATAATCTTTAATCGTAAGAATGTCCAAATATGCCCTATTTAGCGTTTGTTCCTTCCAGATACCAGTGTACATATTCAGCCGTCATCACAGAGTAAAACGTAAATGGCCTACATCCTCATAGAGTTCATGTGCTTTCAACACGTACATTATATATGTCATTTCCAATTACTGTCATCTCCGAGAGCCCACATTCCTAGAGCCTGGGCTCGTCATTACAGCGTATGGAAACACGAACCACCTGTCTTTATCATTTGGACCAGGGCATTTAAACTCTCACCTCCCTGTTTGGACATTATTTACTCATCAGCACACAGTGCACACATTCTTTAGCAGACCACATGGGCTAGTACCCTCTGTGATATCAGGGGGTGTTTCACAAAGACTAAGATCGACTTTCAGTTGGACTTAACTATGGCAGGCTGTTCATGCCACTGTTTGCTATCGCCGTTTACTGGCAACGGTCTCTCAAGGAACGTACAATTCATGGTCACACATCTATATAATTGAGCTTTTTTGACAGTTCATTATTGAAGGAAGAAACAGTATCTAAAGATCATAATTGAGAGACCAATGGTGAGAGCAACCAGTGGCACGAATGGCCTGTCATATTTAAGCCCAACTGAAAGTCGATCTTAGTCTTTGTAAAATACTCCCAAGATCTCTGTTAAGACTCCTCCTTACAAACGAGCGGGGCGGGGGCGGGGTACTATGGACCATGGAAGAGCTAGTATTACTAGCAGAGGAATAAACACACATGGCCTGTTTGTAATTCTTTTCATTTTGAATTTGCTGGTATCTAATGATTAGTACACAATATTTTAGCCTAGGGTATACGAAAAGCGGCTTGTGAAGATTTTAGTCTTTACCAGGCATTTATATTGTGCTGAAATATTCTGGAAAAATGGAATTTAGTCAACTTTTGGATTGCCTGAATTTTCTAGGGATTCAATGGGCAAATTTCATCATTGCTTGGGGATCATTCAAATGATCAATATTCAAATGATAATGATACTGATAATAGGTTAAATTAAACTACAATATCTCTATATGTAATAGTTGGAATGACCTTAGAGGAGAAATGCAATATATTTGGTATCTTTCTATCTCGGCTGAATTCAAATGTGTGTATCACTGTAAGGTAATTATTATTAAGTGCATTCAGATAACCATGTCAACTTGGATCTAATTTAGTATAAGTTTTAGTTTATTTTACAGAAACACATATGTTGAATGAGGGACAGGAGTGTCTGATGGCAGTGGTGTTAGGTAACATGGTAATGTACCACGTGGTCAAGTGTGCTCTGTTGTATAGTTTCCCTTCCTCACGCTGGCTTTATTCATTTGTATGTCGGACTTTACGAAGCACGCTTAATGCATACAAAGGATTAATATATTGTTTTGATGTTAACCCTAATAAGGCCGGGGGGGGCCATTATGGCCCCCCTCCACAATTTTTCTGATTGCTCAGGAACGCATGTGGATGGCGCCCCGCCGCTCGCTGACTTTTTTCTTTCAAGCCTTGCGCAACTTTTAAAATAATTTTTTTGAAAATCGGACCTACGGTTACAAGGTCACGTGACCTTTTGTCCTTGCATGTCAGCCTGCAAATCGCTCATTTTCGTGATTTGTGTACAAAACGTATGGAAAAGTCATTTTTCCTAAAAACAGATCAAACATGGGTTATTGGGTCTTGATTAAAGTTTAGGTGGTTGTTTTGGGAGTCAAAATAGTTGAATTGTAGTAAAAGATGACATAAAACAACAAAAACAATGAAATACATAAGTTAAAAAAACAATGAAATACATAAGAAATTATCAAAACAAGGGATAACATAAGAAATAAGCTGGCTCTTCCAAATTTTTTGTCGTATTATTATTCAGAATGGTCTAATGAATATATCTAGTGAAAAAGAATGCTTAAATATGAATAATATATGATTTATGGGTAAAAATGTGATTTTTATGACTTTATTTGCATAAATTACCATAAATATGCAAATGAGTGAATTTTTCAAAAAATTGAAATTATCATATTATTCTTTACACTTTACTTGACATGCATGCAAATTTTCGCGGCGATCGGCCGCTTCGCGGCCGAGATCTTAAGGGGGGGCCATAATGGCCCCCCCCCCCCCGGCCCTACTAAGACTTCAAATAGCCCGGCCCTATTAGGGTTAAGGGAGGAAGTCTTGCTGTAAATATTAAAGGTATCAAAAATGGACTTTCCCATTTAATGGAGATCGATGACCTTACAACACAGGTAAGCTGTGATCTTTCTCATGTACGTGAAGTGTTATTAGCATTGCAGTATCGTTTCGTTTGGGAAATGGATCAAATCTACACCAAAACAAATCAACAATCTTCTTTCAGTCGAATCATTATCACCATCGTCATCATCATCATCATCATCATTCTCATCTGCACCATCATCATCATCCTCATCTGCATCACCATCATCGAAATTTGTATTTTCAATTACCTATCCGTTTCTGCTTAATAATTGTGTCAATATATTTCATGAGTTTCTGTCTGGGGCTGTCGTATTATCAAGCAATCTGCTTGCAATGACAGTCCTTCTTCCGCAAACAATTTTATAATGTGTTATAATGTTTGAGGAAATTTAGTAAAATTGTGTAAAGTATAACAAACCGGCATTTTTGACAACTGTGCGTGTTTAAATACAACAAGGCTGGTCGTTGATACTGACTTTACTTTAAAGACCAGTAATAGTGATGCGATTACAGTGTGAAAGAAACGTTGTGGAATGGATCAGAAAAGGTTGATCATCTAGCATATAAGTATTGGTGTGTACTGCAAGGTTCTGGAATCATCAAAATAATAAGAAATTTGGCCCAGTCTTCGTAAAGTTACAAGCACTGTACACAGAAAGGTGTATATGGGACTATACGCACACGTGCGCGACGCGTGCGTTTATCTCTCACAGACCAATTGATAAACTAATTTACCAAATATATCAATTAGTAGGCGGTTTCCCGGCAAATTTTGTATGATCATTTATTAGTCAAAACATAATCTTTCACGTGATTGGTAACAGGAGCTTCCATTCCATTTTTTTGTAATTGGGGCGTTTCCAATACTGGTCTTTACCTTTAACCCTAATAAGGCCGGGGGGGGGCATCATGGCCCCCTCCCCCCTTCCACAATTGTTCTGATTGTTCGGGAACGCATATGGATGTCGCCCTGCCGCTCGCTGACGTTTTTCTTTCCAGTCTTGCGCAACTTTTAAATGATTTTTTTTTTAATCGGACCTACGGTTACAAGATTACGTGATCTTTTGTCTTTGCATGTCAGCCCGAAAATCGCTCATTTTCGTGATTTGTGTACAAAACATAGGGAAAAGTCATTTTTCCTTTAAAAAAAATATCAAACCTGGGATAGTGGGTCTTGTTTAAAGTTTAGGTGGTTGTTTTGGGAGTCAAAATAGTTGAATTGTAGTTATTAGAAATGAAATAAAACAACAAAAACAATGAAATACATAAGTAAAAAAACAAAAAAACAATGACCTACAAATGAAATTATCAAAACAAGAGATAACATAAGAAATAAGCTGGCTCTTCCAAATTTTGTTGTCGTTTTATTATTTCGAATGGTCTAATAAATATATGTAGTGAAAAATAATGCTTAAACATGAATAATATATGATTTATGGGTAAAAATGTGATTTGTATGACCTTATTTGCATAAATTACCATAAATTTGCAAATGAGTACATTTTTCAAAACATTGAAATTATCATAGTATTCTATACACTTCACTTGACATGCGTGCAAATTTTCGCGGAGATCCGCCGCCTCACGGCCGAGATCTCATGGGTGGCCATAACGCCCCCCCCCCCCCCCCCCGCCGTACTTAGACCTCAAATAGCCCGGCCTTTTTAGGGTTAAAACAACTTAACCTTCTTTCTGAAAATGCAAACATTTTGGCTTTTCAATACTCATTTTCTTTTCTTAAAGCCTTGTAAAAAACGGAAAAAGATCATATTTTTACCTTATTTTTTCCATTTTATCGCAGATTTGTCCGGTGAATTCTCGATATTTTTTTTTTCTTTCAAAAATCGCTTACCAAATTTTGTAAATTTTAGTCGCAAAGTAAAGCATTCAATGAGATCTTTCATAACAAATACAAATTAAACATGTGTAATTTACTCTTATTTCGGGGTCGCTCTACCTACCTATGAATGACCTGACGAATTTTGTGGTTAATGCGCTGTTAAAGAGTGCCTACTTAGTGCTACCTTTAATATATCGATGATTTAAAAATAGTGACAACAGTATACCTTACACGTAGGAAAGAGTCTACAATTTCTTTAAATTTACGTTTTTGGGGAGAAAGTAACAATAAATTAACCCTATTTAATCATATTGATATCCCTTGCCTAATACATGTTACATTACTACTTCGTTAGAGTGGCTTCACAGTGCCACTTTTTATATTTGTGCTCAAAGCTCTGAAGTAATTATTTACATTGTCATCAATATGCAAGTACAAAATTACCAAAGTATACTAACTAAAACAGCAATAACAACATCACACCACATTTATTTAGACTCACAATTTATTGTTAGTGTACATGGATGACTTGACCAATTTTCAATTCATAGGACTACTTGATAACATAGTGCCTAGTGACACTTTCAATATGTGTACAATATGGTTTCAAAAGTGTGCATAATTGTTCACCTTCTACAGAAAATAAGCCTAATAATATGAATTTTTGGCTCAGTTCATCACAACCTTAACTGTTTGCCTAACAAACGTTGAACTACCATGTGCTACAGTGCTACATAGTGCTACTTTTAAGGTTGTTATATTGCAAATCCTAAAAGAGGATGAGTAAATTTCCGTGCCAAAAATCTAGGTATAAAATACATGCACATGTTAGCACTTTTGGAAAAATATATAATGAAAATCAATGTTCAACCTCAATTATGTATCCAACAACTATTTAATCTAACCCGTAACTGATCGTATTGGGCCTCGTATAAACATTAACTTATAAGAAAAGCATTGAGAAAAGAAAAACAAAACCTAATATATTCTTCCATATGTCATTTAAAAACACCTCACATTGTTTTATTTAACACTTGGTCATAAAGTGTTTTTCATGCTTTGATAACTTCATATAGAGAAATATCAAGCTGTTTATTTTAACAAAGTTTGAAATGTTGTTAAAATCTTAATCCACTATACACTCAAAGAAAACAAAAGAAAACACAATATTCATATAGTTCCATCAAAGAGAACTCATACTGCCAAATATCTTGCTCATTAAATGGCAGGTTTAAAGGCCCGGTCACACAGAAAGGACGCACGGGGAACGCACGGCCAGCGCATGGGAAATTTGCAATTTTGGCCAGTGCGTTGTCGTGCGCCCAACTTTTATCGAAGCTACAGCGAGCTCGACGAACGAGTAACGAATGATGACGCACGCCTAGCGAACGACAACGCACTGGCCCAAATTGCAAATTTCCAATGCGCTGGCAGTGCGTCCCCTCTGTGTGACCGGGCCTTAAAACCCGATGATTCCAAGATTGTTTCTGACTTTTTTTCAAATACAGATCGATCAATCGATCCGATTTACTGGGGATGAGCCACAAATATTTTTAAACAATTGAAATTTCTCCCAGGAAGCGTTACATCTATGTTAAAGAAATATTGACCTAATGGCGAACTAATGAATATTAATACGTCTTAATGATTCAGGAGAGTTTAGGTGTTTGTTTCTAGCTCATCGTGACTGTGCCATATGGATCAGTGATGGCCTAGTGGTAGAGTCACTGCCCGCAAAGCAGTAGATGGCAGGATCAAATTCCACTGGTTCCAAGATTTTGTTTGACTTGTTGAAATTTCTTTCGGGAACACAAACAAAATAGCGCCTTGTGCGTTTTTTTCCAGCCAATGCCTATATTGGCTCTTTGTTGGCTTTTTCGTGTTGGTTATAATACGCAAGACCACCCGGCCCATGTATTGTTGTATGTTGGGGTCTAAGATGACCTTCATGGCAATTTTAGGTTCTAAAAGGGCACTAGAAATGTCATAAATGAGAATAGGAGCAATAACCATGCACTATATATTCATTTGCAGTCTTAAACAAGAACTCAACTATCCCCTTGATGACTGGGAGCTTTTGGTCGAAAACTGTTAGATCATATCATGGAACATTGCACCTACATACTACATCTGTTTATTGTTTTTCAATGAAAATAATATCCCATTCCATTAAAACAAGATGACTTTGAACATGCATGTTTAAATCTTCTTCGTCCGGACGCTCTTCTTTATTCAGAAATTCCAGAACGCTCTCTACGAGTGAAGGCGGTGCTGTCTGTCGAAAATCTACTATTCCTGTATACAAATCCAGCAAGGCGTTGCCCTCAGCATCACTTTCGTTCATTGCGGAAGAAAAATCCACACTAGTCGGCAGATGATACACTTTGTGTTTTAGTCCCATTCCAGTCAGCATATCGACAATCGTTTGCGAAGATATTAAATAACTTCCCTCGAACGCAGGGTGCAGCTCGGGGAAATTAACAATAATCCGATAACCGGCTCCCTTTTCTGTTGTAAGAAGAAGCATAATTAAGATAAGCAGAAATGGTATGAAGTCAAATTGTGTGGAGCTTGAGTTATGTCGTCGTTTATTTACCCCCATCTTCAATAACTAGATGAAGAAAAAAAAAAGTCATTTAGGGATTTTTAAAAATATTATTTAAGCCACTATAATTGCCAATAGAGTAACAAGCCCGGGGCTAGCAATGAATCGCCATTATGTTCGGCTATCAAACCAAACTAGATGTTATGACATGGAATAAGAAAACAAAATACTAACGGGAAACGAAGTCCCTGGATCGAAATAATGGTTTACATGTCTGAGTGCTACATAATATGACCGTAATAACAACTTGCCATTTTGGGGGGAACTGTTTTATTTTTAATATATTTCTGTTTTGCATCGGTATTAAGGAAATGCACTGTTTCATTATAAGTAAAAATTTGAGTCTAGTTTTTTATTTATTTTTATTTTACACTATATAAATATTTCACAAATTAAATGGGACAAACAAATATAAAATCTATTGTCAGATGTACAAAGTACTGATAGGTACTTTTTGGATCTCTTACGACAAGCGTTTTTTTTTTTAAAGAGAAGTTGCCAACCTGTAAATCATTTGCACTGTATATTCATTTCAAATTAATCTTTTTGACTCTGGTTTTCCATATCTAATTTGATTTATTGCAGTGTGCCCCTAACTAAGAAAGATTGGGGCATCTTTAAACGAAATTCTTACCAGAACGTATAAATATCATAAGGCAGCCCTTCGGAGTCAGCTGATCAACGAGATAGCGGAGCGTCTCGTTTAAATCGTCTGCGTAGTAGAGAGAGTTTACTGCACTGATGAAGTCGAATTTTCGCCCATTACAAGAAACATCACGGTCATGCTTGAATTGCTGCATCGTCTTGAGCTGCCAATCATACTGGACATCGTCTAAGATGGAATGAAGCTTGTAATGAGAGACATAAGTCTCCGAAGGTTCAACTACGATGTGGTGAATTGACGGGAAGTAAAGTTGAAGTTGTTTTAACAGAGCTGCTTCAAAGCTTCCTGTAAAATCAAGGAAACATATACAATGTACATTTAAGCATACGATAGGGTAGGGCAAACGTTATTTGTACTGTCTTTATGTGTATCTTTATCATATTCAAATAACTAAGATTCATATTGCTTTTAATGCGCAGGCGATTCGTTGTAATTGTGTATTAAAAAAAATAACCGCACTTGATTTTAAAGCGACTTGGTAACATTGTTCAGACGAGAAAAAATGGTGCTAAGGTAGTGACTGCAATGCTAGATGTACAATCAAAGATAATCTGAAAAACTGGGTGAAACGGACCATTATTAATGATACAAATTGGGAAAAAATGAACTGATCGATTCCGTAGTTCTCCCAACCATATCATTACAATTTAATGACATTTTAGGTGTAAATGTAAATGTAAATTGTCAAAAAGCAGTAGATTGGCTCTACACACCATTCTAGACATTTAAGTGTTGACAGATTTCTAATAGCCTGTCTCATGTCTTTTTTTCATGGAAAAACGGTTGGGAAAATTCAAAAATGGTTGGGAGAATTAGTGTTATTCACTGATAGAGGGTGTTGCACAGTGACGCCTTCAAAGAAAACCATAGTTATCTTCTTGGTTTGAGAATTTGTTCATGATTGCTTGCATGTTAGAGGGGTAGTACAGTAGAAGGAAGATAATAAGTAATATTTTATACACGAATCCGGACAAAAATAAGGCAATTTGTTCATTTAACCTTCAACAATGTTACCGAGTCACTTTAAACACAGTTTACGGTTAACCTGCCGTCGACCCGCATTGGTCCAATTATACCAGACGGATCTATAGAAGATCGCTAGACAGAGTGTTTTGTCTCCATGTTCTTCCCTTTTACCACAATCTGCTCTACCCGGGGGCGTTCCATAGTAGACATAGCAGCATGTTGCTCTTGTTTTGAGCTCCGCATTTGTGGCCAGGTTCTACGATGTTATAGTCCGCAGTTTGATGTAATCACTTCAAGATAAACTTTAGTACTGGTAATGCGATTGCATTGTGAAAGAAAAGTATCAGAAACAGTTGATCATGTAGCATGTAAGTATCGGTGTGCACTGCAAGGTTCTGGAGTCATCAAAATCATAATAAATTTGTCCGAGTCTTGGTAAAGTAACAAGCACTCACATAGAAAGCTATATATGGGACAACACACATGGTGTCGGGGCTGGTACTACCTTGATTTCCTTGTCTTTCTATGCTCATTACTCAGCCAGTATACATTTTCTTTCAAAATTGTTTGGCACATGTCATTTATTTGTAATCTTGAACATTCAGTGTAAGTTTCGTTTGATTCTGTGAGAATTAATTTTTTTTTTTTACCAGTACTGGAGTTTATCTTTAATTGAAGGTTATAGATGATTCTGGACTAAACATCATGGCTGAAAAAGCACTTCCTTACGCCTGAGAAATCAGCTAAGTCTCAACAGAAAATTGTGAAAAAACGGCATATAATTACATATTTGGAAAAGTAGTTGCTTGTTTCGAACCATTTCTTCACTTTTGTAGGTTCATCTAATAGTGCAAAATAGTTGACCAAGGAAGATTTGCATTGGCTGTTAGTTGTTTTTTGTTTAACCCTAAAAAGGCCGGGCTATTTGAGGTCTTAGTACGGCCGGGGGGGGGGGGGGGCCATTATGCCCCCCCCCCTTAAGATCTCGGTGCCAGGTAAAAATGTCAGAGGTAAAAATGTCAGAGGAAAAAATGTCAGAGGAAAAAATGTCAGAGGTAGAAATGTCAGAGGTAAAAATGTCAGAGGTAAAATTGTCAGAGGAAAAAAATGTCAGAGGTAAAAATGTCAGAGGTAAAAATGTCAGAGGTAAAAATGTCAGAGGTAAAAATGTCAGTCGTAAAAATGTCAGAGGAAAAAATGTCAGTCGTAAAAATGTCAGAGGTACAAGCAAAAAAATTAGCAAAGTGTTTCGTACATGTCCTGAGGATAATACAATGTGGAAAATAGATTTTGAAATTTATTTTGTTGTGATCAGGCTTGCATATAATGAATGTCTAACATTTTTTGATATTTTGATTTGGTTGATGTGTTAATGTTTGTGAAACGGACCGGTTTGGCCGGTGGCAGCCTGCGACATAGCCCATGTAACGTTCCAGAGACGAACAAAGTCCAAACGAAGAAATGAAAATTCTCGACAAAAGTCAAGTGTTAAAGTGAGTAGTGCATTTAGTACAAAATAGTTACATAATCCCGAGGAATCACGAAAAGTTACATATAAGGGCTGGGCGCCCCGAACTCTGCTAAAGCTTTAGCACCTAATGGCGGCAAAGGAAGTGGAGTAAAAATAAGAAAATCAAGAAGTCGCTCCGAAAAGTAAAAAGTCGCTCCGAAAACTAAAAACCCGCTCCAAAAAGTAAAAGACTGTCTCGATTCAGAAGCTCATCCCCATTTTAAACTCTCCGACAATTATAAATAACGATGTCATTTAAACCGAACCTCTGCAAAGCGCGCACTTCTCTAAAATGTGATGGTGCGGTTGGCATTTAAAGATAAAGTTGAGTTCTGGTCTTGCGAAGTTGCATTGTGAAAGAAACGGTGTGGAAGCAATCAGAAAAGGTTGATCATCTAGCATAAACATGTAAGTATTGGTGTGTAGTGCAAGGTTTTGGAGTCATCAAAATGATAAAATCTTTGGCTCAGTCTTGGTAAAGTAACAAGCACTGTACACAGAAAGATATTGATATGGGACTACACAAACATATGGCATACAAATCGGGCCTCATTTTAAAGCTGTTACTTGTCATATCTGGGATATGAAGTCATTTGAAATAGATTTTCAAGGAATAACTTTTTTCTTTGATGTTCTTCCATACTTGCATAATAAGAATGATAACAAACGCTCACATTATTGTTCACTTTTCCCCAGAACTCAACCTTCTCTTTAATTGATGTAACGTGGGCGGCTTTCTGCTTTGTATCGGAGTAACAAAGCTGCTTATTGATTTTATACCGCAATAGTAATCGACAATATTTTATTGCAACGTGCGCACTTTGGGAATGTGATGGTGCGGTTAGCACTGATAACATGGCTTTCTGCTTTGTTTCAGCATGGACCCTACTTTCAGAGTATCAAAATACCAAGCCCACAAGAAAGTGGAATTGTCGGAAATATGCATTTATTGGAAATTACATATAATAGTAGTCATTGCCACGCAGTTGAAATGTCCAACAATCTTCAAAAGTGAAGGAGAAGTGGGGGGGGGGGGTTCATAGATATCTGATCCTATTTTGTGGGCTGTACTGACTTTTCTTTTTATTTAATGATTACACCATGGAGCGACAACTCAGCCTATAAAACATGGCCAAACTTCTCGATTTTAGAAATCTTTCCCCCCGGAAGTTTGCTCAGTGTACCAGTACCATTTGCTTATACAAAAGCATAATATACCGGTAAATAAATATTGAACTAGGCAGAATAATGGGACATGCATGGTTGCTACTCCGAGTTTCATGCCTTGCAAGCGATCATCAGACAAATTACTGATAGCATTCATCAAAGTACATGATTCCTCTACAACCTTGGTACAAATACGCTCAAAATAAGAGCCATACAATACATGTATATCTGTCCTCCATTTATTACCACAATTACTTTACTGGGGCCTACAGCCTTACAAGCTTGCTTTCGTGTAGGTCCCATCATATTTCTCTTAGTTAAATCACAAATTCATATTGACCACTTATCTTTGTTATTATTATTTGTTATCAAAATAAAAACAATTTTGTACTTCATTTGAAATAAATGTATGCTTATGAGAAATATGAAAATAAATGAAATGAAATGAAAAATAAGACTACAATACCTGAATACAATGCAATAAGAATACTCATGAGTAATTCCAATTGTATTTTTATTAGTTAAGTCTTTAGTCTTTTAGAGGTATTTGTACCAAGGTTGTAGGATAATCATGTACTTTTAAGAATGCTATCAGTTGCCTGATGACTGCTTGCAAGGCGCGAAACTCGGAGTAGAAACCATGTCCCATTAGTCTGCCTGCTCTGCCTAGGCATTGACCACTGTTCGGAAGGATATATAAAGCAAAGCATATATATAAGAGAAAGGGGAGAGCAGCCGGGTCACCGTGCCCCAGAAGAAGAATACCCTCCCCCCCCCCCCCCCCCGTCTTCCTTCGGCAATAATCGGGCAAAAAGTCACAATTTTGGGCCGAAAGGTAAATAAATTTAAACTGGGAAAGTGGAAAATAAAGAAGCGGTGAAATAACGACTGCAGAATATCCCTCGCTGTTCTTTTTCGATAAGCCTAATTAAATATATAACCCGGGTGTAATTATAACAAGCTTGTCACATGCTTTTGTTTTTATTGTATACCTCTAACATTTATACCTCTGACATTTTTACCTCTGACATTTTTACCTCTGACATTTTTCCTCTGACATTTTTACCTCTGACATTTTTTCCTCTGACATTTTTACCTCTGACATTTTTTCCTCTGACATTTTTACCTCTGACATTTTTACCTCTGACATTTTTTCCTCTGACATTTTTACCTCTGACATTTTTACCTCTGACATTTTACCTCTGACATTTTTACCTCTGACATTTTTTCATCTGACATTTTTACACCGAGCCAAGATCTCGGCCGCCAAGCGGCCTATTGCCGCGAAAATTTGCACGCATGTCAAGTGAAGTGTATAGAATAATATGATGATTTCATTTTTTTGAAAAATTCACTCATTTGCATATTTATGGTAATTTATGCAAATAAAGTCATAAAATCACATTTTTATGAATCATATATTAGTCATATTTAGGCATTCTTTTTCACTACAAAACCTGGATGACGTTATCAATCAAGGTCAAGGTTGAAAACCTTATTGTGCTCTTTCCTCATGCCTATATTATGTGTGCCAAATTTCAAGGCATTTGATTGAGCCATTTTCAAGTTATCGTGCTAACAAAAAAGTGGTTAGAAATAAGACAAATATTCTAACGAAAACATAAGGTGATCTGTATTATATACAGCCTATCATTATTATCATCTGTATTATCAGCATATTCTACAATGGCAGTAGTATAGTATAGTCATGTAGAAGTAGGCCTAGTAGTAGAGGTATCATTCTGATCCTTATTATCCTGATTATCTTTTGCAATACGTCTATATAGACGATAAACTCACGACAATTTACAATTGTCATGAATCGTTGTCTTTAAGCTTACCATTAAATGCATCTGGTTCGAATTTTGCTCAGGTATTTGGTACGTGATGATTTAAATGGTAGAACTGAACTTGTGTCCTATTCATTCTAGTCTTATTCATTTGCATTATGTTTTATTCATTCAAGTTCTAATGTTTCTGACTGTTTTCAAGACAATATTTTTTTTGTCGATCATAGTTCTATGTAGCTTGATATCTCACGGTAATTTTGAGAGAAAAGCAATGCAAGCAATGATTTCTGAATTGTAGCGACAATCGCGTTCGCCTTTGTTGTTCTTCAATAATATTTGACATGCAGTATTAATTATTTTTTCAAGGACTCATGATAAATTCGTTTAACAGTTGATTACCCTCGGTTGGATCTTTTGTTCGGATTATTTGGCGGGGAAAAAAGAAGTGAATGTATTATTAGTCTTATTTGTTCATCGTCTCTACGATGCTCTTTGAATCAAAAACAGCTTTTAGTGTTAGGCTTCCTGAAATAAATTTCAATTGTTGTTAAAGGTAAAGACCAGTTATGGTCATGCGATTGCATTGTGAAAGAAACGTTGTGGAATCGAACAGAAAAGGTTGATCATCTAGCATCTAGCATCTGCGAGGTTCTGGAATCATCAAAATGATAAGAAATTTGGCCCATTCTTCGTAAAGTTACAAGCACTATACACAGAAAGATGTATATAGGACTACCCTATATCTCTCACAGACCATGAGAGAAACAAATGTACCAAATATATGAATTAGTAGGCGGTTTCCCGGCAGTTTTTTTTATCATCATGTATTAGTCAAAACATATTCTTTCACATGATTGGTAATGAGAGCTTCCATTTCATTTTTTGAAATTGGGGCGTTTACAATACTGGTCTTTACCTTTAAGACATTTTTGGTTGCACTCTGTAGGTTATGATGATGTGTTTGATCTTTTTTTCAATACAAGATCAAACACATGATGAAAATCTACTGGCTGCATGTCAATAAATTCTTGACAACAATAACAAAATGTGAGCTAGTGCTATTCGGTGTGGCGTACACATGGCAATCACATGGTAGATAAAATTATGATCATCAGTACTGGGTCAAATAAATTAAAGAGAACTGAATTTGAACCCGGGCCATAGGCTACCCCCTCTCTCTCCCTCTTCGTCGCCTTACTTTTCCCTCTCTTACCTCCCTGTGCATTTGTATGCCTCGATAATACAAAAAATAAACAATAAGATTATTCCTCTTCCCCTCCTTCTTCCTAGTACATGTAGTAGGAGAAGTATTAGAAGCAGTATCACAATAATAATGACAACAATTATTATTATGGTTGGTGGTGTTACTAATGTTATTTTTGTAATTATCAGGTGGGCTGTATCAGGTCTGGCATTTTGCAAATGTTGATATGTTCTAGCTGGGACAATCTTCTACGAATGAAGCCATCACAATTTTTCATTTTGACAAAAGCATCATGGCGTATTTTTGCGAGCAATATCTCCGTCGTTTTAGCTTCGTTTACGCTGAACTTCGAGTATGTTGTAGCTGAGACAATAAGCTATCTTAAATTTGCCCTTTATTTTGTCTCAAATTTTAGTTAGACCAGCCCACCTATACTTGTTCAAAACAAGTATTACAAATCTAGTTATTATTATTATCATCAACATTGTCACCGGAGCAAGTGTCGCTTCAGGCGGAGCAACTGTTGGCGGAGCAATTGTCGGCGGAGCAAATGTTACCGGAGCAATTATCGCGTTTTGCTGAGCAATTGTCGGCGGAGCAATTGTTGGTGGAGCAAATGTCGGCGGAGCAATTGTCGGCGGAGCAAATGTCGGCGGAGCAACTGTCGTTCGAGGAGCATTTGTCACCGGAGCAATTGTCGCGTTTTGCAGAGCAATTGTCGGCGGAGCAAATGTTACCGGAGCAATTATCGCGTTTTGCTGAGCAATTGTCGGCGGAGCAATTGTTGGTGGAGCAAATGTCGGCGGAGCAATTGTCGGCGGAGCAAATGTCGGCGGAGCAACTGTCGTTCGAGGAGCATTTGTCACCGGAGCAATTGTCGCGTTTTGCAGAGCAATTGTCGGCGGAGCAAATGTCGGCGGAGCAATTGTCGGCGGAGCAAATGTCGCGCCAGCAATTGTCGCGTTTTGCGGAGTAAATGTCGGCGGAGCAATCGTCGGCGGAGCATGTGTCGGGTTACCACATTATTTCATGAAATGCATTCAGAAAATGAAAGTAAAAAAAACACGAAAATAACCCGTGAAAAAAAAATATTGTCGGCGAAGCATTTGTCGTAGTACTAGTAGCATTTGTATTTTATGGGACACTTTTTGAGCGGAACAATTGTCGGCGGCGCAAATGTCACCGGAGCATGTGTCGCTTCAGGCGGAGCAAATGTCACCGGAGCAATTGTCGGTGGAGCAATTGTCGGCGGAGCAAATGTCGGCGGAGCAATTGTCGGTGGAGCAATTGTCGGCGAAGCAAATGTCGGCGGAGCAATTGTCGGCGGAGCAAATGTCGGCGGAGTAACTGTCGTTCGAGGAGCATTTGTCACCGGAGCAATTGTTGCGTTTTGCGGAGCAATTGTCGGCGGAGCAATCGTTGGCGGAGCAAATGTCGGCGGAGAAATTGTCGGCGGAGCATATGTCGGCGGAGCAAATGTCGCGGAGCAAATGTCGCGGAGCAATTGTCACGTTTTTCGGAGTAAATGTCGGCGGAGCAATTGTCGGCGGAGCAGATGTCGGCGGAGCAAATGTCGCGGAGCAAATGTCGCGGAGCAATTGTCGGCGGAGCAATTGTCGGCGGAGCAAATGTCGCGGAGCAAATGTCGCGGAGCAAATGTCGCGTTTTGCGGAGTAAATGTCGGCGGAGCAATCGTCGGCGGAGCATGTGTCGGGTTACCGAATTTTGTTCACATTATGAATCTACATGGCATTCATCTATGAGCACTATCTTGCCTTTTTGTGCTCTATTTTCTCCCAAATGTTGGTATGATATAGCTGAGATTTTTAATTTCTTGATCACATGATCAGATCATGTCGAAATTTTCGCTTGAATGTTGAAATGATGAATATGTCACGTATGTCCTATTTGTGAAACTTAAACGTTAGCAGTGTCCTTGTATTCAAATTATGCAGGGAAACCCATTTACTTTCTAGACTTTACTGTCAGACACTATTGAGTAACTTCCTTTTTCTTTTGTAATAAAATACGTAAAATGAGCTTAATAGGGAACATGAGCATTTGTAAACATAAAAAACCCACTTCTTATAATGGCCCAAAATTAACTGATTGAATCTCGGCGTAGCACATAGGTAGAACATGACGGGTAGAGCATTTCATGGAATTAGATAAAATTGTTGAAATGCGTTCTTCATGACGTAAATTAGAGTCAAAGGTGTAACTGGTTACTGCACAGTGTCAATAGTCATCTTCCCTAGATCCATAATGATCAAGGGATCGATACAATTTAAACTTGATATATGGATAGATCATAATGGGAGAAGCATTTTATAAAATAATATGATATCGTGTAATGCATTCTTCGTTATGTAAACCAATACCATACGTATGACCTAATTCGTCTAAATGATGAATTCAAGTCTAGTGATCAATTGTATCGAATGCGGCTGAAAGATGAACAAGTGTCATAGGTACTACCTAGTTTAAATCGAGAGCAAACATGTCGTTTTTTACTTTAATTAGAGCTGACTCGGTAATGTGACTTGGCCTTTAAGCAGATTGAAATGAATCAAACGGATTATTAGATTGTTCTGCACTTAGAATAGAACACCAGTGAACTTACAAACAATTATGATTTCCTCTTAATGGTCCGTCATCAACACAAACATGCACATAATAGTTCATATTCTATCTAATTAACAACAGTTTACGAAATATAGTCATTTCACGGTAACATACAAATTATTTGGGAGTGCAAGAGAAGGGGTAAACACTACAGAGAGAGAGAGAGAGAGAGAGAGAGAAAGAGAGAGAACAGGGAGAGGATGTGTGCATATATAAGGAGAGAAAGATAGTATTTCCCCAAAACATTTAGCCTGATTTATAATTTATAATAAATAATAATATAATGAGTTCCTAATACATGTGCCATAATGCAAGATTATTGATCCTAACGAAGATATAAGTTGGGTTACTGATGCGTGACGTCATCTAGGCGCCAATTTTATTAATTTTGTTTATTGACCATTGTTATTTCCGTGAAACATTGTCAATTCTGAATGATTACGCGTGCGTCAAACTTTTAAATCGGTCCAAATTCGTATTAGACCAAAATAACACGTTTCAGACCTTATTAAGCATTAAAAACAATAATGTGCGTGTTCCGTCCGTAATGAATGTATGAATTCAATTTGTAAAACTTGTGTTGCTGATACTTTTTTTAGCAATTTGAAATCACTGTTAACCATTTTTGGCCTAAATTTAAGTCATAGACGTTTATGTTAAACCTCATAATTGACGCACGCGCTAATGAATGCAAATATTCCTAAAATGGTAACAAAAGTACCTATTTTTAATCGACGATAACTCTTCAGAATGGCAGGTAACCCTTATATTGTTATGTTATGTTCTGACAGGGTAAGGAGATGCGACTTCATGTATCACGTTTCTTGTTAGAATGTTTTAAAGTCAAAACAGTGCCACTTAAAGGAAAACAATTGAATATAATTCCATTTGGTAATATTTTGTCGAGGTTGTTTTGTATACATATATTTATTTTCCCCATATTCTATTATTTTGTGTCTTAGATCTTATTTATACAACTTTAAATTATAGGAAGTATAATACCCAATGCAATTTCATGGTAACATTTTCGCGCCGTCCCTACCCCCCCCCCCCCCCCCTCCCACCACCAGCACTACCAGTATTTGTCGATTTATGAATCGGCTAGGACAAAGGCTACTTTCATATAATTCATCCAAGCTTAATAAGGAGATAAAAAATATTGTATTGAAATATATTTAGCAACACTAATGGTGTATACTGATTGTTTTCAATTACGCTTATATTATTTGTTCCTATGTTTAATATAATGTTTATAATGTATATAACAAAATTAAGGCTTTTACTAGAATATAATCAAGATAAAAGATGGTCATACAGACTGAGTAGTACGGAGCATAGGTTGGGTAATTTGGAGGGTTGCAGAATACCAAGTACTTACATTGTTTTTGTTGAATTTCAATCAATTTGTATGTCAGTCTTTATAGTAGTAATAATAATGATAATAATATGTCTTGTTTACCCAGTGTAGCCTCATCAGTATTCATACTGTTCTCCCTGAGGGCCCTGCAATCATATTATTACCCCGGTCATCGGATTCAGGCTTAGCCGCATACAATGTATGCACATTCTCCACTTCCTGGGGGGCATTCCAGCCAGTGCATCATTTTTACAAGGGCACACTTGCTAATCTAAGCACATTAGCTTTCGCATCCTACCGGATACCCATTTAAGACCTGGGTGGAGAGTGGCAAATGTAGATCAATGTCTTGCCAAAGGACATTAGTACCGCGGTGGCACTTGAACCGCGGACCTTGTGATCCACAGTCCGATGCCTAATCCACCCGTCCACGAGTAGTGGCTAATTTTGACCGTACCGTAACCTTAAATGGCTCTGATTTTATTCCAGTCCAATCGTAAGCTCAAAATACATTAAACTACGAGACTTTTAAATGTCTGAGTGTTTAATAATTACTAATAACTTATATTTCATAAATTTCGTAAAATGATATTACTGTATTGCTGCGTTAGCATGACTACCATGGTAAAGGCAACACAAGCCACAGCTGGATTCTAATTACTTGGATTCATATCATTTGTATGACATGTCCCTTAGGGGAGGTGTGGTCTGGATCGTGGACTAAAAATATATATTCCAAAATGAAGCATACTTACCCGTTCCGCTACCGATTCCCAGAGACCTCCCGCATGAAATCCTCGTCTTGTTATCAAATATATTTTGAATGATGTTTGGGAACTCCTCGCTCGCCCATTTATTGTACAGTTCGATCTTTCCTGACTTCTGTTCGAAAATGTCGTAGCACCGTTTGTAGTGGGCATGGTTACGAGAAATTGAAGCTAAAGACGTTTCCATTGCAATTTATCAAGGACCTCCAGCAGGCAGTATTGCATTGGGTTGAGTAACCGAAAAGTGACCTATGCTGCGGTGCGTACGTCCCCTTAGGTGTTTTGTAGTTGAGTATTCCACCTTATGTTATATACAGTACATCATATTGCTCCGATTGTCTCATTTTAGCTCGCGTGAACTTTGCCAGCACAAAACACTGACCTCTATCTCCTGGACGGATCATCGCCCATTCCCATTTACTATACGTTACGTACTAAAAGGCTGTATTGTCTGACCGTTCATGAATATTCATGTTTTTGCTAAACTCGGCAAAATGCCATTCCCATAAGCAAAACTGTTTATTAACTTTAAAACACAGAATAATCTTACTCAATCTCATATGTCAGATCTATTTTGTAATCACATTCCGTACACTTCGATCATCATCAAAACACCTTCATGCGATACACCCTGTTTATATTCAGACCTATGGAGACCGATCCTTTGTGGTTTCATTTCCAGCTCTGTGAAATTATCGGCCACCGTGGATCAGGAAGACATGTTCCCTTTTTGATGTTAAGACAGCTTTAAAGACATACCATTTTTAACAGTGTAACAATTCTTGTTTCGATGTGTATGTGTGCATGTAGTGGTGTTTTTTTTGTATCCTCTTACATTTTTTGATGTAGATTGTAAAGCGTACTCTGTTAATGTGAAGCGCATAGATAATCAATTTTAATTTTTATCCGCTAATAAATCGAAATGCATTATTATTATCATTTTCTTAGCAGGAGCATGGCATTTTCAAATCAACGCGAATTCGAAGACGATAATAACATTTCGAGATTGGGCGTTTTATCTGAGCGGTCAGAAGGTTTTAAACAGTGGGTATTTGGACAGCTAGAGTCTCGTCAATGTCACCATATATTGGAAGCTGCATGCGGTACAGGGTACGTAAATTATATTTTTAAATATTAGCACCTATTAAGCATTCCCGGTTTAAAGATAAAAAACAGTTATGATAAGCTATCCTTAAAGATGAAGTTGAGTTATGGTCATGCGATTGCATTGTGAAAGAAACATTGTGAAATCGATCAGAAAAGGTTGATCATCTAGCATGTAAGTATTGGTGTGTACTACAAGGTTCTGGAATCATCAAAATGATAAGAAATTTAGCTCAGTCGTGGTAAAGTTACAAGCACTGTACACAGAAAGATGTATATGGGACGACGCCCACGTGCGCGACACATGCGTTTATCTCTCTTTTAACAATAGCTCAACAAATTTACCAAATATATCCTGGCAAAATTTGTATCATCATGTATTAGTTAAAACATACTCTTTCACCGGCATGATTGGGAATAGGAGCTTCCATTTCATTTTTTGAAATTAGGGCGTTTCCAATACTGGTATTTTCTTTTAATGGTGTTTTAGTACATTTTGTTCATGTTCTTTTTTGTAGCAAAGGATAATATTTATGAAGTCTCAAAACCTGTGTAAGTTTAACCCTCGGTGAAATTTTATTTAATCTCTGAAAGGCGACGATACAATGCAATTCAGTTTACCTTTTTAACTACACGAGAGAATTATACATTTTGTTTCATTCTGGTGATGGTTATAATTACACAATTTGCATTGAAAATCCCGGTAAAGTTATATTACCTAATGATAGTATAACACCTGTTGGGAAGCTAGACACGTATTATACAGCTGGTGTGGGAGGCATTGGCTGAAGTTAATGTAGGTGAATAATTTGGTTTACTTCTGCACTTGTGATTCATGAGCTGGCTGGGGTTGATACTAAAACTTCCAGATAACAGTGCAGCAATGTCCGGTACTGTTTACCTGTTGTTTCTATTCTGGTAAGGTCAGGCTCGCTTTTATACCTAGTTGCTTATATGTCATGCAATGTCGCCTTTCTCCGGTAATATTACCTTGTGTTGCCATACAATTTATTTAGTTTGATGGAATTGAATTTGAATTTTTTCACCACTTATACCAACAAGAAGTCTAAGAATAAAATGTGTTATTTCGCCCCAATATGGCTTAGCAAATACAATGGGACGGACAATATTCTAACGGAATTTAAAGTAGTTGTATCCTCAATACTGTCACGAAATTGGTTTTATTTCGTAGGTAGCTTGTTTAGAATCAAGAAAATCACTTTTTAATTTGTTTCCTCATATCTTCGGCGTAGATGGCGTAATTGTAGTTAGATGTCAAAAAGATTCGATTATATACAGTATTTCCTCCGTAGGAGGATTAGAGGGACAACTAAAATGGTGAACTTTGACATCTATAGGTTTTGCATTGGATGCATCTTTCTTTTCTTTTTTGTCCGATTTGAACGACGATTTTGGAGGGTCAATGTTTATTCATGAGCAATGACGTCAAAAATACGCCAATTACTGTTTGTAGATTGTCCATAAACAAAATCTTTTATGTTTAGGTCATGCATAATTTTTTTTTTTAATTCCTATAACTCCCTACGATTTGAGCACGAAAATGGCATTGGTATGCAAAAGAAATGATTTATATGATCGTTTGCATGTCTTTTCATCAGGAAACCTAAGATGGATTTATTGTTTTGGTTGACGACAATGGTTAGAACTGTGTTTGTTGGGTCTTGCGCATTCCAGCATAGGACAATACCAGAGGTTGCCCTTTCGGTGGTCCAGTTGTCGGTAGGGACTACTGTGTAGCAGAGTCAGTGGCATTGTAGAGTAAGCTGGCTATACAAACCACATGCATACGGTTATGCGCGCCGTTTGATCAAAAATTATTTGTCGATAAAAACTATTTTTATCTCTCGATAAACATAGTTTCTCTCGATAAACACTTCTATCTGCGATAAACACATTTTATCGAGATAAACACTGTTTATCGAGCGATACACACCGTTTATCGAAAAGCAGAGTTATTTGTATTTCGTCAGGAGTGGGCGCTCTTGAAAGTTGCACCCAAAGAGATTCGACCATACATATAGTATGTCCTCCGGAGGAGGACTAGAGGGGCAGCTAAATTGTGACCTTTGATACCGCTTTGGATGCATTGTTATTTGAATGATTTTGGAGGGTCAATGTTTATTCACGAGCAATTACTTACAAAATAAGCCAATTACTTAAATTTGAGTTTCAACGTTTATTTTCCTTGCTTCTTCAAAATCATATGAGAAATATATTCCCAAAACTTGTATTCCCTTCTCTGGCCGTGTAAAAACACTTTCTTTTTCACGTTGATGTCTTTTTTTTACCAATCCACATGCCTTCAGTTTTAGATTTATTTATACAAAGAACGGACATTTTCATCTCAAAAGTTTCCAGTTTATCTCAGTCAGTTTTACTTAACGTCCAGGTCTCTGACCTGTAAGTGGCTATAGAACGAATGAGAGCTTTATATATCCTGGCCTTCAAGGCTTTTGAAATATCTAAGTTGATCAATATATTGTTTCTCAGTCTGCCAAATGCCCAGGAAGCTAGGTAACTATTAAAGGGGATTACACTTTCAAGGAAGACAAAGTTGTTTACCTTCTCTATATAGGATTGCCATCTACTGAAATCTCCACATCATCGTTTGCCATGATTCTGCATTTAGCTGTGTTGATTTTCATTTCCCATATACCACATACTTCCACCAGCTTGTTAGTCGATGTTTGGAGTTTGCCGTAGATGCGTTCGAGTAGAGTGGTGTCATCTGCATAGCGGAGGTTATTAATGCGTATGCCACTCATCTGAAACCCACTGTGTAGGTGTTTGAGATCTGTCATCACCAACTTTAAAAGAATGTTAAACAGACTAGGGGAAAGAAGACAACCTTACCTGACGCCTGTCATAACTTTGAACCATTCCGTAACTTTATCATTAACGATGACAGCACGTTTGATCCGATCATACATATAAGTTATGAGGTCAATCAGGTTATTATTAACTCCGATTGAAAGAGAGCACTTCCATAGATCTTCCGACCAGACAGTATCGGATGCTGATTTGAAGCCAACACAGTTCCTATGAATGGGGTGTGTCTCTCTTTGGCCTTCCTCAGCACTTGTCTGACAATGGAAATAGCATCAGTGGTTCCTCTGTGGCTTCAGAATCCACACCTGCCTCATTGCATGATATTAAACCTTCACACGAGGCATTTTCTGATTATGTTCACTGCTCAAGATGACTTTAAGAACTATATCCTATACAATCCTCTTGATATACCAGATCTCTGTTCTCCACAAATTTCTAAAACGATTCTCTGATAAAACATTTGATTGTTTGCTTGTTTCCTAAATACGCCCATCATTTGTATCCGACACATTGATACATTGAATTGAATTGAACTGCATTTGTTTCCAATCACAATACAAATGGCATTATACATTGTTGTAATACATACACAGGCAAAGAAAAATACAGTGAAATATATGCATTTGTTAAACAAACTAAACAATTTTTTTTTTAAAGGAAAAGAAGAAAAAGAAGAAGAAGACATGATTGAATCTACTGAGAGTATAGGATGGATAAAGGTGCATCCGTAAAAGCCAAATGAGCTTGATGAATGTGCGCACCCTTAGCGCGTCAGAATATATTTTTTACCCAGGCTTTTCTTTAATGATGAACGATATGTATTACTTGTATCAACCTTTTCATACCAAGTACACCTTGACCTCAGAATTGCTCCATCAGCAAAATATTCATACATGTTATGTTATTCCTCTTCAATATGTTTTTTTTTTCTAATTAAAGTTTCTTCTTTCAAACTCTCCACTTCCATTTCGCTTATAGAGTATGTAAACATTAACACAACATAATTTCGTTGAAATATCGCATCGTGGAAAATTGTTATGTAAATCGCTTGATATCGACCATACCACTTTTAAATTTGATTTTGTTCCTTATACAGTGGTGATTCTTTGCTTCTTCTGAAGAAAGGCTACAACGTCGTCAGTTCTGATGGTTCTCAGGCCATGGTCAACTACGCAAAAAACGCCAGAGAAGAGCAGCAAATCGAAACCTGGGGTAAGATGAACGTTTGCATTTTTGTTTAGCGTTTACCTGTCCTGTTCTGAATATCCTCTACCACAATCAACAAAATAATATTTGAATGAATAAATATGTTATCCAAAGGAATATATAAACACGCCCACATTGCAGAAAGAAAGAATATAAAACCTTTACCACACCCGATTATATAATGTTTTGATTTCTTATAATCTGTGGATTGGTAAAGCGATAAATGTGTTATGGATGTCGAAAGTATTTTGTACATACAATGCAGTTGGTTATTTTACCTAACTGCTAAGAAAGCATAAATGCTTGTTTAAAGTAAGCAACCAGACGGCCGACGGCTCTAGGTCCTCTCCGAGGGACCTGGTAGTGAGGATAAATGCCTTACCAAAGGGCACTAGCGCACCGCCTTGGTTTCGAACCCGGGTCACCGGATTACGAGACCACCACAGTTTTACCAGCTGAGCTATCGTGCCTCCTGTAAAAATAGGTAATATTACACTTTTTTCTCGGGTACTACAATATTTATCGATGCATCTAAACACATACATTTCGAACTATTTGAGTGTTCAACTCAATTTTCTTTTCGTATGATTTAGATATACTTCAGGCCAATTGGTTAACGCTGAAAGACGACCTTCATGTGTATGGGGGATTTGATGCTGTGTTGTGTTTATCAAGTTCTATGGTCTGTCTCATTGATTCTACACCAAACTTTGACCTTTACCGCCGGTCCTTCGAGAACTTCAAATCCATGCTCAAACCAGGAGGAGTTCTTTTGATTGACCACAGGAACATGGACGTCATCATGGACCACGGTAGACCTATCAACAAGAACGTTTATTTCAAGGTAGTTCGCTTATTGTAAACTACACTATCTTAATACGATAAACACAAAGTGGGTAATTAACAAATAGTTCTACTCACACTTCCATATAAAAAGGACGCTTGCAGTGGTCAACTGTACACTATCCATACACATTCAAGTGGATTATTTGATCATTTTAATTGAGTAGCATGGTTTATTCAAATACTTCACCTCACTTAACAATTAACAACGAAACCCTACGGTAACTTAAGTAATTACGCATTCCTAAAACAGGATCAAATAATATCTTAACATATTGCACTAAGAGATTTTGCTACAGAAATACAAACAAGAAGGAAAGGGATTGAGGATGAAATTGCAAGATCAAGATCAAATCTTAAGTTTACAAGGGATGTAGCATTCGATGTGCCTCATGTAGATGGCAATTTAATTTTCAATTTACAATAGTATACCAAATTAAATTTAATTGTAATATTCTTCACTCTGCAACAACAACAAATAGACACTCTTTTATTGTTCAAAATTGTATAATAAACCATTAATTAAAAACGATAAGATACATATCAAATTAAAGAAAATGTAATACTCTAACAATCTCAATCAAAATCAAACTTGTCACACGTATATGGACATATTTATTTGACAGTAAGAATGTACAAATGCATACAGTTGCAAAAATAAAGCAAGTATCCATGCGAATCTTCATTAACATGTTCTTTCTATGTCACACTACGTTCTTTTTAAGCAATGAAAACAATGCATGAGAAACAATGTGGATTGAGCTACGGATATCCACTGTAGCTTTAGGACTACATGATTTTGAAAAGAATGGACACAGTGCACCTCCTTTTCACCTAAGTTTTAGAAGTTTTCATACTCTTCTCTTCTCTTTTTTGTATTGCTCTTGTGTGTGTGTGCTTGTATGCATATTCGTGGTTGATACCGGCTGTAGTTAATGTAAGTTTTTTTTATCTTCTAAAAATACATACCTTGTAAACTTTATTGTTGTGGCAATTTGATGTAAAGGGTAGTTGAGTTTTGTTGAAGAGGGGGTTACAAAAATAATTTTGTTGTCAGATAATTAAAAACTCAAATTTGAAAGAGCACACAATTCAAATGACAAAATCATATTTCTTTGATCAAAAGCGGTTCATATATTCATAAATATAACCATTTCTAATATTTGTCGGGCACCAAAAATGTTCGATAATTTTTAACCATCTGTTGAAAAGACGAAATACCGCGTTTATTCCAGCTAATGCTAATGTTGGCTTTTTGTGGCTTTTCGTGTTCGTTATAATACGCACAACCAGCCGGCCCGTGTATTGTCAATTAATTCATTAATTAACGGTCACCGTTGTTTGGGAAATTGGAGAAGAATAAGTTTGATCATATTTAATCTAAATTTCACACATTGTGAGGTCTAAAATTACCTTCATAGTAATTTTAGTACCTAAAAGGGCACTAGAAATGTCAACAATAAGAATAGGATAAAAGACCGTGCTCTTTGAAAGCATTTGCGATCTTAATCAAGAAATCAATGATATCGTTCAGTTTTTTTCTTTAAAAGAGGCATCATTTATAAGCAAATATTTCCTCATCGAGATTCTGAACTATTTTGTATTCTGTATTTATATTATTTGTGTATGATGTCAAATAAATTGATTTGAATTCACAATCATGGACATGCCACATGATACTTCTATTGCTCGTGAACATATATTATAATAATAATAATAATAATAATGGTGGCTTCTTATATAGCGCACATGTCCGTCACGTTGTGACGCTCCTGGCGCTGCCCCGATTATTACCCTGGCTTTGGCAAGGCAGCCACTGCGGCGCACTAGCATTTCAAGGAATTAATTCCAGCCAGGTACCCATTTACATCACCTGGGTTGAGTGTGGCAAAGGAGATCAATGTCTATGATGGCCAATATTTCCTTCAAGCAAGCCCCCCCCCCCCCCCCCCCCCGCCTGCCTCTCACGCAAAACCTCCTCTTTTGTTTGTTTATTGTAATTAAAGTATCATTTCATACTTTTTTTTTCATGCATACTCTTGCCTGAAGTACAACACTATATCTAAAATGGCATCGGAGGTCTGCAAATGTCCAGGAAAACCGGATGTGACGAACATTACATACGATATGATCCAGGAATCCGGTAAAAGCGATAACTGTGGTTCACGAAAGGGACTCATTGAAAAGTAAATATTTTATTTATATACGTCTTTTTCTATTGGTTGCTTTCCCGTTCATTATTTATGTTCTGGACAAGTTTAAGTTGCATGTTATAGATGTTTTGTTGCTTTTGCAGACCTAACAATATGAAGATTCATGAAGTTATCTCTATCTCTCTGCGGTAATCTGAAAAGAGCGATAGATTTTAATATTATACAAGGAAAGTCCCAAATCGTAATGATTGTAGCGTGGATTTTCATTACTACTATAATTATCAAAAATAAAGTAGATGTTTTTTAAATTTTAATTACCATTATTTCTACAACCTCTCCACCTTGCTGTGTTTACGCATTCTTCATTGTCTTCTTGTTCTCCTTTTTTTCCTTTTTTTTTATTCAATCAAGAACATGGTCACACAAAAGTTGTACAACGTTTGATGTTGCAGATGAATAAACACACTCATTGTTCAAACATTATTAGTAATACTACCTCTATTAATACTACTACTACTATTACTACTACTACTACTACTACTACTACTACTACTACCACTACTACTATTATTATTATTACTACTACTACTACTACTACTACTAATACTAATACTACTGTTACAACTACTACTACTACTAAACTACTACTACTACTACTAATGTTACTACTACTACTACTACTACTACTACTACTACTACTACTGCTGCTACTTTTACTACTACTACTACTACTACTACTACTACTACTACTACTGTTACTACTACTACTACTACTACTACTACTAGTACTACTACTACTACTACTACTACTACTACTACTGTTACTACTACTACTACTACTACTACTACTACTACTACTACTACTACTACTACTGTTACTACTACTGTTACAACTACTACTACTACTACTACTACTACTACTACTACTACTATTTGGAACGATAATTATGAAAATGAGAACAATGGCAATACTAAGTAAGTAAGTAAGAGAGAGTAATTCTTTATAACCAATTAACCGTAATTTGTTTACACAGAGTGACGATCCCATTGCAACCCATCCGTGCAACAAAATTTGCCAGTATTCTAGCTGAGGTTTTCGGAGAAGATTGTGAACACGCCCTCTACGCCGATTTCAAGCCAATTAAGGAGGTTGATTCACCTGCATATTATCAATATGTATTTCAAAAGACAAAGTAAAACAATGCATCCAATTTCTTAGTCATTTAACCCTACCTAATCATTTTAACTTTCACTCTACCCTGTGTTTTTCTTTCCTATTAACCGACTACATAAAACTGGAATTTGATCGTAGCTTGTGTGGACCCTCCTTGTAAATCGTAGCCTGTTTGCGCTCGCATTATCAACAGTGTTGGCGTTTCTATGTTCGTGCCATTTGTGTACTTAACTTATCCGGGGCGAGCTATAACCCATTATTATTGTGGCATGTGGCAAAAAGGCACTATGTTTGTTGTAGAAATTTCAACCATCATAGATTATGTTACTTCTTAATCCATATTGGAGAATGACACTAATCCTGAATCTGTTCGGTTTGCCCAACTCCTGGAGGATAATAACCCGATACAGCAAGTTTGAGGCAGCACACATATGTCGGGACATACATTCGAACTTATAATTGCTATATGAGATAATAATCCAAACTAAGTTAGTTCTGTAACTTAGGCCTGTATCAGGAAGAAAAAAAGATGAGGATATATAGAACGACAGAAAGATGTCTGTGTAGCGACCATTTTGAAATGTGGATAGAATAATAATGATAATAATAACGGTGCTTATAAAGCGCTTACCGCCGCAAGATCGACATCGGTCCCATATGCACTACTACTACGTCTTCTACTCCAACTAATACTATTTTTTCTACATGAACTACTACAACTAAGAAGAAGAAGAAACAAGAGAAAAAGGAAGAAGAACGAGAAGAGAAAGAAGAGGGGAAGGCGACGGGGAAGCAAGAATGTAATCATTTTTTTTTTTATTTATTTATTTATAACACATCTTTAAAAAAGAAGGGTAGCCCAATCAGCAAACAAATACTGGTTTTCGTTGAGGCCCTTCATGACACAAACAAGTATATACATTTCATCAACATATCAAAATATAAATAAATATAGAAAATTACAAAATTCGATTTTAACAAACAAAAAATTGCAAACCAGGTTATAAATAAGGATTTGATTATAAAGAATAACGAAATGATTAAAATGTATATGATACAAATATAAAAATATAAATAAATATAGAAAGTTACAAAATACGATTTTAACAAACTAAAATTGCAAACCAGGTTATATAAAAGGATTTGAACATAGAGAATAACGAAATTAGTAAAATGTATATGATACAAATATGTAAATGCCATATATCCTATTGAAGCAAACAGTAAAAAGTTATTAAAACAAAAACAACAAAAAACAAAAAAAACAACAGCAACATACAACCACAATAACAAACCAACAAGAGAAAACAAGAAGAAGATATGATAAAATATATAAAAAGAGGAGAAAAAGAAGAGTTATATCATACCATAATCATATTAAAATGTGGATGTCTTTTGCCTTTTTGCCAATTCTTGTTTAAATGGTTTCATATTTTTTATAAATCGAATACGTTCGGGTAATTTATTCCAGTTTGATGGACCTGTGACAAGAAATGACTTCTGATAAAAGGTCGTACGAACATGTGGCATCCTAATTAGCATCTTATTTGTGCTCCTTGTTCTCCGAGATGATATCGCTTCAATATAAATAAACTTATCACCTAGTACTTCAGGTGCAGCTTTATGTAAGCATTTATGAATCATGCAACAAGATGCTCTAAAAAACAGATGATCTACTTTCGGCCAGGATAGAATTTCAAACACTTGTTCAGATGGGGTTTCCCAGGAAAAACGAGATATCATATATGCTGCCCTCTTATGTAATCTTTCCAGTTTACTATGGTTTGCTTCAGATCTCCCAGACCAAACGGTACAACAGTACATTAAATGGGGCACTACAAAAGCCCAGTACAGTTTGTTCAATTGTGCTTTATCAAAATAATGTTTACATCGACGAATAGTTCCTAATTTCTGTTTTACAGTTAAAGCAATACTTTCGGTATGTTTTTTAAAGTCAAGACTGTTATCAATTATAACTCCCAAACATTTATATGTATATACACATTCCAATTGGCATCTATTTCTCTCATTTCTTCTTTACTACGCTCTAATACAAATTGTAGGTAATACACCATTAAAGGTACTACAAAGTTTTGGTATGGGGTCATGAATTTGGTTCAAATTAACATATTGGAAGCATATGCGTTCCTACAATATTCATTGATCGTTGTCGCGGTTGAAATTGAGTCTAAAGTTATGAAATATTAAATAATAAACTCTTTATGTTGTATAGCTCCCTCTCAAGGTCAAGATATTAATTTAGCTATGGAACAATGTTTCTTGACTAAAATCGACCGATTAGCTATTTCCGTTTGGAAATTATATATCACTACTACATATTCTGAGATTTTCATGGTCGCAGCTACCATTGTACGGCCATAGGCGCTATTTGAAATTCATCAAAATTTACCGGGAGCACCGGTAAATTTTTATATTCAATTTTTCTCGAAAACAGAAGTGTTTTAGGGGCTAATTTTTTAGTGCTTATAATTCATCCCCAGGGGCATCCAAATATATCAAAATTGTAAAGATTCACTATCCACCCAATTTTCAAAATTTCCCAAAACTTTGTATTACCTTTAATCTGTGTGGTTGTACTGAAGCGTCGTCGAAAATATTTAATATGATTTTATACAAAATTACGATTGTTATCTCTGTAATACCATTATACACATGATTATCTTGTAACTATAAATGTACTGATATTTTTTTTAACGTAGCTACATCCATGATAAATAATAAATGACAAAGCAAAGAAAAATATACGGTAGTCTATTGCGTTTATTAATTCGCGTTTCAATTTAGGTTAAAAACAAAATGGAGTCTTGTCAAGGCGAACAATAATTTGTGATTTTTCTCATTAAAACAAAATGTTTGTTTGAAAGAAAGAAAGTAATATGACAATGAAATTTAAAAAAACATGCAATGGATTGCTTTGCAAATTCAATTTTATGGACATTTATTTATCGGACTAACATATTGCTTCGTTTAGTCTCATTTGACAACGCCCCTTATCGTCAGAGTCATCAGCCTAACATGTTAGCATATGGACGTTTACAAAAAAAAAACGTTAAAAATTCATTTTTTTTTGTTTTAACGAAAAGCACATCCATCCCGACGTACGTTATCACTAGCTCTTTCATTGGAACCCTCATGTCTCATTGACTTTTGAAAGTTCACCCACCGTAATTTGATCAAAATAGGTTGCAAGCAGATGTGAAACAGATGTGAAACAGGTCGAACTTTGGTCTTAATTTGCCATGCGATTGTAAGAATTATAGATCAAGCACACGAAGGATGAGAATCATGAATTATCATAGATCACTTCTGCTTGGTTCATTATGTCCATTGTATCCAACCCCCCACCGTAATGTTTCCATTTAGTAAAAGCAAACATTTTGCCGAGGAAAGCAAAAACATGAATATTCATGAACGGTCAGACAATACAGCCTTTTAGTACGTAACGTATAGTGAATGGGAATGGGCGATGATCCGTCCAGGAGGTAGAGGTCAGTGGTTTGTGCTGGCAATGTTCCAGCGAGCGAAAATGAGACAACCGGAGCAATATGAAAATGTTTGGACCTTACATTTATGTAACGTGTGTCCCGAATTTTCCATTTCCATGGTGGGCAGTGCATGTGCCGTTTATCATCATTAATTTGGTTATTCCAAAAATCGACACAGTACAAACAACTTTATTTGTATTTAATAAACATATTGCTTCCAGATGGTTTATTAGATTATTAGAGTATTGACCAGAATTTAACTCTATTCTATCTTTTACTGTATGTTATAACTGCATTTCGTGAGTTTTGTTTTCTTCCTTTGAACGTTATTCAGTTATTTATTTTTTGTAATAGTTTTTTTTAAATATCTTTAATGAAATGAGGCTTGGATTAATTATCAACAGGATGTCGGATGTCCCTATTTCCATAGATAATATAAAGGGTTTGTTTAATTAAAAATCATCTCGCAGCCCGAAGGCTGAATTGTGTGACTTTTTATAAATTGATAAAAACATTACAATACGATAAATACATGTGAAATCAAACATTACATGATATAAATTACAAATTTGTTTAATTTTATCGTAAAAATATAAATTATGAAGATTTATATAAACGTGAACATGCAATAATATTTCCACACCGATATCCACTTATTTCTAACGGGTTGTGTTTGTTTGTAACCATGCAGACCGGCTTTTAAAATAGTTAAATAGCACTGCCGACAAATATTCACTTTTATAATCTACTGAGTAGATTATAAAAGTGAATATTTGTGTGATTTTAACAGATTAAAAAGACCAGTAAAATACAGTGATACATTGAAAATTTACTTTAATTTGGCAGAGAATGCGTTAAGATTTATAAATGCAAAATATAGATATACATTTAATATTCATGGGTTTAATACGGATCATGTGCTGATCGGTTTGTAAACGGGGCAAGCTATTTCAAATCGTTACAATAGAGACAAATACAGAGTGACGGATACAATAGGAGAGAAGGGGGACAATGAGAAAGAGAAAATAAAGAGAGAGCATAGGAGAGAGAGAGAGAGAGGGGGGAGGGGGAGAGAGGGAGAGAGAGAGAGAGAGAGGGGGGATACAGAGTGCTAGATACAGAGTAGATAACGGAAGAGGGGAAAAAGTTTATCAGTTACGATTGATACAGCAATGATTTGTCAATTAACTGGATAGAATTCATTAAAAATATAATATCATGTTACAAATTGGTACCAAAAAAAAAATATATTAACTTTGAAAGCAAGCCCGCGTACGACGATTGTTTCCCCTGTGACGGAGCGATTCGGTAATGAAATGAAATGAAAAAATTGGCGGGGCTTTCTACTTTCATTGCTTATTGTGCCTCATTCAGTTTTTTCGTGATTTTTAGTAAATAGTAAAAATTGAAGATCAGCCTTTTTCCTTTCTAAAAATATAAGTTTTGTTCATCAATACGAAAAATAAGGTCTGTTATTTTTGAGGGAAATTGCTGTCTTATTTTGCATAAGCTTCACGTCTTTCCTTTTCAATACACTCACAATACAAATTGCGTAAGCACCGCCGCACGCGCAGATTGGTCGATACTTCAATTAAATCCCCCATTGTTAATGATCAACCGAGCTATACATAATAGGCCTAAGCCTTCGTTTTACATGGGTTTTCGACACATTTTAAAACTATATTCTGACCAACAATATGCCATGATCTACACTAAATGCCCTTTCTTTTAAATGTGCAAATCAAATATAGGACTATTTGGGAAATGAATTTTGAGATGAACATCGTTTTAATCGCGAAAATAAAAATAAGATTTACTTTGAATGCTTTCGATTTCGTTTCTCATAATTTGAAATATTCATTTTGCCATCTAAAAAAAAGCCGTCGTGTGCCTTATCATATTATCATCTTACCACTATTACTAAATATATTTTATGGAATAAAAAGACACACAAATCCCATTTATCAGGATAGCCATTAAACAGCTAGACTGGTTTTGGTTATCCCTCGTGAGAATTCAATTTATTTGTCTTTGTCTCCATTTGTGTTTTCGCTCAACCTATCGTGTCAATAACATTTTGTTAATCCTCGATTCATGATCAGTTCTGTAGATGGCATGTATAAATTAAATGATGATGATGATGGTGATGATGATGATGATGATGCTTACAATATTGTAATACAAAAGTAATAATAATATAAATTATTTTCTTCATCTTGCACTTGCTTTTCTTCATTGCCAGAAAACTTGTTTTTATGTTGCCTTGCTTTATTTTTTCAACAATGGTAGCATCTTTGCCCAGGAAAAATCTCATATTCGTGGCTATACCTATAACTCAAACCTCCTCTAAAATGGTTACATGCCCTTGTAAAGGTATATAAGTAAGAGTGGTTGTGATGTTATGAGCTGAAGTTATACAGCACTCCTAATTGAACATAACTTATGTGCTTATTATTAAACAGCCACGTATATTCATTATGAAGCAACTATACAGAAGGCACTCTTCAACACAGTGCTCTTGGCAAACAGATTGTGTGATTTATTGAATGAGTAATTAGCCATGCACACACTCAACCCATATACACTGCCTTATGTACTGTACATGTGAGAGTGGTAAGTTGCACTTGATTACTAGCATGCACAGCATAAGCATGATGTTTTAGATACACCAATACACTCCTGAACCTGCTATGCATTCTGCCCCTTTACAGCCTTCTAGAACTCTGTCCATCTCCAACTGGAAAATGTCCTGACTTACACTGAGTCCAAATGGTAGGCGACAGAAGACATATCTTCCAAAAAGGTGTCTGGAATATGGGAAGTCTTTGGCTGGCCTCATCTAACTTGACTGACCAGTAGATATTGTAATCTTTGTGCACACAACAGAAATGCATGACCGCAATCTTCTCTACTTCATGCATGTAGCAGCAAAGAGAGGTCTCTCATTGAACTGAAACAAGTGCCATATCAGGCAAACGAGTATCAACTTCTTTGGTAATCGGTACTCAAAGGATGGTATCCAGCCCGATCCCCAGAAGGTAGCTGACCTAACAGGAATGCCGACTCCGAGTACCAAGACTGAGTTGCAGCATTTCCCAAGGTTTCATTAATTACCTGTCTCACTTCATCCCAGATTTCAGCACAAAGACTGCAGTTCTGAGAGATCTCCTTAAGAAAGTGGCTGATTTCATCTGGGAACCACATCATCAAGCAGCCATGGAGAAACTCAAGCAAGAAGTTTCAGAGAAGTCGCTACTCCAGTTCTTCGACACAACATCCCCAGTGTATATGCAGTGCGTCTTCAAGGGTTAGAGAGTTGCACTCCTACAGCATGACCAGGAAGGTAGACTCCGCCCAGTAGCTTACGCAAGCAAAGCCCTATCTTCAACTGAAACGCGCTATTCATGTATTAAATGAGAACTACTTGCTATTGTGTTCGGAGTAAAACGTTTTCACACATATCTATATGGCAGGCTATTCCATGTGATCACAGACCATAAGCCACTTCTGATGATTATGGACAAACCTCTCGCCACAGCTCCTCCAAGGCTAGAAAGGATGTTGATTCGACTACAGGGATACAACTTCCAGATCACACACCGTCCACGACTAGACAACCTGCTCGCAGACAGTCCCTCACGATAACCAATCACTCACAACAATGAAACAGTTGAACTTGATCTGAGAGTAGTTCTAGTGCAATTCTCGTCAAGGAAAGTAATAATAATATTTAATTTTTATATAGCGCATAGTACAAATGTCTCTACTAAAGCGCTTTACAAAAAGTAGATGAACTGAAACACTACAAAACAAGACAAAGTCCGAAGTGCACTGACGGAAGTTAATAGGGACTTTTAGATTGAGTGGACGAGAACACGACGAACGCCGACTGATCATGCGTGTCAACGTACTTAACTGCCCATGTTGACTACAATTAGAAATCTTTTAGATTGCACTCGACGATATACATGCATGCACGAAGTAACACTATGAACATCACGGACAAAGAAAGAGGACAACATATACAGTTCCTCATTCTAACCTCAACAAAAGAACATCCCTTCACTGCTATTATGTAAAAATGTGTAGAACAGGTGAATATGCCTGTGACACCTGTTCTACATTATGTTTACATAATAGCAGGGAAGGGATGTTCCTTTGTCTACCTGAGGAACAGTATATTTTATGCGCACGCGGCATACTAGTACCTTGAGCATGTAAAGGCGCTATATAAATATCAATGTGTATGTATGTATGTACTAGATTTAGGAAAATCAAGGTTGACGCATTCTCGATCGCCGACTGAGACGACGTAACGCATGCGCAGTGCCTTAAAATGACGTCACACGTTGCAGTCAAAGCTGTCGACTTGCAAATCTAAAAGTCCTTAGTGTGATGGGCTGGCCTGATACGGTGAAGCAAGTGTAACCAGAGTTGAGAGAGTTTTGGAGTTACCGAGATGAGTTAACAGTAAGCGATTGTATAATTCTCAAGGGAAATAGAGTGGTCATTCCCAAGCAGATGCAACCAGACATCTTGAAAAAGCTCCATACCAGCCACCTAGGCCAACAGAAAACAAAGTTGCTGGCCAGAGGAAAGGTGTTTTGGAGTAACATGAACAAGGACATTGACATACTGGCGCAGTCATGTATGAGATGCCAGGAACATCAACCAGCACAAACGCCAGAACCACTCCAGCCACACGACATTCCCACAATGCCCTAGAGCACGGTGGCAACAGACATGTTCGAACTCAAAGGCAAACAATGGAATTGTGGTGGACTACTACTAGTACCCAGTGGTTCACTAGTTACCAGACCAAGCAACAAGCAGTGCTGTAATCACTATGATGCAACAAATGTTTGCAGAGCATGGCATACCAGCACAGGTGGTGAGCGACAATGGACCCCAGTATGCCAGTTACCAGTTCAAGTCGTTTGCAGAATCATGGGGGTTTGAACATGCCACATCGTCCCCAGACGACCACAAGGCAACGGATGTGTAGAGAGACAAATCAGAACCATTAAGGGTATCATAAAGAAGACTTCAGACATTCAGCTAGCACTACTTCTTTGGCGTACAACTCCCATATCAGAGAAACTACCAAGTCCAGCTGAAGTTCTCATGAATCGCTAGTTGAGAACTACACTCCCAGCCAAAATGCAGAGAACACAGCCAGATACTGATGACATCTACAATCAGCTGCAGGAAAGACAGAATAATAAAAAATAAAAAATCTATTTTGACAAACATGCCAGAAGAGCTGACTTGCCAGAACTTTACCTTGGGCAAGACGTAAGATATCGCGACCCTGTGACCAGACGGTGGTCTCCTGCGACAGTCGATACCAGGGCTGAGGGACAGCGCTCCTACATTCTTCAGAGCCCTGATGGACATTACCTACGACGTAACAGACAGCACATCACACCTGATTTTACCGACCACTCTGCAACTGAGGTTCCCGGGGGTGCTGACAGCAACCCAGGTGATAACGGTGCCTCATCCACTGACCACGATGAGCAGTTGAGCACTCCACATCGTGCGTTCACTGAGCCTCGAAGTAGCCCAGGACTGGAGGAGAATCCACCTCGAAGACAACGTTCATCGAGTAACACTCAACGCCCTAAAAACAGATTATATTTTACATCCAATTAAGATAGGATGTAAATTAATGTTGTATCATCGTTGTACATGATACAATCAAATTTGTAAGAAGTATAATAATAATATTAATAATAATAATCTGTTAGGCGGACGCTCTACTGACTGAGCCAACACTCCGGATGTGGAAGATCATTGATGTAAATTAAAGCAAAAGAGTATCAAGAATTGAGCCTTGTGGTATCCCATGTGTAACCGAACAACATTCAGAAGAATCTTTGTTCCAAACTATATATCGAGATCAATTTCAAAACAACCTAAAGATATGCCCGTAATGCCATAGTGTTTCAATTTTGAAAAGTGTGTTCTATGACCAACTATGTTAAAAGCTTTAGAGAGGTCCACGAAAACGATGATAAAAAATGTATTAGTGTAAATTCTTGACAGAAATGTATTTTGTAAATCTAGCAAAGCATGATTAGTCGAATGAAATGATGTTTCATAAACTCATATTGAGTTTCTGTAAGAATATTAGTAGTAACGGAGAGGGAATATAATCTTTTGAATGCATTTTCTAAAAATGTTGATATTGGTTAACGTAAATGTGCCTGTAATTATCAAATTCATGGGGTTCGTTCTTATTAAAGACAGTGTTATTTTCTAGCAATGTTCTGTTTGCTTTGGACTTTGCCTGTAAAAAACAAAACATACAAGTTTGTTACTGAGATTAGCTAATCTACTAGAGTTACTGTTGTTCAATAAGATAATCATTTGTAAACCTTCATTTTCTAGTGAAAAGAGGTACTATGCTTTTTTTGTGACGTCACGCATAGTCCCCCTTTTCCCTAGGGAAACAAAGTGAACTATGCGTTTTTCCAGCGAGCGCGTACATGATTGCAAATGCCTCCGCACGGTCAACTCCCGCGGTGTCACGGCGCTCAAGCCATATACAATTTACGTTGTGCGATAACTGCACTACACTAATGCAATAGCGCCAGCTTAACAATATTTACATCCTTCAATATTTAATTTGAGCCGCGCAATCTTCTTTATTTATTTTCAATCTGAATGTAAGATGTGAATGTGAGTATAAGGTTCATATTATTACAGAAGTGTACGAGGAATAATACAGATGGAAGGGATATAACAAAATATAAATTGACTCATTCTCGGATTAAGCTAAAACTATTCGCACTCAGGAATATCATTAGTTGATATTCCTTCGATGCGAATAGTTTCAGCTAGATCATCGAGTGTTATTATATATTTGTATAATATATACCATTAATTTTCATGCATCATTTGTCACTCTTGAATTCAGCCTATACCGTACTTTTTTATATGTGCTTTTGCAAAGGGACAATAATGAATCCTCTTGCATAAAAAAAGTATTTCTAAAGTTTATCGTTAACTATTATACCTAACAGTTTCTTTTCACGCGATGGTATTTTCATATTCAAAACTATAAGTGGAGACTTTTGTTTGTAAAAGTACATAATTGAAACAGCGTGAACAGGAACGAACATGCTGTATCAATGCTAAACATAAATAAGATATTGATATTTTACACAAATTTGAAATGTTAATATAGAATACCACATTTATAGCATATATAATTGTTTGACGCATAGCAGAACTAAGTATGGAATCACAAACTATTAGCGTTAAATGGGGTCATGGTATGTACTCTCTCAAAGTATTAAACATCACAAACACCTGGGGAGGAAGCATTCATAACTTTTTAATACATATAGTTGATAAACGACTCCGATGAAACTGTAAAACCAAAATGAAATTTGCGTTTTGGCAATTAGAGTACAAAGAATGATAGCAGGTGAATAACATGCTTCAACAGCAACACAAACACCTGAGAAGCAAGGAAGCATCCATAAATTTGAATAATTTAGTTGATAAACGACTCCGCATGTGAACGTTTGTTGGAGCAGAAAGCAGTGGATTCTTAACAACACGAACCCATTCAACAGAATGTCGGAACGTAAATTAAATTTGGCGCTGTTGAAAATGCATCTTTCTACCCTGCGACTTTAATGGTACGATCCAGTAAATTAAAACAGTAAAATGGCTCTTATTTAAAAATTTCTCATTAAATAAAACCCAAAACTTCAGTGATATCAGAAAAAATATGTTATATCTTACTAATAATTAAAAAAGATGTATAAACATTGTGAAAGTGTCGCATTTTACGATAAAAGACACCGATTTAGCGAAGATGACTCATTAGTGCGCTTGCATCAGGGAATACAAGGTCAAAAGGTCAATTCAGACGCTGATAAGTTATTGGTCGAGCCGTTTTGTTTCCTTTATTCCGACATAATTATACAATCAATCAAAACAAGTTTAATACCAGAAAAAAGCTAACGATTAGTATTTTCATTAACCGCTTGCCCCAAAGTCGCTTGACCACAGTGAAACGAGTGAAAACTTGCGAGAGCGGCAAAAGTGTGATTGAAACTCGCTATTTGTTATTCTTCAACGCAAAAAAAGACAACATTGTGCTGGATATTGTATTTTTTCCGACGAAAGTACAGAAAATGTGCATATGGTCTTTTTATATTATACTTTATAAATTGTTACCCGAGTGACTTCCGGGCGCCCCAATGCTGGAAAGAAACGCACATTTTAGAAAACTTCACTTTTTCATGGAAAAATGCTTATTTGTTCTATGCAAGCAAGCCAGATTGAGCGGATGATACAACGTTTCCATATGGGGGGGGGGGGGGTGAGCTCGAGGCTCTCGATCCTTGCCGTACCTCGGGCCTTGACATGTAGGAATATCAAGAATCTTATTTTTTGCCTGGCTGTAAATTTAGAAATTTGTCATTTTCCAACAAACACATACAAACGTATAATCTACTACAAAGTGAGGAAAAATTTCGGAAATTATGTCATTTCAGCATTATTTGTAATCCACCGTTGTGGAATTAGAAATAAACCACGTTTGAATTTGATTTCTCCAAAGCCCCCCCCCCCCCCGCTCTATCAGTACGCCAGTATCTCCTCTTTTCCTCTTTTTCTTTCCCTTTCCTTCCTTCTCTCTTATTTTTGTTTTGATTGGGGGGGGGGGGGTTAACAACTTGGGAGGCAAGACCCTTTCGGCCCCCCGATCTCCTTCTTCCCCCTTTTCTTTTCTTCTTCCTCTTCTTTCTTTCCCTTTTTCTCCTTTTTCCCTTTCCCTTCTATTCCTTTCTTCTCTTTTTTGCGGGGGGGGGGGGGCAAGGCCCACTCGGCCCTTCTGGATCCGCGCCTGCTGTGAGCGATAGAGAAAAAGAGAGAGAGTGAGAGAGAGAGAGAGAGAGAGAGAGAGAGAGAGAAATTGAGATGGAGGAGAGGGACGGAGAAAGAGTTAGATGTGAGGGATTCAGAGAGATAGCAAGTGAGAGATAGGGGAGAGGTGAGGGAAGGAGAAAAAGGGGGGGAATCGAGATAGAGGGACGGAGAACGAAAGAGAGGGGAAGTTCTAGATAAAGGATTGAGATAGAGAGAGAGAGAGAGAAAGAAGGGGGTTATAATATGTTTTAAATCTAAGTTTTGACACGTTTACTTAAGGCTAGCCGAATATTTCGTAAGATTATCAAATATCTAGACTATTTATTAGTTAGCAAGGATCAAGATCCCGCATGAGCGTCAAGCCGTGACGTAACATTTATTTTAAGTGTGTTTCCTATTCCACAGTGTTCACCAAGTCATACACGAATACACGTATATATAACAACGCAATGCTCTTCAAATTGCTCAGTGAATACAGTCTATGGGGCCCGCAGTTGCCGTTCATTTACATGGCGACTTTAAATATTGCGGCGCCTCACCGCGCCATAACTGAACAAGCCTTTTTGTTATACAGATGAGGCAATAATTATTTTGTTTTCCTTCCACCAGGTTACTTTATTGAATAATATCATTCATATAGGCTTACATATATGTATACAAGAAGAAATATGTACATGCAGAATTTCAAAATGATATGCTTTGCCATTCAAAATATGATGATATCTTACATTTATAGATATCAGTTACAAATTGCAGTTCATTTTTAAAATATCACAGATTTACTTGGCAAAATAATTTAGAAGAAAAAATCAGAAACAGTTTGTAAAAGCAAACCACTTTTTCATAAATTTCTTTTTTTTTCAGATTTGTTTTACATATATACTTTTCCATATCATGATACCACTTTATCGTTAGTATTATGTGTTAAAAAAACTGGCAAATACTCTTTGCATTTCGCTGCAAAACTTTCTTTCCTGACTATAATCATAGTGCAGTTGAGGGCACTGTTGCTACTTCCATTTAACCCAAACAATTTATTTCCATTTTTAAACGTAGTATGTACATTATTACGGGACAGCCCACGCTCAAGTTTTGACCATATTTCGTTTGAAAAAAATACAGTAGCAATATATATATAATTATATATATATGTATAATTTTTTCTTCACAGTTATTAATAATAATAATAATAATAATAATAATAGCCTAATAGTCCACTCCAAATTTTTTAAACCGAAACGGAAATTCTTTTTGCCCAATTGATCGTGAGCCCGGCAGCCACTGAGCAGCGCCAGATCGACGTTGCTCTATCCGTATCTATACAATGTATTAGTGGGTATTAGGTTTTTGGTAAATAATTTAAATCTTAACAGAGCATCTTTCATATAACGAATTCAATTCAGTATCTTGAACTGAATCCACCTCAGGCAAAACAGATGATTTAATTTTCATTCATTCAATGTAGTACAATTCACATCTAATAAACAGGTAAAATAGCAATAAAATTTAACACATAATACATCATTTGTGTCTGAATAAATGTGCCCCTTACTGTCTCTGACAAGAGGTGGCGCTACACCTCTTACATCTACCAGTTTTTTAAGACCATTAATTAACTTTTGCTCATGCCATCTTTTTCAACTCTTTAATGATTGTATGTTGAATATTTTTTTTGTATGCGCCTTGAGCATCTCTAGAGATGGATATGTTGCGCTTTGTAATGTCCATCAAACCTTCCATATTAACTTATAAACTCATGTTTGGGTGAAATTCCCGAAATGTCAATATAAAATGTTCAGTCGTTTTAGAACATAAGAAATGCAGCTGCATAAACGAAAGGACGTTGACCGTATTGTTTATATAAAATAATGTAAGACCTAGAGAGGAGAGATTGAGAAGCAGATCACAAAGACCAGAGATGAGTGTATCGAGGAAGGAGTTCAGACAGATATGAAGGAGGGAAACCATGATAAGTCATGAAAGTATAAGGAGGACGATTTTGTAAGTAATGCGAGAAGTGATAGGAAGCCAGTGAAGTTTTTGAAGAACAGGGATAATGTGTGAAGTACGAGGAACACAAGAAACAAGACGAGCTGCTGTGTTTTGGATACGCTGGAGCTTTGAGGTTATTTTTGCAGGAAGAAAAAATAGAAGGGACTTGCCACAATCTAGCCTAGATGTGACGAAAGCATGGATAAGACGATGGGCTTTATTCTGGTCGACAAACCTACGAATTTTTACGAACAATTATTATTCAATTGCAGTACTTTCAGTATAATGGGCTAGTATAAAGTTTGAATAGCTTTCAGCAGTTGCATAAACATTAAGACACATTGAAAACAAGTACTAATGTCCTTTGCTTTATAATTGGACTCATACCTTTATTTTGATAAGGCATGTCGATCAATAATAACAATAATAGTAGTAACTGGTTCTTATATAGCGCTTTACCTAATAGATCTAGATAATAGTATACATTCTCAGATTGTATTGAATAATAATTTGCGAGTGTTTGTTTTGCGTGACTGCTAAATCATGTGTGTGCTACTATGATAATCAACTAGGGGACCTACGTCCTTAATTCATAACTGACAGTAATGAAGATTAATGCCTCACAAAAGGGCACTAATATAGCCGATCGACACGGTTTTGATCTTGGGGGCTCACAGTAACCAGGACATTGCTTAGCCACTGAATCATGACTGTACACAGCGGGGGCTAGGGTACGTCGGCGCCCCCACAAGTACAACAAAACAAAGAAAATGCAATAGATTATCAATATTTTTTTGCATTTTCTCCCGGTCCCCAGCATAAACATTTTCTCTTTTTTTGCAACGCATTATGGGTCAAGGCATGCCCACATAGAGGATTTTTTTAATCTTAGGGGTCGCCTTCAGAGACTCCAAAACTCTTTGTCTTTTCTGCTCCTCTTCGGACTCACATAACACCTCTTCGACTTGAACTCTCAACCATCGATGTCCCCCGTACATAGCTGACTGCTTGGTTCGTCGTCCTCGAGTCCGAAATACCCGCTCATCATCATCCATCTGGCTCACTCAGTGTCTCTCTAAGAAACGTGCTGGTGAATTGTCTGTTCCATCGGTTGCTGCAAAACTGTGGAACCAACTACCTACTGCTTTGCAGACGGCCTCATCCTTTGACCAGTTCAAGAAACTACTCAAGTTACATCTATTCTGCTAGAAATTACTTTATTACCAGCCTACATATACTTTACTGATCTTTGAGAAGTGTCTAACTTTTGCTTTTAAGTGGCCCAAACATTGTCGAGCATGTGTGCAGCGCTTTGTAACTGCAAGGACAAGGCGCTATATCAAATATCTTATGGATTGGATTGGATTGGTGCAAAATACAATGAATTATTGAAAATTGATTGCGTTTTCTTAGTTTTTTTTTGTATTTGTGGGGGCGGCGACGTACCCTAGCCCCCGCTGCAAACAGTCATAATTTAGTGGCTAAGCAATGGCCTCGGTACTGTTAGCCCCCAGGATCAAAACCATGTCGATATGCTTTATTAGTGCCCATTTATGAGGCATTAATCTTAATTACTGTCAGTTATGACTTAATGACGTAGGTCCCCTAGTTGATTTTCATAGTAGCATACACATGCTTTAGCAGTCACGCAAAACAAACACTCACAAATTATTATTCAATATATTCTGAAAATGTATACTATTATCTAGATCTAGTAAGAATAAATCATTGTTAAAATCTTTCCATAAATCAGGGTAAAAAAAAATTATTCCACCATTATGACCAACAGTGTTATACAAAATAAATTCTTAAACATTTGGCAGAGAATGGCTGTATCGTATCCTCTGTTATCATTAAACATTATCATATTGAGTAAATGTAAATCGCGTTAAAACATGTCTATACAAAATGCGCTAGATAAATTCATTATTATAAGTAGTAGTAGTAGTAGTAGTAGTAGTAGTAGTAGTAGTAAGTAGTATAGTATGAAATACAGATCTATATCACATTCTCAAAATATATGTACAGTCACTCTAGTGGCTGTAGACTTCTACCGAAACATCACAACTCAGATGTGTCAACCATATATCAATCATTTTGCAGAATGATTGAGGGGAATTTGTGTGTCTTCCTATAACACTGCAAATATATTCCTAGTTGACATTTGGATTTGCTTGGTTTTCATTAAGTGGATTTCATATACACGATACAACCTCAAATGCATTTAACTCCGTTTTCCCATCTTTCTTCTAACGAACTTTCTCTGGCTTTTAGTTGGTTTTGCACATGACGCTGAAATAGTTCTTTTTCCCACATTTAGCAGACGCTTTAGAAAATTGCAAAGAATTTTCCGTGCATCTTTTCCTGCTGTTTCCCACAGTACCTGTAGCGTTTTAACATCTGTGGTGGTGACTTTGACGTCTTTTTCTTGTTAATTATTTTTTCCCCATCATTCACAGGTGTTACAAATAGATATTTTGTAAACATTCCACGAAAATTGATAATTACATAGTATAATTGAAGGTAATTACATACAACTCATATGAAGAAAAAAAATCAACATCATTATATAGTTAAATGAATAAATTAACGTGTTAAATTAACGTGTTGAATATACATGAGAAAATAAACCCTTACGCACTATAACACCCATGAATTGGAGCCTATCTAAAAGACAGACAAAACCAACAAACAAATAATCATACACTTCATAGTCTTTAAAAGAAAAATTAACGAACAAAACAAAAAGAAAAAAAAAACATTAGAGAGAAACAAAAAGTACAAATACAAACAAAACAAAAGAAAAGAAAGAGCTTAATTACTAATTATCGTATGTACGAATATCGATATCGCAAGCAGAGAAAATTGATGCCCCACCGAGAAAAAAAATTACTCTAGCTTGTCTTTGTGTCTCGGAAAGCTTTCTAGATATCAATTTATGACGATGAGCTTTCCATAATAGTAGGGTTTATTGAAGTTCGCCATATATATTGTTGATCAATTCAGACTTAATTGTCGCTCCATCGTAAAGGTGAAGTCAATTATACAGCTAATATCGGGTAAACACCGGGTACAAACATGGTATAAAATCTCCATGAAAAAAAAGAAAGCTAGATTATTTATCTTTAAAGATCTTGCTGTCAATTGTAATCGTGTAACCATACGACAATACAGCTATGGCGCTTTATTCAAATCATTTAGAATTTTAATCGACTCACCCTTTAATTGAGATGCTTTTACACAAAGATATTTCATTGAATAAATGAATTAATTCATATATATATATATATATATATTACCCTACATGGTACATTAATTGGACATCATAGAAATCCTAACCCTAAACCTAATTCTAACCCTAACCCTAACCCTAATGTCTACTTAATGACTCATTTATTCACTCCAAATGTCCATCCAATGACGCATTTAGTAAAATTACACATCGAGAGAGAGAGAGATTTATAAAAACATTGGGTCTTCTATGAGAAATAAAACGTAAAAAACGATAAGATTGTCCTCCTAATAACAATGTCTACTTAATGAATCATTGTTTTCACTCCAAATGTCCCTCTAATGACGCCTTTAGTAAAATATTTTTAAAATATATATATATATATATACCTAATACATGAATATGTCATTATCATTACTGAATAATGATTATCATTATTATAAGTATTATTATTATTGATATATTATCATTAATTATGATATTTCATTATTTGTAACTTTATCATTGTAAAAAATATACAGTCACCATCTAAAGCCCCGTCTTATACTTTTTCGATCTCACCCGAGCGATATGTGGATGAGAAACAGTGGGGGTCTGATCGTAAAACACGTGGTGAGGTTTTGGACACCGTCTTAATCAGCCATCCGCAAAAACCTCACCCGGGTAGTTTACCATAACAACTGCAACCTGTTCATTGCGATCAGCTGGCGCGCGCTGTGTATATGACATGTAAATTACAGGTATATTACGGGTAAATTACGTCATCGCCGTGAAAAATGTAAAAAAAAATCACGGCGATGACGTAATTTACCCGGGTAACATTCCGCGAGCGTCTTGATAGGCCGTTTATCAGGAAGTCGTCCGGACGACGTCCGGAGGTCACCCTCCTATCACCCTGGCTCGTCTAGGGTGAGATTTACCTCGATATCGTCCGGACGCTACCACGATTGACGCGTTTTAATTGGAAGGGGGTAAATGTCGTCCGGACGACGTCCGGACGTCATCGCGACTTCATTTTCCAGTTAAGACGGGGTTATAGAGAGCTAAATTTTTTTGAGAAGCAACTAAACTGGATGGAGAGACAATATACCTAATTCTAGCAGAGGATATTTACCAGGAGGACGAAACATGGGACCAGAAACATGATTACCAGAAACGGTTATTTATAAGTTCTGAATCTAATCTTAGCCAGGAGCGGATACAGGATTTAAAAAGAGAGGGGGCATGAATTTATTTTTATATTTTTCTAACTTCACAATTCTCTGACAAGCAACATATTATCAAGGCTGTACCTTATATATTATATATATATATATATATATATATATATATATATATACCTTCTTAGGTGTCAAGTACTATGAATAATACTCAATATATTAGTTTAATAGAGAACATTATTTGAAATTGTGTAAAAAAATAACATTTTAAGAACAAGTTTTATCTTTCATTTGTATGTATTTAATATGAATGTAAACTGCAGCCTCAAAGGAAACATAATATCGCTCATGGACATCTCGAATTCGTAAGTTCATGTCGTCATGTTATGTCGGTATGTCCAGGTTATTAGTTTTTGTTTCACGTATCCTACCACAATAGTATACAATTGTAAACCCCGAGCGTTTATGTCCAATCCATTACCCAAAACATCTACATTTTCGGTAAAAACGATCGCCACATCAGATCTCATTAAAACAATGGCACATTTGATGTTAAAGTTTATGTTAAAACTCCACAATACCTGACAAAGTATGGAACACCAAATGAAAACATGACTTGGCTTTATATAATATATAACCTGTATCTTCTTCTTCTCCACCTTTCTCCTCCTCATTCTCTTCTTCTTCTCATTCGCGAGCGTCTCAACAAAAGAAAAAGAAAAAATAAAGAAGAAAAATACAAAGAAAAAAAAAGGTGTACTGATCTGTTTCATATAAATTTAGTAGTTGCGTATTTTTAAATGTGAACTATGTCATCACATAGGCTTAGAACATCAAGTTTCTCTTCACAAGGTACAAAGTACCTGAGCTTTCAAGATAGAAATGTACACATTTTCCCCCAGTCCCGAACAGGAAAAAATTCCTCTGTAGGGCCATGCATTATGGTTCAAGGCATGCCCACATAGAAGATTTTTGGGGGTTGGGGGTAGGGGCAAAATGCAATTAATTATTGAAAATGTATTGCATTTTCTTTTCTTTTTTTGTTTTTGTGGGAGCTTTGACGTATCCTAGCGCCCGCTGCGTACAATCATGAGTCATTGGCTAATCAATGGCCTCGTTACTGTGAGCCCCCAGGATCAAAACCGTGTCGATTTGCTCTATTAGTGCCCTTTTATTGAGGTATTAATCCCCATTACTGTCAGTTATGACTTAAGGACTTAGGTCCCCTAGTTGATTAGTATTGTAGCACACACATGCTTTAGCAGTCACGCAAAACAAACACCCCCCAATTGTCATTCAATAAAATCTGAAAATGTATACTATTATCTAGATCTATTAGGAATAAATCATTGTCAAAATCATTCAATAATTTGGGGTAAAAATAATTATTCCACCATTATGACCAATAGTGTACATACATTTTCGAAAAAAACATTTCAAGATAAAATGCACAAAAACAAAGAAAATGCAATACATTTTGTGCTTTTATTGATACAGGACATACCTAAAATTGATAGATGATAGTATACTATCAGCAGGAAGCACTTGCATGTGTGTTCACTATTGGAAAACATTTTCTATAACACTTTTCTAATAGTTAACATCAAAATTAACATCAGATCTTCGACCTCAAAACTATTTCAAATCGATTTCACCATTTTATATTTTGGCAGGTCAAATCAGATCACATCAATTCCTAACACCAGCTGCCAACGTACTGCATCGATATATTTTGTCATAACTATTTTGTTGTAATGAATACTCGTTACACTTTGGTTTTTAATTCTACCTGAAGATTTTAATTTTTTTCAGGGTAAGTCTAGGAAAATAGCTAAAGTTAGCTTGAACGCTAAACCGCCAAGTGATTTAACATCATCGTACCAACAAGAAATATTGATGTAATAAAAAGAAAAATGTGGTATGGAAGTATTAATTAGTCCTAACTGACATTCTCTGTAAAAGAACAATTGACTGAAATTCTCCTTTTTTCCTCATAAGCTTCATTTGATGTGTCGTCTTTAAATATGACAATGCTTCATCAAAGAATAAAGAAAGTGTCTATGCACTTGTAAACTAAAGGCTCTTTTTCCGCCCATTTCATATATCTTATTAAAATAATTAAGCAAGTATACAAATTACCAATTAACTAGTTACAAGGGTTAGATTGCCCTTTAAAGGCATCTTTAAATCTGAGATGCACGGCCTTACGTGTTTTCAGTGCCTGTGATATGGTGTATTATTGAAGCCCTAAAAAAATCCCGCTTCAAAATGATCAAAAAGTGCCTCAAAAAAGCAAAAATATGTCTGAGTGACCGGTTTGACCATACTCGATTTTCCCAATAGATTGTAGTGTTATGAAAACCGTTAGGAAAACGCAAAATTTGGTTATGATTTCTAATCATAAATATCTTGATAATCAAACGGCTTGTAAAAGTCACGGGGTTTCTGACTGACCTAAAGGTTTATAATTATCATTGAAGCATGAGTTAAATCGAGGATTGTGTTTCAGAATCTGAGACAAAGTTACCGGATCCCTTTAACACACATGATAGTGACAGAGCCCTCTCACTGTTATCGTAAAGTAGACTTTAATCTATTCGTGCACAACATGTTGAAAATAGGCCGTATCTTCTGTGTCAACATGCTCCTGTAGTTCAAGATCACCATAGAGGGAGTAATTGCAATTTGATCCAAACATCTCTTTGAGTAGTGCAGTGAACTCGTGAACGTGGACGGGAGCTATCGGAATCAATACCCTGTTAAGTACATACATAGGTAAATGGTTATTAATGTGTAAAAAAGTGGTACTGATGAGATAACAATGTTTATACATGTACTTATGTCGATACTGATTGAATGTTGGGTTGCCAATTTTCGAATGCCTACGCCGTATTAAACAGCAATGCTAGTTTTTGTAATTATTAAATACAATATATAAGTGTCCTCTCGAATGGGGTTTGCAATCTTCCATAATAAGACATTGATTTATACATTATTTTCAACTTTTGAAACAAATTAACGGCGCTTCGGGTAAACTTGCCCTAATAAATTAAATTACATTACTTTCCACTTACTTTTCTAAATTTGTATTACCCGTTTCATCACTCTTTACCACCAAGTGGTAAATGATGTCTACTCGCTGACGAACGCCGTCTTTTTCTATCACTTCCATCGAGACATCCGAAACAGTGTCTACCTAGTAAAATGATTGAAAAGAAAGGACAGAGGTTTATATTTAATAAGTTTGTTACTTTAGCCTAAAGCTATCTTTCAGTGTTATCATGAACGAGGTAATTTACTCTCCCTCAAACAAAGGCGTACAACCTCTTTATTCATTTATTGGTGCATGTACATTTATGTAAAGGGAATATGTTTTATGTTTAATAAGGGTTTATTAGTAGAATAATATTTTTCGCTTCACATAAATGCCGTTGGGGTATTTAGGAGAACTGAAGAACAAAATCTTAATTCATTATCGTTTGTTGTTATACGTCAAGTTCCAGGGTAATTCGAAATGACAATATCAAAGTGGTTCTAGGACAATTACCCCCTTAGGACTATTACCCCTTTGGACAATTACCCTCTAGGACAATTACACCCAGGATATATTTGCCTGTGCTTTGCACAATATATTATCCTTGTACATGGGCAAATTTTTTCTATTTTAATCACACACACAAATCATGTTCTTTACTTTTAACTGCGATGTTAATTTATCTTAATCCGGTTAAAGTTCGTATTAAAATGTAGATGATTTATTTTCTTTTCATATGACACCAAACTAATGGTAGTCAAGGTTTCCCTAAAATGTAATACAATAACCTATTTTTCGGTAAAAGGGCCCCTCCAATTGAAGGGGCGACCGCTACAAATAAAATAAAAACACCTCTGAAATATTGTGTATTATATCAAAATCTTTCGAATAAACAAGGTGTGCTTAAAGTGTGTGTGGTAGTGGCAGGCAGCTCAAAAGCTAAGCATGATATTTGGCCCTACGCTTATTGGAACTTCATTTTGGCTGAATCTCCTTTTAGAAGATCAATAATAATATAATATCCATCATATCTTAAAGCACCACTGTACTACTTATAGCTACTTGCGCCCTCTATATAGCAAACGATGCCTAACCGGTGCCTGTTGGTCCCCCATGATCCCTTTTTTCATGTTAATTGAGAGTCAATTTGATGGTATAACCACCTGTCAGTGACCTTGCAGGGAATTATAATCGCCTTGGACAAACTAGTTCAGACGGGCTTTAAATCCATATATACTCTAGATCTAGACTATATCGTAAGACTGTATTGCCGACCCATCTTATAAAACAAATAATGCACTTTTTGTATAACAATAGTTGATGGTGTCTTATTAACTTATTGATACTGCTGGATCTAGCTTGGATAATTGTTAAATTTCGAAAATGCTCTTTGTCCTCAATCCTTTGAAATTACGATTTCCGAAACTTATCTAAACCTGGATTCTGAAGCGAAAACAAAACCAAGCAGAACCTCTGTAGTAATCGCTATCAAACGGAATGGAATATGTAACAACTTGAGAGGACACATTTGAAGCACACAAACCTTATGATAAATGTTCTTATTCACAGCAATGCCATGATCGAGCATCGAATCCAAGTTCCTGTGGTCGATCAGTAATAATCCACCTGGTTTCAAGAACTTCCTAAAGTTTGTCAAACACTTTCGATAGAGGCCAAGCTGTGGGGGCAAATCCACTAGGTGTAAAATCGAACTTCCCAAGCAGAGCACGGCGTCGAATGGCTCTTGATCTGGTAAGTCCTCACTTAACGTCAGCCAGTTGGCTCGCTTTACAACTACAGCCACGTAAAAAGAAGAAAAAAAGGGAAATAGAATAACAAAAATCTAAGTCTTTTAAAAACCTTTTTGAACTCGGAGTGAATATCATTACTGCATGGATATATATGAAAGTATGTGTGTGAGTGTGTTGCTTAATGTTAAAAGGGGCCAAATCCACTTGTGACCTATTTTCAATTCCTTTGTTGATATGTGCAAGTGACACACGATCATTAAATGTATTATACTGCATCTAAATTGAATTTTTGTTCAACTTACAAAACGGGCTAATTTCAAACTCATTCATTACGATTCCATTAACCAAAAAACAGCTGTTAACTTTATACAAGAGAAAGTGTTAAATTAAATATGCAGATTTTACTCAAAAAGGCCATATTCCCATTCATATATATATATATATATATATATATATGGTGTTGATATAATCTCAGAGCTTGTTTGATCTATTCTAATGACAAATAGACTCTATCTACAATAAATCATATCGTCGCAATAATTTCAGAAAAAGGATTAAAAACAGATTATTCCAATCTTTTGAAAAATAGGGTATGGTGGATCAGATTATTAAGTATTGTTTTACTAATGTGTGTAGTATTAAACTGAGGGAAAGATAATACAATATTTAAATGAAAAGGATGGGTAAAAAACATGCCCTACCCCAGTCTTTAAGTCCAAGACGTGTTTTCTCTGATCTAGCGTAGACGAGCATCGCTTCAGCATCATCACAGCTAACGACTTCCATTCCCTGCTCGAGCAGGAATACCGAGTCCACACTGTGTAAAGGGGAGTATTGAATACTTGTTATTTATTATGCCGGAACTCACCGTGATGGAATAAGTAGAGGGGGGGGGGGGGTGTGGCAATAATTTGAAACGTAGTGTACGTGTGCACATAGCAGTCCGTCTTTCAACGATAAAGTTCAGTTCTGGTCATGTATTTATTCTTCTAAGACAATCTTCCGCAAGCTCACAAGATATTTGTCACCATTCCCAGAACATTTCCTTTAAACTACTCATTTTATTTAATGTTTATGCTGAACTTGAAACATCCCAAAGTTATAAAACACATTTGGCATAGTACAACCTCATAGCTTCAATATAGTACATATGAAGTACTCGGTTCCAAAAGGTGTCGTGGACGAGTGGATTTGTCACCAGAATGTGAATCACAAGGTCCGCGGTTCAAGTCCCACCGCGGCACGGCCTTTAGCAAGGCATTGATCTACATTTGCCACTCTCCATCCAGGTGTTCAATAGGTACCCGGTAGGATGCGAAAGCTAATGTGCTTAGATTAGCAATTGTGCGCTTGTAAAAATGACGCCTAGCTGGAATGTTCCCAAGGGAGAGCAGAATGTGCATACATGTAAGCCTGAATCCGTTGACTGGGGTAATAATATATATATATATATATATATATATATATATATGTTAAAGGTAATACAAAGTTTTGGGAAATGTTGAAAATTGGCTGGATAGTGATTCTTTACAATTTCGATATATTTGGCTGCCTATGTGGATGTATTATAAGCACTAGTAAATTTAGCCCCTAAAACACTTCTGCTTTCGAGAAAAATTGAATATAAAAAAATGTACCGGTGCTCCCGGTAAATTTTGATGAATTTCAGATAGCGACTACGGCCATACAATGGTAGCTGCGACCATGAAAATCTCAGAATATGTAGTTGTGATATAAAATTTTCATACGGGAATAGCCAATCTGTAGATTTTAGTCCAGAAACATTGTTTTATAGATAAATCAATATATTGACCTTGAGAGGGAGCCAGACAACATAACAAGTTTATTATTTACAATTTAATCACTTTAGACTCGATTTCGACCGCGACAACGATCACTTAATATTTAAGAATCGCATATGCTTCCAATATCTTCATTTGAACCAAATTCATGACCCCAAACTCCATGACTCCTGGAAAGTACTCATTTTTGACAAAATATGGATTTACGTCTTTGTGTCCCTGAACCGTCGAATTTAGTTGTACTAATATTATCATACATAGTATTATCAAAGTTCGTTTAGATCGAGCTTTTCTGGACTACCTTTTAATTAGTTAGCATTTCTACACTTACCCTTTACCACAAGCTAGGTCAAGAATCCGATGACATTTTTTACTTTGTAACACTCCTAGCAACCAGTTCTTGTACTTAGACGACCGCTCCCTCCGCGATGCCCCCATCTTCTTAAGACTAAGTTTGTTAATGACGTCACTGTCATCAAACGGATTAGGTGCAAGGTCCTAAAAGAGAGAAGAAAAAGGAACGAAAGTTCATTGTAGTAATTTGAATTCTCGCTATCCCCGATATGTTAACAAATACCTGTATGTTACCTTCAGGCCCCCATTTCAAACGCAGTCTGGGATAGTTTGGTGACCAAGTCGCTTCCGGTCCATTTCGTGCGGCCGCAGTGTGCTGTGCATTTCGGCGTTGAAACGTGCGTGCGTGCGTGTGTGTGTGTGTGTGTGTGTTTGTGTACTTTATTTTCCGACAGTAATCACAGTGATTTATCACAATTTTTAAGCGATTTCAAGAGAGGATCATTACGGAAAACGTATGAAACAAAATTAAAGGTCATAGGTCACTTTATCCTTGTAATCTTGATATCTTATGAAAAATGAGAGGTATAAGCAGTAAAACTTGGTGATAGTATGTATCACCATAGGAAGACACTATCACTAGAAAGTCGGTCAACGGTAACAATGTTCACTTTTTGAAATTAGAGGTTTGTAGCCTTGCTATCGCTACATCTAAAACTGGTGACCAGTGGCGAAGATCTGTTGTTAACCTAGGGGCGGAGGTGATTTAATGCGCATAGAGGCGTCCCTCCGGGGTGGCACGGGGCACACTGCCTCCTCTTTTCCAATGTCCCAAAAGTGCCATTTTTACTTTGTAAGAAGTGCCCGTTTTTACATAGGAAAGGTGCCCCTATTACTCTGTAAAATTGCCTCGTCCCCTTTACACCTCTGATAAGTGCCCTACTATTCTCACACGCGCCCCTTTTCCTAAACATGATATCTATCAGGCGCGGATCCAGGGGGGGGGGGCCGAGCGGGCCTTGGCCCCCCCCCCCCGGCAAAAAAAAAAACAAAAAAACAAAAAAAGAGAAGAAAGGAAAAGAAGGGAAAGGGAAAGAGGAGAGAAAGGGAAAGAAAGAAGAGGAAGAAGAAAAGAAAAGGGGGAAGAAGGAGATCGGGGGGGGGGGGCGAAAGGGCCTTGCCTCCCAGGCTGTTGCCCCCCCCCCAATCAAAAAAATAATAGAGAAGGAAGGAAAGGGAAAGAAAAAAGGAAAATAGGAGATACTGGTGTACTGATAGAGGGGGGGGGGGGGGCTTGGGGGAAATCAAATTCAAACGTGTTTTATTTCTAATTCCATAATTGTGGATTACAAATAATGCTGAAATTACATAATTTCCGAGATTTTTTCTCACTTTTTAGTAAATTATACTTTTTTATGCATTTGTTGGAAAATGACAAATTCCTAAATTTACAGCCAGGCAAGAAATATGATTCTTGAGATTCCTACATGTCAGGGCCCGAGGAACGGCGGGAATTGGGAGCCTCGAGCCCCCCCCCCCCCCCCCACACTTTAACAAAAAAAGTATATTAAAGAGAAATTAAAAAAAGAAAGAGAGCAAGAAAGAAAGAATAGTTAACTGCCAGTGTTAACAAATAAAGAGGCATCAAAATATGATCATCTGACCGTGATTAAATGCCTAAAACCCCTAAGCTTCCGGGGGATCTACCCCCTGGATTCCACCTAGGGCCCTAAGGTGGGCCCTTCGATGCTCATCTGACGGTTATTTAATGCCTAAAACCCCTGATTTTGGGGGGCTCCGCCCCCTGGATCCCACGCCAAATAGTGTCCTGCCAGTGACACAAAATAATAAGGATTATAACAAAATGCTCATCTGAAGGTAAATAAACGCCTAAAACCCCTGAGCTTCCGGGGCTCTGCCCCCTGGATTCCACCTTGGGCCCTAAGACGGGCCCTTCGATGCTCAGTTGACGGTAATTTAATGCATAAAACCCCTGATTTTGGGGGGCTCCGCCCCCTGGATCCCACGCCAAATAGTGTCCTGCCAGTGACACAAAATAATAAGGATTATAACAAAATGCTCATCTGACCGTAATTAAACGCCTAAAACCCCCGAGCTTCCGGGGGCTCCACCGCCTCGACCCCACCAGGGGCCCTAAGGCGGGCCCCTGAATGCTTGTCTGACCGTAATTTATTGCCTTAAACGTCTGAGCTTCTGGGGTCGGACAAGGTATCAAAATGTGTTTATCTGACCGCAGGCGCGTAGCCAGGGGGGCGGTGGGGGCGGTACCCAAACAATCACCGCCCCCACCCCCCTAAAAAAAGAAAGAGGAGAGAAAAGGAAGAGGACGTAGAAAAAAAGAGGAGCAGACAAAGAACATCTTTAAAATTCAGACAAAGATTAGTGTAGAGAACGGTACAACGCATCGTCTTCTTTCTCTAATGATTTAATGAATCTTAAAAGCTTCCGCGCTTCGCGCGGGAGGGGGTAACCTGTATTCAGACGAGGATTAAGAGTCGAGAACTGTACAACGAATCGTCTTCTTTCTCAAAAGATTTAATGAATCGTAAAATATTCCGCGCTTCGCGCAGGAGGGGCCGGGGTGTGGGGGGGGGGGGCGGTGAAAATGAATTCAGACGAGGATTATTTTCGAGAACGGTACAACGAATAGTCTTCTTTCTCTAATGATTTAATGAATCGTAAAAGCTTCCGCGCTTCGCGCGGGAGTGGGTAACCTGTATTCAGACGAGGATTAAGAGTCGAGAACTGTACAACGAATCGTCTTCTTTCTCTAATGATTTAATGAATCTTTAAAGCTTCCGTGCTTCGCGCAGGAGGGACCGGGGGGGAGCGGTGAAAATGAATTCAAACGAGGATTATTTTCGAGAACGGTACAACGAATAGTCTTCTTTCTCTAATGATTTAATGAATCGTAAAAGCTTCCGCGCTTCGCGCGGGAGGGGGAAAACTGAATTCAGACGAGGATTAAGAGTTGAGAAATGTACAACGAATCGTCTTGTTTCTCTAATGATTTAATGAATCATAAAAGTTTCCGCGCTTCGCGCGGGAGGGGTGAACCTGAATTCAGACGAGGATTATTTTCGAGAACGGTACTATGAATCGTCTTCTTTCTCTAATAATTTGATGAAACGTCAAAGCTATCGCGTTTCGAGGAGGGAGGGGGAAACTCGCCCCTCCCTGCACCCACCCCCCCCCCCCCCCCGCGCATTACGTCACTGCTGGTCACCATTACGTTCCAATTTTTGGCTCGCATAATTTCAAATTTGGGCCCCCCCCCCCCCTAAGAAATCCTGGATCCGCGCCTGATATCTATGCCTATATATACTTTGTCTAGTTATGACATTCTTGTACTAATGTAGAACGCTGTGAAAACATGTTTCTATAAAACTAAGGCCTTCAAACAAAATCTATTCAACATCAGCTTAAAAGATAAAGTCTCTTATGTTTAAAGAGAAGGTTGAGTTCTGGGAAGAGGTGAAAAATAATTTGTGAGCGTTATCATTCTTATTATGTAAGTGTGGAAGAACATCAGATAAGAAATGTTCCCTGAAAAGCATGGCTCTTCAAATGCCTTCGTATTCTAAATATGTCATGTAACATCGTAAAAATCCAGGGTAGGATTTTTACGCCACGTGTTCGTGTAGTTCCAAATACATCTTTCTGTGTACAATGTTTGTAACTTTACCAAGACTTGGCCACATTTCTTATCATTTTGACGATTCCAGAACCTTGTAATACACACAAATTCTTATATGCTAGATGATCAACCTTTTCTAGTCGATTCCACACCGTTTCTTTCACAACGCAAACGCATGACCAGAACTCAACTTCATCTTTAAGGATAGCTTATCAATCATCTCTATAAGTGCGTAAATGCAGTTCGGTATTTACGTTTCAGGGGTTTCACTTATGTCATGAACTACATTATGTTTCACATATGTATAAAACTCTTCTTAAGGATGGTGGACCTGAATATCAGGTAAAGTGTCATAAACAAAAGCCAGAATATGTATCAATTTCTCACATTACTTATAGATCTGTCTGGGTTTGCTCATATATTATATTAGTGGGAAATGTATTGATCGAAGCGGAACGAAGTAATACCAAAATCTGACAAGCCTAATTAGGCCTACGCTCCAAAAATAGAATCTATTCTACAAACTTCTTTTATAGGTTCTGAACACCTACGCACCTCAGGTTAAAATCAATTACCATAATATATTTTGTTTGATTTGTGTAAAACCTGCCAGCGTGAAACCACGTTTTCTTTCAGAAATTTCCTTTCAAAAGTGTTTTCCTTTATCCTGTGACCTACAAGGCCAGCCGCATGACATATCTTATTCGCTTACAATACTGTAACACGATAAGGTTTAGTCTACTCCAAAGATAATTTGCGTGTAATAGATGCAGAAGAACAAGTGAAACAGAGCAATAACAAACATTGAGTAAAATCCAATAAATAAAAAGCAATTTATAGATTTTTAAAATAGTATGAACAACTATGGAACTTAGAAAATTACTACACATTTTGCAGATTAGGTTATCAGTTTGTGACGTCATTGCCTCATTATTTACCAATTGCTTTATATATTTTATCCCATTAATTTCCCTTTGTATTCCCCAAAACTTGATCTCCCCATGCCTTTCCCTAGGTTTTATGATTTGTATCATATTGCGTGCATGACATTTTACAAAATCTTTTATGAGTTTTGAAGAATTAATAAATTTTCTAAATAAGGTATGTTCATAATCATTGATTTGTGTATGAATGGTTTATCAACATTCACATTTTTCATGATTTACCTGAGTAAACATTACTTTATATTCTTGCATCCACACATACAAATATTTGTGTCAATACAATTTGGATGCTGGTGTGAGAAAATAAGAGTTTTAGGAGGAAAATCGGAAATTTATATTATCAATATAAAGAAAGCAATAAATGGATAGTGAGGCAAAGATTTGTCTTGCAATTTTCAAAGTTGTTCATGTCATTAAAAATTCATATTTTTGCTCAAACTTTGTTTGATTGGTTCTTCTGATTTTTATGCTTTTATTGAAACTAAGTAATTTTAGGAGTGGACTTGCCCTTTAATAGTGTGTCAGGCTGTATACCATGTTATGAGTGATGTGGATCGGACAACGGTTTGTGTGGTTTCCAGGCATAGTCGCTTTGTGTTTCTTTCTCTTTGTGAAACAAATACAGTGTCAATGAGTAAAGCCATATCGTTTACACGATATCAAGTAAGAAAAAAATATCCAAACACACAGTCAGTTCCATAACACAATGTTTTAAGTTTAGAGAAGAAAAAATCCTTAGGCTAAATGTTATTAGTATTGGCAGATTTTCTCAATTCGCTTAGTTTTGTTTTATATCCATAACGCTTGTACGTGCCAGAGGCCGTCATCTTGCTTTCACTCTATAGTTTACTTTTTGAGCCGAGGCCCTTTTACAATGACATGTAGATGATATTTTGGACTCCATTTCGTGTTGTGATTTTTACTTCGTCGAAAACCAACTGATCAGATTGCTAGCGATCTCTGACTGCATATAATCCGCTAGTAGTACGTCCCCTCCCCCCCCCCCCCCTGAAGCTACGTCACTGATGACATTTATTGTCAGTATTGTTTAATTAAGCTAATGAGGGCTTACAATGTTCACTTTGTCCCAATTGTAATCAGAGCTTGCAGGATGAATCATGAAGGCAGTTTCACGACCGTCTGTATACCACTGGCATTCACAAATGCGCCTTTGTTTTTTCCCCCATTGATACACATAGGGATGCATAAAGAACGTTTGACCTGGTTTTGGTCGTTAACACAAACAATTGCTACCTAAACTTGAGCGAAGTTAGGTGGCAATAGGGACTTTTAAAATTGCACGACGAGAACGTGGACTGCCACGTGTGCCATCCTTTTAAGGCAATGTGACTTCCTTTTAAGGCACTGGCAGTACCCGGCAGTGCCTTGTTGGCTTAAAAGGAAGTCACATTACCATAAAAAGGATGTCACACGTGGCAGTCCACGTTCTCGTCGTGCAAATCTAAAAGTCCCTAATAGCCGTGTTCACACGACGCCCCACTTTTGGGTTGGCGTGAAGGTAGTGTTAAGAGCTAGTCGACTTAAATATGGTCAGGCCGGCTTAAAGGTCGGCAAAGTGACCGTCTGAATGATAGTCCCGTTAGCTACGCCGACCTAGGGGGATGATTTACTGACGCGCAGAGGCACCCCCTCTGGAAGGGGGGGGGCAGTGGCGGATCCAGGGGGGGGGAGGGTGGGCCCGGGGGGCCCTTGAGAAAAAAAATCATGTAAAATCACGTGATTTTTACCTTTCTTGGGAGTTGGGCCCCCCCCCCCCCCCTGGCGCTCAAGGGGGGGGGGTGCAAATTGAAAAAAATTTGAGGATCAAAAAAAAAAAAAATGTGCTCACTACCCCTACCTCTTTCTCATAAGTGCCCTTTTTAATCTCTGGTTAGTGCCTTTTTTCTTTTTTGATAAGTGCACCCTTCACCTCTAATGGGCCGTATGCATAAAAAGTAGCAATTGCTTCAAGCACAAGCAATTGCTTGTCAAGCAAAAGATCAAGCTCAAGCAATTGCTTAAATCCGTATGCATAACATTTTGCTTGTGCTCAAACCTTTTGCTTGCCTCCAGCAAGCAATTGCTTACGATCTCAACAATAGCGACGTCACGCCGGTGCGAACATCATTCATGGAGAACAAAGGCGGGTTTCGCATACTAGTAGTGTATTCAAATGTCATGCGTGTGGGGTAGCCTTTCCTGACATGGCAGTATAACATTCCAGGATGACATATTTCAGAACAAAATGAAAAAAAAACACCGATACATGCACACACAAGCGCACACCCAAATACACATATTTATTCTACTCCTGTACAACTTTGGTTTTTCTCTAACGAGCATAAACATGATGCTTAACCGCGAACGTCCCGATTAAGCAAGAGCTCAAGCTGCTATGACGGAGCTTGAAAAAACGTAAGTAATTGCTTATAAGAACAAGCAAAAGGTTCGTTTTATGCATACGTTTTTAAGCAATTGCTTGATCTTTAAGCTATTGCTTGCGGACATCAAGCAATTGCTTGTGCTTGCTAGCAAAAGCATTTGCTTGCAAGCAATTGCTTATGTTTATGCATACGGATTCAAGTAAAAGGCTAGCACAAGCAATTGCTACTTTTTATGCATACGGCCCAATAACTGCATTGTTCAAAACTATTAAGAGATGCCCCTTTTGCTATGTAAGAAGTGCCCCTTTCCACTTTTTAACTCGGATAAGCGCACCTTGTATTTACACATGTGCCCTTTAAAAAAAGAGCCTTTTCCCATTGTCATAAATGCACTTTTTTTACCAATGAAAAGTTTCCCTTTCCGTTATCGTAAGTGCCCCTTTTCATCTCTGGTAAATGACCCTTTATGCAGGTACGAGAAGTTAATCCCTTTTACGTCAAATGAATGTGCTCTTTAACTCCGATAATTACCCCTAATCAAATCTGAGAGATGCTCGTTTTACTTTGACAAGTGCCTCTTCACCTCCTGATAAGCACTCTTTTCATATCTTTTTATTTTTAATAACAAATTTTCCTTTTTCCTCTCGCTGACTTGGCTAGTTCTCAAATGAATTTTCAGACCATCACGTCCAGCTGCAAAGTATGATGCTTAATTAAAAGGACTCGGTAATATTATTCAGATGAGAGAAACCTCAATCATGAAAAAGGTATACATTTTTTAAATCAAATTTTAAAGCGTATTCAAATTTCTGTCAAAATTCATTCGTTCTCAGTTTTGGTGTGCTGTGGTAACTCCTTGAATTATCCATACCTGTACTGTAGTAACGGGGTGCTGTATGATGGCCTGTTGTTGACTAGGATCCATTTTAGATGATAATCAAGCATACTCCGACTGTAAAAGAGAGAGAAGAGAGAGATGGGTACAGATTGATTAGTTTAACCATACAGCTAGAATGAGGCGTACCGCGTACCGTGGGTCCAGCAACTGATGGGGCACTGGCATCGCAGGAGGTGGATTCAATGCGAGTTTAGTAACAAGGCCACCAATTACACTGTTGGTAATGAAGGTGGAATACATTTTGTTACCCCCAATTCATGGAATGATTTTGTCAATGATTTATTCCTAAAAGATCTAGATAATAGTATACATTCTCAGATTTTAATGAAGAATATAAAGTTGCGAGCGTATATAAAGTACTTCTTGGTCAAGCTCCCACTTATATCAAAGAACTGTTGAATTTCAAACCTAATCAACACAATCGCAACTTGCGCAGTTCCCGAGATACTTTGTTTCTGTAGATCCCATCTATCAAAACAAAAATAACGCTAGGTGATTGTGCATTTGCTTGAGCAGCCCCAAAACTCTGGAATAACTTGCTATTTGAAATCAGGAAATCACCATCTGTAAACTGAAAACACATCTTTTTAATTAACTGTAAAACCAAGCATATCAGGAGCTCTTGTAGCGCTGTAGAATATATACAGTGCTGGATAGTTTCTGCGCTCTATAAATGTATTATTAGGTGATACGTAACGAAGTCTACGTATCACCTATTGATTTCGTCAAGATTTTCTTTTTAGGTGGTCTGTTGAAAACAGATCACCTATTGTTTTCGTCAGAATTTTCTTTCTTTATTTATTTATTATTATTATTATTATTATTATTATTATTATTATTATTATTATTATTTATTTTTTATTTCTTCCCGTTTTTTGTTCATCGGTTAACTCAAGATTGGTTGTCTTAATTTCTTTCAATTTTGACACAGTCATAGGTCATTGTCATGAGACGTGACAGGAACATTTTCAAGGTCATGAGGTCATCTTGACGTCATCCAGGCGCCATTTTGTGAAATCACGTTATCCATCATATCTCCATGATGCATAAGCAAAGGTCATTCATATTTATATCACATATACTTCAGGTAAAGGGTCAACAGGTCATGTCATCAAAGGTCACATAAAGGTCATGACGCGCGCGGAGATATGAGTTGGAGATATGATTTCATGTCTCATTTGACCCTCAATTAACTCATGACGTCATCATAATGGCCTCCCAACTAAAAAATTTAATTTGCATGTTATGACGTCAGCATATTTTTTGAAAATTGATTGTATCTCTGTAAATATTGATTGATTTTCTTTCAAATTTTAATATGTTCTAGCTGAAACAATTCTCTACAAATATAGTGCCCACAATTTTTCACTTTGACAAATGCATCATGGCGTATTTTTGCGATTAAAGGAGGCATGTCAATTTTTTACATTTTGCGTGTATTCTCTATGGGACATGACTTTTTCTCAAAACTGGATTCTACATCCTGTCTTTTGCGAGCAATATCTCCGTCGTTTTAGCTGTGTTTTCGCTGAGCTTTGAGTATGTTGTAGCTAAGACAGAAAGCTATCATAAGTGTGCCCTTTATTTTTTGGTCAGATGCCGGGATCATGCTCATATTTCACTTGCAAAGTGGAATTTGTGAATTCTATTTTCCGTTTACGTGTAATCTCAATGGAAAATGTTTTGGTATATCGGTAACGCACTTGACTTCCGACCTCGAGGTCCCTGGTTCGAGTCCGGGCGTCTCCAACAATTTTTTCTTCACTTTTTTTTCTTTTTGACCTTTCACTGTACCATCTCCTTTGAGTATTAAAACACGTAGAATTGCAAATAATGTAATAAACAACCCTATTTTCTTTATTATTACCCTATTTTCACTTAATCCATTACTTTTTGCGTTTAATCCCTATGGGAGATGACTTTTTCTCAAATCTGGATTCTACATTCCTGTGTTTTGAGCAATATCGCCGATATTTCTGCTTGGATTTTGTTGATTTTTGAGTATGTTGTAGCTGAGACAAGTTTCCACGAGATTTATGTAGACTATCTAACATTATCATGACGTTATCATAGTCAAAAATTCAATCATAGGTGACATGTCAATTATCATATATAACAATCCTCAATCGGATACCTGAAGGGGGCGCTATACCACTTTCAATCATGGTCATCTGGAAGGCATTGTTCTCAATTGCATCTCTCTCTCTCCTCTCTCTTGCTCTTTACTTCTCCTCTCATGTTCTGCCCCTCTCCTTTTTTTGGTTTGTCTCTGCATCTATCTATCTCTCTTCTCTTCTCTTTCACCCTCTCCCTCTCTCTCTCTCTCTCTTGCCTTGCGTCCCTCTTATTCTCTTGGTCTGTCTCCCTCTTGCCCTACAGTTGAAACTTGACTCATGGATAGACCATAATGGGAGTAGTAAACGAAATATGAAATCGTGAAATTGCGTTCTTCATTATGTTACACATGAGCATACGTATCACCTAATTCGTCAAAGTGACGAATTAAAGTCTAGTTATTATTATTATTATTATTATTATTATTATTATTATTATTAATCTAGGCATAATACGACAAAAGGTGTTCTGTGATTATGTTTTACTGTGAAAAGCTAAGTCTTGACATGAGAAACCACCTCCGAGCTCTAGTTAATAATTTATCGGGAAATTGATGAAGTGAAATGTTGCACAGAAGATGATATCCCTAAAAACTTGTTTTTCTTGGCACAAGACATTCCTTTGGAAAGGGAGCTTGGCGGTAACCCCCCCCCCCCCCCCCCACCCAAAAAAAAAGTCCTAACCCTTCCTATAACCGTAATACATTCTGCTGCTGATTTCTTGACACTGACCCCCAAGATGATAGGATAAATAAACAACATTATGTGGGGGAGGGGGGGCGGGGTCACACCCTTATAAACACATACGTTGTGATGTCTCTGAATGCAAGAACCAATCTCTTCATGAATGTTATCTTTGGGTAGCTATTTATTCCATGCTATATCCCTCAACATTTTTTGCTAAAAAAACACTTGCATCATCCCCATACCCCCTCTTATTTGTAACAATACAGAAAGTAAGAAATGATATAATTATGTTAATGATGACATTAGCTGCTGAATGGAGAAACTAGCAAAGCACGAATTACTAAAGAGCTCTACGCATTCTTAAATATTTACATTTAGAGGGCAAAGCAGGGGTCCTCCAGTTTCACAAATTCACTAACACAGCAACCGTTCGAGACTTTCGTAGGAATTTTCCTTTTCCATGGCAACGTGCAATTATGATGAATTCGCCGACTAAAATTGTAAGTCGGGTTGATGAACCCAGCCAGGAAATGGCACATAATTATAGGGGCCGGTGATCATGAACAATCGGGTATTCAGATAACTTAATTAGCTACAATGAGTGTGGCTAGTATATATATGTTGAAAAGCAGCTGTGAATGTTTTTGTGTGGAGGGGTACGTGACATTATGCAGAGTACTGCACGGATGACAGTCTAGCATCACTACACAAACCCTTATGTGTCGGCCCACTGTTGATAATAGTAACGATGCAGGCCACAGATGATGATGGTTATCGCACATGTTATTGTACAGACGGGATGCGCATATTTTTTTTAAACAACTGTTTAGCCACTTCAGTCAAATATACTGTGCAAAGGACTAGAGACAGAGTCTAGCATTACCCTTAGCAGTTTTGTTGGATTGCTGGAGCTGTACATGTGCATGCATACCCGTTATTTGTTTCGGGTTAAATCTACCCTGTCTTCTCTTTCATTATGTATTTCTGTGTTCTAATTAAATCTATCCTCTTTTCTTTTGTCATGCATTTCTTTTTTTTCTCTTCAATCTATCATTTTCTCCTTCGTTATATATTTCTTTGTTTTTCCTTCAATCTATCCCCCCATTCTCCTTCCTTATGTATTTCTTTTGTTCTGCTTTATTCTAACCTCTTCTTATGTATTTCTTTGTTTCTCCTTCAATCTATCATTTTCTCCTGATCGTCATCTGTTTCTTGTACAATTAATCTGATAGATTCCCTTTCTCCTTATGCTGCATTTGCCATATATATTTCCTTATTATTCCTTCTCCATATCCTCTCCACTATCCTTGTTTTCCCCTTTCTATCATCTTCCCTTTCCTGGGTGTAAGTGCTTGCAAATATATAGTCTGCTGACGACCTAGACTCTTTCACCAGAGCACTTCTTGGAATTTTTTCGCGAAAATGGCTAAACAGTTGTGTAAAAAAAATATGCGCAGACGGGATGATACACAGCTGGACTTTCAACCCTTAACGTCGTCCTGAAGCCCCACTGCACTACTTATAGCTACCTGCGCCCTCTTTAGAGCAAGTAATGTGTAACCGATGACCAGTGGTCCCCATGATCCCATTTTCTTATGTTAAAGGTAAAGACCAGTATTGGAAACGCCCCAATTTCAAAAAATAAAATGGAAGCTCTCATTACCAATCATGTGAAAGAATATGTTTTGACTAATACATGATGATAAAAAATTTGCCGGGAAACCGCCTACTAATTCATATATTTGGTAAATTTGTTTCTCTCATGGTCTGTGAGAGATATAGGGTAGTCCCATATACATCTTTCTGTGTATAGTGCTTGTAACTTTACGAAGAATGGGCCAAATTTCTTATCATTTTGATGATTCCAGAACCTTGCAGATGCTAGATGCTAGATGATCAACCTTTTCTGATCGATTCCACAACGTTTCTTTCACAATGCAATCGCATGACCAAAACTGATCTTTAAAGATAAACTTTAGTACTGGTAATGCGATTGCATTGTGAAAGAAAAGGTGTGGAAAGGATCAGAAACAGTTGATCATGTAGCATGTACGTATTGGTGTGCACTGCAAGGTTCTGGAGTCATCAAAATCATAATAAATTTGACGGAGTCTTGGTAAAGTAACAAGCACTCACATAGAAAGCTTTATATGGGACAACACACATGGTGTCTGGGCTAGTATTACCTTGATTTCCTTGTCTTTCTATGCTCATTACTCAGCCAGTATACATTTTCTTCCAAAATTGTTTGGCACATGTCATTTATTTGTAATCTTGAACATTCAGTGTAAGTTTCGTTTGATTCTGTGAGAATTTTTTTTTTTTTACCAGTACTGGAGTTTATCTTTAATTGAGAGTTGATTTGATGGAATAACCACCTTTCAGAGACCATACAGGGAGGTCTAATTACTCCCGGCCAGTACAGAAGGGTTTTAAAGTCGCGTTGTTTTCAGCGGAGACACTGGATACGGAACCTGTTTCACAAAGCCTTTTTTTCAATGACAAATGACAAAAATCAGTGAAAAATCTGCTGGTAACCAATCAGGAGCAAGGATTTCAGTAGCTTATAAAAAAAAATATAATTTGTCACTGATGACAAGTTTTGTGAAACGCCCCCCCCCCCCCCCCCCCCCCCTTGGTTTCACGCTCTACCGACTGAGCTACCGCGCCTCCCCATCTCACAATGTACATATGTATATGTGTATGTTTATGTATATGTACTGCCTCAGTGACTAGCGCGGTCTTTGGCGCAGCAGGTGGGAGTGATATCGTACAGAGGGCGGATACAAATACTTGAAACTCTTGGGACCCGTTTTACAAAGCCTTTTTACAATGACAAATTACTAAAATCAGTGACAAATCTGCTGATAACCAATCAGAAGCAAGGATTTCAGTAGAAGAACTGTAAAACTGCAGTTTTTTTTTAACCCCCCCCCCCCTGGTGCATTCAATATGTTTCTGTAGATGATACATATGCGCATGCTATAACGTAATTAAAGGAACGCCTCGTGTGAAAAGAGATTCAGAAATCCAAAATTAATATATACACACGTCACAGTTACGATGTTACGCCAAGAGTATTTTAAGCAAACCTAGGTGTAACATTGTATTTCGCATATGATAGATCGGAACAGTCTCAATGACATTTCACACATTCACTAACACTGATCACGAATGAAGTGACACAAGGCATTGGCGATTATAAAGAAAAGAATGACAAGAAAAACTTGCCTGAATATCTGACTGTTTAATTACTGGAAAGTGTTTCTCCGAAATATGGCGCTTTTCTTCAGGTTAACTTACGCTGGATGTAATAATGAATGTATTGCCGTGTGAAACCATATCATCTACTTTATGTTGCACTCCCGCGAAACCATCGACATGAATGTTAAGTGATTCCGAACGATACGAGAGTGCATCGAACCCGGCTGCTCCCATTAATGTTCACTTGCTTGATAGTCTACAATATCGGACTGTAACTTGTCTAACACGAATCGTGTATGAATGGAGAGTATGACGTACTCTACCTTTCATCAACTTCATGACCCCTCAGCTCCAGAAAACACTAATGAGGTAATTATGAGAGAACTTCTTATAATCAAAGGTCTACATTTTATCAACTCCATATGACCCCCTCAGCTCCCGAAAACACAAATGATATGGCGCTTTTCTTCAGGTTAACTTACGCTGGATGAAAATGAATGTGTTTCCTTGTGAAACCGCATCGTCTACTTTATTTGGCGCGATAGCTCAGTCGGTAAGAGGTCTCGTAATCCGGTGACCCGGATTCGAAACCAAGGTGATGCCCTTTGGTAAGGCATTAATCCTCATTACCAGGTCCCTCAGATAGGGCATAAAGCCGTCGGTCTTCTGGTTGCTTACTAACAATCGTTTATGCTTTCTTTGCAATCAGGTAAAAAAAAACACCACCACCACATATATTAATATTAATCATGCGATAACTTATTATGACCCCTCAGCTCAAGAAAACACTTATGATTTAATCATGAGATAACTTCCAATAATCATAGGCCTTTATTTTTTACGGAAATGCTAGAGGGAAAACATAGCAACAATAATAATGACAATTACCAAGAGAAATTTTAGCAATTTTACAGTCACTAATACAGGGAAAGAAACACGAAAATGTTAAACCCAAAAGGTTAGATTTAGACCAAGCTCCTTTGCTGAACTTAGAGAATTACAAAGACTTACCGTCACATTTTCTCAAGTGGTGACTAGCGCCTTGTCCTTATTGTCCGCAAAGTTGTGGACACCTTTTTTTTGGTGAAAATTAGAGAATTACAATATTCAGATGCCTCCTACCTGTTTTAAAGGACTATTCGGACATTTCACTGCTTGAATATGAGGATGTCCGGGCAATATCTCTTTTTAATAAACGTGTGCAAAAAAAAAATGTTCAAATTACTTGTAATCTTGCAAATTTTTTCTTCACCAGTCAAACTCTAAATGTCGTTTTATCACTCTACCCTCACATGTCTTCCTGATCTGGCAATTATTTCATCATTTCATTTTAATTTTATGCTACATTTCATAATGCGTAATGATATTCAGTAATAATTATCGCATGATGGACCTTTTTTTAGCTTTTGTTTGTGAGCACTAATAACTCTTAAATTCAAGAAACACATTTTTAAATCAGAATGGGACTGCCCCTGCTCTCCCCTCCCCTCCCGACATCACCACAACGCAATTTGGCCCTGAATCTTGAATTACCTAGCTATGATTGCAAAATAATCTTTAATCGTAAGAATGTCCAAATATGCCCTATTTAGCGTTTGTTCCTTCCAGATACCAAGGTACATATTCCGTCGCCATCATAGAGAAAAACCTAAATGCCTATGGCCTACATCCCAATAGAGTTCATGTGCTTTCAGCACATACGTTTGTAGATATGTCATTACCAATTAATGTCATCTCCGAGAGCCCACATTCCTAGAGACTGGGCTCATCATTACAGCGTATGGCAACATGAATCACCTGTCTTTATCATTTGGACATTACTCATCAGCAAACTGTGCGCATACTGAGCAGATTACATGGGCTGCCCTTTGTGAGATCAGGGGGGGGGGGTGTTTCAAAAAGACTAAGAGCGACTTTAAGTTGGACTTAACTATGGCAGGCTGTTCATGCCACTTTTTGCTGGCACCGTTTACTGGCAACGGTCTCTCAAGGAACGTACAATTTATGGTCTCACACACTATGAACATGACAGACAAAGAGAGCAGACAAAATATACAGTTCCTCAGGTAGACAAAGGAACATCCCTTCACTGCTATTATGTTAAACTGTGTAAAACAGGTGTCACATGCATATTCACCTGTTCTACACAGTTTTACATAATAGCAGTGAAGGGATGTTCCTTTGTCTACCTGAGGAACTGTATATTTTGTCCGTCACGTTCATAGTGACATCTACAGAGTTGTGCTTTTGTGATAGTTCATTATTGAAGGAAAAACATTATCTTAACTGAGAGACCAATGGTTGAATAAATAGTATAACATTCAAATGTGTGTACCATTGTAATGTGACTAGTATAAAGTGCATTCAGATAACCATGTCAACTTGGATTTAATTTAGTATAATTTGTAGTTTATTTTACAGAAACACATATGTTGAATGAGGGAAAGGAGTGTCTGATGGCAGCGATGTTAGGTAAAATGTCACTGTATCATGGGATAGAGTGTGCTCTGTTGTATAGTTTCCCTTCATCATATTGTCTTTATTCATTTGTATGTCGGACTTTACCAAGCATGCTTCAGAACATGCATACAAAAGGATTCATATATTGTTTTTGTTTTGAGGGAGGAGGTCTTGCTGTAAGTATCAAATATACACTTAGACTTCATTAGCACATGAAAAATCTACAAGTGTAGATGTGATGACATACATTGTGGGCTAGCGCGAGCCTAGCTAACATTTTTTAGGTGATGGCGGTTTTGTAGATTAAAGGACTACTCTAGCCCAACTAACATAGCCTTTCAAAACATGAATACACCTCTACTTATTAATATAACAGCCTCCAATTTGTCAGCAAATCTCTATATTGACCAACAAATTATGATAACCATCCATTGTTCACATATCTCAATCTTGCTGGGATACGCCCCTCGAAAAAATGTTATACTGTCACGTGGCTTGATAATGCATTTGACGCCACTGCGGGAATGTCCTTGCATCTGTCTTACAACTAAGGATTTTACAATTTCATTGTAATTCATAATTAGGAATGAAGAAATGACCAGAAACGTTCCGGGGTTATCAAGTGCATATTATTGTTTGGATGAATGTCTCTGTTTCAATTAATATCATAGTTAGCCTTTTTAAAGACGTTTTAATACCCAAATCACCCTCCTTTTCAACGAGAAGTCGCAAGCAGACGTTTGTTGCTTAAACTCGTGATACATTCCTTTCATTATTTTGCGTGCGCGTTTTTCAGTCAGGTGTCAGTTTTCTTTAGAACACAAACTATCAAACGAGTGGGCAAAAAGTCTACAGTGTTTAGTTGTATCCCTTTTTTTTGGGGGGGGGGGGGGGGGCATTAGTGCTTTTATACGCTTGCGGCTTAGTTTCGTTCGTTCAATTATATGGCTGGAATCTACCGATACTATCAAGCCACCAAAAAAGGATTGTTATGCAGGTAAAAATTGAGGGTAATTTTCCCTTAGAATACTAATACTCTTTTCACATTGGTTTTGCTTAACCCCGTACTTTGCTTAGCCCCGTACTACCCTTAACCTCGGATTTTTTTTTTTTTTTGGGGGGGGGGGGCTTTTCACACACGATGTTTTAAGTCCCTAACTAGCGCCTATTCCGGAATAAGAAAATTCCCGCTGTTCTCACTGCATTTCGTTAACCCCGGATATCGTGAATGTTATGATTGGACATAATTCGCATCTGGCCAGCTGCGATACGCTCCATTGCGTAGTACCGGACTATTTTTCGTTTCTGTTCTCATTCATTTGCTTAGCACCGCAATTGCGGGGTTAGCAGGATTTAGCACCACAATTGCGGAGTTAGCCCTGCTATTTTGCAGGGTTAGTTAACCCCGTACTTTAGGTGGGGTTAGCCAACTTTAGCCCACTTTGGTAAAAACCAGTCTGAACAGAAAGTGGAATAGGCTAACCCCCTACTATAGGTGGGGCTAAGACCCCCCCCCCCCTTAACCCCACCTATAGTACGGGGTTAAACAAAATATTGCCAGTGTGAAAACAGTATAACTGTTAGGCCTCAGGAGTTTCAGTTTAGACCGCTCATAATCACTCCGATATGCACTATGCCCTTTCAATTTCACCGTACATACATGCGTATGAACGCATAGGCTCTATATTAAGAATTGAAAAAAAAAAACTGTTAAACTAAGCATTCTTAGTACGATCCGGACATCTTAATGAGCAATCTTGAAAAGATGATGGTTAGAACATCTCTGAAATAAACTTTTGAATTGCATTTTCATGAATTAATCGAACCAAACTGGCGCGCCGATGCAGAAAGTGCCCCACGTACTCACATTTGTGTGGTGCTGGTGAAGCACTCAATCTGACTCAGAACAAATTGACATCGGCACCTGAAAACCTTCGTTAGATAAATACATCTAAGGTTGTCAAGGGCTCTTTTAAATTAACTGTAAGAGTCTTATTTTTGGGGGGGGTTACAAATTCTTATCAATAAAATCACCTAATAATAATAATAATAATAATGATTTAATATGAATTAAGTTTTTATTGTGATTAATATATTAATTCATTTGATTGCAATTGTTAATTACTATATATCTATATAGTTATTTTGTTAGAATGGTCAATCAATTATTATTTTAACTAGTTCCCCGTTTGTTTCCCCAACTGGCTATTTTTTTCACATCAAAATTGTTACTGGTAAATGATTTGTTTCCATATAATTTTTTTTTTTTTTTTAAATCCTCTATGGCCATCTTTTCTTTCTCTCTCCCTCCCTGTCTCTTTCTCTGTCCCCGTCCCTCCTCTCTCTTTCTACCCATTTTTGTTCTCTCTCCCTCCCTTTCTCTCTCTATTAATTCTTTTTCTTTCTCCCCTCTCTCTCTATTCATCTTTCTCTCTCTCTCTCCCTCCCTGTCTCTTTCTCTGTCCCCGTCCCTCCTCTCTCTTTCAATACCCATTTTTGTTCTCTCTCTCTCCTTTTCTCTCTCTATTAATTCTTTTTCTTTCTCCCCTCTCTCTATTCATCTTTTTCTCTCTCCCTCCCTTTCTCTCTCTATTAATTTTTTTCTTTGTCCCCTCTCTCTCTCTTCTTCTTCTTTTTTTGCAATGAAACACATAATGCAAAACCATGCAAACTGCAAACACACACATCTGCACCCCCCCCCCCCCCCCAAAAAAAGGGAGAAAGAGAGAGAGATAATCTGACACATATCTATTTCAGTTATCTTTGTAAATATATGAAAGCAAGAATATTGTATTTGTATTTTCATGTTTACATAAATAATTGAGCATACAACACAATAGTAATCTACCGTTTGTTCAAACAATGCAGTTCACATTTGTAAATTTTGTAGCATGCTTATATGAAATATAGCCCACTAGAGGTTAAGAGAGGCTCTGGAAGGCCAATTAAAAGTCTCACTGTAGCGCTATTAGCAGAAAGAAAATCAGAAATACAACAAAATGGGTGACGAAAATTCAAATTTGCACATAAAAGTTCTTTAATTCTGACTTCGCTTAGTACAGTAAATAATATTTGTTCGAATACTCTCCCCTAGCTGACAACCAAATAATTTATATTGACCCACCCCTCAACTCAGAAGTGTATACAATGCTAATTATAGTTAAATCGGGTGCATTTAATCTATAGAGAACACTTAATTACAAATACCGTCAGAGTGACAACAAATACTTATCAACTAAACATAACATCAAAAATATTCATAAATAATCAACAGCTCAACACCCAGGTTCTTTATGTAATGCTGCATAACTACGAAGTATTGTGGGAACACCAGGGAGGGGCCGTATTTTGAAATACATTTTGAGGTAATTCCAGTTGCAATTGAGTGAAATCTGTATTTTATAACTTATTACCGTATACATTGAAATTTTTTGTGGAATCCTTAATTAAATAATGTATAGCTCACTAAATAGATAGATAGTGGTGGTTATTTTACTTGACAGCTAAGAAAGCAATAAATGCTTGTTAGTAAGCTCCAGTGTTAGCTGTTTTAAGCTATACTTGGCCAAACCAATGCTATATTTGCACAACGTGAATTTCCCCAATAAGGGCAACAGGAAAGCATAAAAATAATTAAGAAGTGTCGACCTTCTCTCTTAGATTGATGAGGCATGGAACATCCTCATCCTTGCATTTAATAAATATGCACTCTTCACTGTTTTCACTTTTTATGAAAGATTTGAGAAAGGGAGATATTCTATAGACATATAAACAATGATGATCATCATGATGATATTGATCGCGAAAGACGGAATGTCCCAATAAACAAAATCACGTGAAAATCACGTCAATATCAAGGTATCGACTTGAGGAGAGTTACGTTCTTCAAACACCTGACATTTACGTAAATGTGTTAATACGTTTATTGCACTAGGTAACTTAAACACACGTACACTAAATCACGCAATTGTCACTGCACTATCACCATTATAATAACGTGATTACCCTTACCTTAGAGACCATGGTTTGTAAACCTAATACTCCCGTGTTTGTTTGGTTATGAAATTACATCTTCATAAACGAAATTATCGCGTCACAGAAACACGTGAAGCGTTAGTGATAGTTTTAGTCAAAATATCTGCGTGAAATTCACGTGAATATTACGAGGCTGACTTGAGATGAATCATGTTCTTCATTCACGTGAAATTTACGTCGAAGAGGAAGTATGTTACTGTAACCCGCGTTCAACCCAATAATTACGCAAATTTTACACTATAAATGAACCAAAATAATAATAATCATCCCGTTTCTGAACATCGTGTCTTGGATCTTCCATAATTACGTCCAGGCGCGCTGGTAGCAGTTAGGGGTTAGAGGGGGTTGGGGGAGGGGGGAAGGGTGCAAACATCCCAGAAGAGAAAGCTAGTTGCAACTGGTCCAGTTGATGAACCATTTAATGCAAACTGGTAACCCTGGAAATCGAAATGGGCTAAATGATCCAGTTGATCCAGGCCAGTTATACTTCAACTGGTCTAGCTGAGCCATTAGAACCATTTGGTTAACTTCCAACCAGTTGAACAGCAACAATACTTCAATACTGGTACGTCTGTATTTCCAATGTAAAGGCATTGGTAATTTAAAAGTAGACTTACATAATTGAATTAATCGAAAAAAATTCGTATACTTGTACTTTATTGAAATTATTTTAGTTGATAGTTAATGTTTCCCTTATTCATGTTTAATTAAATGTAATTTATACGAAGTAGCGAAATGTCCTAATAACTGGTAATTTATATTTGTAGTATTTTCGAAATGAATTGCATATAACTAAATCATCAGTAATTAAAAAATATGCTGTAAATTCAGATAAATTGTTTAAAAAACATAGATCTGCACGCACCCCATATTCAATATGCAAATTAATTGGTGTCAGCTGGTTCAACTGGAAGTATGCCAACACTTAGTCATCAACCGATGCAACTGGAAATATGCACACTCCAGTTATCAACTGGTGCAATGAAAATATGCCAACAGTCAGTTATCAACTGGTGAACAAAGAAATATGCCAACAGTCACGGTATTATCACCACGGAACTTAAATGGTAACTGTGAAACCATCAAGACACCCAAGAATAACTCATTTTTACACTGGAAAACATGGAATTCCCAGCTTATATAAATAATCCGTTTGAGTCACAAGATCATCACCGCGGAACTGCTGGCAACGTTGACTATCATTTAAATAGGTGTTTTAAGACACCTAATCATGACTAATTATTCACACCTAAAAGTCACGTATGCCCAGCTTAGATTAATATTCCGTTTAAGTCACGAGATCATCACCGCGGAACTGCTGGCAACTTTGACTACCATTTAAATAGGTGTTTTAAGACACCTAATAATTACTAATTTTTCACACCTAAAAGTCATGTATGCCCAGCTTAGATTAGTATTCCGTTTGAGTCACGAGATCATCACCGCAGAACTGCTGGCAACTTTGACTACCATTTAAATAGGTGTTTTAAGACACCTAATAATTACTAACTTTTCACACCTACATATCACGGATTCACAGCTTAGATTAGTAATCAGCTTGAGCCACGTGATCATAACCAAGAAATTTATGGTAACTTTGAAACCATTTAAAGAGGTGTGTAAGACACCTCCGAATTACTAATTTAATATAACCAGAGATTCACGGACAGAACAATAAGACAATTAGCCGGTGTAAGTAACGTGATTATTACCATCAACCTTGGATAACCTGTGAAACCAATCGATAAAGGTGCTTACAAGACCAAATAATTACGTATTTATCGCCACCATCGGTTAACGGACAAAAAACTCGTTGCTTGGTCAAGTGGTTATTTGGTCATAAACACTTGATTTACAGAGGTAAGTGGAATTACGTTACTCCAGTCGAGTGATAAACTGGTGGTTTTTAGGTTAGATGAAAACGTGAACAGGAATACCTTTTTTGTTTAAATGAAGGCACGTGCCGATAACGTTTAAATCTAGTTCAAAAGGCACTATACTTTAAAATCACTTAAAATACACTCCCAAAAGAGGTTACTTTTTAGTGTTCTGTTTATTGGGGTAGAATCCAGTTTTGAGAAAAAGTCATGTCCCATAGAGAATACACGCAAAATGTGAAAAATTGACATGCCTCCTTTAATCGCAAAAATACGCCATGATCCTTTGTCAAAATGAAAAATCGTGATCATTTTACTCGTAGGAAATTGTCTCAGCTAGAACATATCCAAATTCGGAGGAAAATCGATCAATATTTACAGAGATACAATCAATTTTCTAAAAATATGCTGACGTCATAATAAGCAAATAGAAATTTTGAGTTCAGAGGCCATTACGATGATGTCATGCGATCATTGAGGGTCAAATGAGACATGAAATCATATCTACAATTCATACTATATCTAAATATGAAAATAAAATTAGAAGTCAACGGCATCTTAAAGAGCTACAATGGATTTTGTATGGGCATGTTTTTGCCTATATATGCTATGTATTACAAGAGTTCACACGCAAGTACATGTATCTTAAACGGTCGCTCATTCCGTTTTTAATGTTCACAAACATGTGAACAAGGTATCAAAATGCTTGGAAAAATGTGCCAAATATGAAGACCGAGAAAATTCGGCGATTCTATGTTGCAAAATGCCATGACGCGCGAAAACGCGCGCGCATGCGCGTGTGCGCGTCTTTTTGCGAAATACTCAAAATGCCGGCATTTCTATTTAGCGTCAAAAGCCATCAATTAACAAAAACATGGCAGATAAAAAGATCCTCAGTACTGGGTCTAATAATTTAAAGAACATTTAATTTGGACCCGGCCATATTCTCTCTCTCTCACTCGTTTGTCATTGCCTTCATTTTCCCTCGCTTACTTCATTCTTACCATGGAATATGTAATGTGTATGTGTAGGCCTCATTATGTTAATTAGGGTCAATGGTCAAATTGTCTCAATATATCTTACATACATCCATAATGATCAAGGCTAAACAGTAGAAACTTGACATATGGATAGAACATAATGGGAGAAGCATTTTATACAAGAATATGAAATCGTGAAAATGCATTCTTCATTATGTAAATCATTAGCATACGTATCACCTAATTCGTCAAAGTGACGAATTAAAGTCTAGTTTCTTTTAATTCTTTTCCTTTCTTTCCTCTCCTTCCTCTTTTGCGTTTCTCTCTTTCTTTTTTATCTTCTCTTTCTATTTCCTTTCTTTCCTTTCTTTTCGTTTTCTGTTTCTTTCTTTCCCTTTCCCTCTCATTTTTCCTCTCCCCCTTTCCTCATTTTTCCCGACAGCAGCGCAAGTTTACCGACAATATCCTGACACGTATGGGAGGATGTCGCACCCCACAACCCCCTACCTTCAACGACGCCCCTGGTTGTTTTATCTCATTATTCAATGCAATTTCTAATGCTCTCGCACCTCTCTTCTATCGTTGTTTAATTCTCTTGCATCGTTTTCCTTTCTCCTTTAACTCACAAGCATTCTCTCTTTCAACCCTTTTTTTCCATCTCTTTGTTTGTGTGGTTCTTTTTGTGCTTTTTAGCGGGGGGGGGGGTGCTACACGCGTTGCAAAAGGGACCACAAATTATTCACACTGCGAAATTGCGTGCCCCCGCCCCTTTACCGGAAAAAAACACCTTTATCATCCCCTTTCTTTCTTTCCCTTCTCATTATTCTCCGTTTCCCCCTTTTCTCTTCTCCGTCTTTCCCCCTTTCTTCCTTTCCCCCTCCTTTTCTCCTCTTCCCTGTTCTCTCCTCACTCTTTTCTTCTTCTTTCTCTCATCCCTTTTCTTCCTTTTCCCCTTCCCCTTTCCCCCTTTTTTTACGGGGGGGGGGGGGACGTGTCCCCTGTTCCCCCTGTGCCCACCCCTGAATCTGCCATTGGTATACTTGTATATATGTTCAGATTCCTGCGTTCTGATTGGCTGGCTGGATAGACGTATAGTCCTATAGTTGTATTTGTACGGATAGTGGCATGCTTGACCCGCCATATACCTCGCCATATAAACCCCGACTAGCTCCTAACAAGACCCTTACCCTAGGGTAACTGGCCTCCGTCTGAACAAGATTTATGTTGGAAAAGGTATTTTGTATAAGGCGATATTGAGAATATCTCTCTTGCTTCTCGTCGGCGGGGGATGTTCAACCTAACCCAGGCCCTCACCCCAGTGACTAGTGAGAGGTGTGATGAAGATACATGCAACTCAGATTATAATATAAACTTAACACCTGGCGTGGGTCAGTTTATATATAAAAGAGACAATCTTTTAGAGTTGAATTGTTACAATAGTCTTCCTCATGATGTTTGGGAACGATATGTGTTCCCTTGGTTTGGGGCGGTCATGTGGCGTGGCCGGAAAGTTGGGGCTAAGGCCAAGAAAAACAGAGACACTGCTACTGTGTGTCATGAAAACTGTCCACTTTCCTCTTGAACACATTGAACACCAGATCAGGTTGTAATAAAACAGACATTGTTATAGATCACTTGATTGATTTTGAAATTGACATCATGAGTCTAACTGAGACTTGGTTAACAGACACAGAAAGACATAGAAAGACAATTGGTGATTTTTCTTTCACAATGCAATCGCATTACAAGAACTCACATTTATCTTTAATGTCTTGGTAATTTTGTTTTCTTTCCCCAATCTCATTTTAATATATTAGTCATAGTCTACCCGGTCAATTTGCATGGTTATTGCTTTTATTCTCAAATTGCTAGGCAGGTAATTTCAGACCCAAATATATGTGAAATTGTGATTAAATCCGGTCATACCAATTCAGCTCCACTTTAAAATACGGTGACCTTCAATTCAATAATTAGTTAATAATAACAATACACGGGCCGGCTGCATGTGCGCATTTTAACGAACTCGAAATACCAAACAACAAGCAAACATTGGCTGGAGTAAAAAGTATAAGGCGCTATCTCGTTTTTTCAACGGCTGGTTCAAAATCGATTTTAGTTATTGATAATTCAGCCGTCTTTTTTTCTTTCCAGGAGTAAGAAGCACTATTTTTGTTTAGTTATTATTTATTTGTTTATATAGGAACAAATGACAGTACCATAAAAAAACAGTGCAATTATTGAACCGTATTTCGATTTTGATTAAAGTTGTTATTTTCTATATTAGAGAAAAGGGAAACCCTCCAAAAGCAAAAGAACAAGAAGAAAAATTACTGAAAATGTCCCTAGGCTGGACAAATCCAGGAGAACATCAGTCGGCGTAGAGGTCGGGGTAGCTAACAGGACTATCATTTAGACGGTCGATGCGCCGACCTTTAAGCCAACCTGAACATATGTACGGCGATTAGCTCTATACACGACCTTTACGCCGACCCAAGATCGAGATCGTGTGAACACGGCTAGTGTGACCTAACTTCGCTTCAGTTAACTCGAGGCAGCAACAAACTGTTTAAAACGACCAGGATCAGGTCTAGAGTTGGTCATGCATCCCCCGTGTTCCAACAGGAAAACAAGGGCGCTTATGTGAATGCCAAGAGTATACAGACGGTCGTCAAACTGACTTCATCTTGCTAGCTCTGATTACAATTGGAACAAAGTGAACATGGTAAGCCCTCATTAGCTTATTTAACAAATTATGCACTAATATAGAGTAATGTTTTTTCAGTTAAATTATGAAATAATGTGAATTTTGATAAACTATTTATATAAAAATCAATAATTTTAAACATACAATATTAACAAAAAAGTATCAATTCTTCAAAGCTTATAAAAGATTTTGTAAAATGCAAGCACGCAATATTATACAAATCCTCCTATAATCTGGGCGAAGGCATGGGGAAATCAAGTTTTGGAGAATAAAAAGGGAAATTCATGGGATAAAAATATATAAAGCAATTGATTAATAAAGAGGCAATGCCGTCACAAACTGATAATCAAATTGGTAATTTGTGTAGTGATTAAGATTTAACTCAATATTGGTTTCCTCTGTTTCACTTGTTTTTAGCATCTATTGAACGCAAATTATTTTTGGAGTAGACGAAACCTTTAATTCCGTGTCACAGTATTGTAAATGAATTAGATATTTCATACAGCTGGCCTTGTAACAAGATAAGATGGTGTTCACGCTGGTAGGTTTTTACACACAAACAAATTATTGCATGGTCACTGATTGTAACCGGAGGTGCGTAGGTGCTCAGAACCTGCAAAAGATGTTTGTAGAACTCAGAGGCGGAGTTCCTTTGTATCAATCCGGCTTTCAGTTAAACGGCGTCGGGGTCACCAGGAAACGATGCTCTGAAAATACGAGGGCAGATGTAGCAACAACATTTACAGCAACGACTATTAAAATACATATATCGAGAGCACTGTTGTGCAGGGGCGGCGAAGTGGGTGCGCCACGCGGGGGGGGGGGGGGGTGCTCCCCTCAGAAGTTGAAGATTTCTTTGAAATTGATGCATAAATGGTTCGGTTTGGTGCATACTTTTTGCCAAATTGAAGAGAAAACAGCCTTAAGTTCAACTAACAGGAACAAGAACGCAGGGGGTGTGTGAGGGGGATGTGCTCCCCTCAGATTTGATTTTTTTTTATTTTTATTTTTTATTTTTTATTTTTTTACATGATGCATAAATGGCTCGATTTGGTGCGTAATTTTTGCCAAATTGAAAAGAAAACAGTGCTAAGTTAAACTATCAAGAATGCAGGGGCGTCTCAGATTGTGCGTGATGGGAACGCATTGCTGTGTGTGCGTGTGTGTTGTGCGTGTGTGTCGTGTGGGTTTTGTTTGCATGTGTAGTGTAAAGTGTGTACACAGTTAGAAAGTTGTAGGAATTTTGAAGAAAAGAATAATCCAATTATTTTTAACAATAAAGATTTCTTATTAAAAAAGAAAATGATTTTTGATGAGGAGTTGTTTACACGCAATATAATTTTAATTCAAAATATTTTTGCTGAAAATGGCATGCGGGCAATATCTCATTTTTAAAATTTGGGGTTAAAAGGAAACAAAATTGTTGATGTATGGAATATTGGGAGAGCTATTTTGAGAAGCGGAAATAAGGATAACTGGAGTTTAGTGGATGTAAAAGAGTATGATATATTAATACAGTTTAACAGTACTGTGAAGCTCCTCAGAGTTGTATTATCGATGAAGGTTTATGAATATTTTATAGAGAAGTTACAAAATTTATTTGTCTTGAAGATTCATGATGGACGGGAATTTTCAGATTTTTCAAATAAGGTATGTAGGGAGATATTTAGTAAGCCTAGGAAATTTACTCTTGTTAACAGACTAAGAGAAATTCAGTATAAACTGCTTCATGGAGCAATATATACTACAGAATATTAATTCAGATTGGGCTTTGTTGTAGATAACTTGTGCTCATTTTGTAAGCGAAGGATAGAAACATATTTACACTTGTTCTGGGAGTGTGTACATGTTCAAATATTATGGCAAAATGTAATAGCTAAGTTTGAGCTAAGGAAATTATGGTCTATCGACTGGATAAATATTCATTTAGGGTTGTTTGGTAACTCCCCACGAATAAAAATGTTTGATACAATTATTTTTGCATTTAAATATTGGATATATAGATGCAGGGGAAAGTCCATAATATTATCTTTGGGGGAGTTTCAAAAAGAACTGTTAGAATTTAGGGAAGAAGAAAAGAATATTGCAGGGAGGGCAGGTGAATTGGCCTTACATTTACAAAAGTGGGAACAAGTAAAGTTTTCATGAACTTTTTACACTGGACTATAGTAGCCTCGTTTAAATGATTTTGTTTTAAATGTTTTAAATAGATTATTTCGGTTTTTTCTGTCGCTCGCACTTGGGGTATTCTGAGGGGGCTAGGAACAGTGTGTGGTGGAAGTGTGGTCGGGTGGAGTGTGTGTCGCATGATTGGGAGGGGGGGGGTAGTAGTAGTAGTGTGTTTTGGTTGGATGGGGTTATTTGTTTTATGATACAACTGATTTCATTTTTGTTTTCATCAATTGTACAATGTATGTAATGTAAATGTTTTGAATTTATGTCAAGGAAAAAAAAATACTCTATTTCTAAAAATTAATTTGTATTGTTTGGAATCAATAAAAAAAAAACTATTAAAAAAAAAAGAGGAAAGTGTATCATTCCTAGGTATTGTTTATACCTTTACTCCTACCTGGGAGATTCAATGATACACTATAATTTTGAAATTTGTCATCTAATGAATAAACAATTTGAGAATGAAAAATAAAATGCAGATCGACTTTTGACGATTGTACGAGTGACCTTGCCCGCAGCCGAGCAAAATGTCTTCTCTAAAATAAACATTGTATGATGGAATCGATTGTGTGTTTAGTGTTTTTTGTTCTTCCTCTTGGTTTTTTTTTGTAAACGATATGGATTTAGTCATGGACCCTTGATTTCTTAGACAAAGAGAGAGAGAGAGAGAGAGAGAGAGGGGGGGGGGGGGGACAAAAGATTGACTTTGCCTGGAAACCACACAAATCGAAGTCGGATCCCTATTAGTCACGCCATCATATGTGGAATGGCTCACTTTTTATATCGTGTCACAGTATTGTAAGTCAATACGATATTTCACGGCTGGCCTTGTGACACGGGTAACAGAGGAAATAAAAACACATTTGGAAGGAAAATTCTGAAAGGAAACGAACCTTGATTGAAATCATTTGTTATGAGGTTCACGCTGGTAGGTTTTACGACAAAGCAAAATTCCTGATCAACGATTGAAATTAGAAAATCATTGGTGCTTAGGACCTGAAAAGGTTGTTTGTAGAATAGCATGTATTTAAAGGTAGAGACCAGTAATGGTCATGCGATTGCATTGTGAAAGAAACGTTGTGGAATCGATCAGAAAATGTTGATCATCTAGCATATAAGTATTGGTGTGTACTGCAAGGTTCTGGAATCATCAAAATGACCAAAATCACCAAGACAATTCTATAAATTAAGTGAAAATTGATTAATATTTTGACTTCTGTTTATGACACTTTACCTGATATTCAAGTCGACCATCCTTAACAAGATTTTGATATATATATGTAACATACTGTCATTTATGAAATAAGTGAAAACCCTAAAAACAAAGAAACCGAACTATACGCATGTATAGATGGTACGCTATACTGGAACCTCAGAGGGACTTTATCCGTTAAGCTCATGTTGAATAGATTAGGAAAACCCGAATTTCACAGAATTTTTCTTGTTAGCAGCATTAGTACAAGAATATATGAACAAGACAAAGTATATCTAGGCATAAATATCATGTATATTAATAGTGAAAAGCACACGGTTCCGTATATCAATTTTCACTTGTTGGAACTTCAAATGATCACATTACATTCCTCCGTCCCTGGTACAAAGTATTACAAATATATGTACTTATTAATCGATTGTTATGAGATGTATTCAGGCTTTGACATACTCTAAATTAAGACACCAACGACATTGCATAATAATTTTCGGCTTTAAAAATAAAATTGAGTTCTGGTAATGCAATTGCATTGTGAAAGAAAAGATGTGGAATGGATCAGAAAAGTTGATCATGTAGCATGTAAGTATTGGTGTGCAGGGTTCTGGAATCATCAGAATCATTATACATTTGGCCCAGTCTTGGTAAAGTAACAAGCACTGTACACAAAAAGATGTAAATGGGACTGCACAAAGGGTGTCGGGCTACTTACCTTGATTTCTTTATCTTTATATGCTCAATACTCAGCCAGTATACATTTTCTACCAAAATATTCGGCAAAAGATATTTATGTGTAGTCTTTAAAATTCAGTGTAAGTTTCGTTTGATTCTGTGAGAATTCAATTTCTTTTTTAACCGAACTCAAGTTTATCTGTAATATAGCGCATAATACATCAACGATGTCTCTGAGCGTTTTACAGATCAATTATTACCCCGCTCAACGGACTTAGGCTTACCCGCAAACAAAGCTATGTAACATAGTAAGGCCATTAAAAAAATATACATGTTTAGCGTCCCCGCCCGCTTCCTTTTGCGGGGCCGCCTCCTATTTTTTTTTTTTTTTTTTGTTGAATTTTTTGGATTTTTTTTAAAAGAAAAAAAGCATGAAAAACACTGCTAAAATGGATCTATTTTTGATTTTTCAAAAAAAAAAAAAAAAAAAATGTCGGCGCCCATCTTGAAAAGTAGCCGACTGTCAGGCAAAATGTACCGAGCGGCCATTTTGAAAGGAAAAAAAGAAGAAAAAAGGGCCTCCTCCTTTTTTTTTGTTTTTTGTTGGCCTTATACCTCAATCTATGCCTGCGTTTGGCCACCAAAAATATTCTTGCAAAATTTCAAGTAAAAAAATAAATATCGACAAGGGGGCGAAAAGCGTTCTGAAAAATGACGTCATAGCCTATTGATGTTATAATTGGGCAGAAACCAAGCAGAATTCGTATTGGGGCTCTTGTTGGAAAGGATTTACTCAATGTTCTGTGTGAACTTTACCGTATTTGGTATCATTCGAAAAGACATTTCATTGCGGTCAGTTATGGTCTGTCAGAAAGTTTCAGAAAGTTCAGAATGTTTACCTTTTACATACTTACCTTAAATCTAATGAGACTGTCTTCCTATGGTGATACACATATACTATCACTTGACCTTGACCTTGACCTAAGCCTTCCGCACCATCTGGGAGATGTGTGATGGCTTTTGCTTCATGACCTCAAGCAAGATCTTCCTATCTTCCTATACTATCACTAATACCTCTAAATTGTTCACAAGATATCGCGATAACAAGGATACAAATAGTAACTTGAGAAAGTGACCTCTGACCTTTAATTGTGTTTAACAATAATTTCATACGTTTTTGGTAATGATATTCTTTTGAAATCACTTAAAAATTGTTATAAATCGCTGTAATTACTGTCGAAAAATAAAGTACATACACGCACGTTCAACGCCTGGATACATGTTACAGCGCAGACGCTTGAAATGGACCGGAAGCGACTTGGTCACCAAACTATCACAGGTAATATTTGAACATACAGGTATTTTTTACATATTGGTGATGGTGAGAATTTAAATCACTACAATGAAATGAAATTTCTCTCCTTAATATTTGTCTCTTTCAGGAGATTGCACCTAATCCGTTTGATGACAGTGACGTTCTTAACAAACTTGGGAAGCCGTGGGAGGAGCGGTCATCTAAATACAAGAAGTGGTTGCTAGGAGTGTTACAGAGTAAAAAATGTCATCGGATTCTTGACGTAGCCTGTGGTAAAGGGTGAGTGTAGAAATGCTTACTTATTAAGGAGCAGTCCAAATAAGCTCGACCTACACTAACTCTGATAATAATTATTATAGTGATATTAATAAAGCTAATAATAATATTACAAGTTATAAAATGATAATATTACAAATGAAAATGATAATAATGATGCTAATAATAATAATGATAATGATTATAATTGAGAGTAAAGTGATGATGAAACATCCACAATTTGATAATGCTTGCTTACATACTATCTTCAAGCTACGAGTACCAATTACTATACGAAATGTGTTCTACAAATTAGGAATGTTTCAGGCTCAGCATAATCATTTTCTTTTAAATGACTGCATTTAAGAGAAAGGTGAGACCTGGAAAGATGGGGAAAATGGTTAGCTTTTCATTTCTTGTTATGTTAGAGTGGAAGAGTTTCATAGGAAAAACAAAACGCATAACAAGGGCACCATTTCACCAAACTTACCATCAGTGACAAATGACAGCTTTTGTAATAAGCTAGTAAAATCCTTGCTTCTGATTGGTTATCAGCACATTTGTGACTAAATTTTGTCATTTGTCATTGAAAAAAAAGGCTTTGTGAAACAGGTCCCAGAACTCAACTTTATCTTTAAAGTAGCTGTGCGAAGAAATCTCATAAAATTGGCAAACTACACATGACAGGAAAGCTTATGTCATTAAGAACAAGAATCATTTGCTTTAAAGTTGTGTTAAAATTAATTAAACACTTCAGTAAGCATTGTCCAACACCCTTCTCAGAACTTCAAATCCTGGCTTGAAAGTGAAATATACGGGTCCTGAATCATGACGTCACACGTGGGACAGCGTGAGCTCAGTGCGCTAGCGAGAAGCACATATACACATAGTTTACACATACAAGTTGCATAGTGAAAGTGGACTGAAGATCTCTCGAATTCAACGAACTAAAACTTTAAATTGATTATTATGCCATCTGTAAATTGTAAGCCTTTCGATTATTCCAAATATCTTGTAATTTGTTGTCGTTTGTTGAGATGTCATCGTATGAATGAGGACAATGAGGATTATGATGATGATTTTCTACTTATCCGGACACCTACCCACTGGACATCCACTCCTGGGTAACCACCCCCAGTCAACTACCCCCTAGGACAACTAACCCCTAGGCCAACCACCCTCTAGGACGACTAACCCCTGGGACAATTACCTCCCAAGACAACTACCAACTAGGACAACTACCCCCAGACAACTATCCCCTAGGATTGTTTTCCGGGGGGTAGATGTCCTAGAGGATGGTTGTTGTAGGGGGTAGTTGTCCGGTGGCAGTTGTTCGGGGGTAGTTTTCCTAAAGTAAGAATAATTTTTTGGGGAAGGGTCCAACTTTTTATGAAATATTTAGCGGCGGCTTAGTAAGCTTTTAAATACGCGGGGGGAGAGCACAAATTTTTTTACCAGGGGGGGGGGGGGGGCAGGTCCGTCGCCTTTCTTCTTTGCGATATATTTTTGTATTCATACCATCACGGCTGGGTTCTGGAATAATAATAACAAGTACTAAATAATCCCTTTTACACAGAATGGACTCGTTATTCCCGCTCGAGCACGGAATGGAAGTCGTTAGCTGTGATGATGCTGAAGCGATGCTCTTCTACGCTAGATCAAAGAAAACACGTCTTGGACTTAGAAACTGGGGTAGGGCATGTTTTGCTATTTTTTTAACCCAAATAATAGTCAAACATAATTGTAAGGCTATCTTATATATATTGTGAGTAGCTACGTTTACACTTACCATTCATGTAAACATTTTATTTATTCTCTGTTATGTTAATAAGATAGTTGTACAAGAGCAAAAGATATTAAAAATTCTGACCCATCATACCCTATTTCCCATAAAGTTAGAATAATTTGTTCTTATTTCTTTCCCTCAAATCAAAGCGAAAATGTGATTTATTATAAATCTTCCCAAAACAGATTAATCTTCATTGATCAATAACGTTCTGAGATGGTATCAATATTATATCCATCCATTGTGAATTTGTGATAAGCTAATTTATAAAAGAACAGTAATAATTTTAAAAAAACATTGTACATATATATAGATATACATATATATATATATATATCCCATTCTAAATTGCTTGTTGTTCCTAAAACTAAGAAATCATGGGGGGGGGGGGCTTTGGACACGCTGGACTTTACTTATGGAATCAATTACCACAAGATATTCGTCATATTTCAAGTGTAGATTGCTTTATTTTTTTATTTTTTATTTTCTTGTACTTTGGGTTTTCTTCCCCATTGCGCATCGAACACATTAGTCATGTGGCGTTGGTGCATTACGAATACTCTTCAGAAGAGTGACTTCTTCATATTTTTATAAATATTTATTATTCTTGTTGATTTATTCCCTTTCGGAAACAAACTTAGGTCGACCGTATCTTTCTGCAATATCAACCGTTTCGGATTCTATGCGAAACATGTTAATGATGCTAGCAAAGCATATGTTATCATCTTTCCCGATTTATATAGGTTATTTGTGAAAAAATATTTCCCTCTCTAAAAAACGCTCTTAGATGATTAATTCAAAAAGTACTGATTTCAAACGTTTTCGATAAAATAATTTGAATATCGTCCGGCTGATAAATGCAACATTACAACAAAATTCGTAAAACTTAGCTTTAGAAAACTTTTTGAAATTTATTATTACCAAGTTTGGATTTAACTTCCTTTGAAATAAAAGAAGTTAATATTTAGCTCCTTTGGAATGAAAAGAAAATTTGTTATAAAAACTGTCTACCCATTCGGAAAAATTTCATTAAAAAATATGTTTGCATTAAAAATATTTTCAATTGCAATATAGTGCATTTGATTCTTTAGTGTCGCATACACGTTTTCACATTTTGAATTTCGATCAAAAGCATATTTAGCCCCGTTTAGAATTGAGCTATATAATTACACTGTCGCTCATAAAGGTGGAATATTTTTTTTAAATCCCAATTTATGGAATTATTTTAAAAATAATTTAAAAATAATAGATCTAGATAATAGTATGCATTCTCCGATTTTATTGAATAATAATTTACCAATGTGTGTTTTGCGTGACTGCTAAAGCATGTGTATGCTACTATGCTTATCAACTAGGGGACCTTATGCCCTTAAGTCATAAATGACAGTAATGAGGATTAATGCCCCACAAAAGGGCACTAATATAACACATCGACACGGTTTTGATCCTGGGGTCTCACAGTTACGAGGCCATTGCTTTGTCACTGAACCATGACTGTACGCAGCGGGGGCTAGGGTAGGGGGCAGTTTCCATAAATTAAAAAAAAGAAAGAAAATGCAATAAATTTGCAATAATTTATTGCATTTTACCCTGGTTCCCAACATAAAAAAATCTTCTGTGTGCCCATGCTTTGAGCCATAATGCATGGCCGTCCATAGGATTTTTTTATCTTGGGGACCGGGGTAAAATGAAATAAATTATTGAAAATTTATTGCATTTTCTGTTTTTTTATTTATTTATGGAAACTGCCCCCTACCCTAGCCCCCGCTGTGTACAGTCATGGTTCAGTGACAAAACAATGGCCTCGTAACTGTGAGGCCCCTGGATCAACACCGTGTCGATGAGCTATATTAGTGCCCTTTTGAGGGGCATTAATCCTCATTACTGTCATTTATGACTTGAGGGCATAGGTCCCCTAGTTGATAAGCATATTAGCATACTCATGCTTTAGCAGTCCCGCAAAACACACATTGGCAAATTATTATTCAATAAAATCTGAGAATGTATACTATTATCTAGATCTATTATTTTTAAATAATTTTTAAAATAATTCCATAAATTGAGGTAAAACTAAAATATTCCACCTTTATGAGCGACAGTGTATGTATATTATATTCATATATATAGTTTTGAGATCTGATTGGAGTGCGAAAATACGAAAAAAGACAATAATCAATTTGCCAAGGCGCGCACACGCACATACACGCACCGCCCACTTAACGTTTTTACTTCTGACATATTCATTTATTTTGTTATTCATATTTTACTTTTCATTTTACATGGCTGAAGTTATAAAGCGAGCTAACTGGCTGACGTTAAGCGAAGACTTACCAGATCAAGAGCCATTCGACGCCGTGCTCTGCTTGGGGAGTTCGATTTTACACCTCTTGGATTTGCCTCCGGAGCTCGGCCTCTATCGGAAGTGTTTGACCAACTTTAGGAAGTTCTTGAAACCAGGTGGATTGTTACTGATCGATCACAGGAACGTTGATTCGATGCTTGATCGTGGCTTAGTTGTGAATAAGACCGTTTTTCAAGAGGTGTGTTTACTTTTATTTTCATAATGGTTGGTCCTCTGAAATGGTGACTATTTTGACGAAAAATAATATGTTGTGATTAAGATTTTATGGAAACCTTGAACCACCAATAGTTTGGTTCATATGAAAGCAATTTAAATCATCTACATTAATTTTTAAATACCAATTATAACAGAATTAACATAATTAACATCGAAATTATAAGTTAAGAAAATGGTTTCTTTTTTCAAAAAATGTAATGTTATCAAAAATGGTTATTTTCAATTTGACAAATTCAGAGAGGACGGTGTCTTTTCAGAGACTGAGGTAATTTTCCAGGAATTCGCCCATGTACAAAGATAAAAAATTGTTCGAAGGAGAGGCTTATATCTCGTGAGGTTAATTGTCCTAAGGGGTATTTGTCCAAGGGGAAATTTTCTAAGGGGGAAAAGGTCCGAAGGGGGGGGGGGGGGTTCCTAGAACCGCTTTGTTTTTGTCATTTCGAAATACCCAGGACCTTGACGTATAACAACAAACGAACATAAATTAAGATTTTTTTTTCTTCAGTTCTCTCGAATAGTTGTATGTGAAGCAAAAATATTACTCTACTAATAAACGCTAATAAACATAAGACCGATTTCCAATACATACATGCAATAATCTATAAATAAATAGGTTGTACATCTTCGTTTGAAGGATAGTGAATTGCCTCGTTAAAAAATAAATTATAACAAGGAAAAACAGCTTTACGCTTTATTAAACATAACACCTCTGTCCTTTGTTTTCAATCATTTTACTAGGTAGACGGTTTTCCAGATATATCGATGGAAATGATAGAAAAAGACGGAGTTCGTCAGCGAGTAGACATCATTTTCCACATGGAGGTTACGAATGAGGAAACGGGGAACATCAATTTAGAAAAGTTAGTACAAAGTAATGTCGTTTAAGTTATACGGGTAAGTTCACTCGAAGCACCATTAATTCATGTCAAAAGCTGAACAGAATGTATAAGTCAATATCTTATTATGAACGATTGCAAACCTGATCCTAGAGGACATTTATACATTTAAATTAACCATTCCAAATCGTTTGGAGACTTCATATTAAAACTTAACAAATACTATTATTGCTGTTAAGGCGTAGGCATTCAAAAATTTACAACCCAACATTCGATAAGAATCGACATAAATGTAAACATTGGTATGTCATCAGTACCATTTATTTATGAGTTAATATTCATTATATATGTATTTACCTAACTTTTCAATTACCTCTTAACAGGGTTATTATTCCGATAGCACCCGTCCAAGTTCACAAGTTCACTGCACTACTAAAAGAGATGTTTGGATCAAATTCCAAATACTCCCTCTACGGTGATCTAGAACTACAGGAGCATGTTGACACAAAAGATACGGCCTATTTCCAACATGTTGTGCACGAATAAATTAAGGTTTACTTTAAGTTGGAGTCCGATAATCGTGAGAAGACTCTGTCACTATAAATTAGCTTTTGAATCAAGCTCATGAATACACGCGTAAGGGTACATTTTTATTGTGTATTAAAGGTACTTTGTTTCATTCGCAGGCTTACACAAATGAAAAGGTTCAATTCCACAGGCATTTGAAAGATTATTCTAATTGTGACCTTCCCTTAAAACCAAAGGGCTTGAAAATGTCTTTATATGGGGGGAAAACTACCGTTAGTTGTCGAATCGAATTTAGGAATCGCCATCCTTTTAGTAAATGTTCTTATTTGTCAGACCCTTGTTCCGAATGGTGCACGTTACATGAAGTAAGTTATTGAGGTAGACAAATGCTCATGTACCGTTTACAACTCATTTTATATATGTAATACAAAAAAATGAAGTCAGCTAGTCACTCGATAGTGTCCGACAGTGAAGTCTAGGAAGTAAACGGGTTTCCTTGGATCATTTGAGTACTAGGACACTTTTAACGTTTACATTTCACAGATAGGATTCACGTGACATATTTATTATTTCTGCAAAGTTCTACAGAATTTGATGTTGGCTGCAAATGGGACATGGAACCTTTAAAGGGACTTAGTTAGATTGTTCAGATGAGAGAAAATGGTGCTAAAGGCTGGCTCACACTATGAGGAATAAGGATCGAGCTAACGCAAGCTACGTTAAGCTGCGATTTGAATTTTGAATTTCCCGCCAATCATCGTGTGTTGCCTTCAATTGTCGCTAGCGACCGTAGACGGCCGAAATTATCAGCTGCGTCCGTCGGCAAATTTTCAGCATGTTGACAATTTTGTGGCGGCAAAAAAAAATCGTTGTGATTCCGTCCAGATTTCGTTGGAGACCGCAACCCTCATTTCCCTTACGTTTCCATGCCGTGCGATTCCGTCTCTAGGCGTTTTGAGGTCGTCAAAATTTCGTTGGTAGTCGACGTTGACATTGGCGGCAAAATAACGGCAAGTAAAGTCACGTCTCGAAGCCTGACAACACGTTACGGCAAGTAACGAAATTGTAACGACATTGGTGCGACGATGAATTGCGAATTTGGCCGAAGGGTACGGGTGATGACTGTTGATAACGGGTCGTTTGCGAGTACCTGTGTCATTGCAACGGTGGTCTGCGATGGGCTGCGAGTTTGCAACGATGGTCAACGATTTTAAACTCAAATTTAAAAGTTATTATATTATTCTCCAGCCCAGCACAGCATATGTCTGGGTGAATGACCAGAACGTTGTGAAAAGTGGGAACACCAAATTCTACAATTTATTCGACCCGCAGACAAATAGACTTTGATGTCAGCCGCTGAGTCACGTCAACGTCGCAGCAACCCACCTTCAGCCTACCTTCCTTACCGCCAGCCAATCAGCTGCCAGCCGCCTGACCTCGTTCCTTGTTGCCGGGCTACGTCGAGACATCCGCCCAGACAACGTTCGATTTTGGTCGCTAGACTCCGTTACCTGCCGCAGCCACTCGTCCCTTGCCGTGTTGTTGCTGAAGGTGGTTCCCATCCGTCAGCGAATCTTGCTTTTCCCTTTTTTAGCCGTCGCCTTGCCGCCAAATGTTCGCTTCTGTCGCCTTTCGCGGGGTCTTTGCCGCTACTATGTGAGCCAGCCTCAAGGTAGTAACTTCAATGCTAGATGTACAATTAAAGATAATCTGAAAGTTTGAGTGAAAACGGACCAATATTAATGATAAAAATTGGGGAAAACTGATCTGATTGATTCCTTAGTTCTCCCAACTATATTATTACAATATAATTACATTTTAGGTGACTGTAAACCGTCACAAAGCAATGAACTGGCTTTATATACCATTCCAGACATTTAAGTGTTGACAGATTTTTAAAAGCCAGTCCTATCTCTTATTTTCAAGGGAAAACGATTGGGAAAATTTACTGTTAGTCACTGTAGTAGAGGGTGTTGCGCGGTGACGCCTTCAAAGAAAACGGTTTGAGAATTTTCTCAGGGTTTTGTTATCTATAAGAGGGTTAGTACAGTAGAAGGAATATAATAATTAACATTTCTCAATTATTTGAGACGAGATAGTCTTTTAGTTGTTTCTTGATCAAATTATTCGTTGGACTAGTTCGAATTGCACCAGGGCCAGCTAGTGCGTGTTATAGACTAATGAGCTAAATCTGCTTCAGCATTTTTGCAAGAGTTCCATGCATTATACCCCCACAATGGCATGGAACCTTTTTCCTAGAGCCCTTCTTTATGTTGAAATGGTTCACTATATTGTAAAATGCACAAAATGGGATGTCTCTATGTGTGAAAGATCTGTGGATATTTCTACAAGTGCTATTTCCCAAGTGGCTTATTGTGCAAACGCACAGATTGTATAGGTGGGTGACTAGACCAGCTTACTAAAATGTTCAAGTTTATGTATGTTTTTTTCCTGGGGACCTAGAGACAAGATATCCAATTAATTAATGAATATGTAATTAATTAATGAATAAATCCAGTGTGCGTACATTACTTGTTGCCATGTTGAGCAAGCCCCGGGCAAGCTTAGTATTAAAAAAAGAAACATAAATGACAGGAGATCAAGATTAAAATATTTATGAAAATTGACTATTAGACCCCACTACTGTAATAATAAGCGAGTTCCTAAATAGCTCTGGACCGCATGACCCCCAAATATCCACAGATCTTAGACACATGGATACTTCCCACCTGTGCATATTAGAATAATCACTGCCAAAGTGATGGAGGTGCTTCATGAATACCTTTTGTTTGCCTCTTGGGAAGAATACTTCCACCTGTGTATCAGTTAAATGTACTGATGGTGCATACATGAATACTGATTACATAACTTTCATGAGCACGATCCGAGTATTCATCTCAATGGTTTTAGAATTTTGGTACAAATTGACCTTTATCTGCCCATGCGCAAATCCTAATTACGAACTCGCTTATTATACTGGAATTTATTGCATTTAGAAATAGCGAAGAAGCCTGGCGTGGGTTGCAGAGAGAAAGTGGATAGAGAGAAGGAGTGTCTGAGTGAAAGGGGGATATGTCAAGATGAATGGAAAAGAGGATTGGAAGATCATAGAGAAATAAATTACATAGTAGTGGACATGTTTTCCAGACTAATTAATTAACTTCACACTTGTGTAACATAACAAAAGAAGAAAACAAATAGAGAATGATGAGAGATGATGCCAATTGTGTTAACGTATGACACTATTTGAGGTGTCGTGGTCGATGAGGTACTGGATCACATGTTTCGTGGTTCGAGGCCCATTGTGGAATTAATGTCCTTTGACAAGAAATTAATCGACATTGACTTGTTTAAAAACAAATGTAATGTAATGATCTATTACAGTTTGACAAATATAGGAAACTTTTCTTCTTCTAATTCTTCTTTTTTTTTCTTCTCCTTCTACAACTAACTCTTGTTGTTCTTTCCTACCCTCTGCTTCTTGTTCTCCTTCTCCGTCTTCTTGTTCCTCTTATTCTACTTTCCCTCCCTCTCGAGTCTTCTCTTCTTCTCCATCTTCTTTTTCTACATCTTCTTCCTCTTCTTTTGTTTTTTCTCTTCTTCTCTTTCTCTTCTTTCTCTTCTTTTTCTTCTCTCTTCTTCTTCCTCTCGTACTTCCTTCCTCTCTTCCTCAACACTTCGATTGCTTTTTTCGCCTTTCTGCGTGGTCGCTCGTTGTCACACAAAGTTGTCACAAAAAATAAGCACTAACATTCCAAGACAAGGACATCAGTGTTGCCTTCAAAAGCCCTAACACACTAAGAAGTAGGTTGGTCCACCCAAAAGACAAAATCCCAAGAGAGGAAAAGACAGGTATTGTGTACAAGATCACCTGCACAGACTGTGACAATTCATATGTTGGAGAAACTGGCAGAACTCTTAATGAGCGTCTAAAAGAACACAAAAGAGCCCTCAGATTGAGCAACCCATCCCATTCAGCATTAGCTGAACACGCCCTCAACACAGGACATAACATTGGATAGGAGGATGCCCTCATAATAGACTTTGAAAGTAACTTCTGGGCAAAAAAGGTGAAAGAGTCCATATGGATTAAGAGAATTAAACCATCACTAAACAGGGACTCTGAGTACCTATTGTCACCAATCTTTGGTCCAGTGATCACAGGACACTAGGCAGCGCAGCGAAGCAAACGTGTGACTCAGACTTATCACTTAAGCCCCAGTCCCATAAAAAGCCGGACCAGCACGGACGAGCACGGACCACTCCGGACGATCCCGGACCATGGTCTGGGGTGATCCGGGATGGTCCGGGATGTTTTGTTCAAAAAATCGCAACCGCCGACCGTCTCCCCGGACCCAACACGGTACCACTACGGACCGCCCCGGACCGTCCGGGCACAGCCCCGGCAGCAGTACAGATCATTCCAGACCCAGCACGGAGCCACCACGGACCGTCCCGGACCACCCCGGTGCCAACACGGTGCCAACACGGATGACACCGGACCATCCCGGATGGGGTCCGGGATGGTCCAGGGTGATCCGTGTCGCCACCGTGCTTGGTCCAGGATCATCCGTAGGGGCGCCAGGGTGATCCGGGGTCAATAACTCGCTCCCGGACTGCCACGGATCAACACGGACCGCCCCGGCGCCACTACGGATGACCCCGGACCCAGCACGGTGGCTACACGGATCATCCCGGATCAAACCATTGTCCCGGACCGTCCCGGACCACCCCGGCAGTTTTTGACCGTCAAAAACATCCGGGGTCGACTCCCGGACCGCCCAGGACCATCCAGGACCATCCAGGACCACCCCGGTGCCAACACGTTGTCAACACGGACCGAATCCTGGATCACCCCGGATGGGGTCCGGGATATGGTCCGAGACGGTCCGGGACGTATATGGGACTGTAGCTAAAGCTTGAGAAAGTCCACAGGAGTGGACGAAAGCTTGCATAACAAATTTAAGGTTGGTAAAAGCTAAAAACTAGATGTTATCATTATCCCAAACTGATGAAAGTTTTCTGTATCAATAAGCACTAATATTGAGAGAAGGATGGAATTGTGCATTAATGCAATTGCTTTGTAAAAGTACATCTTTCCAATCTTGATAAGGTCAATGGCAACTCCTTTATCACTAGTATACGTTAATATTGCACTGGAAACCGTTAAATAGTCGTGAAGCCTATGATTTACATGTAATCTATCCCACGATACAGCCAAACCTGCTTTAGTGACCACCTGTCTACAAAGACCACATTTGTTATTACCCTTGAAATGGATTTTCATTGATACATGTACTAAAGAAACCTGGCCCCTCCCCTGGGAAAAAAAAAAACAGGTACAAACATGTTAATGTTACCTTTATTTGGTATCAGGAATACCTCCCCTGGTGTTCCATGGGGGGGGGGGGGGGGGGGGGGGCGATTTTCAAATTTTTTTAGGGCAAAAAAAAAAAGTGCTCGTTGAATGGTCGCTGTAGACAGGTTTGACTGTTTTACATCTTTGCCAGAAATCAACCTTCTCTTCCAATCATCCACACATGATTTGCTCTTGATGTTCAGGTTTCCAAAGTGTATTTAAGATATGACCTTCAAATATTACTTCTACACAAGCATACGCACTTGCCTGGAATAGGGCTTGCACAGAACCAAAGTCCAACTCGGGTTTTGTGCATGCCCTATACGTGGGGTTTACCTATAGAATGCCAGGTACATTTTCAAGGTATTTTAAGTTGATTTTATTCATTTTAGCTATACACACACAATTTTCCAGGTGACTTGTACACTTTAAGGAAGCAAGTATTCATTTCTTAATTACAAAAACAACGAGGTCTATTTTGCTCTGAGTATCAGTTTAGTAAGGGAGGTATAGTTTCACCTCTCTGGTTTAGTATACTAATTCCAAAAACAGTGTTCATTTATAATCATGAAATCCACTTTCTGTTTAACATTACAATATACAGTGTAGCTATACTTATCATATTCATAATCATAAAATCATTAAATGCTGTTATGGCACAATAAAATCATATCATTTGGAACATAAAACTTAAATAAATAACAATTACTTGATCAGTATTATACCTATTATAAGTCCCAGAGTCAAAACTGTTTCTCATAATGCCAAGTTTTAGTGAGTCATTCATTGTTTATTCATTAATCAACATAATAGTTTCTCAAATTAGAATCACGTCACATCAGAAGTTAAATATACAAACATATTTATTTTTTGTAATACAATATTTTGACACACTTGTTGCCTTTACACCAATTAATATCTGTTAATATATTATGGTAATACCTTCGCGTGTAAACATACTCTTTGAAATACAAGAACAGCAGTTGAATAATACAACCCTTGCCAATTTTTTTTCCCAAATTAATATATCTTAATATATTGATTGATAATTGATTCATTGATTTCTATATCATTTTTTTAGACATGAATATTCATGAGCGTCAATGTGATATTTTACATATGATCCATTTACATTTCATAGATTTGTCAATATAGCACATGACATTGTATAGAAATTAGAAAAGGCTTAATGCATATATGCTTCAGATAAACATGATCGAGAAGGGCCCTCAGTTAAACTAAAAACATATACCATGTAGGTTAAAGGGAAAGGGTGACTTGATACAAAAAGGGGAATAACGCTGATTTTCTAACTACAACATTAGTAACACCTGTCGATATAATAAGACACAGGTTTATGACATTAATATTATGGACAATTCTATCTGTAAAACTGTAATCTTAGAAATAAAACCGGCCCTACTTCAAAAGCACCGGCATTGCTTTTGATTGTTGGCAACATCAATTCTCTAAATACAGTTTGGTAAAAGTACAGCTCCTTCAAAAATTTAAAATCTCCTGATTTATAATGGTAAAAAGTAAAAACACATTATTCTAATAGAAAATACAGATTTTATTCCTCTTCCCCAAATAAATATCTCTTTGAATACATAAATAATGAAAATCTCTATCAACGCCCATATAAATACTCAATTAACCTGTTTCTAAGTTAACCCTGAAGGTGAAACATGAAACCCCTAAAGGCTCATTCTGATATCACTCAGCCTTACGTTTTTAAAGGATATAATACACTTCACATTTCTTTATCTTACAACACAGGGCTCTGCAAGCCTTTTTGTGTGCAGTGGTTCACCGCACCATATCTGAAAAAGCCTTAATTGACAACAAATTATCAATGGATTTTTTTTTTAAGGGGAGGGGGGGGAGGGGGAGGAGTTTGTTAGTGACGACTTTATCCATTTTGAATTTGGTTATAAATATGGAAAAAGTTTCCCAGGATATCATGATTTTTTTTTTTTACAGACTGAATACCACATTTTCAAGATGACAACCTTTTTTTTTCTATTCATTGGTATGTACAATAACTCGGCAAGAGCACAGGAGAAGGGGATCACATAAGATATACATCTTCAATATACAGTGAAAATGTATCAGCAAGCACCTGTATAAAAAGACCACCTGTCTATAAAGACCACATTTTGTTTGGTCCCTTTAAATTATGTATGTCATTGAAATGTGTACTAAAGGAACCTGAACTTAAAGCCAAACTGTCCTACTGGTAGCTACTTGCTCCCTCTATATAGAAAACTTCCCCAATCGGTGCCTGTTGGTACCCATGATCCTCTTTTTCTTATGTTGATTGATAACCACCCGTCAGTGATCTCACTGGGTGGTCTCATCCCTTCTGGCTGAACTACTACAGCCGGCCTTTAAAGACCACCTGCCTATAATAATAATAGTGGGTTCTTGTATAGCTCTCGTCTGTCAGACTTGACACTCCTGGCGCTCATAATTATTACCCTGGCTTTAGCATGGCTGCCATTACGGCGCTCTGGCATTTCAAGGAATTAATTTCTGCCAGGTACCCATTTACATCACCTGGGACCCGTCTTACAAAGAGTTACGATTGATCCAAATCGATCGCAAGTTTGCTGTCTCCTATCTCTGAAGTACATAGATGTGATTGATATCAGTCGCAAATAAGTAGCGATTGATATCAACTCTTTGTAAGACGGGGCTCTGGTGTGGCAAATGAAGATCAATGTCTTGCCAAAGGACATTAGTGCCACGGCAGGACTTGAACTGAGTGATCTAAAGTCCGGTGAGGTATCCACTCGACCACGACACCTTTAAATACAGTTTCGACTTTCGACTCCCTTGAGTGGTCTTTATAAACAGGTATCAGGAATTCCTGAGCAAATAGGCATCCAGCCAGGCACATTTTTTCTTTCTTTTTTTTCACAGCAAAATAACTTTTCTAATCTACAATAAAATATGGAACAATATCAATACTCATCATCTGTGATTAGGAATATTCAATCACACATTAACTGCTTTTTTGACACTATGGCCTGAATTCACAAAGGAGGTTTGTCAACAAACCTAGGTTTATGTGTGTCATACGATGCATTTCGAGGCACTTTTAGAAACCTTTACAAACCAAGGTTTATACAAACCAAGGTTTATAAAAACACGTCGAAACGCGTCATTTGATGCACATTAACCTACATATCTCGACAAACCTCCTTTGTGAATTTGGGCCTAAGAGCTTGTATATACCAAATACACGTATAAAGATTTTTGGCCACTGAGTGGTCGAAATTGCAGGCATGAAATTCGCTACCGACTACTAAAGCAACAAAAAACATTGACCTGGGGAGTGTTCCATCTAGACTAAGATCGACTTAAAGGTAAAGACCAGTTATGGTCATGCGATTGCATTGTGAAAGAAACGTTGTGGAATCGATCAGAAAAGGTTGATCATCTAGCATCTAGCATCTAGCATCTGCAAGGTTCTGGAATCATCCAAATGATAAGAAATTTGGCCCAGTCTTTGTAAAGTTACAAGCACTATACACAGAAAGATGTATATGGGACTACCCTATATCCCTCACAGACCATGAGAGAAACAAATTTACCAAATATATGAATTAGTAGGCGGTTTCCCGGCAAATTTTTTATCATCATGTATTATTTTAAAACATATTCTTTCACATGATTGGTAATGAGAGCTTCCATTTCATTTTTTGAAATTGGGGCGTTTCCAATACTGGTCTTTACCTTTAAGCTGGACTTGGACTATGGCAGGCCATTCATATAGCTAGTTCCTCTAACCAGGGACGTACAAAATCGTGGTCACAAATCTTCAGAACTTCCATTTTTGTATAGTTCATTATTGAAGGTTTGTTCTGTCTAATTTTAAACTTTTTAAGAGCATAACATTTCAAGTTTTAAATATAACTCAAGTTTGCAATGTAAGTAACGTTTTTCTTCAACAATTAACTATCCAAAAATGTAAATTCTGTTGATTTTTTATGTCCCTTGGGAGACCAATCGAGAGAGCAACCAGTGGCATAAATGGCCTGCCAATATACATGCATGTGAAGTTAAGAATGTATTTGTGCAGCGAGCTACATGTAAATGTTCATGCACATTTTGTCTTAGATGGGTAAATTTCTCTGATCTGTACAAATAAATACACTTTGACAGACATGTTTTGTTAAATATCTTTCTTTAGAACTTACACTTTATAGGAAACAGCATATAGACGGCTTAATTTGTGAGGGTCAGGATTAAAAACTAAAGCTCCATGGTGATCTTGAGACTGCACTGTATTTATCTCAGGACACAGGGCAATAGTTTTAATCATGCCCCTCAAAGCAGTCAATATTTTACATAACTACCCATACAGACAAGTGTTACAATGTTCAATACAGGATAATGATGAACATCAAGCTCAAATTCCAAAAGATTGCAAACGGACTTTGCACCCTCTTGCTCTCAGCTGCCATTTCGTAATGATGTCAGTGCAGAAAGAATACAACCGCCAGAAGGTTGCCAAATGCCGTGACAAGGAGTTACTTCCTTCTCACTCTCAGCTCAAATATTGTCATACGGTATTATGAAGATATAGCTCAACTGCTTGAAGGTTGCCAAATGCCTTGAAATGGACTTGTTTCCTTTTCGCTCTCAGCTCCAATATCGTGATGCGATATTTTACATGTAATTATGAAGAAATAGCTCAACTGCTTGAAATTTGTCAAATGCCTTGGACTTGGCACTTTCTTGCTCTCAGCTGCTATCCCGTAATAATCTTACTTGTAGAGAGAACTCAACTGCCAAAAGGTCGCAGTGTCAAATCAGCAGACTTAGCACATTCACCACCGTTTTTGCACTATTGAAGAATCCACATGCAGACTGTTATTGCAAATTTCTGCAGAATCTCACGCAAAATCATCATTACCAGCTATATACAACAAACGGTACAATTTCAGACAGCAAAGGATCGCCAAGACTTGCCTGAAATCAACCCTAGATCAATTTCAATACCCTAGTGTGATACCTTTAGAAGTAACGTTCAGATTATATAATACCGATAAGTCAATGTTATGTTTGGACATTTCAATAGGCCCAGCACAAGGGCATTGAAATCGCCGAAGGTAGATTTCCGTAGAGTCTTTGGTGATCCTGTTACAGCTGAAATGACCGGAATTCTGTTAAGCCCTTGACTCCTGAATTCTCATATTCTCCATAGGTTTAATACAGAAACCACCTGGGTCCAGTAGGCAAGGGGTTAATGAATGGCTGCAACTTCCGATCCGTTCTCCATCACGCCGTTGCCGTTGACGAAGCCAGACGACGTTGTTGCGAGCTTGGCTTTCTTGGAGGCGGGTTGACGCTCGGGGGCGTGGTTCCCGTTCTGGAGGACCTTCCCGTTGACGGAGTGGCCGTTCATGCAGAGCTCCGGCATGGCTGAGGGGTTGGTTAGCTTGTGCTCCAGGAGCATGTGGTTCTGTGGGGGAAGTCCCACGCAAGCTCTACAATGAAATAATGAAAACAAAAGTATTTTGATGAACTAATAATATCATTAATGTATATGATAAATTAAAGTGGTCCAAGAACCGATCCTTGAGGAACTCCAGTATTTACATCAATATAAACAATAACATGTCGCTTCCATACGATTGCAGGGCCCTCAGGGAAAGAAAGAAAGAGGTTAGTAGAAGAGTTTGCGTATGACAAATTTTCTGACTTTTTAAAAAATAAGGGAGTGGGTCGTAAGTTGCTATGTGCAGAAGGCCATAAGTGGCTGACACCAGACTTGGTGGAAATATCATTAATGTGTGTACACTGAAGATTGCACAAAGCAAACCCGTAGGCCTATCAAGAAATACCCCTTAGTCACTTGGAGAGTATCCGGGTGCAGGAGAGGGGGGGGGGGAATGGGTGAGATAATTAATTTACCATATGGGGGAACGGATGGGAAATACAAAGCATTACATAAGCCCTGTCTGTCACAAAGCTGATGAGTAATCCTGGAAATTGACAACACCTGTTATTGGGTAAACACCAGACGGTGTCAAACTCCCTATAGGCCTGTTTCATCAGCTTGTGTTTGCCAAATAACCCGCTATTTCCAGACCTCGGGATATTTTCAGACCTCTGGATATTATCCCAAGCTCGAAATTGGGTCTTTACCAGACCGATACGCTCATCACACACTAGCTCCGACGGGCGCAAATTAGCCCGCTTTTTCCTAAATAGTGGGATATTTTAGAAACAAGACACAAGATTTCAGGGTATTTTCCTGACGGAATATCCTGCTAATTGCAACTGCGGGCTGATGAGGACGCAAATTAACTGGCTAATTTGCGATCGGGATAGTTAAAATAGCCGGTTATTTGGCAAACTCATGCTGATGAAGACAGGCCTCATGAGAGCCCACTCCTATGATTTTGTTAAGTGACCCAAAAGTGCTTTGTTACCGCAAGGGAAAAAAAGCACTTTTGGATAGGATTGGATTGGAAATATAACTTGACCGCTAAAACTAATTATTTTGATGAAGAATGTGCAAGACTCCATGAAATTTAACTGGAGTAAAATGTTAGACCTTCCCTCATTTATTGCGATCTGCGTGAGAATTTTGGATGCGATCCCACATGCACATTTTACGTACTAAAATATGAAATCCTAGCAGCATTTTTTGCCAAACTGAGGTTGGTGTTTTCGTCGTCGCCTTGTTTTTCCCCTTCTTTTTGGAACACCTGTTCAAGAAAATTAATCTGGAATCCAGTTTTCAAACTGACTGCTAGTATACTCAAGCTTATTCAATTTGCAGCGTCACTAATGTCCTTTGGCAAGACAGATCTACATTTGACGCTCTCCATTCAGGTGTAAATGGGTACCTGATATGCTTGAGCGCTGGTTACTTTGGCAGCTCTACTATAACCAGGGTAATATGTGTAAAGCACCATGAGCGTCAGAACCTGACGGATACCGGCGCTATACAAATATCCATATAATTATTATTATTTTGCGGCATGACACTTTCGCAAACTCGACTACACATGAAATTCACCTGGGCGGAGAGCGGCAAATGTATGAAAATGCTCACCTGAAGATGTTTTCCATACACGCCCTCTGTTTGAATAGTGCGTTGACCAGCGGTGTGTTGTGAGGGACAAGGGGTGCTTTACATAGGTAGCTCAGGATTGAGAGTACACTGTGGAATCGTTGGTATTCACTCTGACACGCTGTGGTGATGGTAAAGACGGATGTAAACAAGAGTCAATTTAGTATCATCTCACACTTGCTAGCTTGATCAATCTCTCTCTATCTCTCTTTGTCTTTCTGTCCCCTTCTCTTTCTCTCTCACTTGAAGTCTCTCTTTGTCTTTCTTTTCTTTTCTTTCCCCATCTTTCTCTCTCTCTCTCTTTCATTGTATCACTTGATCTCTCTCTCTCTCTCACTTTATGCCTTTGTCTCTTTCTCTATCTCTCCCTTTGCCTCTCTGTGTTTCTCTTCATCCTTTTTCACCCTCCCTTTCTTTCTCTCTCTTTTGCCCTACAATCCTACCCTTCATCTCTTAAATATTAATAGGACAGCGTACCAGCTCCTAAAACACAAAATGCAGCAAAACATGGAGTACTTCTCAACTCTGTGAGTCATTAAACAAGTTCACAGAATATGCAGTTATCCACTGAATTATTCATACCCTGACCAAGTTGTGTCATTTTTAAAGTAAGTGTAACATTTCATTGTCCCGATTTATGTATGTTGAGAATGTGACATATTAAAGCTAAAGCCAGGGTAATAATAAATGCGCCTTGGAATACATTTTCGAGATAGATAGCGCTATAGAAATGCCTATTATCATCATCATCATCATCATCATCATTCAAAACTGTCTTACCAGACTTGAATTCGATCCTCTGACAGAGCTCCGTGAGGATGACCAGATCCAGGATGATAGGACTCGCCAAGAGAGAATCCTCACAGGTATTATGAAGCGAGATGGTGTTCCTTCCGCCCATCATGATCTCCGACGTGTATTCGTCTAGCGCCCTCTTGCTGTCCGCAACGTACGGGACATACTTGATGACAACGCAGTGGTCGGGCTTCTTGCCGTCAGGGTAGAGGATGGGGTTCGATTCCACCATGTCGTCAACAACGTTGGATTTGGAAATCTATTGGAAAGGACAGAGTTAATATGAGTTAGCATTTCGTTTCCTATTCGTTAAATCCTGTTTGCACTAGTTTGGCCAGGAGGGATTACACCACGCAGGGTGGGCACTGACAGGTGGCTATCTCATGAACTCAGCTCTCAATTAACATAGGAAAAAGAGGACCATGGGGGCAAAACAACGGGCACCGCTTACGCATTGTTTTCTATATAGAGGGAGCAAGTAGCTAAAGTAGTGCAGTGGGGCTTAACAACAAACATTTTTCAATGTGTACACAACTCATGAACAGGTCAAAATATTACTCCATACGTCGCTCAATCAATTTATAATAAGAATAATAACAACAGTATCTTTTTGTATACCACTGATGTCTGTCAGATTTGACACTGCTAGCACTCAACAATTACTACCCCGGCTGAGATTATGGTACTCTAGCATTTTAAGGAAGGAATTGATTCCTGCCAAGTACCCATTTACCTCATCTGGAGAGTGTTTCACAGAAACTAAGATCGACTTCAATTTATGCCACTGTTTGCTCTCACCATTTTGATCTTTAGATAATATTTTTTCCTTCAATTATAAAAAAAAATGTAGATTTGCGACCATGATTGTACGTCCCTTGAGAGACCAATGCAAGTAAATGGTGAGAACAAATAATAGCACGAACGGCCTGCTATAGTTTAGTCCAACTAAGGTTGATCTTAGTCTCTGTGAAACACCCCCCTGGTTCGAGTGCGGTAGAAGTAGATTAATATCTTGCCAAGGAATATTATTAAATTACCCTCGATCAGTCCAAAATAAGGAATGCAATTCTTAACTGCTGAACTCAAATGCTTTAAACTGCCAATGGCAATGGTAGGTTTCATAATATAATAATAATAATAATAATTCTACATTTATACCCACATTATACCTACATTTTACCTAAATTATACCTATATTATACCTACATTATACCTACATTTATTCTACGTTCATACCTCTTTTGATCTGAATTGCTTGGGAGCCGAGAGGTTCTTGCCATCGTTGTTCCCGAGGTGATTGTAACTGACGATCGAGACGGGCTTGATGCCTGCACTCACAAGGAAGTCAACCAGGACGGATTTAATCTTGGTCTGGCCCGACTTGAAGTCGTCACCGGCGATCATCACCCCTCTCCTCTCGGCCATCTCGATGACGCCCGGCACGAAGGTGTTCTGAGGTGAGCCGTTGATGTACGCTACCTGAGGAGTTTAGTGGAACAGGAAAGAATAAAATAATGTCAGAAAGTATTCAAAGACAACACCATCTCATGTAATGTCCTTTGTCAAGACATTGATCTACATTTGCCACACTCAACCCAGGTGAAGTACATGTAAATGGGTACCTGGAAGGAATTAATTCCTAGAAATGCTAGAGTGCCTGAATGGAGTGTCAAGTCTGACAGACATGAACGCTATACAAGAACCCACTAATATTATTATTATAAGATGGCTTACACTGACTTTGTTTGCATGTCATTAAAATAGAATACATAGAAATGCAGACTTTTAATATGATGCCAAGACCAAAACAAATACTAGATACAAGTACATGTTCATGAAAGTAATGTAATAATCATTATTCATTATGATTCCATTCAAGATGACAAACACAAGGTAACTATCGCTTTGGTAATTATTCTGAAATGCATAAATTCTCTAGTGATCTTATAGGTCTAGTTCGAAAATGTGATTGTATACGTCTAATCATTTTTATCCTGATTACATGCTACAACCTCGCACAACAAGAAGCATGAAAAAACAAATTCCTAACATGGATCACTAATACTGAGGGTTTTAAGACACATCTGAAGTCTAAAAAGGAAGTAAAATATTTTCTAGCAAAGAAGAAAAAGAAACTCCATTTTATACATCAAAAAAAGTGGAGAATTGATCTTTGAGTTAAATGTGTACTCTTCCAGTCTATGTAATGAATCTACAATGCTGCTTTATAGAGTTATGTAAATAGATGTCTTTTTTTTCTTCTCCTTTTTTCTTTTACTCTGTAATTGTTATATTATCAATAAAGACTTAAAGAAAAAAATATCCTGGAAAGGATCATCAATGTGTCCATTAGAAATCTATTCCTATAACTGAATAATCTTTTTACTGTTCACTCTCTTTCAACAAGCTATTAAAAGAGATAGAGACAAGAGTTTTTGTTTACAACTTTAAAAATAATGTGGTACAGCGAAAACTCAAAGAAGACAAAAAAAGCGGTCTTTATGTTGTCTGTTCAGAGAGAGAAGTGCGTTGACTCTGCTTCAGTTATATGAGCCCTTCTAGCTCCAAACAGACAACGGGGGGGGGGGGGGGGGGGGGGGGGGGTGTTTCACAAAGATCCTAAGTAGAACTTAACACTGAGTTGGACTTAAAAATTATGGACAGCCATTGGAGCCTTAAAATGAAATATATTCAAAAGCAGAAATTCAAGTATTTTAGACTTTTTATAAATTTTACATCCAGAACATGAAATGTCCTTGATGATAACAAAATATGAATGATTTGAATCAACATGTTATGCCTTTCAAAAATAACTTTTACAAAATATTTTCAAAGATGCTAATGGCTTTCCATAATTTTTAAGTCCAACTTAGAGATAAGTTCAACTTAGGATCTTTGTGAAACACCCCCCAGATTCCTTTGCTACAGGTTTCGATGCAAGAAATGTGTGTTGTATAGACAGGTGGTCTTTCTATACAGGTAATCGCTAAATCAGGTTTGACTGTAAGTGTATCTCACCCCTTCTAAGATGGAAGCCACAGCAAAGAGTGTGGATGGCGACACCTCGTTAGCATTGGTCTCTATCGACATCAAAAGGGCGTGCTCCGTCGTATTTAATCCCTCAGCAACATCTGAGAACCTTCAATTCAATTCAATTCAATTCGGTTTATTCAATTCCAGAATACAATCATGACAGAAGAAGAGTATAAATAAGGTTAAATGATAAAACAATAAGCGATGCACCACATAACAACACAAGATACAGCATTATTGGAATTGGGTGGCCATAAAAAACCGGCTCGGTGTAAAAATGTCAGAGGAAAAAATGTCAGAGGTAAAAATGTCAGAGGTAAAATGTCAGAGGTAAAAATGTCAGCGGTAAAAATGTCAGAGGAAAAAATGTCAGAGGTAAAATGTCAGAGGTAAAAATGTCAAGAGGTAAAAATGTCAGAGGAAAAAATGTCAGAGGTAAAAATGTCAGAGGAAAAAATGTCAGAGGTAAAAATGTCAGAGGTAAAAATGTCAAGAGGTAAAAATGTCAGAGGTAAAATGTCAGAGGTAGAAATGTCAGAGGTAAAAATGTCAGAGGAAAAAATGTCAGAGATAAAAATGTCAGAGGTAAAAATGTCAAGAGGTAAAAATGTCAGAGGAAAAAATGTCAGAGGTAAAAATGTCAGAGGAAAAAATGTCAGAGGTAAAAATGTCAGAGGAGTCCCATTAGTCTGCCTGCTCTGCCTAGGCATTGACCACTGTTCGGAAGGATATATAAAGCAAAGCATATATAAGAGGAAGGGGAGAGCAGCCGGGTCACCGTGCCCCAGAAGAAGAATACCCTCCTCCTCCCCCCCGTCTTCCTTCGGCAATAATCGGGCAAAAAGTCACAATTTTGGGCCAAAAGGTAAATAAATTTAAACTGGGAAAGTGGAAAATAAAGCAGCGGTGAAATAACGACTGCAGAATTTCCCTCTCTGTTCTTTTTTGATAAGCCTAATCAAATATATAACCCAGGTGTAATTATAACAAGCTTGTCACATGCTTTTGTTTTTATTGTTTACCTCTAACATTTATACCTCTGACATTTTTACCTCTGACATTTTTACCTCTCGACATTTCTACCTCTGACATTTTTTCCTCTGACATTTTTACCTCTGACATTTTTACCTGGCACCAAAAAACCATGAGGATTTGTTGAAATGACCACCCTTAATGAAGGTAAAATAAGTGTCATTGAACATGCAATATAATATAGAAAATTTAAAAGATAATAAGTACTATAACAATTACGAATATACGACATATTTTACTTTAAAAAATACATATTACCGCACAAACCCACCAACAGGACAATACAAGGTGGTGAAATCAACAATTCAAAATTTCAAACATTTGTGATTAAGTACGATTTGAGTTTTCTTTTAAAGGTATTCATCGAATTAAGTGACTTTACCTCTCTGTGTTGGCTGTCCAGAGTACAATGACCTTGTCTACCTTCTGCTTGAATTCACGTATATCCGCCCGGATCTTCTCGACGAGCTCTGACTTAGTTCCGGTGAGGACATTGTCGGCGCGATCCTCCTGATTGGCCGCGATGAAGTCGGGGAAGTAGACGGAGGGGCGGGGCTTGAGGGTTGCCATGTGGGGGCGGAGCTGCTCCTGGAGGCTCCAGTCAAAGACCTGGGCCCGCTCCATGGCCTCGGCAAGGTTGAAGGAAGAAATGTCCCAACCTGTTGAAAGAGAAAGAGAGAGAGAAAGATTTATTTAAATAAGCAGGTTCTTTTTACAAAGGAATATACTATGCATCTCGTGTGAATTTATGTACATTATGTGACGTATACACCCAAGTGTTTATCAGTTATCTTGTAATTACTTTGTATTTTGTTTATGTGCTGCCAGTGGAGGCCAAATTTCTATGTTTTGAATATGGATCAATAAAAGAATCTATCTATCTATCAGTTAACTTTGTATATCAACAGGCTTTTCACTTATACATGAACTACCACATTACATTGTGTTACCAAAAGCCCTGATTTGTGAAGACTTATTATATTCCTTGATCAAAACTTTTACTGTGTAAGATAAACAGATGGGGGAGAGGGAGAGGGGAAAATAGGGAGAGAGAGGAAGTGAGTGATGGAAGAAGGCATTATATCCCTTGTTCAAAATTGGTTTTTTACTGTGGCAAAGACAGAGAAAACAGAGAAAATTGCATGAGAGAGAGAGAGAGCTCAATTGTTTCCCTTTTTCAAAATTATGAATTATTGCAATGACAATGAAAGAGAGAGAGAGAGAGAGAGAGACATAGAGACAGAGATCTCTGAATCATAATCTGGGCTCTCCCCCCCCCCCCACCCCCAACAAAAAAACCAATAAAAAAATAAAACTTCAAGAGAAAAAAAATCTAAGACATTGAATGTCATCTTCATGCCACCAGATATAAGAAGACCTTATACAAACAGTGACTTCTTTTACTATTTACAACTCCCAAAATAAAGGTCAATACCTCTAGTCCTTAGCAAAGCCTGAAAAGGAATAATTTGCCACCACATTGTTTATTAAATGGCAATGGGGGGGGGGGGTCCCACTGGTAACATCCTGACACCCTGGTGAAAAAGAAAATAAGCATGCAGTACAAAAACTGTAAGTTACCCCACTTTCAGGACAGGATTTTTAAAGGCCAAAACATCTTCTTCAAATAATTGGTAACACTGATATTTTCTATTTTTCATATTGTTCTAATGAAATTTAATGTCTCTGAACAAAATGAAAACGGGGAAAACATTGTAAACGGGAAGAGACTCTGTTCACAAGTTTGGAAATGACCAATTTTGAATAGACTTTGAAAGCATTGCTTATTTAAGGATTTTTAAACATGATTTCCTGTTTAAGTTTCCTAGCATCAAATGAAATAATGGTTATGCAACAGAAAGAACACAGTGTGTCCTGACATCTTAACCTTTTCTACTCATGCAGCTGGTATATCTTTTAGAGTGTGGTCAAAAATTGATTGAGCAAAACCACAAAATGTGGAAAGATTGTCTCAAAAGGGCTATCTGATTGACAGTGCAATGTTATGAAAGTCACCTTCGTAGTACTGCCAGACGACAAACACAAATATTAGTTTGCCCTAATGCCATTAGGTATGTTTACAAACTCTTGTAGTATTTACATGTACACATTATCTATATTATTAAAGCCAGTACAGATTGTAAAGTGTGTATATCTTTCTACTGAGTAAACTTGTTTTTGATAACAGGTTTGTAAACATACATTTCCGGGTTCCTGTGTTGTTGTAAATCGTTGGCGTGATTCCCAAATTCAATGAACTTGTTATCCCTGTTTGGATACAGTTTTCAAATTATCTTTTTTTTTATCATGTTTTTATTGTTTTAGTTTTCACAAGGTTTTCACAATGACACATTTTCAGATTATCCTTTTTTAAAATAAATATTATCTTCATTTTCATCAGGTCATCAGCAATGAAAAAACTTATATTGAAGCAGGAAACATTGAAAAAAAAATTGAGAAAAAATTGAGATTCTCATATATTTCAAGTGAACTGAACTTTTCATTGGCGCAATTTAAATTTAAAGGGATAGTTGAGTTCTGTTTTCAGACCGTGAATGCTTCAAAGTGCATGGTTAGTCTTATTCTTATCTATGACATTTATAGTGCCCTTTTAGAACCTAACATTGCTATGAAGGTAATTTAGACCCCAAAATGTATGAAATTTAGCCAATACTGTCATACCAATTCAGCTCCACTTAAAAAAACAATACGGTGACCGTTAATTAATTATTCAATTAAAAGTAACAATACATGAGCCGGCTAATTGTGGGTGATATAAGCAAAACGAAAATGCCAACAAAAAAGCCAACATCGGCATTGGCTGAAATACAACGTAAAAGGCGTTATTTCGTTTTTTCTAACGTTTTTTCAAATTTGTCAAATATCTAATATTTGTGGTGGTATACAAGTATTAGAAATCGTTACATTTCAGCCGTCTCTAAACTGATTTTGATCAAACAAAGATGATTTTGTCATTTAAATATAACGTTCTTTCAAATTTGACACTCAGTTTTTCATCATCTCACAAAAAAAATGATTTTGTGTAGCGCCCTCTGCAACAGAACTCAACTATCCCTTTAAATATGATGTGAGCGCACAGTGCAGGCAGTGACAATACATGCGCATCTGAAAACATTGATGACACAATGTTTACTCGCAAAATAAAATGGTGGCCGTAACCGTGAAAGGGTGCATTCTTTTACGCTTTGAATTAGCCTAAAAGATACCCATGACTGACTTACCAATTTGAGATTAACTTGTACTTGTAGTGATCTCATATTTCAAAAATTCATAACTTTCTTAATATTGGTCCAAATTATTTCAAACTTTCACCACTCTGTTCATTTTATTTTTCTGCTTTCATATTTAAATTGTATGATTTTTTCACTTCATTTGAAAATTCCTTGGAATTATAATTCTCTTACGATTTGAATTGGCCTCAATGGTGTCCACAACTGACTTACCATCAAATACAATATCGTTGGGATCCACCATAGGTAGGATGTCTTTGAAAGGAATGTTAAGATCGCCAGCTGGTCCTGACCCAAGGTTTAGCGTCGATGCCTGAGTGAGGGAGCCGTAGTAGTCCGCATGCTGAAAAGAGAATTAAGAAGCGATAATGAGCACACATCATACCTTCAAACATTTGAAAATAAGAATTAGGAATTTCTAGCACAGTACAGTGTATGCCCTCAAAAATAACAGAAATCTGTACCCTTAACAGGCGTTTGCCAGACCATCATTTTTAAGGAGCGCGATCGCGCCGGCGCTCCTACAGCGCTCCTAAAAAATAATCAGGAGAGTTGTTTACAGCGCTCCTTGCAACGAAAAAAATACACGGTGGCGACGGGCGATTCGTCCCTTAAACCTCTGAAATCGCCACAGTAAAAATCAAGACGAGGGCGAAAAAAAAAATCGATATATAATGAAAAATCGCCCCCGCCATAAATTGATATTCCTTAGGAATTAGTAAATTAATTTATTGATGTGTCTGAGTGAAATCTCCATTCCAACTACCAACTCCAAAACTAGAAACTTCCATCAACATTTTAAAAGTTTTGAGGTTGAAGCGGATCGGCGGTCGTACCTAGATCTATGGAAGCAGGAGACCGTCAAAAACATGGATATACATCGTGTCGTAATTTGAATTGCCACACTACCTAAATAATTACGTCGTGTAGTAATTCGAATTGCCACACTACCTAAATAATTACGTCGTGTCGTAATTCGAATTGCTACACGACGTAATTCCGAATTACTGCCAAACGATTTAACGTCATGACGTTAAATGAATTAACTACACGACGTTAAATAATTAAGGTCGTGTAGCAATTCAAATTACTACACGACCTAAATAATTACGTAGTGTCGTAATTCGAATTACCACACGACCTAAATAATTACGTCGTGTTGTAATTAATTACTGCTCAACGATTTAACGTCGTGTAGTTAAATCATTTAACGTCGTTTAGTTAATTCATTTAACGTCGTGTAGTTAAATCAACCAATGAGACCTTTCGTAATATATGCGATGCGAAGACCGGCCACTACTATACTACACTACTTGTTTGATATTTTATTACAGCATTTTGAACCCACACACAATAATACAAGGTAAAAACATCAATTTTCAAATTGAGCTCCTCACTCTTTCCCGGAGAGTTATTTGAGGAGCTCAATTTGAGCTCCTTGGCAAAACAAGGAGTGGGATTAATAGAGCTCCACCAAATTCTAGAAATGAAGGTCTGGTTTGCACATGCAGTGGCACGCAGTAAATCTGTACAAAACAGCGAATACAAATTTGCTACTCGATCATGCAGCGATTCAATGCACACAATATGTGAACTCTCAAATCGCACCAACAACCAACTCCAAAGGGTTCCATGACACATGCTCCGCCAACGATAGCTCCGCCGACATTTACTCCGCAAAACACGACAATTGCTCCGCGACATTTGCTCCGCGACAGTTGCTCCGCCGACTGTTGCTCCGCCGACATTTGCTCCGCCGACAATTGCTCCGCCGACGATTGCTCCGCAAAACGCGACAATTGCTCCGGTGACAAATGCTCCTCGAACGACAGTTGCTCCGCCGACAATTGCTCCGCAAAACGCGACAATTGCTCCGGTGACATTTGCTCTGCCGACAATTGCTCAGCCGACATTTGTTCCGCCTGAAGCGACACTTGCTCCGGTGACACCGACAATTGCTCCGCCGACATTTGCTCTGCTAAAAAAGTGCCCCGTAAAATACAAAGGCTACTACGACAATAATTGTTGCTCCTCCCCAAAAGTACCCCGCAAAAGACAATGCTCCACCGACAATTAATTGCTCTCTGATCCAAAAGTGCGACCTCGTGGAAGACATGAATGCTCCTCTGGCAATTAGTGCAATAAATGCTCAGCCATTTTTTGCTATTCCCCATGATGTTTGATTTAAAAACATCAAGTTTTAGCTCCTTATGCAAGTTCTCCGGCGAAAGATAATTACTCCGCTCAAAATCTGTTTCATTTATTACTCATTAGCCGATCAAAAGCTCAAGGCTATCTCTCTCTCTCTCTCTCTTGCTCTTCCTTTTCCTTTTTACACCCTTTTCTTGTCTTCTTAGCTCTTTTCTTTCCTCTCATGCTATTAGTCTTCTTTCATTTTCATCACTTCTTCTTTTCTTCCCCTCTCAAGTTCTATTTCTCTCGTGAAATTGTAACGTAATGTAGTACATGTAGTACATTCTTGTTTAGAATAGTATTTTCAATAATATCCAGTCCGTTTTATAACGGTTTCTTTCCTTCAGTTAAGTGTATGTAGCTTTACTATATATATATATATATACTAGCAGGACCCGCGGAAATCCGCGGGATTCTAGAGGGGGGCGGGGGGTGTAAATAGATATATAGAGACTGTCTAAATTAAAACCACCAAGAACTTTATTTGCCATTCAGGCCATTAAAAAAAAATATACATGTTTAACGTCCCCGCCCGCTTCCTTTTTGGGGGCCGCCTCCAATTTTTTTTTTATTTGAAATTTGTTAAATTTTTTTTTTTTTTCGAAGAGGAAAAAAACAGCGTCCCTTCCGCTTCCTTTTTTGGGGGCCGCCTCCTATTTTTTTTTTTTTTTTGAATTTTTTTTGGTTTTTTTTTTGATTTTTTTTTGAAAGAAAACAAACGTGAAAAGCACTTCTAAAATTTATTTCTGATTTATAAAAAAAAAAAAAAAAAAATGTCGGCCGCCATCTTGAAAAATAGCCTGAATGTCAGGGAAAATGTACGGATCGAGCGGCCATTTTGAAAGAAAAAAAGAAAGAAAAAGGGCCTCCTCCTCCTTCCCATTTTTCAAAAAAACAGGACGCTAAACATGTTTTTTTTTAAATTTGGCCTTATATAAAAAATTAAAAAAACGATCCAACTGTACCGGTAGTTATTCTTTAAGCCACGTGGAACTGCGTAGAGTTTCGTAGTGGGGCGTACCGACTACGCAGAAATTAGGCTGCGTATTAATGGGAAAATAGTCCCTGCGTAGGTTATGCGTAAGCTGGCGTACAGGTTTGCTTATGGTTGCTTACTGTGTGGAAAGCTTTTACTGCTTTGTCGATCTGGCGTAGGGTAGCGTACTGTTGCGTAGGCATGTAGCGTAGTGTTGCGTAAATTAAGGCGTACTTTCTGCGTCAAGTTTCTACGCCAAAAGTACGCGAAAAAAATTAAACATGTTGAATTGTTTTCGTTCATCTTGCGTACCCCTTTCCGTCCCTCAGCATAACGTAGGCCAGCGTAGTTGGTACGCAACACTACGCAACTCTACGTATTGACCCCACGCCAATTAGTAACCCGCAAGTGTCACAAATAAAGTATTAAAAATATGCTCATCTGACCCTAATTTAACGCCTAAAACCCCCGAGCTTTCGGGGGTTTATGGCCCCTTAAACCTGTGGACCCCACGCCTATATACACTCAACCCGCTGCGATCTGACCCCCCCCCCCCCCCCCCCCCCACTTTGAAAAATGTTTCTTGGAGCCTTCATGTAACATGCAAGAATGGTGCATGGTGATGCCGATTTTTTTTCTGCACCCCTCCCCCCCCCCCCCAAAAAAAAAAAAAAAAAAAAAAATTTTACTCATTACGCAACTGATTGTTTTGCAATGCATGAAGTCACATGCTTCTGTCTGGTTGATATTGAACTATTAATATGCAAATGTACAATTCATAACCTTATTTAATGCTTTCTTGTAATTTACTGTAAAGATAAGAAACAAATTTTTGGCACTTCGGCCCGCACGCTGTCGTGTTGACGGGTTCTTCGATGGATGGATAGACGTACGTGTAGTTATATACATGTAGTTGTACGAATATTGGCCTGCTTGGCCCCCCAAACTCTTCGACTCTAGCGCAGCTCAGTCTTGGTCAAAGCGCCCCGGCCGCAGCACCGTGTATACTGTATGTGTTGACTGAAGTTACCTTGCGACTGAACTGTCAGTCCAATGGTTTTCTTGTGAAAACTTTCCTTTAGAAAATGATAATCAAAATTCAGTATAAATGGCCGTAATAATCACAAAATAAGCTTTGATTTCATACCTCCATTCACGAAAACTATATAAAAATCGCGGCAATCATGATGGAAATAGGTCTCTAAGTTTGGACGTCGACGGGAATTAGCCCCGTGTATCTCTCTGGCTTGTGCAGCGAGTACAAAGCACACCCTATAGTAAGATGGCTTACTCAGGGGTAATCCCACCCTTTGCATAGAGCATTTAATACGCAACTTAATGTGAGTGGATAGTCATCGGTCGTGTGTCTACGGATGTAATGTTGAATATCCATGAGGTATCTCTGTCGTCACGCATATCCTGCATTATGCATATCGCGTCTGTGTTCGCCCTGGACGTCGACACGGAGGAGGACCTCGGGCGGAGTATAGCCAATTCCACAGAGTAGACTCTCCCGCGGACGATGGCACCGGGCACGGGTACCCCGAGGGGAGGGTTCAGGAGGAGATAGCCGCACCAACTTCGGTCGGCGATCTCATTAAAAAACAATAGAATACAAAGGCTCGCGGAGACGTCGCGCCCCCCGCGGAGCCTTAGCGTATTACTTATATAGATTAGTGTGTAAAATCTTTTGAGCTAGTGCTATTCCGTGTGGCGTACACATGGCAATCACATGGTAGATAAAATTATGATCATCAGTACTGGGTCAAATAAATTAAAGAGAACTGAATTTGAACCCGGGCCATAGACTACCCCCTCTCGTTCTCTCTCCCTCTCTCTCCCTCTTCGTAGCCTTACTTTTCCCTCTCTTACCTCCCTGTGCATTTGTATGCCTCGATAATACGAAAAATAAACAATAAGATTCTTCCTCTTCCCCTCCTTCTTCCTAGTACATGTAGTAGGTGTAGTAATAGAAGCAGTATCACAATAATAATGACAACAATGATTATTATGGTTGGTGGTGTTACTAATGTTATTTTTGTAATTATTATGTTTGTTATTGTGATTATTATCCTTATCATGATTATTATGATGAATATGAACATGATGATTTTGATGACAATTAGTATAAGTATATAGTATTATTATAATTGTTATCATTTCATTATTATCATCTGTATTATCAGCATAATCTACAATGGCAGTAGTGTAGTATAGTACATGTAGAACTAGGCCTTATAGTAGAGGTATCATTCTGGGCATTATTATTCTGATTATCTTTTGCAATACGTCTAGACGATAAACTCATGACAATTGACAATAATCATGATTATTATGATGAATATGAACATGATGATTTTGATGACAATTAGTATAAGTATATAGTATTATTATAATTGTTATCATTTCATTATTATCATCTGTATTATCAGCAATAATCTACAATGGCAGTAGTGTAGTATAGTACATGTAGAACTAGGCCTTATAGTAGAGGTATCATTCTGGGCATTATTATTCTGATTATCTTTTGCAATACGTCTAGACGATTAACTCATGACAATTGACAATTGTCATGAATCATTGTCTTTAAGTTTACCATTAAATGCATCTGGTTGGAATTTTGCTCAGGTATTTGGTACTGGATGATTTAAATGGTAGAAATTAACCTGTGTCCTATTCATTCTAGTCTTATTCATTTGCATTATGTTTTATTCATTCAAGTTCTAATGTTTCTGACTGTTTTCAAGACAATATCTTTTGTGTTGATCATAGTTCTATGTAGCTTGATATCTCACGGTAATTTTGAGAGAAAAGCAATGCAAGCAATGATTTCTGAATTGTAGCGACTTTCGCGTTCGCCTTTGCTGTTCTTCAATAATATTTGACAAGCAGTATTAATTAATTTTTCAAGGACTCATGATAAATTCAGTTGATAACAGTTGATTTCCCTCGGTTGATTCTTTTGTTCGGATTATTTTGCGGGGAAAATAGAAGTGAATGTATTATTATTATTATTATTTGTTCATCGTCTCTACGATGCTCTTTGAATCAACAGCTTTTAGTGTTAGGCTTCCTGAAAGAAATTTCAATTGTTGTTAAGAAATGTTTGGTTGCACTCTGTAGATTATGATGATGTGTTTGATCTTTTTTTCAATACAAGATCAAACACATGATGAAAATCTTTCTGGATGCATGCCAATGCCAACTGGGTCAAATAAATTAAAGATAACTGAATTTGAACCCGGGCCATAGGCTATCCCCTCTCGTTCTCTCTCCCTCTCTCTCCCTGATCGTCGCTTTACTTTTCCCTCTTTTACCTCCCTGTGCATTTGTATGTCTCGATAATACAGAAAATAAACAATAAGATTCTTCCTCTTCCCCTCCTTCTTCGTAGTACATGTAGTAGGAGTAGTATTAGAAGCAGTATCACAATAATAATGACAACAATGATTATTATGGTTGGTGGTGTTACTAATGTTATTTTTGTAATTATCAGGTGGGCTGTACATGTATATCGTACAGACCACCTTATAATTTCGTTAGAATTGCCTTTGTTTATTTATTTATTTATTATCAGGTGGGCTGTATATCGTACAGACCACCTTATAATTTCGTTAGATTTCCCTTTATTATCAGGTGGGCTGTATCTTATACAGACCACCTTATAATTCTGTTAAAATCGCCTTTATTATTCTTTATTGTTAGGTGGGCTGTATATCGTACAGACCAGCTTATAATTTCGTTAGAATTGCCTTTATTATTTATTTATTCATCAGGTGGGTTGATTATCGTACAGGCCAACTTATAATTTCGTTACAATTACCTTTATTTATTTATCAGGCGGGCTGTATATCGTACAGACCACCTTATAATTTCGTTAGAATTGCCTTTATTATTAGGTGGGCTGTATCTAATACAGATCACCTTATAATTTTGTTAAAATTGCCTTTATTATCAGGTGGGCTGTATATCGTACAGACCACCTTATTATTTTGTTAGAATTGCCTTTATTATTTACTTTACTTATTTCAAACCACTTTTTTGTAAGCACGATTACTTGAAAATGACTCAATCAAATGCCTTCAAATTTGGCACACATATATGTATAGGCATATGTACAAAACACAATAACGTTTTCAACTATGACCTTCACTGATAACGTCATCTAGGCGCCATTTTGTTAATTTTTCTGAAAATCAACTCATGATCATATCTTTATAACCAAAAGCCATTTTTGATTCATATTTATCATGATTAAGGTCAATATTCGTCCGGTCAATTTCAGGTAAAAAAGAAACGCGCGAGTTCGCGAACGTCCGCGCGTCAGTGCGCGCGCAAAATATTAAAATGCTCAAAATAGTCTCAAAATAATTTTACATACGTTTTTGGCCATTTTAAGCATTTTATAAAAAATCTCGCACACGCGCGTGTTTTCGCGCGTTCTGGCATTTTGCAACAAAGAATCGCCAATTTTTCTTTGTCATCATATTTGGCACATTTCCCCAAGCATTTTGATACCTTGTTAACATATTTCTGACCATTAATAACGGAGTGAGCGTCCGTGCGTGCGAGCTCTTGTAATACATAGCATATATGGGCAAAAACATGCCTATACAAAATCCATTGTAGCTCTTTAGGATGTAAGGTGACCCCAAATTTTGTTTCATATTATGTAGAGTATGAATTGGAAATATGATTTCTGGTCTCATTTGACCCTCAATTAACTCATGACGTCATCATAAGGGCCTCCGAACTCAAAATTCCAATTTGCATATTATGACGTCAACATATTTTTTGAAAATTGATTGTACATGTATCTCTGTAAATATTGATCGATTTTCTTCCAAATTTTGATATGTTCTAGCTGGGACAATCTTCTACGAATGCACAATTTTTCATTTTGACAAAAGCATCATGGCGTATTTTTGCGATTAAAGGAGGAATATCAATTTTTCACTTTTTGCGTGTATTCTCTATGGAAATGACTTTTTTCAAAACTCGATTCTACATTCCCGTCTTTCGCGAGCAATATCTCCGTCGTTTTAGCTTCGTTTACGCTGAACTTCGAGTATGTTGTAGCTGAGACAATAAGCTATCTTAAATTTGCCCTTTATTTTGTCTCAAATTTTAGTTAGACCAGCCCACCTATACTGTCTTGTTCAAAACAAGTATTACAAATCTAGTTATTATTATTATCATCAACATTGTCACCGGAGCAAGTGTCGCTTCAGGCGGAGCAAATGTCGGCGGAGCAACTGTTGGCGGAGCAATTGTCGGCGGAGCAAATGTTACCGGAGCAATTATCGCATTTTGCGGAACAATTGTCGGCGGAGGAATTGTCGGCGGAGCAAATGTCGGCGGAGCAATTGTCGGCGGAGCAAATGTCGGCGGAGTAACTGTCGTTCGAGGAGCATTTGTCACCGGAGCAATTGTCGCGTTTTGCGGAGCAATTGTCGGCGGAGCAATTGTCGGCGGAGCAAATGTCGGCGGAGCAATTGTCGGCGGAGCAAATGTCGGCGGAGCAAATGTCGGCGGAGCATATGTCGGCGGAGCAATAGCCTATAATCTAGGCGGAGTGCCGAGCTTTTTTCTTTGCTGCTAGACTAACCTTAAGCAGAACGTCTGATACGGCGAGACTACGAACCGTGAGCCGCGAAGCGGCTCACCGCCTATAATCACTGGTCTAGCTAATCAATATTCATACATATTCAAAATGGCGGATCTATGAATCATTCAACAGCCCTACCAAATATGGTACACCTATGTGACGTTCGACCAATCAGATATTAGAAACCGCAACGAAAAAAGATTGCGCTCGTCCATTACTAAATAGGGGTAATAAAAAGGAAAAGGGGAGATGAAACCAAAAAAATCTTTAAAATGATCATTTTACTAAGTACTGTGAAATATCAAAAAATTAAAAAATTGTAGTTTTATGTGAACAATAAAACATATATCTTTGTATGGTAAAACAATTATCGTATCAAATTTACAATGACAAATTAGTGGTTACCCCTTGACTCGAGTCATCATGATCATAGAATCCGTGGTCGCGTAGAAAATCACAGCACAAGGGGATTGCTTGGTATATTGCACTCTTTCCAAAACCAGTAGGTAATGCAACAAAAATATCCCTGCCGGCTTCAATAACGCTACGAATAGCGGATTCCTGCAGTTCTCTGAATTTTCCATTAGGAATGCCTAGTTTGTTGGCCGCATATGATAAACTTTCTCGCAGAAGATCGTCGTCGCATGAACTACCCGCCATCTTGGATGAAGAAAATGACGTAATGTCACATGATTTATAATATGCATATGCATAGACTCTTCTCCATACGAGTTTCTGATTGGTTGAGTTCATTTCGTATTCATGAGTTTTTTTCGTACGAAAAACTGCCACGGATTCATGGTCGATAAAAAAAAAAAACGACTAAAGCTAGACCAGTGATTATAGGCGGTGAGCCGCTTCGCGACTCACGGTTCGTAGTCTCGCCGTATCAGACGTTCTGCTTAGGGTTAGTCTAGCAGCAAAGAAAAAAGCTCGGCACTCCGCCTAGATTATAGGCTAGCGGAGCAAATGTCGGCGGAGCAATTGTCGGCGGAGCAAATGTCGCGGAGCAAATGTCGCGGAGCAAATGTCGCGGAGCAATTGTCGCGGAGCATGTGTCGGGTTACCGTTCGTGTAGTCCCATATACATCTTTCTGTGCAAGTGTTTGTAACTTTACCAAGACTTGGCCACATTTCTTATCATTTTGATGATTCCAGAACCTTGCAATACACACAAATTCTCATACGCTAGATGATCAACCTTTTCTGGTCGGTTCCACACCGTTCCTTTCACAATGCAATCGCATGACCAGAACTCAACTTCATCTTAAACAGGCGTTTGCACGTGCAGTGGCACGCAGTAAATCTGTACAAAAAAGCGAATACAAATTTGCTGCTCGATCATGCAGCGATTCAATGCACACAATATGTGAACTCTTAAATCGCACCAACAACCAACTCCAAAGAATAAAAAAAAAAAAACATAAAACAAAATTTTGAAAAATCTGAAAATTCTGAATTTTTAGGTCCTAAAAGTCTAGAAAATCAGAATATTTCGGATTTTTCAGAAGGGTCGGCAGGTATGACACATGTGCGGGCTCTCAATAAGTCTCTTTATGAAACTCACAAAGTAAAACAATACTTTCTTACTTAAGAAGATAAGTTGTGATGGATGGAGTGACAAAATGCCCAAAAGAGCCCCCGAAAATCAGAAAAGAGCCCCATAAATTTGCATAGAGTTCAATGCAAAATAAAATGTAGAATGTTATTTTCATGCAGGCAAGCTTGAAAAGTAGCCCCCGAAAAATAAATATTAATTTTTCCCTGATCGCAACTCTTTGTATTAAAGACAGGTTCCTGGGAACCATTTCACAAAGCCTATATTCAATGACAAATCTGCTGATAACCAATCAGAAGCAAGGAATTCAGTAGCTTATAACAAAAACTGTCATTTGTCTTGGTTGACAAGTTTTGTGAAACAGGGCCCATGGGTCTATGAGTGTACTTACCCTAGTCCCTTCCTTGGTCCTCCATGACATCTTCATCTGATTAGCGATGACGGCCCCCGTCACGGTACTCCCATTGTTCCCTCCCCAACCCACCAGCATCACGCCTAGACGAGGGACCTTACGCTCTGTTCGGAACTTCATCTGGACATCCACAGGGATAACCTGCAAAGAAAAACAAGATTCAAATAATTTGTATTACTCATGCAAAACATAATACAATGGATAATTATATTACAAAATATGCAATGAAACAAGAAATATAATAGAAAAAGCATGAGAAAAAAGGAACTAACTAGAAGCAGAGCTTGTTGAAGACTTGAAGTTTTAGTTCCTCAGATGCTGTTTAACAATATACGTACTGTAACATAAACAAAGTATGCTCAGAAAATTAATAAATAGAAAAATATGCAACTAAGACAATTTTAGATAACCTGCAAAGAAAAACAAGACATGTGTGTGTATCTTAATAATACATGGATGATGAATCTAACAGGTAGATCTTTGTTTGTTTGATTATTTCAGCCCACTGCTAAGATTAAGAAAGCATGTGCATGCTTGTAAGTACTGTAAGAATTCAGGGGACCAACGGCTTTAAGTCCTCTCTGAGGGAATTGATCATGAGGATTAATGCTTTACAACAGGGCATTGACTTGGTTTTGTACCTGGGACCTCCTGATTACACCATATCACAGACACTGATAACATGCAGGGCCGTGCATCTCAGATTTAACATTGTTAAACGATGCCTTTTAAGGAAATTCTTGTAAAGTTGCAGACCTATTTTTAAAAAAAATCTTATCTTCCAGTTCCATGGTTATTACAAGATATTTAGTCTACTCTAGAGGTCTACAACAGTTTGTAGTAGAGCCTTGAGGCTGTCGTATGATCATGATGGAGGTAGTTTTTCTACCTCAGCATCAGCATTACATCATACATGATTGAGCAACAACAATGCCAAGGAGACTTTGTGGACTCACAGAGGAGACATTTCTTTCAAAGAAAAAAAATGGGCGTGTCTGAGTTAAGACTCAGAGATCGCAACCGTTAAAATTAAGTAAGAGTAAACTAAAGAACTTTCAGAATACCAATTAACATTAACAAGAATTAGCGCTAACAAGCCTTTAAATTATCTCAACAAGAAATTCATAAGCCCACCCCCAGTGCCCAAGCGCATCGCACGCCACGCGAAACGCCAAGGCAAGGCACAAGGGTCTGCCATCCAGCCTCAGATTCAGATGAGCCCATATTGATTTGCCGGTACGTACCCCCACTGCACCGTGTCCACCGGGGCAGTGACGGGCAAAAATATGCCAGAGACCCGTTACATTGTACATTTGTACACGTTATCCCCGCACATTATCGCCAGCAAACGTTGACCTTGTTTTTGTCTCCTTTAATTTGACTGTAAACGATAACAGTTCTATTTCACACATTTACTAGGCAAAATGTCCAAGGATAAATGATGATTAAAGAGGGTCGTGTATAAAATATTTATGACTAAAAAAAAGGGATATTTTGTAGAAATTACCTTTATATTTTGCCCGTTTTTCTCCACTTTTGTCGTCTGGTAAGCGTAGTCTGACTCGATATGTTGATGCGTGTAGCGCACATTCGGGCTTTCTACCGTAAAAGAAGTCATGATTCCGTTGATTGTAACTGTTCAGATGTAGCACCTCGATTTAAAGCTGAAATTAACCTTCCAAATGACGAGTTTCTAGACCACTTTTCACTTTTATAAAACAGATAATGCAATACTTTCATGCAACGTGTGACTTGCACTTGCTTTCTATTACATCGAGTCCAAACGACATGATGCGATTTTGGATGCGTCGATTATGAAAATATAGGGAAGCCAAATGTTTCACGTTGACCTAGTGTTTCTATTCATGTATTGGATTTGTTGCAATTTAATTGTTGTGTAAAAATTAAGAAAATTCTTGATTCATAGTTTATTCTTATTGCAAATCCATACAATTTGAAACGATTAGAAACAAAAAGTACGGCCAAAGAAAAATTTCAAAAACAGTTGCACACCCCTACTTACAGGAAATAGTACGATCGAAAGGGTGCCTACATTCATATTATAGGGGTAAATGGCTTTATTCGGACTGGAGGGAAATGTGCAAATGGAAAAGAAGAAAATTAATATTTGAAAAAAAGATCGAGAATGTTCGGGAAAATCACGAATTTCTTGCATGATGGAAAATTCAGAGGCTTTAAAATAGAAGGAGAATAGTATGAGAAGAATTAAGACAGAGCTATTGCAATAATGAACCCTACCATGATAATCGTCGTATCGAGACGTCTACGAGTCTGAATGGTAACCCGACACATGCTCCGCCGACGATTGCTCCGGTGACAAATGCTCCTCGAACGAAGTGACGGTAGTGAGGAAAATCGCATACATTTTCACTTTTGATTTTTTTGCATTTTTGGACATGGATGAACATTTAATTAAAAATTGAAAATTAGATACGGTCCTGCCCTGAAAATGAATAAATGGCACCATCCGAAAAAGGAATACTTTTTTTTTTGAGACTGAAGTAATCATGAGTAGTCTACCTTTTGGGGAACAATGTCCACATGTTTAGCTTAGTTTCTCTCGTTATCTGTACTCTGTGTCTGTTATATTCAAAGGCAGCACTTTACTTTAGTACCCTTGGTCCCTCACCCTATACAAAAATTATTTTAAACAATTGTTCTTGATACCAGCAAATGTACAGTTGCCCAACTCCACTTCGTGTTTTAAAGAATTTTCCAAGCAAGCACCATACCACAGGCGCGCCGGAAGCAGTTTGGGATTGGGGGGGCTCACATTCCAGGGGCAGTGACGTAATGAGAAAAATAAAGTTCGGAAGGGGGGGGGGGGCAGACGAAAAATCTGCATCACCACCAGTCTTACACGTTACATGCAGGTCCCGCGGAACGTTTTTCAAAGTGGAGTATTATCGATCAGGTAGAGGGTAAATTGGCGTGGGGTCCAGAGCATGAGCCTCGGCAGGGGATCAACGGGCTGAGCCCCCGGAAGCTTAGGCTTTTTAGCTATTTAATTACGGTTAGATGATCATCCAGGGGCCCTCTGTAAGGCAATTGACGTGTTCCAAGGGGGGGGGGAGAGCCCCCGGAAGCTCAGGGGTTTTAGGTATTTAATTACGGTCAGATGAGCATCCAGGGGCCGTCTTAGTGCCCTTGGTGTGGTCCAGGGGGCAGAGCCCCCGGAAGCTCAGGGGTTTTAGGTATTTAATTACGGTCATATGAGCATCCAGGGGCCCGCCTTAGGGCCCTTGGTGGGGTCCAGGGGGCAGAGCCCCCGGAAGCGCAGGGGTTTTAGGCATTTAATTACGGTCAGATGAGCATCAAGGGACCCGCCTTAGGGCCCTTGGTGGGGTCCAGGGGGCACAGCCCCCGGAAGCGCAGGGGTTTTAGGTATTTAAATACGGTCAGATGAGCATCCAGGGGCCCGCCTTAGAGCCCTTGTTGGGGTCCAGGGGGCAGAGCCCCCGGAAGCGCAGGGGTTTTAGGCATTTAATTACGGTCAGATGAGCATCCAGGGACCCGCCTTAGGGCCCTTGGTGGGGTCCAGGGGGCAGAGCCCCCGGAAGCGCAGGGGTTTTAGGTATTTAAATACGGTCAGATGAGCATTCAGGGGCCCGCCTTAGAGCCCTTGTTGGGGTCCAGGGGGCAGAGCCCCTGGAATCTTGGGGGTTTTAGGTATTTATTTACGGTCAGATGAGCATCCAGGGGCCCGCCTTAGGGCCCTTGGTGGGGTCCTGGGGGCAGAGCCCCCGGGAGCGCAGTGGTTTTAGGTATTTAATTACGGTCAGTTGAGCATCCAGGGGCCCGCCTTAGGGCCCTTGGTGGGGTTCGGGGCGGAGCCCCTGTAAGCTCTGGGGTTTTAAGCATTTAATTACGGTCAGATGAGCATATTTTATACCTTATTTGTGACATTGGCAGGTCACTTATTTTTTTCTTCGTCTTTCTTTCTTTTTCACTTTAACATACTTTTTCAAAAAGGAGGGGGGGGGGGGGGGGGCTCGAGCCCAGCCACTTTGCAGACCAAGACATAAAGGCTTCTAAATAAGCGTATTTCGCCTGACTGTAATTTGGGAATTTCTTTTTTTCCAACAAACGCATAAAAAGGTATGAATTACAAAAAAAATGGAGAAAAATTCCCGGAAAATCATGTCACAACATCAACATTTGCAAATCACTTGTTTCGAATAAAAAATACATCACCCCCCCCCCCCCCCCCCCCCCCCCCCCCCATCAGTACGCCAGCGTTCAGGGGCTCATGTCTTCTCATCTTTTATAACAAAAAAACGGACACGCTTTCCCATTCTCGCACAATATGTCCACGATATGCGCGTATCGCTATTATATAGAGACCTCCATTGATAAATCCCGTATAGGTGGCATGCGCAATGTTTATGAAATTTAATTCCTGTTAACTTTCCTTTTTCTTTGAATGGAATTGTATATGTGATTTAATTCAGGTTTTTATTATTGTTACGTTCTTTTTGATTAAAAATACAAACCATGTTTACTCCTTTACTGTTTTTTTTTTTTTAAGGGGGGGGGCGTTTAGGGGGGGCAAAAATGCGTTTTGCCCCCCCACTTTTTTGACTGGGGGGGCAACTGCCCCCCCTGCCCCCCCACTTCCGGCGCCTATGCCATACCAGATGATGTACATGTCTCACTACCTACACTTCAGTGGTAATGAAATTATGATGATGTTTTTGCTTTCACTTAGTTTCAGATGCAGTAGATACAATTTGCACTTATATGAAGGAAGAACTGGGAAAGTACATCTACTTTTCAAGAATGCCACAGGCCAGACACAAATCCAGGTGAGAATAGTTTCATGATCTGTTCAAGAAAATCACACTTTAGCAGCAAAGTACTAAAGCACACTCACTGCTTATGTGCATAGGGGTAGTTGTTGTTTGGTAGGGGCAATTGGAAAATTCTATTTTGGGGTAATAGGGGCAATTGAAAACTTCTGTTTGGGGTCAGTTATGCCTATTAATTAATTTGATGTACAAAAGATAATATTGGATTCATTTCCTTACCTCTGCTTGCAAAAAAATGAAAGAAAATAACTTGTAATTATTTCTTTCATTCTACAAAATTAGATTGGATACAGGGACCGACATGCTGGTAAGATGGGTCCTTGATAATTCACTGAACACAGAGCTGCAGATGTGACTCGGCATAGTGACCTAAGAGTGGGAGCGGTATGGAACCGTTGAAGCAATTCACCGAACACTGTTGAAGCAATTCACCGAACACAGTCAGAGCTGCATGTGTGACTTGGCATGGTGACCCTTAAAGTCTCCTGACGGCTCCGATTGCGATTCTGATGATGACCCATTGTCTATGCTTGTGAGCGAGTCAAAAGGTATCTTTTTTCCTTCTTGATTGTTTCCCAATAGTTAAAATTTAAGATATTCTTAATTGTTTTTAATGCTTAGGTCTCTTAGTTAAGGGAATGAGTGGTCCTATCGAGGTCAGCATTAATTTTTTTTTAAATCCTTATAAAAAAATTCCAATACTAAGGTGATACCACATAAAGTATTTAATTTATTAAGAGACTCTCTAAAATTGGGTACCAAAACTACACATAATAATTTTGCCCAATCATAATGCATTGTAAAGTTTCCCTTTCATAATTGAAATTCTGATAATGATTTTTTATTGATTTTGACTTGGACTTTTTTTATTATGATTTTTCTTTCTCTTATTTCCTTTTACTTTCAAACAGTCTAGATCAAGGATCTTCTCTGCTTCAACCACTATCGCTTGGATGACATTATGTGTGAAGAAACTTGAAGGACTTGTGTTGAAGGGCATGCTTGAGAAACTAGAATCAATTACATTGATCGTTTTGGCAATGCTTCAATGTTTCCATACCTCAATCTCTCTTTTATACTGTTTGATTTTAAACATTTTGAATATCATAAATAAAGCAAACTCCACTAATAATTGTAATTGTGTGTACTAGTAATCAAAATGAAATGGATTGATTATAAAATCAATGAATTGATTTAAAGCAAGCTGGTAACATTTTCCATGAGTTCTGAAACAATTAACTGAATGGTCGTACAGGTGTCAGTTTTCTGTTACAGTATTGTAATGAACTCCTGCAAACATAAATCTTTAATATTCAAATGTATAGCTCAGAACTGCTATTTATCAGGTATACCTACCTCGATCAGTAATGCATATTAGAGTTTTTGATTCCAGTTCCATGAATCCTCATATTGTATCTTTGTATTGAAGAATTTGTTTATCCATTTTCTTTAAATGTTTGTATTCACAGGGGTTGATGCCTTCATTAGAACATGAATATAAGTTACATTTCAACAATTGGTTTTTCTCTCAAAACACAATGTTACTAGTTCACATTTAATGTTTTAATTTATTACTTCTATAGTCATTCTCATCATAATTGTATTTGCTACTTCAAACTATCCTATAATGATCATACAATATAATGTTGCTGTTTTGAATTGTATCTGTTTGATGAGAAATGAAATTGTTTAGTCAAATTGATATTTCCATGTTTATCATGCATTGTTTAGCTGATAATAGTTTAGTCAGAGATTACGTGTTTACCTGGGTAAAGACAATCTTTAAGCATTGGTAAACTTTGTAGCGTTTGAGACTGTGTACTAAATTTCATTGAAATACCTTAGAAAGAGATTGTGTAAACTGACTTGGTTCTGATACTCTACTCACAAGATATTTATGAAAAACAGTGATGAACAAAAAAGTAACGATGATGATTATATTAGTCATTTTTCCCATTGAAAAACTTCATGATACATGTAGTACATGTTTGTCGAGCATTTTGTACGTCACATGTGGCATTTACTCGCTACGATTGCTGAATAAACATGATAACCAGGTCGTATATAAAGAATAAGATAAAGACATTTTAGCATATTTACCAGTACTGTATAATGAATGAAATAACCTTCGTATTCCGTGGATGTATATAACTGATGAGTCTTTTCCACAAAACCCTAAATGTACATTTTAAAATGCAATACAGTATTGATGATAATTGATGATGATATGTTTGGTATGAATTATTTAATATTTTTGAATAAATATGCTCCATTTCCACTTGCTGTTCTGGTTCCAAATGTTTGAATTAAAACTGCTCAGTCAAAATTCATTTTCTGTGTTTATATTGCAGAGTTGAGTAGTTAACTACAGATTATGGTCAGTTGTCAATACTTAATCTTTTTCCTTCATTCAAAAATATTTCTTAACATATTTGCTTTATTTCCTATCTGAAAAAATATATTTAGCTAGGCCCCTCTCTAAAATTTTAGAAATTCCTCATAGTAATAGAGTAGCAAAAGCCCTGATATCACTCGCATGAATTTCAACAAGAAATGGCAGAATTTGTGTGATATTAAGGGGAGATGGAGGGGGTAAAGAGAGAGAGAGAGAGAGAGAGGGAGAGTGAGAGGGAGAAAGAGGGGGGGGAGACTACTTGAACGTGTTCTTAAGTGGAAAGTATATAGTAACTTTAGTGCAATCTTTATTCCCTATACATACAATGTACCTGATAATTAAACCTCAAATAATATTAAATACATATCCATTTTTAGCCTAAGATTAAAGAGAATAGCTTATTAATCATTTTAAAAGCACTTAGTGCCAATATCCATCAGTGCTATTGATAGTTAATTTATTGTGAGCCGTAGCTTCGTGAACAAAAACTGACATCATACATCTAACATTATAATTATACAAAGAAGAAAAGGTGCTCTTATTTTATCCATACATACAAGTAATTTTGCCGTATTTCAGTGTCTATCTCATGAAATTGCTTCACACAATAAAAATCCCATATGTTTTATACGCGCTCGGCTACGAGCCGTCACTTCGTGAAAACAAAATACAAGCGTTCTGCGTGATTTGTGTTTTCACGAAATGACGGTTAAGTTAAAAGTTCATACAGAGACATTCAGTTTATTCTTATCAATAAAAAAAAATAGCTACCAAACGAGGAAAATGTACTCTATCTCTCAGTTCGCATATTTTATCTGTACATCAATTAAATAAAACATAATGCCGTTTTTAGTGTCCATTTCGAGAATTCCATCCACAAGGGAAAAGTCCCATACGTTTTACGCGCGCGGCTACGTACCGTCACTTCGTGAAAACAAAATCAAAGCGTTCTATGCAATTTGTGTTTTCACGAAATGACGGTTGTGTTAACAGTTCACACAGAGAAATGAAAAAGCAGCTACAGAAAGAGGAAAATGTACTCTTTCCCACAGTTTGAATTATTTTATCTGTACATCAATTAAACAAAACGTTTTGCCGTATTTAGTGTCCATTTCGGGAATTCCATCTACGAGAGAAAAATCCCATATGTTTTACGCGCGCGGCTACGTACCGTCACTTCGTGAAACCAAAATCACAGCGCGTCCTTGAATTTCGTGTTTTCACGAAGTGACGGTAATGTTTACAGCTCATTTCCCCCAAAAATATAAGAAATTATGGAAATATTTAAACATAGAACTAAACATTAAGATATTTTCTATCCCAGGATATAAAATTTATTTGCCTTTGATACATTAAAGAGGTTGAGATTATGGTTTGAAACTTTGAAAGCGATTTATTCAAAACTAACTTTCTTTTAGTTGCGCGCTCTACCGTCACTTCGTGAAAACAGGGACGAATATATGCTATGTATTACAAGAGCTCGCACGCACGGATGTGTATCTTAAACGGACGCTCACTCCGTTATTAATGGTCAGAAATATGTTAACAAGGTATCAAAATGCTTGCGAAAATGTGCCAAATATGATGACAAAGAAAAATTGGCGATTCTTTGTTGCAAAATGCCAGAACGCGTGAAAACACGCGCGCATGCGCGTGTGCGAGATTTTTTATAAAATGCTTAAAATGGCCTAAAACGTATGTAACATTATTTTGAGACTACTTTGAGCATTTTAATATTTTGCGCGCGCACTGACGCGCGGACGTACGCGCACGCGCGCGTTTTTGACCTGAAATTGACCGGACGAATATTGACCTTAATCATGATAAATATGAATCAAAAATGGCTTTTGGTTATGAAGATATGATCATGAGTTGATTTTCAGAAAAATTTACAAAATGGCGCCTAGATGACGTCATCAGTGAAGGTCATAGTTGAAAACGTTATTGTGTTTTGTACATATGCCTATACATATATGTGTGCCTAATTTGAGCCATTTTCAAGTAATCGTGCTTACAAAAAAATGGTTTGAAATAAGTAAAATAAATAATAAAGGCAATTCTAACGAAATTATAAGGTGTTCTGTACGCTTTACAGCCCACCTGATAATAAAGGCAATTTTAATAAAATTATAAGGTGGTCTGTGTTAAATACAGCCCACCTAATAATAAAGGCAATTTTAACAAAATTATAAGGTGGTCTGTATTACATACAGCCCACTTGATAAATAAATAAAGGTAATTCTATAACGAAATTTTAAGGTGGTCTGTACGATATACAGCCCACCTGATAAATAAATAAAGGTAATTCTAACGAAATTATAAGGTGGTCTGTACGATATACAGCCCACCTGATAATTACAAAAATAACACTAGAAATGCAATCGTGTCACAACGATGTGCGTGCAATGACGCCGTGTTTCTATGTGTCGAACGAAAGAGCTTCTCTCGGACTATCCAGAGCAATTTGTACGAAGTCTTTAGCTTCTGTAATATTGGAGACAGGTAGGGCGAAAGAAAGGCCTCAATAGTGACCTTGATGGGATGGTAGTGACTATGCCTACGATGTTTGAAAGAAATTGGGATAGGGGAAAGAACCTAGAAAGGGCTCGCAAGCACTGCGTGCAAAAACAAATGGGATTAGTTGCATGTTCGTCATTGCAATCAAGATCGTTCTAGGGGTCAAAAGCGTGAACCCGATTTGCCCCATAGACAATGCGTGTAACGCATGGGCGGAAAACGTACAGGATCTGTATTATGTCCGGAGTTAAATTGTTTTTTCTCTCTCTCTTTATGTCTCTTTATGGGCCGTATATGGTATCATTGGAAAGAGAATTTCATGGTCGTTATTGTAAACTACTCTCTTTTTTCCTATGATAATCCTATCGAAACATGTGATGTAAAATAGATTTATAGGACAAAATGGCGTCTGAAATGGCCCCCTTGACCAATTTCAAAAATCAGGCCACGAGGTGCCCTGCGTATTGCATCTCGGAATGTCATTGCAAATTTTCAAGGAAAAAAAAGGATGTTTAGGGGGCGAAAAGTAGTCTGAAAAAATGACGTCATGGCCGATAAGTGTTATAATCGGGCGGAATTCGTATAGTGACCCTTGTTCAAATGCGATTTACTCACGATTTTCTGTGTAAACATATACCATACTTGGTATCATTCGAAAGGGCACTTCATTGCGGTCAGTTTGACACCATTGTCATCTGCACGCAATGTACTGCACGCATTATAGGCACTATTACGTAATGCATAGCAAATTCATCATTTTTGGCGATAACTTTGTGCTGACATATTCGAATTTTACCAAACTTGGCAAACAGTTGTCACGTATATGGATACATATGTCTGCCAAGTTTCATTGATATAGGTATAAAGATCGCGATTTTAGAGCAAGTTGAAGTTATTTTGGAATTTTCTCGAAAATGGCGAATTTGGAGGGCATTTTTCTCAAAGTCGGTCAGTGTAAGGGTATATAATTTTGTATATGGCTGGAAAGGGCATATCTTCAAGTATCTAAATCCAAAAAAGGGTACGGGTTTGCCAAGCCATTATGGAGATACGGCCACAGAGAGAAAGCCAATTCCCAGAACTTTAGAGGGCGCTATTTATGTTGTGCAAAGCCATTGGAGCGTGAAATTTGGCATGGCTATGTGCAATTGTGAGATAAAGATACTGTGAGATTTAAATACAAAACGGAATTTATATGTGAAAGTTATGGCAGTTTTAGATTATTTAGGGGTCAATTTTTCAAGAATTTGAGAGATTTTTGACGGAGTCGGTTTCAGATTTGAATTTTGAGTACGAAGATGGCATTTTGAAGGGCAAGTTATACGTCGCAGATGAAAGAACATCTCTTAGACTATTTAGAGGAATTTGTTAGAAGTTTGTAGGATCTAGGATAGTGGAGATAGGAAGGAAGATAGAAAGGCCTTAAAATGGACCAGAAAAGGACAAAATGGCGCCTGGACGTTTACGCATGAGTGATTTCAGAAAACGAAAAAGTAGGTGACCTGGATGAGATGCTAGAGATGATGCCTACGGAATTTGAAAGGAAATGGACATGATGAAGGCACCTAACTAGGAATAACAAACACTATGTGCAAAACGAATGTGATTTCCGGACGATAAGGAAAACAAGGAAAAGGAGGAGAATACTAGAAATGCAATCGTGTCACAACGATGTGCGTGCAATGACGCCATGTTTTTACGTGTCAAACGAAAGAGCTTCTCTCGGACTATCCAGAGCGATTTGTACGAAGTCTGTAGCTTCTGTGATGTTAGAGATAGGTAGGGCGAGAGAAAGGCCTCAACAGTGACCTTGATGGGATGGTAGTGACTATATGCCTACGAAGTTTGAAAGAAATTGGGATAGGGGAAAGGACGTAGAAAGGGCTCGCAAGCACTGCGTGCAAAAACCAAGGGGATTTGGTGCATGTTCGTCATTGCAATACAGATCGTTCTGGGGGTCAAAAGCGTGAACCCGATATGCCCCATAGACAATGCGTGTAATGCATGAGCGGAAAACGTACAGGATCTGTATTATGACCGGAGTTAAATTGTTTTTTCTCTCTCTCTTTATGTCTTCTTATGGGCCGTATTTAGTATCATTAGAAAGAGAATTTCATGATTGTTATTGTAAACCACTCACTTTTTTTCTATGATAATCCTATCGAAACACGTGATGTAAAATAGATTTATAAGACAAAATGGCGTCTTAAATGGCCCCATTGACCAATTTTAAAAATCCGGCCAAGAGGTGCCCTGCGTATTGAAACTCGGCATGTCACTGCAAATTTTCAAGGAAAAAAAAGGACGTTTAAGGGGCGAAAAGCAGTCCGAAAAAATGACGTCATAGCCGATACGTGTTAGCTTCGGGCGGAAACTCGGCGGAATTCGTGTAGTGACCTTTGTTCAAATGCGATTTATTCACAATTTTCTGTGTGAACATATACTATACTTGGTATCATTCAAAAGGGCACTTCATTGCGGTCAGTTTGACACCATTGTTATCTTCGCGCAATGTATTGCACGCATTAAACGCGCTATTACGTAATGCATAGCAAATTCATCATTTTTGGCGATAACTTTGCGCTGACATATTCGAATTTTACAAAACTTGGTGGACAGTTGTCACGTATATGTATACATATGTCTGCCAAGTTTCATTGATGTAGGTATAAAGATCGCTAATTTAGAGCAAGTTGAAGTTATTTCTCAATTTTCTTGAAAATGGCGAATTTGGAGGGCAATTTTCTCAAATTTGGTCAGTGATAGGGTATATAATTTTGTATATGGCTGGAATGGGCATATCTTCAAGTATCTAAATCCAAAAAAGGGTACGGGTTTGCCAAGCCATAATGGAGATACGGCCACAGAAAGAAAGCCAATTCCAAGAACTTTAGAGGGCGCTATTTATGTTTTGCATAGCCATTTGAGCGTAAAATTTGGCATGGCTATGTGCAATTATGAGATAAAGATACTGCGAGAAGATGAGACCTAACGGAATTGGTAAAAGAAAGTTATTGCAATTTTTAGATTTTTAGGGGTCCATTTTTCAAGAATTTGAGAGATTGTTGACGGAGTCGGTTTCAGATTTGAATTTTGAGTACGAAGATGGCATTTTGAAGGTCAGGTTATATGTCGCAGATGAAAGAACATCTCTTAGACTATCTAGAGGAATTTGTTAGAAGTTTGTAGGATCTAGGATAGTGGAGATAGGAAGGAAGATATAAAGGCCTTAAAATGGACCAGAAACGGACAAAATGGCGCCTGGACGGTCATGCATGAGTGATTTCGAAAATCGAAAAAGTAGGTGACCTTGATGAAATGCTAGAGATGATGCCTACGAAATTTGAAAGGAAAAGGACTTGAGGAAAGGACCTGGATAGGAATAACAAGCACTACGTGCAAAGCGAATGAGATTCTGGACGACAAGAAGAAGAGGAAGAACCACTAGAAATGCAATCGTGTCAGAACGATGTGCGTGCAATGACGCCGTGTTTCTACGTGTCAAACGAAAGAGCTTCTCTCGGACTATCCAGAGCAATTTGCACGAAGTCTGTAGCTTCTGTGATATTGGAGATAGGTAGGGCGAAAGAAAGGCATCAACAGTGACCTTGATGGGATGGTACTATGCCTACGAAGTTTGAAAGAAATTGGGATAGGGGAAAGAACCTAGAAAGGGCTCGCCAGCACTGCGTGCACAAACCAATGGGATTTGGTGCATGTTTGACATTGCAATCAAGTTCGTTCTGGGGGCCAAAAGCGTGAACCCGATATGCCCCATAGACAATGCGTGTAATGAATGGGCGGAAAACGTGCAGGATCTGTATTATGGCCGGAGTTAAATTGTTTTTTCTCTCTTTCTTTACGTCTCTTTATGGGCCGTATTTGGTATCATTAGAAAGAGAATTTCATGGTTGTTATTGTAAACCACTCTCTTTTTTTCTATGATAATCCTATCGAAACACGTGATGTAAAATAGATGTATAGGACAAAATGGCGTCTTAAATGGCCCCCTTGACCAATTTCAAAAATCCGGCCACGAGGTGCCCTGCGTATTGGAACTCGGCATGTCACTGCAAAATTTCAAGGAAAAAAAAGGACTTTTAAGGGGCGAAAAGCAGTCTGAAAAAATGACGTCTCAGCCGAAACGTGTTAGGTTCGGGCGGGACCTCGGCGGAATTCGTGTAGTGATCTTTGTTCAAATGCGATTTACTCACAATTTTCTGTGTGAACATATATAATACTTGGTATTATCCGAAAGGGCACTTCATTGCGGTCACTTTGACACCATTGTTAACTGCGCGCAATGTATTGCGCGCATTGAACGCGCTATTACGTAATCCATAGTAAATTCATCATTTTTGGCGATAACTTTGCGCTGACATATTCGAATTTTACCAAACTTGTTAAACAGTTGTCACGTATATGGATACATATGTCTGCAAAGTTTCATTGATGTAGGTATAACGATCGCCATTTTAGAGCAAGTTGAAGTTATTTCTCAATTTTCTTGAAAATGGCGAATTTGGAGGGCAATTTTCTCAAATTTGGTCAGTGATAGGGTATATAATTTTGTATATGGCTGGAAAGGGCATATCTTCAAGTATCTAAATCCAAAAAAGGGTACGGGTTTGCCAAGCCATTATGGAGATACGGCCACAGAGAGAAAGCCAATTCCCAGAACTTTAGAGGGCGCTATTTATGTTGTGCAAAGCCATTGGAGCGTGAAATTTGGCATGGCTATGTGCAATTATAAGATAAAGATACTGTAAGATTTAAATACAAAACGGAATTTATATGAGAAAGTTATGGCAGTTTTAGATTATTTAGGGGTCCATTTTTCAAGAACTTGAGAGATTTTTGACGGAGTCGGTTTTAGATTTGAATTTCGAGTATGAAGATGGCATTTTGAAGGGCAGGTTATGTGTCGCAGATGAAAGAACATCTCTCAGACTATCTAGAGGAATTTGTTAGAAGTTTGTAGGATCTAGGATATTGGAGATAGGAAGGAAGATATAAAGGCCTTAAAATGGACCAGAAACGGACAAAATGGCGCCTGGACGGTCATGCATGAGTGATTTCGAAAATCGAAAAAGTAGGTGACCTTGATGAGATGCTAGAGATGATGCCTACGAAATTTGGAAGGAAATGGATATGATGAAGGCACCTAACTGGGAATAACAAGCACTACGTGCAAAACGAATGTGATTTCCGGACGATAAGGAATATACTAAGGAGAATATTAATGGGGCAGAATGTGAACGAAAACAAGGCAATGACGAAGGTTCGTCATTGCAACTAGACCTGCAATCGTGGCACAACGATATGCATGCAATAACGGGCGATCTGGCACTAACGGTCGTCTATACTAACATAATTATAAACAGTATAATATGGTGTCTAAAATGGGATTAACTCACAATTTTGTGTGTAAACATATGTCATACTTGGTATCATCCGAAAGGGCACTTCGTTGCGGTCAGTTTGACACTATTGTAATCTGCGCGCAATGTACTGCACGCATTTAACACGCTATTACGTAATGCATAGTAAATTCATCATTTTTAGCGATAACTTTGCGCTGAGGTCATTGAAATTTACCAAACTTTGCAGACAGTTGTCACGTATATTGATACATGTGTCTGCTAATTTTTATTGTTGTAGGTATAATGATCGCTATTTTAGAGCAAGTTGAAGTTATTTCTCAATTTTCTTGAAAATGGCGAATTTGGAGGGCAATTTTCTCAAATTTGGTCAGCAAAAGGGTATATAATTTTGTATATGGCTGGAAAGGGCATATCTCCAAGTATCTAAATCCGAAAAAAGGTACGGGTCTGCAAAGCCATAATGGAGATATGGCCACAGAAAGAAAGCCAATTCCCAGAAATTTAGAGGGCGGTATTTATTTTTTTGCAAAGCCATTGGAGCGTGAAATTTGGCATGGCTATGTGCAATTATGAGATAAATATACTGTGTGATTTAAACACAAAACGGAATTTATATGAGAAAGTTATGGCAGTTTTAGATTATTTAGGGGTCCATTTTTCAAGAATTTTAAAGATTTTTGACGGAGTCGGTTTCAGATTTGAATTTTGAGTACGAAGATGGCATTTTGAAGGTCAGGTTATGCGTCGCAGATGAAAGAACACCTCTTAGACTATCTAAAGGAATTTGTTAGCAGTTTGTAGGATCTAGGATAATGGAGATAGAAAGGAAGATAGAAAGGCCTTAAAATGGAACAGAAACGGACAAAATGGCGCCTGGACGGTCATGCATGAGTGATTTTGAAAATCGAAGAAAGTAGGATACCTAGATTGGATATCAGAGATTATGCCTATGAAATTTGAAAGGAAAAGGACATGAGAAAAGCACCTAACTAGGAATAACAAGCACTACGTGCAAAACGAATGGGATTTTTGGACGATTAGGAAAACACTGCGAAGGAGAATATTAAGGAGGAGAACCCGATATGCCCCATAGACAATGCATGTAATGAATGAGCGGAAAAGTACAGGATCTGTATTATGACCGGGGTTAAATTGTTTTTTCTCTCTCTCTTTACGTCTCTTTATGGGCCGTATTTGGTATCATTAGAAAGAGAATTTCATGGTTGTTATTGTAAACCACTCTTTTTTTTCTATGATAATCCTATCGAAAGACGTGATGTAAAATAGATTTATAGGACAAAAAGGCGTCTTAAATGGCCCCCTTGACCAATTTCAAAAATCCGGCCATTAGATGCCCTGCGTATTGGAACTCGGCATGTCACTGCAAATTTTCAAGGAAAAAAAAGGACGTTTAAGGGGCGAAAAGCAGTCTGAAAAAATGACGTCATAGCCGATACGTGTTAGATTCGGGCGGAAACTCGGCGGAATTCGTATAATGACCTATGTTCAAATGCGATTTCCTCACAATTTTCTGTGTGAACATATACTATACTTGGTATCATGCAAGAGGGCACTTCATTGCGGTCAGTTTGACACTATTGTAATCTGCGCGCAATGTACTGCACGCATTTAACACGCTATTACGTAATGCATAGTAAATTCATCATTTTTAGCGATAACTTTGCGCTGAGGTCATTGAAATTTACCAAACTTGGCAGACAGTTGTCACGTATATTGATACATGTGTCTGCTAATTTTTATTGTTGTAGGTATAATGATCGCTATTTTAGAGCAAGTTGAAGTTATTTCTCAATTTTCTTGAAAATGGCGAATTTGGAGGGCAATTTTCTCAAATTTGGTCAGCAAAAGGGTATATAATTTTGTATATGGCTGGAAAGGGCATATCTTCAAGTATGTAAATCCAAAAAAGGGTACGGGTTTGCCAAGCCATTATGGAGATACGGCCACAGAGAGAAAGCCAATTCCCAGAACTTTAGAGGGCGCTATTTATGTTATGCAAAGCCATTGGAGCGTGAAATTTGGCATGGCTATGTGCAATTATGAGATAAAGATACTGTAAGATTTAAATACAAAACGGAATTTATATGAGAAAGTTATGGCAGTTTTAGATTATTTAGGGGTCCATTTTTCAAGAACTTGAGAGATTTTTGACGGAGTCGGTTTTAGATTTGAATTTCGAGTATGAAGATGGCATTTTGAAGGTCAAGTCATGTGTCGCAGATGAAAGAACATCTCTCAGACTATCTAGAGGAATTTGTTAGAAGTTTGTAGGATCTGTGATAGTGGAGATAGGAAGGAAGAAAGAAAGGCCTTAAAATGGACCAGAAACGGACAAAATGGCGCCTGGACGGTCATGCATGAGTGATTTCGAAAATCGAAAAAGTAGGTGACCTTGATGAGATGCTAGAGATGATGCCTACGAAATTTGAAAGGAAAAGGACATGAGGAAAGCACCTAACTAGGAATAACAAGCATCATGTGCAAAACGAATGCGATTTTCTGACGAGGAATATAAGGAGGAAAATATTAATGGGGCAGAATGTGAACGAAAACAAGGCAATGACGAAGGTTCGTCATTGCAATTAGTAACACCACCAACCATAATAATCATTGTTGTCATTATTATTGTGATACTGCTTCTAATACTACTCCTACTACATGTACTAGGAAGAAGGAGGGGAAGAGGAAGAATCTTATTGTTTATTTTTTGTATTATCGAGGCATACAAATGCAGGGAGGTAAAAGAGGGAAAAGTAAGGCGACGAAGAGGGAGAGAGAGGAAGAGAGAACGAGAGGGGATAGCCTATGGCCCGGGTTCAAATTCAGTTCTCTTTAATTTATTTGACCCAGTACTGATGATCATAATTTTATCTACCATGTGATTGCCATGTGTACGCCACACCGAATAGCACTAGCTCACATTTTGTTATTGTTGTCAAGAACTTATTGGCATGCAGCCAGTAGATTTTCATCATGTGTTTGATCTTGTATTGAAAAAAAGATCAAACATATCATCATAATCTACAGAGTGCAACCAAAAATTTCTTAACAACAATTGAAATTTCTTTCAGGAAGCCTAACACTAAAAGGTGTTTTTGATTCAAAGAGCATCGTAGAGACGATGAACAAATAAGAATAATAATACATTCACTTCTATTTTCCCCGCCAAATAATCCGAACAAAAGAATCAAGCCCGGGGAATCAACCGAGGGAAACCAACTTTTAAACGAATTTATCATGAGTCCTTGACAAATTAATTAATACTGCTTGTCGAATATTATTGAAGAATAGCAAAGGCGAACGCGAAAGTCGCTACAATTCAGAAATCATTGCTTGCATTGCTTTTCTCTCAAAATTACCGTGAGATATCAAGCTACATAGAACTATGATCGACACAAAAGATATTGTCTTGAAAACAGTCAGAAACATTAGAACTTGAATGAATAAAACATAATGCAAATGAATAAGACTAGAATGAATAGGACACAAGTTAATTTCTACCATTTAAATCATCCAGTACCAAATACCTGAGCAAAATTCCAACCAGATGCATTTAATGGTAAACTTAAAGACAATGATTCATGACAATTGTCAATTGTCATGAGTTTATCGTCTAGACGTATTGCAAAAGATAATCAGAATAATAATGATCAGAATGATACCTCTACTATAAGGCCTAATTCTACATGTACTATACTACACTACTGCCATTGTAGATTATGCTGATAATACAGATGATAATAATGATATGATAACAATTATAATAATACTATATACTTATACTAATTGTCATCAAAATCATCATGTTCATATTCATCATAATAATAACAATAATAATTATTATAATAATTACAATAATAACTTATCTTAACGATAATAATCATGATAAGGATATTAATAACAAACATAATAATTACAAAAATAACATTAGTAACACCACCAACCATAATAATCATTGTTGACATTATTATTGTGATACTGCTTCTATTACTACTCCTACTACATGTACTAGGAAGAAGGAGGGGAAGAGGAAGAATCTTATTGTTTATTTTTTGTATTATCGAGGCATATTAATGCACAGGGAGGTAAGAGAGGGAAAAGTAAGACGACGAAGAGGGAGAGAGAGGAAGAGAGAACGAGAGGGGATAGCCTATGGCCCGGGTTCAAATTCAGTTCTCTTTAATTTATTCGACCCAGTACTGATGATCATATTGTGATTGCCATGTGTACGCCACACCGAATAGCACTAGCTCACATTTTGTTATTGTTGTCAAGAACTTATTGGCATGCAGCCAGTAGATTGTGTTTGATCTTGTATTGACAAAAATATCAAACATATCATCATAATCTACAGAGTGCAACCAAATTTTTTTTAACAACAATTGAAATTTCTTTCAGGAAGCCTAACACTAAAAGATGTTTTTGATTCAAAGAGCATCGTAGACACGATGAACAAATAAGAATAATAATACATTCACTTCTATTTTCCCCGCCAAATAATCCGAACAAAAGAATCAACCCCGGGGAATCAACCGAGCTAGGAAACCAACTATTAAACGAATTTATCATGAGTCCTTGACAAATTAATTAATACTGCTTGTCGAATATTATTGAAGAATAGCAAAGGCGAACGCGAAAGTCGCTACAATTCAGAAATCATTGCTTGCATTGCTTTTCTCTCAAAATTACCGTGAGATATCAAGCTACATAGAACTATGATCGACACAAAAGATATTGTCTTGAAAACAGTCAGAAACTTCAGAACTTGAATGAATAAAACATAATGCAAATGAATGAGACTAGAATGAATAGGACACAAGTTAATTTCTACCATTTAAATCATCCGGTACCAAATACCTGAGCAAAATTCCAACCAGATGCATTTAATGGTAAACTTAAAGACAATGATTCATGACAATTGTCAATTGTCATGAGTTTATCGTCTAGACGTATTGCAAAAGATAATCAGAATAATAATGATCAGAATGATACCTCTACTATAAGGCCTAATTCTACATGTACTATACTACACTACTGCCATTGTAGATTATGCTGATAATACAGATGATAATAATGATATGATAACAATTATAATAATACTATATACTTATACTAATTGTCATCAAAATCATCATGTTCATATTCATCATAATAATAACAATAATAATTATTATAATAATTACAATAATAACTTATCTTAACGATAATAATCATGATAAGGATATTAATAACAAACATAATAATTACAAAAATAACATTAGTAACACCACCAACCATAATAATCATTGTTGTCATTATTATTGTGATACTGCTTCTATTACTATACTCCTACTACAATACTAGGAAGAAGGAGGGGAAGAGGAAGAATCTTATTGTTTATTTTTTTGTATTATCGAGGCATACAAATGCACAGGGAGGTAAGAGAGGGAAAAGTAAGACGACGAAGAGGGAGAGAGAGGGAGAGAGAACGAGAGGGGGTAGCCTATGGCCCGGGTTCAAATTCAGTTCTCTTTAATTTATTCGACCCAGTACTGATGATCATAATTTTATCTACCATGTGATTGCCATGTGTACGCCACACCGAATAGCACTAGCTCAAAAGATTTTACACACTAATAGTAAAGCGAAACCTATAGAAAACGGACTGGATATTATTGAAAATACTATTCTAAACAAGAATGTACTACATGTACTACATTACGTTACAATTTCACGAGAGAAATAGAACTCTAGAGGGGAAGAAAAGAAGAAGTGATGAAAATGAAAGAAGACTAATAGCCGATGAGAGGAAAGAAAAGAGCTAAGAAGACAAGAAAAGGGTGTAAAAAGGAAAAGGAAGAGCAAGAGAGAGAGAGAGAGAGAGAGAGATAGCCTTGAGCTTTTGATCGGCTAATGAGTAATAAATGAAACAGATTTTGAACGGAGTAATTATCTTTCGCCGGAGAACTTGCATAAGGAGCTAAAACTTGATGTTTTTTAAATCAAACATTTTGGGGAATAGCAAAAAACGGCTGAGCATTTATTGCACTAATTGCCAGAGGAGCATTAATCATGTCTTCCACAAGGCCGCACTTTTCGATCAAAGAGCAATTTAATTGTCGGTGGAGCATTGTCTTTTGCGGGGTACTTTTGGGGAGGAGCAACAATTATTGTCGTAGTAGCCTTTGTATTTTACGGGGCACTTTTTTAGCAGAGCAAATGTCGGCGGAGCAATTGTCGGTGTCACCGGAGCAAGTGTCGCTTCAGGCGGAACGAATGTCGGCGGAGCAATGTGTCGGCAGAGCAAATGTCACCGGAGCAATTGTCGCGTTTTGCGGAGCAATAATGTCGGCGGAGCAACTGTCGTTCGAGGAGCATTTTGTTACCGGAGCAATTGACGCGTTTTGCGGAGCAATTGTCGGCGGAGCAATTATTGTCGGCGGAGCAAATGTCGGCGGAGCAATTGTCGGCGGAGCAATCATATTGCTCCGATTGTCTCATTTTCGCTCGCGTGAACATAACAAGCACAAACCACTGACCTCTACCTCCTGAACGGATCATCGCCCATTCCATTCACTATACGTTACGTACTATAAAGGCTGTATTGTCTGACCGTTCATGAATATTCATGTTTTTGCTAAACTCGGCAAAATGTTTGCTTTTACTAAATGGCAAAAATACGGTGGGGGGTTGGATGAAATAGACATAATGAAATAGGCAGAAGTGATCTATGATAATTCATGCTCTTTATGTTTCGTGTGCTCGACCTATAATCTTCAAATCGCTTGGTAAACTGAGTCCAAAGTTAGACGTGTTTCATAGGCAATATGACGAGCTTGCAACCTATTTTGAAAAATTACGGTGGGTGAACTTTCAAAAGTCAATGAGACATGAGGGCTCCAATGAAAGAGCTAGTGATAACGTACGTCGGGGTGGATGTGCTTTTCGTTTAAACAAAAAAGGAATTTTTAACGATTTTTTAAAAAAAAACGTCCACCGGCTAACATGTTAGGCTGCTGTCTCTGATCATGCTCTGACGATAGGGGGCGTTGTGAAATGAGACTAACCGGAGCCATATGTGTCGGCGGAGCAATTGTCGGCGGAGCAAATGTCGGCGGAGCAAATGTCGGCGGAGCAACTGTCGGCGGAGCAAATGTCGGCGGAGCAACTGTCGGCGGAGCAACTGTCGCGGAGCAAATGTCGCGGAGCAATTGTCGAGTTTTGCGGAGTAAATGTCGGCGGAGCAATCGTCGGCGGAGCATGTGTCATGGAACCGTCTGTATAGCAGAAACGTGTACGTGTACTGCAAGACTGATCACGATGTGGCAATCTTCTTTTCTTTTTTTTTTGGGGGGGGGGGGGGTTCAAGATTCTAATTCTGTGGTCAAGATATATAACGTTCGGGTTCAGATTTGTAATAGATTAGTATACCATGCATTTGTCTGAACTGCAGCAAACAAATTTGAACTTCCTATTTCAGGCACTCTCTTTCTGCTGGTGAGCTGTCGACAGCAGTATATAATTATATAGGCTATTTTCCCAATTACCAAATAGTAATATGCATATACAAATTATTTCATGGCGTTACGAATAATTGTATTTCAATAAACAAAATGCGAATTGCATATTGTTGTTATAGGTAGGACAAACATTATGGCCTGTACCTATAACAACAGGTAATACTGTGCAATAATTCGTATCATGCTTTTACCTAATTGGTACATTTGGCAATTTTACCTGGACGGCCTACATGTACCATTTTTTATAGGTTACAATTTTTCGACATAAACGTATCACTCATTGACCGAGATAGGTAACGTCGAATGTGACCAAATACTAAAACTGTCGGACTAAAAAGCAGGAAACGTCAATTTCTGTAATTATATTATCGTGCCATCCGACTTGATATCGAATATATGGCAAAATAATGAATATTCAATATCGCATTTCCTTTGCATCTGTGCCTAACTAAACAAACCCGTTACTTAGGATTTGGGAAACACGGTCATGTCAATGACTAAAAAAAAAAAAATTCGGGTGTTTGCATGGCAAATATTTTACCAATATTGAAGTTGAATTCAAAGACTTTCGTTGAAAATTCTCCCAAATATAACAACAACAAAAATTAAAGAATAACCAAATTATTTCAATTCAATTCAATTCAATTTCAATTCAGTTCTCGTTTATTTCATTCTCGGTTAAAAATTACATTGATACAAAAGATACAAACAAGTTCATAAAATAATTTAGAAAATGAAATAAGGAACTACATAAATCAGCCCTTAGGCCTTTTACAAACGTAGTTCCCAAAGCAATAATAGCATAATGTAAAGCAAAGATATCCAAACCAAACCACAAAAAAAAAATTACATCATCATGACTTGTATGCATGGGCGTAAATCCTTACGTAATACCTATTGTTCAGGGGGGGGGGGGGGGTGAATGAATAGATCATCACCCCTGAACAATAGGTATCATTGACAGATTTACGCCCATGCTTGTATGTAATGATCAAGAAAATCAAGAATCCAAGTGAACCTCAACATTTTGGCTCGATCAAAAAAAATAGAAAGAAAAATTATCAACGATGATTTTTTTTTCTTTTCTTTTCTTTTTGTTAAATAGTAAAAAATGAGCAGAAAGACTTAGCAATAAAAAAAAGTAAAAATGGGTTTCCTTTTTGTTTATGTTCATGAAAACCCGGCGTAAATAGGGGACCATTTTTGACTCCGCTAACATTTAGAATTTTACCCTTTGGGATTATAAAGTGACATCACAATATTGAGTAAAAGTAATATTTTGACTGGTAATTCCTCTAACGGATCAACGGCTCATGTCTGGGGGACAAGTCTTCAATCAGTGACCTCTTTAGAGTGCATGGCAGAGAAGTAGAACTTCTACATAATACTTTTTTCCCTTCTCCTTTTTGGTGTTCTTACATTTCCGTCCCATTTTTCTCCTTCTGTTCTAAAGATAGTCCACCTCTTCTCCTTCTGTCCCGTTTTTCTCCTTCTGTTCTAAAGATAGTCCACCTCTTCTCCTTCTGTCCCGTTTTTCTCCTTCTGTTCTAAAGATAGTCCACCTCTTCTCCTTCTGTCCCGTTTTTAAATTTCCTTCCCCTTCTTCTTCCTCTTCATAGAATGTTTTCCATTTTTCTTCCTGCACTTTTTAGAAGTTTTCCTTTTTTTTCCTCTTCTATCATTCATTTCCTTTCCCTTCTCTTTCATCTTTCTCTTCTTCATATTCCGTCCCCTTTTCCTCGTTGTCCTTCCTTTTTTTGTTCCTCATCTTCTTCTTTTTTAAGTCGACATGTTTTATTGGTCTTTCTTCCTTTTTAGTATCCAACCCCGTCTTTTTCCGACTCTTCTGTTCTTCTACTAGTTCGGCCAGAAGGGATTATACTATCCATTGAGGTCACTGACAGGTGGCTTTCTCATCGACATATAAAGGGAAGTTTTCTATATAGAGGGAGCAAGTAATTAGCTACAAGTGGTACAGTGGGGATTTTGATATTCCTCTCAGCTCTCCTCCAACTTTCCCTTTCTCCTCATCTGTTCTTCCTCTCGAAATTCTTCCTCGTCATCTCCTCTCGGGATTCTCCTCTTCCTTCTCTTTCTCTTTCCTACTCTACCCTTAGTTATATGGATCGTAACCTCGAGATGATGTCACCAGATACTTCTTGAGCGAACCCTGTCAGAACAAAACAAACATTTTCCAAAAGGATTACATTTTCAGAATACAAATGTTATTAAGGGTCGATCAGAAATAACAAGTAAACCGAAGTGTTTTCTTTTTTATTGTTTTTTTTGTTGTTCATGTATTTATTTTTTACACTAAATTATTGTCATCTTTTTTTTCCTTTCGTTTTTTTTTTCTTCAACGCATTCAAGATCATTGGATAGGATAGGGTGAAAAAATAGGGGCATTGGAGCAAGGAACGGTTTTCATATCCCTTGAGATATGTAAAGGGTATACCTGAAAGTGAAAGAGAGAGAGAGAGAGAGAGAGAGAGAGAGAGAGAGAGAGAGAGTGAGGGGGCAGAGGTAGCAGAGCCGGGCGAGGAAGGGGGCACAGTGTCCCCACTTATTTACGAAGGAAAGCTTCCTTTACTTCAGATAAGTGCCCCTTTTTTTTCTTCAAACGGGGGCCCGTTAATGCGCATTCCTATAAGTGCCTCTTACCACCTAAGATTAGTGCCCTCTTCACCTATGAAAATCGCCCCTTTTACAAATCTGAGAGGAGCCCCCTTAAATTTAACAGATGCCTTTTTATTTTGTAATAAGTGCCCTTCCCCTTTTCATAAATGCCCCTTCTGACACCTCTGATAGATGCCTCATTTAAAATCTCATATAGGTGCCCCTTTTCCTTCGATAAGTGCCCATTTTCCTTTGTATTAGGTGCCTTTTTTCCATTCTCACAAGAGCACTATTCAATTTAGGTGAGTGCCCCTTTTCAGATCTGAGAGGTGTTATTTTGACAAGTGCCTCTTTTCCTTTGTATGCCCTCTTTTTATTCTTATAAGTGCCCTTTTCAACTCCGATGAATGACACTTTTATTTTGACACGTGCCCCTTATCCTTTCTTATTAGTGCCACTTTCCTTCTGATAATTGCCTCTTTTCCTTTGTAATAAGTGCCCCTTTTCCGTTCTTATAAGTGCCTTTTTTATCTCTGGTGAGTGCCCCTTATTCGATGCGAAAAGGGCTCAATTTTTACCTCTGATAATAATCTCCTTTTAACTTTAACATGTGCTCTTTTTATTTTATAATAAGTGTCCTTTTCCCTTTGGATATGTGCCGTCTTTCCCTTTCATCATAATGTGCTTTTAAGTTATAGCAATTAAAGAGCAACATTTTCTTTAATTTCATCCGAAGATCGCATTCAAAGTTGATATAATTATGTTTCTTGTTAAAGATATTTTCAGTCTCTCATGATAAGATTGAACTCTATCAGGATCCCCCCTCTATAAGACTGTCATATTTCGCAATGCGACCTCATAAATCTTTTGCTCGATCCCAAATAAATATTCAGACCATCACATCCAACTGCAAAGTATCATGCTTAAGCAGTATATTGGACCATGTAACGAGAGTATCAAGCATTGAAATCAACCCTGATAATGAATTCACATTGTAGGGGTATGTTCGAAGTTGCAATGTCTACATTTCTACAAATTGATTATTTTCACTTTGAGGTTTCCCTTTGAAGGTGCCCTTTTTTGTTGCTCCTCCACACTTTTAAATGTGCTTCACCGCCCCTGGAGAGTGGGGGATTGAGAGAGAGAGAGAGAGAAAGAGAGAGAGAGAGCGAGAGAGAGAGACTAGCGAGGGAGAGATCGAGTGAGAGAGTAAGAGAAACAGCCAAAAAATAAAGTGGGAGACAGAGACAGAGAGAGACAGAGAGAGACAGAGAGAGAAAGAGAATCTGATGAGAAAGAGATATAGAGATAGAGAGAAGACACAGAAAGAGGGGGAAGGGGGGGGGGGGGGGGGGGGGGGGAGAGAGAGAGAGGGGGGGGGGGGGGCTCAGAGGAGGACTTACTCTGGGCCAAGTCTTTTCGATCTATTTCTTGCAGACCAAGAAATAGATAGGACCAAGTTCCAGTGTCTCCTTTTGTCCAATGTTCCAGTCTTTCGAGGCACGATGGCGGGTTCTTGTCCTGGGCCTGGTCCAAAGGATGCATCGACCAGTCGAATGAGTGGGCCTTTAATGCGTCAACAAGCTCATCACATTCTGTAGAGAGCGAGTGGTTGGGGAGGGGGGGGGGTAGAAATGGAGAAAAAGGAGGGGCGCACGGAAGGCGAGAGAGAAAGTGGAGAGAGAGAGAGAGAGAGAGAGAGGGAGAGAGAGGGAGAGAGAGAGAGAGTGAGAGAGAGGGAGAGAGAGAGGGGGAGAGATTTAACAAAAAGGTTTTTTTTGTACGTCCGCTTCAATCAATATTTATTATTCAATCATCATCATTATCATCACTACCATCATAATCGTTAACACCTTCAAAATCATCAACGTCATCATCAACTCCATCATCATCATCATTAACATTATCACTACCATCATTAATTAAATCATAAACAGCATTATCACTTGCATTAGACTCTATCCCATCAACACCATATTGATCATCATTATAAATTAAGGAGGTGGGTGAAATCTAAGAATATTATCCCAAGAATTGTCGATTTCTTCTTTTGAAGAACATTATCATGAGAGTAGGACAAAGCAGAATCGGACCCAAGACTCCTGAAAGTGACGACATCAGCTTTAAGTAACAGCGTGGAATGCACTTTCAAAGATCACCCTTGACGCTATTTCACTGGAGGGCTTCAAGGGAGCACTTCCACCCAGCATCTAGACCAAGAACTAGATAGTTTATTCCTCAGCACTACATCCTGACTTATGGATCCTGCTGAGTATCGTCGTAGAAGGATAATGATTATCATCACCATCACCACCACCACCATTATAATTACCATCATTACCACTATTGTTAACGAATGTGAATCATAAACACAATTATAATCATCATAATCAACACCATTGTCATCATCAAAAACATAATAATCACTTTTGTCATCACCGTGACCATCATCGTCATCATCATCATCATCACTACCATCATGATTAAATCATAATTTATACCCCCATCGTAGAACCAATAGCAATCAACGCTATTACCATCACCATCACCACCCCCGTCATTATCACCATACCGTACGTAGTTAAAGAAATCATAAACACAATTATAATCATCATAATCAACACCATTATGCCAATCATCATAGAAAACATAATAATCACTTTTGTCATCACCGTGACCATCATCGTCATCATCATTGCCATAATCACTTCCATCAATGATTAAATCATAATTTACACCCCATCGTAGAACCCATAGCAATCAACGCTATTACCATCACCATCACCACCCCCGTCATTATCACCATAATCATCACTACCGTAGTTAAAGAAATCATGAACAGATTTATGATTTATCATTATCATAATCAACACCATTATCATCATCAAAAACATAATGACTTTCGTCATCATGACCATCATCGTCAAATCATCACCATCATCAGCATATAGGCCGTGGCATCCATCTTTATTGAAACGTCATCTCCACCATCATTACCACCAACCCATAATCATCAAAACTGATGTAGACCAACACCCATCACCATCCTTATCAACTTATCAAATTATGTTTTCTTTATCTTTTTATTGTAACAAAAATAACGACATTATCACCAGTCATATAAAAAAAACATCAGACATGACTTGTTTAAGGTAGACCCTAATGCAAAGTTTCGATTGTGAAAAATTGATTGATAATAAGTCTTTAAAATGTTGATATAAAAATCAATCAATCAATCAATCAATCGATATATTTGGATGCCCCTGTGGATGTATTATAAGCACGAGAAAATTTAGCCCTAAAACACTTCTACTTTCGAGAAAAATTGAATATAAAAATTTGAACTAAATTCATGACCCCATACCAAAACTTCTACCTTTAATACTTTCTTTTCCCCTATACCGTATAATAAGCTTACCTGTAGCCGTCAACCCTGCGGTTATTTCGATTAATTCGTGTTGATTTATCACCTCTCCAACAGAACAAGCAACCAAACGAACAATGAACAAGAAAGAAAGAAGCAATTTTACTTTTCGGGCAGCCATATTTGTAAACTTTTTGCATCAACGCTCAGGCTAAGTGCGCACGCCATGCATGCTTTTATTTTTTTGGAAACACTGATAATTATGCGCGTAGTTGTTTGCATGCAGTGGTCTGCGCAACGCGCACACGCTAATAAGTACATAAAAAAAAAAAAAAATCATCTTTATTAATTTGTTTTTCTCATTTCTTAATTCGATAAAGCGCCTTGATTTACAAACAATTGAGTTACTTGCAATAATGAATTCAAAAATATTTTCTAGGAATAATGAAATTAAATATATTTTGCCATAATATCAAATAATTCTCCGCCAAGTATTTGTATAATGTAAGGTTTCAAAAGCTGTTCTACTTGATGTTGATTGGCAATGATGTTCTCAATAAATTATTCCATCTAGTGGCAAGTTATGTACAATAATTCCTTTGAATGCTAAAAAGTTCTTATAAACCAAACTAAATTGAAATGTTTTTTTTTTTTTTTGGGGGGGGGGGGGGGGGGGGGGTAAGAGCACTTTTTAATTTCTTGTTGGTCAAATTTCTTAGCGGCGACTCAGCCAGCCAGCACTGAATAAGCGGGGAAGGGGGGTATTTTTTTGCCTAATACGTGTGAAAATATTTAGCAGCGAATAAGTGGTCGGGGGGGGGGGGGGGGGGGGGAAGGGGTAAATGGACTAAAAAAAAAAAACATTTCGCCGAAAAGAGAAGGGCAATTGTTGCATAGAAATCAACGTTTGTTATTGACGAGTTCATGAAACTTTTCTTTATGTCTTCATTCATTTTATTATTTTGTATTCATGTATTCATTTATTTATTTATTTGCTTAGTTATTTATTTGTTTTTTATTTAATTATATATTAGTTCATTTATCATTCATTTCTACATTTATGTACTTATCTAAAATTTCAACCAATCAATCTATCAATTACTCTCTCATTCATTCAATCAATTAGTCACTCATTCGTTTAATCAATTAATTAATCAATCACTTATACTTACTCATTAAATCAAGCAATCAATATGTTATTTAATCAATCAACTAATAATCTATTACTTACTCGTTAAATCAATCCATCAATTATTGATTCAATTAATCCATAACACATACCATCGATCAATGAATATATCACTTTCTCATTCGATCAATCATTCTATTACTAAATCAATCAATCAATCAACAAAATACATTTCTAATTTATCAATCAATTATTCAACCATTGATCATTCAATTAAAGGTAATACAAAGTTTGGTATAGGGTCATGTATTTGGTTCAAATGAACATATTGGATGCATATGCGATCCTACAATATTCAGTGATCGTTGTTCGGATAAAATCAAGTCTAAAGTTATGAAATTGTAAATAATAAACTCTTTGTGTTGTATAGCTCCCTCTCATGTTCAAGATATAAATTAAGCTATAAAACAATGTTTCTTGACAAAAATCTCCCAATTAGTTGTTCTCGTTCGGAAATTATATATCACAAGTACACATTCTGAGATTTTCATGGTCGCAGCTACCATTGTACGGCCGTAGGCACTATTTGAAATTTTAAATATTCAATTTTTCTCGAAAGCAGTAGTTTAGGGGCAAAATTTGATAGTGCTTATAATACATCCACAGGGGCATCCAAATATATCAAAATTGTAAAGAATCACTATCCCCCCCCCCGGAACTAAGTGTTATTTAGGGTACGCATATGCGTGTTCCCTCCTTTTGAAAAACCCACTAAGTCCGGTGTGTAAAGTCAATTTTGTGTATGTATGAACCAGACTTTGGTGCATGAAAAGCAGGCGCGGATCCAGGATTTCTTAGGGGAGGGGGCCCAACTTTTTTTTTTTTTTTGCTCCGAAAATTTGAAAATCGCGCCGGCCGAAAAGTCGCTCAGTGGGGGGGGGGGGGGGGGGGGGGGGGGGGGGGGGTAGTGAGCACATTTTTTTTTTTTTTTTTTTGCTCCCGAAAATTTGAAAAACGTGCCGGCCAAAAAATTCGCTCAGTGGGGGGGGGGGGGGGGGGGGGTAGTGAGCACATTTTTTTTTTTTGATCCTCAAAAAAAATTCAATTTGCACCCCCCCCTTGAGCGCCAGGGGGGGGGGCCCAATCCCAAAAAAAGGTAAAAATCACGTGATTTTACATGATTTTTTTCTCAAGGGGGGGGGGGGGGCCCGGGCCCCCCGGGCCCCCCCCCCTGGATCCGCCACTGATGAAAAGTACCCCTTTACCGGACATTTTGGTAACATGCATGCGGTCATTCCGACCCCGGAGTGGGGGGGGGGGGGTGGGATCCATCCTTTGATTACTCATTCGGCATTCAATCAATAAATCACTATATTACTCAATCAATTAATCAATACATTTTCAATTGATCAATCTATTTATTTCAAACAGTTCTGAAGTTACAACTCAAATATAGATATCTTCCTTAGATTGCATACCTCATAGAAACTGTTTTATACAGAACTAAACAATATAAGTTACAGAAATCACTGAATTCTAATTAGAAGTGAGCAAATTTGTTACAGTATTATAACAATATATAATACAGTGTAAACAAAAAATAAAAGTTTGTTCAAATGATTAATCCAACCTTTCTTCATCCAACTTTTCTTTGGTAGGATTTTAGGGAATGCAAATAGAATAACGTTTGCAATAACCTCTTTCTATTGATGGCCATACAATTAAAAATCATTCACATTTCCAAAATGTACAGTCTTTGCAAAAAGGTACACTGTATGTGCTTGCTCACTACAATGGTGGTCAGCAGTTTGCAGGCACACACCCTTGCCAGCTATAGAGCGTAAAAGTGGCTGGACTGTGAGACTATGCTGCCCGGATTGTCCACTGCACCCCATTGGTTTTGTACTTGTATCTGACACATCCAGAGGCTTACACAGTGGGACTCTGCTCAAGGCTTCATGCAATAGACAGGCTTACTAGTAAAACGTATTCAAATTGTATGCATACTTTTGAAACAAAGGTTGCTCTTGACAACCTGTTAGCTTGCCTGAGGCTTGCCTGACGAAACAACTGGTAAGGCATGCAGACTGGCTTCAGAGTATTGTAGCTCATTCATATATAATGGGTTAATGGAACACACACTTATTCCAAGGAAAATCATTACTGAATTAAAATATTAATCCTGTCTATTGTGATCAAGTGTCCAATTTGAGTCTGTAAGAGTAGACCACCCATAGGGGATTCTGGGTACTAAACATCATGTGCTTTAGTCCGACCACATATTAATGTAAGCTTGTGTACATTGGCATCCTTCTGATTCAGTCCATGGTCATGTGATGACCATGTGATGATCATGTGATGATCATGTGACTGACTGCTCGGGTCTCAGGTGACTCCCATCCTTTTCCCAGAATTCAATGGCTTCGTTGACGAGGACTTCTGCATGTCTAACGGCATCTGCAGTTGGAGAAAGATAACAAACAGAGTTTATAGACAATGATGAATGCGAATGACTTCATTATACAATCTGTCAACACTTGAGTTGAGGCTGTATGCTTGCATCTTTTGTACAAAGCTGTCATGAAAGGTGCCTATCCAGCCTCAGCGAGAGCAGATACATTGTATAATGACAAAATGAAGATATACATTACTTGTTTTATACAACAAAAATCCTAGATCCTTGTTGTTTGATTCTAAATTAGGAGACAATACGGTGGATACACCATCCATAGTGCCATCTAACAACACCAGTGTTTAGTCGAGGTGATGCATTATGGAAAAAGTAGTCAAAAATATTGTTATTAACCCTAGTAGATTCTGGATTCTACCCATACCTCAAGCTTTACAACAATTGTTATACAGTACATGTGTCAATATTGTTTCTGAGATTTTAGAAGAACACATGTAAAGCTTCAATCAAAAGAGGGCGCCAGATGGCCCCATCAGTATTAAAAGCCACTCTCTCGTTACTATACCAATCTGACTGTACTATCCTTTGTCGTCTGACATTAAATGCCATCGAACTAAGCTTGAAACATGATGGCAGCGGTGGTGAAAGTTTGTAAATCCATGTAGGAAAGTGTTTGTAATACACCTATAACTCTATTATGCGTCTGCATACCGTGTTATGAACTGGAATTCACCTGTTTACTTTGAGAGTCAACTCAACGTATAGTCAGCCCCACTCATGTAAGTTTGTGTAGTGTTACTTGCATGCAAAGCATTGAAATTCGAGATCTCTGTCTGAATTGTTTGCTGTGGTGTACAGCATGCCTGACACTGTGTCTCCTGAGGGTACTGAGGGTGATTTGCAAGGGACCCATTTCATAAAGCCTTCTGTCCAACCCCCTGGTCATTTCCATGCGGCTGCGGGAAATGTAGGTCTAGTTGAAGGGTGGAAAATCTGGAGACAGCAATGGGACAACTACACTATTCTCACAAACCTCTCCAAACAACCAGATCGGTACCAAACTGCACTACTACTGCACAGTGTGGGACAAGATTGTCTGTGTGTCTACAACGGCATGAAGTTTGCTAATGCCGCTGAAAGTGTGAAATGCTCTGTGATACTGGATAAGTTTGATAAACATTTCCTTGGTGAGAGCAGAGAATTCTTTGAAAGATTCAAGTTCAATCAACGCAGTCAGGAAGATGTGTGAATCTATTGAACAGTATGTGACAGCTCTGCGTACAATGAGTAAGACGTGTGGATTCTGTGACTGCATGAATGACAAATTGCTCGTTGATCGTGTTCTACTGGGAGTACGTGATGATCGTATGCGAGAACTACTCATCTCCAAATCTGATCTTGACCTCTCTACTGCCATTGATGTTGTAAAGCAGTTGAAGCGACGTCTACTCACATGAAGGCGTTGAAAAGTGAGGAAATCAACAGGGTGAATCGAAAACCTTTCCCTAAACATGCTAAAACTGGAAGTGGAAAGCAGAAGTTTGTAAAGCAGAAGCCGAAAGAGCTCAAAAAGTGCAAGTTCTGTAATAAATCACACGAAATGAAAAAGGAATGCTGCCCTGCAGGTGGGGTCAAAAGTGCAATGTGTGCCATAAGCCCAATCACTTCAAGGGATCTGCAGTGTGTACTTCCAAGAGTGTTCACCAACTCGAAGATGATGAGTACTCCTCCACTGAAAGTATCAGTGTTGTACAGATAAATACAGTAAGTCCTGAAGATGGACCAATTTTTTGCAACATGCTACTAAATGGTCGAAGAGTACAGTTCCAGTTGGACTCTGGAGCAACAGTGAGTGTTCTCCCACAGAAGTTTCTGTCTGAAGAAGATGTAGTGAGAAATGAATGCATCCATCTCCGGATGTGGAACCACTCTCCGCTACTACGTGCTGTGGGGAAAGTGCAAAGTCGTGACAAGGAATCCAGCTACTGGAAAAAAGTACAGGATTGACTATGTCATAGTTAAGGAGGATCTGACTCCACTGCTAAGCAAAACAGCTTCTGAGAAGATGCAGCTTATCACTGTTCACTACGAATCTATGGAAATAGTCCACAACATATTTCCTGAGAATGTCTGCAACCTAGCTCCTGAGAATCTTCACAAAGAGTATCCTGTGGTCTTCTCATCCTCTGTGACTGGTACTCTGCCGGGGAACGATTTTCATCTGACTGTTATGGATGATGCTACCCCTAGTGTTCGTCCTGCTAGAGTGATACCAGAATCCTTGAGAAGTATTGTGAAGGATGAACTTGATGCACTGCAGACAAGAGACCTGATTGAGGAAGTAAGTTTCCAACTGACTGGGTAAGCCAGATGGCTGTTGTACAGAAGAAATCTGGTAAAGTGCGTGTGTGCTTAGACCCTAGACCACTCAATCTCGTGCTGAAAAGAGAACATTATCCTCTGCCTGTTCTCGATGATATCCTGCCTCAACTGTCCAATGCAACGGTCTTCTCCATCTGTGATCTCAAAGATGGATATTTGCACTGTGTTCTTGACGACGACTCAAGTCTGCTAACTACCTTTGCAACACCATGGGGAAGGTATAAATGGAAACGTCTACCATTTGGCTTGAAGGTTAGCTGCGAAATCTTCCAAAAGAGACTTCATCTAGCACTGGATGGTCTTCAAGGGGTACGATGTGTGGCAGATGACATCATAAGGGGTGGGGTAACAGTGATGCTGAGCATGATACCCGACTACAGAGTCTTCTACAGAGATGTCAAACTGTTGGCATAGTGTGAACAAGGAGAAATGCCAATTTCGACTGAAGGAAATCTCGTTCCTAGGCCACATAGTATCCAACTCTGGACTGAAAGCTGATCCATCCAAGATCGATGCAATCCTGAACATGAGTTCTCCAACCTGCAAGGATGACATCCATCGCTTACGTGGCATGGTCAATTATTTGGCCAGGTATCTGCCCAAACTATCTGATGTCATGAAGCCTCTCAATGACTTAACCCACAACAACTCTGCGTGGTGGACTTGGAACTCCAACCATGACAAAGCCTTTAGGTTGCTGAAAGAGATGCTGATACAAGCTCCTGTGTTGGCGTTCTACAACCAAAGCAAGCCACTTCAAATCCAAACTGATGCCAGTGCTACAGGGTTAGTGCTGCTGTGATGCTACAGGATGGTCAACCAATAGCATATGCCAGTAGGATGCTGAGTGATCCTGAGACCAGATACTCTGTCATTGAGAAGGAGATGCTAGCAATAGTCTTTGCACTGGAAAAGTGGAATCAGTTCACTTTTGGTCGTAAGACAACAGTATATAGTGACCACAAACCACTGGAGTGCATTGTGAAGAAGGCCCTGGACAAACCTCCCAAACGCCTACAAGGAATGTTACTACGCGCCATGGCGTATGATGTTGAAGTGAAATACCTTAACGGGAAGGACAACATCTTGGCTGATGCACTAAGCCGTGCTTCTCTTCCGTATGAGAGCGGACAGCATGATCTAGAGGTGGTGAATGCTGTCAAACTCTTGTCTCTCCCTGATGACAAGATAGCTGAGATAAAGAGACAGACTACCCAAGATCCAACTCTCTCCCAGCTCAAAGACACCATACTTGATGGGTGGCCAGACAACAAGACAAAGCTTCCTTGTCACTGACTCCATACTTCAGTTTCAGAGATGAACTTTCGGTGACTGATGATCTGATTTTCAAGGGAGAACGGCTGGTAATCCCTAAGCAGATGAGGCGACAGATCAAGGAGGAGTTACACATTGGCCACAATGGAGTCGAAGGAAACTTTGAGAAGAGCCCGTGAATATGTCTATTGGCCAGGTATGAACAAGGAGATAAAGGAGTGGATCCAGACATGCGAGATCTGTCAAGAAAACTCAGTCTCTCAACCTGCCCAACCTTTGATGTCTCATCCTATCTCTGACAGGCCATGGTCAAGAATTGGAATCGATCTCTTTCATCATGATAACGAGAACTATCTCATTATGGTCTGTTACTACTCCAATTTCTTTGAGATAGAAAAGCTACAGAGGACGACTGCCCCCGCAGTTATCAAGCGACTGAAACGTCACATCGGATGCTATGGAGTGCCAGAGATCATTGTCTCAGACAATGGACCTCCTTTCTCTTCAAGGGACTTTGCTGAGTTTGCCAAAGAGATGGGAATCAAGCATAACACCATCTCACCTCACAACAGCAAGGCAAATGGCAAGGCAGAGTCTGCTGTTAAGACTGCCAAAAGACTGCTTACCAAATGCAAGGACACTGGAGATAACGTTGATCTAGCCTTACTCAACGTTCGTAATACACCAACTCAAGGTACCCAGACCAGTCCTACGCAAAGGTTCATGGGTAGACGAACACGTACACTCCTACCCACCACAACTCAGTTGTTGATGCCTGATCGTGACTCAGGACCTGATGTCGAGAAACTCAATTCAAACCAGAGACGACAGGAGAAGTATTTCAACAGAAATACAAGGAAGCTCAAGGATCTTCCACTTGGAGCAACTGTACGTGTGAAACCATTCAAGTATAGAAAGAAATGGAAGAAAGCGGTGATCCTGAAGAAATAGACGATCGATCATATGAAGTTCGCTGTGATGGTCAAACACTTCGTAGAAAACAGAGAACATCTCAGAGCGACCTCATCCACGTCAGATACACTTGATCCTATTCCCAACATGTTTAACTGGGAATGCCAGGACAACAACCAACCCAAGGTGAGGACTACAGAGCAGCGTCAATCTACCACTACAAGTCCTGTGAAGTTTCGCGGTGATGGTACATCTGAGACGCTTGACGAGAACAACACAAGCTCGCTGAGACGTTAAAACAGACAACGTCGAGAACCGCATAAGATGAAAGATTTCGTAACATTTTGAACACTTAAAAAGAGAACATTCGCGAGATACGTGAATGACATCACTTCATCTAACTCTGTTTGGACATTTGAACTTTTTTTAAAATTTGAAGAAACTGGACTCTAAACACAATCCCAAATCTTCTGACACTATGAAGACTCACAAGAACTCAAAAGGACTCTGATATTTTTTGCTTTGAAATATTATTTTGTGCAGTTATATGATTGTAAAAGATCTCATAAACCAATCTTTTGATATTCTTTAATCTTTTATCTGTTTTGGTACCAGGTTGATATTGACCTCCAAAATTGAGACATTCTCCGGCACAAAGCTCAAAGAGGGGAGGATGTGTCAATATGTTTCTGAGATTTTAGAAGAACACATGTAAAGCTTCAATCAAAAGAGGGCGCCAGATGGCCCCATCAGTATTAAAAGCCACTCTCTCGTTACTATACCAATCTGACTGTACTATCCTTTGTCGTCTGACATAAAT